>NW_026086826.1:8999166-10368333 GCF_022539395.1 Myiozetetes cayanensis | reverse complement strand
GAAATATGCCAAGAAATAATACATAACAATATGTTTTCAGCAGACTTGATATAAAATGGAGACTCTAAGGTGGAAAAATTACATTTGCTCCACAGAAGAAATGGTAGAAAGCCTTAACACTTGGTTTAGGAAAGGAGAATTCTAGATAAAGAAGAGAAGAAGAGCAAGCAAATACAAAGTCTAATAAGGACATTAATGAGAGTTTCCATCTCAGTTCTTTATTTCTTGACAGCTAGGATACACACAAGCTTTAGGTTAGACAAACCTGCTGCTACAGCTCAGCTGGTTTTGTGATTGAGCCGACAGTCACAAAAATTAATGCCATGTTATTGACTGACAGATTTTACTCTTCATGCCTCTTATGACAATTCAGGCTGGGCAGGTTTTAAAGGAATTGTGTCTGATGAAAATGGACTTTCTACTTATCACTAAATTAAGTTTCTTTTTGGCCTGGATTCCAATATCTGTTCACTATGTATTTTCATAGGCAGTGGACATCAGCGCTTAAGAACTGTCACAGCAGAGGGCTCAGGAGATAAAAAGGGGTGGACTAATGAGTCTCAGCAAACACTGAACAATACTTCACTGTGTTCACAGAGAGGATGTGACTGCAGAAGGCAAAGATTTGTGTTTCTTTACTTTTCATAACCACAGGGCCTCTGTTTACATGCAAAGCACTAAGACTTGTGTGTAGCCTGGGCTGCCCTGTCACTACCACACATCCCAGTTCGTCACTCAAGATGTATTTGTCAGCCAGGACCATTTTGCCAAGTTAGCAATGTATGCACAGACATACATCATCATCTTGATTTACTGTATTTACATCCCTGTAGCTTGTTAGTTCCTGATGTCCTTAATTAGGGGATGCTGGCTGCTGCCTGTTCCACTGATTTAGGCTTGAAAGCACACGAAGATCTCACACCAAAGAACACCCTGATTTACGACACTTTTGATATACTAAACTTTTTGCAACAAGGTGACACCGCAGGCACAGCCAGGGTTAAGGCGCTCAGCAGAGCGGACTCCGCGCCTCACAAGGGGCAGCCCCGCTCCCCGCGCCGCCACAAAATGGCGGCCGCCTCTGAAGGAAGCGGCGGCGGCGGCGGGAGCGAGGGCGGCCCCGCCTGAGGGAAGGGACGCGGGGACGGTCCCGCTTCCCGCCCTCCGCCCCCGTATCGACATCTTCTCCGCCGTCTGCCCCTCCTCCTCCGCCTCCCGCGGTGGTGAGTAGGGGATCCCGGTGCAAGAGGTCGTTCCCGGTCCCTGGGGCGTGCAGCTATGAGGCTGACAAACCTCCCCTCGTTCCCCCCCGCCATTACCCCAGCGGGCGCCTCCGAGTGACGCGTCTCCTTCTCCCCCTTCTCCCTTCCCCCCTTCTCACGTCAGCCCATGTCACGATAGTCGCGGTTCCCCTCGGGGGATCAGGGAGGGAACGAAGGCCGCGGTCGGAGCCAGCGGGTGAAAATGAGCGGGGTGCGGAGGGGGTGGCCGGGGCTTGTCCGCCCCAGGCAGTCCCATGTCCATGGCCGCGCGTCAGAGGATCCCGGCTGGCAGACACTTGGTTTCGCTGTGTTGAGTCATTTTGTTCCTAGGCCGGGAGCAAAGTACCAGCAACATGCTCATAGATCCTGGTTCTCCTCATAGATAGGAATGGCACCCGAGGGCAGCAGGGAAAGGTGACACGTGTCTTCCACAAGGGACACCTGCAGTCACTCTGGACTGGTGGTACGAAAAGTGAAAGGGAAAAATAAATCACACCTTGTTTTATTTTCAGTGATACACGACACTGATTTCCTTCACTGCCAGAAGGACTAGTATCTTGAAACTTCAACCGGGTGCACTTGTGACTGTGACCTCTTTTGTGCAATGCAGCTGTTGGCAAACAAATACACAGTATCTGTTCGGGAGGAACGAAATAATGATTCAGAGTTTCGTGTTTGGGTGGGTTTCTTAATACCCCTCTGCTACTCTTTTTTTTTCTTTGTTTCAGGGTAACCGGCCAAAGAAGTTATGAATATCATCTGTGGTCTAAAGCTGCCGGGCAGGAACTGTGTTTTCTCTCATTTGGCTTCTTTGAGCAAGCAGGGGAAGCGCAATAACCTCTCTAGGTCTTACGTGGGATGGTGCCGAACTAACATCAACAAATTTAGATGCCAAAGGCTGGATTTGAGTGGAAATACTAGAAACTCTTTTTTGACTGGAAACCCTGACTCCCACAGAAACTTCATCGGTAAAGGACTGAGGTGTCTTTTGAATGTCCCAAACACAGGAGTATACAGGAATGCACACCACAGTTCGGGAAGGTTTTGCTTCCAGTCTTCTCAGCTGCCAGGGGAGAAGATCACATCCCTCCAGATCAGTTCCTTAGGGCAACTGCCAAATCACTTTTCTCCTTGGAACTTTCCCATCATCAGGTCTCTTCGCACATCACCATCGTTTCAGGCTGCGCCAGTTCCTCTTTTCTGGATCATTGTTAAGCCAGCTCAGAAATTACTTGCCATCATTCTTGGCAGGTAAAATACTGTTACTTTGCTCTCAGTGCAAGACCCCATCATGCAAAGTGTGAGTTTGTGGAGGATGGCAGGTGTGTTTGTAGTATTGTTTGACTGACAGTTTGCTCAACAAGAAGGGTTTTTTCCATTTTCAGAGGTGTTAGGTGTATCTTTTGCTCTTTTCCGTCTCATTTACATGTGGTAGAGGAAGGTGAACCAACACACTGAGATGGAGTGGAATAGAAGCCAATTACAATGTAACCTTCCATAAGCCTCTGTGTGAGATGAAACTGTAATAGAGGATACAGCAAGGGCAGACACTAACAAATTTCTTTTTAACTGTGTCCTGAGTTAACACTGTTTGTATCTTACAGGAGCATAAGAAATTGGTGGAAGGCACTTCCTCCTAATAAACGGGAACTGTTTAAAGAAAGTGCAAGAAAAAATAAATGGAAGATACTCCTGGGTGTCAGTAGCTTAGGAGTTGTATTTATCATGTTTTATTTTACTCACTTGGAGGAGACACCCATCACAGGGCGTGCTCGACTGCTGGTGTTTGGGAAGGAGCATTTTAGGGAACTGTCACAGATGGAATATGAGATGGTAAGATTTTAAAGAAAAAAAATGAAAATACTCTAGAACTGTTAATGCTTTTTTTTTTTTTTTTTTTTTTGGTGATGAGATAATCCTACTAATGAGATGGGCAAACAAACCTTGTGGTGTCCTTGATAAATCTTGAAGTTCACACTCATAACCCTGCTGAGCCCCCTCCATCTGTTACCTTCTCCTCTTGTCCCCATCCTTTTCAAGAGTTCCCTTTCCATCAGGGGCACGTTAAAGGCCGCGTGACATGCATGTAACAAATGTCTCTGTTACTGTAATTGAACAGAATTTCATAAAAGAAATACAGAAATCTGGTAGGATCTTAGAAGAACAGGTGTATGCTGAGATTTGTCTCAGTTTCTGAGCTGATTTCAACATTTTTTGGCACTTAAGGTCCTCTCTTTAAAGCTGCCACTTTGTAAAGTAGTATCTCTACCTGCATTCTGTTCTTTTTTGTTTATTTGATTAGCTCATTATTTTTTAATTACCTTCTTTTAAACTGCCCATTTAAACTGTCCAGAACTAGTTTCTGTAACTTTGAGTTCTGTGTTTTTGTATTCTTGTTCTAAAGTCAGTGAAACTTGATATATATACCATGTCTAAATCTCACTATAGTCCTTTCTCTCAGAATCGAGTTGAGAACAAAACAAGTACAAGGATATTTTCAAAATACATATTTTGTATAAATTTGCCCACCTTACAAATTACAACAGGAATATTCAGATAGACAAAAATTACCAATTCAGATGGAGATTCAGGAGGGGATAGAAAGGTTCTCTGAATTGTGATGCCAAGCTTAACTGTGTTTAGGAAAATTCCAGACACAGGAGGCTGTAGCACCAAGTTTATATTATGTTATTTTTGATCTATGATCAGTTTACTTTCTTTTCAGTTTATTATTCTTTTACTTGTGGATCTGAAAGCTTGAACTCTAATGTATTGGCTTTGGCTATATGAAAGAAAAATGTAATGAAACTTCGTTTTATCTAAGTTGTGTGAAGCCACTGAATTAGTTTATGAATTAATAATTCACTGTGTGTTTGTTCTGCATGGCAATCAGTGCATTCTTTTTTTTTTTCCAGTGGATGGAGGAATTCAAAAATCAGATGTTGCCTGAGACAGATGCAAGGTACCAGGTTGTGGAAAGAGTTGTTGGGCATTTGTCTGAAAGCAATAAAGACATCCCAGGGGTCTCAGCACTCAAGTGGGTGATCCATGTTGTGGATGAACCAGGTGTAAACGCTTTTGTGCTTCCAGTAAGTTGAACACAATGCAAACATTATTAATAATATTGGAACAGCATTTTATTTATGTGTCTTCCGCTTCATTTTTATTCTCTTTCTGCTTACAGAATGGTCAAGTGTTTGTTTTCACTGGATTGCTCGAGGCAGTTTCTGATATTCATCAGCTGTCATTTATTTTGGGACACGAAATAGCTCATGCTGTGCTGGAACATGCAGTAAGTTTTTAAAGAAAGCTGTCTAATATTCTTAAATTATTCTAATTACTTTAATTGTGATCATACTATATTATAGCAACCAAGTTTGCAATGTGACTCTATCTAATTAATGAAAAATGGAGTTTGAAATGTCTGTAGTCTGCTACAGTAGATCCTTATTATTGGTGTAGTACTTAATAGCTGTCAGAAGGCCTGTACTGGTCCCTGTTAGCACAAAGTCTGAAGTGTTTTTTCACAGCTGCACAGGTGGATTGTGGCCCACTTTTAACAGTCATTTAGAACTTGGTCTGTAGTTGCCTCTCTTACAGCTCAGATTTAAAGAACTGGAGGTCCTCAGCAACTCAGTTTGTTATCCCATACTTGTTAACACCTACAGAAGTGGATATACTTTAAAAATTATCTTAAAACCTGTAGTGTGTTTATTAGAGTTACACACTGGTTTAGAATGTCAAATTCTAGAATGCCTGGAGCCTGGTTCTTGTGGTTTTGGATAAGCAACAGTTCACAGCGTTGTTCCTTGGACTCAGTTGAGCCAAAAAATGCATTTCTCCTAAAAAAAAGAACTTAGCTTGTTTGTGTGGAACTTGTGTCACCATAGAGAGAAGGATTGCATGAATCCACTTGTAAGCGCTCAGATCAATTTGTTGCATGTCAGATAGAGCTCTGGAAAACGGAATAATTTCAATTTATTTCTTCAGGATCTCTCAGATTCTGAAATTAAAGCAATGCAGCAGAAAACAAAAGATGAATATATTATGTCTATTGTCCCCTATTCCCATTAGGGATCCTGTCTCAGTGATATCTGTCTCTTCTCAAAGTAATGTAAAGCACAGTTTTTGAGGTCTCTTTATAGATTTTTCATTCCACTGAGGTGTTTCTTGGCCTTTTTACCGAAGAACTCCCTGCATGTCATCCCCATCTTATCTCCAGCTTTGAATCTCTCAAGTAGGGTGATGGCCAGATGTGTTTGTTCCAGCTGTATTCCGCAGCTGGTGTGGATTCCAGACCAAAAGTACCTTGTATCCAACTGGATTTTTTTATTTGTTCAAGCAGAGAATCTTGTGCTTGCCCTGTTCCTGTGGCTGCATAGAAAAAATAAATCTTTGATTTTTAAAGTGTTTTCAAATTGTCTTGTGTTCTAAAGAAATGTCAGACTGCAAGGAATGAAAATGGGACAATTTCTGTTTGCAGGCAGAGAAAGCCAGCCTGGTGCACTTCCTGGATTTTCTCTCCCTCATCTTTCTCACCATGATTTGGGCCATCTGTCCTCGGGATAGTTTGGCAGTTGTTGGCCAGTGGATTCAGAGCAAGTTGCAGGAGGTAAGACTGATATTTTGTATTATCCTTCCTGACTTCCTTGGAAAGACATTTTTATTGTTAATTTTAGTGACAATTTTGAATCTTTCACTACAGTAAATAGTATGTTCGGGGAAAAAGGCAAGAGGAGAAATAGAAGCAAAAGTTAATATTTGAGTATGTTATTGAAAGAAATTTTTAAAAATCTGATTCTGCTGTAGTTGATATTGATTTTTATTTGTCACCAAGAAGAACTTTAGGTCTCCCTACATGACTGGGTGGAGCTGCACAGGCTCCAGGTACCAGCTGCCAATTAAGGCAGATGATTATCCTTTAGAAATGTAACTTGCCCTTTAAAGTTGTATTTGTTGAAATGCCATGTTTTTATTTTACCTTGTTGTTAAATTGTTCCTAAAGCAAATAAAATATATGGAAGTGTTTAAATGTATTGTTAGTGGTAAGAGTGATTTCCAATATTAAAAATTTGAGAATCTCAGCACTCTTTAAGAGTGTTTAAATCATGCTATAGTAAAGCTTACTGAAATAATCTTTTCAGCCAGCACATATTCCAACAAAGTAAAATTCAGAGGCTCTGTGGTGCCAATTTTCTTCCACAGTCTAATTTTCTCTCTGCCTTTGGACAGTTGCTGATTCATTTATTTTTTATAAAAGTGTGTTTTTTAAAAATAAATTTTGCTTAGATCATAAAACTTGAATCTGAATCTTAAGTGCAAGAGCTCTTTGATTACTTGGACTTGATGTTTTTCCTGAGATTTCCCCGAGTTCCTCAAAGCATGAAATTAAACAGAACCAATCTGTTTTGGTGGTTCCTATGCTAATGAGGAGATATGTGGATGCTGAACATAAATTATCTCTAGAAAGCTGGGATATGTGTACAAGTAGCTAAGAAACCAATACAGTGATGAACACTGGCCAGCATCTTGAAGAGCTGAATTTGGCAAAGAACGAGTGTGAATCAATCCTGAGACTGCTCATAATTCAGACAGCAAGATTCCACTCCCTGTCAGCATCTCCTCTCCTGTCCTAGGCGAACTGCACGGGTATTTTGGAATCATGGACTGGAGTTGTGCTTTGGGTTGCAAATGGAATCTGGGTTTAAGCTCCGAGTCCTGGTGTGCTGTAGAAACAACTCTCATGGGATACTGTACAGCAAAGTCCTGGGTTAAAAGGCTGATCAAACTCATCTCCAGTAATACTGCAGTGATTAATACTTGCAGACCTTTAACCTCAGATGAAAAAGATTCTGAATGGAGAATTTAGTTTCTTTCAGTCACCAGGAGTGCAGTGTCTGTTTGTTTTCTACGTTCAATATTTGCCAATTGTGCTCCCATGAAAGTGAACCTTTCTGCACATTTTCTCAGGATGTTTCTTTTCCTCTTCTTCCATAACTGTATTTTACTTTTTAAAGCCTTAGCATCCGACTCTGTGAAAGGGTTATTTAAGCCACATTGCAGTACTTGCTTCTCTCTCAATATTTGTTTTTCTGTTATATCCTTAGAGGCTTAACTTTTTGACCTACTGACCTACTTTTATTATTGACTCTGAGTAGTTCCCAGCGATTCTTTGGGTTTTGGGTGTGTGAGCTCCAGTTTTGCCTTTTCCCCAAAACCTCATGGGTTTGCTTTCCTTAATAAATTGTTAAGTTTCCTTATGCCATTCATCTGTGCTTGTTCTTTAGTCATGTATTTCTGAACTGAACCAAGTCAGCTTTGTTATACAGCAGCAGTTATTTTATGTGGGAACTAAAGCTGGGAATTATTCTTGGAATAACTCAAAGCATGGCTTTGAGTTTTGCTCATGTCCTGCACTCAAATGTGTACAAATGCAGTACTCCACACTCCTTTTCTCGTCTACCTCACACCATCAAAATTGTATCCACAGACAGCTCTGGTAACTGATTTGAAAACTCAAGTCCCTCTTGTTATGTCCAGTTTCTGAGAAGGATTTTAGGTCAGAGTTTGTGGTTCTTATTTGTCGTTCCAGCACATTCATAGTAGATATTTTAAACCATTTCATTTTTCAGTAGCAGATGAGGAGTACTGTGTGTGAGATGACTCAGGACTCTTTTTTGTGTAACCCGTTTAATTTCCCTGTCTAAAAAGTAATTAATAATTAAACATACAGTTTTCTGGCTAAGTGGGAAACAGTGCTTCAGGAATACACAACAGACCAGCCAGGGGCATCTTTGCTGTTTGGTGAACATAATGTGCACCAGCAGACCTGGATTTTCAAGGTAGTAGAGGTATTTATTCCACTTCAAAGAATGAGTTTACCATCAGAGGATTTTAAAAGTATAATTGCAATATTTAAGGTCTGTATGGAAACCAAGAATTTAGAAAGTGACCTCATGTAAGTACCTACTTATCAACCAGAGTATTTGGCTTTAAAAAAACTTCAGAGGATCAGCTTTGGTTGGCTTCTATTTTTGACCTAGTAAAGAAAAACTATCACTACTGCTTTGGAAAGAAGCAAAAAGTTACAGTTACCTTTCTGTACTCAAGGGGTTGGACCCCTTCTTTGGTGCTCTTCTTTTCAAACTGCTTTGTGTTGTTTGGTTTTTGGTGTTCTTTTTCCCCTGAAATTTGTAAGGATTCCTGGGAAACACTTATGGCAACATTCCATACTGTGTGCTGTTTGCCATACACAACAGATGACACCAGGCTTAAAGGCAGTCAGCAAACAAGTTTAGGGAACCACTGGAATTTTTACCTGCAGTTGCTACAACAAAAATCTCGGTGTCAATAAAAGAGTGAAGTGAAAAAATTCCAGTGTAAAGTTGGTGTTGAGCCTTCAGTTGCTGCAAAATGGGACTGGCTGATGAGAGTGGCCGTGAAAATAAGTGTAATTTGAATTGATTTCCACTAAATACAGGATTGATGATTTACATGGAATGGAATTAAAGATTACATTAAGAAAATTAATACTGATCATGTGCAATGTGAACAAGAGAGATAAAGCCCTTTTCTTATGGGGAGGGTAGAAAGAGAGTTACAATGCTGCAGCTTTGTGCACATTCAAACCCCAAAACAGAGCTCTGATTTGCTTCTTTGCAGTTCATGTTTGACAGACCCTACAGCAGGACACTGGAGGCCGAGGCTGATAAAGTGGGACTTCAGTTTGCAGCCAAGGTAACTGGAATTGGTTGGCTTTATTAGCAATATTTTCAGTTTCTGTTTAAATTGAAGGGAGTTTCACACTTCAGACAGAGGTCAGCTGTGAATTTTTGGAGATCTGTAGATTTATGAAGCAGTGGGAAATAAAACAGTTTTTAGGGAAAGACAAAAGTCCTGCTGCCTAATTGTAAGTAATAAAATGGAAGTCTGTAAAGTTGCACAGTGTATTTTCCATGTAGTTTATTACTATTAGAAGAAAAAACATGTCCACATTTTTTTAACAAGGAGAATGCTAAACAGTGAGCTTCCATAAGCAGGTTTTAATTGTATGTAAAGATTAAAAAATTTAGCCCAAATGCAGCCATAGAAACAGTGGAACTTTGCCAAAGTAAGACAAAAATCTGGCCAGAAGCTACTGAGCATTTTTCTCAGAATTTAATTTTTCAGGTACTTTTTTCTCCCCTCGTGGATATTAATCCTATATTAAATAAACTAAACCAACTCTTTGGTTTTTAATAAAGTGCAATAGAGCAAGGTGTCAGATAACAGTGTGAGCAGCACCATCTAGTGTTAATATTTCATAAGGAAAACTTCCTATTCTTACAAATTATTTATGTTTCTTCAAGGAATATTTTTAAAATTAACTTTGATTTTGAGATTGAAACTGCATTTTTAATTTAAAGGCATTTAGGGGAATAACACAATCTATAAAAAACCTGTAATTGCTGTGTTTGTGCTCAGTGTTTTGTGATACCAAAGATTTAGGGCCATACCAGAAAGAAATAAGCAAAGTGACATCTCAGCATTTCTTTGCTTGTGCAGGTAATCTTTTTTTTAATAATAATTTTAAGAAATAAATTCAAAGAATAAAGCACCACTACTGTATTTCTGGACAGGGCATGAGGGAAGACGTAATTTTCTTACCTTCTGACAACTTGTACTTTTTAATTTTCTTAAATAAAATTCAGTGCAAGAAATCATGTTATTTTTTTTTCTCCTTCACTTAAGTGCAAAAATAAAGGAGTCTGTGAGTGATACACAAAAGCTATTCTGAAAGTTACTGTTCCATGACTTTCTGTGGTTAAATATATGCTTCTTTGGAGAGAGTCAGGAATTCTGCAGAATTACTGTTTTAATTTGTCATGGATTACACAGATCACCCCTGGAAAAGGCATGTAACCACTTACAGAAATGCCTTTGCAGTTCATTTTCAGAGCTATTTAAGGATGAATTATTATCACTTACTATTTCTGACTCTAAACTTCTTCCTGTAAATTTGCCTATATCTGTGGAGATGATTAATTTCTTCTGCTCTACTTTATCTAGCAAATATAACTTAGAATTCACAGCTGAGGGTTTATTTGAAGAACAAGTACATGCTAGAATTTGTGAACCTATTTTTCTCCTGAACTGTCTAATTCAGATATAAGATTTTTTTTAAGATCAGTGGAATTACATAGATATTAAAAGGAACAGATCCAGTGTGTGTCTGCATGAGTTTTTATATTGTATTTAGGTATTTGGAGCAGGTTTTTCCTGTCAAGTATGAGGAGGATCATCTAAACAGCCTTTAGAGGCTTAAAATTTTGTAATTCAGTATCTATTAGAACGTGTATTTATTAGATTAAAAATTCAGTGGTGTCTGTTTTCAGGCCTGTGTGGATGTCAGGGCGAGCAGCGTGTTCTGGCAGCAGATGGAGTTGGCAGAAACCATCCAAGGGCAGCCCAAGATCCCAGAGTGGCTCTCCACACACCCTTCCCATGAGAACAGAGCGGAGCACCTGGACCGCCTGATCCCACAGGTGAGCAGAGCTGCAGGAAGTGCCTTCCCCTCTTAGGAAGGTTTGGTATTGATTCAGGAGCTACTTTGGGAAATTCTCTGCTACAAAATTCTCAACCTTAAAGGTTTTAAATGAGGGAAACTAGGATAGCACAGAAAAATGTAATTATATTCCAGGTTTGCTTTTTTTTTTTTCCCCCTCTGATTTCTGATCAAAGTATAGTCTTTGTTTCGAATGGCCTTCTGCTAGAGGTGTGACAGTGTCAGGATCTCAGCCACTCTTTCCTCTCTTTTTTCCACTTTGGAAGCCAGTTTTTAAGTTGGATCCCTAAACCGTGGTGAGTTCTCTTGCTTTTGTAGCTTGGCCTAGGCTGTCAAACGGAGTGTTCCATCCTGTCCCCTCAGTGCTGTGACACTGAACACACCTCGAGCAGCTGAGCTTCAGAAGGATGTCAGATCCACAGGAGAAGATTTCCTAAGAGCACATTAGGGATCAAATTTTACTCCACTCAAGGAACTTGAGATATTTCACACAATTGCCCATTAATCTGCAGCCTTTTCCCTGTGCTTTCTGTTGGATTTCCTCTCAGAGGAATGCCAAGTGGAAAGCTACTGGGAGATTCTCTTAGTTTGATGTGCTACTTGCTGGTAGCTTAAGAACAGAGAACTTCTGAGGTTTAGTAATCTTAGTTTGTTTACTAATTCTCTAAATATGGGAAGTTTAACTACAGAAAAATAAAATGGATTTTTTTGCCTAGTTTTTTTGTTTTGAATTAGAATGTTAAAGCACCTCAAAATGATACTGTTTTTCAGCAGCTAAACTGTGTTTGAAAATACCCTTTTCTATACCAACTAGTGATTTCTTCTTCCCCTTTTTTTTTCTTTTTAAATTCTCAGTCACTTAAAGTCTTTCTCAGTTCCAAAGTGTCAAGACAGTTGAAGATGTATTGGCAGAGGGAGCAGTAAAATGTTGAGGTGTTTGCTGACTTCAAAGGAGAAAGAAAGGTTTTCACGAATCCTTTGAGGATGAACACAGTAAATATTCTAAATGGTGGCATAAATCAAAGTCAGCATTAGGGGTAGGAGGCTGGAGACTGGCTAGACTGAATATTTTGAATTAATATACACAGAGTCTGTACTTTGCAAAAGCAAGTTGGGATTTTTTAGATGGATTTTTAACACGTTGGAGCAGCTGAATGGAAAATGATACTGGTTGTGGAGCCTTAGTTTTAGGTAGATTGAACATAAAGGATTGTTTACTTTCATATAGTTTCTGACTGGCTTATAAAGAGGTAATGAAATAATTAGTTCTTGTGTTCTACCCCAGGCCCGTCAAATTAGTTAAATAACTGAGCAGTTGTGTACAACTCTTGTTTCTACCTTTTCTGTCATAGTTTAGCAGGTGGAGCAACTTCATCTCTTTACAGATACTCTCACTTCCAAGAGTGAGGGAGGCTGGGAAGTTTTCTTCCAGAAGATAATTGAGGGGGAGATGGGTTTTTTTTGCCTTTTACCTAAAACATTCTTCAGAGTAGGATGAGAAAAAAAGCCTTCCTGTCTTTAACAAGTTGACTAAGTAAGTGAGGTTGACACTACAAATGTGGATAAAGATGAGAGGAAGTGTGTAGAGGTGTTGTTGGAGGCTTCTTGTCTGAGGCATTGCCTCCCTTCATCTGGGAGCTGCTGCCTGGAGGCTGCACCTCAGGCATTTAAAGGGAATCCCAGGGCATTATTGTTGTTCAGCATCAGCACCTTTTTGTTCCATTGTTCACATGCTTAAAGCTTTTTAGAACAGTATGTTTACCACATATTAATAGCCATTAGATATTCAGAGCCCAGGGAGAGAAGCCAGATTTCAAAAAAGGCCTTTTTATCTGTGGTATCTCTCTGTGAAGAAATTGGTACTTCTTAAGACTCAGTGCAATACAATATCTATTATTAGGTCAGCTACTGTAGCTGGGACAAATAGGGACAAGTTTCTGGACCTCTCAGGCCACACTGATCTTTGTCTACAGACTTTTAAGCAAGTTCACAATAAAATATGATCATAAAAAGTGGGAGTTTTTCTTCAGGTAAGGAAATGTCACATCTCAGTGAGGTGACTGAACAGTCCCAGGAAATGTAAATTAAAGCAGGAGCATCACAGGGATTCTCTTTTCATGTAATTAAAAGACAGGGAACAAATCAAATGACTGTTGAAGAACTTGCATCTGGTTTTGTGAGCAAGCTGGAACCTACAGCCAAGCTGAGGAATCAGTAAATAGAGAGCTATGAGCAGTTACAAAGTGGTGCTGTCCTGGAAACAAAATAAAGCAAATGAAAAAGATTTACTGTGGTTTTAAAACAGTTCCCCCTCAGGGAGGGCTTTGGATTTTAAACTAGGAAAACAGAGTATACTCTTGAATAGGAAACTGAAATCTCTTAGAATTCCTGCATGGAAGGTGGTGAGATACTCAATGAAGGCCTGTGCATTTGATTCTCAGAAAAAGAAATCTTAAAATGATTTTCTAATAGTGGGGAGGGTGCTCTGGAGAGAAAAATCATGGAAGTGTAGTGCCAGAGAGAAGCTGTTAGATAACAGCACCCTGAATAAAGCAGAAGGTTATCCACTGAGCCTTTCCTGTGACACAAAATTTCATCTTGATGTGACATTTGATTTTTTTGGCATCGTGTTGTTGGCTCAGAGTCCATTTTTGATTCCCTGTAACTCACTTTTCCCACTCTTGTAGAAATGCCATGGTGAGATCATTTAGAGACTAATACTAAGTTGGGATACATCAACTCCACTGCTTGTCTTGTTTGCTAGGTCAATTAACTTGTCAAAGAAAATTTAATTAATTTACTTTGGCAACACCTGTTCTTGTCAAAGCCACACTGGCTGTTTGTTACTTCTATTATTTTTTTGTGTGTGTAGTTTTTACTTATTGCTCCATCTGCTGCTTTTTGGATATGGAAGATACATTTATTTTGCTTCCTTTTCAAAAATAGGTTGGTATCTTTGCCCTTTGCTTATGATATGGAGATTACTTCAGATAGTTCTAGTACTAGAATATGTTAATTAAGCCCTGTCAATGTGAAAACAAGAGTAAAAACCACTGACTTGCATTTCTGTCCTCCCCATAAAGTTGTTAAATATTTTGTCACAATTTTTCCTTTCTGTGCCAACTGGAGTGAAAGATTGGAAGTATTAGCATTATATATAAGCTGCTTTTCTTCTCTATCAAGTAAAGGCCATCAATTCTTTTAATCATCTTTTTACTGCTATTTCATCAATACTGTTAGGGCTCAAGATGCAGCAGGTAGCCTGCTGTCTGAGACAGTGTGAAGGATTAATGCTGGGAACTGAAAATCCCTTATTTGTGTATTTGTCTCCTGGTAGGCTTTACATGAAAGTGATAGGATGAGGCAGATACCCCTCATTCTTGTGCCTTCCCTGCTCCCAGCACGTTGCAGGAGGTGACTGTGATTGTATCGATAAGAGGAACAGCTTCACCTGTGTTACTTGACAAGCAATAGTTTGGGTGTTTGATCTGGGGTCTCCTGAACCAGCGAGCAGGCAGGGGATCTTTATTCCAAGCAGCAGTGCTGTGCTCCTAAGGTTAACCTGGAAAGAACAGCATTAAAATACTCTCATTTCCCAGGTGAATTTTCATGCTCACTCCAGCTGGTTAACCCTGGCTCACTCTGTCTCCTTTCCTGAGAAAGCTCTTCAGTAAAAACAGTCAATAAAACATGTTCTTATTGTAGTATCAATATGCATGTGCTTCACTGGGAATGCTTTTACCTGCACTCTGAATACCCAGACTGTCAAAACCCAATCTACTTGAGCAACATTAAATTACCAGATTTGAAGTTACCAGTGATTTTGGAAATGCAGACACCTGACCATGCTGGGCTGGTTTATCTTTCAGGAGAAATGATGTTTTAAGCCCCTCAGCCTGTAGTTGGCATCTCAATGATGTAAAAATGTTAACTCTGAAGTGCTGCTTTTTACCTTTGCTGTTGTGACTTCACTATTTTAGGTAAGTGAAGCCATGGAAATAGGCCAGGCACTGTATAGCCAGGAAAACACAAAGATAAAAAATTGCCGAATTAGCTTGAAAGAAGATTAGTTTGTCCTTTCTGGGATGCATCCTAAAGCTTTGCATTTCCACATGCCTTGAATAACACTGCTTGACATTAATGCAGTCTTGCAGCAGCTTATGTTCTAGGAAAGAACAAGAGAAAACTCTTGGTTTGTCATAAATGTCAGTTTAGAAATTAATTGGTCACTGAAGCAGAAGATTGTTCACAGTATAGTTACATTTGGTGACTATGTAGAAGATCATGCTGTAGAGAAACAGCATGTGAAAGTTTTATTCATATTTTTCAAAAGTTAGACAAGAGCAGTATTTCATGCCTAATCCAGACTTGTGTATCCAGTAATCTAAATGTTACATTTCAGCAAGAAATGGCTGGAGAGACTCTTTCCACCTTCCTGGAATGTGTCTTTTTCCAAAACCAGTTGATAAATTTAAAATATATTTGATTCTAGGCATTTACAGCAAACTCTATCAGTTTACTGTAGTAAAGTTAGGGAGAAATATGTTTTGAAACCTCCTTATACAAAGAAATGAGTTAAGAAGCTCTGCTCTTCTATTTTAAAATCTGCTGTAGTCAGAGGTTTCCAGTGTCTCCTGTGAAAGAATAGCAGAGTTTCAAAATGATGGGCAAATACTTATGCATAGCTGTGCTGGAATATTTGATTTGTTACCTCAGCCAAAGCTAGTGTCTATAAAACAGATTAAAAGTTTCTGCTCTGTTTAAAGTGCAATTCTAGGAGTGCCATGAAAACTGTTACTTTCCTCCTCCTCTTTAATCCATCTGGAAGGAATGACTCGACCCACACTTTCTGCTGACAGTCCTGAGTCCTGGCAGGATGCACCTGGATACAGCTCAGGCCAGGTCTGGCCATTGCTTTTCAAGAATCCATGGTTAGGAAGTGAAGTGGAATAAAATGTACATTTGAACTTGTTTTCCCATGAAAGGATTGAAACCAAAGGAGGATGTAAATCTGCCCATGGTTTTATGCTGGTAGCTGAGGCCAAGATACAGGGCTGTGTGCAAGCACTGCCTCAGTTCATTATGTGCCACACACACCAGGTGTGCCTGTTGTGTGTTCAAAGTTCAGCTTTGCTACAATGAACACCAACTTCAGGATCCTTTAAACCAGCTGACTTTTTACAGGTTGATACCAATTTCTCCACAGTGCCTTCGAGACATGAGATTCATCCTTTGTCACACCTTCGTTCCCCACAGCACAGGGGAATGATCAGGGGGGAATGTGCCTGAGCTAATGAATTTTGTCTCTCTGGGGAATTCTTTGGCTCCCTCGTGCCTCTGCTTTCTTATCTGTAAAATGGAAGCAATGGCACTTACTCAGTGAGCCTAAAGTTTGGTCTCTTAGTACTAATCTTTTTATTCAGATAAACTTTTACATTCCAGAGACATTATTTTCTCCTAATCCTTGGAAGCTGTGTATCCAAATGGTTCTTGGAGATGAGATCACTTTGTGTAACTGGACCTTAACTATACTGATGAATCGTCTCTGTGCCAAACCCTTAAATATCCATTATGTTATTAGAGATTTTTCCATACTTTTTTGACTCAAACATCTATATGTAGATACATCAATAATAGAACATACCTGATGAGGTAAATAATTCAGAGACCTTTTTTTTTCCTGATGCAGTCATTTTCATTTACATGGGAATATAAATATAAAATTTTTAAGCTGAGAAGCAATAATAGCTGTGGGCTAGATACACCCTCACTTAATTAGGTGGATTTCCTGCTGGGATTTTTGTTCTTTCTGAGGCACTTTAGAATATGGATTGATTCAACATTTTTCTTCAAAGTAACCTGAAAGGGTTACACAAAGTTCAATTTACCTGTGACTGTAAATTAAAAGGTAAAAGGTACTGATGTGCACAAGTATCACACAAAACTGTTGGAGAGCTATTTATGCTATGCCTTTTAGAGTATCCATCCTTGGAGACACTGTGAGAAAATAATTTCATTCTTCATTCTTCATTTCCCCATTGTTTTACCACATTACTACATTTCTTCACAGGAGTTCTTGGTTTCTGTTGCAAAGTTGTTCAGTAACAACTCAGGCACAGCATTACACTCACTGAGCTTTATGTGCAAATGCAAACCTTGGGGAAAGCCAAGTCACTGACTGAAACCTTTCTTGTTTTTCCTGTTTAAATGAGCTTGATTTGTTTTCCTATGTGTTCACAGGCTCTTAAAATAAGAGAGAGCTGCAATTGCCCATCCCTTTCTGGACCAGATCCTCGCCTTATTTTCAGACTTAACATGCAACATCTCCTGGAATCGTCTAAAGATCGAGAAACCCCCAATTCTACAAAGCAAGATCCCTCAAAACCCAAACCAGACTTTGCTCACACTCAAAAAGTGGAAGATATGCCAGTAACTTTTGCAGTTAAACCTACAAACTAATGACAATGACTTTCCCCTTTTATGGAACTGGTGGTCCCTGAAGGTCTGTCTTATAACATAAATTTGTCTTTGAACCATAAAGGAGATGTAGCCACTTGGATTCTCCATTCCTTTTATGTGATCCCTCGCTCAAAGCAATAAGGAGCCATGCCCACACAAGAAGAGCAGTGTGTTGGAGCAGAAAGTTTCTTATTCATTAAGAGTTACTAAAATAAATCACTTCTCAGGGGAAAGATTATCTCATCCAATCCAGTGACACAGTGTAATTTTCAGCTTTATCAGGCTCACCTTGATCAGAGGACAGATGAGCCAGAAGTGTCCCTAAAGCAGAGGGAAAAGTACAATTTTCATCACTTAAGTTGCCTGGTTTATCTTGCCATAATTTGGGTTAGATCTACTCAGCTTCATCTGAGAAATAATGAGGAGAGCTCACTGCCTGCTCCACATACAGGCTGTTTAACAATATTAAGCTGAGAAGTGATAATAGCTGTGGGCTAGATACACCCCCACTTAATTAGGTGGATTTCCTGCTGGGATTTTTCTTCTTTCTGAGACATTTTGGAATGTGAATTGATTCAACATTTTTCTTCAAAGTAACCTGAAAGGGTTGCACAAAGTTCAGTTTAAAAAAAAAAAAAAGAAAAAGGAAGTTAAATAATTTTTAGGGGAATCTTTCTTTTGAAAGAAGCACCAAAATAATCACAGTTTGTAGCACTAGGATGCTTTGCAAGGATGGCTGTTGTCATATTTTAAATGATCAGCGTGCCTCACCAAAGAGCAGTTTTGTTGCAGCAACATTTGATTTGGATGTATCCATTTGGATAGAAATGATTGCTGATGTAGAACATATTATGTAGTAGACAAATATAAGATTTTTTGGCTGCACAGCTTTTGCAGCTGTACACTGTTAAAGGTGACTTCTCTTCAGGAAACTGGCATGTAATGCTGAGCATCCCTCCTTCCCCAGTCCCCCTGAAGCCACACTTTTTATGCCCTGGAGACCAACATGCACAGTAGAGGTAAAGCTCTGCCTTTCAGGATGGGCCACTGTAACCCAGTGTGGTCCTCTCTGTTTGCACAGGTTTGACTTGTCCTTGCTTTGCAGTTGGTGAAAATATTGAAATGTCCATCTTGAAGGAAGGTGGCAGTGAATGAAAATTAAAAAGGGAAATCCTGTTCCTCCAGTTCTTAAGATGTATTACTTACTTGGGTCAAAACAAAAACCTCATTCATATATGGTAGGGTCTTACATGAAGGAAACATTAGAAATATTCTCCACTCTATCCTATTTTGAAACATTCTTTTTCTATATGGAGAAGGGAAGAGTTTATCATATTTCTTCAATTAAATCAGAATGCAAGCTTTTAAAAAGGAAAAAAACCACCAAACCCTGTTCAGTGCTATCAGCGAACATAGTTGGGAGAACAGATTGTGAAACAAGTAATTCTTTCTCTGACTTCAGTCAATGGAGCTGGGTCCTCTGAGAAACACCAGCAACTCCCTTATCTCTATTCAGAGGTAAGCTGATGTCTCTGTAATGTTGATGATTCTGGGACTGATTACATAGGTTTAGATTGGCTGCATATTGCTTACAAGCTGGTTTTAAATCTCTGCTCAGCACTGCTGGCAGGAGGCAGAAGGTCCAGCCTGACCATTATTCATCCATCCATTTTTATTCTTCGTGACAGGACTTTTTGTAGCAGACGTTCAGTGATGTGTTGCAGCATTTGGACATTGTCACCTGAAGGTAAACAGAAAAATACACCATTTAGATTTCCCTGTGGACCTCTGAGTTTATCCTGCAGCACCAAAACCCCAACGCTGCTGCCTCTCTCTCGCTCCCATGTCAGAGCTTGTTTTGTTATCCAGGGCTGCTGCTTGACATGCAGCTGGATGCTTGTGTCTGTTAGGAGTGAGGAGAACATACTAGAGTTTTACAGCAATCAAGATGAAGTATGAAACTACACAAATTTCATATTTCTGCTCTCTGCTGTAAGTGACTGAAGTACAGCAGTGGAATGCTTGAGATGCAGAGAGAGATCTTAAAAAAAAATGGAAGTAGATAGTCTTGTAACCATGATCGTGGTGATGTGAGAGCAAAAGTTCCAAGGGAAGGGTAATTGCTTATACCAGGCTGACAAAGGGATTATGTATTTTTCAAATTAGAGTGATCTAATACCACTAATTACAGTGGTATTTCTATCCTTACAAACACACACACGAGTTAGGCCTCTAAACTAGAACACTCTAGTTTTAAATACAGTTTAAATGGTTTTTAATGTATAATTTTAAATTCAATAGGAGATGTTGAAAATTTCAAGTTTTACTTTACATTCTGAATTTTCCTTAATACTTTTATCAAGTGCTTTTGAAGGGATTTATTCTTCCTGCTTTTTTGTGTCCAACACAGAAAATGCCTTAAATTCATCTGCCTCTTGGAGGGCACTTTTATTTACAATTCTTACTGAATATTTTATTGCATCTGCCTGTATTGCTAAATTATTTTCTTTCTTGAACAGAAGATTTATGAAAATATTGCTTTCCAAAGGTTTGGGAAGTCATAGTAGAAATTACACTTTTAAATAATAATTTAAAGTTGTGCGTGCATATATATAATTCTGTAATATCTTAATATATAAACTATAATCTATTATCAGATTATTAATCATAATAATTATACTTTCAAAATATATCCCTTAGGAAAATGCTATGGTTGCAGGCTTCTGATGATCTGTAGAAACTTTTCATTATAGTTACATAACTTAGGATGTCACAGGACAAGTAGATCTAGAAGTGCTGTTGAAGGGGCTCAGCACTTGAAAATCACCTGTCATAGAAGAGGGAGAATAGTGGCTAAAGTGAAAGAAGGTAAGAAAGACCAGGAAAAATGCATCTGCATTTCCACCTGCAGTACTTGGTGCTGTACTTTCCAGCTTGCTGCTGAAAGAGTAAATATATAGTACAAATTCCACTCAGGCTCTTCATGTATTTGCTGTAGTGGAGTGTTGAGAGGTTTTTGTAAGCAGGGAATGTGCATTCAAGGCAGGCCTGCAATAAAAATGGCTCCTTATAACTTCTGGTTTGTCATGTTTACTCTTTTTTCTTTTTCTTTTTTTGTTTTATTTATTTATTTATTTATTTATTTATTTTAAAAAAACCTTGAAATACCTGAGTTGCCAGGAAAGCAGAGCAAACAGCTGTTAGAATGCTCTTTGTTCTTGAATTCTGTTTGTAGTCACTAAGAGAAAACAATCCTGCAAGCTTGATGCTTTTTTCATATATTATGTAGGCTGCCACAGCTTTTCTTTCAGTCTGGTGTTTGTATCTCAATACCTCTGGTTGAAAAACTATTCTCAATGTATTAGTCTGTGTAAGCTGTTTTACAGCCATCCACCTTCTCTCTGCTGAAAGTCCTTGTTGTTTTCCAGATCTTGGGAGTGTTTGACGGGGGAGCAGGATGATCACAAAGCGTGGTTGGTGGTAGAGGCGGCAGCAGGAGACTCTCCTGTCAATCTGTATTGCAGAGTGGGGGTTAAACACCTGCAGGAAGGACTGATATTAACAACTTGCATTCCCAGATTACTTGAAGCACCTCAAAAATAGTATTTTTTCCATAATATCTCCAGAGGTGATCCCTGTAACAGTTCTGTTGGGGATACTGAGGCTCAGTGAGATTTTAGTTTTAGCAGAGCTCAGCATAAGTCAGTGAAAAAAACCTTATGAAAGAACTGTTCCTTAGCTTAGTTACTCTGTAATGTGTGTGTGTGTCTAAGAGTCCTCACAGCAAATTGAACTGATGGGCTGTCAGTGATTGCAACAATTTGTCTCCATTCTATGTGTATCTGCAGAGGTTGGATGTACCTAAGATACAGTGTTTTGTTCTTGTTGTGGTTATTTCTTAACTACCTTCTCTTATGTCCAAACCCGTTGTTGTTTGCTCACTGCCCACCATCACTAAGGAGCTGATGCCTAAATCTGTTGACGTGGTGGTTATTTAATCTCTAAAAAAAAGTTTAGTGGTTATTTAATATCTAAGAAAATTTAGTCTCGAATTCATGGTTCCATTGCAAACCCAGGGTTTGCTGGGTATTTATTGTCTCATCAGCTAAAGAGAAAGCCAGTAAAAGTTGGCTGCAGTTCTTCCTTCCCTGTCCCCCAGCCCCACCTTTTCCTTGTGCTACAGGCTGAGAGCAGCAAGGGCTGCTGAGAGAGGGATCAGGATGGGCTCTGAACTGAGCTGAGGACGAGACAGGGTGGAATGTTGAGCCTGTGATAACTTTATTGCTGGGGTTGACAATTGTTGGCAGGTCTGTAAAGAGAACTGACTGAGTGTATCTGGTGTCGCTGCTGCTGCCTACACATATTGCAGCCATCCAGTAAATGTGCTGTTTGATCTCCTGGAGCCTGGGGCTGTGTGCCAAACACAGGCCTAGCAGATATTCCTGGCTCTGCTGTTCTGGCTGTGCTGGTTCAAGGCTCCTGGTACGAGCCGGGGGCTCTTGCCCTGATTTATGAACGGATGCAGAGAATTGTTATCTCCAGCACATAAATTCATTATAACTATTAAACTGAGGTGAAATTGAACCTGTTGACCTGGAAGTGAATGGCTCCATAACATTTCATTAATCCTTTGAGATGTTTAATTCCTGCTAATTTGATATTTCAGATACGATCTCCTCCACAGATATAATGGCTTAATTAGTATACATTACATGATGTCTCATCACACTGCAGCGTGTACAGTATTTATCCACTAAAAAGTAATTCAGTAGAACTCAATTATAATACATTGACTAGAGCATAAAAGTTGAAAAAGATATGTGCAGTAGTTATTATATTTTAAGCATAAGCATTTTTCAAGCAGACTTCTGTTTGTTATCGATCACCTTCTAAAAATGATGTTCCTAAAACTTTTGTTACAGCTTACTATGATATTTCCATTTAAAATGGGATTCTGACAATATTGGATTAATTAACAACCATGACCAACATTTGGTGGGACAACAGTTGACAGAAATCTGATGTGTAACCTAATCACCTGTATAATATCCTTAATACAGTCTTTTATACTGTTGTAGACCAGCAAAACAGAAGAGAAAATGGAGTCTGAAGAACAACTTTCTATTTTCTGTGGTTGTCTTCTGTATCTTAATTTCATACAACCACTGTTGTCTGACGGCACTTTTCGGTGATAACTGCCAAAGAAATTGATTTTGTAGCATTCAGCTTACCAATCATTTTACTAAAGTCACCTTTTCAGAGCACACAGCCCCACATGTCAGTTCAGAACAGTGGTTCCAGTTGGGACTGCAGGGAACAGGCAAAGAGAAAGGTAATAGTTCCCTGGGATCTGGTCATTTTGCTGCTGCCTTCCTGTGGGAAGTCAGTGGAGGCACAGATGTGAAGAAACTCTGATAGCTCATCAGTCCCTTTAGCAAGTGGAAATAAAAATTTTGCTTGTGGCATGTTCTGTAGGATCTGACCTGTGAACTTTTTCCTGCTTTCAGTCCCATGTAGGTTTTCATGGGAAAAATTACTGTTAGAACTGTACTGGGACGTTTTGTGGACAGCCTTGTGGCCATTCAGTCTGTTGTGTGTAGTGGCAGGTACAAAGACTTTTTCAAAGTGAGTTCCATCAAAATAGTACAGCCTGTTCTCCCATGATGTCATGGCTACTGCTCTCCAGTTTTTCTTAGGTTCTTATCATGCCCTTCCTACACAATCCAATGCAGAAAATTCACCAGGTGCCACAGAAGCTGGGTGAGCAAACCAACATTTCAGCTTCAAGTCAGTGAGAAAAAAGGGTATGACATGACCCATGCATAAGCAACAGAAACTACTGAAGACTTGATAAGAGGGAGCTCTGAAGTTCTTGTGCCAGTTTCCTTGCAGGTTCTTCACAGCCTCAAATACCACTTTTGATCTTCTCAAATGGTGGCTGAGATGAACCCAAGAGGTCACAACAGATGCAAAAATCTGCTGGAAAAGTGGTACTTCTTAACTCCTTTGCCACCTCTTTTCTAGAAATACATTTGGGTATTTAACCCAGTTGTCAAAATATTTCCACCGAGATGTTAAAGAATGCTTTTTCATTTGAGTATTGAAGTTGGTTTTGTTTTGTTTTGTCAGGTCAGTGTGTACAGAATAGTACCCAAATTTAGGTGACTGCTGCCCCAACCCAGCTTTTTCCCCTCTGATGACCCTGCAATCTAAGACTTAAGTTATTTAAATTTATCTCTTTTTCCCTTCTATCAACATTGACCTATATTGTATATTTCGATGCTGGCGAATCAGAGCTCCCTACTCCTTCCTGGGATATGTTGTCAGATTTATTCCATGCGTATCTGGAATAAGTAATGAAGGAGTAAATGCTGCGGGAATAACGCAGTGCGTCTTTTCAGTCACCAGGTGGCAGCTGGGCTGCCCGAGCCGGGCCTCAAACCCATGGATTCCACACCTGCCTTTTCAGCCCGGATTCAGTAAATTATCCAGGCTGTTTTCCCTCTCCGTGTTAACGGCAGTGACTCTTCCCTGGAGTAAACTCGAAACATCATCCCTGTGAGCCAGTGAATCTCTTGTGGTTCAGCTGAAGGCTTTCAGTTCTTTATACAGGTATCAGACAGCAGCCTTCTGTGAAGTTGTCTGACAAGCCTTACTTTCCTTTAGCAGAAACGATCAGAAAGGAGTGACTGAGTGAAAAACTGTACATGCAAAAATTAACTCTGTACCCTTGGATTTACACTTGCAGTAGCCAGTTTTGAGCCTCTGTTGCAAGTCTCGTCTGCTTTCCTCCAACTGCAGTGTGACAAATGAAGACAGAACATTTTATTTTGGTGCTGATAACATCCTTCTCTCTGTCTAATGATTAAAGCAGGAGCTGTGCTCTGAGGAGATAAGGGATGTATTTCCACCGGTGTTTCTGATGTCTTGGGCCTGTTTTTTTTTCTTCCTCCACAACCTCTCAGCCAGAGTGAGACTTCTGCATGAGGGATAGTGACCCAGGAGCTGAGGTGACCACAGTACTGCCTGGTCAAATTCCAGGAGACAGATCTGGTTCAGAGCAGGAGGCCCAACCAGCTTGTCGGGATCAGCAGGGCCAGGGCTCCAGCAAAGCTCAGCAAGGCCTGGGGCTGAGCTGGTGGGTACCTGTGCAGAGGCCCTGCCAATGCTGGCCAGAGCATCAAGGCCTGCTGGTGAATTTGGGCACTGTGACAACCATCCTGGGATGGGAGAGCCTGTTCCAGTGTATAATGTGAGAGTGGACTAAAGGTGGAGTTCCAAGCTAAGGAATGGAGACTCCAGATTTCAATTCCCTGTGCCATCTTGCAATGGGCACATAGATTTTTAGTGTGGAAATTTCTCTTCTGTAAAACAGATGTGAGAGAATAAGTTCAAGGATGTATCAGGATGGAGATGTGTCTGAGGTGAGGGGAAAAAGAACTTATTAGGATAGGCTGTTCTTATTCTCTTCTCTAGAGTTCCATTTTTAGAATAATGAAGAGGGGAAGAGATCAGCCAGCCCTACTTGTTCAGGAGGGAGTGAAATGAGACAACTCTGACTTGGTTTTGTGATCTCAGTGCTTGGCGTTCTCTCTCTCCCCCCATTCCATGTGAGGTATTTCATGAATTAAAAGGTGAAGGGCAGTAATTGAGGTTGGTATTTGGAGGAGCTGAACACGTGTCTGTTGGATTTCAGTGACTGTCAGGTATATGAATAGCGAATTCTGAGCCTGGAGAAGGTTTCTATGTCTTCCTTAAGCACTTTAACAAAATGGCAGATGATCCTCAAAGTGCTGAGAACCTCAACTGACTCTGTGTCTGGTGGGGTTTTGCTCCCTCCTTTGCAATATCCTCAACTGTGTCACCTTCTCCTCACTGTGATCATACAGATGGGGCTGCACTGGTCTGTATGTTACCTTTTTTTCATCCCAGAAGCTACAAGGAAACATAACCCTTGAGAAGCAAAGGGTCTAATTTTCACTGTCTCAATGAGGCCTCTCTTCTGTTCACTTTGAAACCCCTGGCAAAAGTCCCAGGAGTTAGGTCTGGATTTCTCCCTCCTTAAAACAATATTCTGCCTTTTGTGCTTTATCCTCTGCATGTCAGAATCAGCTGATTATGAGCTCCTGCACAGATGACATTTTATCTGCAGTCAGCAGGAAGGAGGCATGAATTAGGGCTTAGGAAAAAAAATGTTCAATAATTAGCCATAGAGGAAGAAAAACATCCAAAAAAAGTACACAGAAGAAATTGACTTATTTCATTTGACTGGGCTGGAAAGTTCAGCTGTAATGATAGTGGTTAAATTAATTATGTTGATTTGGTAGCAAGGAAGCTAGCTGGTCCCCAAATGATGTGTATTATTTTTGAACCTAGATGAAGTAACTGCACAGTGCTGCTGATGTGTGTCAGGATCACAGATGTCAGGTATTCCTCACGTGCGCACTCATTTAGGATGTGATGCAGGATGGCACAATTTGGTCACCTTTAAGCCAGAACGTGGATAAGTCTGGGGAAGGCTTTAGTGTTTTCTCTGATGCCTTTATTAGTGTGAATAGTGATGGACACAGTTTTGGATGGTGTAGGGGGTTGTGACCTCTGGCACATTCCTGTATTCCAGCTGAAGTGTGTCCTGGGGCTGTACTGAGGCTGCTACCCTGTGTTCAGTAGTGACTGCTGGTGGTGCTGCTGGTTCTGCATCCTTTCCTACTCCCACACCTCTTACAGCTCCTTTCTGCCTTGGCTGCAGCTTCAGTGACTGCAGGTGTTTGTGGGCATAGCTAACACAACATATATCACACATGTCCCTGTGTGAAATCAGAGAACTTCTCATGGCTGTCTCAAGGTGTAGAATTTAAATATGCCCCAGTTTCAGTTCCTTGTGGCTATTTGGTCTCTTTTGTCAAACTACTTTTAATGGTAACTTATTTCTGACATGCTGACCTCTCTTATTTTTGTTGTCAGCATTGCAGGACTGAGGATCCACAGAAGTGACTTCCATGTGGCTGTGGAAGCCACTGAGACCTATGGACTTCTTAATTTTCTCTGAGAGCAGGTCCCAATCTATCAGGCTGTCCCTGGAGAAACCTCCATGTCTTAGCTTTGGCTTTTGGGTTTTATCATTTTGATGTTCCATAGTGCCTGTGGGACATTCATGTCAAGAGCCATCACATCGTGGAGGATGTTTCTTAGTGGCTATCGTGGGCTGATCCCTCCAGGACTTGAAGAAGGAGAACCTTGAATTTGGTGGGGATAAAAAGGGCAGCAAATAAAACGAGCACACCATTAGCAGAGGGAAATGTTCAGAAGGTTCTCATGTGCTGATATCTGAGACACAGATCAGTTTCCTCAGCAATAACAGATTTGGGGGTTTTATGCTTTTTCTTCTGTTGCCATTGATGTGGGGTCAGGCCTGGCTGTGAAGGGGTGTGGGTACTGATGGTCAGAGGGGTCACACTGAGGTGCCATAATGGAAAAAACCATAGTTATTTTAAATGAAAAAAACCCTCTAAACATTTATAGCAGTTTTGCTTCATTTTAGTCCACTAATAACACATTTTTGCCACGTACAGCGTTGCCTCTATACAGACCCTTTGCTATAATGATTTACAAGTTTTCATGTCTAAAAAAAAAAATGTTCCTTGCAGTCATTTAGACTTGGTGTCATTTTTATAGACAGTGCACACAATTTCCCTTCCTGGAACAAAACACACATGTGCAATCCTGTCCAATCCACAGCTCTTCCTCTCTACACTACACAGAGCTGCTTTGTGATCTCTGTCTTCCTCTAAGGCTTTCCCACCTAACCTTTTTTCTTATTCCCTGCTTTTCTACGTTAAACTTGGTTGCTTGTGAAAGATGCAGGGATAAATCCAGATAGCTTCCTGCCTCTGTTTCCAAATAATAAGAAAAGCTTTGACAGCTGAGAGCCCAAGTGAGCTGAAGTGGCTTAACCCACGGTGTGGGTGCAGGTGATGCTTGGCATCTTGAACTCTTCCTGCAGAGGCTTTCACCCTGGGTGCTGATACATCAGTGACTCTTAATGTGCCATCCATTAGCATGTTCCACTGTAACAGCCTAATGAGTTTCAGGAACCCAGCCTGGAGGTCAGGGATGAAAGGCTTTTGTTGAAGCCACTTTAGTGAACTTGATTCCCCCATCTTTAGAGGATCAGAAAGCTCCTCCACCAAGAGGATGACCTTTGCCAGGTCACAGAGACTGATGGGCAGGTTGGCCTATGTAAATCCGAATTCTGAGATGAGTCTTGGAAGCAGAGAGGAGTGAGTCCATGTTTTCAGTGAGACACAGCTACTCTGTATCGTTGTTGATTTCCTAGCATAGGAAATCCTACATATTTTAATATAGTACTGAATAATATGGAATAGAACATTCCTGGGTTAGTGCTGACAGGTTTGGACTGCAGTACCTCCTGGAACTCAGTGAGGTCATGTTTTTACATCTACTCCAGCCCAGTGAATAGGGAATAGGAAAAATGCAACAAAGAAACTGTCCATACTGAGACAATTTAATTAGGGTTTTTTTGCTTCTACAAAAATGGCCTACACAGAGAATACAAAAATAAAAATCGGTGCCAAAATCCTTGGCAAAATACAGCTTGCACAGGCTTCCTGAGGCTTCAGAGCTTCTGGTGCAAAGGTTCCTCATAAAGCTGTGTGTGATTTGTAGAAAGAAAAGAGTAAAAAAGAAAAAAAGAGAGTTTATATCTGTAGCTGTCATCCTCACAGGAGGGCCTCAAAGACCCCAAACTAGTCACCTAGGAAACTTAAAACTTGCAGAACTCTCTTCTTTAGTATAAACATTTAAAAAAAAACTAGTATTGTGATTAATTTTGTCAGTAAAACGTGTGGATTTGCACACTGTTTGTGGAACACGAAGGTGATGTGTCCGAGGTTGATCCAAGTGGGAGGTTTGAGCTTTTTCTCTTTCAGAGCCAATTAGATTTTGGCCAAAGGTTTATGGAAGAAGCAGAACCACCTTCTCCACCCCTCCTCTTCTCATTTCATATGTGCCACGTGGTTGGGGCTTTGTTCCCTCTACTTGCTTTGGTTTACACTGTCACATAGACAAATCAAAGCCTTCCCTTTATTTATTGCAGCCAGTGAGAGTGTGCTAGAGACTTAATTCAGGATATGGACTCAAATCCTTCCCTGGAGCAGAGCGGAGTACTCTGTCATTTGCAAACACTTGGAAGCACAGTCCTTCGGAGCTCCTGTAAACAAGAATAAATTCAAGGAAAATTTTGAATTACATGTGTAGTTTGAATGAATACATTGGAATGAGAGTAGCAAGACAAATCTATCCATCATAGGCATTTAGTGCAGAGCCTGTATTTGCTTTTCTTTGCTATTCCCATGGATTCGATCAACATCGCAGGTCTGTCATTCGCTAAATACATGGGCTCTGCTCCCCGGGACAGCAGCTCATCAGTTACCCAGGGAGCAGCCTGTCACAGGGCCTGCACACACCATTTGTATCTGTCACACACCCAGAGATCAGAATCTTCCAGAGCCCCACCCATCCATGGCTTGGGAATGGGCTTTCTATACCTGAGAGCTGCCGTGCTGGGTCTGAAACCTGCAGGTGGAATTGCAAAATCTGGGTTTCTCAATGTCAGATTGTAAGCACCAGCCTGCAGCTGTAAATTTTTATAAATAATTTTTCATTGATGTCCAAGAATGCTGCCAGTCACTTCAACTCACTGGTTTTGGAATTCTCTCTCCTGAGTCACAGCCTGCTGTGTTTCTTTAGCAGAGCTGCAGGAAAGGCTTAGAAATCACGTTACAAACTTGGATGATATCTAGACAAGTCCAGGCACAAGTGCTAAGAAAGCTGCACTGAATTCCTGCCCCAGCACCAGAGTTTTTGTCAAGCTCTTTCAGATGCCAAAAACTGTGTGACTTATAGGGTGCAGTTTTTTGTTGTTCATAGTTTTGTTTTGTTTTTTCTTCCATATTCCCGCTTTCTGGAAAGATAAGAATGTACATCTTTCCGTGAGTCTGTTTATGCTTTCAGTTGCATTTTTTTTCCTAATCCTTAATAAATTCCTTAAATATGGTGAGGATGATAATTTACAACCATAACTGGTTTGAATCTTAGAGGGTTTGTTCTTTTTTTCCCCTCACAGCTTGGTGCTTTCAGCTCCTGCTGTTTTTCCATGTGCTTTTCTTAGTTCTCTGCAGGGAGTCAAAGAATTTCATGATGATGATGCTGGACAGCAAACACAGTGTTAACATCATTTTATTCTCCTGTATCTTAAAAACTTCTCTAACATAGATCATGTCTTTGATCCCTTATCTGGACTAATTGAGTTCTGCTTTGTTTCGTGTCTTTTTAAGATTATTGGTTTTATTAAATGAGTAGCTGATACGTTTAACTTCAACAGAACAGGAATTGTGTAGTGCCTGCATGTATTTCTAAGCCAAAATTTCCCAGGGATTTTGTAGCGAGGTCAGTGGCCATGAACTCAGTGCTCTTTAAGGACATGCTGAAGTACTCCTGGTTATTTGGATTACAGATGCCCTGAACCTTGTTGACATTATAGGCTTTGTGAACTATAATGTGTCTTTGGGAGCATTTGTATTCTGTCACTGCAGTACTGTGTGTCAATAAAAGAACTGGAGTGACCTAGGAAATTTTCATTGTGTCTCTCCATCCCTCCTTTTTGTCACTAGCAGGTAGAGGGGAAATTTTAGTCACCCTTCTTGTTCCTGGGAGACTGCTAAGGTCAGATTCTTCAAAAAATATAACAAAATCTTTCTGTGTTCTGTAGACCTGTTGCACATTAATTCATTTAAGGTTTGTGCCATCTGGCAAATTGGTACCTACTTGTATTTTTGTTATTATTTCATACCTGAGAACACTGAGCTGTGGGTGCACTGCAGTGGGAGGATGACCTTACCTCCAGGCCTACCTGCTTATGGCCTTTTTCCAACTGGAGATTTTACCTAAGCAGATGCCTGGTGGACTGTCCATAACACCTCCTGCAGCATGGTTGCCAAAAAGCCCCATTTTTCTGCTATTCCTTAGCTGTTCTTAGCCCAGCTCAGCGTGCACTTCACGAGTGCATCAGTGCTGTCACTCGAAGCAGCACATGAACATGCATTTTTGTGTTAGGAATCCCAGCACTCCCAGTAGAGATCCAGATGAAATGTGTTTCCAGGGGAGACCCTGTCACAGCTCAGCAGATCTCACTAATGCAAGACTGTTCCTGGTAATCAGACTGATAATTCTTATTCTCAGTTTTGTACCATAGTTCCCCTAAGGACTAAAACTTGCTTTTTGGTCTTTGCACAGCCCTCCGATACTTGATGATGACACTGCATTTTCACTTCCCTCTCCCTGCCCTAAATCCACCCTTGATTCACACTGAATCCCAATACACCCATATGATGTATGTTTTTACATTTTAGTTTCCAATGAGTTTGTAAACATCTTTCTTTGACTAGGCCAGGACACTCATAATTGTGTAGATTCTGTATCAGTGAGTTGTTTTTCACTTCCATGGTGTCTTTGCTTTTCACAGCTTAGGTCAAACCCTGCCTGAACACCAATACACTTGGCTGCATGTTAATTTTAGTTAATAGCTATTCAGTAAAACAATGCATCCAGCTCAAGATATATGGCACAAATTAAGCTGAATGCCCAAACAAATTCAGCAGCAGACCCCGGCCTCGGCGGGCTCTTTAAGTCCAGTGTAACATCCATTTACATTGTTTTATTTCTCTCTCAAACTGTAACTTGCTCCCTGTGGGCTTACATTGAGTTAGTTCCATTTTCACATTGTACTGGCACCACGATAGTCTTGCATTTAAATAGTCTCATTTCATTTTGATATCATGATGTCACCTCCACGGAGGCGCGTTGGGGCTGCCCGGAGAATTCCTGCACTATGAGCAGCACTCCCCAGGCAGGGCAGGGGCTGACACAAGGCTGTGCTGCACAGCAAGCTCAGCTCCCATCTCTCAGCCCACTCTTTTCTCTGAACTGATCAGGCAGTGGGTTTTTCTACCCTTGGAGCCCAGTTCCCTCTCCTGCTGGCAGAAAGTGTCTGTGGGTAAGAAACATGGTCTCTGGGAAAGGTGACGCTGTTGGGCACGTGCAGGTCAGCTGGGAAGGGACACGGGCAGGGCTGGTTCTCAGGCCAGTGTTTCCTGTTGTGTCTGTCACGGTTAGAGCTCCCTGCTGCAAAATCCCATTTTGCAGGGAAGGGTCAATCCATCCCCGAGGTTCCATGAGATATGGGTGTCTCTGCCCTACCACCTGGCTGTACTTGAGCCAAGAACAACTAGACATGAGTGAGCAGATGCCCAGAGTCCTCTGAGAAGTGTACACACAGTTCCTGCAGTGCCCCACGTGCCCCAAATGCCTTGGAAACGCAGAGCACTTCCAGCTGTAAATGTCAACATCCCAATGGCAATCCCTGTGCATCTGTCTGCAGTCAGCATTCCATAAACAACTCACAAATTATTCCTGCCATGTGGAAATTTGTGCCAGGTCACCCTCTCCCAGCTCAGCCTGAGCGACTCAGGGAAGGAAGGAGGGATCCAAGTTTCCACTGTCAATAGCCTGTCTCCAAGGCCAGGGCACAGCTCTGGGACCTTGTCCCACACACTCAGCTCCAACAGCATCTTCATGGCAGCAGCAGAGCTGGTACTTTAGGTCAAGGGGTTTTTATTTATAGAGTTGCCATTAAATCAGTCTAACACAGTCATGCAGTATTTATGGGAAGATTAGATACATGGCTGCATCCGAGGCAAATAAAGAGATTTTTGCTTCTTAGTGGAACATTCCCTCAGAAGGCAAACCCTGGCTTTAATGTGTGTTTCTTTTTCTGCTGCTATAAGATTTCCAGGGACAAATTCAATTAGGCTCTTTGACTCTAAAGGTGAAGTCTTTGTGGTTAATATTTTTGTTTTAATTATTTTGTTTTTAAAAAAATGAGTTCTGCAGCTTTTGAGCTTGAGGGTCGGTGGTTTGGTTTTAATTCTCTCTGAAAGCAGTGAGACTACTTGGTGTGAAGCTACAAAAGCAATTCTGTGAAGTTACTGGGTTTAGGCATCTCTAGAATGATGCAAGAATAAACCCATTTGTTAGAGCTACCTCTGGGATCCAGTGCCTATGTACATTTGTCAAAGGACACGATATTGAATGCTTCATTTTCCAAACACTAGGCCAAGATAAATTATAGGTGGATGTTGAGCCTTCCTGATATAAATCAGTGGCATATCAATAATAAGATTCAGCTTTTCAAGTAAATGTGCTGGGATCCTTGTGGGAAATGGTAGGTTGCATTTCATGGACTTGTGCAAGGGGTATTGTCAGTGGAGCCTGTTTTTTATTCTGGCCACAGACTAATGGGAAAGTAAGTGTAAAAAGACATCAACTAAAAGGGAATGGGATGATGCTTTGGAACAGGTCTTTCTGACTGATGAGGCACTGAGGGCATTTGGAAGCCCATGCAGAATGGATGCAAGTGCTTCAAGGCCAGAGATGAGGAAATGAGTGCTTTTAAAGGGTCACATGAGACTTAGAAGGTAAACTGAATGGGGAAGAAGACCAGCAATGTATGGGACTGAATATTTGTTGCACTAGTCTTTGACTTGGGAGGCCAAGGGCCAAATCTTCTAAATCTTAAATAACAACTGGTTTGGTGGTTTGACTCCAAACTTCACTTTTCACATCAGTTCTGAAGTGCAGTTCTGAAATCTGTTTGTTGTGATTGACATTTTATATTGATTTTAAAATACTTTTGTTCCCTTACAAAGCCCTCAAGTAACACTTTCATGGACTGTCTTTTCACTTTTGCTTTCCAAAAAGTATCTGCTATTTCACTGTGACATTCATATTCATCACAACCTGGAAACAGTTAAGGCTTGAGCTTTCTGCCCTATGGCTTTAAAAACATCATTCTCCTTCACAAGAGAATACTGAATCTGCTTTTTCCCCACTTAGAATTTGAAAGCAAATTCTACAGTGGTTGGTATTCTCCCAGGACTTCAAACCTCAGTACAAAATTAGCAGGTAGTTGGCTATGAGAGCCAGGAATTCTTGTTTATCCCTGACTCAGGGATGCAGAAAATAGTGGGATCATCTTACCCTCTGTGTACTCTACACACATCAGCAGCAGGTGCACAGTTCCTCCACTGGCTTCTGCTGCAGTAGGACACTGTACCAAGATGTGATAAACTTGCTAAAAGGGAGAAACAAAGGAAAGGAAAGAGGTTGTTACCCAGAAGGCAGAGATAGTAAGGATTAAAAAAGGTGAATTTCAGCAAAGGCTGAAAACACGTGACAGATGAACACGTGTGCTGCAGTGCACAGGCCATCCAGTAACACAAAGAACAAAACCTCCTGAGCCCCTGGGCTGGGTTCTCCTTTGGAGACAACCAAAGAAATAGATTTCCTTTCCCACCCTTTCACCCCAGAGAGTGGAAGAATAAACAGTTCAGAGGCCTGGGATTGTACTCAAGAGTCCTGGGTTCATTTCACTGCATTGTCACAGCCTGCCTGTACAACCAGGCAAAACAGTTCCTGGAGTTGTGCTCCAGTCCAGCAGCAGTGAGGGACCCAATTGCTTCTTTACCTCCAAAGGATGGGAAAACACCGGTGTTAGAACTGCAGGGCTGGTCGGTGTGGACAAGGATGTTTGGTGGTGTCAGGATATTAATCCTTATTTGCTTGTAACTTTATGTTTGTGTCAATCAAAACAAGCGAGGGTAAGAATATGTTGGAAGGAAGATGCTGGGACATTTCATCTTGAAATACTGTTGCTGTCTCTACAGGAACCTCTCTCTTAACTCATACTTGGAAAGGGTTCCCCCCCTCCATCTGCTCCACAGATATTCACACTGGACTCGCTGATTCCTAAACCCTGGGTTCCATTGTCAATTAATATTTTACCATGCCATGTAATGTGAATTGATACTGGCCCTCAGTGATTCTATTTTTATTTATACTCTCCAGGGTTTAGTGGCTTATGGGATTATAGAGTTAAATTCAACTAAGTAATGAAAAGGAGAGTGAGAAATCATACTTTTACTACTACTGAGAAATGTTTATACAGCTGTGTGTTTCTGCTCCTTTTACAGTAAACATTGTTTTATTCATGCTTATTATAATGTATTTCTGGGTGATAATTCATACAATGCAAGGCATCTCCCTTCTCTCTTGTATTTAATTATACTTGTATTATTTGTTTACTGATGGCAAATACTTTCACAGATGAAAGTAGATAAAAGGAATAGATGAATCAATCACAGAAGACAGAAAAAAAACATGCATTAGCAACAACCTGCTGGTTTTTAAAAACTGGGGCAAGCAGGAATGTGATACTTTCTGGTTACACTTACTACTGTTACTGTACCAGAATACAGCAAACAGAACTTCTCTTTGCCTCCGAAGCTTTCTACAAAGAACAGACCTATTAAAATACTTTGACCTCTTAAATCTAATAGTGGGGGAAAGAATTTCCTTTGATTTTTCCTTTAATTTTTCCTTTCACCCAGTATTACTGTTATTGATTGGTCCGTACTGGTGTACAATAACTTTCTTAAAGTAGAAACAGATTACAAGCTCAAACCCAAGAGCATTCAGGCCAAATTCTGCTCTCACTTACACCAATATAAATGGAAAGGCACTTGGATAGATCACAGATTTGTGCTGGTGTAACTGAAAGCAGAATTTTGCCCTTAGTCTTTAACAACTCATTAGGGGTAAATAGCTTTTTAGCTAATGAAAATGTAGCATTTTTGTTAACAGCTTCATAATGATATACACAAGTGCTACATTGCCTTGATAATTGGAAAATTTACTTGCCTTTTTTTTCCCCTTTGGTAAAACATGGAGCCTGTTGTAGTTGTTCATAGGAGAATAATTAAGCCATAAAATGCAGACACCCAAAACAAAATACAACTATAAGTGACTAAACTCTACTCAAAACAGGCTGGAAACAGAACTGTGAAAAATATGATAGTGTTGTGTTCCCCAGGACTAAATGGGGACACGTGTTTTTACACGTGATTCTTGAAAAACTCTTCTTCCACCCTCAACTGGAATTTTGTTCAGTGACAGATAATGTGTAGCAGACCTTGAAAAGGGAACAACCACGTCAAGAGGGTGAATACCAAGTTCTGACTTTTCCTGAACCTTCACTTTTTTTTGCTCCTGATTCAGCCTTGACAGGTCCTACAGAGAAACAACCTTTCATTCCCCTCATAGAATAAGAAATTTTTCAGGTTTGGCCTCAAACACCTTCTACTTTGCTCAGCAGCTGCAAATTCCTGTCCAGGAGGTTTTTAAGTGGCAATGCCAGCATTGGAAGCAGTGTTTTTCATTTACTTGGCTCTGCAGTTGAAGTTTGCCATTTTCCATAAACCAAACCCTCTTGACTTAGTTTCAGCCAATGTCTTATCACAAGACACCTCCACTTAATCATACCTCATTAATACCTTCATTAATGCTTTCTGAGGGCATCTTGACCTGCTCTCTCAGGGAACAGCAGAAGCTCCTGGGAGCAACAACAAGCACCTGAGCAGGATCTTCACCAACCCAGCTCACATCCCACAGTACCTGTGCCAGGCAAACAGGACAAAGGTGGTGGCCAAGTCCAATTAGGGGTTCAGATCACGAGACCTCATGGTGACAAGACAGGTCTGAGATCAAACCAGGCAGTCCATCTCTAGGTCAGAATCAGCACTTGCCACATGGACCAGGCAGGGCCAAGCTCAAGTCAGGAACTGGGTCTGCAGTTGATGTCTGGATCAAAAAGCACAACTACACTAGAAACCAGTACTCCACCAGCCCTCCCTCAGGAAGGAGCTTAAATAATTTGTGGTCTCCTGGGTGTGGGTGGAAGCCCGAGGTGAGGCTGCTCAGGGCCATTAAGGATTTTAGTGCCCTCAGAGCCCTCACAGTCTGGCAGCTCCATCATGTGGTCACTTGCCAGGTACTGGTAAATTCCCCTGGGAATTGACTTACCTCAGTAAACCTGTAAGAGTTTTAAGCTTTTAAATGTGATTCAGAAGTTGTACTTTGAATCCCCAGATTGTCACCAACAGCACACAGAACTGGTGTGTGGGTCTGTTCCTGGCTGGAGCAAATCACGTGTGCTTTGTGTTGCTTTGATTTCCCTACTGTTGCTGTCTTTTTTACTTTGAAGTTCTTTGCTTTGGGGATTAATTCCTACTCTGTGTTTGGAGTGTTTAGTCAAAAATTTTACCTGAAAACACTTGGTGCTTCTGTACTATAAATCACAATTTGATAATGTTTTGGAGAAAACACAACTAATATGTTTCTATGGAAAAAAGCATTTCTGTTGCTTTGATTTATTGGCTATTCTGATTAACTTCTTCTGTATGGTTGTGCAGGTTCATCTGAGCTCCAGTATCCACAGCAGAGTCAAACCCTATGTTTGGCCTTTAGACCAAGTACAACCCATAGACCAGGACAGTGTGGAACACCTCTGCCAGGTATATAAGGGATGTAGGATTTAAATGAAGTATATACATTTGTCTGTACATCCGTAGGACTGGGTGAATATGTTTGTTACATTAACTACACTAAAAGCAGTTTTTAACCAACTGTTTAACACTCCCCTCTGGCAGTAGAACTGGTGTTCAGGCACTGAGGATGCCTTGCACATGTTTCCTTGGGGTTTTGGTCTTTGTGAGTTTGGTTTTCCCTTTGTTGCTGCATTATTAGGGATGGAGACAGATAACTCAAAAAGCAATGTTGTGCATTGCTCAAAATCTGCTTATTAGGTTCAAGTCAAACATTTCTGCTTTCTATTGTATTTACAAAAGCAGTAGTAATAAATATTGACAAAGCTAAGTAGTCTCTGGAAAGGAGCAGCATTGAATTGCTATGCAAACATGCTTTAAAAATTACCTACAGACAATACTGCTGTATTAAAATAATAATCCAAATGAGAGTACTTGCTTGAATACTACTTGTTTTGCATCCCTTCACATCCAGGAATAATGATGGATCTTGTGCTAGTTTTGAATGAAAATATCAATTGGGGAGTGGATTTACATAATAAAATTAATAGAGCATGGAAAGCTTTCAGCATCGCTTTCTGATTCTCCTCTGTGTGTCACAAAAGTTATATTTAAAAAGACAGATGATTTCAAGTTTGTTTAGGGAAACAAATCCTCTGGGCTGCATGTATGAGATCTTTACATGTGACAGCTGGCCCAGCTCACAGAACACTCAGGTTCCCCTTCTGTTCCTATAAAGAAAATCTGTAATTGTGCAGAGTGCCACATGTGGGGCAGGATGTCATCATTTGTGCATGTTTTCATACTTACTGGCCTGCTTCTCTCCATGTATAGATGCCCTGCTCAGTTATGCTGTCTGAAGTGCACTCACCAAAGAGGAGATGGAATCAGACATCTACTGTCCAGTCCAACCATAATTAACCACTGGTTAATCATTTCATAGTTATCTGTGTCTGGGCTCTCTGTTACAGTAGAGTGACAGGAGAGAGGGACCAGGGGAAAAGGGGAAGGAGAACAGTGGTTTCAAACATCCAAGTTGCTGTTTTTTCACACACAAACCCCTTCATTTATGCTCCCCTGAATCTTGGCCCTCCTGCTGGAGAAAGCTTTAAAGGTGATGTCTGGTCCTGTAGCCAAAATCTGTCTGTGATGCTGCCTTTTTTGGATTGGTGTTGAGCTGCTGTCCAAGAGCTGCTCCTGCCTCTCCAGGTGGTGATATAGTGGGAGCTTTCTGCACCCTTTGAGACTGAGCCTCTCAGGTTGGCAGTCAGTTCACTGGCTGCCTTGTGAACCCTGTTTATGGCTTCTGAAAATTCAGTTTGAGCTAAGACCAGAGAGGAATTTACTTATTTTGAGGCAGGGACAAGTTTGCAATTAGCCACTAATGGAAACTTCATGGTGCCCTAAGGGTGATGAATAAATGAAGGTTCAAGTTAAAAAATAAATGCTTCAGGGTCTGTAGAAGAGTGAAAAAATCGTTTCCCAGATCTCACTTTTTTGTCATAAATCACAGGCAATTTTTGGTTGGCTTTCATTGTTTCCAATCATGTCAACAAGGACCTACTTAATACTCGAATCTGTTTTGTTATTTTTACATATAAATTCCATTTCATAACAGCAATAATACTTTCCAGGCAGCTCATTTGAGGATGATTGCTCTACTTCATAGGTAGTAAAACTCACTGTGTCTCATTATACAGCTCAAGGTGTGTGAAGCAGACAATTGCCTATAAACATGCTGCCTGATGGGTGTTAATGCTGCATTATATTTACTGTTTTCTTTTCATGGCTTCAGGTGGCATGACAAACCTTTTCCCCGGGAATGAAATTTGGAAAATCTTTCACTTTTTCTTGGCAGAGCATCCCTCTAGTCTGGCAGTTAATGTGCCTCAAACATTCTCTAAAAATTGAAGGGAATATCCTCATCTTCACACTTTGGCTGGAGGTATTACAGTGTAAGAAAAATGGCTGATTTGTTGTTTCTGTGAGCGAGAGTGTCTTTGCAGAACTGTAAAATTTATGCCAAAGTGTTTTAACTTGTGTGTTTAAATTAGGCACCAAACTCTGCTCAATTTCCCAAATAATGTCCCAGTTTACATCAGCACTTAAGCTCGTGCTGAAGTGTTTTCTTAAAAAGACAAAGTGCAGTTGTTCAGAAATGAGATGATTATTGAAGTTCTTCAGATCAGCCCCACAGAAACCAGAGATGCTCATTTTTAAAAGAGTCCCCTGCTCATGTGGCTGCATTTGAAATTAGATGTCTGCATTAAGACATTTTGGCCATTGTGTTTTCAGTGCTTACCAGTGACAGTTTTAATTATTATAATTATTAACACAAACCCCTCAAATACTTCACTGCTTCTTCCCACTCTGCAACTGTTCTCAAGAGGTTCAGTGTGTTTGTACTTCTTTGGAAATGAAAAAATTACCCCAGGAGATGAAAATAAAAAACGTCATATATTTTATTCCTCTTTAGAGGGTCCATTTGGTTCTGCCTGACTATTGTGAACATATAATTAATAATAAGTATACAAATATTGCTGACCAGCTCTTTTGACCTTCCATAACACAGAACATTTAACAAAGATTTAAGCAAACGGAGGCAGACTGTTACACGTGAGGTTCATATAATGACAGACTTCCAGTGGTTCTGACATTTTGTGGTTGGAGTCTTCCAACCAGGATGCAGGTGCTGTCACACAGAACAGGGTGTAACTCTGAGATACCCTCTGAGCAGGAATTTCAGGCTTTTACACCACTTGTACTTTTGTATCTCCCATTTTGTAGCAGTCATATGACAATTGGTGTTAATGGAGTGCTGTGTTCCTTGGGCAAACAGGGCTAGGAAAGATGTCCCAGTCCCTGAGCCCTGCCTGGTGCTGTCTTTGGCAAGCATGTGCCATAATCCCATTCACAAATAGTTAGGTTGTCTTGCCTGCACTGGAGTTATTCCAGAATCTTGGTCTTCTCATGATTAGAAATCACCCACCAAACTTCCTTATTCTGCTGGGACTGATTTATACCAATAGTTTTGGGGCTACCCTTTCATTTCATTCTTGCTGCTAAAGCCTTTTTACTTCATGCTTCTTCCTTCAGGTATTTTGTCATCCTGAAGTATTTAGGAAAAGCATTTCTATCCCTTTGACTGTTTTATAAAGCTGCTTTTGGATCCATCCCCTTAGCAAGTCTCTCCAACCTGTCTCCCTCTGCTCCTCAGCTCTGATCTGTAGGTACCTGAGCCACCTCTTACCCCTCTTTTCATCTGATCCTTTCCAGCAGAACTTTCCTGCGAGACGAATCATATAATCTAAACCTCATCTGGTCACTTTCTACTGAAGCTTAAATAATTGAAATGTCAATAACATACCATTTAAAATCTATTCTGCCTAATCTCCCAGAGTGGTGTGTTGGCAGATTGTGAATGTCACACTACTGATGAGCAAAGGACTTGGATAACTATGAGCTTCTAATCAAGAAATTAATCTAAAATTGTATATCTGCGTAAGAACTGCTGGCACAGGAGGCTGAAGTGCTCACTAAAAGCAGTTGGGCCTAAAGTGATGACTAAAGCAATTCAGGGCATCAGGGACTCTACAGTCTGGAGGTTTCTGCAGTGATTCAGCCCTCCTCAGTCTGTCCGATCCTTCCCTGCTGCAGTGCTCCCCAAGAGAGGCAGTGTTGCAGCATCTTCCTCTCGTTTGTGCTCACAGAGCTGCAGGGAGACCCAGGAATTGGCTGAAAATTGTCCCTTTGGGTTGGGCTGTCAGTGTGCTCTCACATGTACATGGTCTTGATGAACCTTCAAGGGAACAAGTCTTGAAGCCACGGATTTCACACCTCTCAGAATTATTGTCTCTGTATCTGCAGATTTAGACGGACACCACTGTCTCAGTTGCATTTGGAATATATTATCAGGACTTGAAGCTGTAAAACTATTAGATTCCACTCAGACACTCAGTAATGCTATTCCAGGATTTTACAGTTTATCCTAGTGATTTGAATAATGAGCAGGATAACAGTTTATTCTAACCATTTGAACTGCACATCAGCGTGGTAACTGGGAATTTTTAATAATGCTGTGAGCTTACACACTGCATTTCAAAGAGACTTACAGACAGTGGGTAATTAATAACCTGATGCCACTGATCTGTCTGTAAACTTCAGTTCCTCTCACACACCTTCGTTTTTGTGAAGAGCAGTTGTGATGGCTGAGACCTAAAGCACAGCTTTGCAGAGCTGGGTGTCTCTGTGGGTAAATAGAAGACTTTGGCGGTGGTTTATGAGAGCTGGGGCAGGACACCCAAGCTTCCAGTCATTTTTCTCTCTCTGGCCACCAAAATGTTCCTTAGTAGTTTAGGTTTTGTATTAGGTTAGTAGTTTATTTATTTCCTGCACACTGCAGAGGGACAGGCTCCTTCTATAGGAACCTACAAATCCCTTCATGGGATGGTGAAATTCCTACTTGGCAAATGAGTGTCCAAAGGCCCAAATACAGATGACGAGTCTTCCTTCTGTGCAAGTAGTTTTCAACACTCTGGAGAGTATCCTAAACCAGGATGCTGCCTTTTCCTGCCTTTTCTGCAGTAGGATGTGCCCAGGGGAGAGATGAGTCTGTTCCAGAGCAGAGGATTCTCTCAGCAACCCCGTGTTCCTGCTCCAGGGCTGGATCACACAGACCTGCTGCGAGGTGGGAGGGTGATACTGGGGTGGGGGATGTCCATCATGTGATACAAGTTTCCTACAGTCTAGTACAGACTTAAATTTTGGGGTCCAGAGTAAGGAGGGGCACTGCCAGTGCCAGAAGGCAGAAGGACACAAATGGGTACACAAATAAGTACCTTATTCCTAGAGTCAGGATCTTTCCAGGGTTTGTCAGTGAGGTGAGAATAGGTTCAGTCATAGAATATAGTCAGTCACCAGAGAATCCCAGAATGGTCTGAGTTGGAAGGGACCTTAAAGATCATCTTGTTCCAACCATCCTGCCATGGACAGGGACACCTTCCACCAGACCAGGCTATCCAAACCCCATCCAGCTCTTCCATGGATGGGGCAGCTACAGCTTCTCTGGGCAACCTGTGCCAGGGCCTCACCAGCCTCACAGGGAGGAATTTTTTCCCTCTATCTGATCTACCCCTGCCTTCTGTCAGTTTAAACATTTGAATGAGGCATCTCTCCTGACACCCAGGAGTTACTGGCATCAACAGTTTGTAGTCAAAGGTTCAGAGATTCAGATCTAGTATTTAAATAGTTGATTATTTTCTCAGTTGTTTCAGGATTTCTGTATCAGAGGTTAAATCCTGCCTGTTTTGCTCATAGGCTTCCTCGTGACCTAAATGGGGGTTATCCTTTCCGTGCTTAAAGATCTACCTTACTGGGCTGAATACTCTGAACAGTTATTTAATATAAATATTCACGTTTAAAGATAAATAATCTGCCTAAGATCACACAGGACAACTGTGGAAGGGTAAGAAATAGTAACCTGGAGTCTTTGCTTGGCAGCAAGATTCAGCTTAACATGTTCCATATAATATTGTGAATAAGTAAACTCATGCTGATGAAAAAGCATTCTAAAACACAGGTTAAATGTGTAGTTTGCAGGTACTTTTGGCTATCATAGATGGGATTAAAACAATCTTAAGAAATGTTAGAAAATATCTTTGCACACTTGATCTCTTCAGTGCAGAAGGAAGTGTCATTCTTGCAGCCTCGTGCTTTTTGATCTGATTATTGCTAATGCAGATTGAGGAATGCATAAATCTGCACTGCAGCACTTGAAGTTGGTGCAAACACTAATTTTTTTGCAAATATATCTCTCAATTCCAGCTCTGTAATGCAAAATGCAACTTTCCTACTGAAAGACCTGATAGACCTTGGGTTGTCATAGATGAAAGATCAAAAAGTTATTCCTTAAAAATTGTACAACCGTTTTTGATTTTGGTGTGTTCTCTCTGAGTGTAGAACAGCAGAATTTAATCTCTGCACATGTTTGGGAAGTTATACTTGGAGGGAAAGTTTCACTCCTGATCAGAGAGAGTAAAAAAAAAAACCATTTAATAATGGATCATTTTCTTCCTCTCTTGTAACAGGACACAATTAGAGAAGAACATAATGTGGGGGGAGGGAAAAAAACCCAAAGCTACAGAATTATTGAGCTGAACAATATCCTCTCATACATTTCAAAGGGAGGATTGGAGAGAAGTTGACATTTTAATATTTTCTAAATTACTGTGCAACATATTTTCTGATGGATCTAATCTGGCGCCTCTTCCACATTGATGTGTCATCCAAGAATGTTTGGGCAAGTGTGTTATTAAGCGGGTAATTTAGTTTTAGCATTTATATTTCAGTAAATTAAAAAAAAAAAAAAAAAAAAAGCTATTTTCCCAAGAGTTAAAGGAATAGGGCTCATTATTCCCCGTGCAGAGAGGTAAATTGTTAACTAGCAAAACTATGCCTTGATTTTCATCCTACAGCTGAATATTGAGTGTTGGCTACACTAAAAAGTGCAAGAGGGAGACTGGGTGCTCAGGAGGTAGGAGATGGATGAGAAGAGCTTTTTGATTGTGGGATTAATATTCCTGTGCTCCTGATATCTCCAGTAGTGACTCTCAGTTGTTGTGGCCACTATTTGAAAGCCAATAGCAAACAAACTAAAATGGTTTGTGTCACCCGTTGTTGGTATTTCTCATAACTAATGAAACCTCCAGCTCTGCAAGTTTCCTCTGAAATTCTTACTTTTCAACATGTGAGCCTTGTTTTCTGGGCCACTTTGACAAAACCCTGGTTTGAACAGAAGTGAATTGCTAAATTCATCTCTAAAATTCAGATGATTTTGATGAAGGGAAGAACTCTTTCCTCAAGAGTAATTTATCCATCAGTGCTCCTCCCCTCATTCATTGCAATAGTACCATCAGGTGACCTTCAGCATCACCCATCTGGTTATCTCTTGGCCAGCAGCATTTACAATATTTCTGATACTAGCAGCAAATTCTGTAATCTTGAGGAGTTGTTCAAACCTGTGAGCAATCTCTATGGCTGCTGGGAAACACAAGGAAATGGGAATTCTGCTCATCCTGGTCATTTTGAAGTGCTGGTGAATATGACTTCAAGCCATAATGAGTGTTGGAGTCTGTTGCTTTTGATTGAAATCTAAAATAAGCTCTGTCTGGTACAATATCTACTGCCTTACTTTTTATAAATCACAAGCTTAGTATTCATTTATGGACATCCATCTACATATGCTGAGAAAATTTACTTATAAACAATAGAGATAATTCATCATCATCACAGTCTCACCAGCTTTATTTGAAATTAAGTTTTGAATTTGGGCTTAAACTTATTCAGATAATTTATCTGCAGAAACGATCTTTGCTGCTCACAGTTACCAACACTGCCCTTCAAGCATTGATGCTAGATGTAGAAATATTCCTTTTCCTTTTCTTATTAAGTTACTTGGCACTTGACAAACTGCTGTGACTTGGCTCCTTGGGACAGCTGGTGACACTGTCAGGTCAGGAGGGAAGTATTTGGGATCCACAGGGGATTTTGCACAGACATTGGCTCATCGAGTAGCAGTGGCTGGGAGCTGAATGGAGGACTGTAAAAATTGTAGGCTCTAGAATATCAGATTTAGAGTTATCAACGTGCTGCTCATGTAGAAACTTTTAGGCCATTTGCTCATCAAGGGGAATTTGAAACCCATTAGCTGACAATGGGGAAAATATATTAAAAAAATGCTGAAAGACTTAAAATCAATCTGTTTTGCACCAACTTAACTTGAAGCTAGAAAAGCTGTCCTCCTTTAATTGCAGAGCAATTTTTCTAAGACCTTTCAGTGTTTACTTGATTTCACCACATTTTATGGAAGTAAGCTAGGAATTTATTAAGCATTGACAGAGTGGGATGAAGGATTTTCTCCAGCATTGGACCAAGCTCAGCACCACATAACATCAGGTTTTGTGTATCCAGTCAAACACATTTATTATCACAAAGCAATCACTCCTTTAATTACTGATGAAACCAAACTGACAGCTCTCAGATGTACCCAGAGCACATTAAATCTTTTCCTCTGTCCATTCCCTCTTTTGTCTTTGAGCCAGACACCCTGTATGTCTTTTCTGCTTCTCATACCCTTTATTTATATTGCAGTCCTAACACTGTTAATGTGCTCAATAATTTATAAGACAGCTGACCTCAACATTAGGTGAGCTATTGAACAAACATCAGGGACTGTTACATTCAGTTTAGGCACTGGAGTCTGAAAGCCCCTCTGAGTCCCTGGGCTCTGGTAAGTGCACCAAAAGCCCAGAGGGAAGAGGCTCCTGCACAGCCTGGGCTCCTGTCCTTACCCAGCTGGTAAATCCTCAACTTGCAGGCTCAGGTGGGTGGATGCTGTTTGTCCTTTTATCTCCTCTTTTACTTCTGTGGCTAAAGGTAAAATCTTTGCACACAAACCCTGTTTAAGTACTCTGTTACTAAGGAAACAAACTTGTCAAGCATGGACCATGTGGGAATAATGGTGATTTATTTAGAAAAGGAAAGGTTTGTCATTTTAAGCTCACTACTACAAAATTGCTTTTTGATTACCTTCAAGCTTATTGCATTGTCTTGTCACAATAAACTATGGGAACAAGTGGAAAGGTTAATAATTGTGGGCTTTGTTCTTGTCAGTTATTCTGAAAAGATCTTACAGGAGACCTGCACCCTGAGCTCAAAGGAAACAAATCTCAGCAGGGCTGGAGCAGGATCCTGGAGTCCTTTTCTTGGATTGTTTTTATCATCTGTTTCTTTCCTGTCTGCCTCCAAAGGCAGCATGGCTGAGATGGTCAGGTTTGTGGACTGGTACAGGGATGGACACTGTGACACACTGCTAAGGGCAGGAAAGGTGTTTACACAACTTTTCCAGAGTGGGGAAAGAAGAAGGATCTGAGCAGGATAGAGGGAAGACCAGATTTGAGAGTGCTTTGTAAAATCTAAATTGCAACACATTTTCTGAGCCACATCACTGAAATTCCTTGCTTGTTAGGAAACATCAAGGTTTATTTTATTTAGGTCTGATAAACCATTCTAAATAACTTCAGTGTGCTTTGAGCCAGGTCTAATGTGCTTTTTGTCAGGAAAATTTAATATTAAATCAAGAACTTTTTCCTGGAGAGGGTGGATCACTTTCCTGCATGTTCACCAGGAAGGGAAATTCTGTTCCACTGTGAGCTGCCTGATAAACTTTAGATTGTTAGACTTAAATTATTTGAGGAAGAATAAAGCAAGAGGTTCAAGTTGTTGTTGAGTTTAGGGGTACTCTAAGGAATAATTGGCATCAACAAATCACCCTAAAGGCTTCTGTATTTTCACAATAATGCAAAAATTTAGCATAATGGAAAGCTGGCAGTTTATTAGAGCATAGTTGGGTTTAGGGTGAAGTTTTGAGGAGAAACAAAAAACTCCTAGTATAGAATACTTTTGAAAATGAATAGGTTTTGGGTTTTTTTAGTGTGAAACGATGACTCCTTTTTGTGCTTTTATTGAAGTGAGAATATTTGAAATCTAAACGAAATGTCTCTCAGGGCTGAGAGGGAATTTATTCTCTTACATAACTCACATCTTGACTTTCTATTGTTATCTGGAACACTAAAAAATCTTGAAGCATTTCCCAATAGAGGAAAACTCTTTCCTACATACTTCTTGGAGATCTTGCCACTTTCTCTGAGTATCAGCAGTCTTTCCTGCTTTTCAGAAACCCCTGAAGGCTGGTTGGAAAAGAAAGACATCCCTGCCAGTATCCGTCTACTGTCTTTTCCCATGTGAAATTACTTGCCTCACATTTTGCTAGGAAATGAATAATACAGTAGTAAAGGATGCAGCATAAAGTATTTATGGCAAATTAAAACTCCTCTCCAGGACAATTTGGATAATGGGGACACGGCCACACCTGTTCAGCTCTTTACTGGAGTGAATGTGTGAGGAATTATTTATCAGTGGAAGTTATTTTCCTTAGCTACAAATATGAATGAAGAATAAATTAGTCACTCCATAACAGGAGTTTTACGTGCCAATTATGACCAATTTTGAGTCATTTGCTGCATTATATTCAGGTTGGGTAATGCTTATACTTAATGAGTGGGTTCGTGCCCTTGGATGGTAAAAGTCCCGTGGAGGAATTAAGTTAAAGTTGAGTGATTGGATGCATTGAGATCTGGGCAGTAGTTCTTATACAAAGGCAATGTCAGATACAGACCTATCTTTATTCATAATTTTGGAAGGACTAGAAGTATTCTAGGATGTTCTGTAGTGTATCATCCACCCTGTTCTGCAGCCATTTTTACCTACTCTTCAGGATCCGGAATTCTAAAAAAGAGCTTAAAAATACAATAATTTGACTCAATCTTTTGAACATTTTTATGTCTCTGCTCTGACACCAAACTCCAGATAAAAGCTCCTGAGCAATGGGCTTTTTTGCTACTTGGGAACTGGTGTTCTGAAAGCTGGAGCTAGATGAATAGTTGAATTTTCAGGTTTACCCCAAACAGAAGAAAGGAAAAATGAGCTAAAACCAGTTATCATGTTAGCCAAATGTTTTACTTTTTTTTTTTTTTTTAACTGAAAAATACATGATTTTTTCCATGAAATTGCAGTTTTCAAATTAAACCTAAATGATGATTAGTACAGTTTAGGATTTAATCCTGGACCTGGGTGGCTGTGATCTCCTTGCATTATGAGAACAACAGAGGCAAAAGGGATGTAGAGTGAGTCTGCATCTCCTGTTGCTTCACTATGCAGCTGAATACCAATAAACTTCTGCTTTATTGACAGTTGATCACAGTGGTAAAGACTGTCGTGCTACCAAAGCTCTTCCAAGTGCTGCAGCCTTTATCTCTGCCAGTACACTCCCACTGGAACACTTTCCCAAAGGCATCTTTTCTACAAATACAGGGAGAAGATCCATTCTTTTCTCTCCAGGAGTGGCTAAAATAATTCTCCTGGGACTGGGAAGAGGTTTCCAGAAGTGTTCCTGTTAGAAGAAGATTTTTTGTCAGTGCTTCTCCATCCCTTCTGGAGATAATGCCTTCTTTCCATTTTTCCCATTTCCAAGGATGTATGTCTGACTTTTCTTCACAGTCATGGGCAAACAACAAAATCACTCTTTATCAGGCTTATGGTCAGGCCTGAATGTTCGATTTGTTTGAGCTGTGGCCATTCAATACTAACCAAAGACATGCTTGCCCCATATTCTGTCTAGAGGTGGTTACATCTTCCAGAGGAAAGTCCCTTCAGCCTCTGACCATTCTCCCAGAGCCTGGGGAGAACAGCTCAGCTGCAATATCAGCTTCCTTTTAGGGAGAATTTCTAAGCAAAAGGCACTGTTAGATGATACCAGTGAATGGTTGAATGATAAGGTTACTTCGTGGATTTGCTTATTCTAAATGCTTTAGAATACATTTTCATTTGGTGTACAGACATTAAACACACTGTGGTGATCAGATGCTAAATCTTGTGACTTTGCTTTAAAGTGCACTGACAGAGGTGATGATGAGGAGTAAAGAAGATTTCACTGTCATGCTTGTGAGCCACACTATAAAAGCAGCTTGCTGCTATCAGTCTGCCTGCCCTGCAGCCTGCTCAATCAATACTTGTAAAAATTTCTTTTCCCGAGGGAGGAACACAAGGCACTGCCCTTTTCATTGCTGCAAGTGGTGCCCCTGAGCCAGGGCAGCAGAGCAAGGACAGTGGCCTCCAGAAAAAGTCACCAAGGCAGAGGCTCTGGAACCATTTGTAGATTTTCACCAAAGAAATAGTATTTTGCACTTCCCCATGTCCTGTGTTCCAAGCACAGCAGCCACTCTCATTGAAAGCCAGAGCACATTTCAATAAAAAAACACACTAAAAAGGATTAATGCTCCTCACTTTGATGGAGGAAGAAACTCCTATTTCTAATCTTCGTTTTGTGACAGTGCGATTGATTTCTTCCCTGTGTGGTTTGGGGCTGGCATTGCTCCCAAATCCGTGTGTGTTGCCTACAGCTCCCACTGCTCTAATCTCCTCAGGTTCCTTTGCAGCCTGATTAGGTCCTGCTGTGTGTGTGTCAGACCTCCTCAGCAGAGCTGTCACCTGTGCATTTGATCACAGCTGAATTCCAACTGTAAGAAACACCCAACAAAGTCGTGTCATGTAGGGAACGGGGTTGTTTGGGTTCCTGTTGCTATAGCTACAGTGTCTAAAAAAAAAAAAAAAAAAAACCCACACCAAAAAACAACAACAAAAAAAAGCCTTGGGAAACCCTGGCTGGAGTGTAGCAGGATGTGACAGTGCTTAAAAGAGACTTCATTGTAAGGATGAAAGTAGATCTGTGAGCCCTGAGTGATCCCATCTCCTTTAGTCCGAGAGTCGCTGCTCAAAGGGGCAAGTGTCCAAGTCTGGGAATCCTGTAGTTTCCCGTATTTCATTTTCATTTCTACATTGAATTCATTATGCAGCAAAGAGCCCAGGGAAAGGGCAACATTTTCTACTGATAATTTCCTGCCTTTCCATGGAATCACAGAAAGGTTTGGGTTGGGAGGGATCTTGATTATCATTCCACCCACTCCTGCCAGGGCAAGGGCACTTCCACACCTTCCACTGGAACGGGTTGCTCAAAGCCTTGTCCAGCCTGGCCAAGCATATCTTTAGTGGGGGACCAAGGACATGTGCTGTCGTCAGACTTGTCATGAAGGTCTTCTTTCACCTTTTGGAATTCCCCCTGGAGTCAGTGGAAGGAAACACACAGCTCCACAGAATGATTCATCCCACTCATTTTAAGACTGTTCTATTTGCTTTTTTGAACTCCCCTCTTCAGCAAATATAGTGAGAGCCTGGGCAACTACTTTAGGCTTGCTGCCCTGCTGAAGTTAGACTAAAATACTGGGTGAGAGAATTCCCCCCGAGGTGCCCCTGGCACTTGGCCCAGGGCCAGCTCCTATCCCAGGCTGTCGGGTTCCTGCCTTGCTCAGAGGGGCAGTGTGGCTGCACCGACCTGCTCTCAGCTCCTCTGACAGCAGGAACACTGCTTGCACTCCACCTATTCAGCTTAAATAGGCAAGGACTAGTTTTTCTTCTCTAATCTGACATTTCAGGTCCTTGTTTTTGCAGCACATCTCTGTGCTTGAACCTCGTGCCTTTTTAGAAGTTGATTCAATGCAACACTGTGTGTAAAATCACAGGAAACACAGTTGGATGCAACGTTTACCTGCACCAAGACCAACTCTACCTATAGAATTTACAGATGCTATCAGGGATAGAATATGATCACTGCTCAGAGTCTTGAATAACACAGCCATACAAAAGCTTTGGGACTGAATTCCCATGGGAGGCTGGCTGGAAGCTCAGCTGGGATGTGCAGGAACTACAGCTTATCTTCTTTAAAAATATATGTTCTTTTCAAATTTCTCTGGTTTTCAGGGACATAAATAACTTTCAGGCCTTTCTAACATTAAAATTATTACCTGAAGATCAGAAATAATTTACTGAAGAATAGAAAAAGTCCATGTTCATGACATGAGCCTCTGTAAATATCTTAGATGTAATTTCATAAAGGTACATGGCATCATTTCAATTTTGCTCTGCTAAAGTGGCAGTAGGCTCAGCAGAGTGAACAAAAGGCAGGAGGTAGGATGTCTTAGAAATAAATCCAATTAAATTTCTGTATGTGAATTGATTGTATTTTATTTACCCAGACATAAACCAGATTCTAGATAATCAAAGCTTTGGCTTGTTGCACTATATTCGATTATTCTCAACAGGTTGGTTTGTGAGAGCACACTGTACAGGAGCTGATTCTGTAATCCAGTTTGCTCTTCCTCCCAAGCCAAGCTTGAGTCAATAGAAAAAGTTTGATGTAGCTGAATTTGTCCTCCAGCCCAGCAGTGTGGCAGGGGACACCGGGGAACTTCAGGAGCACAAAAAGTCCATGTTAGGAAGCCTCTTAGGTTTCAACGATCAGTAGCTTTGATATCTAATATTTTTAAATGGATGTAGCAAACATTCTTGGGGGGGCATGTGAGAAACACCCAGATGAAGTTCTGGGCTTTGTCTGTTGCTTTTTCTCTCTTACTAATTTAATACTTTGCATTAATAGACTTGCTTTAGGTAAGAGAGTTATTTTGGAGCTGAAATTAGAACCTTTTTTGATTCTAAAATAATTTTTGTGGTGGGAGGAGGGGTGGAGGGCAGGGGGGACAAGGATTGGCAAGGCTGGAAGTGGAGCAGTCCTGGTACTGAGTTCTAAATCATATGTGATGGTTGGAATGGACAGATCATAAAGATCTTAATTTCCAGATGGGTTCATAGGATGTCTTTTGTGATGACTCAGCTGATTAACAGATCACGCAGATTGATACCAATCTGACTGCTATTTCAGGAATAATTTTCCTTAAATCTTTAACCCTTGAGCTGCTGAAGGTCAGTCTTGGTTTTAATATAACTTAGAGTGCAAAAAGTCTTGAAACAGCTGTTACCTACTTCCTAAGCCTCACAGTTTTTTTTCTAATCTCCTCTGTCTCCCCTTGCCTAAAATATTCACCTATTCTAAGTAGTACCATTTTTCTTGGAAAATACACAGGGCATTCTCATTTTGGAAATGAACCCTTTTAACGTTCTTTTAATGTCTTCCCTATATTTCTTCGAGCACCGAGCAAAAGTCCTTCACCATTTGTGACAAAGCAGCTTTCCCTGGGTGATGAGTGGAGTCAGCACATAAATAAACACAACAGGCTCATTAGTGGGTGTTGTCAACTGTCAGCAATGGCTGAGAGTTGCAGCTTTGGATATAATAACCTGCTTTATTCAGCAAGGGTAAGTTAGGATGCAAGGGCTATTCCCTGGACTGCTCAAAAAGTGCCAGGACATGTTTAGCTTCCAGCTGGAAGAACCACCAGAGAGTAGCAGGAGGAATCTCAGTTTAAACACCTCATTTGAAGGTCAGAACCTCTAACAGTGTAGCAGAAGTACATTGCAGTGTCAGCATTGGTTATGAGCCCAGAGCCCAATGTAGGGCTCAAAACCATGACCTTTTACACCAGAGGCAAGAATGTTACCAACTGAGCCCATCTGACATTAATTAAACCCTCATTAAAAAGGAGGGCTCTTTTCCTGGGTTGAAATGTGATTTCCTCTGCAAGGTTTGGTCATGCATATTTTATTACGAATTTTAGCATGTGGACTATAGACCCTGTTCTGATCTTTTGGAATCACTGAATGTGGCATATGTTTCATGCAGATGGGAAACAAAAAAGAGAGAGAAATATCCATATTCATTTGTTCTAGTGTGTGGAATAGGTGGCTGTGGAATGACATTCAGGAGCAACTGAAAGGGGGAAGTTCAGTGTCTACTACCACATCCTGATGTGGAGGAATATTCTAGGTAGTACTAATGGGGCAGGAACATAAATTCTGCAAGATTTAAGTTACATGTGAGGCCTCAGGATTATCCAGATGTTGAATATCACCTGGCAAGAGAATCTGGGAAAATTCCCAAGCCCTTTTTCTTGTTCTCATGAGCTCCTCGGGGAAGCACAGTTACTCTGTGCCTGTTTTACCTGCAGTGGAACACCCTTTCTGCTTTGAACCAGCCAAGGCTTTCAGAAAGCACAGGAAGCAGCAAGGAACAGTTCAGTGTTCACTGTCTTCATTTGTAACATTATCTGAATGATTTATCAGTGTTACTGAGGCTCTTTACAATCTGGTGCTGCAGTGACTTGCTGTTTGGATACTTTATAGGAGCTTGGATGCCTGGGCTAGTCTTAGTTTTGCCATTTATTCCATGTTTAATACAGTTTGTCCATGAGTAAGAAAGAGGGAAAAGTCTTGAAACAACTCCAGAGCCATGTAGTGTTAGTACCCAATAGCTGAGAATTGCAGTGCAGCCCAACAGACCCCCTTCCCTCCTGCTTGGCACCAGGTACAGGATTTCAAGCGTTTACTCAGGGACTCTGACCCAGCTGAGCCATAAGAATTCCTTCCAGCAGAGGCCAGCACTTCTTCCAGCTCTGCTCAGCGATTTACTGCTTGGCTGGGAGTAAAGAATAGCTGAGAAAGAAAGCTCTCATGCTTGTGATGTTTTGGTATCTATGGAATACACTTGTCTGAAGTACAAAAGCCCTAAATAAATACAAAATTAATTTTCACCATATAGGAAATACTCCCTTTGACAGCACTGACCTCATCAATCTGTTGCTCAGATTTTTTTTACACATCCCTCCTTTCTAATCACAGCTTTTCAGCTTCAGATACTTTTCCATTTTCCTCCCTTTTAATGACACTTTCAGTTCTTCCTTTCTAGTAGGCAACTCAGAGCCTTCCAACTCAGAATACTCTGTGATTCTGTGATTCAAACCTCTGCTTCTGTCTCTTTTTCTGAGAAGACAAGATTCATCACTCAGGATTTCTTGACCCTCTGAGGAAAGAAGCTGATCTTTCTTCCTTGCTCAGTGGGAATCCCTAATGCCAAGACACACTTCACTGGGAAATCAATACAAATAAAAAGCAGTGAAATGTCTTTGTTGTGAAGCAACCTCTGTGCTCTGCTTGTGGGCTCGTGCAGGGGGCACATCCCAATCTCCAGCCTAACTGAACAAGTGGCCACACCATCGATTCAGAGTCCATCTTACTTCTCATCCTCTCCTGCACATCGATTCAGCCTTATTCCCCTTCTCAGCTTGTCCCCTTTGGTCAATTGATTAATCATCAATATTACTCAGCAAAGGCAGCCACAATTAAACAGACATTAGATGACTTCCCCTCGCATTTAATAACACTGAGCTCAATCCGACACCCAACGCTTTGTTTTCTTCAGTGCATTTTAACCAACGTTCAGAAATGAAATGCCGGAAATTCAGCACCTGCTACTGACCCCTGAGAAGGTGGGTGGATGGACAGTTTGTTAAGCACTGACTTCCCTCACCCTGCACCTTCATGCTATTGACAGTTCATCTGTGAGCTGCTGTGACTGAAACATGTTTGTATCTCAGAGCAGTCCAAAGGAATTGTCTTATCATGTGAAGGAGCTGGTTCATACAGAGGCACAAATGGAACAGAGAGGGGAGGATACTCACGTGGAAACTTAAAATCTGTGAGAGTGGTGACCATAAACCAGTGGCATCAGCCCCTCAGCTGCAGTATCTGAACAGGGCAGCATTAGCTGGCATAGGCTCCCCAGATCACCTTGTTTCATTTGCTGGGCTTCCTCTGCACCTCTCTTATGGTGCTTCTCAAGTCTGAGCAGGATTGACTTGCTTTTCTTCCCCTGAACCCCATGAATTTCCTCAGTGAGTGCTGAGCAGCTCAGCCCCAGGGTGATGTCGTGCTCTGCGAAGGGAGGCCCCATATTACTTTTGCATAGAAATAAGTACAATACCTGAAGCTTTCAATTTGCACTAATTTGTGTGCAGATTATAAAATGCCACTGAATTTCTCCCCTCTGCTCACTGTCAAAGGGAGGTGTTTTATCTTTGCCCGGGTGTAAACAGCTATGTCAGGTAGGGCAGTGGCAGAGGAGACCTCTTTTGTTCTCAGAGTGTATCTCAACACCCTGGTGTTCCACAGACTCACAGGCTCAGTGTAAAACAGTAAAGCCAGTACTCCTCTGTAGATGCTGAAACTGGGCCTGTTTTACTGCAGAGAGAGTAGAATTTATCTGTTAAATGTAGTCAATTTACTTGAATAAACTCAGAGAAATAGGAAAAAAAAATTATACATGTGGAGCAACAGAGAGACTTGTCATTATCCCAGGCTGGTGAAAGTTTCCTTTCTTATACACATTCATCATCCAAAGACTCTCTATTTTTATAAATTTCCTGCCTGGCAAGTTTTCCATCCACAGATTTCTGAGAGGGTTGAAGCCCTAGAACATATATTTAGTGCCTGCCGACAGGTCCCTAATTATGGCTTGATTAATCACAGCAGTGCCTGCACCTGTCTGTGCAAAACATCTTCATTTCTGCTTTGTGACCCGTGCAGGATCTAGGAACGTGTGGAACAATGGCTGGGAACACCCAGCTTGGTTTGCTTTGCTGCTGCCAGCTCTGCTCTGCCCTGACCAGGAGGAATTATTTCTCTTTTGTGGGAATAGGGGCTTCTTCCTTTACTGGTGCTTCTGGAGAGGCTGGGATATACTTGAAAGCTTTTTCCAAGAGTAAAAAAGGGCTAAAACCTGCTTGTATTAACTTGTGTTAATTTTTACACACCATGCCTTCCACAGCAATGGATTCCCAATGCCATCCATAGGAATATTCACAGGATTTTCCCTGGAAATAGACAAAATTCTTTGTATTCTGAAAACCATGGAGTACATCAGGAAGCCTCCTAGGTCCGGAATTGCTGCAGGATTATAGGAATATGCAGAACTGTGACTTTGACTGGTTTTCCTTTCAGAGCAAATGCAATAGATTTTTTCCTTCTGCTTTATTTTGGAAAATTCCTAAGGAATCGCTAAGGGCAAACCAGGCTCCTTTCTGGGGTGCAGGTCAGGGTTGTTTGCACAGGACTCAGCTCAATGCCCTGAATAAGGAGAAGGAATTCGTAAGGCACTTGAGGGGAACGTGAAACTCCAAGCCATTTCCTACTGGGAAATACAAAGAGGACAGAGAGTCCAGCGAACTGACTGTGTTGGGAAGGAACTCAAAGCAGAGGTTAGAGAATAATTTTCTCCAGAGGGTCCTTTTTTTATTTTTCAGAGGAAGACTGAAAAATGAGAGACACTTGGAAGGGATCCAAACAGAACTGAGAAAAAAGTCCTTTTTATACTATTGAGATGAAAAGGCCCAACTGAAACTGCCCTTAGTGAGGAATGGGAGCAAAACACATCAGCTTTCTAATGGGGTGAGAATTTGCTTTCCAATTTCACAACAAAAATCTGGAGGAGATAAATTTACTCTGTATCAAGCCAAAGTAGATCTGATGTTTTTCACCCTGAAATGAAAACGAAGAAGTGAAATAGTCCAACACAAAACACGTTCTCTGACCTTGCAATGAAATGTTTTCTTTTCAGTTTCTTGTAAAAATAGCCAAAGAAATGAAAGGTGGGAGGAGCTAAGGCATCTCCCTTTTTCTCCTACATTTTTGAGACCCAGTCTCTTCCTACTCCAAGAAATAGAGGATTGTCATTCTGCATACCTTGCCTTGTGCTTGCAGTCTGTTCTTGGAAGGGCTGCCTTGGTTGATGCTGACATTCCCTGGGATGGTACTGGAGTCCTTCTTTTGATTCAGGTGCACCCTAAATATTTCCCCTCCCCTTTCCCATGAAAGAATGTCATGTCTAAACAATCCTGTTTAAACAGAAATTCAAATCTACGTGGAATTACGCTGAGCAACTGCAGCTTTACAGCTGGAAAAGTCTCAGTGCATCGTCACCTTCATTGTGCAGGAGTGAAGAACAATTCTGCCAATAAAACTCACCTCCTACCATTACATTTGCTTCCAAACAACATGGGCTCTTATACATCAGGAAAGCATTTCTGGAGATGCTAAATAAGTCCATCCAACTCACACTTCAAAAATAACCCAAAATTTCCTTTGTTCTTGGTTTCCTATTTTAAACAGACAAAGGCATGTTGTTACTTGGAATCTGGGAAGCACAGAGGACGTGCTCTATATAACATGGGGCACAGATGGCAGGATTGCCCCAGCTGGAAAATGAAGGAACAAAAAAGAATATAGGAAAAAGGAGGCAGAGCTGTGGACACACAGCTAGAAAATTGTTGCAGTAGAAGTCAATGAAACAATATGCAGAAGGAGCACAAAGGTCTGGCTGATGGGCTGGAGAGGAATCTTCAATAGCCTGGAGGGAAGGAGGAGGCTGGAGGTGTAGAAGAATGAGGTTGTGAGGAGGAAAAGTGCATAGCAAAGTTTGAGTTGGTTAGGCTGAAATAAAGGGTCAAATATTATGGAGAAGAGAGTTCACTAAATCTTGTCAGCTTGTATGTGAGAAGGAGGTGGCAGAGGAATAAAAGGCAGGGCTGACAGTGCTGGCCCGGGAAAAAGGGAGGGAGCAGGAGGGAGGAGAAATTAAGAAAATAATGGAGAGAGGCAGGAAGAGGGAGGGTGGAGGACATGGGAAATAAAGTGCTCAATTTTGCCCAAGTTGCCCTTGAGCTGGCAGGGGGGTTACGTTGGATGATGTGCTGGAGAGATTTATGTGTGTGGGGTAGGGTTGGGAAGGCAGATTTGTGAGTCAGCACAGAGTGACTGTGGAACAGCAAGAGAGAGCCATGAGACCAAGGAAGGGAGAGGAGCCCAGACCAGGCCCTGTCCAAAGAGGAGGAAGGAGCAACATCACCAGAAGTGACACCAGAGATCAGGGAAACAAATTAAACAGGAGGGACTCAGTGCCTGGGTTAGAAATGTCTGGAGAGTTTGGTGCATGGAGAGAGCATGAGCATTTAGAAGTGAGGTTTGGGAAACTCAGGGAGTTAAAAGGCAAGTTTTCAGGACCATTGTGACTTTCACAGGTGAAACTTTCACTGCCAGGAAAGGCACACCCAGGTTTTTTATGGTCCAAAGTAAAAATGGAGAAAGAAGATTTTGGGGAATCTCGTTGACAACTCTTGATTTTAAGAGATGCTGAGTGAGGCAGCTGCTCTGCACATGGTCCTAATGGTGCATGGAAATCATTTAAGTGGGGACAGGATGTCCAGGAAGAATGACAAATCCCAATAAACACCTCCTGTATCTTTAGGTGCCTAAATACCCCTAACCATCTGACCCTTGGTAATCTGGTCTAATGAAACATTAGGCAGATGTAGCAGGAAGGTGATTTGATTTTGGTTAGTATCAGGAATCACAGACAAGATGATTTCAGATCACGTATTTTTTAGCTCTTTTCAGCAGATCTTTTTTATTTGACTTTTATTTTGCAGCTCCTGATTTTAGGCTGTTATTTTAAACTTCTCTCAGCTGGTGACTCTGATTGCTTTTCAACCCTTCCATTTCCCAACCTTTGTACTCCTATGCATGAATCTAGGCCATGGTACTGCCTCCTGTTCACTTTTCACTGTCTTGGAGCTTTAAAATAAGCAAAATGCAATTTTGATCTGCTGGGGCTGGAAACCTTGGGAGACACCATTCAGCTGGGCTTGTTGTTTTGGTTTTTTTTTAATTTTTTTAAATTGGCTTGTATACATTGGATGAGTCCATATGGATTGTTCCCTACAAACACACCTTGTTTAGCTGAGCACAATTAAAACACAATGTGCATAGGATTTTTTGCCTGCAAAGCAAAGGTGGATGCTGTCACATCATAGGAAGAAATTAGGAAGGGAACAAATTTTACAGCTCTCCTGTGATCATTGTTCAAAGGAGAATTCTCCTGAAATGAGAATGAAAATGTAATTGATGGCCTGATTCTCCATGGCTGTGCAACCACCCTTCCCAGCTCTGCTTCTGATAAATGCTCCTGCCTTCCCCCCACATAGGCAAGAAAATCCATGTGACCAGATAGGGAGACCTTTAAGAAAAGACCAATATTTGCATATCTATTATGGCTATACTCAGTGTTATACTTGTTTCATTAAAATTTCTATTTGGATAATATGTAAGGTCAATACTGTCACTGTTCTGGAAAATTCATTTATTTTAAAATTAAAGCCAAGCACAGCAAGCACAATTCTCCTCATGGCTCCACCTGTATAAATCCACTGAGTTTGACAGGTCAGTAAGTGAAAGCAGGATTGGGCCCAGTGCGTTTAGAGATGGGGGAAAAACATGCTAATTACATGAATCCTATTTTTCAAGGTAAATCACTTGTTATAAATGCTCTGAATTCTTGCTTTTTGATAATCCAGGGGTGGTTATTATTTCAGCCGGGTGCCTGCTGAGGGCCATTAGCTTTTACACACCAGTTAAGGCTGTCAATTGCTGGGATTGAAACTACAAGAAGAAATACTCAGGATTACTTAAAAATATGGAGCTTCCCCAAGGTTTCCAGCTTTCAAACCTCAGGCAGCCATTTTCACAGCAATTTGTCTATTGAGAAGGCTGAAGATGGGAAGTTCTTATCCCAGAAGAAGGGGATCACTGGTTTCAAAGTCAGGTCTGGTTTTGGATCATTGACATTTTTTAGGGCCTGTGCCTCACCTGGTTTCAGTCTTTCCAGAGTTTGGGCTCTTTTGTGTGGTCAGTTGCTGTTTACAGCTATTGCTTAACAATCCTTAAAATGGCATCTGGTTCAATCCTCAGAAATCAGGAAAGGGGAAGAAATGATCTAGGACAGCTACTGTGGAAGTCACCTTCAAAGTCTTACAATAATATATTAAAAGCAAAACCTATTTTCAGCATGCACCAAGGGAAATCCTGTATTAAGGTGGATCTGTTTTAATTTTAATATTTCTGCTGTAAAACCACGGCTTTTTAAAGGCTTCATTTTGCAGACAGGAAACTTCTATGTGTCTTTTGAGTCCCACTGAAATCACAGATGTGTTTGTTAAATGACCATGTTTGTTAAATGACCATAAACTGGTTACTGTGCCTTCTACCCTTAAGGCTTGAAAGCAATCAGTGGTGTCTGTTCCCTTTGCCAAGGTGCTGGTGGTCTCTTATATGTCAAATGGGCTCAGTGGCTTTAATCCCTGTCCCAGGTGTCCACAGCACAGAGAGCAGGATCTCAAGCAATAATCTCCATGTCAGTCTCCACAGGACTACACTCACCCAGGGGACCAAGAACCTTTCTTGTCAGTAAAGGTTTTTCCTCCAGCAGAAAAGGAAAATTTACATTATACTTACAATGCCTGGTCCTTTCTCCAGATCTAGTTCTGAAAATTCATTTCATCTTGGAGATGAGAGACTGGATGAAGTGAAAATCCACAGCAAAGAAATGTCTGAAAACCACCTTTTTCATTCAACTTCAGATCTTGTGCAGTGTGCTGAGAGTAGGACAACATTACTGGAGGAGACTGGATTCCAAAGCTGGGACTCATCCCAATGAATTTAAGCATCGAGAAGTTTGCTGTAGGTACCCCTCAGAGTTATGAGAAAGAACTGGTTTCTGCAAAGGGTGAATCAGAGGCAAATGAATTTTCTTTCAGAGTCCGTGGCAACTAGCTTTAGACACCTGGAGTTGGGCCATGGGAATGCCACCCTGCCTGATAGAAACCTTTACTGGGGGGAGGCTGAAGAATCCCAAATCCACAGCTTGATTGCTGGATTTAAATTCCCTTATTTAAATTCCTGATCTATTCAGGAAACAAAGATGTGCAAATAGCTTCATGCACGATATTGTTCTGGGGATCCTGGGAATGCAGAAGGTGTTAGAACAGGTAACCCACAGCACTTTAGCTGTTACACTCAGAAGAGGTACCAGGCCAGTGCTCAGCACCCCTTTTATGTTCTGCAAACTGAAAGAACCCAAAGCAACAGAAAATTGTACCCTCCCAGTTTTTCTGTGCTGTGGGAATCAGGAACTGATTTTCTTTACATGGAGTTGTGCTGGAGATGAGCCTCAGGTCGTCGTGGTGAAGGTGGTGGAGGACTTGGGAAAATTCAAATCTCTGTTCAGATCTTGTAATCAGAACTCAGTAGTTAGGAAACTCAAGGCCAGAAATGACTGCTTCAATTGCATTTCAAATGTGCTGCTAAAGGGTTGTTGAACATAACCAGCAAAAATACTTAAAATCAAACACAAACATTTGCTACAGAACCAAAATCAGGCGAAGTTTGTCTTAGGGAATGGGAAACTTTCCCTTTCAGTATTTGGAGTTATTCCCGTCAGCACAAAGATTAAATTGGACAGCATTTCAGCAATCACCTGTGTATATGTATTTATCATCTCGTTAGAACTGATTAAAGTGGGTTTTGTTTAGCTTGGTAAATGCCAAGATCTAAAAGAGCCCTGAATGATGGTGAAATGAAATCATCATTTTAACATCAGTGATCAGGGATTGTTAAAATGGTCATTTCTTTCCTGTGCTTCACCCATGAGTTGAGAAATCCAATCTTATCCTTGTAGCAACCAGTATTTGCACAGGGGAATAGAAAGGACCATCTGGAGGCAGAAAATCCATGGCATTGAGCTGGGGAGGTCAAACTATGATACTGGCCAGGACTGGGGGAGATGGGGTGATCGAGGTCAAAGGCCAGATTTGAATCCTGATAGATCAAATGAAGCTCAGAGAGGGACTCAGGGAATAATGAGGAATTCCTAACCCTGGCAGCGAAGGGATTCTGTAAACCTGCAGCTTGGTCATTCCTGTGGGCTGGGAGATGAGGACTTTGCCGATTAGGATGCAAGGGCATCAGCACTGCAAAAAGTTCCAGATTATTTTATGACTAAGCCTCCCTGCAGGGAAAAACACGTGTGGAAAAGTGGTAGTGAAAGAAAGGAGGTGCCAGTCTACAATCAGTGTGGTGGGGAAGGAGCATGGCAAAAGGTGCAGGTACATGGGGTGTGAGGAAGAGAACCCTGCAAGCAGAAGCACAGACTGCAAAGGGGAAGCCCCTGCTGCTTTGAAAAGAGAATATTAGTCAAATAAATGCAACTTTCTGCCTGGCACTAATGAAGCAGATTAATAAGGCTATTGGAGCCCATATGGCCATGGAGATTCCTTTAGCCTAAACATTGCTAATGAATGTTTTCAGAAAGTGGTGTTTACACTCAGACATATTTCACCTCCAGAGTGGCCTCGTACGTGAGGTAACTGCAGTGTTTTATCCTCATGCACCAGATGCATCATCTCTCTGCGAAATAAGTACTATTCCTACTTCACAGATAGGAAAACTGAACCAGAGGAGCAAAGGCCAACATTTGCAGTATCCACCTCTTACATCAGGCCTTGATTTTTAACAATCTCAGAGATTATTAAAAGGGCCAAATTTAAACTAGTAGAATGAGGCCATCGAGAGGGCAAGAACAGTGCACAGGTCAGAGTGCGGTGTCCTGGTGTCACTGTGGGTGTTGCTGACGAGGTTATTTTGGCTACTGCTTATTGGAGCCAGCTCTACTGCAGGCTTGGACTGCCCCACAACTGGTGACAGTCCCCATCGTGGCAGAGGCCTTCTCCCTACACACACATCCATCTGAGAATAAATAAATGTGTATTTTCCCAGGAACGGTTCAGTGACAGGACTCCAGTTGCACATCTGTGTAGCTCTGGCAGCTGGATGGGTCTGACCTCCCCACACACTGGCTGTTTTTCTTGCCTAGTGTTTCTGGTGTCCTAAAGGGAGGCCAGTCACATTTAAGTTCCAAGTTACAGCCTGGGTGCTCAGGTTCAGGCAGTCAGATGTGAAAACATGCTGAAGTCTTACAAGGAGATTCAGTTGGCTGCTTGTTTGCTGCACAAACATACCCACAAACATAACAGGACCTCCAGCTCCAGGCAGCACACAGAGCCCCTGATCCCCTTTCTCCTCTCACAGGTTTCTCAGCTTTCTGTCTCCCTGTCACTCCCTGTCATTTTGATCTCTGTGTCCTTACATAGCCCTGACCAGTCAAGTTAAATGTTTTTCTTTTGCTCTCTAGAAATGGCAAACCCTAAATGGCAAGAAATGGCAAGCCCTAAATCCCCCTGAAAGTAACTCAGTTGTAATCTTTCCTTAAAGATTTCTAAAAGTTCTTGTCCCTGGCTGTGCAGTTTAGATTGACTGTGTGCTGCATATTCAGGCTCTATTTCCTTTTAGCTGACTTCCCACATGATGCTGCTTTGGATTTTCCATATAGTGAGCTATTGACTGGACCCAATTCCCTGCCACAGCAGTGGTGTCTGAGGCAGGTGAAGTGGCTATAAACACTATGGTGTTGTGTTTAACTGAAAATGTCTGTTTAAAGACAAGTTACTTCTGAAAATCAGACTCAAAGTGTACATTTGTATTGAAATATGAAGGAGAATTCAGCTCAACACCAGCACATAAATCTGTGGTAATGAGTATATGTGCACACATGCACATGTGTGTGTGCCCTGTCCAGAGATAACTCAGAATTACACCTAAAATCATACACCATCTATGTGAAGGGCAAGGTAAGAGCAAAACCAGATGCATTAGCTGTCTCCAAGGCAGTTACCCTGTGGAAGGAGGCAGAGCAGCACAGCAGGTAGCAAATGTCTTTTTCCAGAGCATGGAAGTGACTGGTGTGTAGGCAGGCATGAAGGAACAGCCCTGCATTACTTTTATTGTCAGTCTGCCTGTCAAACTCCCTTGTTAGGCAGGGCAGGAGGATGGAAAATAGACCAATATTCAGCTTCTTTCTCTGTGTGTGTGTGTGTGTGTGTGTGTGTGAAGGCAACAATTCTGAGAAGGGGCTTTTTACAAAAATACACTTGGTAGTGTCTGAACTTATATGTACAAGGTTAAGATAACCATACACAGGGCAGTACAAAGGGGAAGGAGGCAGTTATCCCTACTTAACCCAGAGCTACCAGTCCTCAGAGATTGGTTCTTATATTCTCAACTGTGTTGGAGCCCTTCCATGGGAGTTCCTTGTTTATTCCTGGAGGGGAACATCCCCCATGCTGCAGATTCACTCCTTGCTGCACTCTGTGCTCTTGGTGCAGAAGAGTTGAAAGTGAAAGACAGATAAAGTAACAGGCAAGGGAGAAGAGAACTGGAACAGAAGCTGTGTATGGATTTTCTGCCCACTCTCACATTGCTAAAGGACTAAGGAGGGATAGGAAAGGGGAATCCTCCAGCTGTAACAGCTGATGGACAAAGACCACTTGCTTTCCCCCCTGATGCTCGGGAATGTCACTTCTCTTTCTTGTCAAACTAATATTCCCCTTGAGCAGGGTGACAAGGACAACAGCATGGGAGGATTGTCCAGTAAGCACAAAAGCACAAACTCTTGGATGGGAAATGATGCTGTGGGGACATTGCTGACGTGTACGTGTGGTCCCTCAGCTGGTTCAGGATTGTGAGAGTCTCACCCAGTCCCATGGACAGGTTGAGAAATAAAACATTCTATAGACTGAGATTGGCTGAACTGCCATATCCCAGTGCAAGAGAGCTCCAGGGTAGGAATGAGCATCACTTTTCAGCTGTTCATTATTGTGGGGGATCCTTCCCGTGTCTGTCACAGCTGAGGCTGGACATTGGTAGTTCCAGTTGCTGACAGTGTTTCCACAGCAGCTTTAATTCTTCAAATAGCTCCTACTTTAGGCAGCTATTGGACCTTTTATGCTTTTGGTTTGCTATGGTGAAAGCATCTTTTTAAGAAACTTTTCTTTTGAAAATGAACCGTAAAGCAAAATAAAAATCCCTTTCCACCAGTTACACACGGTGGATAAAGCATTTTTGCCAGTTTTTGAGATATATGGGTTTTTTCCCCCATGTTTTGACATTTGAAAAGTAAGTCTTGATGTGGCTTTTTATTGCTGAATAGGTGGCTGAGGCCAACCGTGCATGGCAGAAGGTTGCAATGAAAGCAAAGACAAGTTATGAAAAGGTCATGTTTAGTGAGATTGTTGTGCACTCTGTTAGCATCTGACACCCACACGTCTACTTAAGCATTTCCATCCTGTTTATCACTGTGGTGCCTGAGCGCTTCATCAGAGGTTAACACAGGTACCCTTGTCTATTATTCTAAGATAGTGTATCTCTGTTCTGTTTGGGTGAGATTTTTGTCACAGACACATCAAAGAGCAGAATCTTTAAAAGTGTGGAGGTAGGAAAACTCATACTTTAAAACTTCTGAAGGAAATTCCAAAGTTCTACATCCAAGGCTACATGGGATTGTCATGTCTGTGTATCCTGCAAGTACCCTTCAGCTCCCAAACCATGTGGTCAACTTTCCTGCTTGCTGAAGCTTTAGAGGGGAGCTTGTCTTTGGGAAGCATTCAGCATCCTTTTCCCTGACATCAGGCTGGCAGAGTTTCTATTCCAGTGCTGGCAGCGAGTGGTCAGTAAATATGTGCCTGAAGTGAAGATGTGCCTGAGGTGAACAGCAGAGCTCTCTTTTATCTATTTCCCCTGTACCTTAAAAAAAAATTAACATCAATTTGACTCTCTGGGGCAGGATTGTAGGAACAGTAGGTTTATTTACATTTAGCATTTCACAGTTGGCAAGAAGTGGTTTCGCGTCAGGCACTTGACCATTTGACCAGCAGATTTTGCTGCCATCATCTAAAATGAGGTGAACATCATTAAAAACCCCTCCCAGGTTTAAAATGGACAATAAATACAGGTAAGAGTTTGCACAGAGGAATCAGGCTGCCCAGTACACATGTTCTCAGCTGGGTGCCCTGGTCACAGGTACTGGGTTTGTATCTGGTTCCCCAGCGTGCTGTGGAATTTGAATTCTCCCCTTCACACAGCATGGACAAGCTCTCGCACTCGTTTTACTTGAGGCTCTTTTACAAAGGCAAATGGCCCTGCTGGAAACTAATCAACATAATTTTTTACTCTTCACAGAGGTCTATTAGCAATCATTGCTGCTGTAAATGGGGACAAGAGTGTTCCTAAATTCAAACCCAGAAATGTTTTGCATTCTCTATAAAATATTCTTGCCTGGGCTTGTCTCTGGCCAGCATCTTTTGGGGCTTTTTGTGTTTTCCCTTTTTCTCTCAATGCTGTGGCTGGCTGTCAGATAGGGAGATGCTGCTGTGAATATTGAAAAAGCTCAAATGAGAATGAATAGGAAAGCACAAACTCTAATGTCACTGCCCCTGTAGAAACCCTGCACAGCCTCTTCCTATAGATGTGTACAGCAAACAAATACCAGTTTTATTACATGAGACACAGACACTTAGATTTTATGCTCCCTGCCAATGGAGAAGACAATAATTGTTCTCACCATACACAGACAGCCACAGATTTTATGGTGGAAAATCCCAATGGATGTGAAATGCTGCAGATTTAGCATGACTAAGCTAAGCAAAGCTGTCCTTAAGGCAGACTTTATCTAGTTCTAGTTCTAGTTCTAGTTCTAGAGAAATTTGGTTGGCCCAAAGTTTACAGCCAAAGGACTAGTTTGTGTTAAAGATAAACAAGCAACTCATTTATAGGGTAAGAGTGCAACCTAAGGGATTTGCCAAATCCCATGAAGGAATTCTCTGGAGCAAGGAGGTGTGGTGTTGCATTCCCAGGTGGCTGCAGAAACCACTGATCAAACTTCCTTTTCCTATTGAGCATTTATATTGAGAGCAGTGAAGTTAAATGATAAACACAAGTTTGGCTAAAATTTCTCTGGGTCTCAAAGGGAAGCCATTTGATTCCCATCCCTTGCCCTGGTTCCTCCAAGAGCCTGGGGATGGAGGCTGTGATTTCTCTTATGCCTGCAGACAAACTGCATCACTGTGCCCATTTGGGTGGGATTTAAGCCTAAAATGAGTGTGAAAAATTTAAATTCTCATGTATTACAAGAGCTTGCCCATTTATTGGAATAAAAATTATAAGGATCATTAATTTGTGCAAATGTAAATGAGGAGCTGGAGAGGTTTTTCTGATAACCAGTGGTACAAGTGATTTATCCATGGCAGCCATACCAAGGATGGAATGTGTTGATTGCCTCCAGGGTTAACCCTGCAGCTTTCATGCAGTGCAAAAGCAGCTTGTTCTGCTCCCCATGTGGCTCTGGAGCACAGGCAGCAAAGGTCACACGAGCAATCAAGATCAGCAGATCCCCACTCAGGTGGGGACCCCCGTGGCTGCAGGATGAGCTGTGAGTCTGAGCTACCTTGGAACACACATTTGCCTTTCAATGGCCTGACTGTGTTATAGACATTTTTTGATTAATTAATCTGGGTCCGTATTTGCCATGAACATGGGCAGTACTTGCTGTTTGTTGCTGTTTACCTGGCCTTTTCCTTGCTGGGCTTTTTGAAAAATGAAAACAGGAGGAATTAAAAGGTTAGATTGTTTTGATAACGTGTCTCCCTGCAGGAGTGAGGCATAAGCTGACAGGCTGCTTTGAGAGCTTTGCTGATGGCATGACTTTAAAGATTCTGTAAGAAAACTAATAGTAAGCATTTGTAATTATAAGATTTCTTTTTATTATTGTTTAATATGATAGAAATTTTCTAAAATATTTGGGGTTTTAGAGGCATGAATTTGGTTGGGGTTAGGAGGAGCTGAATATCTGACCCCATTCCATCATATCTAGAATTTTGGTAAACGAATTTCAAGTTGAGACTTACAGACCAGACAAAATCTATTCTCCTTTTGTCTTTACTATTCCCACAAAAAGCACATTTGCTTCAGGAGCCCCCACAGCCTCTCAGCACCTGCCCTGCCCAGCCCTGGAACAAGGGGCAGCGCTGCATCCATGTAGTGCTGTCTCCAAGGCAGATATTTGTCAGGAAAAGTCACTGACCTCCTTGTTTCCTTAGCCCTGGAGATCCTTGCCCTCTCATTGCTGAGTCTCCCCAGGGATGTGGGGGTGCTGCTGCCTGCCCTGGGGGAAGGAGAGCATTTAATCTTATCATCTGTCTCAGCTGCCATCCCTGCTGAGGCTGCAGAGCAGCTCTGGGGCGACCCCCAGATAGCAGTGCCTGGGATGGCCATTCCTGAGCATCCTCTAAATGAATCCTCCACGTTTTCATTAGAAGGAGACACTCCTGCTGGACAATTATGGATTGTGACTCTCCCATTTTTTTTTTTCCACAGGCAGAGAGCTTGTGCAAAAACTGACTGACATTTAAAAATGCCAGCAATCTTATTAATTCTTCAGTTCAAGAAGTGTTTCTTGGGGCTTTTGTGTACCAGTTGGAGGACAGAAGGGCAGTGCAGGCACACTGACAGAACCAAGCTCTTTACAGAAATATTGAACTCCTTTAAAATTGTGTTTACTGTGGAACTTGTGACCAACTGGGAGGTGCACCTGTGAAGGGTAAGGCACCTGGTGCCCCGAGAGTTTATAGCTGCCTGTGCTGTGCCCTATGAGTGACCTCCTTCTGCCTGGAGAAGAGTCCCTTCTGCAGGAATGAAGGCTGTTCCATGTTCCTGCTGGCCCAGAGGTGTGCTGCTGCTGTTCCTCAGAAGCAGAGCCACTAGTGCAGGTTACTGCCCACCAGCAATCCAATGGAATTGCTGGTGCATGCCCTTATTCCAGGATCACATGTTAAATTCAGACCAGAGGGCAGTATGTGCCAGGGCTTTTGAGAGGGATGAAAGGCCAAGTCCATTAAAATGTCTGTTCCCCCTTCCCACTCCTCAGTTTGTGGGCTCTCCAGAAAAGCTGCAGCACTTGTGTGGGGAGACCTGTGTTCAGTTAAGCATTTTCCAGAGGAAAACATTCCCTTTCCCCCAGCCCACCTCGTGTCTGCTGCAGTTTCCATCTCTGCAGAGGAGGCAGTGAGGTGGTTTCAGGTGGATGAGCTGTTCTTGGAGCTGCCAGTGTCCAGTTCCTCTGCCTTCAGAGAGGAGCTGAGCAGGATTTGGTCCCAGGCTGGGCTGACAGCACAGTTCACAGAATAAAGCACATTCCCCTTCTCGTGGCTGCTTCCATAGATAACTCTGGCACAGGCTGCTGCCAGCTCCTTGTCACTCTGTTATCTCCAGGAGGAGAGCTGTGGCAATTCACACTGCTGGTTTTCCATGCCAGTGAAATGACTGGGATCGTGCATGTTTGCTCTGTGCCACATGTACATATATTCTGGTGTCAGGTTTGCTATTCTAGATTGAAAATCCTCCTCAGTGGTTGGTGAGTATATCGTTTGGTTGGATGTAAATCTACCATACAGAACCCAGCCAAGGTTACTTCACTTTTAAATCTCCAGTGACCATCCAGTAAATAACAGCTCTTGAAGTCCTGAGTCTATTAGCAGAAAATACAACTGTAGATCACTCCTCAAGGAATGACTCATTGCAGTGGGGTTAGCAGGGAAGAGAGGGAAGAGCTTCCTGGAGTCGGTTGATTGGGTTTATTAATGCAACAGCTACTCCTGCATTAGCAATTATATTTAGTGTGTAGTGACTGAGAAAATCAGATGCCTTCCAGTTCCTGCCATTGGCATGGAGCTGCTTTCTGCTGAAAATGGGAGGAATATATGAAATTATGCCAGGGTAAGAGGTTATGCATACATTAAGGTGACAGCCATGGGTGCTGGCCACTAATTGTGAAGCCACCATGGGTTAGCACAAGGTTTTAAATCCTGCTGTTGAGAGCCTTTATTCTTTGACCTGACTTGATGCAGGGAAATGGGTTTCAATTTGGAATAAATTTTGACCCAAATAATTGCAAGTTAATCTCACTTTATTTTACATAATGCTTTATGATAATGCAATTGTAGCATGTTTAGTGTGGGGCATAGAGGGCAACAGTCTACAGAAGCTGACATTTTGCATAAAGAAACAAAAAGAGGTCCTGAGTTTATCTAGTCAAACTGATAGCAGCAGTTGAGAAGATTAACCTTTCTAATAATGACTTCCCCTCTTTTATGTATTTGGGGGTGGCCTCTTGTAGGTATTAATTTGTGACACTCCACAATTACATTCTGTGCAGTGTGGTTTGTGGGAGCTGAGTGGCTTACTGGGTCAAGCAAATGCAGAAGAGATCAAACCAAACAGGGTGAAAATATGAACTCTAACAGAGTAAGTGTACTGCAGGTCAAGTGCTGCTTGAGTGAAGCAATGCACTGCTGTAAGTTACTGGATACAAAATACTTTCCTTTTTGGGGAGTTATCAGAAAATATGCACTCAGTGAACCAGAAAACTGTGAAATTATTTAATACAATTATTCCTCAGCTGTGAATAGCAGAAATGTCAGATTTATTTTGCATCTAGATTTTCATCCCAGCAAGTCTAAATTTATCCCTGGATTCTTTTGTCCTGATTTTAACATTTACTTTGTTGTACTGACTATGGTTTTATACCCAGTCCATGCTTTCTTAATAAGTGTCAAGTTAGCAAAAAGAAACAAGGAAACTTGTTTTCGAGGAGGATTTAAAACTACAGTATTTCTATTTAGATATATTTTCAGGTGTAAGCCAAATAATTTCGTTACATAGCCATATAAATCTGATATCTGCTTTTATTTATTTGTCAGAATAATCTCAGATTTGCCACTGGGCTCCTGCCTTGTGAAGGGAGCACCTACATGCATAAGAAATAGAAGAAGGGATGAAGCTTTCTGGTCCATGGATGATCCCTGCCCTCTGTGCCCAGACCATGGAATGTACAGTCAAACCATGCTCACTAAAACCTTTCAGTCTGTCAGGAGAGCAGGGCCCCAAAGCCTGGGTGAACACCATAGTTATTAGAAAGCTTCCTACTGATCCTCTGGGATCTGTGGATCTTCTCTGTAGTGCTGAGAAGGGAAGGCAGTGTCCCTTCTCTCTGATGGGCTTTAGTGTACTGCTTACCCTGTGCTGCTTCCTCTGAGACATGGACCTGTTCTGGCTTCCCATTCCCTGGTGTTTGGCAAAACTTCTGTCCATGGGCTGTTTGGGTGGCTGTTGAAGCTTTGGAAATGGACCAGAATGTTTTGGGATAGGCTTAGAGGTGTTCACATTCCCAAGCTGTACAAAAGGAGGTGATGCAAATATCAACACAAGCCTGGAGAGAAAAAGATAAGAAGCTCCTGGAATTTTAGAAACTGATCATTCAAGCTGTTGTTCATTTCCTTCTCTACACCTGTGGCCAATCCTTGATCTGGAAGATAAATACATTAGTTTCTCACTCCTATACCAAGGAGTGCTAAAGGAGTATTCCCTCTAACTCCAGTTATATTGAAGTTGGAACTTTTCATACCAGTTGATGCCTTTTTGCCCAGCTCTGTCAATCAGCCTCCATCTTCTACTTCCTTTTCAGCTGTGGCATCTTTGACTCCTGTCATACCCTTCACAGAATGAAGGATTCAATTGACTGGTCTGGTTTTAATTTTATCTCCACATCCCGTTGTTTTGACTTCCCCAGGCCAAAGAAAGCAGCTTTACTCCTTTTGGAGCATTTTCCTTGCAAGCAGCCAGAGCAGTTGCAGTAAGTAGCACATGGAAGGACTTTGCTTCCCCAGTGATGGAAAGTGGCACTTGTGATGTCTTTCCCCTCCCTGGCTCAGAGTGTTCCCCTTGTCAAACAGTGGTCACCCCCTCAGTGAACCATGCACAGCCTGCCTGGCCTCCTTTCAGTGCCGTGTGTGCCGGATCCAGAGGGGCACTCTGGCTTTGGGGACCAGCAGGACTGAAGGACTGCAGCTTCCAGCCCCATTAATTCCTCTCACAGCCCTCTCCTGAGCTGAGGAGCAGGGCTGGGTGCAAAGCTGCAGGACTGCAATCAGCAGCATTGCCTCTGATCACACGCTGGAGCAGCCAGTTTTAATGTTCCTATTCTCTGTCCCAGCTCGAACAGCTCCTGTTAAAAATCCTCCTTTGAACTCCCCTGTGCTTCATTTTCCCTGAGTGAAACCATCGCTGTGTTTCAGTCAATGTCAAAACACCCCTTGAATGAACAGAATTAGGACAGAACAGGGAGGGTGTGATTTCCCTGCCTGCATAAGAGTGGCTGGGGACTGAAATCATCAGTGCTCTTTGAAGGCTGAGTTATTTCCATGAGGGTGCCTTAGGAGTGCAAAATGTTATTAGAATATGCATTATTATTTTGATTTTCACCTGTCAGCCCTGACATCAGTGACAGGAAAGGGCACTACACTGGAAATGTGATCTGCTCACCTTTCCCCAACATGATGCAGCACAAAGACAGATGATTGTTACGCTCTGCTTTTACTTGGTAGCTCAGTCCCAAAGGATGTTGTACTGCTGGATGACATTGTGCTGGAGCCTCTGTGCTTGATTTTATTTTGAGTAAGTCATCCCTCTTTATACACAGATAATGAACCCACCGTGCACCTGGCACAGGCAGCACAGTGTTGTTGAAAACACGGGAGTCTGAGCATGTCTGAAAGTGAACTTCTGTCATAAGTATAAGCTGCAAACCCTTATTCAACATTAAATCAAATCAATGTTAATTAGTGAACTAATTAGCATTTCAGGCTTTTTTTTCAGCAGTGTGGTGATTTTGTATATAATGCCATGTGATTGTACCCAAGTAGATAATTATGGAGCTGAATACATTGTCTCCTGCTGACATATTGCAGGAGTTCCTTTCAGCAAGGGATGTTCACTACATCTGAATTAAAATAAAGATCCACAGCCCAGCCCCATGCATGTGACCCATACCTGAGCTAAACTGATGCAATATCAGAATCTAAGGGCCTTTTTGAAAAAATGGGCTGAACATACATGATCTGAGTTTGTTTTAATGAGGACATCCTTTGGTGTGAGACAGATGATAAGACAGGTATTCTGAGTGGGGAATATGCCTCAAAGAAAACCAAGTGATTTAAGGAGAGGGTTTTTTTAACTCTGAAGTCTGGCTGCTGGAGTACAGGAACTGTCAGTACTTACTTGCTCAGCTCAGTATTCATTCTCTCCCAGAATCCTCTCCCTGGCACAGCCAGCACCGAGCAGACAGAGATGGTATCAGGAGTTCCATCAGTTTTGCAATGGCTTTCTCTGCTAAGGCAAAAATGATAGGAGTCTTCTCTACATTTACCTATATTTACCCAGAAACAAGCACTTTAATTTAGATTCCATTACCCACACTCTATAGTTTTTTTTAAAAGCAGTTTTAATAATATTTATCTCCCATGTAATCTGTATGTTTTCTTTGACGACACTGATTTTGTGTAAGTAACATGGTTAAGATAAAAGCCTCTTTCTTGCCATATTGCAGAATACACAATATACCCTGATGGGGTGAACGTTGCACCCATCTAACATAAATATATGAGATAGTTATGCAGCATCACTTATGGCTACAGTCAGTAATTCTCTTTTAAAAACCCCCAACATATAAATTGTAAAAGGTTTTGCAAAATTGAATTTAAACACGTGCATATAGTTTGCTACATGATCCCTGAGCTGATCAGCAAAATTTCCTGTCCCCAGACAACCTTTCCCAGGTGAGTTACAGCTCAGCTGCTCACAAGAGCCAAACTATGACTGATTGTTGTGCTGGGCCTCACTGGTCTCCTTCTGTTGATTCTGCCTTTATGGGGGTGAGTGTGGGACTGTCAGAGACTGTTTTGAGTGTGTGTCCTGGACTGACAAGCTGTTCTTGCACCAGATCCACTCAGACAGAACTGCACAGAAGGATTCACACCCTTCTTTATTATTTGAAGATTAAACACTCAAGTGTGTTGGAATTTAAATGATCTATTCCAGCTGTCTGGGTTAGACTCTGGATGAGTCAACTGGCATGTCCTACTTCTGAGCTGTTGTTTTGGGTCTTTTTGTAGACTATTTTTCTGGGTCCTGATTCCTTCCTAGAGCTGATTGCAATCAGAAAGGCCAGAGACTTTAATTTTCAATCTAGTGCTCTGGGAAAACGAGGCATGTTGGATCTCTCTGTCTGTGTGCAGAACCCATTGGCCTTTCTGTCAGAGACCTCAACTGATTTCAGACAAATCTGACAGGCCAGTAAGTTCTCTCAGATCTCACAGGTAACAGGCTACACTGATCCTCAGCCCTGGGCAGAAGTTACAGACTGAGATTCCAGAGTCTTGACTGACTCCTCTGAGAGATGCTGGAAGTCCTCTGTGTGTGTATGAGCTGTCCCCGAGCCTTGCCGGAAGAATCAAGCAAAGTAGTCGTGACAACGCAGCCAACTTGTTCTCTTTTGTTCTTCAGCCCACTAAGTCATGTAACTTCACATGATTCAGCTGTACCCATCAAATCTAGTAGTGTTGGCCTTCCAGTAGGATAAACACCCAAACACATTTATTTATTAAACATATATATTTATTAATATTATTCTGATATATACTTAATAATTATATATTAAACCTGCCCTTCCCCTAATCACTTAAATAATTGTCTCTATTAAAATATAAGAAAATTTTGTGCATTTCAGCCTGACTTTTACAAGCTCTCATGCTAGTTCTGGACATCTGCATTATTAGATGCAAACTGGATGAGAGGAGAATTGGCCTTGATTTTCAGTTTTTACCATTACTTTCTTATATTTGAATGTTTCAGACATTTAAAAGGTTTGCCCTTTCTCCCAGTTTCATTTTCTGGTTGATTTTAGACAGTGCTACCTTTGTGCAAACATCCCGATGTGACAATATTTTCAACACAAACAACAGAAAGAGGAACTATTTAGAAAAACACAATTGAGCCCAAGAACCACACTAATTATATCCCTGGTTATTTTGAGACAGACAAATGTTTCAATCTACACTCTGTATTCACATGCTAAAGATGTCTCTTCTTGTCTGAATTAGCAAATACACCTCAGAGAGCTTTATTTTTGGTTACATATTTAATGCAGGACCTTATTTGCATCACAGAAAGATCCCATCATCCCCTTGCCTGTTTCAGCTTTTCCACACCAAACCTCAGGCTTTCCTATTATTTGTAAAATTGCTTTTGTTTCCAGTTGGCATCAGATGTAGAAATGGAAAGATCATATTAGAATTTGTAGCTGGGGGAGAATTCTGCTCCAAGTGCAGAGAGTGTTAAACTGGGGGGGGAGGGAGGAAGAGGGAGGAGGGGATGCACAAGACAAAGGAAAGGGTTTAGAACAGTTTTTTTGGATATCTGATTGCTAATACCTGCAGAAGAGCAAGAGATGAGGACAGGAGGAGTGAGATATTAAAGCAAGGAAAGAGAAGTATATTCATATTGGTGTAACCTACGATTTTACACTTCCTAAATTTTGAGGTAAGTGCCTATTTGGGAAGAAAAGTGGCACTGGCTTATCAATCAATTAGGAACCCTCAGGACATTTCAGGGAGAAGGTGCAGAGAAAACGTTCATTTTCAGATATTCATGGAGAAATTGTAAGAATGTTCCAGCTTGTGTGGCCAACTCTGATCTGCTTAACCATTTCCGTGGCATGTCCCTGTTTGCAATGAATTTATAAATGAATTATTAATTGGATTCTACTATTATTAGGAGTAATTTTTTAAAATTTTAAGCAAATATTACGAGATCAGTGGCAACTCTAGAGATAAGGTCTGTTCTAATTTCTAGCAGCAGCTGCAATATCAAAGAGGTTAATTCAGATCATCAAGGTTTCATCTCCTTGCCCTCTAAGGTCTGACTCATAAAGCTGAAGAGATGAATTCAGAAATTTCCAGAGACAAATGGGAGAGAAAATCAAGATATATGAAAAAGGAGGGTGGAAAATTAAGTTTTGTCTCAGTGTATGCGGTTACCAAGGAGGGCTTGAAATTCACTTATATTCTTGTGCAGATAAGGTGGTGAGATGTTTCCTTCATATCCTGGGCCAGTTCTCAATATGGATACAAATCAACGATCCATTTAGTCTCCATCTCTGGCTGATGCTGGAGGGAGAGGCAGAAACCCTTGATGAGGCATTTAACAGTTTCAAACTAGAGAGATGAGATTGCTTCCAGCCACTGTTTGTCTTTGCTCCTAAAATGTAAATACTAATCAGTCACTATTGTGCTGCTGTTTTAGCTCATGTGTTTGTGTATGAAGTCAACACTAAACTTCTTACTGAGCTTTTCTGAGCTCTGCTCTCAATGTCCCACAGGCTCCAATTCAGGTTAATTGAACACTGTGTTAACTACCACTGTCTTTAACTGAACACCATCTTCCTATTAACTTTAAATTAGTTTTGCTCTAAATAAGCATTTGAATCTCTGTGGAAAAAAACCCCCAAAACAACAAACCAAACAACAAAACCAAAACCAACCAAACTAAAAAATAAACCACAAAACGCCCCAAACAAACAAACAAACAGGCAAAAAAACCACCCCAAATTGGTTTAGTTCTAAACCATCCAGCTCAGAGAGTACAAGGTATAACCAGGTATGCTTGAATCCTCTTCTTGACTGAAAGCAAACAGAGGTAACATTCTTCACATTTGCTCTGGGACAATTCTGTTGGCAGGACCTGACTAGGATTTGATCAGGTTTTACTTTCCAAATTCTGAACTGAAAAATTCCAGAATTTGCTGATGACCTTGCTAAAGTCTGAGGTGTTAGAGGTAGCTTCAGAAGATTCAGAGGTAGTGCTGGTGCCTCCTCAAACCATGTAGATGTGCCCTGTTGTGGAGATCACTGGATTAGCTATGATCCCTAAAGCTGTGGAGACCCACAGAGCCTGCAATGAGATTTTCAAAACAGTAATCTTAAAGAAGGCCATGGTAAGTCACTACTGCAGAGAGAAAGAAAATCATCTGTTTCCTGCATCCCTGGTGGGAAGGATGTGGTGAGTGGTGCTGGGCTTAACTATCCATTGTGTGGATATAAATTCCATATAAATCAAGAAAATAATCAAGAAAATGAGATTTAGCAGGGACTTCTGGACCTTGTATTTAGGGGCAGAAGAAGTGATGACCAGAGAAGGAGAAGGAGAGGGTTTGGACTGACACTTTTCGACATGTTTTTACTTGAAACATGAAGGTGCGAGGAGAAAAAGAACATGGTGGTGTTAATTTGAATCAGTTAAGAGAATAAACCAAACCCTTGCACAACACCCTCATGCACCTTGTTTTATGTCTCAACAATGTTATATATGCTCTGAGAAAGGACACATTTGTAGAGCAAATAATGGGTATTCTTTAAATGCAAAATAGGCTCTTAATTGAACAACCAAAGCCTGACTACATTATGTCTGGATTAAATTTACAATGGTACCAGCAGTCAGATAACCCTCTTTCCTTCACAGGCAGCAGACAGCTCATATCCCATTGAGAGCCACACACTTAACCTTTTCAATTTTCTTTTGTAAATGCTGATTTCGGTCCTATCTGCTATAGAGAACAGTTGCAAGTTCAGACACAAAACCAGAAAATGTCAGTGCTCTTTTTGGATTTTTTTGATTATGCATGGAAGAAGTCCAGGCTGTTTCTTCCTGCTTGCCTTTTCCAGCACAAAGGGCAGAAAGGAGCTAAATTTTTGCCTAGAGAATTCTGAGCACAGGTGTGCAGGTGTAGGGATAAATCCCCTGAGCAGTGGAGAGGGGAGCAGTTGTTACCTGGTTTGAAGTGGGGTTTGTTAATCCTCACGTTGCTGACGTGGCTCAAGTCATCAGCTCGCTTTGGTTTACAGCAGAAAGAAATTATCTCCTATTCTGTTCTGGAAATGATAAGTTTCTGCAAATTATAAGCGTAACTATAGAGATGAGTGGATACCTCCCTAAAGAGTTGATGAATGGGAATGATGAACTGCAGCAACGTGTGAGGGAAGGCTCTTCCCTTCAGCTCTACCCTGACACCTGCCTTCAGGAGTGTCTGGTCTCTGGGAGCTGTGTTCTGGATGGTGGCACAACTGAGGTACAGAGGGGGGTATGGACTCCAGTTGTTGCCTATGGAAGTGAAGGTTTTTAATGATATTTCTTTCTAGCACAGGGATGCTCCTTATTCTGAGAGTCACCTCTGCAGGAACTGTCAGGTGCAGGGACCTAAATTACCTTCTTTCCATTCCATTTCTTAAGTCCTGAAGAAATAAAATATAATAGTGGTCTGTAATGTACTGAGGGAGGAGTGCAGACACAGGGAAACCAGGATTAAGTTCTGATAGCATCTTGGCCTGTTATCTTTTTGCATTTACTTTTTATTGTGTGTCTGTGAATCCACATGGTTTTGTAAATTTTCCCTTCCTGATGCAAATCTCTTTGTTTTTTGAGAAAAAACAGCTGAGAATGTCTGTATTGTTGAATTGACCTCATCAAATTCAGCCCACAGCCTTTAGGAACTTAAAGCAGAGTCGTGGAGCACCTGCACAGATTCTTATTTACTTTAGAAAATCTTACAGGTTTAATAACAAATGTTTTCCTGGTTTATTTCTGAGCTTTCCAGAACCATCCTCGCAGGCAGAAGACTGTTCAATGGGCTACATTTTGAATTAACAAGTTAATCTATAGTTTCTTGCTGAAAGGAAGGGGAAGCAATTACTGGTATGCATTAGATCACTTTAATTTCAGGTATATGTTCAGATATATCTTCATTGGCCCAAAGAAGGCCTGGGGTTTGGACAGAGAGAGGGAACAGTGATTAGCCAAAGCAGCCCATGTTCCTTTTCCTCATGAAGTTTAATCAGTCAGTGGCTTACATGACATTTTTCAAAAGCTCTTCATTACTCTCAGAAGATGTTTGATTGACTGTGTTGTCTATTGTTGCTGCTTTGCAGGCAGGACAATTTATGTGTCATGTCCAAGAAGATGCCATTAACAGAAGTCTCAGATTCAGTAGTTTGATGCCAATATGAAAATGACTGATGTTGACCTCTGTAAATTATACAAATCAGTTAATGAGGGTTTTCCAATTATTTTCTGGCATGGGTGACCTGCCACAAACAACCCTAAAGCCCCCTTATGCAGGGCAGCATTGCCATTTGATTTTTTTGTCAAGTTTCTTCCTGTTAGAAATGTTTCTGGCCCAGAATTGTTATAAATTAGGTACTCTTGATTGCTGGGATTTGCCTCACTTGTGGGGTGGGAGTTTGTCAAGGCAGGGCACAGGCTCCATCCTGCCCCTGGAAAAGCAGGAGAGCAAACTGCTGTAGCTGCACATCCCTCCTGCCTTTTCTTGTGGTGTCTGCAGAATTTCTCAGTGCTACAGGGCATTTTCAGCTTGTGTCTGAGTGCTGCTGGAGTTGCCACCTCATTTGCCAGACTGGTGACCAGACCTGCATCCCATTATCCTTCTAGTCCCTTCCCTCCCAGCATCCTCAGAGCTCTGCACTTTCTAATGACCTCCTACTCCTGTCCTTTTGGGTGGTGGGGTAAAGTTAGGTTGAAGAGAAATTAATGCACATGAAGCTCATTCTAAAAAAAAAAAATAAAAAAATAAAAAAATTGCTAATGTGTGTAGTGGAATAATGCAGTGTGAATTTTTAAGCATTACAAACACAAGGAGGGAAGTTTGTTTTATCTTATTCTGCTGTTTTTGCAGATCCACGGCTACCCTGGGTGCAGGGTGTTTCCTGTGGTTACCTGGTGCTCTATTAGCACATGTCCCACTCTTCAGACCTCATCATCAGATGTCATTTATCTCGCTGTACCACCCCATTCCTAAAACCCACTTACCCGAGGCTGAATTTAGCCATTAATCTATAAATTTCTGGATTTTTCTGGCTGAGTGAAGAATATATCATAAAAAATATGAATTATTTAGGAACAGAATTTCAAAAGGGAGCAGGTAGAAAGCACCTGTGACTGGGAGAGAACAACAGCCTTGTCCAGCTGCAGTGGCTCCATTAGTGTTTTTTGTTTCTCCAGCACATATGAAATACAGTTGCACTGCAGCACAAGTCATTTTGAGGGAAGCATCCAAACTGGAGGTGCCTTTGGAAGGAAGCAGGAGTATTTTATGTTATGGTTATGCCTTTTTGGAGTAAACCTTAGTGGTTCTTTAACTATGGAGCCTCCTTTGCTGGCACACCCAGCATTTGCTGATGCAGTTGTCTTGCAGAAATGCAGGCTGTGAACCTGGGGAACAGTGGAGCTGCTCCATAGGCAGACACTGGAAATTGCTGGAGGAAACCAAAGCAGGTATAGAAGCAACAAGCAAATGGGAAACACTCTGCCTGCTAATGAAAGGGAAAATAGTGGTGAGGGAGTGTGAAGGGGATTATTACTGAAGGATTCACACTTTTCACAGAGCTCCTGCTTCCATATTCAGGTTACTTGATGAAACACTGACTCATGGAGTTTGCAGAGTTACTCTTTTCCATGGTATGAAATGAACAGGTGGGGTGTTTTTTCTTTCATATTTTTTAAACCATTTCCAAAGGTTGGCTTTCTAGTTTTATATTCAGTAGTGTAAGGCATCCATTTTCTACCCCTGCCTGTACTGAACAGTGATTTTGGATGTTGAGATCCCTCACACAGATTGCAGCTCTCAGTTGGGAATGGGCAGGAGTGATCACCACTGTGCCATTCCAACATCCCAATGTGCTTCCTGATTATTACTGATGCTCTGCTGGCTCTATTCATTGTTGTGAATGAATTATGCTTTTAAGCTGAGCATTAGCCTAAAAATACCTCCAGTAACTTAAGTGGGGATTATTATTACTGATTGTGTTTGTGGTTGTTCTGAGGAGCCCACCAAGAGCAGAGTGCTGTTGTGCCAAGTGCTGTATGTGAGATTCTCCCTGCTCCATCCAGTGTCTCTTGAAATACATATATTTTGGGTGGGGGCAGGGATAAAGCACACAAACAGGGATTTCACACAGAAGAGACTTTTCTACCAAAGAATATAAGGAAGACTGACATCTTCTTCCTTCTGATACTTTGGTTTGTCTAAGGAAAGGAGAGCATTTCTCCCCTGTTCTGAGTTTGGGTGGTGTGGGGTAGAGTTGTCCCACCAATTATTTCACTGCCTGTCTTTATCTGCCCCTTCTGGCTGCAGCTTGGTTTGCTTTCCGTGGACTTCCCTCGTCTGGACTGTGGGCTGAGGGATGATTGGGAAGCAAAGGCAGTGAGTGGTACCATGCAAGTCCAGCTCTGTGTTTTTCTCTTCAAGTTTGTCACAGTCTTTTCATGCTGAATTATTGAGCATTTAAATCTGGAAATGCATTTCACCATAAACAGCATTTTATGGAAGAAAGTGAGGAGTCAGGTTACTGCAGGCATTGCCGTTGGACGGCTTATGGGGAAGGCTGTTGGGAGGAAACAACACACACTGGTCCGTGTGCGTTCTCATTTGCAAAGATTCAGTTGCTGTCTTATTTCTCCCATCGTAAAATTGTCTCTCTGAGTTTTCCAGGTGGATGCATCACAGGGGCTGGAATGTAGCCTGACAGGTAGAAATCAAAAGCAGCATGTCTTAGTGATGCTTTGTCAGCTGTGAATAACAAGAAACATTTGGGGGGTTGTTCTGGAAATACAGATGCCATCCACTGTCAGCTTTCAGCTGCTGCTGCTCTGGGCAAACCTTGGAATATGCCATGGGCAAAGCATTTGCTGTGCCCTGGATTTTGCTCCCACAGACATTTGCCTAATCTGTTTGCATGGCAGCTCCAAATCAAGTGTCAGCTTCTGTCTGCACTGAAATCTCTATTGCTCTTATAACCTCAAGTCCAGAGGACAATATTGAACATGTTTTCAGGCTACCAGGATAATTTGTGCTTAATTCTTAACAGCTTAGGTGACTAATTGTCTGAAGTTAAAAAGCAAACACAAACCCTTGAGAACATTATGTTTTTGTATAGTGATGCTGATAAATAACCCAAGAGTGGAGAGATGAGACTGGCAGGAGCCAGTCAGAGCTCGGGAGTGACTTCCCCACCCCAATATATCAGGATAACCTGTCCCTTTTCCAGTCACACATAATTTGCAGTACAGTCTGTGAGCAGGGATCCAAACTTCTGTTACTCTGGGGGGTATGTGTTGGTGCATGTAGGTTTATATGTAACATTAAGTTACTTAGCCTGAATATTTTAGGGTGTTTGTTTGATATGGTGATATGTGTGATAATATAGAGATCTATTAATTGGAATAACAATACGTAGAGGTTTATTTATATAAACATGTTGCGTGCTGCAAAACACGGTTGTATCACTGAGTATTAAAAAGAATACCACGCCTTTGCTTTACAGTGCACTTCATGATATATCATAGGAGTAATATTTTACCAAGAACTCCAATACCAAAGGAGGCAGATTGATCACAGAACTCTCTTCTCTCACTGTGCTTAAGGTTGTATTCATTATTCAGTATTTCAGTATTCAAGCTCTATTCTAAATCCAAAAACCACCTCTTCAGAGATGTAGCAAAAAAAAGTTATCCTCCTCATAAATTCCATATCAGTGACCCAGTGTTAAGAAGTTAATTAGAGCACCCTTTCAAACTCCAGGCTTCAGCAGGTAAAAATGGTAGAAAAAACAAAGAAATGCACGATAATGCCATGCAATCTCTCCAAATAAAGATTATTAAAGTTTCTGACAAGGCTTTGATGCTGAAGTGCTGCCTCACTCGTAGCAAACACCCAGCTGAAGCAAATCCTCACCCTGTGTGACAGGCCCTGAATGCCTCCATTAGCATGGCATCATCCTAATGCATTTAGTGTGTGTTTAATGCTAAATGCATTTGCACTTCATGTCAGGAGCTCCAGACCCGCTCGAGTCAAGGGGTTAACGCAAATTAGGAATTGCAAGAGAGATTTGTCACTCTTTATAGCTCTGTGTTAGGAGCCCTAATTTCATTACTGAAGCTTAGTCTGTAAAGCAAGAGTATTATTTTTGTGTTAGGTTCTTTTTCTTTCTTTTGAAAATAAAGAGCAAATACACTGCTAGCACTTGCTGCCACAGTAACACCTCCTGGGAAGCCCCACTTTAACATCGTGTAAATATGTGCAGTAATGGAGTAAAACCCGCAGAATACGTGACCTAAGAAAATGTAACTACCCACTTTAATTAACAGATTAACAACATAAAATCAAGTTGAGAATGGACACCTATGGTTAAAGGTGGGCTTTTGTTTTGCTGATCCTCTTTAAAACTAGGCTATATTGGATTTTAGTTGTAGGAAGTGAGGCCAACGTGCAAAACACAGCAAGCCAGGCCACAGCTCCAGGGAGCTTTCCCTCAGCATCAGGTGAGGGTTAAGCAGCCCTAACCTTTCCACTTGACCTTGCCCCTCTTGGTGTTTGAGTACAGACAGTGGCACAAAGACCCTCACTGGGGATCAGCCCAGGTGACCAATACGATGGGAAGGGATCTTGTACAACAGAGGAGTTGGCTCAGAGGCTGGAATGAGCACAGAGGGATGGACATCGTTCTGCCATATTTTTGATGACTGCTTAGGGCACAGAGCTCAATTTATTATTCACTGTGCAGTGAGGAAGATGCACCTGATCTCTTCCCCAGCACTGCAAAGTGACAGAGCTACACTGCCTTTGCCGTAATTTCTTCTAGCAGTAGTAGTGTTAAAGTCAATGGGAATGCAAACAGAGATAGAGAATATGCCAGACTCGGTAGGGTCAGGATGAAGAGCTGTTATGTTGATTGACCTCAGGAAAAAATTATTGTGAAGGGGTTTTTAAATGATTTTAATTAAAATGTGTACTTAGATGAGTGGAATTTATGCTAATTGCACTTGTATGTCGCCAACGTTCTTGAAAAAGTTTTAGAAATCTTAAAAACTTCAGCTTCTCCCAGTGCTTCAGTGAGATGGTGCTCAACTCTTCCTCACAGAGAGGGAAATGTTTGATTGACCATCATCAGTTTGTCAGGGCCCAAGGGCACCAGCAGCTCCTGATTGCCCTGACCAGGGGCCTCTCTGCAGGGACCTGGTGCCCAGGGCTCGATTCCAGCTCATCCCTGTTCCCTGCTGTGATATGCCACAAGAATGTGGCAGGAATCAAGGTGTTGTCTCTCCCTTGGTTCCTGTTCAGAGACCTTTGCACTGTGTTCCTTGAGGGCAAGTTCTTGTGCTGGGTACTTTGCTACACTTGGAGTGTTTTGCTCCTGATAGCAGCTGCATGTGCAAGTGTACTTTGTGTAGTATATCTGGACTCACAGCTTGTGGGCCAGGTCCAGCCTGAGCAATATTTCTATGTGATTTGTTCCTTTTCCCCAAAGAGGGAGTAAATCCTGCTGTAAGGGAAGACATCTCCTCTTGCACCCTCCATCTGCTTTAACAGCTCCTGCTGAGATCCAGAGGTGAATCTCAGAGGGTCTGACCCTACTCTTGTCACTCTGTGAAGGATTGCCTCCAGATCCCAGCAATTTGTTTTCTTCTCTCACTCTATCACTTCCCTGCCCGTGTCTCCCAGCTGCAGCCACGCTTCACACAAACACCAGTAACAATCTGGGGGTACAACTGTGGCTTCAGGGGAGCCCAAGCATTCATCTCCCTAACTAAAATCCTAACCAGTGTATTCCCTTCCCTTTTCGGGCATGCTGGGATTCTTAACCTTTCCAAGTATCCTTAACATCTGCCCCTTTCAACAAGCTTGTCTTGTTGCACATGCCAGCATATTCCTGGGGTTCTGGCTACAGGAACAAATTACTACTGGGAGAGATGGGGAAGAGCTTTACCCCAAGGGAAGAGCTGTGGAGCAGCTCATTCCCTGTCCTGCCGCACTGCCTTAGCCTGCAGCCGTTTGTTCATGTGGCTGTACCCCAGCACAAGCCTCATTAACCCTGCCATGGCCTCGGAGCATGTTGCCATCAGATGAGACACTCCAACATTTTCTCTATGTGCAAGAGCTTAAAGTGGTTTTTGTACTGCTGGTCCCAAAATCAGCCACCTGATCAGGTATAAGCTATGTGCTTAACAAAAGAGATAAAATACCTATAAAATAAGATATATCAATAACAGAGCCTAAACTGACCATAGGAGGTATGTGAGCATTGAGCATCCCTCTGCTTATCTTAAATCATTGCAAGGTATCATCTGAAACTGAGGGGAAAATCCAGTTAAAAATGTATTTGTGGGAAGAAATCAGCACAAAGTGTCTACTGCTAAAGCGTGCCTTGATTTTAATGTTGTTTCCTTTCACTTCATGAAGTGTTAGATGAGTGGATAAGCGACAGGAATTATATGATAAGGTTGTCTGTGTTCTGCATTCACATTAGGGTAGTAATTCCACATGAGAAAGAGAGCCCTGTGATTTGTCATGAACCTTGTGCTGGCTCTCACAGCGTGTTCTGAGACTCTGATTTAGCTGATTTTGGATGAAGTGGGTATCAATTATGAGATACCAAGATGTATGGCTCCCCATGCCAATCTGAGTGGGGAAGGAGGATGGATCCCTGGCTCTACCACCCAAAGAATCGACTTAACAGATTGGAAGGAAGCATAACTGGTGATATGAAGTGAGACAGAAAGCTGGAGCTAGTGGGAGTTTGATCCTCATTCCCTAACAAGCCCTGTGGGACGTGGCATCAACAGGGCAGCTCCAGGACAGTCTCTTGCAGTAGGATGAGGGGAATGTCTAGGATATGCAGATGTGGGCAGGAGCTGTTTCCCATCTGTGTCTCCTCTGGAAATGCTGAGGGTTTCCTCAGCCTGAGGCTCCCCACTGCCCCTGACCTTTGGAAAGTGATGGAACCACTCCTGAGCTGAGACCTCTGCTTGTGCTCTCAGTTTCTTCTGGGCCCTTGGGGTGTTTTCAGTCTAACCCTGGTTCTCCCTCCATTCCCTGGAATGCAGCTCTGGCTGTGGCTGCCCTGCTAATGCCTTGGCTGAACAATCCCCACCCAGCTCTCTGTGCTCTATAAAATGAGACCTTTACTTCCTCATCCATCCCTGCTTTAGCACACCTGGAAACTGAGGAGAGTGATAAATTGAGCTCAGGCTGTACCTTGGGAAGAATTACAGCTGTCTGAACAGCCATGCATGCAGACTGGGTATTTTCCTCTCTATTTGCCATTTTAAAGTGACATTTGCTTTATCCAGGCAGTTATATTAAAAGCAGTCCTCTCAATACCCCTTGTTTATTAGTCTATACAGCATTTATAATTTCCAGCCATAATACATTTTACTGTGTTTTTGGCAGAGTCTTCCTTATATTGTTGAAATATTTGAACGTTGTTTGGGGAGAAAAAAAAAACCAGCAGAAACCACCCCCTTAAACTCAGTAAAATTCCTGATTTCTTAGCTGTACAGCTATATAAACAGTCCTCTCTATCTCTGTATCTCAAGGGTTTTTCAATCTGTGACCTCCCCAGTATAAATCTCAATAGACAAATTTAGATCTCCACACAAAACCAAATTGCTTGCTGTTTATAAAATGCATATACTTGTGTTGTAAATGCAATCCAATAACACCACTATTCTCAGGATCACTTTCTTTTTGCTTATTGAAATTACATACACATTTAAATTAGATTTATAAATGCCTGCCTCTATACCTGAGCAAAATCTGGCCTTTGCTGTGCCTTTGATAGTCAAGACTTCTGTAGATGTTTTCATGCTTTCTTTGTGGGTAGTGGCAACAGGAGCTGGGTTTTTTGATAGTTTTTATTTTTAGCATCTGCAGCTAAAAATGTGTCTGCTCAGTTATACCAGTGCCACAGTTGTCATTTATTAAAAATACATTTAGATTGAAGGAAGACTTATAGATTAATGGAAACTTTGAGGGGGGTGTGGTGTATGTATACTTTTAGCAAACAATCTAACTCCAGGTTGAATTTTGCTTTTAAAACATGCACTTATTGGATGGTTAAAACCCTGAGTTACTGTGTGCTTGGCATCACCAGCTCTTCAGTGGAGCCTCCCTCATGGGCTGCTCAGTCCTGCTGGTCACTGCTGGCTCTTCTGGGAGCTGCTGATTGTCCAAGGCTAACAGTGGGGAGCACTAAGCAAGTCTAAACTTACTTGGACTCGTGCAGACATTCAGCTCAGCTCGAAACTGGCTTAACAAATCTTTATTCAAGTCTTTGATAGAGAGCAAACATAACCCCAGGGACTTGGGATCAAGCAGATGGAAAGGAGTTTAACCCCCAAACAGTTCCAGCTAGAGTTCTTCTTTTTATAGCATAATCCTCTTATGCATCCACCTATTTCTTATCTCCCTAAGTGGTTGAATATTTTATTTGCAAAGCTTGTGTGCAGCCTTCATTTATATTGCATGCACTGTGCTCAGTGCATGCTGTGTGTCTTTCCATGCTGGAATTGTGCACTTCCCAGTCTGTTATCTCCTCATCCACATGACATCACAGCACCTTGTACAGACCTTGGGCAGTCCTTGGACAGCTCTGATTTTTGCTTGCATCCTGCCTGCCAGGGCTCAAGGAGAGTCTGGACAATGCTCTCCTGTGCAGGAGCAGGAACTGGACTTTGATGATCCTCGTGGGTCCCTTCCAGCTCAGGATACTCCATGATTCTGTGATTAGAGCCTATTCTTGAGACCTTCATAGAATTGTTCTTACCTACACAAGAAATCACACAAATAAATGATTGGGACTGTCTTCTTCCCTGTTCCCAGTAATTTGTTTGCTGCATGTGTATCTTTGTATGCACAGATCTGTTTCGTTTCAGGGCCTCACTGGTTTCTTCCAGGTTCATCCAGCATCAGCTCAGATGAATTACTGCTCCATGCAGTCCAAGCAAAGGGAGAAGGTGGGATGTTCTGGCAGAGCAGGACCTCACGGGCTATAATGAGACTTTGCATCTGTAAATTACATTGCAAACCACCTCTGAAAGGTGTTAAAGAAGCACCTCTACAGGGATTATTAATGCATAGAAATAAAATGAAATTTTGAGTGCTAAATAACTAAACAAAATCCAAAGACAGATATTAAAGCCATTCTAGAAAGGCTATAAATCAGTTGCAGGCAATAGGTTGGAACAGAGTGTGGAAGCACTAGAAACACATCTGTCATCAGGGAAGCTGCAGCAACCTTATTTCGTGACTGCAGAGAGAGAAGCTTTGATCACAGCTGTCACTGAAGCACTAATTTCTTAAAAACTGACTTAAAAGCCAGTGTAAATTTTTTTAAAAATGGAAGTTTTATGACTTTGAAAACTTGTTTCAAATGTTGATTTTCTTTCTTTCTTAGTAATATGTATTTTAATAAAAGTAATTTATGACCTCTAAGATTTTGATTTTGTAAGTTGATTTCATCCTTTTCTTCTTGCTTACCTGTCAGCCTCATTTCATCAACTATCTAATGTAATACTTCTTTCATTAGGGAATAGTGACTAACACTGGGGAACTGGAACTGCTGGGGTTGTATTATGTAGTGCTGTAAATCAGGTCAAAACAGCACTTGGATACAGAAAAGAAATTCTGCTTGTCAGGTGGGTATTTACCCTGATGCTTTAATTCAGGTCAGTGCTAAGCTTTTAAGGTAATCTCTCATTCACTGCACTGTGGTTCTTGGAGTGCACAAAGTGGATTTCTTTAGCATGAAACCAAGTCAGAAGAGACACTCCAGGAGTGCACCTAATCTGTCTGCTAATGGACACTTAGCCCACTTAAATCCATCTTGGGCTACTCTCAAATAACTGCCCCAAAATGCAGGGCCCCCAGCTTAGAGTTCAGTTATTGCCATTGGCTTGCAGGTGAGCATCAGGCTGAGAAAGAGGGACCTGTGTGTGTTAACTGAGCTAGAAATCCATGGAACAAAATTAAAAAAACATTTGCATTTTTAGGTGTTGGATTCACCCATATTTTGCATGTTGATTGGCTCTGATATTGTGTTAGGACAAGGAAATATATGTTTGAAATAGTGAAATCAGTCTCAGCAGAATGAAGGGCATAAACAGAGATGCTCTGTGGGAGAAGGGCAGCAATGCTTGAATTGGACCTTGAAGGTCAGGAAGTGTGCAAAGGAAGGAAGACATGTATGGGTTGGATTTGTATCAGTCCTTTAGATCTGGCTGTGGGGTTTGGTTTTTTGGGTTTTTAGTTTACCATTCTCCAATGACAATGATCAGAGGTATTAGAGTATGTTGTTTTAAACTGAGATTTAAAAACCTGCAGAAGGAATTATTTCCTGGCTATTCTCTTGAACTCAGGACAGTATAACATTGTGGCTGATGTGTTAAGTGTTTCATCTCTTATCAGGATGTCAGATCTACTGAAGCAAGCACACCTCTTCTGGGCTTGAATACGTGTGAATCCTCGATAATGCTACAAGGGAATAAGTGTAGGAGAATCCATGTTAAGTGACATCTCATTTCTGCCTTCACTTAGAGAAAGCCAATAATAGGCTGAATAAGGAGCAGATGTAAGCTCAGATATGCTGTGTTAGTACTCACAGTGCTTATTCAGTGGTGCCAGGTGTGGGAATATGTGAAAGCTCTGGAAGATCTGAATAATACCCATGCAGGTTAGCTGCTGTCATATCCTGATATCAGATCTCCAGAGCAGAACTGGGACCAGAAAAGCTTGTCTATCCTTGAAGACTCCAGAATTTCAATCTTCCAGTGCTGGCACACCATTGGCACTGAAGGGTTTAGAATTTCTTTGCTGTGTGTGAGAAGTAGAAAAAAACTCATCCAAATTCCCAGATTTGGAACCTCCTTCCGTTCCTGTCCCAGAACTGACTGTTGTGATAACAGAATTTATTTAGGCCCAATGACTAATTTAAAAGATTGTACCACTGAAAATATAGATCCCTGCCTCAGACCAATAACTGCTTTCCCGTGTCTTGCATAAAATGTTTCTGTGCTATAAATACAGGATGAAAGGTACAGGTTGGGGGGAGAAGGGAGTGAAATTTTATTTGGGAAGTCTTTTTGTTTGTTTGTTTGTTTGTTTTTAATATTTACTTAAACAAAGGGGTTTAGCAAACACTGAGAGGGTAAATTGCCTTTCCTCTGGAAATCAGAGCATTTGTTCAAGCAATCTATCGTGCCAGGCTGTGAAACCCCAGTGCCTTTCCATGGAATGGAATGGGAACTGTCAGTGTTGTATTTTAGGATGTACCATTCCACTGTCTCCCTGCTGTTACAGAAGTACAGACACAACTGTATCTCCAGTGGTGAATCTTGCCCTTCTTTTTAAAGAGAATGGAGGAGTGAATTTTCTGGGGCATATCTGGAGAATCCAAAATAGTGAAACTGTCCCTGTACTGCCCTCAAGAACATCAAACACTCATGGTCCGGGCTTGGTCCTTGAGCCAGGATCTACCTTGTAGGAGCAGGGGCATCCCTGGTGATCCCAAAGCCAGGGAGCTCCATTGTCTCTGTTCAGAGGCACCTGCAAGTTTGACTGATGCTGTTACAACTGGGACAAGGGATTTTCCTGGAGTGCTGGAACAGGGAGAAGAAACTCCCTGGCTGACAGAAAAGAACCCTGATCAGAGGTACCTCAGCAGCCTCTCCCAGCTGTGGGCTGGGAAAGTGGGTTCTGGCTGATGGATTTTTTTTTTCTGTCTAGGAAAAGGAGTAGGAGCTGGAATTGCTGCATACAAAGCTTTCAAAACTGACCCTACTCTGAGTGGGATGCTGGACTGCATGACCTTCTAAGGTCCCTTCCAACACGAACTGTCCTACATCCCAATTAAAAAAATCACTTGGTGACCCTTCCTGGAAACCTTTTCCCCTCCTCTGACAATTTTCCTTCTGCAGGTCAGTAGGAAGCTACTAACTCTGTAGGAGCAAAGTTTCTGTGTTAACCGGAAGATCTGGCCTTGCTTGGGATATTCAGCATTTCTTTATTTCTCATTATTGTAGATGAGATGTACAGCACAGCTGAACCTCCTCTCTGTCTGAACAGATAACTTGGATTTCTGAAAAGATCCTGAAATTCAGAATACACTGAGTTCATGTTCCCCTGTTCCCTCTGTGAATATCCATGAAATCTGTATTGTATGTGAAGAGGGCCCTTGCTCTGAGTTTCTCAGGATTTCCATTCCAATTGGATTGCTGCTGAATAGTCCTTCCTTTTTTTTTTGGCCCAAGCCTGGGAGGGAGTTGGTAAGTTTAGCAGTAGCTGTGTAAGCTTTATTTTTACTTAGCTGTGTTATTTTGTTCTTATGACTGTTGCAATCTCCTGCCATCTGGGGGCTTCTGGTCCTGCTTCAATAAATCCTATTCTCTTTTCCTGTTGCTCTGAGGATTTGCAGAAGGGGGGGAAGCTGGATGGGCTATGCAGTGGACTGCAAGCTGTCGATGGAGCGTTGGACATATTCTACTTGTTTGTGCTTACGTAAAATTGTCGTGGTAAGTTGCCACAGATGACAACCAAGGAGAAAATCAGTGGCTGGGAAATCTTTATTGACAAGCTGACACAATGTGAAAGGGAGCTGCTAATCCCCTTCCTGCTTTGCCCAGAGCAGAACAGTGTTGTTGACCTTTAGGAATGTGTGTCCTCTTGGGTCAATCAAAATGTTGTCAGGAATCATTGAAAGTACTAAGTAGTGCCTACACAAAATGCCACCCTGGAGTGCTGCCATCAGGAGCTGCAGTGTAGAGAAGCTCCCAGGAAAACCACTTGTATGTTTTGGTCATATGCTTCTGGAAAATTCTTGCAGCAGGGTTCTTTCTTGAAAAAGTCACATCTTTCTACTTACAACTGTGGTTTTTGTAAAGTGTTTACATCTTTCTTAGGAGTCCTGATTTATAAGATTCTGTGTGAAGCCCCAGTGTTCTGTACAGCAATTTTCTCTCCCAAGAGACTGTGAAATGACTCAGCCCAGCAGCCTTCTATGATTCCAGCATCTGTATTTATGTGCTAGAGGATGTGTGTGATGCAACATTTCATTTTACTTCGCCTTTTGTTTTATAGATTTATTTTTCTTGATACATTATCCATTTCTCTGTCTTTGTAAACATACCATTGGTGTAGAGCCTCAGACCAGTGTTTACTCTCTTTGCTCTTTTGCCCTGCTGATGGTCCTACTCAAGTCCTCTGTGGCCTTTACAGGGTCACCTTTGGTCTGTCTGGCCCATCATCGTATCAGCAATTCTTAGTTCCCAAATTGCCATGTTTAATAATAGTAGTTTTGAGATTCAGCAATGTCAACTTTGGCCATTCCCTTGACCTCCTCATTTCCTGGGAGGTTATTGGGATAGCTGTGGAATGGGAGAATATGTTAAAAGAAATGCTGTGGCATTCATTACTCCTCTGATGAAGTGAACACTGGTTAATGGTAATGCAGCTGCTGTCCAATGTGGTCTCAGTTAACTTATGTCATGCATGTAAAACACATACTGCTACATGGCAAAATAACTCACCACTTACTACCAGGAGGTGAGAATGAACCTGTCCCCCTTTAAAGTAATCATTTAATATGCAGCTGAATTAATTCAAGTGGTTGGGATTTAGAAATCTTTTTGTAAGAAGAAATAACCATACTAGATACATAGTTAGCTTCTGCTTTTGTTTTTAATGACTTTAATCCCAGGGTTTGGGGATTTTGGGCCTTTCTTTAAATGTAGGCATTCCAGGCATCTCTAAGTGCTCCTACAACCTCCTGGTGTGCTGCTGATGCCTTCTTAGGCAGCCAGAAGTAACATGGCTTCATCTTGAGCAGGTCCACAAGAATGATATACACCAGTCAAGTCATCCCAGATTTATTCCTAATGGGAAACACTAACTGGATGGAAGTGAGTGTTTCACATTTGATGACATGGTCAGATCCCAGATATGGAGTTCTCTCTTTGGCTTCATGCCATGAAGATGATGATGGAAAAGCCACCTAATTGAGCTCTTGTTTTATATTTGAAAAAAGCTACACTTTCCACAAGTCTATCCAAGATACTTTCAGAAATCTTAATCGAGCATCAGAACTTATGTTCTTATGTGACCCTATATAAGGCCCTCTAATATTCCTTGAACATGTCTTCTTTTGTTCAGGAGCAGAGAAGTAAATTATGTGCAGAATTGAGCCCTCTGTGAAAATTTGTCTTACAGGGATCTGTTCAGCTCTTTAAGCAGATCCTCCCTTGCCTGCCCCACACCTGCACATGACAAACAAGGGCACCTAATCCCTTTGTCCTTTGTGTGTTCACGATCATACTGAGATCTACAAACAGGTTGCACCCTACACGTAGGGCCAGAGTATCAATAATTGATCACAACTCCACAGACACCTGCCAGTGCCTATTTATAAATCTGGTCCATATTGAGTGAACTCCTTGGGGATAAAAGAGCTTTATATATGCAAATCATAATTTTTCTTCTAAGTGGGGTAAAGCTGTTTCCATCTCAAAGGGTGAAAGACCTGGGAGTGTTCATGGAATCGAGCCCATCATTTAATGATCGTATCAGCAGAGTTGCCAGGCTGACATTTGATTATCTTGGAGCAGTAGTGCTGCATTACCACCTCTCCCAAATAGATTGCTCATCCGTGCCTTCTGCAACACCCTGGCTGAATTACTTCAACTATCCCTGGAGTGCTTCCAGCAGAGACAATTCACTGGTAACAACTGATATAGAAGTTTCCCTTTCCAGGATTTTAACTCAGTCCTGGCATGTTGTGCTCATCCTGGAGTTTGTTGTGCTGTCAGATGTGTCCTGGGCTGCATTCAAAGCAGCGTGGGCAGGTTGAGGGAGGGGATTCTGCCCCACTGCTGTGCTCTGGTGAGACCCCACCTGCAGTGCTGCCTCCAGCTCTGGGGTCTCCAGCACAGGAAAGACAGTCCAGAGGACACACCAAGAGGATTAGAGGGATGGAGCAGCTCTGCTATGAGGAAAGGTTGAGAGAGTTGGGATTGTTCAGCCTGGAGAAGAGAAGGCTTCAGGGTGACCTAATTGTGGCCTTCCAGAGCCTGAAGGGAGCCTAGAGGAACAGTGTAGAAAGACTATTTACAAAGCTTGGAGTGACAGGGTAAGGAGGAATGGCTTCAAACTAACAAAGAGTAGGTTTGGATTGGATATCAGGAAGAAATTCTTCCCTGTGAGGGTGATAAGGCCCTGGCACAGGCTGCCCAGAGAAGCTGTGGCTACCCCATCTCTGGAAGTGTCCAAGACCAGGTTAGACAGGGCTTGGAGCAACCTGTGATAGCAGAAGGTGTCCCTGCAGGGGATTTAACTGGATGAGCTTTAAGGTCCCTTCCAATCCAGACCATTCCAGGATTCTGTGATTCTATGACTCGCAGGTGAAGGGTAACAGAAAGCTGTACCTCACTTTGCAGCGTGTGGGGCAGTGCAGTTCTTTACCATCTCTAGGAACAAAGGCCTCAACAGAATAATGGCCATGAGTGAAGTGAGTTTGGTGACCTCATCTCTAGTGGGTATTTGCAGTATAAACCATCCTCATGGACAGACATGGTTTGTGGTTCATGGGAGACCCTCGAAAGGGCTACCCAAGGGTACTAAAGGCCACAGCTGAAGGGAATCAGCAGGTTCATGTCAAAAGCACACTTTGTTTGGTTCCACTTAGACAAGTGCCAGTCAATTATTAGGAATGTTAAGCTGTTACCAGTCTATTAAAAGGAGCTGAAACAAGAAAAATGCCATTGGTGTGTGTTTCTGAGGGGTTGGGGGTGTAGTGTACCTGTAATATTGTGCACACCTCGCTTGCTGGACTGATTTTGTACAGAAAGGTACAGCAGCACTTCCACCTTCAAACTGTTCATATTTTCCTCTCTGTTGCTCTACAAGGCAAGGCTGGCTGGGTACTGATGTTGCAGAAAGACTTAATATGGCTGTGGCTGGGATAAATTCATCCTTGCATTCAGGTAACTTATATGATCTCTTTGTTCTTACTGGTCTAAACTGTGTCTCTGCCTATAACTAATATGACCTGAGGGCAGTGCACCTGTTGGGAAAGCCTTCATTGCTGTCAGAAGGAGCAAGCCAGAAAACCAGCTTTTCTCAGAACACATCTTCCTCCAGAAAGCTGGGATTAGATCCAGTTCAAACTTTATGGATAATGCTCCTGTCTGATTTCTAGCTTGTATCTCTGCCATTTCTATTGGCAGAGCATCAGGTCTGAAAGAACCTCTGACCCAAAAAATGCATGAATTATTTAAGATGTGAGTTAATTTTCTTTGGGCATTGTAATAGTTCTAAGCATGATAGCAGTAGAGAGGACTGTTTGCTGGAATTCTCTTCAAGTATCTTTTAAACATTTTAAATATATTTGCATTATGGTCAATTAAAAGGAGCTGAAACAATGCTAATAGTGGATTTTTATTACTAATGCTTTTAAAGTTCCTAGATTTGTGCTTCATGCTTGAGGGTATAACCCCACCTCTAACTAATGAGAGCTAAGAAGCAGCTTCCCTATGGGCAGATTATTCCATAACTGCTGTACAGCTGCTGTCTTGTCTCCCCAGCTAAGGAAGGACTAACATCTTGCCAAAGTCTCTTCCAACCTCTTCCCTCAGGGCATTGCTTATTAATTCAGACAAAAACCTTGGAGAGTAATGCAAAGCAAAGCTGTGCCTTGAACACCACAGCCTTTGTTCCATGCCCTCTGCTTTATCTCTCCTCTGCAGGGCAGTTGTAAGGGAAGGCTCTTTAGTATCTTCATCTCACTGTCTTTAGGACTTATTTGAGCATCGATTGTTCCCTTCCCATGTGGATCTCAAAACTGCATGGGTTGGTCTTGGCTAAAGTGGGCAGGATCCTGGACAGACAGTCCCTCCATCTAGGCTAATACACCAATTTAATGTTTCTTTTTTAATGATCAGTTATAATAATGAAATGAATACCGTAATGTGGGCACAAAATTGCTCCAGAGATGCTTCAGCAAACCCAGGGAGGTGTCTCTGCCAACCCAAAGCCTCATTCAGAGCCACTGTCACCCATGGCTGTGCCAGCTGTGCCTGTGTGGCCCAAGGTACCATCCTATGGGAGCAGCAGGGCTGTGGGGGCTGTCCCTGAAAAGCATTTAAATAACTCTGAAACAGCAGAGATGGCATGGGAAAGTCTCTGCTTGGGTTGGATGGAAAGATCGGGACAAGAAAGTGGCAGAGCTGGAGTTCAGTACAAGATTCTGGTCTGGGAGCCACTGTGCAACATGTGCAGTGGGGCAACCTGGGAAACCTCCTTGCAACCCACAAACACACACCTGTTTCACACCATTTTTGTAAGTATTGTTTGATATGCAGCTTGTCTCCAAATAGGGTTCACATTTATAAAAGGGGCTCATGTCTGAAATTATCAAGAAAAAGAGCTATAGTGCATTCTAATTTAACTATATAAATAACTTAAATTATTTATAAGGGCTGCTTCAAATCTGTGTTCTGAAGAATCTTTACAGACTGCATGTGATTTCGTATTAACACAGAGGGGACATTAAGTACTTGTTTCTAAATTTTTTTTATTATTTTGGAAAACATAAAGAAGTCAGTAATTGGCTCTTTAATAGGGCTGAAACTTGATTTTTAACCTTATTTCAAAGCATGTTTGAATATAGAGAGCAATTCAGAAATTCTGGTGAGCAGCAGTTTTAGTAGCTGCCATAGCAACGAGCATCCAAGCCCTTTCTCCCCACTGGGGGCTAGAAAACCCTGGAAAGGACATGATCCACAGGTATTTTGATCGAGTTTTGCAAACACTGCTCCCATAAGCCCCTGGGAGAGAACTCCATTTTAATCCCAGTTTTGACCTGGAAATCAGGGAGGTGTCATTCATCAAGTGATGAACTTGAGAATAGGAAGGAAACTTCCTATAGGAAGTTCATCACATAGGAAGTGATGAACTAACTGAGAATAGGAAGGAAACTGAAAAATACAATGTTGTACAGATTTTAATGCAATTTGTGTAGTTCATGAAATGATCCCCATAAGTTCTAGTATTTTCTAGTTTAGCTTTAGTCTTATCTGTGCATTTTCCTGTTACTGGGAAGCCTTCATTTCTATTGTTACCTGTACCAAAACATAAGGAGCCTTATCTTACTGATGCTGCCCCTGCCATGTTGCTCTGTCCTTATGATCATGCAGGAGAGGACCGAGGGCAGAGCTCTGAACAAGCCACATGTTTTGGAAAGAGGATTTTGGGATGGCCTTCTGCTTCTGGGACCTCTGAGTTTCTCAGGCTCCCGGAAGTCAAACAGAACTGAATTTCAGAGCTGTCCTTATCTTAACAATAAAGCAAATCAGAACTTTAGATCTTAATTAACATTTCTACATTTAGAATTACTTTTGTGGACACACTAGAGCTGATTGTCACTGAAAGCCTCCTCAAAGAAGTTGAATTAATCTGATATATCAACGTGGCCAATGCAGATAAGCCTTGTGGAGCATTTTCAAGCTGTACCAGGATCTGTCAAAAAGAGTAATGAACATCAAATTTCCAAAAGCACACATTTTGGAGGAAGGGAGGAGTAAGATAAATGACACACACAAACTTCACTAATTTGCATGCTGGGTAACACAAGGCTGCAAATGTGAAATTAAACTGGGTTGGCAGAAGCAAACTTGAAGACAATAACGGAAAATGCTGAAAGTGCTTTGACTGACAACTCCAGAAGCAGATGGCAAAGAAGGGGAAGTGATGTATGGGAGCAGTGGTGTGACATTTGTGCTCCTTCAGATGTATCCAGCTCAATAATAATAATAATCTTGCCGTGAGTGAAATTCTATTCCCTGTCACATCCAGGCACGGAGCAGCACATTGAAGATCACTTGGTAGTAAACTCATCATAAAACTGAAGAATTGCAAAGGCCTCAGACTGTGGCTACTGCAGAAGATTACAAAGTGAGCAAACAGCCTTGCTCTGCGCTTGCAGCAAACACCGGAGGTTTCCAGGGAAGGTTTTTACCACTGCTGGGAAAGATTTTGCATCTTATTCTTGTTTAAGATCATCTTTTCACAGTGCTAAGACTCAGCTGAGTTTTGGGTGCTAGTGATACATGAGTGGAAACATGAGATAGTCAGAGTAGCTGTTTTTATCAAAAAAGTGGAAGTGATGAATTCCCACTGATAACAAAGGCACTATTTTGCTGTCTCCGTGTGAAGTCAGAGAAGCAAACAGAGGAGGGTTATGTACACGGAGGTGTAAAAAGGAAAAAAGCCTACCCTGAAATTAAGAGGAAGAAAGAGGAAGAAGGGGTATACCCAGAGCCAAGGAAAAAAGGGAATTGCAAGGTATTAGAGGAAAGTTAGCATTGCACTCCCAACAGGCTCCGACTCAGAGGTTGTGTCCTGACCTCCCCTGGCGTCAAATGTCAGGCCAGACTGGCCTTTGCAATATTCTAATGAGCCTTTGTGACATTAAAGGATGGCAGAAAGGCTGGAAAGCACTTAACAAATTAACACAGGAGGCACCGTGTGCCCACAGAGTGCTGGCCCTGAAGCATTTCTGGGACACTTTTACTGCAGTTTCCTCTGTTGTACCACACATCTTTCAGCTCCTGCCCACAGCTGCCTCCTCCATGATGGGCCTTAGGAGTGGTTATGTGATTTATGACAGATACACATATTCAGCTGTAAAGATTTGTTCAATTTTTATTCTTTGTGCATCTCATGACCCCCTAAACTTCCAGGTTCTAGCTGAACTTGGAGCAGGGAATATCAGAAATCTCAAAAGGGTTTTTAATCTCAAGATTTCTAGTCCAAAGCATTTAGTTTTGTACCAGATTAACATCCATAGTAAGCCTTTGGTAAGTCACCCCAACCAACTGTGCCTACCAGCTTCTTGGACTGTTCTGCTGATCTAGGATACTCTTTATAAAGAATTTTAGGGGAACCTTCATAGGTGTTGCACGGAGCAATTCACAGACTTGGAGCTGAAGGAAAAGAAATTGCATCCTCTGCAAGATGTGCTGCTGTTTCTCTCTTTGGAATTAGGGAACAAGGTATGAGAATAGGTAACTTGTTTACAAGCTTTTCTTCCCTTTCAACTCTCTGAGCAATTTATGTCACCTTTCTTCATGGGCAATGCTGAGACAGACTTGCCAGCTCGAGTTGAAAGATAAAATAAAACAGATGAAGGAGGTGGAGGGGGGAAAGTGTTCCAGTTTTTTTCAGTTCTGTACAATGATATAAAAAGTGGGTTATGAACTAAAATATTGAATCACAATTCTTCAGGCAGTTTTATACTTAAATCACAGACTTGTCAGGTGTGTTTTTGATACAGTTTAATTAATGCTTCCCTTATGTTGTTTGATTTTGATGTGTGTGTGATAGATTCACACAACCTCAGGTGATCAAAAAGAGGCATTTGTCAGTGTCAGAGTCTGTGTTAAAGTCTCAGTTGCGCACCCTGGATGAGGAAGGTGGGGATGGGTTATTAGGGGAATGTGAATCAGCTATTAAGAAATCACCTACAGTAAATGAAGCCAATCCTGTTTTAATTAGGCTGCACGGAGAACCGGGATCAAGTGAGTTTGGCAACTTAAGTCAAACTGAGCGTGACACGCCCCGGAACGTGACAGAGGGCTGTTCACAGCCTGTAGGTTTGCATTTGTTACTGAGGTTTTGCTCACTCTTCCAGTGCAAAATCCTCATTTGCAGCAATCAGCAGCTGAAGGTCCTTGTTTTTAGTGAGGCAACATTTGCAAACACCTTTATTATTTGAGACAATCCAATAGGAAGGAAAGGAGACAGTGCATGTAATTGTTCTCATTGGGCTGGTGGTGGGATCATGCAGAAGAAGTTAGGAAGGAAGCTCAGAAGTCTTTTAGTTGGGATTTGCTCACAGATGGAACTGGCAGTGACAGCAGACCAGGGATCAGCTTCAGCCAGCAATGACTCTTTTTCTCCTGTTTCCCTGGGTAACCTCCTTAATCACTGAGGATGTACAGCGATGTGTCACCTTCCGCTCCCGGCTCGCTCCAAGTACCTTGTGATGTTTCAAGCATCCTCATTGCTCTTAATTTCCCTAAGTGTTAAGAAAAGTAATACCTGGTATCTGTAAGGTAGTGCTTGATGGGATAAAGTACTTTGATAAGCTCTTAATTATAAGGATTCTTGTAATTTGTTGACTTCCCTTCCCAGCAATAGTGGGATGTTTTTAGCACAAGGCCTTCTCAGCGGTGTCATTTGACATAATTCTGCTGATTTCATTAACTTTCACTGATTTTTTTGCAAGTCGATCACAATGATTGATTGACTGGGAAAATAGGTTTTATCATCCTTAGTCTCCAAATTGAATAGTTGTAGCAGTTGGATTACGTTAATCCTGGAGTATCCGCCACTGGCTGATTTCCATTGCTGAGCAGAGCCACCCCCGCCTTGTCCCCCCTCAAATTAGGGGATTAAACCAAGAGGTGCTTAAGCTTAGCACTCATTTGACACGTGGTTATGCAAATTGTGAAGGAAACCAGGAGATTCTTGAAACTTAACTTCAGTATTGGGCATCTTCAACAAAAATAGCAACAGACAGTGAAACTAGGGCCCAGTTGCAGGAAATAGGAGAGATCTGTGTAGCCCCACAAGCAGGTGGAGGGAAACAGATATGTTTTAAACAGGCAGGAGGCAGTAGCTTGTGTGATGTATACAGATATTAAATAAACTATATCATTTGCACACAGACATAGATGGAACAAAATGCCTGGGTCGTCTACCACAGGCTACAAGGGAGACTCAGTGTGGGACTAAATAATGAATAAAATATCATCGCAATGATAATGTTATATTGTAAATAATTCCATTTGTTTACCCTACCGTGGCATTGAAGTTCATCTCCCTTGGAGACTTCTCTGACTTTTGATGCTGTTTTGCTTTGCATATGCTTGATTCCCCCACCCTGCTTTCCAAAGAACCGTCATAAAGGTTCAGGAACCGACAGGACTAAGTGAATAATTTACAGAAAATAATTCTATGGCTGAATTTAGCATCTTCATTTCTGTAAAACAGCCCTACACACATTATGTGTGTTTTGCACTAATTTATTGTTAAATCAGTTTTAAGCATCAATTCCCCTCAAGCCACCATCCTTCTATTTTTATGAATAGAATATAAACTCTAGCCTGGAAAGAGCTGGTTTTAGAAATTGGTTTATTTGTGACTGGAGAAATGTGAATTATTTTTTTTCCTTGGTGGCTACAGTATTCCTACTGGTATAAATAGGTCCAGACATAACATTAGGCAATGTGAATCTCATTTTTAAGGTAATTTTTAAAATTTATTTAAACTATTGAAGTTTGATCTCTCAAATGCTTTAGAAAGGGCACAAGGCAGTCACAAGAGATGTTCTGTTTTTTCCACTCAAGAAATCATATGAAGGAATATATTTTAAAGGAAGAAACAATGCAGTTACTATTAATATTTTTTACTCGACTTTTGCCTTGGAAAGTGTATTTTTTGGAGGTGAGTGCTGCTTAGAAATACTAAGTTATTCTTTCAGTGGATGAACGGTGTGTGTATATTGTAGATGTAGATCCAGATTAATATTTACCCCTGAATATTAATCCAAAGATTGGAATTTAGGATATGTGGTGGATTCTCCAGTGATGTAATGCACTTTATTGGGAAGTATCTCAGAAATCCCTTTTAACTCACTCTATGTATCTCTGGATGTGTCTGTATGTATCTGAAAAATGCAAAGTCAAGCCACACTACCTGATCTACTTCCAGACAGTGCCACTGGTCAAACAGCAGCTGTCCCACTTCAACTGTCTGGCAACAGGGGCCAGAAAATTACCAGGGGTAATGACACCTGTATTAAGCTCCATGACATCCATGGATGGGAATTGCTAAAGTAAAAGTGTTGCAGTATAAAATTCAGAACACTTATCTCTGCACAGAGACCTGTGGTATTTTTTGGCATGCATTTGATTAAGTAACTCTGTCATGACTAAAACAGAGACCTGAGGTTTCTTTTTCTTTTTTATTTTTTTTCAGGTGCCATCAGAAGATGTATCTCCCACCTGAGAAAGCCAGGAGTTTCCTGAAATCATAAAAAAGAAGGAAGAGGTCCCCAAGCTGCAAAGAAGAATGACGACAAGACAAATCAAAGTACTTTTCTGGGCAGAGAACAAAGTTTATGAGCTCTTTGCATTGATTCTCATCTGGAACTTCTGTGTTTGGAAGTTTTGAAGGTTTGAGGACGAACTGAAGTACGTCAGTTAAGGTGGGTTTGGTTTCCTCATGGGAATTTTGGACTGAGTAGTTGCTATGACCTGAGGCATTCTCAGGCACCTGACAGGGCTTTGACCAACCTGAATCTAGTGAGTGGCATCCCTGCCCATGGCAGGGGCTTGGAATGAGATGATCTTTAAGGTCCCTTCCAACCCAAACCATTCTCTGATTCTATGACTCTATAAGGCAGTGTACTGACTGCAGCTCAGATATGAGGCCTTTGGAATTCCTGGCTCTGGAGCCCTTTCCATTGCACCGCAGGGGTGTTTTGTTTCCAAACCCATAATGATGAGACCTGTGTAAAGAACTGCTAATTTGCTCTGCTTTGAGTACACAAGCTGAGGTCTCCACATGCAGGGAGACCTCAATATCAATGTCAAGATGTGAAGGTAGAAGTAGTTTTTTGTTAATGTTTCATTCCTGTATGAAACTTTTTGAGTAACAATTAAATGAGAGCTCTGGGATGAGCTGAATAATGGTGAAACAAAAGTCCCCTCAGCGTGCTCCCTGCTTCCCTGTTGTCTCAGAGCAGCGTCTGCTGTAGCTGCTGGGTAGTGTGGCAGGGAAATCTCCTCATTTCCATTTCAAACTCTGCCTCTTCTGAGACGAGTATAATCAGTCCCTCACTGCAGTTGTGCACTGCAGCATCTTCGCTCCCGTTCCCTCTCCCGGGGCTTGCTCCTGTGCTTGCCCAGCTGTTTGTGGCACTCTGCTTCCCAGCTGACTCCGAGGCACTGGAACTCCGACAGCTCTGTGGGAGCGCTCCAGCACGCTCTTATTCAGAGGCACTTGTGTGGCTTTTCTGCTCAAACATCTGCGTTTAAGGAATGGAAATGAATATCCCTTGCATATAGATCTCTTTCAGTGTGTCTCTTTGTGAGGAGGAGTTTGCAGAGAAGCATTTGTGCATCGATGCTCTGGGTACAGACACACATCGTTATGCCCTTTCTGTGCAAGTCGAGGGTGTTCCCAAAGCTCAGGGTGTTAATCATACCAACAGCAAGCTCTTCAACCCAACCAAGCAGCCTGCCTGTCTTTAGCAAGTATCTTTGCTAAACACAGGGAGGAATCTGTACTGGAGTTGTAACTAACCCCCATCTTTCACATCCTGCTTGGTACCCGAACAGCAAGCCCACAACTGTGGCTTTATCCAATCAATATGTGAACCTGGCAGATTTTCTTCCAAACTCCTCCCTCCAAAACCAGGCAAGAAGACACTAGGAAGAAAACTGCTGGGGCCTCGAAGTCAGACACACCATAATTTAACAGCAGAAGGATGCAGGGCTTGAGATTTGACCTATATTTTTGCCAAGAGTTGTATTCCTCACAGAGAAGTGGTGGGTGGAAGCAGATTGGACTGACAGACTGCACGTTCAGTGCTGTTTTTAAGTCTGGTTCCTCCTCCCATCCTCTCCAAAACCACATGAAAGAGATAGAATGGAAGGAACTCAACATAAGAAGTGCAATAAGGGTGCATCTCAATCACATAATCAATAGGGTGTTTGACAGCTTTATTCATCTTTTATCAGCCATGATTTAAGGATAACAAAATGTCCGAGACAGTCATTGCCAAACAGCCCCAGGTTTGCATCGAAGAAGCCCATTAAGCAGGAAGAGCTGTTACTCCTGTAATAAATATGTGACACAGGAGAGCAGGTAAGAGATTGGGGCCAGGGAAAGTGGTTTAGTCAAACGTGTCAGGTCACACTGACAAAGGGTTAACACCCTGTCACATGGCACATGCCTGTAGTCACCAATTTTCACAACTATCAACACCCCCAGCAAGGCTCCCTTTCCCATGAGGTACAGTAACCACAGATGCCCTAATGATCTTTCATATGAAGGAACATGTAAAGCTGCTTAAGTCTCATTCTCTAGCTATTACAAGCTTGATCTCCTAGAATTAGACAAACTTTAATCGCTGTCTCACTGTTGTGGTTTGCGAGCTCACACATGAATTTATTCCTCACTGGGGATTAATTTTGCTGTTTGGTGACATCCCATTGAAGGAGCGGACAAGAAGAGCAAGAAATATATCTGTGCACAGACAGTGCTTCTCCTCCCTGAGCACTGCCCAGTAGGCCAGTCCCTATCAACAGAGCTGAGTCAGGCCAGAGTTTCCCAGAGAAACACTCAACATCCACCTGTGGGCAGCAAGGGAAGTTGGATCTACTGTGGCTACAAGCTGTCACTCATAAGTATTTCTGCCTTCAAAGTCCATTTCCAAGCAGCAAGAGCAGACACCTTCCTGCACAGGGGAGACAGCAGCCAGGAAGGGAACCTCCTGTGGGACAACCAGGCAGAATACCAAGGAAAAGAAGTCATCATGGGAAGGAAGGGCGATGCCACATCCCACTGGGCCCAGAACGCCTCTTGGGGTCCACACTGGATCTGAGCGACCAACCTCTGCTGCCCAACCGCACGTGAATCTTCCCAGCTGCTGCCTGTTGCCTGCTCACGGCTAGAGAGGGATGGTGCTGGGCGAGGGCTCGGGGGTCCCACGCCCCACAGGCAGCTCTTGGCTGCAGCCCTCTTTGCCGCGGAGCCGGGAGTGATGGCCAGCGCAGCCCCACTACCACCCACCCTGCACTGGGAGGACTTTCTTCAGCCGTCTCCCGAAGGAAGGAAGGGCAGAAGGAAGAGCCGGCAGCCGGGAGCGGTGAGAGGAGCCTTGAGAGAGGTGCTGCAGGGGGCCGGTGGGGTCTGGGGAGAGCGCGGGCGGTCAGCGGGTTGGGAGCCACGTCCCCGAGCACGGAGCGAGAGGAGGAGGAAGGAGGGACACAGAGGGAGTCCGGGACCGGCGCTGCCGCCCGGGGGAAGCCGGATTGCCGGAGGGGGGGTCCCCGGCGGGCACCGCCCCCTGCCCGCGGGCCGGGCGGGGCGGGGGGGCTCCCGCTCCCCGCGATTGGGGGGATGCGGTAGCTGCAGGGGACCGGCGCTGCCGCCGCGGGCCCGGAACCGCCTCCGCCCGCGTAGGCTCCGCGCCAGCAGCGCGGCGCAGCCAGCCAGGGAGAGGGGCGCTCAGCCCGCCCGCCGTCTCGGGAGCAGCAGCAGCAGCAGGAGGAGGATGAGGATGAGGATGAGGATGAGCGGGGCGCTGCGGGGAGCGGCGCCGGCTGCAGGTAGGAGGAGGCGGCGGGATCCGCGGGATGCGCGGGGGGAGCCGCCCGCCCTCCGCCACCGCCGTGCGCGGAGCGGGTCCCGGCAGCGCCCCGCGGAGCCGAGCGGAGTTGGGCGCAAAGTTTGTCCGCCGGGAGGGAGGCGCTGGCGCGGCGGAGCCGGCGAGGAGGCGGGGAGGGATGCCCGGGCTGCGCGGGGCCGCCTCGCTGCCGGCCGGGACGGGCGGGCGGGGATGCGAGCGGCAGGAACCGCGGTGCGGGGCCGTGCGGGAGGATTTAACACTTCCAGAGCCGAGCACAGCCAACTTAGAGCCGTACTGAACATCTCCGTGCTGCGAATGAACGTGAGACACCGCTTCCTTTCTTATTTGTATGTGTGTGTGTGACTCGATCAGGGTTTTCTCGCCATCCTCTCTGCCAGCCGGGAAGGAGCAACTTGAACCAGTTGCCCCTTCTTGGTTTAATATTTGCAGCCAGAATAAATATTTTGTTGCCCTTCTGCCTTTTTCTTAACGCCTTCTTGTAGTGGAGATGATTAATCAGTGAGGTTAGTGGCCAATTAGGCATAACCTTGTAGGAAAATAATTATGCCAGGATATATGGGTTTGACTAGTGATGTGTTACGGAATACACCCAGATCTTGGTAGCTGTTTCCCCATGTGTGCAAATTCAAGGTGTTCTCGATTTTGAGTGGAAAATCAAAGTGTAATGACAAATATGTTTTTACTTTCAGTGGAAGACTATTATTTTCTTTACCAGTGAAATGTATAGCAGCTTTAAAGTAATATGTGTGTGTGTGTGGATATAGAGAGGGGCTCTTTTTTTCCTGGTCAGTGAAAAATGTTTTTCTCCCTTTTAAAATATGGTCTTTCTGGTGCTGCTGGTTGCTTTTGACTGTTTGGTTTGCAGAAATGAATTTCATTTTGGTGCCCTCGGAGTCTCGTGAGAAGAAGTGCACCGCTGTGCCTTGTGAGGCTGGTCGTTTTAACTGATCTTGTTAAATAATGCTATTATTAAATGATGGCAAATTGAAGCAAATGTGTTTTTCATTGCCCACAAGTTGTGTTTCTGAGCTAAATTTCTTTTTATGGCTGGAGAGGCTCTTGCACTGCAGTATTACAATACAGCCATATTAAAAAGGTCCTTGGAGCAAATAACCCTCTAATGCTGCAGCTACATTTTCAGTAGACTTCAGTAGTTCTTTGGGAAGTAATTATGTTGGAATAAAGGAATCTGGGCTGAATTGATTGTGCTTTTTAAATTGTGATATTAAACTGCTTGTAGATATTCATATAGGTGATAAATCTAAACACAAAATCTAAAGAAGCAAAGCTCCAAACCCAAGGCTTTATTTTTAATGCAATAATTTGTTTGTTTGGTTTGGTTTTTTCCCCAACAGGTTTTTCTGGTTTTGGTGTGTGGTTTGTTTTTTTTTTTTTTTACTTCCTTCCTTCTTCCTTTAATTGACAGGGAGGTCTCCAGCTAGAATATCTTTCCTTAACCAAATACAGTGCAGTGGTACATGATACCATCACTCTCTTCCATGTATGATTCACTCTGTTTCTGATGTTGCAAGGAATGAAGGCAAGGAAAACTAGAGATAAAAGGGAAGGAAGATTCCTGAGGCTGATAATGTTGACAAATTACAAGATTAAGGTTTATTCTGAGGAACCCCACCAGGTTCTACATGGTTTCTTTGGGATGTAGTGCTGAAAGTGTAGGTCAGAGCATCTCCTTCAGTGATCCTGGTGTGTACTTGGGAGGTGTGAAAAGCAGACATGGAACTAAGCTGCTTACCTCCTAATGTCAATATTTGGTACTAAAAATTTAATTTTGAGTAGAAGACAAGCAGGTTGGTTACTTCTCTCTAACTGCAGCTCTTCATTACTGGTTTTTGTTTGCTCTAGTAAACAAACACATAGCTCTTAAAATTGAATTAAATGTATAAACTGCTTGAACCAGAGCCGGGAGAGAGAATAATTGTGTTTGTTTTAAATAATAAATAAAAAATTAAGCTATCACTCCACTGACTGGCTGATTACAGTCTTGGCCTGATCACTCAAGCAGTGCTCCAAGCAACTCTCCAAGCAAGCTCTCCATTTCCAGCACCCTTTTCCTGGATTGGAGGCTGGAAGTACTCGGGGTGACTTGTGGGCTGACGCCTGTTTGACTGACAGACACATTGCAAAGTGGCACCCAGTGCTCTGTGATTTTTGCTTCTGCAATGATTTCCTCCAGAAAGCTGACAGAGAATTAAAATGTTTACAGCCAGGTCTTGGAAGGGTTCTTTAAGACGCAGAGAGAAGGGTAGAGAAATCCACCCAATTTTAGATCTCCCTAATCCCAAGCTTCTGTTACTGTGCTGAGGCTAATTTTTTATTGATTGTTGTGACTCTTTCAGAAATGCAAACATTGCCACTCTTTGTAGTCTTACAAAGAAATTAAAGTGTGGAGGAAGCAGTGACCGAAGGAGATGTCCTACTACAGTCTTTTTTTCAGGTTGTTCATGAAGCTGAAGCCATTGATGAAGCATTTGTATGCTTCGAAATTAGATTTCAGTGAGAGGACTAAGCTTTCCATCCTATGCTTGCTGTAAGTGCCAGGTTATCTGGAACACTACTTATTGTAAAGATGCAACATCAGTGTTCCCCTGGTCAAGCTCATTTCTCCACTGGAGCAAAACCCATGGGAACAGAGGTGTAAATGGTGGAGGATGGGAATCATTTCCCGTGTGGATGTCAGGCACTGTGCGCAAAAGGAGCTGGGCTGGAGTCAAGCCTGGTACCTGGAATGGCAGTACATGAGCAGCAGGGAATGTGAGTCAGTCACTTCTGAAGATCAGCTCTCCCCTTACTGAACTTGTGTGTGTGCTGCAGATCAGGAACATGGTTTGTGCTTCTCTAACCATCTGACTCTGTCATAAAATCCCTTTGCAGACCCATCTGTGCTCATCAGATGAGCCAAAGTCATGCTTGTGCCTGGTATTCACGGTCTGGTACCAATCTTTAATTTTACCACTCAGTTCCATACCCAAGCACTAGGAGTGTTTGCTGCTGAAGCAGGATGCTGTTGAAGGTCTTCCATCACCCCATTCCATACTGTGTGTAGGGAAGTAAGCATGATATTGCAGCCAGCCCAGCCCTGGCAGATAGGGATGCTTTCACACTGGCACCTGTTTATGAGGGGCAAAGGAGGAGAGTTATGATACTGAGGAAGTACCAAAATGGGTGTATTCCCTGTGCTCCCCATTTATCAGCCTATAACTCCTCTCTCGGATCTTAAAGGATGCCCTTCTGCTATCAGAACTCTAAAGAAGGAAGCAAGTGGCACGTTTGTGATTTTATGCTTTACCAGAGATGCAAAAGCAGGCTGGAAGTGAAAACAAGCTGATATTAACTGCTGCTAAGAGCTCTTGGAAGAGGGAATGAGAAGTATTCTTTTGAGTAACCTGGATAGCAGGTGGAAATGACCCTATACACAGTGTCTATAAAACAGCATGTTGAATAAAATGGTCCTATTACAGGAAGTGCAGAGGGCAAAAAACCTAAGCAGTCTTGACAATCGTTTTGGGATTGTTCTGCAAGAAAATCAAAGGCTTGTCAGTTTTTGCTTTTATGCACATAAATCACCTTGTGCTCCTCCTGTTTCAAAAAATGCACTGGGTCACGACTTTTCAGTTTGCCTCCACAATATTGTGAGTACTTACAGTAGAACACACCTAACAAACAACAGGAGATTCCTATTTCACAGCACTTTCATTTTTCATCAGTATGCCTAGTTAAAGAACCTCCAACTTCCCTTTAAAATAGCATGAAGATTGTGCAAGCCAGTTGAAAGTGAGGAGAATACATTCCGATATTCCTCTTTTATATCCACAGATTGATGCATTCAACAGCCAACTCCTTTGATTCTTCCAACATTTAAACATGAGTGACTTAGTGGAGAAACACTGTATGAATATTTACTCCTGTTTTAATGAAGCAGAGCTCTATTGAAGTCAAAGCAACTGCAGCTGTTTCCTTAGGCTGAGGATAAGGCCCAGCAAAGGACGTTTCTAATTGGCAGGAGGCTGGTTTGGTACCATTCCTTGCAGGGCAATATTTTAGAGAAAAAAATAAATCTGCCTAACATCAGAGGGATTTCTCATTTGAAAAGTTAAATGCTCCTCAGTGAGAGGTGAGGGTATTACTCCGGCTCAGAGAGTGTTTTGCCTGACTAATATATCCAAAATGTATGTTGGGATTGCCCAGCACTGATAATTCACGCACCTCTGGAGTGGAATACAGCAGCCATTCTGGGATGGAAACATTATGCAGGAGGGGTTTGGGGAAGAGAAATGAAGAAAAATTAATCCAATTGAAACTGCAATGGGGATTTAGGAAGCAGAATGCAATTATCCGAGTTGGATATTGGCCAGGATGTGTTAGTTAACATTTTTACTCTTGCAGGAATTATCATGGGATCTTTTAATGACGACGAATGGTCAGGGCTGTGTTTTACATCTCATTTGAAAGCCTGAGCTTTCATTTCTCATGAGGATGAAGTGAATGCTTTGGTTTCCTTCAGGATGAGTTGCTTTAGTCAATCTGCTTTCCTCCCCCAGGCTCAAGGCTCTCTGGGAACACCTGCCTTGCAATTCCACATATCCCAGGGTTTTCCTCACCCTGAGCTGCTAAGTTGAAAGGAAATCCAGACACTCAGCACCGCACATCAAAGCCCAGTTCCAATTTAGATGGTCTTCAAATGGAGAAGTTCCACCTACAGTTTGGGCTGGCCATGGCATAGAACCTCAGAATGGTTTGGGTTGGAAGGGGCCTTAAAGATCACCTGGTTCCAATCCCACTGCCATGGGCATATTTCCCTCCTTCCCTAAGCAGTACTGTGCTGTTTTTCTTCCCTGTTTTATGAGGACTAATGGATGGAAGGATCATCTGTCAGCAGTAAACAGATGATAAAACTTCCTGGAACTGGTGTTTCTGGAGAAGGGAGTTGATACATGAAATACTTTCTTCTCTATATTCCCAGTTTTCCTCTGTAGCAATCTGAACTTGAATCTTTTCTGAAACAAACTAACAAACAAGCACTTCTTCACTGTAAAAAGCCATTGTCTGTTTACAAATGTGGTTTTATATCAGTGCTTTTGGTATTCAGGCAAGGAAAGCCATGGGATGGCAGTGTGCTTCTCCAGGGGAAAAGAGGCTTCAGGTTCTTTTGGAGGTTTAGGGATGGTGTGTTTATTGTGGTTCAGTCAAATATGGTTGTGGGAACTTGGAGGATTGCTCTGTGTCTGCTGAGTTACCTTTTAATCTGTTGATCTGAGTGCTTGCAGACTATCTTAGAGGTCATGAAGCAGTAGCAGGTGCCAGGAGACAAAATTAGATATGCATTCAGACTTCACCCTTTAATTTTATTAACAAAAAGGGTGACATAGTAGTAGCTACTTTATTTTTCCTTTCCTACTGGAAGATCTGTCCCGAGATTTTGGTTCCCTGCAAGCTCAAACATAAGTAGACTGTGCTTCTAACCCACATATGCCACTGATACACATGTGCAACACAGATAATTAAAAGATAACAGGGTCAATACTCTCCTTGTAGCAAAGATTTTTGCTATTGATATAGGAATTTCCCCCAAAACTCTCATGGTAACATCAATGTCATTAATTTAAAATGCCGTTTCAAAATCACTCAAAATATACATAATGTATAAAGTGATGCATTTTGTATTCAGGGACTTTCTTTCTGTGTTTTCATGTATTTGTGGACAGTTTGGATTGTTGTGTGGTCTATGGGAGGATGGGTAAAGCCAATATCTGCATCCATGTGTCCTGAATTTCTGGTTAAAAGTAAAGAACTGACCACTCCAACCTGTAACATGGTGTGATGGTGCTGTTTGTATAGAATTTGTGGGTGTCACAGGGGCAGCTGTGAGTGCTGGGTAGAGTCTCATCATTCTCTTACTGTTAGATCTGCCTCAACATACAGGTGGGTTTTAATTATGCTCATCTCCTCTTAGGATGTGAATCAAAATCCCAACTCCGAGCTTCCTAAGGTGTTCAGAATATGTGGAATATAATGCTAAGGGTCAAAAGGAATCATCATTGCCATCCAAAAGCCTCAGCAGAAACTGCTCTTCCTCATCTTTGTAAAATAACAATGGTTTCGGTCCAAGGCTTCTTAGATGTGTAAGGCTGGATTTTGTCCCTCATAAATAAAGTGAATGGGCTTAGGGACTTCCCATGTAAATAAAGTGCCCATTCCATCTGCCTCCGTGTGGCTTGACCCACAAAACAACAACAAATACTTCCACTGCTTGAAAGAATTTGATGAATATATTATGCTGGCCAGGTGTAAAGCTGTGATCTGTGACATTTCATGCCTCAGGAGGGCATTGTGCTATCATGTGGCACAGTGGGCTGCATTAATAGAGTCTTTGGGGATAAAGAGAGAGAGAATATGGACAGAAGCTGTTGTTAGGCAAAATAAATTATAGAGTAGTTCATCCAGTGTGAGAAGGATTGGGAGTGATGTAGTTTCAAACATCATTTTTTTCAGTAATTGTGCTGTTTGAATTGTGACCTACTTTAATAACATTCTATCGTTTTTAATATTTCTTTATTCATTACATTTTATACACACTCAGGTGGTTTACTGCAAACTGTGTGGAAATTACAACGAAGGTCAAGTGCTCTTTGTGAGGATAACTTATTACGGAAAATATTAACTGTTGTCATTACTGTTTTCCAACATGAAATTTTATTTGTCTGGTGAATGAAGAGATGATGTTGGGCTTGTGTTAAAGTCTGTGATTACTGTCAGTAGACCAAAGTCCCTCCAGTCACAGAGGTCTGAGATGTACATGATCACTGAACAAGTCTCACTTTCAATTGATTTATTTTTCCCTGCACTGCTAAGCTGGTACAGGCCCTTATCAGAAACATCTCTCAGATTAGGACTGGTTTATATAGATTTAATGTTTAAATGCCTTCAGTAAGCTGAGGCTAAAATGAGAATTGCAACTTTGGTACTGGGATAACCATGCTTACACTTGGCTTTGCAGCCTTTCAAATGAGCTTAAATTCATGCTTTAAATTATATTAGTTCAGTATTTTTCATGTGGAAAAGGCTTTGGTCCACAGGAGGTCTGTGTAGAGTTGGAGCAGAGCCTTAGTTAGGGTTGAGAGCAGCTCTCTGTGCCTCATGCTGGTGTCAATTAAATCACAAGTGCTCCATAGTGGTTTTCCATACAAACAAATTTCCAACAGTGGCCCTGTGGTTAGCGGACATGTAATTGTGGATTGTATGTGAGAGTTTGGAAAAATACATCCTGGGATCAGGACATACCTTCTCAAATCATAATTCTGCTTTGGTAGAGCATATTTAGGACTTGGCTTAGAGCTGTGGAAATCCATAGTGTTGGGAAAAAAAAAGGAAAGCCTTGCAGCATCCCTGCTATCTTTACAAAGCCTAACAGCCATGTTGGATACTAATGCATCATTTTATGCACATTTTTGAAAGAGAATAATTTTATGTAAAGATCAGCTGTTCATAGTGTCTAACATGTTTCAGTTTTTATTATGCATATTTGAGGAATCAAGTCTAGAAAGTGTAGAAAGAAAACAGAAGGGTTGCAGTGAATATTCACCCCTGTGGCTGTTGCCAGGTCAGGGATTGAAGCATTACCAGCTTTCTCATTGCATTATCAAGTTTCTCCCCTGCTGGTTTGATATGGTGGACCTGAAGGTTTCCTGATCCAAAGCCAGAGAGTTCTCAATATAGAAGTCATGGATATCTAATTTTCCTGCTGAACTACATAATTTGAATTCTGTATAGTCATGTCTTCCAAGTATAATCTGGAAGAAAACTGGATTAATTAGGTAAGTATCCTGCTTGTAAAGATTCTGGACTACTCGGTTTAGGTTTGGATTAGGCAAGTAGGTTAGGAAGGCAAGAACTGGTTTATAATGGCCAGTCTTCGCGAGCGAAGATCCGGGGAAGGTCTTTCCACCTTCCAGCCTGCGCATTGGATTTTTTAGGTGAGACCCAGTGTGCGCGGAACTGAGCCCACCCTTTAATCCTAAGGTTCATCTGCCGGGGCCAAGCGAGCTTGGACGGTGGCAGCGAGGTCCTTAGGACGTAGGTGGGTTGCCTTTAAGGGCTAACGAGCCCCACCTGCCCGGGAGTGGCCCCGACCGGGAATCGAACCCGGGTCTCCGTGGTGATAGCGCCGCGCCTTTACCACTAGACCACCAGGGGCTGCCACTGGTTTATAGATACAAAAATAAGAGATTGTTACCTGAGTGTCTGCTTGCTGAGTGTTGAAGAGCTACATTGGACAAAGCTTCCATGTCACTCCAGCATAAGAGAGGTAGTGGAACAGGAGAAGGTGAGCTCAGCGGAAAAAGCACTTCTGCTAAAGACTGATTGAAACCACGTGGAGAGCTGAATAAGGAATTGTCTTTTCCATTTAATTAAGTGAAGGATGTCATACAAAACAAACAGGCAGCAGGCACAGCAACAGCTTCACACAGGTGCCTTGGGATGCTGAGGGTCCTAAAAGTTAACACAGACCGAACAATCTTTTGGAAAACTTTGTGGTGGGACTGAGGACCCAGACAAGGGGTGGTGCTGCCTCTGGTGCAGACGTGCCAGGCTCACAAATGCCTGGAGGCTGGAAATGTGTTGTGGTGAGTTATCACAAGATGTGTCTGCTCTCGGGGACTGCCAAGGAGTCAAGGTTACTGCACACAGGGCCAGCTGGTCTTTTACTGAGCCAGAAGGGCTTTCTAGCACAGAGGTAAGAACTCAGCCAAAAGCCAGCATAGTCCAGCATCTCCTCTCCCCTGCTGTCATCTGGGTTTCTCTTGAGTTAAAGCTATTTGAGGATGGGAGGTGGTAAAAGTTGTTTCTAAGAGATAGGCAGCGGTGCTGGAGAAAAGATGTTTTGTTCTAGCAAGGCACCCAGTGTGCAAAGGTGTAGAGAACTGAAGTAATCTGTTGTGTGGATGATTTTGCTGTATTTTTAACCAGTGACTGGTTTAAGCCTGTTATTTCACTTGGTGTTTGACAGTGGAATGATCTGTCTGCTGGAGCTGCTTGTTCTTATTCAATACTTATGTTGGATATATCTGCACCTGGCTCCACAGCTGTACAAAACTTGCAAAGGGAGCCAGCAGAATTTTAAATGCATGTATTTAAAAAAAAATAGTTTAGAAACCAATTTATTGCATATAGGTCATGGTTAAAGCTTTATTTCAAGCTCATGGATGGAGACTCCATTTTTATTTGAAGTGGAGAGTCTTGGGTAATTGCTTGACTTGAGGAATTAGGGCTTAAGAAGAATGCTAAATATCATGAGAGTTGTGATAAAATCTTAAGCACTGTCTGAGCCACTGAAGGGCTGTCAGATTGTAATTAGGTTTGATCATTATCAGCTTGAGTCAGATTTGCACACAGGTTACTGAGACATGGAATGCCAGTGCACCATTACCAGTTCCTTGAACAACTCAGTCCCCAGTGGAACCCTGCCTTGATGATGGTGATATGGACTGATGAGGCATTTTTCTTCTTTCTTTTGTATTTTTTTCTCTGTCCTTTACAGGTTACTATGAGCTCAAGTTATCTAGTCCCTAGTCACAGGAGACCAGGCATGTCTCCCCATGTGGAGGAATGATCTGGGCTGAACATCATTGATGGTCCTGTGGGTTATGGTTTGCCCAATTCTTTCCAGTTCTGGAGATCAAGGAATTACTTCTGATTCTGAATGGTTGTCTTTGAAATAGGTTGTTTTTCTGTAGAAATGCTTGGGTTTTTTTCTGTAACTTTCTGTATACAATTTTTGAAGAAATAAAATAATAATCTGATAGTAAGAGTGTCACCTTATGCAGGGTCTTGGGGTACAATGACACTTGTTAGTGGTAGGACCCAGAGTTAGTGTATGAATAATTCTGCTTATTAGAGACTGTTGCCTTCAGATTATCACTTCAAGTGCAAATACACAATGGAGATTACACATGGCACCATTGAAAAAGCAAAGTTCAGATGCTGTAATTGTGCAATGGAACCACTTGGAATAATTTAATAAAAGAGCTGCACAAAAAGGTTCCTCGCTCTAATTTCATTAATAATGTATTTTGCAGTTGGCTGGAGACATTTGGCTGGCAGCTTTCCTTTCAGTGTGTTGTGGAACAAACCAGTAACCAACTAAGATTTCCTTGTTGGAGCTATGGCTGCTGAGAATTTCACGTTGGCAAGGAATTCATAGAGCCCAAAAGTGCAAACTAGGGAATGGAATAACGTTTTTTACCTGTCAGCAGGTGTGAACAGATTGGAACAGAGATGGGAGCAGTTGTGGTTTTTGAAGGAAAATGCCATGTCCATTGAAGCCAGTTAATGTGATGTGTATCCTGTTTTATTTCGCCCCTTTACTGAAGAAGCAGTATGGACACACTCACTGGTGTGCCAGACTTTCCCAGGAGCAGTTTATGCAGCACTTGCCTCTTCTGCCAGCAAGATTTCTCTTCCTACCTCTACCTATTAGTCGCAAACATCATATTTTACCTTGCAAATGTCATGTGCTGGCTCTGTGGTTCTGTTCACCTTTGCTTCCCCTGCAGCTCCCACACCTGATTGGGCTCCCAGCTCTGCAGTTGCCTGGATAACTCACTTTCTGCCTCATTTACTCCCCAATAGCTGCTGAACAACATTCCCTGAATTCAGGGCCAGCCCAACTTCGTGACTGGCTGCTCAGGATGCTGCAGTAGCACTGTGTTCAGTGACTTCTCTTGGAAGATGTTGTAGCAATAAGTCTCTTGAATTGTAAAACTGAATTTCATCAGCTTCACCAGAAGGAGGGAGTGAGCACTGGGGAAAAAAATACACTACTGAGGGTAATGTGAGGAATTCCAGATAAGCGATTCAGCAGGGTGGAGCTGGTGCCAGGAGTGGTAAGTGTTGAGATATCACTCTGTGCTTTACTGAAGTAAAGCAGAAGGTCATGGTCACCTGACCCATCCTGAACATCTCCTACCAGACCAAGTCACGTGTTGAGTCACTTGTGTTGTTGGTACTTTGCACTTGAAGAAGTGAATGCCAGGGATTTGGAGAGGTTTACATTTTTTTCACTGGGCTTAAGACCTCCTCTAGAGTAAACCTAAAGCAACTTGAGACCACTGTGGGTTCTGACCTCTTTTCAGCATGATGCTCTCGGTAACATGGAACATGGATCAGGGCTGTGAGCTGTTCCCCATCAGTTGTTTTTCTCTGTGCCATATTGTGTATCCGGTCCTTAGCGGCTCAGAAGGGAGAGCCTTGAGCTGATTCCCTTCTCCAGGTACATCTACATCTTTGTGGGCCCTCACTGATCTGGTGATCACTGACTTTAGGCCTGTGGGGAGATGAGCAAGTGTGTGTGTGTGTGTGTTTTTCATTTCTTTTGTTAAGGTTCTGCTCAGTCAGAGCTGAGTCTTTTTCAGTGGAGATCTGTATGGGCAGGTTGTGGCTTTTTTTGCCATGTGTTTATTTCTAATATCTTTCTTCCATCATATTTAAGGCCCTTTTTAAAACCCTGGGTGGGCACATCCCAACTCTTTTGCATTTCAGGGACACCACTGTGACTGCCTACCTTGTGCCCTGTCTTAACCCAAAAACCCCCTTCATGGGCATATCTTACCTATTGTATTTATAAATTTTCCCACCTAACTAAAAGTTCTTGATTTGGTTTCAGAATCCCAGTGTCTTAAACATTGGAAACATAGCTGGTATTTTCATCTGAAACGTCCTATAAAGACCATGCTAACAACAAAGGAGCAAAATGCTATCTAAACTCAAGTAATTCTGACTTAATTTCTAAGCTAATTGGGATAACTAATAGAGTAAAACTGGAGCTGAGATGTGGCATTCATGTGCTTTGCTGTATTCCGTGATCATCTGATTTATAATTGTATTGTTGGTTATCATAGAGGTGACATATTATTTTAGAGTGCAATGTTGAAGTTGAATGGCTGCTTGTAATTGTGTTGGAGGATGGGAGTGACAGCAGAACTAGACAGTGATCCCGTTTTTTTTTGGTGTTTTTCTCTTGGAGGAGGCTGAATCTGCCTGCCTTGGCAGCGCTCCATAGCAGAGGAGCTTGCAGTGATGCTGCAGTTTTGTTGGTGCCACTGCAGACACAAAGGCTAAAACAAATCAAACTGAGCTGAGAGGAGCAGATGGGGCAAGTGAGAAGTTGGGAAATCATTCAAAGTGTTAGACACCGAACGATTTCAATTTTCCCGAGACAAGTGGGTGCTGTGGCACAACATGGCTCCTCCTGACACTCAACACACGTGTGACAATTTTGGAATAAAAGCTGCATCAGGTGTTCTGTTTCCAAATTTCCCTGCCCGAGGGAGAGGGTTTGCATTTGGCAGGGATAACAGTAAGGGGGGCTGAGGCAGTGGAAACAAGATTATCATGAATCCTTTCAGGTGTTTTGTTGACCACTCTGAGCAGGATGTGTATAACAAATGAGCCAAGTTCCTCCTTTGGAGGCAAAATTGGAATTTTTAGGGATATCACAAAGCTATTGGAGTAAAAGAAATAAGACAGAGATACTACTTTCTTTTAAAAATGTTGTTTTGATTTTAATGTTCTCCTCAAAGGATACAATTTTCCCCAGAGGGTGTGAATAACCAAAAGAATAAACACCCCACTTTGATAAACATGAATATTTGAAATTTAGGTGTCTTCCTGTGTGCAAAACCAAAGTAAGAGCCTCGAGGATGGGAAGAAGTCTCCCATCCTTTTCAGTTCTTAGTGATGGTTCTGCCTTGTCCGAGCAGTGGATATTTTGGGTGCTGCATTAATAGAATCTCAGGTGAGGCTGTCACTGTGGCCTGAGCTTAGTGTTTCCCCTGCTTATAGTGTTTATAAAACTGCAGGACTGAAAGGTGTAGAGTGTGGGGAAACTTGTAATTTGGAGGTGGAATGCCAAGGTCTGAACTTGCATGAGCTGCCAGGATCAGCTGGGCTCTACTCCATCAGTAATGAATCCAGAGGAATTCCTTGGAATGTGTGAACTGTATTCCTCTGTTGTTCTTCTTTTAGGATTCCCCTCTAAGGGGTTTAGTTTCTTTTAACAGTAGGGAAATGAGATATAAAGGATTTTGTTCCCATCCAGTTATAGCAGACTAGACACGATTTTGTAGTATTTTTTGTTTGTAACTGCATAAATAGCCTGTAGATAATTCCTGCTTTAAATGCTGTGGGACACTGAAAAGTTGGGCTTAGGAAGGATGTGTATGATAAGGCATCATTCTAGCAGAAAGAAATGGAATTTAAAAAGCCAGTTGAATTTTTTCCGTCCACCCTACAAAGAAAAAAATTGGTTTGCAGGAAATACAGGTCATGGCACTGTTCTGGCATCTTGATGTTGCACTTTTGTAAGTACACTGGAGTGCTGGCAGCACAGTTTGGGACTCCCATTAGAGGTGCTCTTTGCTGTCAGACTTAAAGGCTACTTAATATCCCATATCTGATCTAATGCACTGCTCCTCACACAAAGAAAATTTAAAAGGTCCTGTGCATTTGGTGGGTTTTTTGGTTTTGATTTTTTTTTTTTTTTTAAATAAGTTACTGAAAGCCAATTTGGAGACTCTTCCTGCTGTTGCATCCAAAAGTCAGTAACTTCAGTAAGGACCCAAGGATCAGGGATGCTCCGTGAATGGGGCAGTGGAGTGAAATTCTTCTCTTCTTCCCTCGCCGTGGTTTAAACACAAAAGAAAAGGAAACCTTGTGTTGCTGTTGCCTGGGGTTTACAGATACAAGTTTATTATTGGAGAAAAGCCTTGGCTTTTTGAACATGGCCTATAAGATTAATCTAATTAATTTATGTTAGAAAAGATATTAAAGGCAGCTGTAGTCTGTGGTCTAGGTTGTCTGCTTCATTTTTTTAATCAATGTAATAATTTGTGGGTTCCTCTAATTCACTATTTCCTACTCCAGTGGGAATGTGGGGTCCACTGAAGTTCGTGTCACTGGGACACTCAAGCTTTTGACCAGTTGCTATTTGAATCAACTGACTTGAATGACATTTAGAAGACCAAAGCTAGATACCTGAGTTCCTGGGAATCATAGGTAGGGAATAAAGTGAATAGAGTTTATAAGGAAAGGCACTGCATAGGATCCATAATGAAGATGTGTTGAAGACATCTCACAGGGACTGCTTTCAAGCAACTGTCATTAAAATCCTATGTTCTGGCAGATATCTCTTTTTTGAGGATGTTTCAGCATCATGAGGATAGTAAAGATATTCTTTTTCAGATTTAAAAAAAGCCAAAAGTGATACCTTTAAAAATGTGTTTATTTTTATTATTTTTTATATAAACATGCAAACCTGAGCAAACAGAAAGCCCTAGGAGTTATGTGTAGCTGATTGAAATGCATAGATTCTTATACATAAATTATTATTGCATGCAGTTGCATGAAAAAATGGAAGAGCTGGGTTTAGGACCCCTTGAAAATAATCTATTTCTGTTAGACATGCATATAATTTAGATATATGCTTGTCTATGCAGTGTATAATTTTTCAGTGGCTCTTTCAGAGGTAATTGTGGAAGGCAAAATGCGCTGTGCGAATGTGGTACTTCAAATTGTAGAATGCTTCCATGAGAAAATATATGATTAGTCTGCAAATAATCTCTTCAAAGGCCCCATTACAATCCTGAACTCTCAGATGGCTTGGGTTAGTCTTTGCTATCACTTTGGAGGGACGGAGAATGTTAAAACCATCTACATGTATTGTCACAAAATAATTTTATGGGGTTGATCCTGCCTGACACGGTGCTTCACGCCATGATGGAAAATTCATAAATGTTTGCTTCAATTTGATGCTCAAGAAGCACTTAAAAGCGCTCATTGCTGTAAGAGTTATTTTCTCTCTTTATATCCAATTCATAGATTATGGTCAAGTGTTCATTTTTATGGTATTTACAAGAAATCAGTATTGCCAGCTTGCTCATAACACCCTCCCTCTCCCCCCACTCCCTGCCTAGATTCCTCCTTGCAGCCTCAGGGAACAAAGGGAGCTTGAGATTCTGAGCTGTGCTCGGATCTGATTTAATAATGCATTTTCCCGTAGGAGACTTGGGAGAGGCTGAGTTGTTTGTGGTCAGGGAGTCTAAGCTTATGTCCATTATGGTAAAGACAAGAGTGGTGGTTAATAAGTTTTTGAGCTGTCTAAATATTTTTATTTGGGATGAAATTCTCAGTCTTGTATTTGCCAGCTGTGTGTGTGTCCATGCCCTTCCCTCTGCTCAGCCCACAGATCCCTAGGAATGGTCTTTACTTGGACTTCTCATTCCCGTAGTGGTAAAGCATCCCACCTTTCTCTTTGCATGGATTAGGAGTCTATCAGGCAGTCTGCTTTGGGCATTGAGCTCTCGGAAAAATCTTGGATTAATGTGGAAATCTCCCTATTCGTCAATTCATCACACAAAGGGTTGAGCTGTCTCTATTAAAGCATTAGCTGCAGAATCTAATTAGCATTAGCCTGTTTGTGGAAAAGTATGCTGTTGGATCCTGGATTAACTCCAGGTGTAATTGGGGGAATGAAACCTGTTCAAGGGTTGTTCAGAAAGTACCTAAGCCTAGATAAAACATAGATCAACAACGTACCAGTATGTGTGGCCTGTCAAAACTGAAGCATGACCCCATATTTCCAGACTGGAGATGACTCCTAAACATATCATGGTACTAGTGATGCTTCAGGATTAACGTGGAATTGCTGGTCTGCCATCGCTAGCAAGGCTTTTTAAAGTCTTACAGATCACTCTGGATTACATGACAGATCAAGTGGGAAAGAAAACATGTGTGGGGTGTTGGTGGCTTAGTCCTGAATCCGGAGCTGACAAACCAGGAGTTCTGAATTGAGCTAATTGGGAATCCAAAGCACCTGTTCATCCATTTGCAGTTATAAGAGTCACTCTTGTTTTTTTCCTACTTTTGCTGCCTTGAGTAAGCAACAGTGACTTGCTCTCGTGTGGTGTGTTCTCCTTTGTAAGAGAGATTTTAGTGACTTTGGAAGTGGGAGGAAGATCAGCTGGCTGTGAAACAGGTATGTCGGATTCTGTCTCTTCCTACAGTTGCTTTGGGTATTGGTTTTGCTTGCTCAGGCAACAGAGTTGTTTTATTCTGCTGTTTTGTGGCTTGGCCTTTGTGTTCTCCCAAAGGGAATCCCACAGCTTGGGCAGCACAGGGCACACACCAGTGCTGGTTCTATCCCTCATGCTCCATGCAGAGGGAAGGTAACAGGAAAGGTTGTGGTGAGAGAGCTCTGAGGAGCAAAGCATGTCACACATCATCAGACTGCAGAGGTGTGGAGATGACTCGTTGATTCTGTTACTCAGTCCCCTCTGGGTGCCTGTGACCAGGTGATGACACTGATTTTTCACAGAACTTCAGTTGCCTTTCACAAGTTCACAATAATTTATCAGCCTGTGTACCTGTGGTGAGCGGTTCTTTTTGAACCTCAGTTTGTGTTCCATGGAATGAATGGTTTAAAAGGTGTGTCTGTAATACATTAAATATCTAGTCTGGTTTGGGAATTCAAATTTCCTTCAGACCATTTGGTTACCATAGCTGGAAATGTTTGCTGAATATTGGGATTTTATTTGTTGAGATACACTAGAAATGCTCATAATCTGAGTTATTCTACAATAGAATTAGTGTGGCCAGCAGAACATCCTTCACCAAGACTTGCCAGTGCCTGTGTTTTCAGTTAATAGCCAGAAGAGTCTTACTCTTTGAAGTAATGTCTGCTTATTTCTGTTTAGAGCAATAGGTAATTTCCTTGGATAAACCAATAGAAGCAAACTGTGTTTGAGGAGACACAGGCAGTGAGCAGAAGTGATCTCAGCTGAGGAGCCTGTTCAGTTCCTGAGGCAGCTTTCAGCCAGTGCGTTGGCTACAACAACCATTTTCTGGATCTTGTAATATTTTTCTAATGTGAATTTCTATGTTGGATTAAAATCTGGTAATGTGAAAAAAAGAGTAAATATAAAAGAGGTGGGAAGGATCCTGTATGAAGAAGATTCCATTTCTGTCCTGGGAGTCTGACTGATGGCAGCAGTGCCAGGAAAAAATGGTTCAGGGACCCTCGAGGTAAATGAACCTGCTGGACCAAGTCTGGGCAGGGACATCAAACCCTGGGTAGGTTTATCTGTGAAACCTGTTGTTGTTTGTTTTCCCATGATGTTTCCTCAACAATTTTCAGTCACCAATTTTCCCAGTTTTGGTCAACAGACCCCTGTTCCTTCTTCCCTATCGTTTTAGCCAGGGCTTGTGCCCACACCTGTTTGGCTGCTGAGCCCCCTGAGTTGTGCTTTGTGTGCTCCAAGCTCACAGGAATCACTGCTGTAAACATGCAGTGAGCTGCTCTGTGTATCTGTCCCCACACTGAGGCTGGGCTGGGATGTGCTGACCTTTCCAGGAAGCCCTGGGCTCCCCTGGAGATGCCTCCCTGCCACCCCAGATCAGTTCTGTGCACGGTTCATGGCTGGTATTTTTGGCAAGGTTGTATTTTATTACTTTTTGAACCTTCCTCTGGTCAGACTTGCTGTTCTGAGATGAGCAATAGCTGCTGTGGCTGCATCAAATGCTGGGTTTGGTGTATTTCTAACTCACAGAAAGGCTCCTGCAGCTCAGGGTAGTCACCCTTTAAAATGTATATTTATGAATTTAAAATTACAAACACTTTTTTGCTGGGGTGTTCTAATTTTTTTGGTTTGGTTTGGTTTTTTTTTCTTTCTCCACAGAAGCCCCGTAACAAGTTGATCCTTTGGCTCACCTACAGATAAGATATTTCCAGTGAGAGAGGCTCTTTTGTGGGATTCATTTTGTAAGCTATCAGGGAAATTACTGTAGGCTTTTTGAACAAATTAGTGAGAATATGGAAGGACCACAAAAAGGCTTTTTCCCTTAAGATTTTAAGTAGGGTCTTATAAAGGGAAGGAAAAAACCCAATCCCTGGTAATTAAAGAATTTTTTAAATAATGAAATAGAATTATGCAAGCTCTGGTTTTGGACGTGGACAAGTTCTTAGCTGTTTCTGCTAGTGAAAGTTTCATTTTAAATTAGGGCTTTCAGAAGGAAAAGGAAATTACTCAATCACCGCTTCAAATGTGTGTGTATATATGGGGGCGTGTGTGTATCTGCAAGATGTTAAAGAGCTTGGATTGAGGATGATGTTAAAAATTTAGTGTACAACTTGTAGGTGTGCAAGGATCAAGGTGACAGATCTGTTGGGCTGTGGGAACCTCAGGAGCTCAGCTAGTGATGAATAGAATCAGCTGACTTCATCTGAAGTGTTTATCCTGGGGAAAAAAATCAGAGAATCTGATCTCTGGGACTTTCACAGGAACTTTTTGATTATATGAATTGGAGAGGGGCATTTCTTGGTGCTTGAATTAGGTTAACATTTTGTGGGGATACTGCAGAGACAGGAATGGTCCAGGGCATGGGGAACTTGGGAAACTTTTCGTGAACTTCTGTTGAATAAAATGATGTCATTGACTCCTCATGACACAGGTTATAAAAGGAAAGAGTCAGATTGTTGGAATAACTTAATCTGGTTCTTGTAAAGGTCTGACACATGGACAGTGGGATGTTGAACTCCAGTGAGGGTGTAGGAGAAGAGCAGGTGTGGCTCTGGAGGATCTCAGCACTAACCTGTGAAACTTTACACTAACTAGCAAAGGCCTTGGAAATGTGCCCCATCTGTGCATGAGGCTAATTGACTTCTGTGCCACTTGGTCTGTAGGCTTGTTTGTATTTAATGTACTCTCTGGATTCCCTCTCTCTCCACTGTTCCTTTGTGCCTCACAGACCTTGAGGTCAGACAACAGCCACACTGCAGCCATTTGAGTAATTTTTTGGCACACTGTCACATCAAAGTACGGATGCTGTGCATGTGCATCTTGCATCATCTGGGATATACTAAACCTGAGACCATCTTCTTGTAAATACTTCTGTAAATGGTTTTTTTAAGTTTCCCTCGCTGGGTCTCGGGTGCTCTGGGCAGGCTCTATGTGGCTTCACCATCTCCATCAGCATCCATTTGTGGGGTGGGGTGTTAGTGCTGCTGTTACTTCATTAGATGCTCCAGGTGAATTGCAAAGGAAGTCAAGGGAGTTCTGTGCGAACGCCCTGCTACTTAACATCCTTTTTTGTGTGCCAACACCTGTGATGACTGAAGTTTTGCAAATTCCCTGCTTGAACTCCATCCCATTTCTGGGTGAACACAAACATCTGCATAGGATGTGTGGCTTCTCTCTCCTCCTCTTGCCTCTTCTCCCCAGTGTTATTTGGGGGTTGCACATTAAAAATGTGGAAAAAAAAAAAAAAACCAGGAAAAAAAAAACAAACAGAAAAATTCCCACCTGGAATGACTGAATTTGTCACAATAATTAAGTATGGTAGCTACTGCTCTGGATGGGTTTCACCTGCTAAGAGCTACTGCAGTCAGCACCATATGGTGGCCTTTTTTTTTCCCTTTTTAATAGACTTAGAGCAGCAATTTGTCTCACCCGTGAGGCAGCACCACAGCATGCATTGCTTAACAGAAACAACGTCAGACTGGTGAGCTTTTCATTTTAAGTTTCCAGGAACATTTAGCTGAGCTTCAGAGCCTGGTTTCTGGCACTGTCTATTTGCATTGTAACTCTTTGATCTATAAAAGTGAGGGGCTGAAGGACAGAAGGGCTTGATTTTTCTGACCAGAGACTCCTCAGTACTTCAGCCTTAATGTTTGCAAATAATATGCTAATATTTACCTGCCTCTTAGATTTATTGCCAAGCTCCCGTCAATGTCTGTATGTCACCCTGAGATTGTGGAAAGAAAATTATTGAAGATAGGGAAAATATAATTTTAGTTGATGGGTGGACTGAAAGTGCAGGTGGAGTTATGGGTACGTGTGTGCTGTGAAACAGGATCTGGTGCAGGATCCCTGATCCTCTTCCGAAACACAGAGCAGTGTTACAGCTCCTTGATGCTGTCCTTGAGGGCCTTATCCCTATCAGTGTTGTGGAGATGTGTTGGTATTACTTCAACTTTTTTTTTCTTCAATTCCCAGAAGTACTCAGATTTTCAACAGCTTGCTGCACTGTGCCCCATATGCTTATATAGTTACTGCAAATCCACAAGTAGTTCAGGATCCTCCTTATCTTAAAGCTTTGCTTTTGTGATTGACAGACACAATGAATACAAAACATGAATTTTTGCACACTTAGGCTTCCTTAAAACTTGGGCAAGGCTGCTACAGTTGTGCAGGACCTTATTAGCCTGGAATGACAAATCCAGAGTGGAACAGTGGCCTGGTAGCACAGCAAGTTAATCTGCAATGCACGGGACTTGTGTTTAATTCCCCCTTCTGTTATTCTGTGCAGTTCCAGGTAAATTGTTTGGGTTAGGGAGGCAGCAGGATTCCCAGCCTCAAAGGGCCATGAGAATACACCTGCAGAGCACAGTGGATCTCACATCCTGTGCTATGGGAGGCTGTAAATAGCCCATTTCAGACCCTGTCACCTCCCCAGGCACAAGTCGATTAGGGTTGTGCTGAGTCCTCATTCAGATGCAAGAGCTGTGATCCTGTTGTCTTGCATCCCTCCTCCCTGTGCCCTAATTGGTCCTGAGATCTTTCAGTGTGTGATGGCCAACTAATTCTGGATCAATACCCAGGGTTACTTTTGTTATATGATAGTGTTGATAACCCCATTCTGCAAGTCACTTGTTTGGCGATAACCAAGTCCTCTTCTCAAAAATAAGATCTGTATCTTAACCTGAAATGCAGGTTACAAATGGTTGCAATTAAACCTCATGTAGCAGATTTCCTACATCTGTCCTGTTGTGTTTCTTTTCGCTTTCTTTAAAGGATAAGAATGCAACGTTTCTAGAGAGCACAGGTGTTGAAGCTCAAGACCATCTAAAGTGAGATGAGTTTGAACTGTCACACAACCAGCCTTGCTCCCATCTTGTGTTCTTTAACTAGAATAAAATGCACTTTGAATTTGACAGAGCTTTAGGAACAATGGGGAACTCTGAGTGTTTTTTCTTTTTAACTTATTTGGAAATAAGATGTGACTTTTTGTGTGGGCAATGCCCCACCTGTAGATCAGGCAGCTGCAGGATGGAGTATCCTCCAAATGTGAGACTTTGCAATTCCAAAGGCAAACTTAAATATTGCATCAAGAGTACTTGCTCTGCACAGGAGAGATTTTAATTTGAGTTTTGATAGGAGTGGGATAGAAAGAACGATGTCTTGGTGTTCTCTAATGTGATGGGAGAAGCGGGAGCAAAGGGAGGGTGGTGCAGTGCCCAAGAGCTTTTTGTTCTTCACAGTCTTTTAATTTCATGTATCTTTGCCACTTGCTAGTGCTCAAGTACTGTTCAAATGGGTTTCGTTTGCAAATTTAAATGAGCTTGCTAATGTTCTCATTTTAGCAATGCTATATAGAAATACTGATTAAAAATGTCACCCAGTGGTTTTAATCTGTGAGGAATAGGCAGTTCTGGAAAAAGAACATCTACTTTTTTCTCAGTACACCTCCATCTCAGCAAAAATGGTCCTGGTAATGTTCCTTTTGCCTGAAAGGCATGTGTTTGGCTGGTTTTGAAAAAAAGTAGGAATTTGCACTCTATTTCTGAAGTACCAGTAACATTCAATCTCTTCAACCAGCTCTGGGTTTGAAGTTGAAAGTTCTGGTCTGAGGGGAATCTGGCCCACCTTGCAGTTACTGGGGGATTGCCCTGAGCCAGCCTGCACTGCAGAACTTCCCTGGGGCCCAGCACCTGGAATTCTGCCTTTGGTGAGCTGTTGGAAACTCATCAAACAGGGGATGTTTGTCCAAAACCTCTCTCCTTCAGAAATTTTCTGCTCAGCTGTTGGATCTGCTGATATTTGCAACACAAAGGATGTTTGTGAGAACACTGCTGTCAAGTGTCCTGTTTTTTAGTAATCAAGAGAATGTGTCCTGCAGTAAATACTTCAGAGAGCAAGTGTGTGTCTTAGACAGCCTTACTGGGTTCACTTAGAATTGTTAAGGTTGGAAAAACATATTAAGATCATCAAGTCCAACTTCTGCAGGTCAGAGATTCCAATTAGTAAAGAGAAAGAGGGACTCACGGTGCAAGTGGATTCTCTGGAGCAAACAGATGTGCAGTATCAATTAGCACATACCTGAGGGCACCTTGTGGACTTAAATAAAGGAAGGACAAGGCCAAAACATCACCATATGATTTACAAGAAAGGTGGGTCGTGTAGGGACCTTAGAGCAGGATCATAAAATATTTTGTTATTCCTAAAATTTTTTGAGGAAAAAGAAACTGGAGAATATGAACACCCAGAGCACGGAGCCCTTAGACAGGAAAGCAAAACAAAGTAAAGGGGGAAAAAAGAATACAACCCTTTCAATTTCTGAATTTCAGTGAATTTAGTGTCTTCTAATTTAAAACAAAGATAGAGGGGGTGAGGATCAGTTAACATAAGCCAACACTAGCATTGGATATGTTCTTTCATATATGAAATTATCCTGTAATTGAGACAAATTGCTTGAAGCATTGAAACATCCCAGAAATGCTGATGTGGAAAAGACCTTGGGAGATAAGTCAGTGTGTTACCAGGCTCTTAGGCGAGATCAAGTGTACCTGTCTCACCTCCAGAAGCTGACAGTCTGTCTAACCTCTTCTTAAACCTTGGATATTGATTTCACATCTTCCCTAGACAGCCTGCTCTGGGTCTTCACCACTCTTACTGTTAACAAGACTTTCATTTTTCTAATACCTAATTCTTTCTACCACTTGTCCTCCTGTCAGTTGTAAGAGAAGAACTGATGGATGTCCTCTTCTGCCACTGCCTTGTTGGACACTTGTGGATGATGCTTAGCACCTCCTTAAATTAATCTCAGTTTTACTTTGCAGGAAAAGAAGAAGAAAGAAAAGGAATTTTTGGTTCTTGTTGACCATGCTTGTGAAATCACTGAGTTGTTTGTGGTGGGGTTGTTTTATGGTGGTCTTTTTTATTTTTCTCCCCTCCAAATGACTTTTCCCCATATTTTAAGGAACAGCACTCAAAATGGGATACTGTTGAGATGACCAATGCCTTCATGGTGCAACAGGAAAAGAAGAATAAGCTCCTTGGTCTCAGCACTTCTTGTTTCTGTCACACTTCTCTGATATTTCTGATTTTTCAATAATACTGTATTTTTTACTTGTATTCATTGTAAGTGGCTGAAGTAGGGATACTTGGCCTTTTGTTAGCTCACACATTCACCACATGGGTTTTAGAAGGAAGAATAAAATGAACAAATAGAAAGTGCTCCACCATGTCAGGTTTCAGCTCTTGGGTATCATATCCAAGTCTCCCACTTGTTGGTATATTCTTTCACTGCGATTCTGCTCACATTTCTTAGCTCAGTGTCATCTGCAGCTGTTAAAATGTTCTTGGTGTTTAGTCCTGAAAGAGCAATGGCATCTCTGATATTGCTGCTGATGGTGCCATTTCAGAGATCATTTATCAGGAAAGCCTTGGTGACTTCGGGCCTTGAGCCACTTTCTTAGCAGAACTTTAAGTGAGCTTTAGAAGGCTGGACATTCAGAAGATTAAAAACAATTTCTACCTTTAGGGCTTGACATCACTGCTTTTGCAAAATTTGTATATGTTGATTTAAATTTCAGAGTAGTTTAGAGCTGATCTCCTGCCTATGCTGGTTTAGATTTTTAGAACCCTCTGGAATGGAAACAAGATTTTACGTATTATTTTTATAATATTCTATTAGAATTATTTCTTTCTATGTATGGATGTGAGCATTATATGGTCATTGTTTGGATCTAGTAATACCTCATAACCCTCCAGTGAAGAGGAACAAAACCAATTGTTAAAAGATCTATTCCTCCTCCCTGAAAAAAGCTGCCAGAGTTGTCACGTGGCTCAGGTGCTTTTTCAGGAAGAACTTATTAAAATCCCATAAAGATGAATATCAAAGATCCAGTCCCATAAAGATGAAATTATTTGCAATATATAGTTACAGTGTATTTATAAAGCACTCTGAGGTTCTTGAGTCTTAAAATGCAGTTACTAAATGCTTTCAGAAGCAAGGTGATGCCAACGCATTTCATTTAAGCTGTTGGTATTTCAGGTTAATTTTACACCCAAACTGAAATAAGGAAATAAAGAAAACACTTTATGAAGTGTTTGAAGATGTTGTGTTGTTTAAAATTACTTGGGGAAACCCATAAAGCTCCTCCCACGTTCTGAAACATGAGTATCTAAAAGACCTCATTTTATTTAGGAGGAAAATGATCAGGAAAAAAATGCAGAGGAATTTTACAGGAAATACATTTATTATGCACCTTGAGTGAGTATTTACAATGATGTTTTTTCCTTGATGCACTCTGTGATAATTATTCACATATCACTTTAAAAATATGTTCTGGGTACCATATAGTGCAACTTGGTTACCACTCTCTTGGAAAGAATTAAGGTTCTCTGGAATTTTGTAATGCTTCTCTGGGTTTCTGGCCTAATGGTCCACTGCTCCTCCATAATTCCTTTCTTAGAGCCTTTTCTGTCTTTCTCCTCCCTTTTTTCCCCTTTTACTTCTTTTCAATACTGTTTGAAAATCCTTTACCCCTTCTGCTCTTTTTTCTGTGATGCTCCAGTGATGCTTCCAGCATTCCCATTCTGCTCTTTGCTTTCCTTTTGCTCTCATGCACTTTCCTATCCTGGGAAGCAAAATTTTCCCCCTTTTGTGCTTCAGTTTTCCTCTTCTCCTCATGCTGGTGAAAATATTCCTTCATTACTCACTCCCTTCTGTCTCCCTCCTGTTCCCATCACCCTTGTCCCTGCCTCCCTGCAGCCCATACCCCATGGCAACCCTCTTTCACCTGGGTTTCCAGCTGCATTCCCATTGATATCCCTCCTTTCCCCCTTCCCCATGGTTTTCCTGATGCTGCTCTGCTTGCCTGCTTTGTGTGATTAGCTGGCTCCAGGCTGTGAGTTAAATGTCAGTATAATTTTTTCATTCTTCTAGTCTTAAAGAAGTGCCATGAAATGGAATTTGAACACACAAAAAATTCACTTTTGCTGGGAAAGGCTTAACCTGCAGTGTCCAAGTAATCACTGAATCCCCACAAGTTTTGTTTGCGTTTCTTGTTAGTATCCATCCTCCTCAACAGTTGTGTAGTCTAAAATGCTGGAAAGAAAAACAGTGTGGTCAGTGAAGTAATGAAGTAATGCCACTGAGTGTAGTCTCTTTGTTCTCACATCTTGAGTGGTTACAGTTTCTCTCCTCTCAGGATATGACACTGTCCTCAATAACAGTGATAATGAGGGAGTAGTTGTGGGTGCACTTCACATCTTCTCTAAGCAACTACAGCTTAGTTTTTATTTTTTTAATGCAATGATTTTCAATAAGAAGACAAAAGATCATAATCAAGTTTATATCTGAGCTTCATGGAGGTTATTAAAAAAAAAAAAAGACTTTCTGGCAGTGACCATCAGCCAGTAGGTGTGTCTGACCAAGTGTGACCAAGAAAATAGGACGAGCAAGACAGTGAAACAGGCTCTGTGCTGCAAATCAATCCACTGATGACAGGCAGGACCCAGGGTCAGGGTGCAGTGCTTTTGTTCTGAGCACTGGGAAAAAGGTCAGGAAAGATGAACAGCTCAGCAGCAAGAAGGATTCTGGAGTTTGTTTTTGCCTCTTGCTGAACTTTCAGCAGTGAAGAGGTGGAGGCAGGGATGGGCTGGCCAGGCAGATGCCTCTGGGTAGGGGCTGTGCTGGGCATCATAACTTGCAGAACAACCCACTGGGCCACTGCTGGCCCTTTCCCAGCAAGGGCTGGTATCTGTGATGGACCTGCTGTGCCGAACTGGTGGTAGGGATGTGGCAGATGAGCATCACGCATGGAGGGCTTGACCCTTGGCTCATACTTTTGGCATCCCCATGGCATGTGGGAACGTGAACTCAAAGGCTTGGCTGGGTTGGGGCCAGGAGAACCTTCCATGGTCAGGCACCAATAGCTTGTACCTATGATCAAAACTGTCTGTTTTATATATAGGGAAAAAGTGCTATTATTACATCACTGACCCTCTCTCTCAATTTAAAGCTCTTCGGTGTTGCTCTCAACTATTCACAGATACTTTATATTAAGATAAGGATCATTGTTTGGTTTTTAGAGAGATTTAAAGTAGCCTGAGGGAAAGCAGTGCAGTGGCAAGGGCAGTTACTGTTCAATGAAAAAGACATTGCTACAATAAATACAGCAAACAAACCCAGGTCAGGAGGAGAGAGATGACATTTTGGGAATTAAGTCCTGCCTTGCTGTGCTGTCAGTCAGGTCAGTATTTTCTATCAAGTGCCCTCCAGGAGCCACAGTCTGTGTGGACCCTTTTCCCTGAAGGGGGAGGCTATGTCCAAGGTGCAAATGGAGATACCACAGACAACCACCCTGGAAGGATATCACTGGCTTTTTATGTCCTTGACATGCAGTAGCAGATGAAATTAGAGTTGGCTGTTGATAAATAGATAGGCGATGATAACTGGAATTGGGCTGTGCAGGGTGTTCTTCCCTGTGGATTGAGCTAATGACATGATGGGGGAAATGCAGAGATTTTGATAATTAATGTGTGCTTGATTTCCAAAGATAAAAAATGGAATAAGTTAATTTTTTACAAGCAGTTCCTTTTGCTTTCTTCATGAGTTGAACAGGGAGTCTCTCAGAGAATAAAACCCTTGATGAGTGGAAAGATCAGGAGGAAATCTGGTTTTAAGAAGGAATAGGAAAATTTATTTGTATATGGCACATTTTGCTTGCTCTTTTCCCCATGCTCGTGGGAACTTTTTGATGAAAACCTAGTAAAAAACAAATTAGAGATTGATATAAACATGAAAATTCACCTACTTTTTACTTGAAAAGTAAACATTACTCCTAAGCCAAAATGTATCTTTTAAAATATAGAAGCTAAACTGGGGTGAAGTTGTGTGCAGGGTTTTAGCTTCATCTGTTAATGGCTTTTTTACATTGGTGCATCTGGAAGATCTTTAGGAATCTCACTTCTAAGTGCTCTGCCTGTTTCTGAAGAGTCTTTCTGCTGTGTCATGTTCTCGACTGGCTCTTAGACCTGAGCACACTTAGGAGACACAGAATTGGGATCTCTAGATTTGTTTACCCAAGAGACTTTGAGAAGGACTCTTAAGCAGAGGTTTCATGTATTGCCACTTTAATACTGTTGTGTCTGAAACTCCGTGGTGAAATAATTAAAAAAAGAAAAATGTGTTTCTATCAGACCAGTTTACGTTTTCCTCCCTTTTTGCAAAAAATCACCCTCCCTAAGATTTGTGATTGTCCAACCTCAGCTCGAGGATTATCCAATCCTCACTCCTTCCTTTCCTTCGAACAGAAAGGGAGACTTGAATGGTTGGCAAAAACCAAGCATATTTGCCTTCAGTAAGAAGCTTAAACCTGACAACAAAAGACAAACTTTTGCTTGTTTTCAAATGTCAGTGGGCAGAAGAGCTGCCCTGGGAGAACAGATGCCTTTTTAGTGTTCTCTTTATCACCTGAACACCTCTCAGACGAGCTGTCTGCTTTTGTGGCACTTGGGGGCAGAAGGTTAGACACCTAAGAGGCATTAGGACTGTGGACAATAATGGTCTGTTAATAGGCATTACAGTGATTAATAGCTTTTAAAAGCATTGTTACATTAAGGCAGATTTTTCAGTCAGACTGTTGAGATCAGCTGAGAAGTCAGTGTTGGAGAGAAACATGTTGGTGCTTGGACCAGTAGAAGAGAACTGTGAGGGCACAGCAATGCAGGAGAGAGGTGCTGCTGTTTTTGTTAATGTTGGGTGACAGCCTTACCTTGGGAGTCCTGCCCTCCTCCTTTTTCTTTTAAGCATTTTGCAGCTGGACTGTGCCTTTTGACTTCTGATTTTTCACAGGTATTGCTGCTGATGGTGATGTGCGTGACACGTGCCTTTGTGCTGAGTAGCTCAGTTCTGGCCTCTTGCCATTTCAGGCTTTCTGCAAAGCTCCCTGTGTGAGAAACACGAGTCACTGTCGAGCTGGAGCACTTGTTAGCACGCTGGGTTTCGTACCCTGCAATCCTACAGCTTATTTGTCTTGCTATCATGCATAGGAACCTTCACTGTGGAACAGAACTTTGTTGTACTTGTAAACAAATATTGAAAGAAAAGAAAGTCTCCCCCCACTGAGAGTCTGGGGATGTGAGAGATGTTTTCTGCACTGCTATAGACACGTCTGGAAAAAAAAGGGTGAAAATGAATCACTCTGAGAACGGGTGATCTCAGCATGGCCACTGCTCCTGCATGCCCCTTCCACAAAGTCTTTTGTAAGGCATTGCAGTGAAGGGCTTAAAAGAGATAAGGAGATTTTGTACAAGTTGGTGGAAGCTTCTGCGAAGGGCCCAGATCAGGTATAGATAAAATCTGAAGGTTGCTGTTTGAAACTGTAACCTGTAAGGAGTATTTATTGACTAAAGATAGGATCAGTTCTCAGTGTAGCCATTGAGAAATGAGAGGTAAGTGGAAAAAAGATCTAGTGAGAGGTTGTTTTGCCTGAAGATAACTCACGTTGACAAGTCAGAGATTGAGGACTTCTGTGGGGTTTTGGGGGTCTGTCTGTTCACCACTCACCACTGCAGACTGACATTTCTCTCGTTCGACTCCTCATTTGTCTGTTCATTTACCTTGGGCTTTATGGATTAACATGTAAATCATAGCCCATGCTGATATTTATCTTTCTGTTGTGTGTTTGGCTTATCTCTGTATTTTCCAGAGCACTCACTTTCTGTGTTGTTAAGGTCAGTGGTTCTCAGTTGGATCTATCCATCTCATGGTAAGCCTGGGCAGGCCCACGTGAAGCTATTTGTTTAACCATTTCAGCATCTCTGTCACCCTCTTGCTGGTGATTGAGTCTGCTGCAGGGACACAGATCTACACAGCCACACTTGATTTGTTGCAGGTCATTTTTCCCCCTCCACATTCAATTCTCCCTTGTCATCCGTCAACTGCTTCCTCTTCGCGCCGCTCTCCTCCTTCAGCCTGTGTGTCGACCTCCGCCGTTGCCAGCCACACCAGATGGAAGCAAAGTTGTATGCCCATTGTGCCACTGAGCACATCCAGGCCCAGGACAGAGTGTGCCAGCTGGCTTTGGAGGTATCATTTTGTGTGTCCTCCAGTTGCCATTGGTTTGGAGGGTAATTTGGCGTGTTGATTTTGGTCAGGAGAGTGATCTGTGCATCTGTGGAAAGCCATCTGCTCTGTGTGCAGTCAGTGGCATGAGGAGTGGGATGGTCAGTGCACCTGAGCCTTCCTACCATGTCATGGTTGATAACTCCTGTCTGCTGCATGTTGACATCGGTGTCTGGCTGGCCCAGAGTGTCAGTGAAATGCTCTGTCCTAATGTGGGTTTCAGGGTAAGTGTCCAGTTGCCTTTTCAATTACACCTACTCGCCTTTGTTTTTCCAGTATCCTTTGAGATAGTGGCCAAGAGCTTTGCCCACGGTTTCCAGTCACACACAGTTGGTAGATGCAGTTTTCTTTAGGGTGTTTTGCATGCACAGAACCTTGTATCCTCCTGTGTGTGCGTTCCTGTGGCAGAGAAACGCACTGCTACTGGTGCCTTTCCTGCCTGTGTTATCAGTAGTGGGTGAAGACTGACTGATGATGTGTTTGAAAATACATTCCTGCACATCTCTCTCTTGCCTCTTGGCCTGGGCTGTGCTACTTCTTTGGGAGCAAAGCCAGAATGTAGCCCTCATTTTGTGTTATGCAACCATCAGCTTGAAAATGCTGAATCAATTAACCATGGGCTCAACCAAAGTGCCAGGAGTGTCCGTGCAGGTGTTGGTGTGTGCTGTGCCATAGGTTAGCACACTTCTCCTCTCAGGAACAAGAGCGTGTCATTGTGAGTGACCAGATTTCTAGTCATGATGTTTACAATGCTATTTGCTGACACATGGTAAATGCTGATTTTTAGCTTCTCCTTACCTCACTAAACAGGGTGAAGCTGGAAATAGTTCAGTACTTTGAATTTGCTGCTGCATGGGAACATAGTGGTACTTCCAAATGGGAGGTTCAGACTTCTCAAACATCATATTTGGTGCTTGTGTCTCAGCAATTTCTTGCTCATCAACATGCTTGAGTCATTCTGCATTTGAATGGGAGAAGTAAGGTATAATTAATGTTTCTATTGTTTCTAGTTGTTAGGAAAAGCAGACCGAGCCAAAAATCACCTGACTCTATTCTTGAACAACAGGAGTTAGATGAAATATATTCCTAAACAATCAGACTAAATTACATGTGTACTTTGGCAGACTCCAAATGAATGACAGTGAATCTTTAGAACTGTGACCATTAAATCAACCATCAGCTTTGATACCATTAATGAAGAAATAATGTTTTGATGTTCATACCTTCATAAATTCTGACACTTGCAATTGCCCTCAAGTACCAAAATACCATTGTCATCTACAACAATGTGCTCTTCAAAAATTTTGCCTGAGCTGTGTAAAGCTGGGTGCTTTATGTTAGGAAAGGACAAGCATTTCTTGTTTGTGCTTTTATTTCCCTTTTCTTGGTGGTTTTAGGTCCTGCTGTTGGAGCCCTCAGCTGTGCTTCAAGGTCTTGTGCAGTGACTGTCGTGTGGGTCAATAAGGCTTGAGCTGAGCCTCCAGACCTAAATGGTATGTTGGGCACTGACTTACATATTGATGTATGACTGCTTCCTTTTCCATCCTCAGAAAGGGCTTTAATGCTGCTCTTTCTTTTGTTGATATTGCCTTTTGTTCCCATTACATGGAGGACAATCCAGTCTGAGAAAGATAAATTTCACAATTTGTCTTGTCAGGCTCCGAGATGGAGTTTTCCGTTCCGCTGGCCGGGCAGAGGAGCAGCGGGGCTCGTTCCGTGGGTGGCTGTGCAGGGACCCCTCGCTGTTGTGTTAGGGTCTGTGTATTTGCCTCCCACACAGCAACTTGCAAATGCACCTTAAGAACTCACACCTCCTTGGCTTGCTCTCTTCCTACCATTGACAGGGCTCAACAGCGCTGCCTTGGGATGTAAAACCACTCAGTGCCTTGCTTGGAAAGTCATCAATTATTAACGTGCAATACCCACTCTGTGCACTTGCACTGCTTAAGGATTCATTATGTTGCCTTTTGGTTGACCTGACAAAGCTGTTCCATGCCTTTCCTCCCAGTGCAAAGTCCTAGATTCAACTTTGCTCCTGGGACCACGTACTCCATCTCTGGCTGACCTTTCACAGGAAGGCAGGAGCAGGACACAACTGAGAAATTAATTTCTGCAGAGAGTTAAACAAAAGTATAAAAAATATTTTGCTTGCTGAGAAGGGAAAAACAGCAGTGATCACGCTAAAGGTAATAGGAATCTGATTCACATTGCTCACTGCCCTTTACTGCAGCAGTTAAATGTGTGGTGGAGAAATCCTCTCACTATACAGTTGTTATTGTTGACCCATTTTCCCAACAGCTAATGGCTGAGACTGAATACATATTAAGACCATTATAATTGTTAAATTTTGCCTGGCTGCACCGGGAATTTTGTGAATTTTGTGAGTCTGGCCCAGAGCTCTTTGCTAATCAAACACAAATTAAAACCAACCCAACTGACTGCTGTAAAAATATTGGTACACTTGCCTGGTAGATTTACAACCTCATGTACTGAGAGCGCTTGAAACTCTCTCTTAAAATACATGGCCATGTCTCCATTTTACAGAAAATGGAAATGAGACACACTAAGGTCTTTAACTTGCAGCCACACAGCAGATGAGAATTGGCTGCTCCTAGTTTGAGGCTGGGAACTCTACCTTTGGTAAAGAGGTAGACGTTAGAGAGATTTACTTCAAGTTTTCTATAAGTGAGAAGTGATTTATAGTCTTGGTATTGCATTTCTTGCTTCAATAAATAGCTGTTTTCTGAATGCTGTATATTGGTGTGGTGCCAAAAAAGGTCATTACAGGTTTTACTGCGATAAATTCCAGTGAAGAAATACATGAAAACCGGGTTTATTTTTTAGTTTACCTTAAAGAACATCAGGTAAAATAGTGCACTTCTGAGGCAGGAATAAAGGGAGATATCCTGCATTTTCCTGAAAATGCACATTGCATGCTGTCGATTGCCATTTTCCTTGTGCTGCACTCAGCGTGGCATCCTATAGCACAATGTAAACAAAATTATAATCTTATCAAGCAGGCTGCTCCTACAGTGATGACAGCTACTTAGATTGCCAGAAGCAGGGCCAGAAAAACAGAGACCATTTGAAAGCAGCTGACAAATTTTTTTAGCAGTGTGGGTTGAAAGAGAATTATAATAAAGATTTCATTACATGTATTCCGAAGGGTCAACACAGTGAGTCTCCAGCAGACCTCAAGCCTGGAATGCAGATGGTGTCAGTAACCTGACACAGGAATATCCTGGGTGTTGGGATGAGGTTGGAAAGACTCGTGGGGTCTAATTCTTCTTGGGTGTTAAGTGCACTGGGGTTATTGCACCATCCAGTTGATGGGATGGAGTCACACTCTGCTTAGTCCAAACCCAACCAGACAGCTTTGGGCTGACTGAGGACTCAAGGGCAAGGTATTCAACTGTTTTGCTAAACAAGGTGTACCCTTAACTCACCTACATATTGAACTGGCTCTCAAAATACTGCTTAATACTTCCAGCATTATGATTAGGGCTTCTGGTTTTGCTCACCGCAGAAAGATTTGCCACACCAGGTCTCTGGCGAGAACCTAAATTTTCACCCATTTTAAAGGTGTTTTGGGGAATAATGATCCTGTCCTAGGACTCGAGATCTTTAACATATCCCAAAACTTGTAACGTCCCACAAAAAACTTGCTACCCCGTTCCATATCCATTGTGTTGTTGACCAGTGCATCTTAAAAAAACCCTGGGGGCATGGAGTGAAATAGTGCTCCAGGGATGGCAACATCCCTGTTTTAGCAGGAGCAACAACAGTTTTAGCAGGAGCTCAGGAGAACTGCTCCATCACATGCTCACTTTTAAATATTCCATGAAAGGTCATGGCCCCAGTGCATTTTGTTTCCCTGACACAAAAGAAGTACATTTGAAGTTGGCTACAGAGCTGTCTCTCTTGCTTGTAAAATGTTGTCTCTCTTATAGATTTTCAGCTATTCCTGAAGTGTATTGCATATATAATTAAAACATTAATAAAAATAACAGCAGGAAGAGTTCATCAGCAATTCAAATACAAATATTTGTGAAAATCTGTCTTCTCCAACATGTTCCTTTCCCCTCTGACTGGTTGTTTTTTTTTATTTTGGGTAAAAATATCATAAGCAACATTGCTTAACTATTGTCACAGCTCCAGCATCTCTGTAGGATAGTAAATTTATTTAGCTATTGACTTAATTTACCATAGATTGTGCAAGCTCATTATTGTTGAGCACTTCAGGACACATCCCGTGCATATTCAGGGCAGGGAAGGCTCCCATGTGGTGTTGCCTATCCATTCCTGCTCTAGCCCTGGGAGTTCACCCATGGATTTGGGGCAATCCTGACCCTCCCCACTGCAGCTTGGCACTCACAAAGAGCACCAGGCACCTTTGTCACGTTCTTCTTTCTGAAAGGTGCCTTTGGCTACTCTTTGAAGTAAGAAACTTAACCACAGCTGCCAGAGTTGGGTTGCGTTTGGGAAGGTAACCATGACATCCCACCTGCTATTTCCCATGGTTTTGGTGCGATTTGTGTACTTGCCTTATATTGAAGTCCTCAGTAAATGGATTCAGCTTTGTAAGACTCTTAAAAACCTTGCAGCATGTGCCTGCTTCCTGAGCTCATCGCATCTCATTTTAAAGAAGTGCTGTCAAATGAGTTAGACTTTTCTAATTCTGGGTTATTGAATTTCCTCAGGACAGACTCTAAATTGTACTTTGCCCCTTATTGCTGGGGTCTGTTGTGTGTCTGCAGCACGTGCTGTATTCCTAAGGAAAACATTTGGACAGTGTGCAGCGTTGCTATGTTGTTTTGAGTAAGGATCACAGAATCCAGCCAACAAATATGTCCAATGCACTGGTTGGAAATAGGTTCCCTTTCCAACAGATGGATTAAAAAATGAGAAAGAGAAAAGTGGCTGATCTGGAAAGCACTGTTCACTTCCTTAATTAAAAGATCCCCTTTATTTGAGGTGTTTTTTTCTGTTTTACTAGTTTACTTTTCAATTTTTTGTTAGTGGATGAGTCTATGGCCCTGGAGAGAAAGGAGTAACTTTCTGGAGAGAGTTTATCCGTGGCCTTGCTGTGGTTTCTCTGCATTTCTTGACTGATTTAGCATTTCACTAAGTCATGTCTTTGGAGTATTCAGCTGTGAGGAGGACCTTTGTTTAAGAATAGAAAGAGAGGATTTAAAAACCTGGCTGGTGAAGGATGCTGAGCTCTAGTGCTGGCAATCCCTCTTTGGGGTTATCTCTTTTTGAAGGAGCACTGGATACAGTTGGACTCTTCACCCCCTTGCATTTCACTCCCAAGCCACCCAAGGTAATTTTAAAAGACTTTGCAATGAATCCCATGCTTTAATTGTTTAAAAAGCCACTGCTTACTTCCTGAATAGGAAACCTGGGATGTCCCTGCAGGGCAGCCAGCCTGGCTCTGTGGAACCAGATGCTGATTCAGTCCCTCCATAAGGAAGGCAGTTCTGCCGTTACTCTCTGTGTCGATTGACGTTAATCCCATAATTGAAGCATCCAGTTTTAGGATTAAGCTGATATTTATCAGCAAAACCCTGCTAAAAAAGCACAGATTTGTGGTAAATGGTGATTTAGACCAACCCTGCCTGCTCCTCCAAACACACATCAAACTTTTCTGTATTTCTCGCTTCTTCGCATCTCCAGCAACTCCCCGAACTGCTGCTGCTCTGTGGGATGGGACTGGATCAGCTTGAGCAGGCACAGACTCAAAGCGTGAAAGAAAATAGTTGCTGAAATTTATAAGCAAATAAATGCCACCAACCAGAAATTCAATTTGTAGTAGCAAGACAATCCCTTTCAGGAACAGAGAGGAAGTTTTTGCTACCAGAACATGTGACTGTTGTGTCAAATAGAAAGTCCCTGGGTAGGAGCTTGGTCTGAAGAGGATGATGTCCCAGTGCCAGAAGAGCAGTACTTTTGCTCTTGAGTTTGTAAGTGAATTCAGCTTGTTCATAAGACCAGCTGGCTCCAGGAACATCAGAGGTTCCAGCAGCCCAGCAGGATGCTACCACCCCTTTTACTGCAGTGAAAGCAAAATAAAGTTGACACTATTTTGTCAGGAACTACCTGGATTTATATTCTTAACTGTGTTTCGTGTTGTGACAGGGAATGTCAAACTGCTTATCTCTGACAGAGCATTTTCTTCCATTCCTTACAAATATCTTTAATTTGGTTGTGATGTTTCAAATGCCTTGCCTTTATATTTTTATATAAGTGATTTTTCCCTTTGTTTTCATTTAATTTCTGTTACATTCTGACTCTCACAATATTTCCTTTCTAGCTTCAAAAGGTGGCTAACTAGTTATAGTGAATTATATCACAAAATGAAAAAGAAATGTTAGCCAAGAGATGCATTGCCTTTTTTCTTTTTTTTTAATTTCTGGATATAAGCCATTATCTTGTAGCACTGCAAGAATGTGAATGCTTGAAAAACATTGAGAGAAGCTCTATAAAACTTCTTTAAAAAAAGAAGTCACAAACATGCTTTACTTGAGAGTTGAATATTATGTGTATCTTGGATATGGGTAACGTTTTCTGGCGATTTGTTGCTCTAGAACTCCTGTAACAAACAGTAGGATTTGTGCTGAGAAAGGAGTGTCATCCTTTTAAAACAGTTTTCATTTGGGATTAGGGTTTATTTTGGGTGTTCTTTTTGTTGTTGTCTGTATTGTTTTATCTTTTTTTTGCAGGAAAAGCTTAGGACTGCTGTAGGTTAAAAAAACTGGAAAGGAAGAGAAAGTAAATAAACCTTTGCTTTTTGATTTATTATGTTCATCTCACAGCTGTTTCAGTACATTCTGTTTTGCTCTTTTAGGTAGTCAGTTGGAAAAACAAATCTGGAAATTAGGCAAATGTGATTATAAAATGACACACAACTGAGAAACTAAAGCCTGAGGAGCAGGTGAACTGCCTGAAACAAATTACTCGAGAGTATTTTTGGCTGATTTCTTAGTCTGACTCACTAAGACAATGTCATGTCCTGTGATTGAGTTTTAACTGAGGATGTCTCTCTCTTTTTTTTTTTTTTTTCCCTTCAGTTTTTAAGTGTACTTAATGTTTCTGAATGTGCCCCAGGGCTTCCCAAACCTGACTGAGGTGGAGTCTTGATTGCAGAGACAACCTTGTAAAGATAAAGGCAGCATTAAAATCTCGATATGAAGCAAATATTGACTGATTTATGAGGGATCCCTGTGTCTTTAAATCATCCCTTCAAAACATGTTATGTTAGCATGAGATTTCATGGTAGGAATAGTCAGTTTTAACCCCTTTTAGCTTTTCAAAGCTCCAATAAATCACTTGTGAATTCTGTGTGACTTGTGAAATACAAGTGTCAGGCAAGTTAGACTCAAATACTGCTAATGTTATGGTTTGTGGTGGTTCTCATTGTTTATGCCCTGAAATAAATGAATAAATGAAAGAGAACAGTCCCCAGTTATGGCAGAGGCCATCTGGGGTGAGGAACAGGTGATTCAAATAATTCCTATCTTGGATTTATGTTTTTAAATGAGCAATATTTCATGCAGTTTTGTGAGGGGGAGGAGAAAAGAGAGGCAAAGTTGAACAGAAATCCCAACAGATGCTCTGAATAAGCAAGAAAACAGAAAATGTGAAGTAGAATATCCATGCTCTCCTAGACAAAAACTGTTCTTGGGAAGAAAAAAAAGGATTTTTCATCTGTCTTTCTTGATGTCATTGTCTTGCTTTTCTTTCCATATCAGAAACAAATGTGACTCAGAGATGCAGCACTATAGTGTTTCAAGGCCTTCAGGGATGAATGAGGGTTGTGCAGGCATGAAGCAAACATGAGCTGATGGGACACGGTCATTGCCTGTTGCTCTGGAGCACGTTGTAGGTCTTGAGTCTCATATTCCTTGGCAGGGACCACAGAGAGCATCAATGTCCCCATCCTGCCTGGATGACATCCCTCCTTGCCCATAGTTCTGGTGATGGCTGTGTCCATGGCTGGATACAGCCATGCAGGAGGGATAATTAGGCAAAGCCCTACTGACCTGAGCTAAAACCCTGACTGACGTGGGTCAGGTACAGAGTCTGTTGCTGCTGCACAGAGGAATGTGACAAATGTGACACTGCTCAGCAGTTATGAAGGTGCTGTGAAAAACTGGGAATGGACCAAAGGCTCCTCCTTGGTAGGAGCCCACAGAACAGCAGCTCTGCCAGAGCAGTGAAATCCCAGGAAAACCAGGATTAGGGAATCAGGAAAGCTGGGGGAGCCTCACTGGGCAGTTGCCAGAGGTGCTGACTAGAGATCAGTTACGTTACTGGGCTGTATTTTTTCCTTTGCAATAGTTATTCTATCACAGCCAGTGTTGTATTTCATTAGGATTTATTGTGTAATAACAATTCTTGAGAAGCTGTGAAATTGAAGTCACCCATTCTGATACGCAGTTGATGGACTTATCATTTGGGATAAGTCTCATATTAGAGGAATGAAATGCCAGTGTTGCAAAAAGCTGAATAAAAAAGCACCAAAATTTATTATATTCCAGTATTTAATTGTTGATAATGAATGGTGTGGGGTTTTGGTTTTTGTTTGTCTTAAATTAACTGTCCTCAAAACACAAATGTGCATGAAGAGGTATTGCATGTTTCTGGACTCTGAAAGACTCCCTGCTGCCAACCTCTCGTCTCTGCATGGAGACACTGGATGTCTGAGGGGATGTGGAGTACAAGCTGCTTATTCTATTTCGTGGCATCTCTCAAAGATATAAAACATGCTTGTATTCCAGAATTCAATAAAACCAAAATCATTTTAGCTCAAATTGAATTGTTACCACGTCTGTTGCTGAATCATGTGAAATGGGTGTGACTGGAGGAGGCACTGCTGGATTTCCAGTGGAATTCCTCATCCTGAATCATGTTGACTGATGCTGAGCCATTCCCAGACCTAAGCCCCAGCCACCAGCCTACAGCTTGTGTTAGAAAACATTTGCTTGGTTCCCCTGCACTGAAACACATCTACAAAACTGTTGGAACATTTTGGCTTTCAGGCAGCAAGAACTTGGACAGAAATCTCTTTAACTGAACGTGCTTCCATCAGCTGCTATAGGTGATTTATGGGGTTCTCTGTGATCAGTGGTTGCCACAATCACTGGGGATCATCCGACTCAGGATGCAGAGACCCATCCTGGCTGCACAGGCAGAAAGCCCAGATTTGGGATGACTCTTCTGTCCAAATATGTTCCACCTCATCTCCTTTATCAGAATCACTATAATCTAATTTTTCTCTTTATTCTGCCTATTTTCTCTATTTTTTTCTTTTTCAATTTCACCCTCTGGAAAAGCCTTGTACAAAAAGGAGAGATGGTAAGAGAGACTGAGGAAAAGACCTCAGTGAAAACTGAAAGTGGGGAAAAAAGTGTAATCAGCTGTTTGTTTTTTCCAATCTGGGTGAAAATATAGGGAAGAAAAAAGCCATGGATTTCTCCAAATCAAGAAATCTTGTTCTGTCCAAAGTATTTTCATTTAAATATTTTTATTTGCCTTATTGTGGTGCAATAACTATCGTTTAATGTTAGTAAATTCTACCTAATCATCCCTAAGGGCCCAAGGGCTATCGAATTGAACCTGAATTTGTTTCATGGGGAGCAAAGCTGGAGAGCTGCATCTCTGGGCCAGCCCTACATTTCTGCTCTTACAGATTTCAGGAGCATGCTAATAGGATTAGGTACTACAAAGCTCTCCTGCATTCAGAATTAATATCAGAGGGGAGTGTTCCGTGGAACAGAATTTCCTGCAAAGAGTGCTGATAGCAGGAGCACAAACTCACTGTGAGATTCTACCAGCACATTACCACTTACTGCTCTGAGCTTCCTCTTCCATCCCTTTGGATTGCTGCTATTCCAAACCCTCCCACTTTTCACGTGGCTCCTTGGCTTCCTCCAGAAGATCCCCTTCAGATGGACACTTGACCACACACAGATACCCTCGTGTCAGGGTGTTGTACAGGTAGCTGTGTTGGGGGTTGTGATGCCTGAGGAGGAGGAACTGGAGTGGTTGTGTAAACAGCACGTGCTCAGTTTCTGAAAATACTCTTAGCTGGTGTTTTTACAAAAGTCTTGGTAAGCTTTGTCTCAGGCCAATATGTTTCTTACAATGAGCAGTATCTTTGAGCAGTATCTTTACTCTGCTGCTCCTCCCCCCCTTTTCTTTTTATTCATTTTGCACATTTCCACAGCACTTGAACCAGAAATGTGAAAATATCAATTAACATATGCTGGGTTAAAAATAGAAGAAAAATCAAACTTCTTGTAAGGATACAAAGCTGAGCTTCAGATGACTGTGCTAATTCCCATTTACTGGGTCCAGTCCAGCATCCCATCTCCAGCAGTGTCCCTGGGCTGGGGGAGTATGAACGGGGCAGGCACATATGAGGCTTCTCCTCTGATGCTTCCCAGGCTCCAGCTCAGGGACTTTGTGCCAGGAGTGATTTCTGTGTAGATAGTAAGAATGAATAGATTTTTCTTCTGTGAACTTAATCTTCTCTAGCCTTAAGGCAGTGTAGGCTTATGACATCCACAGCTTCTCTTGTTAGGTACAAAAATCACCTTTGTTTGTTTGTGTTGGACATGGTTCCAGTTTGGTTTAAGGGGTCTTGGTGTCAACACTTGAAAATTCGAAGAACAAGCTGTCCCCATCCATGCTGCCCATGCTTTATGTTTCCTTTACCACTAATTATTCTTAGCATTTGATCTGCTGTCTTTTTTCCTTTGCCTTTTGGTGGCTCTGGGCTGACATTTCTGTGAGGCTATCCATTGTAAATCCAGGATTTCACTCCCATGCATTTGTGGTTGGCTCAGAGTCCATCATTTCATATGTGAGGTTAGGATTGTTTTTCCCACATGCATATTTGACATTTATCTCTATTGAATTTCATCTGCCATCTCATATGTCATATCATTTCATAAGGTCCTTCTGCAGTTCCTCACAGTCAGTCTTTGTCCTCATAACCCTGAAAAAATTGATATCAGCAAACCTCCTCCCCCTGCTTTCCAAGGGTATGTTGGAGAGTGTAGATCCCTAATTTGACCAGTGCAGGTGACAGGCTTTCAGTCCTGCCGGTCTCTACATTTCACTTGGTTAATTTTACTCAGTATTGTGTTGATAAATTCAGTATGTTGGGAAACGAATCATTTGTGTCCTGCTTGCTCCAATGGGTATTGTTTACAAGAACAAACTGTGGGAAAATGACTGCTAACATTTCAGCTTGGGGGGTGTTGGATATTGCAGAAATCCAGGTTAATCAAGACATTTTATTACTCTTCTTTCTCTTGAAGAGGAACCCAGTAACTGATGAGAATCCTCTGAAGTACAAAATCTCTTCTTGAGAGTGTTTTTGCCAACCTGCTCTAATGAGCTTGGATATTTCTGTTGATTGGGTAACAGGTTCTAGGTGTGTATTTAGAAAGGCAGTAAGGTGTATTAGCTGAGTTGGAGGCACCTCCTCAAAAAGCTTGCTGGTAATAGTTGCAGAATAATTGCACAGTCTTAGAATAATTAAAGTTGGAAAAGCTAAGATCGTCAAGCCCAACCATTCCCCCACCACTAACCCACATCCCTTAACGCCACATGCACACTAAATCACCATCGCTTCCCTGAGCAGCTGTGCCAGGGCTTGACCATCCCTTCCATGAAGAATTTTTTCCTGATGTTAAGTCTAAACCTCCCCTGCACAACTTAAGGTTGTTAGCTCTTGTCTTAGTTACAAAAAGCAGAGATTTGACTTTGGAGATCTGTGGTATTTGAGACTTTTCAACCCAGAGGTCTCTTCCCTGTCCAAATCCCATGTCATGTTCCATTAAACCCAGGAAATTCTATGTCAAAGATTCTTTGTTGAGTCCAAAGGTGAAATTGTTTATGGTGATGTTCACTGGGGGCGGTGTGGGGTGTGCAGATCCGAGTGTCTGAGTTGGTGAGTAGGAGAGAAGAGGCAGAAAAGAGGGATTACGTAAAAATTTCCCTGAACTGTTAACAGTTTTATTTCTGTGGATGACATGAAAGGCACCAATAAAGCCTAGAAAACAAGTGGAATACCTCTTCTGATGATTGTCATGTAGGTGACTTGGAAGAAATCTGCCATTGGTATTACACTGCTTTTCAAAATGGGCACAGTTGTAGCAGAAAGGCAAAGACCAAAGAGGATTTGATCAGGTACATGAATGCACAGACAGGACTGGGAGCACAGTCCTGTGAAGCTCCTTTGCATTTCTCTCTTCTGCAACAGTAGCTTTTATTTCAGCTAACACAAAGCTATAGTGGTTTTTGGCAGTATTTCAGGCAAATCTTCAGATAGGGATGAACTGTTCTTGAACCAACTCTCCAAAGGGTTTGGCACCAGTGTGCTCTCCCACAATATGAAATGCAGATTTCTGTTCAGTATTTATATTTGAATAGACGTTAATGAATGCCTAAAGAAAATCACCATCTCTACTTTTTCTCTTGCTATTTGATTTCCCTTTGTCTGCTTAATGCTTATGCAGATTGTACATATTGTACTGGGAACTCCTACCTGTTGGGGTTGGGAGGTGTGAGGGGGAAGATTCGACTTTTATGTAACTGTGACAAAACATTTGCTGATCAAGAGTATCAGTTTCAGGACTGACTGTCTGATGATGATGCCAAACTGGAGGAAAATTCCTCCCTTAATTTGTTGTTTTTACTCATAATCTTTTCTGTGAGTCTGCTACCAAATATCACAATGTGTGAAGCTGTTCTACAGGTACTGTTTGGAAGGGATAAGTATCATAGAATGGTTTGGGGAGGAAGGGACCTTAAAGACTACCCAGTTCCACCCCCTGCCATGAGCATGGACAACTTCCACTATCCCAGGTTGCTCCAAGCCCTGTCCCACCTGGCCTTGAATATCTCCAGGGATGGGGCAGCCACAGCTTGTAGAATCATGTCAGCAAAGCAGGTGACATCACAGGATGGCTAAATACTTGTGACCCTTCTTGGCTTTGCTGAGTCAATAGATTTATTGCTCCTGTATATTCTGTAAGGATGGTTTTTATGCACCACCTGTCAAATTGTACATCCTTGGAACAGATTAGCCCTGCAGAAGGGACGCCCCAAGTTTCCTCTAGAATTTCCACATCACACTGAGTAATGAGTCTTTATTAATGAAAGATTGAGTTTGTTTCATTCCCTGTCACGTTTGAAGCAGAAGGGATATCTTTTCTTCCCTAGGACTGGTTACATTTTAGTGCATGTATTCAAAATTCAAGTCCAATCTGAAATGACCTGTATCAGCTATGATACAGTCAGGGGAAAGCATCAAAACATGATGCATTGTGCATATTTTACATTCCTAGGCTAACAGCAGCCTTGAGTTGATTTTATGCAATACATATATCCAATATTTGATTTTGATGAGAGGGTCTGTAGATGCAGATGTACTTCTCTGTGAATATATTTTGGCAGTAATAACACATACATTGCTTTAATTTTGGATGCAGAAATCACATTGATGATTTTTTAAGCTGTGATTAGGAAAACACAGCTGAAAGGGTCAGGGAAAATGTCAATAATTACTTTTTAGAGTTTAATAGAAAAGAAAAATATATTATTATAAAGCAGATGTGGCATGGTAGGTTTCAAAGAATTTCAGTGAGTCTGGTAGGCTCTTTATTGTTTATTAATAATAAACAAAAATAGTTTATTAATGACAAATCTTTTACTAATATCTTTATATAGTTAGACTGTGAGATACGTAAAAATATTTTTTTTTATAATTAACTGTATCTGAGTTTTGTGTCTCAGAAGGTGGTGCAAATATCCTCATAGGCTGCTATTTAGGCCTGAAGTGAAAAACAAAATAACATTCAAAAAGGGGGTAATTAGAAGCTGCCTGTTTGCTTCTAGACTTGTAATCAGATTCATAACTCCTGCTTCAAATGGATGGAAAAGCTTTTTTTGGTGCAAAAGTAAAAAATAAATATTTATCATATCAAAACCATTCCAATATTTCCCTGAGCACACCAGGATTAGAAGACAGAGCTTTATAGCTAAAATGAGTCCCTCAATGGCTTCCTGAGCAGAAAAGAGATACAAAATGATCTCAAAGCAAAAGTTATAGAGAAAATTTCTTATATCACACCTTATTAAAATGCAGACTTCAAAAGGGATGTTTGAGGATAACTTGAGACATCTGTAAACTCTAGGGCACACTGTGAACCCTTGGAAACCTTGTAACGAGATTATTTTAGTGCAAACCACATTTTGTGGCACTGACAGAGATTTGATGGAGAATTTTAAAACTTTCCAAAACCAAGAAAAATGTCAACTCGAGGGTAACTCAGAGTGTTAAGCCCTGGGCAGGAGGTCTCAGCAGACACTGGTCTCCTGACCCATTCCCGAGAAATCAACTGCCTAAGAACTGGGAATTGACTGGGGACTTTCTCCCCCGTGTCCCCGGCTCATCCTTTATCTGCTTCTGAATGGCAGAGCCTCTCGCCATTGGAAATCCAATTACAGTTAAACAAAGATTCACCTCAGTGCCTTGTGGAAGGCTTTGAAAAATGTTTTCCTTAAAGACTGTTCTGCCCACATCTGTCTGAGTGGGGAGCTGAGACTTTCTGAAGGTTTTAATGCTGTGTCTCACCCTCTCCTGAAGCAGGACGTTGGCTAATCCCAACATTAGTGTTCATCTGGACCAGGCCCTTTATAGCTCCAGGGGCCGTGTAGGTCACACTCTTAATGCCTATTTCCTCATGAGATTGGCTTAGAAAGTTGACTTCATTAAAATGAAATGTTTTCTCTTTCCCTTTAGTTTTGTGGTCTGGTATTCTCATTGTGTCATTTCAGCCCCGCTGTATTCAGGATTTTCTCTTCCTTCCATGCACCCTTCTTTTAAAACCCAGAAGGTAGAAAATCACTTTGACTAAAGCTGAGATTCTCACATTAGAAGCTGAGATTGTCCAGCTTTTCAAAGTAGGTGATTATATAAAGTATCAAATGCTATGAGAATTGGATTAAAAACCCACGAGGGCCGATATGGAGACAAATGATAATGAACAGTGGGAAAAGACAGTGAGTACAAATACAGTAATGGATAGCAAATGTCAAGAGTTCAGCATTCAATTTTATTTCCCTGTTTTTATGAGCTGGTTTTTTATTATGTATGTCATGGGGACTGTGTGTGTGTGGCTAAGGGAATAGCTTAAAAGGTATATAGAGGAAAGAGGTCAAGGGTCAGGATAATCAGAGAAATTTGGGATGAGGACTGAGATGAAGCCAGGAGAGTGAGCACCAATAAGACAAAGAGGATCAGAGTGTCAGGCTCTTTGGGACGCTACAGTATTTCTCCAAATTAATGTTTGGCAGCTTCCTGAGTAATTGCAGAAAGTTGGTGCTTTGTCACCAGGAGTGTTGCTTCAGTGTATACTAGAGGTGGAACCAAAACTATTTTCCTCCCATGGATGCAGTTTCTCAGCATATTCCTTCAAAACCAGAAGAAATCCTTACTTTTGTGTCCATGCAGCTCCTCCGTTCTTCCTTGGGGAGCTGGCTGGCAATTTTAGGGGTGAGAGCTGATTGTGACGAGTAGGGCTAAAGCACAGTAAAGACTTTCAGCATATTGCAGCAAAGAGAAATGTTTTCCCAATTGAGAAGAGTGTCAGGAAAGCAAAGATGTTCCCCAGCATCCCGCAAATCTGTAGACTCCACCAGTGAAAAGAATTCCCAAATTTCGTGTGGGCCACTTTCTAGTGCTGTGTTCATCCCAGTAGTGTGGGAGCTGTTTCCAACTGGGTGTGGACATTGTCAAGTGCTCCAGTTGTACTGTGGGCAACTGCAGTCAGGTACACTGTGTTCTCTCCTGACTTGGTGATTCAGTTTTGCCCTTTTTGTGTTTTTAAAGTTCATTCTGCCTTTTCCTGAGTTCTTCCCATCTAATTTCTCAATAATGACTGCCAACGTGCCCACGTGTTGCCGTACAGCCTGTCCTTGATCCATTTGCCTGAAGAGGATGAGTCATGAACAGCAGAGTTCCTGCAATACGGATTGACCCAGAAACCCTGGGCTGGTTTTAGGATTAAACCCAGCTTCTGACAAGATTGTGCTTCTGCAGCTCCTCTTGGCCACCTCTCTTCAGCCTCCTACCCTCTGTTTGGCAACTTCTGAAGTGCTGCTGCCTTGTGCCTGATTTAGGATTAAAAATGTGTCATTTCTGGCCTTTCCTTATCCTCTGTTCTGGCTTATATGGGATGGAAATGACCTGTGGCTTGTTTGAAAGTAGGCTTTTAGAAGGGGGATGGCCGTGACATGCTCTGCCAAAGTGATTGCAGGTGTTTAGCAGTGAGTATTTAGTCTGGAGTTCATACACAGAGTTCATACAATGGGGAGAGCTCCTTCCTCAGGTTTGAGACTGGGCTGATTTGACGTTGTGGGTTCATGGGCCCCTGGGCAGTTCCTGTGAGAGTATTCCCAAGCACATCCACACCAGGGCTCTGCAAAGGGTGGTTGTGCTGTGAAATGGGAGACTCTCCTCCATAACATCTCGGGGCTCATTCCTGCTCCTGCAGTGACCTCCTTGTCAAATGCCGGCCATTTAAAGATTCACGACAAGGTTTGGCTTGACTGCCAGCTTTGCAGCAGCAACCTGCTCTCCAAGAAATCAAGCTGTGTGCTGTCTGCTCCATCAGTCATTACCAGCCTGCGCTGACGGGGAGGATTCAGGACGGAGACTTGGCTGGAGATCAGGCAGCTAAAACACGGGAGAGGACACAGCACTGCCCTGTGCCAGCACAGCCGTGTGGGCTCTGCCCTGCATATCATGGGGGAGAGGAGTTTTCACTTTTCATTAAGAAGGTCAACCCATGGCTTTGTACAGGCATTAATTTTCCCCATTTTTGGTCTATCTTGTCTTTAAAATTAGCATTTGATAACAGCAGCAACATTTGGTTGTTGATATTTTTTTTTTAAATATTTGGAAGGACAAAGTTTTGGAATGACAGCTTTGTCAGCACTACTGTTGGGGCAGCATTGTGTCTTCATCGACAGCCTCGTGGATGACTTAACCAGAACAACACATGTCATCATGTCTGCTTTCCTCTCTGCTGTAGAGACTTTATTTACCACATTCATTCCATGTTGCATTGCATTACACAGCAGTTATGAGACTTCCAACAGTTTGGAGCCATCCTATATGGCCGGCAGCTCAGTGAATTAAAGGCTTGTCCAAACTCTCAGTGGTTGTTTTGAAAAGTCAGAGTGTGACATGGTGTCACACGTTCTCACTGCTGAGATGCGCCGTGTGTGTCACACGCACAAAAGAGCTGCTGTCCCCTTGCACATTCTGTTTGCTTTCACACATGACTGGCTGAAAGAGGAAAGGGTGAAAATGCATCATCATCAACCGATCTTCGTAGCTGGGTGAGAAACATTTCTTCAGTCATATGTTTTACAGGCTTCATAAAAGTTCCTGCTTTTGCAGTCAGGATTGATGACAACATTGGAGAGTGGAGAAGTCAGAGCAGCCTTTCAGGGTGGAGAACAAGAACCACCACCCAGTAGCAGTTGTTGATGCATTAATTTCTATCATGGGAGGCAGAGCTTGGATCATGTAGACCTAAGACTTTGCAGGGAAAAGCCATCAAAGCAGACAGTTATTCCCGTTTTTGCAGGCCTGTCTATAAAATCAGAATCAGTGGCATTAGGATCTGCAGTAATTTTGCAAAATTGTTTCCTCTTCTAAAGTGAAAATGAATGAAGTCATACTGTGAGCAGTATCGTGGTCAGTGCCTCGTAATGGAAAAACAGCAAATAAAAATTACTCCTCCAACAATGATGTGTTAATATCTTTTTAGTACCAGATAAAATGTTGATAGTTATCACTGATGTATTTTTTTAATAATTGACTGGGATGCTCAATAATGCTATGTATAATTTAGGAATCCAATTTATTGACAAAACCAGGAAGAAACCACCAAAATAAATAGACACAAAAATCAGTTTAATACAATTCATGGGGAGGCACTGTAACTTCACAGCAGGCAAAATACAATAAGCACTAATGTAACCTTTTAAAATAAGGATTAAGCACAAAATCTCCCAGCCTGTCCAGAGTGGAGCATGAGATGTTGTGGAGGCTTGGATTCCTTCATTCACAGCCTGGGATCTCTCTCTCCATCCAGAAGAGCCCTGGTTTGTTGATCACTGTTTTTTCACTTTCCACTTGAGCTGCTCTCAGTTCACTTCTTGAAATGTCTTTCCTTCTGTGTACTCTTCACAGTATTTTGAGAAAGCTCTTCCATAGTGGCAGGGCTTCCTTCAATCCTGTTCCTCTTCAGCAGCCGAGTCTGTTTAGTGATTTTATTAATTACTGTGTTGGGCTCATTGAAGTGAATACCTCATTTGGAGAAACCTCCTGGGGACTCCAGCAAACACACATGTACTCATTAGACTGAATGATTTCCACTTGTAGATCAGCATTTTGATAATAAACACTTCATAATCTTAAGGAAAATGGTGCAAGTTGAAAGTTAGAATTTAGTTGAAGTTAAGTTTTTTGAGTTTTTTGTTCCCCATGGGCATCAATGTGGTTATTAGATCTACAGCTATGGGTCATCAAACAACCAGGATAATAATTTCTCACATGATTTCTGCACTGTGCTTAAAGAAATTCACCTCTTATGTCTCGCTGGTTCATGCAGCTCATTATATGACACTTGGCTTGGCTGTTGGCAAGTCAAAATATAAAGGGCCATGCAATTAAATGTAGTTCTGAATTTCCTCACCTTACAGCAAAGGCACAGTAACAGTGTCTGACGTGGTTTAGCACCAGAGCTGTGCAGTTTAACCCAGCACACGTGGAAGATTCAAAGTCAAATAAAACTCTGAATTGGGTAACCTATAGCTGGCTTTAAAGTTGGGATTAACAAGGTGACCATAACATATGTTGGTGTGTTAGCCGTGGTTTCTAGGAGGGCTGAATGTGGAAAGATTTTGCAGATCCTTCTGGTGCAGTGATAGGTCAGTTAAAACCTGGAAGTATTTTAATTCAGCCAGTTAAAATGCCTCTGTCTTGGGCTGTGCCCATTTTATGGACTGCAGCAGGCACAGGCAGGCTGGCTCCTTTGCAGCAGGTCTGCAGTCGGGCTGAAGCTGCAAGATCCAACTCCTCTTCTGCCTCTGGATGAGCTCTGTCCCAGTCCTTGACTGCTGAGATGCTGTAGCAGTTTGGTTAATCCCTTGCAGGGAAATCTACTGCAACAAATCTACTGCAATGTTCTTGCTTACCGCTGGAGAGAACAGTCCCAGATGTTTTTGTCTGAGATGAGGATATTTGTTCAGACTGTTGGAGCAGTAATTTCTCTCTCCAGGGATGAGCAGAGCTATAGGACTGAACCCCAGGTCACACCGTGGATCAGCCTCCAACCTCCCACTCCAGATTTTAAAAGCCAGGGAAGGGAGCCTAAAAACCAGCTGGGTAGCTGGAGGCTGGGAACCCTCCTCTGCTCTGTAAAAGGAAACTTGACACCTCAATTGAGTTTCTCTGGGGGCACTTAAGGCAGAGTTTATTTACTGTGTAACATGGTAGTTTAGTGTGATTCCGGCTTGCTTCCTAATTAGTTCCACTAATTTATTTGGAACAACACTTCCTCCCTTTCTGTTGAATAACTGGATGTGGGTTCTGGGAGCACCTCTATTCCCTCATTTAGCTGTTGTACACTTGCAGGATGCTGTGCTTGCTCTCTCAGGCCCATGTTGGAATAACTATTACCTTTATAAGCACTTTACCTTAGCAATGCCCAAAGGCCCTTTTGGAATAATTGCTGCAGACTCTGTGTAGACAGAAGATGTTGCCCTGATCCATTTGGAAGCTGTGTATTCCTAAGGAGCTCCAGTGTAGGGCAGTTGTTGGAGCACAGGTGTTCCTGGGAACTTGACCAGCCTGGGTAAAGTGAACAGCCTGACCCTTGGTGACAGGCTGACAGTGGACCAGTGGAAATGCCCAGCTTCTAATTTCAACAAGTGCACTGACACGCAAGAGCACTGGCAGGTCCTGGGATAAGATGATGCCTTGAATTTATCCTATTCCTCTGTTTTCTATGGCTGCATCAATCACAGGGAATAGTCTGGTTTGGTCACCTTTTCCATGTTGTTTTTTTGCCAGTGTGACCATTAACTACCCTTGACAAACATATATCTCTGCATGTCACTGTATTCACATACCCCAGCTGGCTCCACGGTTCTGTTGGGAGCATCCTGGGATTCAGGCAGACCAAATTCCCTTTGTGCCTGTGCATTCAGCTGCCTTCAGTGTCCATACCTGCACTGTGTGAAGCAATACAGATGAATTCCAACAATTGCATTCATTCATTTTACTTCTCATACTTCACTAATTAAATTGTGCCTGATATAATTTAATCTATTTATTGGCCTAATTCAATAAAACTATTCAGTAAGATAGAATCTGAGAATTTTTGTATACTTTAACTGTCTTCTGCTCCATATCCTGCTGCCTGCCAACCTGTTCTCTCATTCCTGCCCCTTCCCAACCTTGCTTACTCTCTGCTAATTTATCACCTTTGAAAATTATGTAATTAATTCTATAACATATACACAGTTGTAGATAAAACTTTTTAGCTTGAGAGCAATTTGTACAGAAGCAGACTTGGTACTGAATCTTGCTGTGCAAGTGCTGCCTGTCTGGTCTTTTCCAGGGACTGTAACCTTTGGGATTTCAGTAGGTGGAGTGGAGTGCAAGAGAGGGATCACACGGGCAGGTATTGCTGTGCAGCAGTTGCCTCCTAGCAAGGTCCACGTGTGCTTGTGCTTGAGGTTAGAACTTGGCACCAACAACTCAGGGAGCAAAAGTGCCAGAAGTGACCTCATGAATCAAATAATTCCTTTTGTCAGAGTCACTTCCTTCATTTTACCCTCACCCTGGGTGTGCTCAGAGCAAAGAGAGCCCACGGATACTCTACCAGCTTCACGTCCCCATTGCACACAAATACACACCTGTGCTGTGCCACACGGGTGTCTGGCTCAGACATCCACGTGGATGTCTTTAACCTGTTGCAACTTCTCAAAGTTTCACAGTGGGATATAGTATATTATGGAACAGTTTTCTAGTGAAAATGGTATTTTCATTTGGTATTTTTCCTTTTGGCAAAGGAGACTTTCCCCCCTTCCCCTGGCTGTGGAGCTGGAGGGCACTGCAGGCTGCTCTGCCCGAGGTGCTGCTTGTGTGAAAGCAGACATGAGGTAATCAGGCTGGCACAACAGTGGGCTGTTATTTATGAAGTCAGCCCTTGTCTAACTTTGCCTTTGTTTACGCAGTGTGATTTCAATGTCATAAATACTGAAAGGTTTACCACTGAGAGATGAGAACTTCCCTCATTCATCTCTGCAATTAAACTTCTGCCCATGGTGGCTTTTCCTTTTAACTACCTTTTAGGATGGAGTCCAGGATTTTGAGAGGTTTCAATGACTGAATTTTTTTAATGAGGTTGAAGAGCTTTTGAGGGAATTTTGAATAGTATTCAGTTTTCTGTTTTCTTTGCAGGTTTAGGCTTTATTTTTCAGCACAGTCCTTGAGTTCCTGAGTGACTTCAAACAAATTCTTTTTGTGTCAGATTTTCACCACATCTGTACCAAGATAAACCTTGTTATTGCCTTTAACTGCCTTTAAAGTGTCCAGTGTTGTATGTGAGCTACCCTAGAGCTGGATACTCTCCCTGTAACTGCTCAGCTGCTCCCTTTCTTCCTGGCACAGTCTCTGCAGCCTCTGGGCTTGTCCTGGAAATGTGTCACATAATGACAAATATTTTAAGGAAAGGAATCCTGATTGAGTTTTTCTGCAAAGAATAGGGAAAGTTACTGCATGATAAACCCAAGAAATGCTGTGTGGTGCTTCTATCAGCTGTAGGACAGAAGATGCTTTAGTTCCATTGGCAGAGCTCTATTAATTGGGGTTGCTTCAAACCTGGACCAGAGTATGTTGGGGAGAAGGATATACAGCAGTGAATTTCAGACTTCCCTAGAAGAAGCAGCGTTTTCTATGGAAGGGCTGGCACTTATATTCCTTTTACCTTCCCAGACTTTGGTACTCTCTGTATTTCAGTAAAGTGGATGTGATGTTAGGTGCCAGAGCCAGCCACAGTGGCCTAAATGAGACTTATGCACAGGAGAATCCCAGGATGCTCCTGGCTGTAGAGCCCTGCAAGCCTTTTTCTAGTTACAAGGGAGGTTCAGCCCTGCACCCAGGCACTAATGTGGGCAGTTTCTTGGCAAGGACCGAAAAAGAAAGTGAGAAAGATTGAGGTGTTCGAGTGACACTTCCACAGCTCTTTCCAGACATCTACAGACCCCACAATGACAGAATGGTTTGGGTTGGAATGGGACTCAAAGTTCATTTAATTCCCCTCCCTGTCATGGGCAGGGACACCTTCCACTAGTCCAGGTTGCTCCAAGCCCCGTCCAACCTGGCCTTGGACACTTCTAGGGATGGGGCACCCACAGCTTCTCTGGCCAACCTGTGCCAGAGCCTCACCACCCTCACAGAGAGGAATAGGGATTTTAAAGATTTGTGATGAAAAAAAACACAAAACACCAAGTAAACTGTCTTTGGAGTCTCAGGTAACTGAGTTGTTCCTTTCAGTAGCAGTCACAGATTTTGTGGATGAATTTTATCATGAAGAGGAACATAAAGAAAATCTGTGGTCACTGTAGAGCTTTAATTGTTTTAAGCCGTATGATGTTGCAATAGCAAGAGGAGCTGGCATGAATCAACCTACTCTTATTTCAAACAGCTGTTTAATGAGAGCTTCTTGTAAGATCCCCTGTTAAGAATAGGCCATAATGAGTATGATGAAACCACCTCATCCTTGAAAACAAATTCCTTTTCGTGGGTTAATTAAAAGTGCTCCTAGTACTTCTGTGAGCATACATGATAGCTTAAGAAAGCCTCTGTTGTAATTTATACAAAGAAGTCTCAATTAAGAAGCAAAATAGATAATATGTTGCTTTAATATTATATAGTAAAAACTAATCTTATTTCTGAACTACCCTTATCTTTCAGTCAAATACTGTGTATGTCTTAACAGTGTAACAGATTTCCCTGAGAGACCAGGGTGACAGCCACATCCTGTCTTACTGGGATGGAAAAATAGGTGAAACCAGAGAAACTGATTTGGGCATGTTTATTGGTGAGTTTTTTGGGGGAGAGATTTACAGATGATGGAGCCTTGTGACCTATTTAGGCCCAGATTTCCTAGGAACAGGCAGCACTAGTTAAAGCTGAGCAACAGTGCAAGTTGACCAAAATACAACAGCAGTGAAATGAGCTGCAGGTTGGGTTTGTGTTAGTTAACAAGGAGCTGGATCACCAGCAGCTGGTGTGGACAGAACAGGTATGTCGGACGTGTAGCTGGGCTGCTTTGCTGAGCTATCCCTGCTGCCCCAGTGCGTGTAAACCCAGGTGTAGGAGAAAAATCCCTGCTCCACACTGCTGGCAATTCCTGTGCCTGTTCTTCATGCTCTGCATTTGTCTCAGTGAAACATCATTGTCTGTTTGTAGTTTTTCTATGAAAGATGCTAATTAAAGAAAGAAATGTTGGTTTGAGAGAAAACTGCCAAAATGAGTATTATAAAAAAGCAACTGTTCCTTTTTGCATTTGTCTGGAATTGCTGTGCCCTTGGGAGAAGCACAAAGATAAGGCTCCCTTGTGCAGGAATTTCCTGGCTGTGATACCTGAGGAGGAGGAGGAAGGGAAAGGAAAGCAGGTTTTTTTCCATACTGTTTTCTTTCTGGGGCTCTCTCCTGACATACTGAAAAATCAGTGAGTAAGTGGAACCAAAATGCTGTCTATGTGCCAGTGGATCATGTGGTTCATCACATGAAGGCACAAGAGACTCAAACTTCGAAGTCCAGTGGTGACTTGGTCCATATTGCAAAGCCGTGACCTCCGACACTGAAACATCAAAATAGATGTTGAGACAACTGAGCAACTGAAACACCAAAATAACAATTTTTTTTTTTTTTTTTTTTTAGAAAAAGGATTGTTAAAATAATTAACTACTAAGAAATCTTTTTTTTTTCATGTTAATTTTTGGTTTGCCTTCCAAATGATCAGGCTGACATCTTCGTGGGTGACCCTTTGCTCTCCATGCAATTTAGAACCCTGCTACAACCTGATCTTCTTCTCTCAGTTCCACCAATATTATAGACTCTACTTTTTACTGATTTTTTGTTTTCCTTACAAATCTGCCAATCACACTACACAATTTAGGTGTGATCTGTCTTTCTCAAGCTCTCCTTCACACCCAGCTGCCTCCCTGTCTTTTCTTGGTGTGTTGTTGCAGATGGAAGATCAAATACTTTAGCAGAAACTGCCCCTGGCAGCATTGTTTGCAAGTTTTTATTAATTGCTCATTGATGGTGCCTTGGTTTGCTGTTAGTCTGTTATTTCCTCTAAAAAGAGGTATATTTGCTGTATCGAGTGATGTTCATAATTGCCCCCCTACTTTGCCAAAATGCTACTTGTGAGAGACTAAGAGATTGCAAATGTCAAGCGTGGGACCCAGGAGGACAATCTACCAGTCAATGCTGAAATGATTTGAACTAGTGAACTCTTGTTAAAACTGTTAATTGCTTTTTTAAAAACACTTAATGGAAATTGCCACATTTAAGTAGTCCATAAAACTGTGATGACACCAGCCTTAATCAGGTGTCACAGAAGCACGTACATTATAAGCTACCTGGCCTGATAACTTTGGCAATGGAAATCAGTCGTGACAGACTGGTGTTTACAGTCCTGGATCTCTCTGGAAGAGAAGAATAATTTATTTGTTTTACTTATGAAGAGACTCTTCTCTGAACTTTATGTGCAATAAAGCTTATTGGAAAGAATGGCCTCAGGAAACTCAGAAGTCTGTAGGGTGAAGTGCTGCCTGGTTTTGAGTATTTCATACTGGAAATGCTGATTTGTATGATGACCCTGCTGCAGACTCAAAATAATCAGGGGGATCTGAATGAAAGCCACCGTGCTGTGTTTTTCCTGGTCTGTTTGGTTGATTCCAAAAGGCAAAATACTGCAGGGAGGGAACTCTGGCAGTGAAGTCCTCTGTATTTGAGGTAATAAAGTTACTGGGGACCAGATTTTACAGAATAACAGATGTTTATGGGACATGTATTTTTTAAAATGTCAAATGAGTTAGGTGCAAATCCCACTGAAAGCTTAGATGGGCACTTTATTTATGAGGATACTGGGGATATGTATTTGCCTCTTTGCCTACAGAGTCTGATAGAGGAGGGTGTAGTTGGAATAACCATCCTTCTTACCTTGGTTGTGTATCAACACATGACCACAGAAAAAGATCTCTGGAAAGAAGAAAAGATAGGAGCAAGCATTAGGTGAAGGTGTTCATGTGGGAGAGGAACCTTTAGGTTCCATGTATCCAGGTCAAACTCAGACTCTGGCCTGCAGCTGCTTGGAGGCTGCTGGCATCACCTCCCATCCCCATGCAAGGGTGTTCCTCTCCTCAAACCTCCCCAAAAAAATGTCATTAATTTCTGTGCTCATCAGCAGTCTCAGAAGAGGCCTAAAAACAGAAATGACCCAATGAAGTGACACACTTTCTAGCCCATTGCAATGGGCCGTTTTAGGACACAGCAGCTTAGTAGGGCATCAAACCTTAGAAACCTGTTCTGTTGTTCAGGGTGTTGTTTGCTATCCTTCCCCTTGCTCCTTTCCTTCACATACCGTACTCATGTATTTTGTTATATATTTCAAAAAATAAATATCTGTAACCACTACTGACTTGTTTTCTCTCTTGACACTAAGAGACAATTTCAGCAGAGCTGTGGTAGCAGCAGGATTGCCAGAATGGGCTATTTTAAGTAGGGTGTTGGTGACAAACATTGGTATAAAAATGCTACAAATCATCCGCCCCAGCATTTCCACCTTCATGTCATGTGGAATTTCTCTAGTACTATGATGATGTTTCTTTTTTTCATACTTCTTAAAGTTTTATACTGGCACTTGCCACAAGTTATTTGAGGTAACTTAAGGATATAACCTTGAATTTCACTGATCTCCCTGAAAGACTTCACAGAAATTCTTCTACTTCTTTTGGAGTAAAAGTTCACTTTATTAAACCAATTTAATTTACTGACAGTGCTTATTCTGAGCAGAGCTTTGGAGGCAGAAGGGGGTGCAGGTGCTCCAGCTTTCTAATGATAGGATATTTCTAAGAAACAAAGTTGTACTGAACTTGCTGAAGTTAAATGTCTACATTAATGGGATCTCAGGAGGTTTATTTCATAGGGAAGATTTCTTTGACTGTCAGTGCTGTCTCAATTTGAAGTTGTCCTTGGTCAGAATACTTAGCTACTTTTATATTAATGGTGTATCCAGCTTCACACAGAGAAGGGGGAGTCTGTTCACTCTTTGAGTTGGCAAAATACGTTAATAAAATGAGTAGAAACTTAGGATTGTAGAAAAATGTCTTTTCAGTTCAAAACTGCATCTTAGAAAGCCTATACATTTTTAGAGGAAGAAATTCTTCCCTGGGAGGGTGGTGAGGCTCTGGCACAAAGAAGCTGTGGGTGCCCCATCCCTGGAAGTGTTCCAGGCCAGTTTGGACTGGGCTTGGAGCAACCTGGGATAGTGGAAGGTGTCCCTGCCCATGACAGGGGGTGGAACTGTGTTATCTTTAAGGTTCCTCCCAATCCAAACAATTCTAGGATTCTAAGACTGAACACTGTCACTCTGTGAAAGTCTGTGTTTGTTCATCTCCACGAGAAATTCTTTTCCATTTCTTATAATTTGTTTCTGTTTTGCCTTTTACTGAGGGGATGAAAAAGGGCTTATGGTGCTGATGCTGCAAAATATTTCATGGGCTGTCAGGCAGAGGTGTGCACTGAAATGACTTGTGCTGGAGAAGGTTTGGAGATGATATGAGTTACCACCTTATGTTGGTTTGTACTTTTGCTTCCCATATCCTGAACTTTCCCAGAGCTGCTATCCAGCAACTCTTTGCCTCTCTGAATCTGTGAAAGCACATAAATATAAGTAAATATGAAATAAGAAGTAATAAGTCTTTATTACACTCATGATATTTTTGTAAAACCTTATTTACCTGTGATCCTGGCATTTTCTACTATTATTACTTTTTAAAATATAAACTCTAAATAGTGCAGACAGATTACCAGCAGAGCTAACAGTAATTTGGGACTTGAAAATCCCTTTTTTTTGAGGCAGCTGTTCTAAATGATACGTTCTTAGTCTTCGTTCTCCAAAGGGAAATTTTGTCTCTTCCAGTCAAGGCAATAAATAAAGGTGAAAGAATCACCACGAAAACATACCTGAATTATTAATTTGCCAGAAACACTCTCTCAGAAGAAAAAACCTCTTCAGGATAGTATAGGAATGTAAAATACTTATTATTCACCGAACACATAAGGATCTGCACAGATAAGTAATGCAGCTTGGCCCACAAACCTGAGATCAGTGACAGGCTTGAACCCAGTTTTGAAGGCTACACCAGTGATTTTAAAAAATAAAATATATCTAGCTCAAGGTGTATCTTCATTGTGAGTCAAATGGGGAATACCTGTGTTATGAAATCAAGCTACTGTAGGTGTAATGGTGTATATGCTTCCCTTTGATATGAACAGGAAAAAGCTTTTATTGTAATACTTGCGCCAAGGATTAAAGGCTGCAATCAGGAATGTAACACAAGCCTTAGGAGTCCCAGTCCCTCCTTCTGCAACCACATATCCTTTAACTGTGGATATCTTTAAAAATTAAAGGTACAGAAGAGAGGTGAAATATTAACACTGGATCGTTTACTATATCCCAACAGTTCAATCATCAGTGCTGGAAAGTCAATATTATATTAACTTCAAAGTAGTCTCTACTGAAGTTCTCCAAAATGATGGAAATTCAGAGGTCCTAGTTTCTAGCTGTGTATTTGGCTGTTTATGAAATGTCATATAAAAATGATGTTTTGGTAAGAAATCATTCCCACTATTCTCCCAAAGGCAGCAGTTCTGTGTTATATCGGGGTTACTTTCAGAATAGAGTTTACTACAAAGTGTGGCGTATAAATTGAAATAGTATTGACATAAGGTGGTCGGTTAGGAAACAGGGCTCCCTGATTCCAATTAGAAATTCTTTGAATATTTCTCAAATTGAATGTCAGCAATAACTTCTGAATGTCTGTCAACAGATGACTTCCCAGAAGGTGTTTGTTTTTCGTCCTGACCGCAGTGGAAGATCATTACCAGGGATATAGATTGTTTCATCTGTATTCTTCCTGCTGCTGCCTAATTGGCAGCTATAGAGTGTTCTAACACCTGGATTAGCAAAGGCCTTTGTCTTCCATTTATAGAAGATAAAAAAGGATTTGAGCTTTTATAAACTAAATGTATTTTACAGGATAGTAATAGATGAAACTGCTTTCTGTTATATAAAATACAGTCAATTTTCACTAAGAGCTTCAGGGGCTTCCCTCCAGCCCTTGGTCACCTCCTGTTAATCAGCCTGGGAGTTTGCCAAGGGAGCTGGAAAATCTAAAAGAGTTTAGTCCCCAAACTGCTGAACCCCAAACCGATGAAATAATGGTGTAGAAATACTGCAGCACATCAGCTTGGATGTGCCTACATGGCAGGTGTGTATGTGGGGACTTCATTGAAATGCTGTGGGTTCTTGTTGTGTATGTGTGTGATTCCCAATCTGCATTTCTGAAGGCTGGTGTCTTGCTAATGTCTGATTCCAGTATTTGTACAGTTCACAGGAATCCTTCAAGGGTTTATTTGCTCTGTGTTCATCTGGGATGGAGTGAGTGTACCATGTAAAATAATATGTCAGCTCATAAACTGCATGTACAGCGATGAGATGTGAGCTCGTTTCACTTTTATCACAGGACCTTGAATCAGGCTTGTGCTGCTGCCAAGTCCCCAAACGCCTCCTTGCAATGTGCCTGGAATTCACTTCTCTGGAATTGCTGGTTTTTTGGTGTATACTTTGGTGTTTTTCCACACTCTTGTGCAGGGGACTGATATTGCTTCACAGATGAGAGCTGGGAGGGATGCGGCCTGGAATGCTTTTGCATTTTGGGGCCTTCCTGAGGAGCTCATGGAAGGACACGAGGTCATCTGGGCTTTGTGGGACACACTGGGCTGTTTGGGCTTCCTCTGCCCACTCTCATGTTTGCTGCCATGTGGCACATTGGATTTTGTGCATTTTCTTGGCAGTGTGGAGGCTCCAACCTCCTCTGCGCCACAAGGAGTGCCGTGCCATGTCCTGCTGGCTGGACACCAAGCAGCAGCAGACTTTGGTGGGACACAGTACCTCAGAGAGGAGAGAAGAAGAGATGCCAACTGGGTTCCTGCTCTTCCTGCTCAGCTGCTGAACATTCAGGGCAGAAGAATGGCTTCTTCCAGCCTCTGTTTCAGGGAACTGGTTTTAATGAGCACTGTGCTCCTTTGTGCACGATGCGAGGATGTCTCAGGAGTGTGTACTGAAGAGCTTTAGGGAATTTATGAACTTAACTCACCCACAGTGGACTTACTGGCAAATGTAATTCCTTTTACTGTTACTGTTCACAAAACAACTGCTTAAATCCCAGCATTTTCTTAAACCTCTAAACATCGTCTGTTAATCCCATTGTCTTGCTGGTGGCAGCTGCAGTGTTGGACAGCATTGTTGCTGCAAACTGGTTTTATTTTTCATCTTCTCTCACCATCTCTCCGGTAACTGATTTACTGTGACTATGAAGATTTTTGGACTCTCCCATGCCCCTTGTTTCCTTAGCAGAGTGATACTTATCTACTTATAGGTTTCTCGTTTGCGAGACGGTTTGAATCATGCTTTGAAACGAGCTGTCGTGTTGCCTCATGCTCTAGAGAAGCTACTTGTTATTTGTGCTCTTCATATCCTTGTGACAGCTTGTCAGAGAAGAGAAGTTTCCCTTTATTTTCTTTTCCTTTCATCGTTGTTGACTAATCAGTAGCCAAACAGACAGCATTTGTTTCTGTTATCAAACTGCTGGTAATTTAAATGTTGCATGCAACCCAAAGCTCCAAAACCAAATAATGAACTTTGGGTGTGACCAGATGAAGATGTAACTTGAAGTGCTGGCTGGGTGTATCCAAAGTGGGACCTGAGTGGAAAATTTCCATCCATGCTGGAGGTTTCTACATTCTGGACTCAAAACAATTATGGTTAGTTCTGAAGTGCCATTTTTACAGTTCAGGATCGACAGTTCAAGCTGTCACACTTGAGAATCAGGGAGGATTGGACTAAAGGGAAATTTTGGACCTGACTGTGGTCTCCTCTATTTGTTTCAACAAGAAGTAACTGGTGAAGGAGGCTGTTCATCCAACATCCTCTGTAAAAGGGGATCAGAACTGAAGCCCCTCAGTACAGGTTTTGTCTCCTGAATGGTTGTCCTGGAACATTTAAGCTCCACAGTGAGTGGGTGACAGATGACCTGTGTACTTTGTGTGTTTATTTGTCCCTGGCTATGAACGGAAAGGCCATTCTCAGCCTAGGAACCCGTTTATCTGAAGGAGTTAAACAGCCATGTTTTTGTGCCATTTGGAGAGCAACCAGTGCCCTGTCTTTTCCAGCCAGATGATTAATTGCACAGAACAATAGGTGACACGCAGCCATTCTTCATACCTAACGCATTCTGGAAGGGGAGACACGTGGAACTCCCCATCCTGCACCTCCCAAAGCCAGGATGGAGAGCAGACCTTGCTGGCAGCTTTCCTGATCCACCTCACTTCATGCGAGGAGACTCCATCACCTTCCCACAGTGGGACCAGATGTCCCAACACACAGTGTAATATTGCAAAGAGGGGGAAATATTAGGTAAAAAGCTCTGAGAACTAATCTCTGTTTTGTTGAACAGTTGGAGAGCTCCTGGCCATGGCATCTCAAACCTGATAAAATTACCCCAAAGTCACTGATTTTACATTCCATTTGGCAGTAGAAAATCTTTCAAAGCATTGAAATTCTGCTTTCCTTCATCAGCTCCATTGGGAGCTGAAATAATTCAGAGTAAGGGATTCCTGTGTTTCACTTAAGCCTGGGAATGATTAGCCATTTTTTCACAAAATTCCTTTTTAAAAGTTTTTCTTGTCTTGCTTCCTCCTGGCTGTGTTTGCACAGCACTGGCACATGTCTGTGCTAGTTTGATGAAGACTAACCATCTTCAGGAGGCTGGTTTACAGTCAGACCTTTGCTATATGATTCTCATTAATGTTAAGAGAAAAATAGTTGGAAATTTCATCTCATTGAGCTGATTATCCATCCCAGGCTGCTCCTTGGTGACAGGCTCAGACCTTGCAGCTTTACTGTGCTTGTGTATCAAACACTGCTCTCCCACAAGGTAGCAAGCCAAGTGTATGTTTCCTATGCATTATTTATGGGACTGAAAATGCATTCTCTTAAAAATTGTTGTGGACTGTGCACTTCTTCACATTGCAACTGGAAATATGGGGATCCCTGATGTTTGGAAGGGCCTGGGACTGGCACTCGCCCAGCCTTGCACCTTTGGAGAACTTAAGATAAACAATTAATAGCTTGTATATTGGAGTTTCTGTTTCAGTAAGGGAAGATTAAAAATAGCTAAGCAAAAATACGTGTATGGCATAGCAATTCTAGAAAGGGGTTTTGTTTACAAACAAAAAAAATTATTATTTTTTTCCTAGTCTTTTTCAAGGTGAGATGTACAAATTGTTCTTGCAGATGTGAAGAACAAATTGTTCTTACGAATTTGCCAGGCGGGGTGTGTTTATTGTGGTCACTAGGCTTTGCTCAGAGGTGCAGATTTGCCCTTAGAACCACATTGTCCCCATAGGGTAACTGGAGCACAGAGGTAGGACCTTGTGCAACAGGGAATTGCACTGCTCCTAACGCTCTTTCCCAGAAGTGTCCATCCACCCTGTATCATTTGTATACATCCAAAAGCCAGAATAAGGTGGGCTTTTTTTTTAAACTTTTGATGAAATTTTGGCTTATCCAAGCAGGCTGTTGTTTCCAGTATGGATGGGCAGTCATCAGTATCCCCCTCACCACTCTCACCTGTGCAGAGTGAGGTGAATTATGATGCCTTATGGCATCTCTGCAGTGAGGAACTATTAGTGCTTGGACTGTCCTGTCTTCTTGATTAGCCTGAAAATGCTGCCTGAGAGCCAAGCTTTAGGCTGTATGTATGATTAAGCTCAACCAAAGACAGATTTATATTTGTACTGGCAAATGTAGGGCCTGTTCCGTGCCTCTTGTAGCCATCAGGAGTAGTTTTGGGTGTTGGTCTACAGGCAAATATATTTACTTATTAATGATATGCATCATCTACAAGGCAGGAGAATGAATTATATAAATTGCTGGCAATCTCCAGCCAGCATTTCTATGTGGATTTAAAAGTCTTATTTCACTCTGGATATTTTATCCCTACCTACCAAGAGGCATGCCTGGAGTGTGCCAGGGATAGCCTACATGCAGATAATGTACTCAACAGCTTTATTATTTCCAGGTAATAAAGAGGAGTGCATCAGCACATTGCAGGCATTAAAATGTATGGTTTCTCTGTGGCCTTTAATGAGGGTTTGCAGGAGTTCCAGTGCTCTACAAAAAATATTGGATTTTTCTCCTACTTTCTTGCAGGGTCCAAAGGGAAAGGAGGAATTTGCTGTGTATGTGTTTAGAGGAGAACATATTTAGGATAATCATATTTTTTTCACTGGTTTCCCACACACCCTCAAACCTGGAGCTGGGTAAGCTGCTTAGCCACGCATCATTTCTATGCTGGTATCTGAAAGAGGTTAAAGTCCTTGTTTCCGTGTTTAGCAGCTGGAATCAGTCATAGGTGTGCTTTCCATAGGCAGCGACTCTGCCTGAGTTTGGTTTGGTTCCCAGGACTGTGTAAGCTTGCTCAAATGTTCTTTTAGATATGACAGTAAATCAGCTTTAGTTGTTTATTTTCTTTTTGTATTTGTTATCTATAAATGTATTAGCCAGTGGGTTTTCTGGCTGCAGTTAGCACTGAGATAGGAGGACTGAAAAAATATTTCCAGAAGGAACATTTGGGATGGGTACTTGTGACTGTTCACTCTGGAAATCTGACTCTGAGCTTGTCTATTCCAGTCAAGGAACAGATCCACATTGGTATCTTACACAATCAAATACTTGGAAATTTGTCACAGACTGGAGAGTATTCACACAAGGTATTTAATGGCTGATGTCAGGTAATATTCACTGTCTACTGTGATAAAGTCAAGACACTCATGGATTGTTCACAGACAATTTACAGAAAAAAAGGAGGCTGATGTAAATTAGATATTCCTCCCCCCCTATTTGGCTCGAGCTGGAGGCAAGTCTGGGATAGTATCACAGAATCACAGGATGGGCCAGGTTGGAAGGGATCACAGCAGGTTATCTGGCCCAGCCTCTGTGCTCCAGCAGAGTCATCCCAGAGCACGTGGATTGCATCCAGATGGTTCTGGAATATCTCCAGTGAGGGAGACTCCACAACCTCTCTGGGCAACCTGTTCTAGTGCCCAGTCACTGCACAGGAAAGAAGTTTTTCCTCATATCCCAGTGGAACTTCCTGTGCATCAGTTTCTTCCTGCTGCCTCTTGTCCTATTGCTCAGCACCACCCAGAAGATGGACTTCTCAGTGTATTTCCCTTTGTTCTCACATCACCAAGGTCTAATGGACTAATGTAGCGTGCACACCTTTACAGTTCCTCTCTCTCATTGGGCAGGGTGTCACTGTATCTTCCAAAAGGGGTGCTTGATCAGGCTGTAATGCCCTGAGAAATGCTCTGAGCTGCTCACCTGACTTTCATGTTCCCCCTCCGGCAGGACTATTTGTTTTGGGACATCTGTTCCTCCATGGGAAGGTGGCAGCAGGTGACAACACGAGATTAGTCAGTGATTCTGAGTACATTCAGGCAATCTGCCAGTCTGAGCACTCAGCCCTTCTTTTTTTAAACTTGTCAGAAATTCAAAGTAAAAATATTGCAGGGAAGAGGCTCATCTAGAAAAGCAGCACGTTAATTATGGAAGGCAGTTTCTTGGCTATCAGTTGCTGTCCTGCACAGAATAACTTGGAGATGTGTGTTTTTACTGTGGGAAGACCTTTAAGGTTGGAGCTGCTGGCTTTGCTTCTTGTGGTTTGTTACCCCTTCTACCATTCATGAAATCTCTGACCAAGATTTTTTGGAGCCTATAGAACTTTCTCTATATTCTTCATCCATTTCTCCAATTCTTTGTCCATCAGATAAAGTTTCACCCTATCAGGTCAAATTTTCAAATGTTATCAGGGAATTTTATGTCCTAATATCTAGTAGGTTTTATAAGTAGCTACAAGTGCCAGCGGCTGGAAGCAAGGCATCCTGTCATGGGATTGATGTTTTATAATACAGAGTGGGAGAACTGACAGCATTTCAGAAATAAGGCCAGCATTTGTAGGTTATATGCCAAGATGTGTTAAAAATATGCAAATCTGTAGAAAAGGATAATTTAGGAGGTTTAAAAATGGAGTCCTTTGTGTGAATTATTATGGTAGCATTGGATCTGCATTTGCTGAGGAAAAGACTTTGTGTGACCTGGGTTCCATACACAGGGCATCTATCTCAGCCCTTGGGCAAGTTTTAATGCCCTGAAATTAAGGATTCAAGTAGAAATGATGATGGGAGGAGTGGGGCAAAGGGGCTGATGTTTTTTGGACTTCAGTGTTACCTTGATCAGTTTGCTGCATTATTTGAAGCCTCAAACTCAATTCAATCAGCAAAATAACAACTCCTCCTTCACCCCAAGCCAACCCTTTCCCAAATACTACAAGTAGAGGGTTTTACCCTGAAAGTGGGAAGAGGAGACCCTGCAATGACCCCCAGAATAAAAGTGTCTACTCTCAATTATACTTGAAAAGAGCTCAGGGATTCCAGTGATAGATGACAATATACAAATTTCAAGTAGCTTTGCTTAGTGTGTTTTGTGATATGATATAGGAGAGATAATTCTTACCCAGTGTCTTTTAAAGGAAATCCTGAGGGTGAATCAATTACCTTCCTTTTCTGAATCAATAGAGATGGGATGTATTGCAGTTACTTTGTGCTTTCACGAGTGCTCAGGCACAAAGGATGGCTGTTGATAATAACCATTGCAAAGAATGCTGTGCCATTTTTTTCTCTTTCTTCTTTTAAGGACACTACAATCCCCTCAGTTCACACACTTTATCATTCCTAGTCACAATCTTTTCTCAACAAAGATTTAAGAGCAGGAGGAGGAAGTAAGCTCTTAAAACGTACAAAGTACGCATTGAAACATGGCTTGTAGTCCTAATGTCAGCACTTCCCATTCCCAGGACTCTAGAAACCCTCGACACTTGTGAATTTTGCCTCGAAGAACATTCAGATTTAGGAGATGGTGTAAGGGGAAATGGGATATGAGCTGACACTGTCGTGCTAGCAAAGGTTAAATCAAGTTGTTGAGGCTCAGCCAAGGATAAAAAGACAGATTTCTTGTATCTCTGAAAGCAAATACCTTTATGTTTTTTGCAAGATGCTTCTGTGTATCCCCCCAGGTACACTTTTGTTAAAAAAAAAAATAAAAATACTGCTGTGGTCAGACCTCGTATTTTAAAATTATGTCTGATAACTTTTTGCCTTTATAAACTTCAGCCTTATGTTCTCAGAATAGTATTAATGTGTGTGTGTAATATGATTTAGCAAGAGCCTATCGTAAGAGCTACCTGAGTGCAACCCATAAGGTAATCATAGAGTAGTTAAATGGTAGTAACACAAAATACCACATGGTCTGTGGCTCAAGTTCTCATAAAAGGTACCTTAGGACAAGTGAGACCACGTTTTGGTTTTTTTTTTCATTTGGATCTCTCCAAAGATCCAGATATATCTGAGAGGTCTGTATAAGTCACTCTGGTTATCTGTGTTGTCAGGCTGCTGTCTGAAGAATATGGGGAGACAGGAAAATGGTAACTAGATGAAAAAGGAAGGCTTCTTAAACTCCTGCCTTTCTTGCATGATGCCAAGGTCCCAGGAGGGCTAAGGCAGAACTACAGTGGGCTTTCCTCTCTGATCCCCTTGACCAGGAACCACATTCCTGTTCAGAACTTGAGAGGAAACTAAAGACACTACAAAGACAGTGTTTGAGGTCTGAGCACACACTGACTCTGTGGAATGCTGATTCTCAAATGGAGAACTCTGTGTCTAAATGCAGAAATCGATTTACTTGCAACAGAGGGCTCGGCTCTCTTGCAGGCATTGCTTTGTATTTTGTGGCTTGCATAGCAAAGCACTGAAAAGGAAGAGGTAGCAAGTTAAAAAAGAAGAAAACTTAAAAATGTCTTTCTCAATAAGGAAGAAGTAAAAGTTTAAGGACAGACAGGGACAGTTTAGAAGTGTGGGCAGGAGACTTTGGCAGGGTTTCCCCTTTGTTCCTCTGGAAGCAGGAGTTGGTATCGCACCTGAAGGCTCAGCAGAAGTGATACATGGTGAACAGTGTGAAAACAGAGGAGTTACAGAGGACACCATGGAAAAGTCATCTTCAAATCATGGAAGTGCTGACTGGGAGGAAGGTCTGGAGGCTTTGAGTCAAACCTGCTTAGAGCAGGAAGATCACAGACACTAACCCGGTCAGCTGTGACCTGGTTGGGGCAAGTCTCCAAATCCTCAGAGGACAGAGATTTCACAGCCTCTCTTGCAATGTGAGCTTGTGCTGCTTTCTCCAATGGCCAGTCTGAACATTTCTCTCTGGATGTGTGACAGTTGCCCCCGTGTATCCCCCGCTTCAGCACCATCCCTGCTCTGCTGGGGATCCATGACCCATGATCAGTTTTATGCAGATCTCAGTGAGTGGGGCATTATGACACCAATGACATTTTGTCTGGAAGCCAGAGAGGTAATATTCCCTCTATGCAAAAAGCCTTTTTCTGCCTTAGAAAATAGTATTTATCTATAGGTAGTTCAATAATAGAAACAGGTTAACAAATTAGGTGGAATTCAGGAAAGAAAGATGATTGTGTCTGAAAGGGAATTTTCTGGGTGAATAACAAAATAGTTTTGATATATTTCATTTTGATGGAAGACCAATCAGCTTAAAAGGGGAAACTATCAAAAGAAATGTTTCAAGGATATTTAAGGTACAGGAAGGGCTTTTTAGAAAAGTTATGTACGTGTATAAAGTACCAACAGGGATATAAATGAACCCTGTCTGGAAAAGCTGGAACCTAAAACTGCTGTGAATGCTGAGGGGAAGTAGCCACAGATACATTTGCACCACAGGGGTATTACTGAGTTTGGGCTGAACCAGAAGAGTGCCAGAGCCCCTTCTAAAACCTGAATAGTACCTTAATCACTTAAGGTAAAAAATAAACTTGTACTGTGACTCTGTGCACTTTCAGAGGACATGGAAATGCATTTCTCCCAAGGTATTTCTCTCTTTTGCTGGGAGGGATCCCTTTAGAGAGGAGATCCTGCCAGCTTTCTTTTATGTAGCTTTCACTGAGTTATTCCCCCTGGTTTCTGCTTGCATTCTTGGAGGAGAGAGAAGCTGCTTTTGTACCTTCAGGGTGTAAAATCTGGCTCTGTTGGGCTGAATGGAAATTTTTCTTTGACTTAGAGACGATCAGAGTTTCCTCCTTAGAGTCTGCTTAGGAAAACCAGACAGTTTAATCTGAAGCATCGCACATTAAGATGATCATACATAAAAGAACAACATTAACCTCAGTGCCACACAGAGAATTATTTTTGAGTGGAAATGAACAAAATTTTATAGAGTAATATTATTTGCAAGGCCTCCTCAGTAAGAGAAAATATTACAGATGATGAAGAGAACTGAGAATTACAACTTGAACTACAGGAAACCTCTTTTTGACACTGTCTCTTTAATTAGAAAAAATGAGCCTAACCAAGATGTATATCATCATTGATTTTTATAATAAGCTTTTAAAGCAAACATACGTGGTGTCATCGTGCTATTTTATAACATACACTGCTAACCATTTATTCTGTCATATAACAGTTCACCAGCAGACATACTTTATTATTTTTTCTGTGTAATAAAAAAAGATAAAATCAATACCTATTATATGGCATACCTTCAAGGTTAAAAAGTACTAAATCCTGATGCTAACATCTTTCCTTGTATGCATTAATTTAGCAGCAATATAAATTCAATATTAATACATTTTCTAGCTATATGATTAAATCTGGATCCTAAGTATAACAAAGGATTCGGACACTGGGAAACTTAACATCAAGATACTGTCACTGGACAGTGTATTTATGTAGATTGTTGAACTTTGCAGGAAATCTAGCTATGGAAACCTGAAAAACCTTGGGCCAGATAAGACTGGAAGGAAAGGTGCTGTGATTTCACATACTGGGATGTAGTTTTTGATCCAGCAGAAACTCATCTGGCCTGACCACTGCATGCCAATTAAATGGCTTTATAAGGTCCACACAAAACTGGAGTGCTTTTCCCTCGCTCCGTGGCTGGCAGTCATTTTACAACAATTACAGAGTACACTTAATTTAATGATGAGAAGCTTCAAAACTGAGAAAGTGAAAATGGAAGTGTCAAAGCCATCAGCCAGACTTGTCTTTGCTGGTTTATAGCTGTTACTGGAGTGCCAAAGTGGGAAGCAATAGGATAATGTTGCAGCCCATTACTGTGCACTTTGCCACTGCTTCAAGGCAACATCAAAAAAAGAAGCTCCAACACTTATCTGTGCTTATTATGAGTTAGTTCAAGGTCTAATGTGATTGTGTTAGTAGTAAATGAAGAAGGACACACTATCTCTGCTTTTTATTAAGCAACTAAAGCTTTTTGATTTCTGATGCAACAATGAGTATGTGGCAGGTGTGAAGCCAAGGATGCTCGTTGGTGATATAACACACACAGTGTGAGCTTTATATGGATTTTGTTCTGTGTTAAAGCAGAAATCTTTTCTATTCATTACTGCTTTTTCACCACTCAGCAATTAATTGTGTGTTGAGATACTTATGAATATGCAATGACTGTTCCATGCCTATGAGCAGTCTTCTCCTGTCTGTCTGCCTGGGAAACACTTGCATAGAGTTAACTGAGCAATAGCTGAGACTCCCTGTTCATAATAACATCCTTAACATGTGAAATGCAGATGATGCTGGAAATGCTAATGAACGGGTTCATATTTATGGGACAAAATTCTGCCCTTGGGTTGTGACTGTTGGCGGGTAGGAAGTTTACCTGGCTGAGGAACATCACCCCTTGTGTTGTGATGCTTATGGGGAATGAAATAAAACTTCCAGTGCTGAAGACAAAAAGAAACAGCTAATGCTGAATGCATCTTATCCTAAAAGTCTTCTGTTCCTCTTTGCAGCTGGATAATAGGCAGCATAAAATTATTAAATGTAGGGGGTTTTCCCCATTTTGCTTTAAAGCTGCTCTCAGCAACCTCAGATAATTTTTACCTGAAAACATCCTTTCCTTTACTTTCAATAACAGTCTGAAACTGTTACTCCAGAACTTCCTAGAGCAGAATAGCCCATGTTTCCCAAAGTATTTGTCGACCCTGAAGTGTGGGTGGACTTTTGTCAATCAGATGAATTGATGAATGTTGAACATTTTTTTCAATTTTGTGGACATTACAGAAGAATTCCCTATTGTGAGAGGAGAATATTTCTTTGGGATATATCCATTTCCAGTTATCAAATCATCACCCATCTCTGGATTCCTTCAAAATATGCACTTACCATTAACTATATTTCTTTCTACTGACAGAATGTGAAGGAAAAATTTCATGGGCAACTTAATATTTGTACTCTTGTGGGGGGGGAGGGGGTTGTTTATTTTTGATTTTTTGTTTGTTTGTTTGGGTTGGGTTGTTGGTTTTTTGTTGGTTTTTTTACATTATACATTTACTGGCCTTTCGCTTTAGACAAATGTTTTCCAGGTAAAATAGCTCTTTTTGGCCTTGGTTTAAAACATCTTGAGGTAATTTGGTTGGCTTCTTGTAAAATTTGCAGCCAATGTAATAATAAAACACAATTTATGAAGATATACACAGGTTTGGGTATTTTTTAAAAAATAATTTGCTGAGGAAATAAAAGGCTTAGATTAATGTCTTACACGCTAAGTGTAAGTTGGAGAGACATTTCACTGGCAAGCTCTAAGCTTCTGGATGCAGAGGATTATAGGGAAATGCTCACACAACCTTAGCAGCATTACAAGCAGCAATGCCACAATGAACAGAACAGCCTCATTGCAGCGATCTGAAGCCACTGCTGTTTTCTTTAAGGCAAACATTGTTTTTATGCCCTACAGATAAATCCCATTTTAAGCTTTGATCAAAGCAAATACACTCACTTTGAGGCTTTGGGCAGATGTAAATTGCTTTGTTATACACATGCATTTGCATACATTTGCAAGGAGACGGGGTCTACATGTAATGGTGCCTTTTATTTTTGACAGAGCACTGAAATTCAAACAACCAGTGGTTTTCTGCCATTGAGAAGGCAAAAGTTTCTCTGCAAAGGAAGTAACACAAGTGAAGCAGTGTTGGGGTGTGCACAGAGCTCTGTCATTGCCAGAGAAAGGGCCGTGCAGGGCCCTGAACATCAAGAATCATTTTGTTTTACTTATTTTGATGTTCTGTGTGGTGAACAAATGTAAATTAAATAGTTCCTAAAGAGGGACATTTCTCTTGTTTGGCCACTTCTGGAATGACTGTGCCAGCAGTGTATGAAATATGCAGGTTGCCAAAATGTTGGGTATCTGTCTTTGCTAAAGACTTCCATTTGTTTTCTCATATTTCTCCACTTAGTTCCCTGAATTAAATTGGATTAACTTCCTCTCTCTCCCAATTAATGCTGTTAACAGTAATAACAACCATAATGTGTGAACATCTGGCATTTTAGCACACAGTAAGCTTTTGGAAATACCAGATATGAATCTATTGAAATCTGTCTCTATAGTGATTTTCCCCGTGTTTTGTGGCTTAGATGATGATTTCTTCTTTCCTCTCTTCTTTCCTTTCATTATCAAGGTTTGTTAATTCTTTAGATGCCAGGGGTTAGATAATTAAATACCCCTTTGTAATTACCGTGGTGCCTGTGGGTTTGAGACCTCCAGCTCATTAGGCAGTGTGCTGTCCTTCTAAGATATTGGAGGGAAACACTTTCATACTCATCAAAGACCTCTGTGGCAAATTAAGGTCAGGGCTGGCTCTGACAGGATGAAGGCGAAGGTTTTATTTTTATTTCATTAGTTACCACCAGGGCAGTTCATATCAAAAACAGCTTTCTGAATCCAAATATTGAACAGCCAGTTCTTCAAAATCTTCTGTGCTCTCAGTAGCAAACATGTTGCCCTTACAAATTACCAGTGATGATTTTGTTATAGTGAACAGAGAGATTTTGTGGGTCTGCTGCACTTTCATACTCTAAGGTGAGGATTGGCCTTTCAGCATCTTTTATTTCTGCCCTGTCACAGCTCTTGACTGTTTTCCAAAGGTTTTTTTATTATAGCTGAAGAGAGAACTGGAGCAAACCTCCAATTATTCTCCCGTGTAATTTTGAGAAATTGCCAGGTGTCAACCGCAGGTGAGGAGTCTGAAACTCACACTGGGGTTGCCCTTCACTTCCATTTTGTGTCCCAGAGCTCTGTGTTGACTTTTTACTGTCTGTGTTGATGTCTTTCCGTACTCAACTTCACTTTGTTCAGGTGGTTCTGGTGAATGTGAGAAGTCTGGGCTTACTGATGAGGGTTTGGGTTACAATGTGTGAATTCCTCGTTCAGTTCTTTGTTGCACTTCTGTTCAGTAAAGCCTTGTGCGAGTTGGTGTCTCTTCACTTGAACAGGAAGGAAAATACTGCACTGTTATAGAAGGCTCATAAAGAGACTGAATACTAAAATGGTGAATGATGCAGCACTGCTTGCTTAATGGAAAACAAGCAAATGGAGCCAATGGACTCTAACATGAAAACCCTGTAGAGACACAAAGAAGGGAAAATGGGAGATGTATATGGCTTATTTAGGAAATAAACCTATTTTTATTCTGGATAATAGATGGAAATGAGAAAAAATTCTTTTCCAAACAGTAGGAAATAAAAATAGTAGGATGGTGAGGTAGGGGTGCAGGTGTAGCAGACAAAATGGGGTGATTGCATATCCCCATCTCCACCCATGGTAGATTGACTCCTCTGCAATCCCTGGAAAGAATAGGGAAAGTAAATGAAAGGTCAGCAGACCTGAGGCATCCAGAGAAAAACCTGTGTTGAAGTTTGCTTAAAAAGCCTTACAGAGGCACAGTTAATTTCCATGTGAGGCAGAAGCCTCACACAGAAGCTCATGAGCAGCAGAATGCGCTCGGAAGGGAGCCCCAAGATGTTTTTCCCTACTGGAAAATTAATAAGGAGTAGCAGGCTGCTCTTCTGCTGGCTCGAGGCGAGCGATGGGAGGAAGGGCATCCCAGAGCCGGCCGTCACAAGCCTACCAGCGCAGAGGGGGGGGAGGGTGTCACCACCAATCTGCCAGATGGAGCATGTTAAAGGGCAGCCTGCTGAGCAGGGAAGGCAACAAGCCTGAAAAGCCAAGCACATTGACGAGTGCACCATCTCCCCTAGGAAAAAAACAGAGCTGCAGCCAGTGCTTGCAATTGCATCACACTGATTCAGATAGGCAGAGTTGAGGGTGCAGGTAGAACTTTGATTTATTGGATTGTATTAATAAACAAGCGCACCTGGTGGGTGGCTTGAAACAGAATTCTGGCTCCCCAGCTTCAGGGCTGGGCATGGATCTGTGCTTGTAGCCTGTCCAGTAAAGCTGACACTGAAATTCCTGTCAACTGAGGTGAAGCTGAGATTGGAGTGGTTGCATTACAGCAGAGAAGTCCCACAGAGCACTCCAGCACCCAGGAATGAGGGCTACAGAGGTCGAGTAGTACCTGAAGAGTAAAGCAAATGCCACTGGGCAAAGCTAAATCCAACTGCAAATCCCAAGAAGAGCATTATAGTCTCTTCAGAATTTTGAGTCTCCATGATTGTTATTTTTTACCACCTGTGACTTCAGTAACAGGCATCAGATTAAAAAACCAGCTCTTTGTCATCTCTGTTAGACATGTACTGTACCTCACATGGTCATCTCTGGTTCTGGGCATGATCAACTTTTGTTTCCAAGAATTTTAACTCTACAGGTATGATGGCTTTTGCTGACACGGACATTGAAGGCCATAAATAACACTCTAATTTGCAAAGTTTTCAGTTTATGGTTCTCTAGTGCATGGAGCTATGAAGCAGGTTTTCATAAATCTTCTCTTTTTATCTCATCTGATGGTTTCTTTTTAGATCTTCTCCTGCCAGCAATTTTCCACTTTGCTGGACAAATGAATGCGCGTAGGCAGAACGTCCATGGCAGTTGAAAGGTTAATGGAAGAAAAATGTAGTGACATCAGAGTAAGTTTTATTAAGTGAAGCTTTGATTTTCTCCATTGGGCTCCTTTGTATGAATAAACGTTCATTTTGTGTAAAGCACACAAGCACAGACTACTCAGGAGCAGAAAGCAGGAGAGTACAGCAAAGAATGTTAATTTGTTGTTTTTCTATAGTTCCTTGCAGCTGAAGGTCACAGTGATGCATTACATCTCAAGCCTCTCTACTCTTACACTGTGTTAAATATTACCAGTTTCTTATTATAAATAAATAAGAAACTGAAGCAGAGACTTGCATATTTAAAGATGAGAATAAATGGCTAAGGCAGCCCTGGGAGGGAATGTTGGATATTTCGATTCCCAGTTTTGGCCCTTCTCTAAATGAGACCTTTTCCTTTTTAAGGTGGTTGCTGGGCAGATTCTGGGCACAGGCTCTGTCAGCACTAAACAGATAAATAATAATAATCCAACAGATTCACAGTTGCACCTGACATAAATTTGAGAAAAGTTCTACTGCTGGCAAATACCGATTGCATGCCAATTATGGGATAAGTACCTTTTGTGAAGTAGAGAAAAGCCTATTGTTTTAAGAGGTTTTCAGAAAATTATACACCTGAAAGAGGTCACTTTCCATTATGCTCGAACAATTTCTGTTCTCTTAAAAAATCCTGGACATAAAAAGGACAAAAAGATCCTGTAATTTTCTAAATTGCAAAAAAAGATTTCTTCTCTTTCTGGTGTCCTTTCCACCAGGGGTGGCTGCTGTGTTATTAGTGCTGCAGGAGCTGAGGGCTGTGAAATGCAGGGGCAGGTTTCAATTTTAGGTGGAGCTGTGCAGAACTCTCATTGTTTCTTCTTCATGTGGCGTGTGGGGTTTATTTCGCACACCTGTGGTGGTCAAGGTTTCTTGGGGACGCGAAGATGAAGAGCAGAGGAAGGATAAAATAAAAAAAAGGAAAGATTTCTAAACGTTGAAAGGGTGACCCCCTTTTTCAAGGGCTGAAGATTGGTGAGAGCTATGAAGAAATGTTTAAGGGGAGAGAGCAGGAGCTTTGCTTGTGTTACAAGTATAGATTATTTTTGTGTGTTTTTAAAGAAACACTTTATCCTTTTGTCAATAGCTTTATTGAGAGATTTAATCTTTTTGGCATAGAATAATATGAAAATAGAAAATCATGTTTGGCACACACAGGATTTAACAAAAATTTGAGCAATGTTTTCCATAAACTTTTCCAGTTAACAGTAGGTTATATACTCTATTTCCAACCCCAATGCAGTAATATTCTGAGAGGAAACCTCACTATTTTTTCCTATCTCCAGGATAGCATGTAGTGCTTCATGATGCGATTTTCTCTAAATCCAGATTTTGTGATGATGTACTGGTCCTTTATGGGTCACATTCCTTTCACCCTCTGTGCTATAGCGGCTTCCACTGCAGATTGGATCCATAACTTGGCCTATATGGGATTTATACTCACAACCTGTGTCTTGTCCTCTGTGGAAATCCATATTGTCAATATAAGTGTGTATATGGCTGATCCCATACAATGTTATTCCACTTTACCTAAACAAGTAGGATTAAAAAAAGGGTGATGTAAGGAGGAAAAAAAAAGGGAGACAAAATAAATAAAAGGAGACAAACCCACAAGGATCCAAAATCCCATTGAAAGTCAATAAAGCTTTAGCACAGGAGTTATTTATATCCTTTTGTAAATGTTATCCACCTTTTCTGGGTGCAAAGTGCGTATTCCCTGTGGAAGGCTGGCTGAACACAGCAAGGCTTGAGGAGGAGGACGGGAAGAAGATAACAAGGCCACTGGGGAAGGACACAAGGCAATGGAAATTGTCTCAGACATAGCAGAGTAGTGGGTAAAGAGGCATGAAAGAGGAGGTGTGAGAAGGGTAAGCACAGAGGAGGGGGAGAATGAGTGAGAGGGCTTAGGGGGAAACCAAGAACTGTCATGCACTTGGGAATGCTGATTGGGGAGGATTAGCTGGCCTGGCTGCCCTTTGCTGGCAGCTGGGTCTCAGGAATGACCTGGGTTGTTCTGCTCACGCCATTGTATTTCACAACCTTTTAAACGTCAGGGTGTTAAGGTGGCTGGTATCAGCAGTTTCTAAGCTGCCTTGTCCACCAGACAACTCCATGGCAGAGCTTTCCTTGCAAATGAAAGCCAACCCAGTGAATCCTTCTGGGAAGGGCTGTTGTGGTGCACAGTTCAGGCCATGGTACGGGCTGGACTGTGGCGTCCCTGAGCTACAGGGCCCTGGGGGTCGCAGCTTCAGCAGCCAAGGCTGTGTGGGACCAGCTCTGCTGGGCGTTCTCCCACCTACATTCAGGTAATATTTTTACATGGAGGAAAGTGAAGTGGGAGAGGAAACCTTGTCAATGTCTATCAGTGTCTGGGGGACGTGTCAGAGGATGTCTCAGGCTCTGCTCAGTGGTGCCCAGCAGTAGGACCAGAGGAAATGCGCAGAAACAGATGCCCAGGAAATTCCACCTGAATATGAGGAAGAACTTCTTTCCTGTGCAGTGACCACATGTTGGAACAGATTGCCCAGAGAGGGTGTGGAGTCTCCCTCATTGGAAATATTCAAGAACCATCTGGGCTCAATCCTGTGCCCTGGGATAACCCTGCTTGAGCAGACGGCCTGCTGCGGTCCCTTCTAACCTGACCCATTGTGTGAAGAGAGATATATATATATATATATATAAATTGGCAAAAACTGCCTCCTTGTCTGTTATTTTATAAAAAGTACTTTTTATATGTCCATTTTTAATCCTTTGGAGCAAAGAAATTCAGCCAGAAATTTTATTCTTGCATTAAACACCCCACTATCATTGAATTTCATTTTACTGTAACTGATGACTTGTTTTAGGGCTGCACAGAGTTTCATGGTCAAAATGGAAATGAGTTGAAGAAAGCACAGCATAATTGAGAATTCGGCAATTTTACGTATCAGTTCCCCTATGATAATTGGCCTGCAAGATGAAATATTTAAAAACACAATCATGCTCTGCCTGTGTACGTGGTGCTATGTTTGTGTATCTGTGTGTTAGCACTGCTCCATGTATTAGTTGCTTGGAACTAATTAGTTGCTCACTACTCACAGCATCTGTATTTCACATCCCGTGGGACTTTAAGGAATGTGACCTTATTTTAATGCTTTTCTGTGCTTTGAGAATCCCTCCTTTGTATCTGCTCGTAGGACGTGTTTTGTTGCTTTAATAACAGTAATGCTTAGCACTCGTTTTAGATTTAGATCCCAAGGACATCTACAAAAGTAGACAAACATTATCTCTGTGATAAAATCACATTCCTATTTTAGAGCTGGCCACTTAAAACCAGAGCAGGCTGTTTAATGATTGGGTGTTGCTGGTGCAGGGATTACAATGAGCTGTGCTGGAAGAGCCAAAATTGGGTCCCAACTGTACAGATCCAGGGCCTTCCCTTGGCTCCCTTTGCTCCTCAAGTAGCTTCTCTGCACACACCCATGGGGGTATCTGCCCCAAAGGAATGGGCTGCTTGAATAAGGGAGTGCTGTGCTCCATCAAATAACATAATGGGAAAGGAGCTACTTGGAGAACATCCATGCACACACGGTGACTTGCAATAAAGATAGTGGTACCTGTCCACACAAGAAGAGAAACTCTATTTCTAAATAAGTGACGTGTATTTCTAGGGGTGTCTGAGTGCATAAAGATCATATGAGATACTGGGGTTTTACTCTGCTTTCCCTGTTGCACTTCTGTGTGCAAGGCTGGAGAGATATTGAAGCCCACTAGAACAGATTTATTTCCACAATAAAGAGTAAAGTTGATGTTCTTGAGGCTCAGGGAGGTTTGATTAAAGAGGTTCATTAGACTTTGTCTAGAATTTGGTGTAATGCTTGGTGTGTAGTGCTTGAACATGCTGAAGTTTGCCAAATCAGTACTTAGCGTGTATTTTTATGAGGATGTTGTTTGTGTTTAGTAGATGATGAAAGATTTTTCTATTTTTATTCAGCATCAGAGCTACATTAAAATTGGAGCTTGTTCAGTGGCTATTTTCTCTCTAGAAAGGCCATATTTTATAGGATGTAACACTCTGGGATCTTGCCACTTGTGTTCATGGCACTTCTGGTAGAAACTAGGTGGCTGGACCTCATGTCCTGGCTTGTGCTCCAGTTTGCACTGGCCAAAATCCAGTGTGAGTAATTATGTTCTGCATGCCTTAATTCCCCCAGTAATTCCAATTAGAGTTAGTATTGTTCTTGGTGCCTGATCCTCAAATGTTGTGTGGTGTTGCTGTGTGATTAAACTGTTGTGACATTCCATCCCAGAGGTAGGTAAAATGATCTTGGCTTCTCGATTTGTAAAGCGTTTCCCTGGAATAAATGGGCAAAATAAGCGTAAAAGATTATTACCCTTTATCTGAGAAATATTGATGAGAAGGTTTTCTGCTTGTTTGTTAGTCTTTTTTTTTTAGACTAAAGCAAGGAGTGTTTGAAACTTAAGACATGATGAAGAAAGTATAATTAGGCTGGCTGCTCAAGGTGTTTTAAAGGTTTTAAACCAAATGAAGATAATGTACCTTAATTGCATTTGCATAATGGACAGAGTTAAAATCAGATCCCTTTTTTTAATGTCTGTGACTTCCTCAGCAATGTACAAGACAGACAACTTTCTACCTGTGGCAAAAAGGCAAATTGAAGCTCAATCTGAATGGAGATTGGTATGTGAGCAGAGTTCAGATGGAGATGTAGCTGTGCTTGGTTTGCAGGGGGCAGCCAGGCTTACTCAGTGGTCACATTTGGGATTTACCAAGTCCTTGATCTTTGAGATACTCAGTGAGCTCATTGCAGCCTACTGCACACTCAAATCAACCCTGAACTGCAGAAGACAAGACCCTCTGCAGAGTGCATGCATGGTTGTTTTTTTCTACCCCACTATTCACCTGGCCCCAAGATTTCACACCCAAGCTAGATTAAAAAAAGCTTTGATGACTAAGAAGCATAAATAGTATTACAACAGTCTCCTGGAGTCAGAGGAGTCACTGAACAAGGGCACAGTGCATGTATGTTAGTTCCTGAGCAGGGAACTAACCCTGGGGAGCTGAGAGTATGCACAAGTTACCTTCATGTGCTGGCCCATATCAGCAGAACTGGCATTGTGCCTCTTCAGTCTGCAAACCCAGCTCCTTCCTGCAAGTAATGTAGATCCTCGGGGGGGAAAAAACAATCTTCCTTGCTCCAGAAATTGTCCTTGGTATCAGATGTCAGTAGCTCCCCCTCAAGCAATCCCAGCAAGGCTGAGACAAGCAACAGCCATGCATGAGCACATCAAAATATCACAGAAAACACTCTTAGCTACAAGAAAATTTGTGGGTGTTGGGTGATACTTTAGAGGAAAAATTTGCCTTCCTCAGCTGATAGCTGATTTGCTTCAGTGGGTCAGACTTGACTCTGAAATAAAACCTAAGATACTTGATAGGAAACAAGCTTTTTAAAAACACCCAACAGCTAAGATGCTAGTTATAACTATTCTTTTAATAAACAAGCGTCTTTTAAAGAAGGGCAAAATCACAATAGCTCATGTAGCACTCAGATGTGTCTGTTCCTTCAATGTCCAGTGTGTTTTTAAGATGAGCAGAATTTTAGAATGAGAAATCATGTTCCTGGTGCAATGGTATTTAGGGGTTTTATAGAGCGGAGCAGGAGCTTGGCAGAATCCAACCAAGAGTCCTGGGGATCTCCTATAGTTGCTTACAATAAACAGATTATCTGAAGAATGGAGCACTTTCCTACTTGTGGAATATCTGTCAGAGGCTGATTGTATTTCTGTTGTTATGAGTGCCAATGTGTTTGTTGGCCACTTCTGATGAAATTCCTTCAGCCGGTGCCACCTGCTGTGTCCTGACTGTGCTGGGGGCAGTTGGTGACTCGCTCAGAGACCTTTCTTCTCGTCTGTGGGCTCTGACTCACTGTTTGTTCTCAGCTTTGGGATCTTCCCTGCAGGCATTTCACTGTTCACTCAGTGCTCATCGAGGGTCAGTGGTTCCCCAGTCCCATGATACTCCTTGTACATCAAGCCTTAAGGGATGAAAGCAGGGAGCTCTCTCTTGGAAGTGAGTCTTTGGAAATCATATGAATTACTTGGTTTAGAGTGTCAAAATAAGGGCTTATAAGAACTCTCTTTTGACAAAATCTCAGCTGTGCTCTCAAAATGCAGATAGAATGATAACATGGATAAAGTAAAAGTCATTATCACAGTGATGTTTGTCACAACTGATCTCAGTTAACAGAAGCCACACTTGAAAGTATGTGTTGCCAAACTGTGGTGTATCCTAGGGGAGGCTGTTCCTGCAGAAGAGAACTGTGCATGGGTCAACAACATTCTTTCTGAACATTTGTGTAAATATCTGTATGAGATTTAAATTTCATTTTAACTAAATTTTAGATCCTGTCTTTGTTTGTTTGAAGAGGGAAGCACATTTTGGATAAAGGGGGTTTAGATTTTATGCTTTCTTTTGATTTTTGGTCTACTCCCCAGAGCCTTTTTTGAGGGTGGTCTTTAGTAAATTGCGTTGTTTGAGTTCTGCAGTAGCACATGGTCAAAGGATGTTATCCCAGGAAAGATTAATGTGGAGCATTGTCTATTCTAATGGACAGTTGTGACAACTTTATTTTCAGAAGTGACTTATGCAGAGGGCACGCTGTGATTTGCTGCTGGGTAAGTAATCTGCAGTATTGATTCTTAAAATGTCTGTATGTTTCTTAAAGAAAATAATCATTACTGTAGTTGGGAGTACAGCCGTAAAATGCAAGATTTCTTCCTGGGTAATTCAGTAGATGCTGAACATGATTAGTCTCAAGCTCTTAAGTAGAAAGTAATATATGATAGTGAATCTATTTCAGAAAGCATCTTTAAAAAAACCCACACTGCTACATTATTCTTTCAGCTGATAACTATTTCTGGTGCGTATCTCATTTGCCTGGTTTATACCATCTGCTTTCTTTCCAAGTTTAGTGTAATTATATTAGTTATCCATCACACTTGGAAAGTTTGAACACTGCCTTGGAAGTGTGTGAAGAAAGTTGAAGTAATTGTTGTCTTCTGACTTTGAATTCCACAATTTCTAAGTATTGTGTGTCAAAATAGCTGCTCAAAGAAAAAAACCTACAACTACTACCTTGAAAACTAAATGGAGTTAATAATGGTATAGATAATAATCTGATTTCTGTATGCTGCAGATGTGAATTGTCAGAGGAGAAAGAAGATAAAGCAGTGTATCATCAATAGGACTAGATCTTAGATGATTTTTTTTGCATAATTTGCATAGTAATGAAAGACAATTATACTCTTAGACTTCATTGTAAGCTCATATGAATCACCTTCAAGATAATTTATAGTACATGTATGGAAAGAAAACCTGTATAGTTTTACTGATGTTTCATCTTGGCTGTGTCAGCCTGACCTTCAGTCACTGTCAATTGTTCCATTCAGAGCAATCAATGGGAACGTCGTTAGTACCAGTCAGTGATCGCTTATGACAAATCAGTGCAATGTGATTAAATTGTCAGTGCAAACACACGTGATGGGGGCTGCAGGCGTAGGGAAGGAATACAGAAACCTGTCCTGTACACTCAGGCCTGCAGGTATCTCCAAAAACAGATGTGTGGAAAGGGCAGTAAATGAACAACAGAGATGAGTAGATGGTTTGTTTAAAAAACTGCATGTGAAATTTGAATGGCAAAGACAGCAGCAACAGCAGCCTCTGCTCAGTGAGAGTAGTGTCTTTAGTTTCTACTCCAAACTACATTCAGATCTGCTTCATGCCATTAACTGCATGTTCCCCTGCTGCAATGCAGTTACTTTCATGGAGAAGTTTGTTCTTCTTGAATCTGTACCCAGGCTTTGAGCAACCCCCTGGTGGAAACCTCTCCATGCCCTCATCTGTCCTAGGGGAGGGACAGAGCCTTTACCTGAGCTGTGAGGAGTCTGTGCTGTTGTGCAATGTGACCTCTGCTGAAAGGTTTGGGCAGGGTCTGTGTTTCCCAGGTAGCTTCTCTGAGTAGTTACCAGCCTGAATCCAGCTGGAAAATGGGACTGGAGACGATCCAGTGTGACAGGTGCATCTGTGATGGGCAGTGCCGAATGCAGTCTTTGGGTTTTTTCTGACTTCTAGAAAGTGACAGCCACCCCAAATCTGACTCTCTTCCCCCAAATTCTTTCTTTTCAGGACCAAATGTCTACTGCACTTCCAGGTTGCAGATGTCATGCTGATTTTTCTGGACCCCATCTGTCTTGTCCACAGTTTTCAGAGTCAAATCCAGTTTCCCTTTAGGACCTTCCATCTTTCTTTCTTCCAGGCTTTCTTGTCTCCCTGTTGGTCAGTAAGGTCTTCTGCTTTCTGTGAGAAGCTGAGGTCACTGGAAGGGTAACAAACTACTCCAAGAAACCTTCAGAAAGAGAGATATTTTTCATCTACTGACAAAGTAAAGCCACTTTTAGCAAGTGCTGTGTGCTGCTTATGTGCTCCTTGGCTGGAAGAGGGTTGCATAGTAGAGAAGCCAGTGGATCCAGAGAAAAGGTCAAAGGAGAGGAAAGAGAAAGGAGAGTGCCTGATGTTGTTTTTAGTGCACATGTATGGTAGAGTGGTAAATGTGGAAAACAATTGTGTGGAGAGGGGAGAACTATGAAAATAGCTGGAAATTTCATTTAAAACCTATTTTGTTTTTGATTGAGCTGTCGTAGGCAGTCTGGATCCAACTGAGGATCTATTTTGGTTCCTCCTTGTGAACAAATACTATTTCTGGAGTTTGTCTTGATCAGGATGCGTGCCAGCCCTCCTACTGTTCAGCTTCTCACACTGTTGAGCTGTGGAGTATTGCTCATCCCTGGGAAGGGTCATGGGTGACACTGAACCCTCCTACACTTGTAAGACGAGGTGCCAACCCCCTTCATTGCCATCTTGTTAATTAAGAGCTGAAATAACTGTAGGCCCCTTCCCAAAACTTAGATGTATGGCCCAGGGCTAGCAGAAACATGCTGTGCAAAGTGGGGATTTCCAAGGGATTGATGCACCAAATTAAACAATTACAGCACTTATGAGCTGGGGCTGTGTTTTGGAGTCAACCAGGAGAGACAGTAGCAGTAAAACCCAAGGGGCCTTGGTGAGAAAAGACCCAACACAAAATAGTTCTTTTAAATGCTGGCTGGCAGAAGAGCAATAAGGTAGTCTTGAGCTTCATTACCTCTATGCCATAGAAATAGGGCTTCCAAATGTATAGGATGTGTTAAGGGTACTTTGGGTTCCTCATGAGATCATCGTTCTTGCTGGAATTCCTCCTGAGATGATTGGATTCAAAAGGGATAATATTACTCTATGGCACTAGGAAATGACAAGTGCAAGGCTCCTCACATGGTAATTAATCTGTTCCAGCATCACCTCATTTCTCATTCCCAGGATCTGAGGTATTTCCGTGAATGTGCTTTACCAAAGTGCCGCAGATCCATCTCAAGTTCCTAGCCCTGGTTCAAGTCTTCTGCCTGTGCTTTTCCAGCCTCAGACAACAGACCCCCAGTTATACTGCCAGCTGCTGTTCTTATAGTGGTGTAGGTGTCTGACAGAAATGCAGGTGGCCATCTTCAGGCAGTATCAGCTTTATTTTCATGATAAACAAACTCCATCTCACTCAGCCTAGCTGTAAGTTTGATAAAAACCATTCTCACTCACACACTTGGTTTGTATTTGCCCAGGGTTTTCCAAGTGGTACAAAGATTCAGTATCATTTACCTTGATTTCTGAGGGTTGTGGAAAAGAAAGTCAATGCAAGCACCCAGCTGTGTTACAAACTGCAGCTCGTACCAAAGAGATGACCATTATATAGGTTACATATGTTCAAGCTGAAACTTTGCAGTAAATTGTGGAAAATTGAGTGAGACAAATCACTAGGTTAGAGATGGTGTTTCACACCAGATCAGATCAAGCCAAGAATTAATATACCAAGATGTGATATTACTTAATAGTTAAAGCACTAGTTGCTTTATTAAATATATTCAAACAGGTTAAAGTCAGCCCCAAGGTCCCAGATATCCTGCACAGATAGTGAAAAGTGAGTTATTCACAGGCCCTTCTTCCCTGCAAGTAGCAAGGCTCCTGGTAGCTGTCATACTACCAGGATCTCAAAGCTGAAAAATCAGTTTAAGAGAGAAATACCTTTTTCTTATAAACTTCTTTCAAGTCCTGCCTTATCCCACCAAATGCAGAATATATTAATTAGTAAAACTGGATTTTCATCTTTCTTCACCTTCCCTCCTCTACATCTGATTGACCTCCCCATCATCCATGTGCAATTGTGAGGGGTTTGCCTGCAGGGTTAAAAGGTCCTCTCCAGAATTTGGTCCAAAGCCACGTCTGACCTTTGCTCCCATGTTTCATGCACTGTCCAGGCTCCCCTCTGCTTTCTTACAGATCTTGCTTCCTGCCATTACCTTCCTTTTTACTACTTGAAACAAAACAAAACCACCTCCCCTCCCCAGAGTCCCAGGTCTCACCAGCAGGTATCCTTCTCTGCTCCCCTCTCTTTGCTGTGTCTCACTCCAATTACACAGCAAGTGGGGTTTCCCTTTGAAGTTCCCTCGTTGCTTGGCTCTGTATTGACTGCCCCCCATGCCGATGTATCATCAGCAGATCTGACAAGTTCACAGCTGGTTTCTCCCCTGTAGTTGCTGCTGATTAGAAACAAAGAAGGTATTTATTGAACCTTCCCCCTCTACTCACCTGATTACCCTCTCCCACAGCCTGTTTTCAGCATTTCATTTGGAGGGGATTTTGTCTTTTAATAGATTTTGGTTATCTCCTGTTCCTAAAAAATGAATGAGGGAGAGAGGCATCTTTGGGGCTACAGCCCAATTTTGTGGGCACACACCCTCACATGCACCTCCTGCACCTCTTGTTTTGACAGTTCTGGTAGGACAGAGAGCCCCCCTCCCTCCTTCAGGGTGCTGGGAGCTACAGATCTGCAGGTCCTGAAAGAATTAGGGGATGCTGCTGTGTGGTAGAGAGCTGGAGTGAGCAAGGCACCTTGGAGTTAGGGGAATATGCTCCTTTTTTCCTTTGGAAATAATCAGGTTAATTCCAATTCTGTAGGATCTTTGAGGAAGGTGCTGTGTCCTGGTGACTGTGCCTGCTTGCATCATCCTCTGCTTGGCAGGTAACACTTAGCACGGGCAATAGAAACGCTTTAAACTCTAAACAGCTCAGGGTGAGAGGATTTATTAATTTTTGGTATTGTTTAGGTTTTATTTCCTTTGCTGAAAGTGTCCACAAGGGGCCAGTCTGCTGATTATCTGGGGATGCAGACACTCATCCACAGAGAGCTGGAATGAGCCCCTCCAAACTCTGGGTGTATGGACTGGTCAGCCTTGCAGCTGTTGCCCAAAAAGCATCAGCTCCTTGCCTGAGACACACCAGAGTGAAAGGTTCTCTAAACCATTTTTTTAAAGCCACCAGTTTACCATACCATCTAGTCCTTTCCTTATTGTGTAGCCACTTCATGGTTTTAATTAATATTATGATTATACAGCAGACATGCTTCTATAGCGTCTGTTGCTGTGGCAGCTAGACACTTTAATTACGGAGATTAAAACACAAATCGAGGACAATACAGAGTCGTTATGGTGATAATTACCAGATTGGAATATTTGTAGAGAACTGGCCACTTGAGCCACTGGGGTTAATGCACAAACACGTGCTTCTGGGGATCCGTACTCAGGTGGGTGGTTGGGACAGGGCAGGGAGAGCATGGAGGGCACTGTCTTGCTGTCACCTTCCTGAAGTGTTCTAGTTGTTGGAAGAATTGAGAGAGAAACCTCTTTTAACCTGCTGGGTTACAAATTTGCTCACCTAGGGTCAATACCCTAACCTAGGGCTTCAGAAGTTTTATTCTGCTATTTATTTTAAAATAATTTTTGTTTAATCCTAAAGGACACATTTTCTCATTTGTTACCACAGTGAAAATGGTGGAGGAAGGATTTTCATTGTTTACTTCAGGGAAACTTGGAAGTTCATTTCATGTTTAAAAATTGGAAATATTAAACTAAAAATTTTTGCTTTTTTAGATCATGAGCTGTTTGGTGAGCAGAAACAGTATCATACATTTAATACACATTTCTGAATATTCTAGTCCATCTCTGGTTGCATTTCAGATTTTGGGGGTGGGGAGGAAAATTGCTTGAAATAATTAATCTGGCTTTAAAATCACCGTGTAATTTAGGCTTGCAGATCCAGCCCAGAAAGCTTTCATAAGGCTTAAAAATACTTGCCAGCCTCAAAATATGGTTAAATTATTTGTCTTCAGTCTTTTTATTTTACAAAAAGAAATCTGTAGTTTAAGAATCTTTGTACATTGCTCTTGTGAGCTTGTAAATACCTTCTTTCTTGATACATCAGTGCATGTGTTCTTTCCACTGAATTTTCTGCTTGCTTGCTTGCTTGGGTGTTCACTTACTTTTTAAATAGAAAGAACAGAATATATCTCCCCTTAATTCTTGGCCCAGAGGTCTGTAACAAATCTGTTGTTATCTGGCAGTTTGTAGTTGTCAGATGCTCGTGCAGTGGTCACTGGGAAATGTAAATGCTGCTCCTTTGGATGCAAAGGACCCTGATACTTTGGTCGAATGCTCCCTGATTTTGCCACCCTGCATCCTCCTGCATCATTGCCAAGTCCCACTTGTCTCATGCTGTCACTCTGGCAGGGAACTGAGAGTCTTAATCATATTACGAACATGGCAGGTTAAACTCAGAGAGGAAAACTCCAAAGGGTCTCTCCAAAAGGATTTCTGATTGTTGAAAAGTCTCCAAGTCATCTACTGCCAGCATTGGGAGACACCTGGGGTTGTTCCCCTCTGTGCAGGAAAGGAAAACATTTCTTTTTTGAAAGAATGCACCGCTGGTTCTTCCTTAACTAGGCAGAAATCAGGGGCTACCAGCAGGAGCTGACTGTAAACCTACAGAGTGACAGATAAACCAAACCCAAGCCATGGAGAGTGTGTGTGGTCATGTGTTGCTCGTCTCCCTGGAGAGCTGTAGGGATGCTGTGTGGGAAGGTGGAAACAGCAGCATGTGACTGTCTTCCCTTTCCTGCCACCCTCCCTTGATCTACAGTAACACTCCTGATTTGAGGCAAAGCTCAAATAAACCACAGAAAGTGCTTCCCAGCCATATTCCCTTCCTCTGCTCATTTCTCATATGTGGAAGGAAGCCAGATCTCTAATTGTTGCTGTGTCCCCATGGATCCTCTTAGGGAAACAAGTTGTTACCCGTGGGGATTTTCCCTACGTGTTTTCAGGAGTGGGTTTTTCCTTACAAATGAAGGGAGACTTTAAGGGACTCAGCTGAATGGTTGTACTGTGGGCTCTCCAGGGGAGTGAGTACTTGCCTACTTAGGGCAGGTGAAAGAAGAGCTCTTCAGGTCATGCAATGCAGCTTTATTTCACATGGGTTATTTCATCTGCAAGTGTCTCCAGCCACACTGCAGAATTACACAGCAGAAAGCATGGGGTGTAAATGAAGGACTTTACATACAGAGCTTTCTTGGAAATAATGTTACAGAAAGAACTTTCTTTATTCCTTACTTGAGTTTTCTACAACATACCTTCTATTTTGGCAGCATGGAGCTGTTGGCATCCCAGCCTCCTTAGCTCTGGGACTTTTGACAATGTTTTCCATTTGCTGAGAGGACATACAGGAGCTGGTAATAAACAGCTCCTGAGGGATTGTTCCTTAGATTGTCCATGCAGTGTCTTAGTTTCTAAATGTGATGGATCACTAATCATACTGGTGGCATTAAAGCAATTAAGAATAGAAAAGCCAATAAAATGTTGCATTCCCCTGAACTTAATAGAGGCTTTGTCAAATACTTCAGTAGTGCAGGGATTTCATCCTGATTATTTAAACATTTAGAACATCTGAATTGCAGTTTAAAACTGTGTTAGTTAAATGCTTAACTAATCCAGACATTTAAGATAGCAGGTGTACGTGTGTGCATGCACACTGCCTGTGGATGCACACTGTAAATGCCTGTAGTTCCATGGCAGGGATGTATGTAGGGGAAGACTCCTCACACTCTTCCACTGCTCCAGCTTGGACTCCCACACATGAAAGACAGTCCTCCACAAACTTCTCCAAAGTGGACCTCTATCATGGGTCTCCATGGGCTGCAGAGTCACGCTCATGAGTAAGACCTCATGGGATGCAGAGGAACTTTTGCTCCAGTGCCTGGAGTACCTCCTCCTCCTCTTCCTTCTGCACTGACTCTGGGGTCTGCAGGGCTGTTGCTTTCACTTTCTCATTTCTCTCTTCTCTGCTTGCAGTTGCTCCTGAACAATAACTTTTTCACCTTCTTAAATATGTTGTCCCACCTCCACCGTCACTGATGGGCTCGGCCTTGGCCAGGTGACACTCTTGGAGCTGCTGGTGTTGGCTCCATCAGACATTAACTAAACTTCTGGCAGCTTCTCACTCAATCCACCCTGTGATCTGCCCTGCTCCCAAACCCTTGCCATGCAAACCCAATATGCTTGTTACCACTCCAGACTCACTTGTTAGACCCCACTGGACAAGTCACTTCAGAGCATTAGCAGTAGTTTCTTTTCATTAACAGTCCTGTTAATTTGGGAGGCAATAAACAGCATTGTGTCCCAAGTGTTAGAGAAGTTGTGGATGTTTTGAGATGCCCAACTCAGCCTTAACCTGTTGGTACTACTGTGCCACTGAGCACTGCATGCCCACAGCTGGATCTATTCCTTCTTTTAAAGACTGTGTTAAGAAGGAACCCACCTGCCATCCCCAGGAGCTGCCAGAATGCTTCTTCATGCTGCCTTTCTCTTGTATCATGGCATATATAAAATCAAGTAGTTCTGAACCTTACCTGCCTTCGAGATTCTTTGTTTCAAGAATGCCCAGACTGACACGCGCTGCTGAGATTTGACTCCAGAAAATCAATTCTGCCACTAGTGCAGTGCCCACATCCACTGCATGTCTATAGGGAGAGGAAGGTAAATCTTGCAGTCCAGATGTACATTCTGCTTTAGCTGACATCTGTGATCCAACAGACAGGCATATGCCTCTATTTTGTTCAGCTCCCCTCAGCCCTTTAACAGTGTGAGTCCTAATTTCACTAAAAGTATGTCATTTCTTTAGTGTTTTGGGGGTTTGAATCTAGGACAAGAGTATCAGCAGAGAGGAGCAGGTACAGATATTCAGCCTGTATATCTTATCAGATATTCAAGAATGCAGTAAGAAATGTCAGAGAGAGCTTTCTATGAAATATTTAATTAACAGCAACAGCTACAGAAATGAAAAACAACATCCAGGCAATTACAGTGTTCAATAAAGCAGCTCTCAGAGGATGGAGCAGCAACGGATTAGTGACTGACTGGCATTTAAATATGTTATCAACCAGTTAGGGAGACCAGAGTAAATTTGCTCCCCTGGGGATCAAGCCAGTAGAAGTATTATAACTATATTATTGTTTCTCAGGGCAATCAATTGAATTATGTGGTGCAGTAGTCTGGGCCGCTTGGCTCTTACTCCAGCAGCTGGTTACGTGATTTGTTTCACAGAATCCTGGAATGGGTGAGATTGAAAGGGACCACAGTGGGCCATCTGCTCCAAAATGGACATTCATTCCACTGGACATTAATCCAGTGCCCTGGGTGAGAGACCTCTGTCAGTTTGCAAACAGCATTTCCTTGTTTAAAATCAACAATTTCACTTTTTGATTTTAAATGCAGAGTGTGCGGGGAACTCTATAATTTATAAAAGGAGTGGAATATGATAATCTTTGGATGTTAAATTAGAGCACAATGAAGAATTTATGTTATCGTTTCCTCCAGGGCCAAATATATGCTGAGAGGGCATAAGTAGTCTACCCCCTCTAACACCTTCTTATGATCATGTAAAAGTGTGGATGGTTTCACTGATTGGGGGTTTTTGCTGTTATAGATTTTACATTAAAAAAAAAAAAAAAAAAGGAAACCCTGGAATAAATAACTGTGCTTTTAGTATGATGGATGAGATAAAATTCCATGAACTGCAGTCATACTTCATTGTGAGCTAATGCATTCCCTTTTCACAAATACACGCAGACTTGATGATGCAAAACCCCATTCTGTGATTAGGCTGTACAGGAGAGGCACAGTGTACCTGCCAGGGTACACAGGTACACCTGTAGGTGAAGTTCTGATTGCATCTGGTGGTTGAGTCCTTTGCTTCTCTCTGTAGAGTGCAGGGATGCAAAGGAGCTGGTAGGGAGGTGGCAGTTTGCAAAGTTGGACCTAATAAGTAGTATTTTGTATTGATTTATGTTTGCTGCTGACCAATTTGGCAAGAAAATTAAAATGAAACAGCATCCCTTCAATAAATAACTGGTCCAAACCCCACAGTGTATGAGCCAAAGGACAGCCAGACAAAGTGTTTTGGTAAGGATCTACATTTCTTTAATATTGTTCATTTGTTCTTTATAGCAGCAAGGTTGCTGAGATTGTCTGTGCAGCCAATATTGTAACAGGCTCTTTTTCATAAGGAGACACAGAACAGCAGAGAACAGCTTGTTGGTTTTTTTTTTTTTCTCCCATTGCATTCCTATATATTATTTCCCCCACAGCTCCTTTCCTCTCAATTTCTCTTCCAAAATTAAGAGCAACCTTTAAGCTCTGAGAACACTGGGAGCCAATGTAATGGTCCAAGACAGACAGCTACCAACAGTCACCACTGTGACTGGGACTGATTTCCTTCACTGTAAGTGCATGTTATTGATGGTTGGAAGTGAGGAAGAGCCCTGGATAAGTCAATCTATTGAAAACCCAGGGTCTAGAAGTCCCCTGGAATAACTAAACCCTTTTCCATTAATGGCAGGCTTCTTCATGATAGAAGAAAAGATTGCTATTAAAACACACAGGAGGCCAAGTACCTTCAATACAGTTAAAATTATTAATTTAAAGATTGTGAACTTCAGAACAGTACAGTCAACAAAATAATACACCAACATGAACGCATTTATGTTCACGACCAAACAGGAAGATGATTCACACACAAGCACATTGTGCTACTAAAGCCCACCTTGAATGCCGAGTGGTATAAATCACAAGTGTCCCTGATGCAATGCTGATTACATCCAAGGCAGGTAAATTGGGTGGGATGGTCTCATCCACCTGGCAGGAGAGGCACTAAAGCTCATCCTGTTGCTCACTGCTGACCAGCTCGTTGTGAAGAATCAAGAGGTGTCCTGTGTTACCTTATCTTGCAGATGCCAAGATATAAAATCTGTCACTGATAAGAAATCCTTCACTAAAAATGACACATTTTGTACCTGAGAAATGGCCAGTGAGGAAAAACATGGGACCAGCTGCCCTGAGATGTTGCTGCTGGAATGAAATTCAGAATGTGATAAAGTGCAGACTGATTAAAATGCATTTTTCAGCTCTGTTCCCTTTGCACTTAGTGCTGAGGTGTTTTGAGGGTTCCGCAGCACCCCTCAGCAGTCTCTGGTAATTCCATATCACAGCAAGGAGAGAAAGGCAGTGCCCAGGCAGGTGAGAAACTCATGGAAAAACTGTTTCTACCCCACTTAGTCTGCACAGTCCCCAGTGGCAGTATATAGGGGCAGTGTGGGTCCACTCCTGTGTCTTATAAAGACACCTTGGAGGAAACTTGTCATGATGGAACAAATTCTTGCTGTAGAAGTCATGAAGTGACCCTCTAAAGTTAAATATTGAGGGTCAAGTTGCTTGTAGCTTGTGTGGTTTTCCCATTACCCCTGTAATGCTGGAAAGTGAGGGAAGCAGAATAAGTACAAGTAAGATGTTCTGAATAACAGAAGTCTGAAGTTAATTAGTGCTCAGAAAGTGGATTGAAGATGAAAAGCACTGCTGCTAAGTGTTATTAATAGTGGAGTAACCCTGCTGTTAATTATAAATAACAATAATGCTACGGAGTAGGCTACATGCAAAGATCTCAAAATGCTTTTGAAATATGAATCACTGATTTATTCTGATATTCAAAGTGGGAAGAATGAGCCGTGGAGGCATGTAACAACTTGTTCCATTACAGTGTTAAATACAAAAGAAGAGGAGTCCAAGGCTGCAACCCAGATCTCAGAGTTGCATTTTACAGGTGTAACACCCCTGGGCTGTTCCTGAGCTGTGCAACACTGGGCAGCACAGTCCAACCTCTGACTTCCCTGCAGTTACACAGGGAGTGTCTGATTGTGCAAAGTATCACCCACAAACTGAAAAGATCTGTATGTCTGATTTATCTTCTCTAATGTTAGGAAGTGCAAGGAATCCTGGCAAAGAGTCTGAAGCTACACAAAAGAGAGTTATCCAGCTCCAATGCTGTAATTCCCCTGAAAGCATCCCTGGGATTCCAGTCTTGCAGTCCACATAAACATAAAGACATTCAGTATTGGTCCTCCCTGCCACTGCTTTGTTTCAGCACGGAGTGATACTCAGCTGATCTCTCACACAGAGGTTTCCCAACTCAGAGCCTGTCACTTATTCCTAGAATTCTGAAAAATGAAGTCTGCAGATGAAGTGACTCAATCAAGGCTGAGCAAACAGTGACTGAATTTCAATCAGAGATGCCAAGCACACCCAAGGACCCTCTTAATTTTAGGGAATAACAATGTGAAAGTAAAATGAAAAGAACCAGCTCCTGGCATGAAAAGAGCATCTCATGTGGGCCTTGCACTCTCTCATTCTCGTGGTTAATAGAGTTCGCTGCTGTATTAGTTTGGCTCTCATCAGCCCCTTTTTAAATGGGGTTTTTAGTTCTCCAACTAATCTTTTCCTGTGAAGGAGGGTTCATTTGTATGCTGTTATTGTCATTAACAGTGTAATCTTCAGTCATAATGTTAGTGTGTCTATTCTGTGCTTCCTTAGGGTAGCTGTGAAGTACTTCTCCACTAACCCATGAGTGCCTCTGTTTTCACATCTTACTAAGGACTATTGTGTATTGTGATCATCTGCTAATAGAGGAGATTAGCTGAATCACAGCAGTCTCCAAGCAAGAGATATGACACTTTTTTTTTTTTTCTTTTTCCTCCTCAGTTGATGTTATATGCTTGTCTTTTTATACTGGCAATAATCACTTTGTGTTGTGCTTTTATTATTGCTATTTCTGTTCCAAGACTTTGAACTTCAGAGTCCTAAAGCGCTTCCTTGTTTCATCTTCATGGCCATTCAGAGTGTTTAATGGGTTTACAGGCAATCAAGACTTCCATCTTCCTTGAATGGAGCTTTTGTTGAAGTCAATCTGCTTGCACAACTGGGATCACAGGTGTATGCAACCTTTCAAGCAGTGGTTCTTGTACTCCAGACCAAGTTTACCCAGATGTTATTTCGAGAGCAATCAGAATTATTAACGTATAGTTCAGCAAAATGTTGACAGAATACAAAGCATAAAACACCTTGCGCTGAAACTCCAAACCCAATTAAATGGGCTAATTCACCTACTGCTTAATTGGCTGGAAGCCATATGAGTAATTACGCCACTGACATCTTCCAAAATTATATTCTTAATTGTTACATTTATTTGCATCACAATGAAATACCCACATCTCAGCTCAGCACGCTCAGCTCCTCTTGCAGCACCAGCCTCACCGGCGGAAGGGACGAGGCAGTTTTGCATTTCACAGGGTTGCCTTCGTGAAAACGTCGGTTGGCAAAGCAGCAAAGCAGGGCCTCTGGGAGCTGGGGCAGGAAAATGCAAACTTGGTCTGTTTATTCCTGAACATATGTAGCTTGTTATTGTGCTACGTGGTGGCTTTTATTGTAGCACGCTGCAGAGACGCCTCTCTTTTCTTTTTTCCCCTTCTCTGTTATTGTTCACTAAAATGCACAAACGTGGCAGGGCGATGTGATATTGGTTGTGCTTGCAAACTGCAATATAATATCACACTCCAGAGATGCAGTGTTTCTATTTGCTATCATAAATTTATTTCGTATTTTCTTTCCTTCATAAAATATCCCCCTACTTCTTTATACAAATAATGTCATTCCAAGGAAAATGTATGCAGAACCACTTTACAGAAACCCTCTATAAGCACTGTTTGGTCTTGCTGTGTAGATCTACTCTCTAATTGCTTTGAATTTACTTTATTGCAAGGCTGGGGATTGCTTTGAAGTGATTATGAAAGAATAAGCAGGCTTCTGCAAAGGGAATTTAGGAAAGAAAAAGCTTTTAAGAAATCCTATTTTGAAGTTCCAGTTCCAGTGGGTCCCTGGTTACTGAAATGTAATGCCAGCACATTCCCTTCCCTTCTTTCTCTCTAACGGCAAACTCTTCATCATTAATAAGACTTACACTGGCATGAAAATTGTTTCTTGAGATCATTTTCCAGCCGTGTCATTTTGTTGTAGGGTCCCAAAATATTACTGTATTTATGGTTTTCTGAAAGCCCTTTATATGCATTCAGGAATATTTTCATCCCTCTCACAAGAGCTTTACCCAATTCTAAACCTCTTCCAAAACACAATAGACACATGATGGGTTTGCTGGCTGCGTGGTATCTTCTTTCTGGAGTACATGGCTTAGGTACAAAGTTCATCCGAGTGTCTGTTTGACCAAAAGAAATGGAATGCTGAAAAGAAGGACTTAGATGGAGCAGGTTAATGTTATTTTAAAAAAAAAAAAAAGAGAGAAAATGGAGTAATAAAAAAGGGAAGTGAAGATTTGGGCTAGAATTTGTTATATTTATGAGCAGTCCAGAGACCCATGCAAATGCTGCAAAGTCCAACGACTTTGTAGGAAAGAAAAAAGAGGGAGGGGTGTTGTATTTCTCAATGTATAATTGGTTAGAGATTTATATAAAAACCCCAACCCATATTTATCGGTCTTTCTATCTATCCCAGCATGAACATTGGGGAATGACAAAGAAGGAAGGAAAATCAGACCCATGTTGTTTTCTTCAGGCCTTAGGAACAGCGTGATTCCCAGCCAGCATTCCCTGTTAGAAACTCTCTGCTGCAGTCATTTATGAATTGCTTATTTATCACCAAACTCAGAATTTCCATCCATGCATAGAAGACATGTTGGTATTCTGATGCAAAACTAATAACATCTGCTCTTAATTAAACATTAATGGTAACAAATGGCAGCCTATCAGGTTTTTATCCCCTGCCAATCTCAAAATCTTCTGGAAGGCAGATTTCTTACCCTACCTCACTTAGGGCCCCCTGAACTCCAATGATCACAAAAGCTTCACCATTACAGGCCTGCCCAGGACTGTCTGGTTCAGATGTGGGTGCTGGACACTCAGAAAATAAGTCACCCACATTATTTCCAGGAATCAGGCAACACAGGGATAAACCCGCTGGCTCGTGGTGCCTCACGCAGGACTCATGCTGAGGAAGGTGTGCTCAGGGATGTGCTTTCATGTAACTGATTGATGCTCATTTGGGTCTCCCATGTTGAAGTTCAAATTAATAATGCTCAGCTTTAGATTATTTCTTGTAAAATGCATGTTTGGGAAACATGTATTGGGGAAAAAGTGGGTCTGTGAGTGAAAAAGGAGCAGGCATGTCTGACAGTCCCACAGGAGATAACTAAAACGAATAAAGCTGCGGGCACAGAAGGAAGTGAAGAATTTCTGTAGTACATAAGCATTAAATTTGTGATAAGTCATAGTTTCTCTGGGAAAAATGTGTTCCTATTCAGGCAGCCTATGGAAAAGTTGAAATGTGTTGTAAGTGGTTTATAAGCTGCACAGCAACTCCTGCCACGGTGGGTGAAATTCGGCTGCTCTGGCACTGTTTGGGGCTGTCGCCTCCCGGGTGAACTCTCCTTGACTGGTTCTCTATCGATTTTTTTCCCTGCACAAAGACCAGGCACCTTTTCCCCTTTTCATTTACAGTCTGTCTCCACAAAAGTCAATCAAATGGTCTTACCTATAACTCACTTCAAACACTAACTTCAAAACCACCAGTTCAAAGAATTTCAGTTTATTTGCTGGTTTTGCAGCAGTTACAGCCTAAATAATTAGCTATTACTTTTTAAATATGTGTTTTAAAGATTATGGTTTAAATCCCCAAACTGTGTCATCATTTGGAAACAAGTCTCCTTAAAATTGCAGAGCCAGCAGAAAGCACAGGAAAGCTCCAGATGGTCCAGTAGTCTGTGGTTTATTTACAGTAAACCCGATCCTTCCCCTCAGCCTTTTATCTCAGAAAGGACAGGCGGTTTGCAAAAGGAGAGGGCTTTTCTGTGAGCTCCATGAGGTGTCTGAGTTCTTTTACTCGCCCACAAGTGAAAAAGCCAATTCTGGTGCCCTAAAACCAGCTGGGAAAGTCCAAGGAGTGCTGAGCTCTCGCCCACACGGGTGCCTCAGGCAGTGTCACCCCCGGACGCAGCCGAGCACATCTGTGTCGCATCTGCCAAGGGCAGAACTGCTTGGGGGGTGTTGGTAAGATACCTCTGAATGATTTTTTTCCCCTCTTGATTGTTTGTTTTGAGGATCTTGACAACAGCATGTTATTATTTTACGATCTGTGGCTTTGAAGGTAGAACTACAGAAGAGATTTGACTGAAATATTTGGGGTATTTGTAAAGCTCACATCTCTACCATGGCTCAGCTCTGCTTTCTTATCGCTCACAAAGAGTCAGAGTTTTCATCCATCAGATGTTGCCCTAAATCAGAAGAAAGCCCTGTTGTCCATCTCTGCTGAGATCTATAGAGAACATCTTTTAGGGTCTCCCAGTACATTTTTTGTCAACTGTGTTTTCCTTGTATGCTTGTTTGTGCTCCAGCTGGGCCTTCTGTGCCTTGTACAGAGAAGCAAACCCTGCCAGCACATTACATTATTTATAAGGCAGAGATGCTATCAGATCTCACTCAGGTTGGAAGAGGCTCCGCTTTCAAATAATTATAGAATTTACATTTATGTATTGCCTCTTGGGGAGACCCTGGAGCACTGTGTGGAGTGTCAGTGTGGAGCTGGGGTTGTGAGTTTGCTGCTGAATGGAAATAAAATTGGTTGGAGGGGGATAAGGGAGTGAATCCCACACTGGTGTCCAGCTGCCAGAGGGTGTGAGGAGAGTTTAGGTGGAAGATGCAACTGTCTAAATTGGAACTTGATTAAGAGACCAGGCCTGGAAAGAGTGCTGATCTCTCTTTCCAGTGTGGACGGGGGCTTGGTTTTGTTTTTCATCTAAAAGAGTTAATAATTGCTGCATAGTTCCTTATGCAAAGGTAACGGGGGCTTCAGCCCAGCCTACAAGGCAGTGATGTGGTTTTGACAGAGAGCAGGGCTGGATGTGGCGTGGGGTGAATTCAAGGGTGCACCCACGAGTTAGTCACAGCTGCTCATGGCTAGGCTGCTTCACATCACGTCTATTAATGGAGTTTTCCAGTTTTAGCCATGACTTGGCATGTTTCTGGCTTCTCAGCAGGGACAGACACAAGCTGCATCTTCCTCCAAAGTTCATTTTATCAGAATGTTTGTAACATATGCCTGTCTCTAGGAACGTGTTTGTTGGAAGGAGGGTGTTCTGGAAGGATGCAAAATATCCATATTTTAAGCACAAAGCCTAGTGAAGAACTTAATTTTAGTGCATTTGCAAGTGGAAGAAGAGCTCTGCTTGTTCTTGACTTGGCACAGTGCAACACATCAGTTAAGCAGTTTGGAAAAGTAGATTAACTTGGTGGAGAAGTCCCAAGTCACACCCTTTGTTCTTTGGAAAAATCAGTTTTATAGAGGAAGCTTTAAAATAAAAAAAAAAAAAAAAAGGAGAGGGGGAAAGGCCCAGGAATACCAGGACTGGGATGTCGAGATAGCTCTGATTTGAGATAAACTGGATTCCTGCTGTAAAGGCTGTTTCACTGGTCTGCTCCAGTGCTGCCACAGTTCTCTTGGGGTATCTGAGAAGGGGTGTCTTCACCTGATGTAGTTGAAATCCATTTGGGTTCTATTTTTTGAAGACTCATATTGTGGCTGATATAGAAGGTCCTGATTTAAGATCATGAGAGACCTGTGTGTTTGGTTCAGCACAAACAAACAGGAGGAACAGTTTGAGGAGATAACAGAGTCTGGAGCTTCAGGCTGAGAAGATGCGATTTTTAAAGCAGGCTGAATGAGCCATGATATTTTTGTTGGTAATTTCTGGTCAGATTTATAACTAGTTCCTTCTAAAAGCGTACAGAACTTCTAAATACTGGAAATTAATATTGTACTGATGGACCTGCTTGAACAAACATACTAAAAAATGTGCTCTCTGTCACGGCAAGATGAAAAAGCAGATGGCAGTCGGAAGCTGAGCAGCATACAGAAGTTTGAAATTTTAAATTAAATCAATTTGAAGCTTTGTTTGTGCCTAAGGCAAGCTTTCCCCTCAGATGAAGGAGAGTGGCTAGCTGAACTCTTTTACATGGGCTCTGGTTTGGAAAAGGCTGCTGGAAAATTTGAAATCCTCTATGATTTACACCACTGTATTAGTCTGGGTTAACACTGGAGTAGAAATACCACATTTGGGTTGGTCCCACACGCGAAGCCTTTCCAAAATTGTAAACCCCTGTAATGAGATGGGTACAGAAGAGGGGCTTCTGCTTTTCCACAGCGTGCCATAAATATTCAGATTGTGTCGTATGTTTCCTGTGCTCTAAGGAGATGTAAAAAGATGACTGTAGTAAGAAAGAATCCTGAAGCAGACGTATGCGCCGTGTTGTTCTGCTACAGTAAATCAACTTCTGCCTTGATTTAAACATCATGAACTGTTTTGACTTTCCTGTGAGCTCACAGGAGATTGTGGAGCAGAGCAGGGAAGCTGCTCCCTGGGCAAAATTTCATTTTCTCTTAGAGTACGATGGGATAGGCTGGACCCTGAGGTTCTTATTTTTACTTACTCAGTACTCTCCCAGATTTTAATGAGAGCTTTACCTGAATAAAAACTACATTTTTTTCCCAGTCCTGTAGAAGATTGCTGTCTCCTGCAGAATCAATCATAAGCCTTTTTCTGCTGTTTTCTAGCTTTTTGATAATTGTGCTTTCTGTAGCTAACCAGCTTCATGTGGGGACCCTTGGAGCAGGTCTTGGGCTTGTGCTTCTTGGCTACCAATTGCTACATTAGTTCAGTGGTGAAAAGTTATTTTATTTCTGCTTCTTCATTGTTTGGCCTCTGCTTTTTGAAAACCGTCCCCATTAGTTGCAGCTGTACTTGTGTGTTGCTTTACAAACCTGCTGTAGATAGTTGGTGTGATTCCTACCCTGATCAGCAGTGTTAAAACCACATTCCCAGAGATTTTGTTAGCCCCTGAACCCTCAGACCTGCTCCGAAGCCATGGCTGTACAACTGGTTTTGAGAGGATACATAATGCACAGAAGGGAAATACTCATTTCAGCAAAGCACTAGAAGTCAAGAGACATTAAAATGAAATCAGTTTAATGACTTCTAATTTTGCAGAGAGAAAAAAAAATAGCAGGATTCTCAAATGATGGCTGAATTCTCAGCCAACCTTTTAAATCCGTGAGCCAGTCTATTCCTGGCTCCTCCGTTAGGGAGGCCGATCTGCTGCTCATCCATTTGGTCAGGATGAGTGGTTGGTGCTGCAATAAGTGTTCACCTGAAATCCACTGTCAGTATAAACTGTCCAGGAATGTAGGTGTTGAAATCACTAAAAATGTGGGAGCCTCAGCTCCACTGAAATACCAGCCCTAATTACTGCAGTTCTGCTGAGCAGAGGTATAAAAGGAGAAGAGTTTAATGCCCAAGCTACTGCTGCAGTAGACTGTGGGACAGGTCAGGTGGAAAAGCAGGGTGACTCTGGGATGAAGAGAAGTGTGAGGTGTCCAAAAGAAGGACCACCATCAGGCACCCAGGTTAGACAAGGTGCTGCTTTACCTCTTGAGAAAGGAACCTCTGGCCTTGCTGTGGAAATTTTTCCTCTGTGTTACCAAACACACCAGGTTTTGCAACAAGTTTGTGCACAGAGTTGCTGGAGCCTGCAGCTCTGTGAGCAAGGTTGTGGTATTCCCTGTGCAAGGGAGTGGAGTTGGGATGACAGTGCTGGGTTGGGTGATTCCTGAGCTCTGTTGGGACTCAGCAGGTTCCTGGTGGGTTCGTTCCCCGCTGTGGAGCCTGTGGCAGCACCACACCATGACCTTGGGGCTGTGCACAGCCTGTGGTCCCTGACAGTCCCACACAGCTGCTCCTCCTGCGCTGGGTTTGGTGGTCTCTGATTTACACTGCACACCCCATAGGTCACTGCTGCCATTAACATTTTTCTAGTGCTTAACCACTCGATGTTGTTCTTGATGTGCAGCTTCCTTTGCGTCCTGCGGGTCGGAGTGCACGGAACGAGGAGCACTGGGCCTCAGTGTCACTGGTGTATTCAGGACATGCTTCCCTGAGCACTGATTATTATCCTGCCTAATCCCAGGGCTCCACTGTAGCGAAGCACTTGGCATCACTGCCAGCTGCACTAACTACCAACCAGCTGGCTAAGGACAGGGAAAGGGAACTGAGAGAGGGAGAGAGATCACAAGAGTAAAAAAGGATATTTTAGACCCAAGTACATTCTTTTTGACAGTCCAGCTCCAGGGAGATCAGTATAGCCTTTTAGTAATATTAAAGAAATACAGCTCATGGACAAAGCAGTGGCTGGGTTTGCCTTTCCCTTCATAGATAAATTCCAGTGACTCCATTTGGCTCTAACAGTCTTACTCTTTTTGAGAGCTTTTTATAGAAATGACAATTAATAACGAGCAGAGGAAGAAAATTGTCCTCTTGCTACTTTTATTCTACTCTCCTACTTTCTCTCAATATGCTTTGCAGTTGGAAGAGCTGCTGCACACTGTGTGCTATAGACGCCCTTCAGCTGTGGGGTACCCCAAGCTGTCAGAGAACTGGGAAGGCCACAGCCTGCAGACCTGCTGCTCTTTGGGAATGTCTTCTGCTGTTCCAGCTTTTTGGTCAGTGTCACCATACTTTCCTTCTGTAGGAAGGAAATACGATTTTTTAAAATATGATTTTTTAAAATCTTCTTGCCTGGAAACTATGGAAGGAAGAGGCTGGACAAAACTGTCTGTTGTTTTCAGTGTTGGGCATCCAGATGAGGGTTTGGACTGAGCAGCATGTCCTGAACTACTGGGATTTAATCTTCTTGCACCGAGCATTGTAAGCTTAAAGCCTGAGCATGAAGCAGATATATGGGATGTGGAGTTCAATTCACTAAAAATGGATGTAAAGTCATAGACTCCTGAGCCAGTGTTCTGGGTCTGCCTTCTAGTATAAGCTTGGAAGTTTATAAGAAGAACTGGGGTATCCTCTCAGATATCACTGTCCAGATACATAGACATGGACTTTTCTTGGCTTCTTTTCTTTTCTGAACTTCTCTCCTTTCTCTGATAGACCACCACCACGTTCCAGTCCAGCTGGGAGGCCTCACTGTAGTCCAGCAGAGGAGTACCTGGGTATCAGCTGTGAGTGTACAAACTGAATTCCAGTGGGAGGGAGGCTGGCTGATGTAAAATTACCCCTTGGGCTGTATATCTCACCTCAGCTGAAGATCTATATCATTTTATAGTGGCTTTGGCTTCTCCAAAGGCTCTTACACGCATCTTGAACTTGGGTCTATCTGCAGATCTTTGATTTAGGTGTATCTTGAATGTGAAGAATCAGAAATTAGCTCTGTCTTTAAGCTGGATGTTGCATCGCTGCATTTCTGTGATGAATTAACCTGGCTAATGTAGCTCCACTGCAATGCTGTCTCACAGCCTTTATAGGTATAAACACACTCAGAAATGTAGCAGCCAACTGCATAAATCTTCAGATGTGTTTGCATCTGGCTACCCTTGGATATCCAGATCTAATTATCTTCAGATAATTGAAAATAATACATCAATACACTGCAATATGAATAAAAAGGACAGGGGTTTGGGAAGCCTCAAACCCATCTATTGTGTCGTGAAAGATGCACGTACTGTGTGTTCACGTGTGAGCTGGGTAAGCTCTGCATCCCTGGGGAATGGTGTATCAAGTTTCCCATAGAACAGTTCCCCTGCCCCAAAAATGGTAGCTATGTCTTCTTTCTTTTGTGTGTCAGGAATATGTGATTTTGTTGTCAGCACATTTTTTGTAATGAAAAGCAAATGGTATCCAATATGTCTTGGAGAAAACGTGCAAACAACAGCAAAATTATATGTTGTTAAAAAAAAGATCTGTAACTTGTTTGCTGTCAATACAGCTCTTAATGACAGGGTACGAGGGAAATGCACCCAGAGATCACTGCCTGTGTGCAGTGATACATCTGGGACTGCAATCTATATGTGTGTTTAAAAACTGTACCATGAAAAATTAAGTTGCAAATATTGGATCTTCATCTGCAACATTTCATAGAGTCAAAGAGTATATGTGGACTTGGTGACCAAGGGCTCGGGTTTGTACAAGATGGGCACACTGAGAATCCTCAGCTGGTGTCTTCAAGAGAGAAACCACAGGCGGTCCTCTGAATTACTGCTCTGCAATTTGCTGTAATTTTAAGTTCAGACATGGAGGGTAATGTCCTAAATCACAAGTCTGAACAGGAAAAAAGTCAAACCAGAAAAATCAGTGCGTTAGTGTGTGTGTCTGTGTGTGTAGAATAGGTGCAGGAAGAGCCTTCCCTGTTTTTTTGCAGTATGCCATTAACTTTGTCCAAGGAGGTAGCCACTGTGTAGAATTTCTCCTCAGCTTGGAGTTGGTTTTAAGTGCCCCTGTTATTCAATGTAACTTGGAAAATGGATTTTGTTTCAAAAGCTGTATCACTCTATGAAAGATTATGAATGCTTTGCTATTCCTGCTGCCAGTAGAATTGATTGTTCTTGCTTTGAAATCAGCTGGAAAACATCTGGAGGGAAATCTCAGTGTATTTGAAACCCACATCAACAGTCCCATTGACTTCACAAATGTCCAATTCTTCACGAATATGAAAAATTACTTGCATCCAGTGTACATATTTTACATGGAGATCTAGTCATGCTAAACCTTGCTCATGCAGTGAATTTTTGCAAGGAGTAAATAAAAAAGGGAATGAATACTTGAACGGAAACTCATGGACCTTGATTGAATGACTGTCCATAAATATTTGATGCCAATATTTGTCCTTCTCTTGCAGAGCCTCTTAAAGAGTTTTTCCTGTGATCTTTACTTGACTATTCTGTTCTCCTTTTTTCTCCCCATCTGCTCATCTCTGTTCCAGGTGTGAAAATGTAAGTTTCAAAAGTGGAGCTTGCCTTAAAAATGGTGATAGTTTAAAAAAAAAAAAAAATCAAGAATCTGTGGTCTGTTCATAGGAGCATGTTTTCAATAAAAAACCTTTAAATTCTGTATCTACCCTCCACAGCCTTGTGTACATGATACCAGTACTTCTCAGTAAAGCCAAGTTTCCAATAATTCCTCCCAAAACTGTCCATGCCTCACACACATCTACACACACTCATTGAGGTTTTATTGATTCCCTGTTTATAGAAATATTGGGGGTGTGAAGATTTTTCTCCTCATCCCTGCTGGAAACCAAGACATCACTCACAGGATAAATTCTGCTTGGAGGGTCCAGTCCAGCTCATCCCACATTCACTTGGGGCATCTGCTTCTTTCTGAGGCTCTGTTTGTGACCTCTGTTTCTGATGGTGCCTCACAGCTCCCATTAAGCTAAAAGATGCACACCTAATAGTTTTGCCTGTACCCTGGAATTAGCAGGATGTAAGAGGGAATTTGGATGCAGAGTGGTTTTTAAAGTTATTTTAACTTGGTATAGTTATCTAAATAGCTTTTGGCATCAAAGGTTTGTTGTTGCACATATTTCTGGGGAAGTCAGGGCTTTTCAGTGCGAGCAGCTCACATGAAACGTTGAAGTGTTTAATGTTTTTAGCAGGATGTTGTTACAGTTGGTGGCCTTCCCAGTCAAGAGTGACATTAAGGAGGGAACTGGTCTTAAGGATGTGTGCCACTTCCCAGTGAACTGAGTGACATCCATACACATACTCATTTGAAATGTACAAATGCAAAAATGTGAAAATTAATTCAGAATATCTTTGTGATCATTTCTGAATAATTAAAAACTCTGTCATAGGTTCTTTCATTTCTTGATTCCACCCCTATGACTACTTTCTTTTCCATGGTAAATTGTGGAGCGACCTTAATCTGTGGTACTGAAAGAATAGACTTTTAAATCAAAATAAGCGTAAGGGGGGGGAAAAAAAGAGAGCATATTAATTGCTCCTTCTTCCTACACAGTTTTTTTCCTTCTCTTTCCTTCAGGCATTCCTTGCATAAAAATATCCATTCACCAACTGTTCACCAACTGTTCCTCTGCTCATTGCCCTACCTTAGATTTCATTTTAAGACACCAGTGAATATTTGCTCTTCAGCCTTACTGTCTTTGAAGTTTTCTGCAGGTTTTTAAAGGTAGCAATTTGAGGATACACCAAACAGCGACAGTGGGTTAATGAGCACTTTCTGGAAGGGGCTGAGGTGTTATTAAACTTAGGCTTTTATGAAACTGTTACTAGAAACATCACACTGATTAACCAAAGTGCCGGCAGCGTGTTCCTCACCTCGGCATCTCTCAGTGGCTTAATTTCTCTCACTCCTATCCTTCAGCTTTTGGCACTTTCCAGCCACATCCTTCATCATCTTAAGATCAAGTGGTGACTTTGCAGACTTGGGATTGGATTTTGGGAGGGGAGGGCAAGTGAGACAGGGAGAGAGGAGACCCTACTTTGACACTGTCACGGCGTCACTTTCACCTCGTGATTTTCAGTGGTGTTTCTTTTGTCACAGAAATCTCGGAATAGTTTGGGTTGGAAGGGACCTTAAAGATCATCTCATTCCAACTCCCTGCCATGGGCAGGGATGCCACACTCTAGATCGGGTTGCTCAGCACTCCATCCAACCCTGTCAGTGGTGAAGAGACACAAGAGGAGGTTTGTGGTTTTTCTGTGGGGCTCTGGCTGTGTCTGGGTCTCTGGGGATGTGCTGGAACAGTAGCAGTGGTCATGGCAGGCAGCACATCCACTTCGTCTTCTTGAGGCAGGATTGGGACAGGACACGAGGCAGTGACTAGAGGTAGAAGGCAGGAGCTTGCAGTGAGAAGAAATTCCAAATCCCACCCTGTGCCCCATTATGTATGTCCTGGTTTCCCAATAGATATTTACATTGTTTTCCCCTTCGGAAATAGAGAAGCAGATTGAAAACTCTGAGTGTATCTATAACCATTAAAGTAGATGTTCAGCCTCTAACAATGAACTCCTGCAACTACCTACTAAATTATGCACAAACACACCAATTCCTTGAAGGCTGTGGACAAGTGTAATAAATATCCTCTGTTACCAGCCAGGGGGGTTGACTCTGTAGTTTCTTTTCTCATTTCCACATGGTGGGCCAGGTGGTCTCTCCTGGAAGGTAGCTGAGATGAACAAGGCACTAGGGAGGCAGAATTAGTTATGTTTTCAGAGCTTTCTATTAAACTTCTAGGGAAAATAGTTATCAAAGTGAGATACACTGTACACAAACCTGTTTTTTTTCCTGGGAGTGGGGCTGGAGTCCTAGCCTGGAGAATTATGAAGCCATGCAAAGTGTTAGAGCTGTGCTTGGAAAAGGAGAGGAAGAAGAGCAGATGTTGATTGAACTGCCTGTTGCATCATTCCTGGTTTTTCTGCCCTTTCATTTTTAGGGGCTCCATCATCATTTAGATGCCTGTGACAGCTTGTCTTCTTATAACAATATAGGGACAGCAATTGAGTGAGACCTAAGGTCCATTTATTCCAGTATCTTGTATCTGACAATATTCATTACAGTCTTTTGGGGTAAAAAGTCTAAAAGCCATGCAGGAGGGAGATATGGAATAATGTGATTCCCTGTGTGGTCTCTTTGGATCTATAGTACTTAGAGGCTGACCTAACCCATGAGGCCCAGGGCTTTTTTTGCTGTCATTAATTATGACAGTGCTGGACATAAGGGTGGACATGTTTGTTCTTTCTGTGGGTTTTCTCCTCTTTCCATCCCTGGAGACAGGTGATCTTGTATCTTGTTTGTCTGAGCTGAGCAGGATGTGCTCCTGACAAACCAGAGAATTACAATGAAGGGACACTGCAAAAGGACTGAAGTGCCCTCTGCTCATTATTCTTTATGTCTGGTTACAAATGACCTAGGTTTTATGATGGAGACCAGGAGAACTTGCAGAGCAGGTATTTGAATATTTTGTTGTGTCTTTTAGCTCTGTGGATTAGTTTGGCCCATTTCAATATATTTCCTTATCTCTCTAATGTTGGGGCTTTTATAGAGCCCCTCAAAGGAACATTAATATGCTGCACACAGAGATTATTTTATGTGAAGAATGAAATCCCTTGCACCTCTACTTTTTCATCCATTGTTTTTAAAGCCCCGATATACAGTGGTAATTTTGGAAAGCTCTTAAAAGAATAGGTGGGATTTGCTCATAAATCAGCTGTGCTTTGATCTGTCTGTTTGGTCCTTAAGACTCTCTAAAAGGTGATAATATTTCCATAGTTTTCATTTTCCCCAGCATTTCCGCTTTCACAAATGGCATAGGTGTGTAAGAATCCTTAGGGTTTTTTTCAGTTCAGTTCCTCTTCCAGTGTTTGCTTTCACCTCTTAAGTAACAATGCTGAGGTTTTGGATGCAGCTACGTTCTCTGCCAGTGACTTACTACATTCACTTATGTCCTCCATGCTAAAGTGTGTAAGTGGCAAATGCAGACTGTGTAATGAAATACAGAAAATATTGCTGTAATATTTGAGATGCTTCAATTTGGAGAACAAGCAGACAGGGTATGGAATTTTGGTTTTATTTATTGTGTTGCTCTTTTTGCTTGTGCTGTGAGTCTGCAACAATATACTGTACTGTGCCACTTTGATTTAGAAGAAGCTTTACTTCAGGAGTGTAATTGCCCTTTCATTACCATTAGTTCATTCCCAGCACGTGGGGAACTGTTCCCATATTTTTTCCTTTGTCCTTGTTCGTTCTTTCTTATGTGACATTCTCTCCACTCACATGATCTCTGACCCTAGTGATGCACAAGTCGCTTCTGAGTCAAACTACAGATGAACCCTGCTCACAACAGCTGCAAAAAATATTACTTGCTTCAGGAGCTGTTTGATGCCGAACTCCCCAGGGAAAGACGTTTGTTTTCCAAAACAAGAAAAAACCTTACTGCGAACAAAAGAGATAAAATATTAAGTATCATTTTGCCACTGACAAAGAATAAAAATAATTTAAGTCTCTATGTGAATGGCTTTAGCAGAGCACAGATTATTTTCAAGTGGAGTGTGCACTCTGCAATTCAAAACACAGTTGAACATTCAGGTTCTTTTTTTTTTCCTTCATCATTTCAAAATGCATCGAATTTCTTTTTTTTTTTTTAAACCAAGAAACATGCTTAACAGTACATTTTCTAAGGCTGTTGTTAGCTTCTAACGGCGAGTCAGTTTGTCCTTTATCAGAATAGCAACACATGGCTGAACTAACATAAACTCCGTCAACTGTCTTGGGCACGTGGTCAGGCTGCGAGCATTTGTGTTGAATTGCAGGGAGGTGATAAGGATGCAGCCACCGTTTCATCCAGGTTTCCATTACGGAGCTGGATTTCAGCAACATCCCTCCCCGCCTGCACTATTCCCTTGTAACCTAAAAGTGAAAAAAAAATAAATTCATATTTCAACTCTGGCTGGCTGGATCCTTGCTGGCAAGGAGTCTCCTTACAGATAACCTCAGCAAACCCAAGCGGGTTCTTTGGAGATATAAAGCCTCCACATTGGTGCTTTAATTGGTACTTTTCACATGTTATTTCATGTTTCTATTCCCCTTCTTGCAGCCCATCCAGTTACTGAGTTATATCACGTATGGCTCACAAGCCGATGATGGGTCCTGCCATTCCAATGGCGTCTTCCAGGTCTAGACGCAGACACAGTGCGAACATTCCCCCAGGGAACGTAAGATGCTCCCGATTCATCGTGGAGCTCTGGGATGCCATCTGCAGTTCCCAACACTTCTTGCCCTTTCAGGGCAGCCACACTTCCCAGCATGGAAAGTTAATCATATCTGCCTCAAACTTTTCTTTCCCAAGTCAGGAATTCACCACCGTGGCCCACAGTGTTCAGCATTTTGGCTCAGAACTCCTTTGATAAATTAGTTACGGACTTTCTTTGGTAGTTGTTTGAAAACTAAGGAAGTTTTGTGCCAAGTGGGGAGAAGATTTCAGTGCAGCAGATACGTGACAAGATGCATGAGGACCTAATGCAAATATGGATTATGCGTTCTCTGGCTGTCGATGTTGCCTTGAAATTGTGATTCTTCTTGATTTTTAATTCTTTTTAGAAGCTGCGTTGATGTGAAATTCACTTGATTAAATTTCACTGCAGCTTGCATGTTTTGAAAGTTTTATTATGAGCCAACACTGATGTTCAGATGCCTCTTGAGTTATCTGTCATCAGCTTCTTTCTGGCCAGTCCCGAGGTACACATGCCAGGTCACTACATCAATTTAATTACAGTATTAGGGCATCAGTTTAGCTAATTTCTGGGTTTCCTCCTCATTTCCCTCCCAATTCTGTTAATACTCACTTTCATGAATACCATACAAAACCAGACAGTCATCTCGGGGTCCTTTTTGTCATCTTAATGAAAATGAAACTCTAACAGTGATACTCTTGCAGCTAAAGGTGATTTCAGTGCAGTAGGGTGGGCAATTACTGTTGCATTAACATACCCACATCACACTAATGACAGAGTGCCAGCCCTGCTATCAGGAGGCTCTGGTTTACTTTTGTCTTGCGTGCAGGAAGGGATCATTAGACTTCCATGAATAATAGAAATCAGAGAAGAAAAGAAAACCCTATTAAGGTATTTTGTCTATCTTCCTGCCAATATAAAATTCCTTTTTTCCAGTACATATTCTACAGTTGTGCTCTTTTTCCTGACAAAATGTCCGCGTTAGGATTCCTGAACAACTCTCTGTGGGAAACGTGATCTGAGCGCTGTTAGGATCAGTGGCAGGACTCCCGCTGATTTCAGCGGCAGTCGAATCAGGACTGTAAGAACTTGGAACACGTCTTGGTAGGTAGCTTCTTCCAGGCAGGGTTTTAATCTTTAAATCAGTAGGAGATGGACAGGTCTCTCTGTTCACGTGCTGTAGCAGTGGAACATTTGCAGGACTGCAGGAGCTGCTGGATTTAGGCAGCGAGAAGGCAGATGGGATGCGAATGATTCCACCCACGTTGCCTATTGATAATTCATTATTCTTTCACCTTCAGAAAATATTTTCTGATCTATTCTGGTAAAAAAAAAGATAGATATTTATTTTAAAATGTCTTTCTGCATGAGTTACAGCTTTATTTCACAGATGCTGTTTTGTTTTTTACTGTGAAGCCAAGGCATCATGGAGAGAAAAGTATCCAGGATGCAGAGAACCTTCCCAAGTTCTGCTGCTCTGTCAGCAACATCCCAAAGTTGTGAAAAGGTATCATAATTTCTGCAATATCCAGGGGAAAAATTTCTGAAAGAAAAAATAAGAGTAATTTTTCATCTGTGTAACCTTTGGGGGAGAAGTGTGTGGTTTTGTCATCAGTTTTGCTCTTTGGACCTACTGATCCAGGCCAGGACACATGGAATGGTACAGAAATGGACTCCTTTCAGACAGCTCAAGGAAGGCTGGAATTAATCAGGGTGTTTTCCAGCAGAAAAACCTGTTCACTGCAGGGGACAATGCTGGGCTGTCCATCCTGCATGGAAAAAGCCACCTGTGAAAACTGAAGCGTGTGAGAGCTACAGCAGATGTCTGTGATTTAGAGATCTGAATAACTCCTATACTTGCCAATGGCTCCTATGTACAGGGATTATCCACCATCTCAGATAAAGATATGGTTTATAAATGTGGAATATAGAGAAAATGGGGTAACCTTCAGCAGTGCTACAGTTCCTGAGACAGGAGACAAGAGATGGTTTCTTTGGTTGACTCTCCAACCCTATCTGTTAGAGCTGTGCTCACTTATTTCTCCAAGTCCAGCTTGACTGCAAATCAGCTGCAGAAACAAAATATCCCCTGACTTTGGAAAGATTCCACAGTCTGAGTGGTTCCTGGTTTTGCCATTCCAGGTGGCAATTCTGCCCCCACAACGTCCATGGCTGGCGTGGAGGGTGTATGTGTGTGGTAGTAATTTTGACTAAGGTGATAAATAATGGATAGATGCACAAACAGGATCTTCACGCTTGTCAGATGTAAAACATTACGGGCTATAATATTGCTATTAGGCTTTTTGGCTGAGATCAAGTGTAGTGTCAGCTTTGGTTTATGTATCTTCCAAAGCAGCCTCGCAACAGAATCAGATGTTGTGAAAACATGCTCTTGGGTTGGTGTTTTGCTTTGTTCTTTTGACTGGTTTTATCAGAAAATGTAGTTATTGAAGTATAGGAGTTTATCCTTCATATGCTAATGAATTGACATTTACAAACAAGGAACATATGTGTCAGTAACCTGATCAGGAACTGTAAAATAATTTCTATTTATCTCATCTACTAATATCACTCAAAGAAGGCCTGGGGGTTCCAGATAGCAATAACATAAATACCAATTTAAGAGGTCTGGTCAATAAAGTGCTGTGCACACACACTCCAAATGTAATTAGTTACTCCGTTCTGTTCCCATTGTGTTACCTATGGATTACCTCTATGGATTAGCCCTTCCAGAAATGTTTTTCTGCTGCTGTTTTCCCCTTGCTATAAATCAAGGAGGTCAGGATGTAGCTCCCACCTTTGGGTGGGAATTGTTTGCCTTCTTTATGTAGGCAAACATTCATATAGTGTGGTGAGGCCCTGGTACAGGTTGCACAGAGAAGCTGTGGATGCCCCATCCCTGGAATTGTTGAAGGCCAGGTTGGACATGGCTTGGAACAACCTGGTCTAGTGGAATGTGTCCCTACCCATGGCGGGGGTTGGAACTGGTTGAGCTTTGAGGTCCCTTCCACCCCCAAACCATTCTATGAAATGTACTTTCTTGGTCAGGCACTGCCACCCCAAGTGTAGGGAATTCCCCTTGGGGAAACGTGAAAGGGATTTTAGTGCACATTAGTACTTACCTGAGCACTCAGGGGAGGGATGTGGATATCCCAGTAGGATAACATGCAAAAATTTGAGTCCTATCAAGATTACTTCATAATTCCTACTCCTTTTAAAAAATATAGGAACCAATTTCTAATTATCTTTCTTGCATGTCAGAGCTGCAGGTGGATGGAGAGCACCCACCTGGCTTTGTAGTTTGCTGAGGGAGAATGTTAAACTCCTCCTTCTCCACTTTCAGACTTAGGGAGAATTATCAACAGGGGTCCATGTTGCATTTCTTTCAAAAGCAGATTTTAAGGCCATGAACTCCGATGTAGTGAGGAGCTGAGCCTTAAAGCAGGGGGTGGGAGGAGAGAGATGAAAAGAAACTGTAGCATAAGTTTGATTGAGCAGAAATAGGTCTTTCAAGTTTTGTTTGCTTACCTTAGCAGACATGTATGAGCCAAAAATACACAGCAGACTGCAAAAATAATGAGCTGGGACACAATACACCATTGAAGGGAGTGAATAAGTAGAATGGGAATGACAGTCTCCCTTTTCTGAGCTTGGTTACTGGGACATACTGGTATACTGGTATATGTCTAGTGGAATGTTCCCTATCTGTGGCAGCGGGGTTGGAAATAAAAGATCTTAAAGGTCCCTTCCAATTAAAGCCATTCCAGGATTCTGTGATTCTACTGCATAAGTTTAATCTTTGTAACTGGAAAGCTGTACAACTTGTGTTGGTGTGCTAGCCCAAATCTTCTAGAACAGCTTAGCTCATTTTCAAGTAAATTTAGTTGCAGAAATTTTGACAACCATACCCTGTTGAGCCCTGCATTTGCATTAGAAAAGAAATATTTTGTGAAATTGGTTGAATTTGACATTATTTAGTTTAAGAAAAATCTAGGGAAAGATGTTATGATGTCTAAATATTTCAAAGTTTTTGGAGCAGAAGGTCTTGACTTTCATGTGCAGTTGTACTTTCATTTAGAATTAATTTACTTTCATTAGGATAGTTTTCTAATTTTGTGCAAGTGGATGACTCTGATATGGAGCATTTTGCTGATTATACAAAACACTTTTCTGCAGAAATTTCCTACACTAAAAATTTCAGTCTGGGGAAGATTTTGCTTTAACTGGGATGAAGCTGATTTTCCAAATTTGTTGTTTATCTGAACACAGATCTTCTGCAGAACTCAATTTGTAATGTAAAACAAAAGCGTGTGGTAACTCTACCTCACTGTGCTGTTAGTCACTATCAGGTGGAATTTTAAAGGAATAAAAATAGTTGGAAGGTATGATTTGTTTCCCTCTGATCAGAGGGATGGGTGGGTGACAGGCAGTGCTCTGAGGCTGCACACCCTGCAGAGCAGTGTCCGTGGGCTGGTTTTGAGGGTGCCATAAATCCAAGGAAATTAGATATAGATGTAGCAGACACAATCATCTGCTGTGCAGCTTGTGCTGTCTGGTCTCCTACCCCAGGCTCTGCCCACCCACTCTCAAAATGTCTGAAGCTTGAAGACTTCCATTTGACTTTTTTTCAGAGTGTTTCTCAACCAAATGGCTCCATAAAAGAGCAATTAGTCCTGGCATTATGGAAATGCCTCTGCTTGCTTGCTTTCATTTTCCTACATGTCACCCTAAATATTAGGATGGTTTACAGGCTGGTTTCCAAACAGAGAAACTAAGATGATAATTTTTTAATTGGTAGGATGCACCTCATGATTCTGCCTAGAGAGAAGATGCTTAGGAGGGGATCTGCGATGGATGGTGTAGTTCCAGATGGTGGAAATAGCTTCCAAAGAGTTGGAAAATAGTATGGAAATGTTGGATTTTTACAGGGAATGATTTCTGATCCAGACCAACAATCCAACAATAACTCTACAGTGCATGACTAACGTAGTTCCATCCTCAGCTGTGCTTCATACAATCCTTCTGTGAAGTGTTTGAGCCCCCAAACCCAGGAGGCCTTTCCATGGCAGTCCCGCTCCACCTAAAGCTGCATGAAAGCTCTTACTTTTTTTTCCTTTAAGGGCAGCTTTGCCCCTGTACGACCTTCCTAGAGATCCTTCCATTCCCCAGTAGGTTTTAAAAAGTTAATCAGTGCCTTGTACAGCTCTCAGTGGTAGAAAGTGCTACAACACAGGCTATTTGTTCCTAAATCTCCACTTGATACAAGAAGCAGCAAGCAATGCACACACACACACACACACACACACACACACTCTTACACCTTCTTTGGCTGACCTGGTTATTCCTGTGTTCCCATTAGCCTCCTAGGCTGTTCAGTTTAACCAGCTGCATGCACTAAATAATAGAAACATTTAATGTTTTGCCGCTTGAATGGTCCCCAACAACAGTTTGGAACAATCTCGTCCCAGCGGATTGCGACTGCGGAGCGGCTGGATGACAGCCCTGCTTCCTTCCAGCCATTTGCAGGGCTTTGGCTCTGCCACGACTGCAGCGAGGTGGAAGTGAGGGAAGGAACATGTGCTATTTTCTGAACACTCTGGGTGCAAACAGGAGCAGGGTGTGTGTGTGTGTGTGTGTGTGTGTGTGAGTGTGTTTACACTTCATGCAAATTCAGATGTTCCTATAGTGGCACAAACCTCTTGCTGCTGCTGGAGGAGCCCTCAGGAGTTGTTTTCCTCTGTTGTTAAATTTAATTTCAATGTTTTACTGTGTCACAGAATGTGTTCTCTGCCTTCCTGCTGGGGAAGACCTTCCTGTGCAGCCTGGCTGGGTGCGGGCATCCCAGGGGGAGAGCAGAGCTGCAAATCAGCCGTGGATCCTCTGACAGATTTTATGAAGAGAGTCTAATTCCTTCCATCTCCCTCTCTCGTCTTCCTCTCTCCTTGGACGATGCACTTGCTTTCCAAATGGAGATGCTTTCCCTTGATTTATCTCTGAGCCTAAAGGCCCACATGATCAAGTTCTTAAAATATCTAAAATATCCAACCAAAGAATGTGGCAAACCCCTATGAATTCCTGCCCATGGTAGCAGGATTGTTGCAGCAGGAGGTTGGCAGTGGGCTGGTGAGGTCAGTGCTGGGAGCTGAGTCCTGCAGACCAGTGATCCAGCCGTTCCAACCAAGCTTTATTTGTTTAATGCACCAGTCAGCCCTTGTCGGGCAGAGCCAGGCTCTTAGAAAGTAGTTCAGGGTGAGTCAGGTGTGCTGAAGGGCTCTGCACAGCAGAGGGTGCCTCCATAATCTGCTGGCAGCCCACTGAGATCCTGTAGCACCAGAACTTCGCTGGAAAGGGGCTGCCAACTCTGTGGATGGGCTGGTGACCTCAGCTTGCCCCAGGACGGCTCGGAGCTGCCACTGTCTGTGGGACAGGTTACGCAGTTTCACGGATTTGGAGAGAATGCAGGAAGCAGAACCAGTGAATTGCTGCAGGTGGAAGGGGTGTGGAGGTGGGATGCTCCCAAAGCACTCTCGGTCCGAAGTGTTGCCACCAAATGAAGCCAATCACTGACCCGTGTCAGCTGAGATCGAGGGATGAGATCCCCCAGCTCGGTGGGTGCTCCCTCCAAATGAAGTGTTTTCTACTCTTTGTCTAGACAGAAGATTGGAAACTGTCAGATTTATTTTCTGATGAAAATTCATTGTCTGCCAGCTTCCCTGAAAGCCTTTGGTAGTGCCTATCCTCAGCCTGCATCCACAGGAGTCCTAAAATACAGTAAGTGGCAAAGGGAAGTGGTAAAAATTAGGCTGCTCTTCTCATAGGTGCTATTACTCTCCCTTCCCCCCGTGAGTGCCTGTTGTGAGTGTGACAGCTCCTCTTGATAAAGAAGGCTGTTTCTCCCGAAAGAAGAGGAATTTATTATTTTTGCTAGATTGGGAACCTGACATCTGACAAGTATTTCCCTCTCCCAACCTCTGTTTTCCTTTCCTGTACATAAATACAGTCCTTGTGCCCTTCCAAATGCCACAGCTTTTCTGAAAACCCCCGTGTTGTAGCCATCAAATTGGCCTATGCATTTTTAATGCAGTCTTATTGACTGGATTCGGGAAGCATAAGGATAAAACAAATCGCTGTACTACGAAGGAAAAAGCCATTTGGCCAAGTGCATCTGCTCACCTTTGATTTATTTCAGCAACTTTCTCCTATATTTTCGGTCTATTTCCTCCCCTTAAAAATAATCTATTAGTCTTCTAGTATTTTGGCATTTGCATCTGCATTCTGCTTCTCAGCCTATTCCATATTCACATTCCTTTGATATATACATGCGAAATAATGACCCAGAGCTGAAATACTAGCTAAACCTGGTTTCTGATATAATCCCCGTGGTATTTAATTTTACTTTCTTTGGCATCTAAAATGATGGCTTGTGTGATTGCTATCTAAATATATAGTAGTGTATCTTCCAGGAGCTAAACATTGTGTCCGAGCTGGGAGCGTGAAACCGGGCTGAACAAAGCCCCTCCGGATAAATGAGCTGTGTGCTGTTTGCTCAGCAGTGTGGATAACCTCAGCCTTGCAAATGCTGCCTTGGATAAATGCTGCAGCGGGAATGTGGAAAGCCATTCAAATTGGAATGTAGAATTCCAATTCAAAACCTTGGCTGCCTCCTGAACTCATCCAGGCTGTTCCTTCAGCCACCAGCTTCAGGTGTGCAACCTTTCATCTGGGCTGTGGGACGTGTGGGAGAAACAGGAAACTCTGAAGAGCGGTTTTGTCTGTGGTTTTTGTGAGGGATTTGGGAAAAGGACTTGCTTTTTCAATAAGAAATAGTCTCTGCCCTCTTCAATCAGGGTTCATTAGGATGTGATGGAGTATGATTCTCAGAGCAGCAGGGTGAAGGTACCATCCAGAGGCACTTCTGGATGAGCTTAAAATTCCGGGATGCCTTTTGAGACATGGACTGGTGTGATTTCTTCCCATGTATTGCTGTTGTGTACTGCGTGGCCAGTCCACATCTTCCAGGAGCAAAAGTATCAGAGCCACAGAATAGCAGGTTGGAAGGGACCTCAAGGGTCATCTGGTCCAACTCTTCTTGGCAAAAGCACTGTCTAGACAAGGTGGCCCAGACTCTGTCCAGCTGAATCTTGAAGTATCCAGTTCTGGGGAATCCACCACTTCACTGATGAGATTATTCCATTGACAATTATTCCAATTTTGAAAAATTTTCCTTCTGTGTCCAAGAGGAATTTCCCCAAGAGTAATTTGTACCCACTGCCCCTCATCTTGTAAAAAGTGACTCTCCCTCTTCTTTGCATCCATCATTTAAATACTGGAACATTGTCATAAGCTTTCTTTCCTCATGGCTGAACGAACCCAGGTCACTGAGCCTTTCCTCATGTGACAGCTTCCCAGGCCTTGAATCATCTTTGTAGCCCTTCTCTGTACCCTCTCCAGCCTGTCCACTTTTTTTTTGCATAGCAGTGACCAAAACTGAGCGCAGCATTCCAGGTGCAGCCTGACAAATGCCACATACAGTGGGATAATGACCTTGTTATCTCTGCTGTGTTGTCCTTGTTGGTGCAGCCATCCTGTTGGCTCTTTTGGCTGCAGCAGCACCCTGGTCACTCACATTGAGCTTGTTGTCCAAAGGTAGGCAAAAATGAGATGAGAAGGAAAAAGAAGAGAGAAGAGAATGATCTTATACAAGTCCAGATACCCTGACAGCAGTTAGATCCTGGTCTTTTCTGTCCCATCCCAATTATCCTGGACCAAACAAAAACAAGCTTCCTGTCTGTGTACTGTCTAAAATATGCACTCTTGTGCTTTCTGCATTATGTTGCTGCTGTGAATCTCTAAGGCTTGTGGTCCACATCCAGATATAAATGACTATCAGCAGCATAATAAAGAGTGACATGCAGAACCGCGTCAGCCCTCTCATGCTGCAAGCTTTTATGTTGCTTGTTTAAATCCCCCAGCAATATTGCTGCAACTTCACAAGATATTGGTGCTCTTTAGTCTAATGGGAATGATACAGCTTGTTTCCAGCTGCCTTTAGGAGCAAATATCAGTGTTGTGGAATTGGAAAATATACTTTCAGTGTCACAGGGGTGGTGCTGGCCTGGGGACTTAGGGTGGGTCCTGCAACGGGAGCAGTCAGACAGACCAGGGCACTGGGGCAGGGCTGTCAGTGAAAATAACCTAAAACTGATGGTAGAGGAAGGGTATCATCATCCTTTTGCAATTTACAGTTATGTACAGCGTGGGAAAGGATAGCTTGTGAAAAGACAGAAAATAATTCAGTGGACTATAAATCCTTCTTCATTAGGATGCATTTTCCCTAAAGCATCCCTTAACCAAATGGGCTGTGAGGTTCCCTTTGTTTCAGGCAGTATTTTAGCCATTCTGTTTAAGTGATAGATATATAATTCTGTGACAAGTCCTTAAAGAAACACACAGTGTCTGTGTTCAGCATTGACCCAAAGTCAATAGACAGGAAGGTTTTTGCAGATTTTTGTGTCCAGTAACTTAGGGAATAATGCTCCTTAAAATATTTCTTATAATAAGCTTAAGTGGAGAAAATTGAAAAACATCATTCATACTTTGATGTCCTAAAGTATGAAATCAGAATAGCTTACTAGAAACTAAATTCTATCCCTTGACCATGGAAAAAGGCAAGATTTAGGAACATCTTAAGATCAAATAAAATAGGGTCAGCTTTGTGGTGTAGTGGCTGTGGGATTCACTGGCATATGGGAGTCTTGAGTTCAAGCTCTGAGCTCAGTATTTCTCTTATAACTGACATTCCCACCAAGGGCTGCAGGGCTGATATTTTAAACACAGCCCTTGAAAAAGGCTCTGGACCAGCTGAATGGGAGACCAGTGGTTAGAAAATGTCCCTAGGACACAGGATACCTCTGTTTGAATTCCTCAAACTACAGCTTTCTCTGAGATGTTGACTAAGGTACTTCTGTAAAGCAGAAATAAAAGCACTTCCATGACATGGTGTTTTGAGCATTAAAGACACCCCAGACTGGGGTTTAAAAGGTGTTTGGATGCCTGATGATTCAGTTAAGCAGTTTGGAAAATCACTCAGGTGCCTAACCCGTTGGCTTCACTGAGGGTTTCATCAGCCAGTATTGACTGATAGACCCAGATAAATAGACCTGGAGAGATTTTCACTTCAGGGCACGATTTTTAGAAGTGGATTTAAGGACTCTTCATCAGCCATGGGAAAAGATTTGTGAAATAGCTGTAAAACATGGTTAGATCCCTACTAATTTATTAGTACTCTTTATGTAAATCCTCGTGGAAAGGTTTGTCTGAAGATTCCTGCTCAGGAATCTAAACACTGACCAGCTTGCCATAGACTGCAGAAAACTGGACACAAAATCTCTGGCCTGACCTTTGGATAACCCCAGTACTGAAATACCAGTTTGTTGTACACAGTCTGCTTTAATTGATGTTAGAAGCAAACCTGTGTACCCCAGAGCGAGGAACATGGCCAGGTGTGAAGGGCTGCAGCTGATGTGTGTCATCACCTCCCCAGCTGAACTCCAAAAATCTGTGATTACAAGTGAACTTCAGCAGCTTCTTTCCAAAATCAACTGATTGAGAGGTCGGCTGTGAAGCATTTGGGATTTTGAATGTTTGTGTTTTATTTGCAAGAAGCTTTTTCTGAATCAGGCAGAACTGAGATGGTATCAGGGATGCCCTAAAGCCTCATGGATGTGGAAGATTTGGCCACAGCTTTAACATGATGCTTCTACTACTATATGTACTGCCTTATGCTGAAGAAATGTATTCTTTTACCAGCATGAATAAGTTAACAATGATGATGTGTTGGTTGGCCTTCAGCTTCTCTACGAGGGTGTAAAGGAGGCTTATTTTGATAACTGTGTTTTGTTAGACTCTTCAAACCTTGCTGATTATTGACTATAAGCAATAATCTGGTCTTTATTTGGAACAGATTACCCAGAGAAGCTGTGGCTGCCTCACCCTGGAAGTGTTCCAAGCCAGGTTGGGTGGGGCTTGGAGCAACCTGGTCTAGTGGAAGGTGTCCCTGCCCATGGCAAGGGGTGGAACAAAATGATCGTGAAGGTCTCTTTCTATGATTCTATGATTTATACCCAAGCTTCTCATAAATCTTGGCTGACCTCCTTCTCCAAAAACATTTGGAGGATGACTGTACAACTCTCTTCTTGGGGAGGGAGGAGGTGGATTCAACCCATAACTGAACACCTCACCTGCCAAGGCATTTAAGGTAGGGGTATAATTGGCCAAATTTCACCTTCAGATTTTGAGAAGGAATAGACTCCCCAGGGATTCCATGGATGTATCACTGTTCTTTCTGCTTTGGGTAGGGAGGACTGAGGTCCCACCTTTCAGGCCTCATTCATGCATTGCTTTGGGAGGCATGAACTGAGACCACAGATGTGGAGAGAACGGTCATCTTTTGACTTTATCAGAATTTGCTTGTGCTTCCTTAATTGCTTTGGCTGCAGTGGCTGTAGCAGTGAGGGCGTGGAACATCAGGCTTTACCGCAGGCTGTAAAGGCATTCCCAGCATCCCTGGATGCATTTTTATGTACCTTAATAAGCCCATGTACCTGTGTTTTTATTGCTGCAGGATTCTGCTGTTAGAACAGTGCTTTACTTGTGCTTTTATGCATCACCCATTGCATCTTTTGGAGTGTCTCTGAAGAAACAAACGTGCAGAGATGTGGGCAGAACACAGCACTGAACCTCTCCCCCAGAAACCTGGAGGAGCTAAGCAGTGGGTCACCCCTCTCCTTATAGATGCTATTATAGAATTTTCCTGGATTTATGGAGATGGCTGCAGAAAAGAGAAGTGACTTCTCTGATTCCCCTGTGGAACTGGGTAAGAACTTGCTGGCCTGTTCTGCAACCCACAGCCACCCCTCCTCAGAGCCCACACACCACACAAATATTAATGCGTCCTTTGTTCTTTATGGCTTTAATTATTGTGTGTGCTGGGCACGATGATAAGTGGATATCTCTGTGTTAAGCAGCTAATTAATGTTTGGAACTTACTCTTTTGTTTATTGTAGGGTTTTGCAGGAAACTGTTCTCAGCTGTAATAGAGTTCATGAAATATGAACTGTAGATCCCAAATGTTAGAGACAAAAAGATGAGGCGCTTCTAAGGGCCATCAATGCACATTGACTTCTTTTGGCCCCTCGTACATCAGAAAAATGAAGTGAAACTCGCTTCTGGAGGACTGATTGCAGCTGAAGCACCTTGTTTAATCTCCCACGTGCAGGATGCCTTGTGAGCCAGGAAGGCTATCAAGATACAGTTTTAATTAACATTTGCTTTTTAGATAATGTGCACAGTTTATTTTGGCAAGGGTTCATTGAATATGAAATTTCCGTAATTAAGATACTTAAACCTGCAATATTTTGTTTTCTGCAGTATCTTTTCCAAAATGGCATAAATTCTGCGGCATTTATTACCTAGTAGACAATTACTACAAGAAAGAGCAATTTCTCCACCTGCTTTTTTTTTAAATCTCTTTTTAACCTCTTACTTTTGGTACCTTGTTAGGCAGCATCTTCCTTTCACAAATGTGTTTGAACAATCACAGAATAAAAATAAATAGAGAAAGTATTGAAGTACCTATTCCTGAGATAATCAAATATAAATCTTCTATTAATTTCTTTTAATATGCACATCTGAATGAACTCATCACTGTGTCATCTGAACACCCTACAAAATTATGTAAATGAGTGATATTTCTCTTCTGTCCTTCAGAAGGAGCCAGACTCTTAAGACAATATGTTTTACATATTTAGAGGTATTAAATGCTCCTTTCAGAGATATTATCAGCCTCCAGTTGAAAGAGGAATAGGAGAATAGGTGTGAGAAACTGTCCTTGGTGTAGATATCGAGCCAAAGGAATTCATGGTTCTTGTATATTCCTTTTTTTTAATGGTGCCTAAAAAGAATTTACTGAAAGGACTTCGTTGTGCTACGTATTTTTCATGGATTTTTAAGATGAGGCTAGAAAGCTCTAAAACCAAACTGAAGTTATTGATGAACAATGAGGCCCAGTATTTCAGTATAGTCTCGGCAGATTTTCGCAAGAGAAAACGTTGTTTAAAAATGTCAAAATAAAAGGGAGAAAACTGCTCCCATTCTGGTTGTGCTGTGAGGGGTTAGGAGAGAAGGAAAAAATTGCTATTCAGAGTGATTACTGGGAAAAAAATGAGATTCCTCAAAGCACTCAGTGCCTTTGATAGGGGGGTGAACATGCATATTGTTGTGGCACTGTGAGTTTATTATTTATTGAGGGACGTCCAGATGAGCACAGGAGGAGTGTGAAATTGAAGAACAAATTAAGGGTAAAAGGTTATTTATTTTCTGGCTAAATTCTCCTTCTTTTGAATATTACTAGTAATTCAGTTTTTAGCTAGAAAGTAACCTACCCTGAGAAACCCCCAGGAAGCCAGTGCATGAGGTGTGGGGGTCCCACCTCCTCTCCGCATGCTCTGCATGTCTGTGTTGATGTAAGAGTTTGCAGACCAGGAGGAAAACAGCTCACTCATAAAAATACAGATTTTTCTGAACTGCTCAAGTTAATTCTCTGCTGTCCAAAGAGTAACTGTGAGGAAAGTTGAAGTCACGCCAGCCTCACTGTATGCTATGAAAGTGAGAGCTTAAATCACACTGCCAGGTAACTTGTGCTTCCCCTGGGCTGGCAAATAGCTCCAGCTCCTGGTATGTGGAAGAGATTTATCTGCACTTGGTGTCTGCACCCAAAATTTAGTGTGGGTATGACTTTTTTTCACAGCTAAACCCTTACGTGTAGCTGTGAGGTAGGTAAATGGTGGGGGTCCATCTCCCTTGTAACAAGAGACAGGACAAGAGGAAATGGCCTCAAGTTGTTCCAGGGGAAGTTTAGATTGAATATTAGGGAAAATTTCTTCACCAAAAGATCATCAAGCCCTGGCACAGGCTGTCCAGTGGTAGAGTCCCTATCCCTGGAGCAATTTAATAGACAGGTAGATGTGGCACTTGGGGACAGGGGTTAGTGGTGGGCTTGGCAGTGCTGGGGGAGCGGTTGGACTGAATGACCTCGGAATTCTTTTCCAGCCTTAATGATTCTGTGATAAATGAGGTCTGTGAGAGTACCTGGAGGTCCTGCACCAGGTGACAGCTTGGGGGAAGGTCCATGTGGGACCTTGGTCCCCACCTGCTGAGCTGGGCTGAGCTGTGCTGGGCTGCAGTGGGAAGTAATCCCTGCCATGAATCAGAGGTTTGCTCAGCTGAGGTGCTGGTTGGAGGAATGTGGCATTGATTGTATCCTCAGGATCTCAAGGAGCCTAAATGCTAATTAGTACCAGGGATTGCTGGAGGGCAGGATGGTGCCCAGGACTTGGAGGGATGCAGTTTGCCCTTTTGGAGCAGTAAATCTATATTGGTTAAACTACCTGTGTCGGAGTGTTTGTGGATCAAAAACTGTGCCTGCAAATTTGTGTGAAGTTAATAGTCTCTTTTAGCACATCATCACAGAGATGGGTGACCCTGCTCAAGCAGATACTGTGGATACTAAAACACTGAGAAGATGGAATTGCATCCTTTGAGCATGGAGGATGTGAGAAACAGGCCTTACCCATGGATGCAAAGCACTGCAGGGAATGGGCAGAAGGAGGGCTGTGAGTTTATTGAAACCAATGCCAAAATTTGCATGAGAATCCACAAATGCAAATCTAAACTGCCCATTAGAAGAATACAGGAATTATTCCTCTACTGTTGGAATGACAGCTAACAAGACCATAACTAGCTGGAGAATATACATGGCTTTAAATGACAATCTCTTATCCTCAGAAAATAATGTAATCTCTTCACAGCTCCCATATCCCTAAAGTATGTGCTAGTCATTAGCTGTTATGATGTACATAACCATCCTTTCATTTTGAGGCCTTTTCTTCATTCATTTTCTTCAATGTACAATAGAGAAGATCTGAAAGGACAGACTGGTTTAGCCCAAACAAAAATTGCTACTGAGAATAAAAGAAAATCTATCATTTTGTATGCTGCTTAGAAAAACTGGTGGTACAAATCCTTGATGCCTCAGCCAGGTACTTCTGTAATTCTGGCCTTTGTAATTCTGTTTTATTCATCTTTTCACATTTCTACTCAGTTCTTTACTCTGTATTAAATATGTTTACATTACAGTCCATTACAGGCTCTTAACGAGTTTGATGGGTTTTTCCACGCTGCATGAAAAAGAGGCATGTGCTGCATCCCAGTTATCCATCTAAAAGTGGGGTGAGCCGACAGGCAAGACTCAGAGGAAGGAGAAGGTGGATGGGTTATAAGCTAATGGGTTAATAATGACGATGGGCTGGGCTGTGTCTCTGTCCCATTCAGGCCTTTGTAGCTCCATCTGGGAAATTGTACAAGATGGGTTTGCTCAGCCACAAACACATTGGCACAATGGAGCTGAAAATGAAAACCCAGGATAAAAGGAGCAATGTATTAGTTCACAGAAAGCTGCAATACAAAGGTTTCAGGAAACCGCATTTTGAAGAATTGAGAAAGTTTAGGAGGTAAAGTGGGATGGCTGGAAGGGACATATGGAACAATCAGCGATGCTGTGCCTTAAAGAGGGACTTCTCAGAGACTGAGGCTGAAAGTGTATGTTGAAAGCCCAGAGTAGTGAAAGAGGAATACAGAGCTGAGTTAAATGCAAAAGAACAAAGATAAGCTGGAGTTGGAGTCAGCAAAAAGAAGAAAAAGAAACTCCTTTAGAAAAATAATCTATAAAGAAGAAGGAAGTTCAAGGTGGAGAGCGGGCCTATAACAAATTACAAGAAGAGTCTATTTAGTAGTAATTCAAATGGCTACGGTGCTAAAAAACTTTTTGAACATTTCTATAGCAAAGAGAAAGATTAGTTTCTGGCTCCAGGGAATTAGTATTGATCGTCATTTATTTTTGATGGGGCCATATTTTGCCCAATAGTTCTGGAAGGTTATTACGTGTGTTATCTCTGGCATCCAAGAATATCCAAGGAAGGCTGGAGGCAATAAATGTGGATGTAAGTGATGAAGAGTGGGGAGGAGCACCTTTGCAGTTCAGGAAGGCCAGATGCTGTGGTGTTCCAGAGCCCGAGGAGTTAAACTGGTGGCTCAGCAGCGGAGGAGCTGATGGGCTTGACTAACATTTAGAGGTGCAATGTTACAAGCCTTGATCTAATTAGCACCTTCTGAAGCAGGAGCCAGGGCAAGCCATGGGATGTCTGTGTGGCTGAAGCTTGGAGAGAGTCTAGGGGGGTGCTGAAAGCGTGACAATATGTCTAAAGTGGCATTAAGTAGGATTTTCAGCTGAAGGGTGTAAGGCAACACCCCTAGGGCGGGTCCTCGGGCATCAGGACACATGCCTAGGGCAGCCCTACATCCTCCACTGCTGCACCTCCTCTTGTTTCTTCTTTAATGTAGAAAGAAATAATTTTCTGCCATTTGAAACACAGCTTTAAAGATAAACACAGTGATGTTGGTCTTCTGTAGAGGAATGAACTTCACCTGCCGGGATTTAATTAGCAGTCTCTGGGTAAACAAAAGGGGCAAATTATAGTAAAGGGGAGCTGATAAAATTGGAGGAATCATGAGTTACCTGGTGAAAAGCTAATAGACTATCAGTTTGAAAACAGTATGTAAAGTGATTTTGGCAGTTCCATTTGAAAAGTATCTGCTATCATCAGTAAAATAAATGGAGCTAAAATCACTGATGTTAGAAGGCTAATGAAACCGAGTGCAGCACGGAATACAAGTTTATAAAGAGTAAATCCCACTAAGAAAGTGTACTGTGGTTTAAAACAGAATCACTGCCTCTTTTGGCAGCAGGTCATGTAATTAATGTCATAAATTTGGATTTTTCCAAAGCATTTGGTATTGCATTTCAAGAAATCTATTTGACAAATTAGTTTAGTGAGGGTTGTGATGTGAAGCACAGCCAGGAGACCAGGCAGCAGAAGCTGAATGATGGATAGCCAAGGATTGCAGGCAGGAGAGGTACCTAATGGGGTTTTCTGGGAAAGGTGTTAGGTCCGGTTTTAGTTAACCTCTTCATTAATGAGCTGGGAGAGGGAGTAAGTGTGCAAATTAATGATCTCGGTTTGAGAAGATTTGCAGATAATAAAGAAGAGAGAAATAAGGAACGTGGGCAAAAAGATAACAAACTACCTTCACCTTGAAAATACAAATGCAGGTGTATATGTAGCTCCTTGGGAACACACAGCTGGTGCTGGGAGAACAGACCAAGAGGGCAATAGTAGGAAACAAATTAGATGTAAGTTTGCAATGGAGTGTGCCAATATGAAAAAATAAATATAAATTTGGGGTGTATTTGACAGCAGTTCATCATAGTGAAGAGGATGTAGCAGTGTGAATCACACCTCTCAGGACATCAGATGGATGGGAGGAAGCATTAAAATAAGTACACACTGTGAAAAATAATCTTATATTGACAGGTGGATGGTTGGAATGATATACTGGTATTTTACCAATACTCTGTACTTCTCTAAAGTCAAGAAACAAGTAGTTTTAGCCTGGATTTGTTATGCCATAAAGCTACACAAAATGCAAACTGGGAGGTAAATCACACAAATGACAAAAGGAATGAAAACCAAGTGCAAAGCCTGATGCTTAACACATGCAGTTTCCAGCTCCTGTGAGTGAATTTTTCTCCTCGTAGAGAGTTTATTCATATGTGATCTGCTCTTTCTGTGGGGCTTTCCAGCTGATGAGCACTGTGATGTGACATCTGAAGGATTTGGGAATCAGGAGAAAACCTCACAAATAATAATAGGGAAAAAAAACACTTAAAAAAATAGATATCAAATGCAGAGTAACAATCTTTTGGGATTTTTTCAATCATGTTGCAAAACCCTCCTTGTGTGATTTCAGCGGGTGCAGAGTTTTCTGTGAAACAGGTGCCTCATTAAATTAGGCTTATGTTCGGGAAAGCTAGAGAGTGAATTTTTTTGGAAGGCGTAGAGATAAATGGAAATAACAGTTCTGGGCAATTGTTAGTTCAGAGCGACCATCAAAGCCCCCAAAATGTTATTTTTAGTTGCAGATGGCTGTTGAGAGAGAACTGAGGGAGCTCCTCTTGTTCTGTGCAGAGGGGCCGGGTGCTAATGAACACACGGGATTGAGAAACATCAGCTCACCCTCAACGGGCTTTGTACTCCCCCTGTACTCCCCCAGCTCTGCTCATCAACGGGTTGTGTTTATCCAGGTACTTCATTAAAGTGGAATGATCTGCTGAGCAGGGAGAGCGCTTGCAATTCAGCCGTCACCTTTGATAAGAACACCAGCAAACCAACAGAACTGAATCCCAACGAAGGTTTTTTTAACCACAACGTGAAGACTAAGAAATTCAACCCGGGTTTTCTCTGGGAGAATGTGTAATTGTTCTTGCAGAGTTGCTATAATTTAAAGTTATCTATATTTTCCTTAAGGATAAATTACCTTTCCAGTACCTGAAGGGAGCCTACAAGAAAAATGGAAAGAGACTAATTACAAGACCATGTAGTGACATGACAAGAGGGAATGGCTTCAAACTGAGAGTAGGTATAGATTAGATATTAGGAGAAAATACTGTGAGGGTTTAGAGGGTCTGGCACAGGTTGCTCAGGGAAACTGTGGCTGCCTCATCCCTAGAAGTGCTGAAGGCCAGGTTGGATAGGGCTTGGAGCAACCTGGGATAGTTGAAGGTGTCCCTGCCCATGGCAGGGAGTTGGAAGGAGATGATCTTTAAGGTCCCTTCCAACCCAGGCAATTCTGTGATTCTACTCAAATTCATATATAAACTCTCCTTATTGGTTTCAGTCTGACACATGCAGCTGAGACTTTATGAGATTTGAGACTGCATTTATTATTTCCCTGTATTTGGCAAAGGGCACAGGTCTGCTTTGCTCTGTAAGTGCTGGTGAATTGTTCGCTCTTTGTAATTTATGATGTGCAAATTGCTCCTTAAGGCTCCTGGCATTGCTCCTGTCCCCTCCTTGGAGGGCTGGGGTTTTCCTGAGTTTGAGTGGCTTTTTAAGGCAGGACATGTAGCCTGCGATAATTTCCAAGCAATTTGAGGCATTTGTCACTGACCCAGGCTTGTCACAACTGTACTTTGCAGGTTTTATTTGCTGTTAGGCAGTGCTGGTCTCCACCTTGACTTTCAGATTTTCCCATACCGAGGAAAGCGTGGAACTTGTGTTGTAGTTACAGGAAAAAGGTATGCTGGTGGAAGGTAGGGCTGAGAATGGTCAGGGCTGGTCCCACAGTCCCACTGTGGTAATTCCTGCCTCATTCTGCTGCTGCCACTTTTTCCCAGGGGGCAGCAGCCGTGACACTGCTGCTCCTTCCGACTCACACATCCATCATGCTCCTCGGTGTCCTGCACCACGGGCCATCCCTAAGGAAACAGCATCAATAATGGGGTGCATTTCCTGTAGGACTTCCTTCATCAGCTCTCTGCCATCATACTTCTCTTATTTTCACTGTTTCCTTACAGAGCAAGAAAAGTCCTTTCAAAACACGATGGAAGTGAAAAGTGAAAGATAACATTTTGGAATACCTCTTGGGAAGAGGGCAATGGGAACTCATGGGAGGAGAGATGATATTTGCTTTCTCAGCATTATTTTTATGGCTGCCAGGGGGAAATGTGCAAAATGCTCTGTTTCCCGGCATAAGCTGCGGAGCGCAGAGTGCTGAGATGCATTTTCTCCAGCTCCTGTTTGATCTTTTTTCTTTTCAAGTCCAACCTGCTACTGCATTCACTTATCATAATCTGGTATCACGTAGTCATTCACATAGGCTGGTTTTGTCCTGCCATTTATATACCTGCAGCCCTCTCTATAGGCATCATTAGCGTATGAATGCAGAATCAGCCCTTATATGATGCATCATGATTAGGTTCAAGTGTTCAGTGTGTGATAAACCTGTATCTCTAATGCAGGAGATGCATTAGAGAATTCTTTGTTACATATGAATCACTTACCTGAGCAACTCATGCAAAATACTTTTTAAATCAAAGAACACGAATGGAACTTTTCCCAGTGCCTTTTTCCATAAATAAGGCTGTTTTGTACATGTGTGCTACAGAGCAGGAACCAAAGGAAATATTTATGAGTAGTAATAGTTAATTCTTTTAAAAGCATTATAAACCCATGTGCTCCAGGTCACATGGCAAGATTCAGCTGACATAAAATCAGAAGGATCAGTCTGTTATGGACAAGATATTCTATATAACTCAAGGGGTTTGTGCATCCTCCAGAGTGTTCGAACCTGTCTGCTTACGGATGGGCTGCTGTCCTGTTGTGGCAAGGCAGCTCCTGTCTCCTGGATGTGTAGTTGCCTCATTATTTCTATTTAGTAAAGGCTGTAAAGTGTTGGTATTTATAGCCTGGAAAAGAGAAGGCTTCAGGGTCACCTAATTGTGGCCTTTCTAGTACCTGAAGGGAGCCAACAAGAAAGATGCAGAGAGACAATTTACAATGGCCTGAAGTGACAGGACAAGGGGGAATGGCTTCAAACTGACAGAGAGTAGTTTTAGATTAGCTATTAGGAAGAAATTCACCCTGTGAGGGTGGTGAGGCCCTGGCACAGGTTGCCCAGAGGAGCTGTGGCTGCCCCAGCTCTGGAAGTGTTCGAGGCCAGGTTGGATGGGGCTTGGAGCAACCTGGTCTCAGCGAAAGGCATCCCTGGCAGGGTGTTGAGGCTAGTTGATCTTTGAGGTCCTTTCAGCCTAAACCAGTCTGGCACTCTGCTCTATGATTCTGTGATTTTGTTTTTCATGCTCTATCACAGCTGTCATTCAGCTGAGCATATTTTGGGAGGACAAGAAGTGGCTCCTCTGTTCAGAGCCGTGTCACACAGACAAGCCCAAGCTGTTTCACTGCTGGTCTACCCAGAGACCTGCATGTGATTTGCCTGTTCCTGATGGGAAATCATAGGTACCCTGGCCCAGGGAGCTCTGATTCTTTTGCAGTTGGATACGCTTTGTATTACTAAACTGAAGATTGTGTGAAATCAATTGGGAGGGGGGAAAAAATCAATGCCTGGTTTTTCAGGATGAAAAGGCAAGATAGCCACACAATTAAGCACTGGAACACATTTTCCACACTCTTCCTGTCATGTTCTCCTGATCCTGTGTCTTGGCTGTTCATCAGAAATAATTAAACTCTCTCCCATGGGCAACAATTACTTGCTTAAAATATTTGAGTAAAAAGAATGCATTTATAATTACCTACCCTTTTTGAAGGTGAAAATGGAGATTATCTTTTGATGAAATAAATGTATGTGGGGAGCATTCCCAACTACCTGAGCACCTCACCCTATGGCAGTGGGAATGATGTTCAGAACTGGATGCAATGTGGCTCCATGGCGTGTCCCAGCCCTCTGGAATGTGTTAGCTCGAAAGAACCAAGGAAAAGATGGTGATTTTTGAATCAGATCCACGTCTGAGCCCCTGCCCATCAGTGTTCTGGCAAATCTGCATATGGACTTGACATTTTTAAGCAGCAGGAATGAAGCAGGAAACATATCCAATTTGTACCTATCAAATATCGCCCTTTTATTTAGTCACACCGCGTCTTCTCTTTTCATGCTAAGAGTTGTCTTTGTTCCCTTTGACTCTTACTCTCAAGGGAGTTGGTGCTTTGAAAGTGTTTTATGTTTCAGAGCAGCCTTTTTTCCCCCTCAGATTTGTTTACTGATCCATCCTTGGTAAGACCTTTTAGTGAATGTGATAGGAAGGTTATTAAAAATAAAATATTCATCAGCAAATCAGCCATAAACATGTGGGCTGGTTAAAATTCAATTCTTAATTCTTTCAACCTTGACATCATTTTGCTTTTTACTTAATATCTGTGTATACAAATTTCTGAGCTAATTTATTTTATCAACTTATGCTTATTTCAGTTGTTCCTACAGCTCGCTCTTGTCTGCTTAATGGCATCAAATAACGTGACAATGGTAAAAATGACAATGACAAATGGAGGGTTGTGACAGATTGGCTGAATTTGAATGTCTTTTACTGAGAAAAATGTTTCGGGAGTGCCATTAATTGCTTTCACAGCAGTGAGTTATGTTTGTGCATCTTGTCTGTCACTTGGTGCCTGTTCCTGCTCTTCTCACTTGGAGGGGTGACAACTTCTTTCTTTCAGCTGCCTGGGACAATGGTGCAGGGAAACCAGGGCAGGGAGTGCAGGAGAGAGATACGGGAGGGAGAGCAGAGAAAGTTGGTCCTGGGCAGAGGTGGGAGCTGGATGTAGCTGGGTTATTAAATGACAATGAGAATGAAAGGTTGGTCCTGGGCAGCCATCTCTGGGAAGCAGGATGACAGTGGTGGCATTGAGTGGCTCCCCGGGAGCTCTGGTGGGTCACACCATCTCCACCGCACAAATCCCACTGAGGCTGAGGCAGGTGAGAGTACTCATTCTTGTGGTTGTGTTCTTCATTTCCTTGTTCAGTTCTCTTACTTGCTCCCACAGGCTTTTCCTCAACCCTTCTCTCCTTTCAGCATCCTTCTGCTTTCTCTGCTGTGGCTCTGGGTGCTCACACTGATGGGGTCATTCACTCACACCCTCGGTCCTGTTGTGGAGGAGAATTGTTTATCCCCTCAAACACTCTTCTCCAATTCCTCTCTGGATTCAGGTGTGTTGGCTGCCAGGCAGGGCAGACCCTTGCTCCACCTGCTCACTCAAATGTGAATGTGCTGAGGAGTCACACAAAAGCATGTCTCTCACTTATCCCAGACCTGGAAAGCTCATGGAGATCTGGAAGAGCCATCCCTGTCCCCTGTGCAGGCAGAGGGACTGAATCTCAGTCCATCCTTCAGTACTTTATTAGAGTTACTTCTGCCTGTCACAGTGGGGTTCAGTGATGCACTGCCTGATTGGTCAGCTCCATTTTCAGGTGGCTTATGCATGGATTTTAGGCTTCTTTTAATTAGAGGAAAACATGCTTCAATCCTTTGAACATCTTGCTTTGCAAATCACTGACTGCAGCCAACAGTTGCCTGTCAGCTCCCAGGATGTGTGAGAATTGTAAAGGTCAAGTGGGAACCTGCACGAGCAGAGAGCTCCCAGCCTTCAGCGTGTCCTCAAAGCCCGTGTGCTGCTGGCACGTGAGGGGAGGGACACGTGAGTGAGGTGAGTCAGGGCTCCAGCAGTACCTGTGGAGTGTCACTGCTGCCCTGTGTCCCCACCACTTGCCCAGGAAGGCTGTGCCTCCAGTGGTTCTTCTGGGAGCCCCCATGGTCTCCACTGCTACAGGAGGGGAGGAAAAAGCCACCAGTGAATCCATCAGTGTGAGGAGCACTGCTAGGAGAGGAATGGTCTAGGCATTTAATTTTAAGTTTAATTTTCAGAGTGATTCAGATCACTTCCTCAGGGTGATCAACTTATTTGGGAGCCTGAGGAACGTTTTTAATCTTGGTAATGTTTATTTTATTAAAAAAGAAATAAGAGATGACCCTGAAAGGATGGGAGTTACACTCAGGGTATTAATTTCTGAGCATCTCCTGAAGCACTGTTCATCAGAAACAGGAATTTCCCAATTTGGTTTGTGACCCATGTGTGTCTCTTAGCCTTGTGTGAGAGTTTGGTGTGCCTAGGAATAAGAATATAATTATTCCTTTTTATTGCATGAAGGTTTTCTCTGACTTCTTTCCTTCAAATCTCCTGATTATTTAACCTGGCAAAGGGCAGGTTTTGAAATACATGCATTCAATTGCTCAACCACTGGTCTTAGCTGAAATCATGATCATACTTTAGAGAAGAGATTGATTTCCTTCCTTGACTACGTTGTCTTTCAGCAGAGGAGAAGATGCTCATCGAGCCTGGGTAAACTCTTGCTCTCACCTTCAATAGAGGTGAGCACATTTTAAGTGCCACAGATACTTGTTGGGTCATGAAAATCCATTCAGAGGCCTAAAGAGCCTAGGCTTGGAGTAAAATCTCCTTTTTTATAAACCCACCTCTCCTCTCTTTTCCTCCAAAAGGTCAAAGATAATGATTTCCACCATGGTTGCCTCAATGGGAAGTAAAGTGCACAGAATGAGAGTTTGGTACAACCACTTTGGATATTGATATGAGGAATAAACCTAAATAGTTTTCCTTGCAGGCTGGAGCCTGGGGAATGGAAATCAGGGGACAATTTGCTAGTCTAAGTGTATTTGTGAATGTGCATTTCTGCTTGATGGCAAATGTTAAATCAGCCTTGGAGTCAGTCACCCACCATAAACTTTCCCCATCCTGATATACACAGAGATGCATTTGTGTCCCAGTAGAGAATAGATTTTGAATTCTCCTTAACCAAGCAGTGTCTCAGTTTTGCTCATGATCTGCAAAAAGAGAGAGAGAACAGCTGGGAAGTGGATATTATGAAATTTGATAGACAATGAGCGATTGAAATGTGAGGCTAGTAATGGATTTGCTTTCCCACTTACCGGTAATAGAAGTACGGGGAAAGCAAAGATTTTCTTGTTCCTTTTGACTTAAATGGGGGCATTTCTCATTTATCTTTTCTTGCTGTGGAAAATTGGTTTTTTTACCATTAAAATATAAATGTATATTTCTCCTTTACAGATGCTTCCTTCTGAAACAGGCTGTTTTAAAATCTAACAATTCGGGGATGGAAATATGTTAACAGCCAGTATTATTTTTTCTGATTTGTATGGGTTTTTTCCCATCAGAGCTAGTTTTGGAGTAGAAATTCTTAAAAATTGAGTGTTTGAATGAGGTTATCCAAGAGAGTTTAAATCGTAGCATCTGGACCTTGGAAAATGTACAGACAGGGGATGTTTGTCTCATAGAAGAGTGAAACCACTTTTTTGGCTGAAAAAAATCAGGGCTTTCCCTCTGATACAGAAGAAGGTTGTCTTTGTTTCTCAGATCAAAGTGTGATCCTGTCGTTGAGCCTGTAAAATGCCCAGTGCCTCCCCCTCCTTCCCTGGACCCTGTAATGCATTGATTCATCAAAATCAATCGCACTTTCATGAATTAGTCATTGGGTTCCTCGCTGCATCTGGACAAATTATGTCCTTCTTCCTGCGCCGATATCTCGGCCCTGGGCTCTGAAGCAAATGACGCCGATGGCTTGTTAGTGGGCCAGGCTGCTTCTGATACAGAGCTGGCTGACAGCAAATAAACACTGATTTTGTGGGATTTTGTTTGGTAACCTGCAAGGATCACCCCAAACATCTCTGCTGAAGGGACCTGTTGCCTTCCAGTAGTGCCGGCAGAGAGAGGAGTTTTCACAGGTGTAAATTCCGCGTTACCTCCGGCAGCGTTGTCGCAGTGCAGAGCACAGGGATGTGCCTGTCGGTGTGGCAGGTGGGCCCACGGGCCAGCCCAGAGCCACAGCCCTGCAAGGCACAGCCAAACCCTCCTACCTCTTGGAGACTTCTTGCTCAAAAGATGCCTGGCTGATGGTAGGCTGCCCATAGAGACTGGCTTGTTACTTGTGCCCACCAGTGTCGTTTATGATTGTATCTCGTGCTGGGAGACAGTTCAAAAGCAGCAGGAGTGCAGGATGCACCCCATGGAGCAGCCGTGGAGGTGAGACTGCCTGACTGATGTAGGGTGGGAGTCTGAGGCAGGACTTCTGCATTCCCGTCCCTCCAAATGCCTTACTGCACCATAAGCCCCAAAATGTCCCACCATTTTCAGTGTTAGGAAAATGGGATATTACTGTGAGGATCTTCCACTGATCATTCACATTCTTGCTGATGCTGCTTTCTGGGCACAGAGTAAGTTCTTGGTGGGGAGTGCAGGGGTCATGTCTGGGCAGAGCTACCTGCAGCCACCACTAACTCATCTCACCAACAAGCTCAGTGTGGGCTGTGGGCAGCCGGCCCAACTCCTGTTGTTTGATGCTTTGGAGCATGAAATGTAATCATCATTACCTTATTGCTCTCTTATCTCCCTTGGGTGCTGTGCCCTCCATCCCAGCTGGGGGAATCATTGCTTACAGAATTCCTCTTGCCTCTTTAAAAACTAACTGGAGTGTTTTACTTGATGGCCTTCTGTGATAAGAAATTCCTCAGGCTGGCTGTGTGAACAAGTATTTCCTTTTATTCATTCCAAATTTACTGGCAATTATCGACTGACCCCTTTGCTCTTGCATTGTGGGATGGTAGGAAAAGAGAGGGATTGATCAATCTTCAGTACACTGCCCTGCAGAGTTAACGATATTTTATTTTCCTGTATTACAGGAGAGAGAAAGAGATCCTTTTTCATTACAAGTGTGATCAATTCTTAAGTTTTTCAGGGCATTCAAGTTTCTGAACTTTACAGATACTAAAGAATAAGGTGAAAAGGCATAAAGTTGTTCAGGAATAAATCATTGAAGGAGATGAAGAAAAATCAACGGTTGTTCATTTATGTGTATTGCTTTGTGCCTAAATAAATTAGAATCAAAATTTGTCCAGTGAAGGAAATGCAGGCCTCTGCTCTCTCTGCTGCATAAGATCTTCAGGCAACATTTATGGAGTTTGAAAATAATGTTTCTGGTAATAAATGGCAGAAATATTCTGTTTTCTGCATCAGCAGATATGAGGATTAAAGGATTTGACCATATTAAACAATTTTGCACAGCTTTGGCTCCCAGGGCTTGCAGGCTGCATTATCAGAGTTCATCTCACAGCATTTCCAGACCTGATTTAAGAAGAGAATATATTCCTGCTTTGCAAGTTGTCACTCCCTAATTTAGGCCATCTCTGACAGAATTAAAAAACTGAAGATAAAGAGATTATTCTCTTGGAAGGGGGCTGGTTTCCTAAGGCTCCCCCTACTCCAATCAGCCATTTGAAATGATGGAGATAATTGAATTGTATTGTTTCTCCCTACTCCCCTGAGCTCTGCTTATGCTGGACTATTACATTGCTATGGAAACTTGAAAACGATAGTGACTGATCTTTGTTTGGGTGAGCAAGAAGGTTTCCTCTGCCACTTATCATCATAATCAAGCTGGACCTGGAGTAAAACAGCCTGAGGCAGCCCCTCCCACTCTGGTTTTGTTTTTTTTTTTATTTCTGAATTTAAATCCCTGGACTAGTTTGTTGGTATTTTAGCTATCCAGCATAAAGGCACAGCACAGGTACCAAAATAAGAGTGAGATGCCTTTGAGGTAACAAGGTGTGGAATAAATCCTGAGCATCCTCATACCTGCAGGGCTTGTATCAGACCCAAGAAGTTAGTAGCTGCTGTGCTCTGAAAGGGAATGTTCCAGCTTTCATCTGCCAAGAATGGGATAGGACAGGTATGGGTTTAACTCAGTTAAACAACTAGGTGTTCCTAAAATTGCTCTGAGAACAAGCTCTTACTGCAGGAAGCTGTTCTGACTTGCACCTTGGTTAAAGCCATCTCGCCTTGCCTTAGTGTCGGCCCAGCACATCATTTTGCAGCGGGGAGTTGCCTGCTGTGGGAGCACCAGCCTTGCTTCCCCTGCTTTTGAAGAGTCATTGCTTTGACACGGTTTCTGTGGATGTTTGACTTGCTTTACACGTTCTCCAGCTGGCTGTGCTGCTCTGGGTCCATGTATCAGGCACACTGCAGTCATACATCATCACCTGTTTGTATCACAGGTCTGCACTGAGGAGTTGTTTTTATGACCCAAAGAGCAAGTTTTTACATGTTATTGTTTTTACTCAATGTGTCATTTATCTGACACCCATCTTATAAATTCTGGGAGCCCCAGAAACTAATTTAATTTTGGATTTTTTTTTTAATTGAAAAATCATTAAATTTTAGGGGAAATATTGCTTGAGTAGACTCACCAACTCTATTTTGGGTCATTCTTTCTCATCTTCTGGTTTCTTTTTCATAGAATCACAGAATGGTTTGGGTTGTAAGGAACCTTAAAGACCATCCAGTTCCATGCCCCTGCTGTGGGCAGGGACACCTTCCACTAGACCAGGTTACTCCAAACCCTGTCCAAGCCTGGCCTTGAACACTTCCAGGGATTGGGCTTCTCTGTGCAACCTGTGCCAGGTCCCCCCCACACTCACAGGGAAGAATTTCTCCGTAAGATCCCATCTAACCCTGCCTGGGCTCTAAGGTCTCCCCAGAACCTTCTCTTCTCCAGCTGAACACCCCCAGCTCTCCCAGCCAGTCTCCAGAGCAGAGGTGCTCCAGCCCTGGCCTCTTCTGGACTCATTCCAGCAAGTCCATGTCCTTCCTTTCCAGATAAAAAAGGGGGTTTTCACTCACACAAGAATTTTTTCTTTATTATTTCCTAGTGAACTATAGTGTCTTCCACAGCATTAAAATTCTCTCCCAGTGCTGCATGTCACAAGCCATATTTTACAAAGCTTCTTTACCTTTATCAAAGAAAACTCTTCGAACTTTGAAGGTCCTGAATGCAGATATCTGCACACGTTGACTCTTGCTGTCAGCACAGGATTAATCAAGGCTGTCACACATCGAGCCATAAAACCTTTAATATTTTTAAAAGGTTTGAAGCTTCTCTATTTATCACATGCATCAGGGAGAATAAACTGTTTAACTGCTGTATCACTAGGAAATAGTTTTAGTTGTTGCAAACTAAGGCAGAGCTGAGCCTCAAATGCCAATCAGGCAGGAAAAAAAACCCTCTAAATATTAGACTGAAATGCTGCTCTTTGAATCTTACACAAATATTTCCTCTCCCATACACACGTATGCAAATCACAGTGTATTCGGTGGAATTTGCACATGGAGCCTCATGAAAACATTAATCAGTTCCTCTAAATAGGCAATAAAAAGGGTAGTGTGGCCTTTCCTCTGCTGGTAAATACCTCATTTCTGAAGAAATCCTATTGTTGACTTTGCCACTACAAGACATTAATTTCAACACACAGCTCCTGATATTGTGCACGTAACATCACCTCATGTGTTTGTAGCAGCCTGTGTCCAATTCAAGCACGATGCAAAATTTTGTAATTTTATTTTAATACTTTTCTGGAATAGCCACATTTTCAGGCTTTTCAGTTTCTCTCAGATTTCAACCCAGAGGCGGAAAAACTTTTGTCAGAATTTTTGCATTGCATTTTGGTAATCACAGACCCCCAAAAAATGATGATGGATTTCAAACCTAATTTGAAAATCTTGAGGCTGCAAAGCTCAATTGGAGGTGCCACTGAGACAGATGTTGCTTTTTCCTGAATTCTAGACTTTTAGCTTTGCTGGAGATTTGAACAAAACAGAAATGATGGGGAAGAAATAAAAGTTAATGGCTCCTTTTCATCTTTTAAACAGGTTTGAGTGTGGGAAAAGTTTGGGTAAGTTTAGTTTCCCTGGTGTATATTCCTTTGTACACATATATGTGTATGTCCATGCTTGGAAATGTGTAACACACAGTAAGATACAGCACAAGGAAAATGCTGGTTATACACAAGCATTGATTATCTGTCCAGAGGATAACCATGTGAGATCCCATATGGATCTGGATGGCCCTTATCAATACACTGACCCCTGCCCAAACATGCTCATGCCAGAGAGATGGGCTTTGTTCTGTTCAGCTTAAGATGTTTGGGAAGGCACAGGCAGAATCTAACCAGGGAGGAGATAGTGTTGGGGCTATACGAGGTTTTTCCAAATCTCCAGGAGGAGTTTGATCATCCTACTATAAATGGCAGGGTGTGTGCACTAATATTCAGCAGCAGACTGTGCTTTGATGTCTTTTTTATAAAACCGTCGTAGTTTTCAATGTTTGGTGAGTTGTAAGGGGCAGATCCTGAGAGATCTTCAGCATCCCTGGGTTGCTGCTGAACCATGTAATTCCTTATGGCTACTGTCAGAGCTGAGGCTGTTGCACACCGTGCAAGCTGAGCACCCACCTGATTATGCGTGGCTACGACACTTGCTTCCCAGCTCTCCCATCTGCCTTTCTTACAGCTGAAGCATTGCAAAGGCTAAATTATCAAAAAAGGTGTCCAAATAATGATGGCAATTACATGATTAATTAGGCATGGAAGTGCAGTAGCTTAAAAATTTTCAACAGTTGGTGCTTAATAGGAAAGAAACCCCAGTGCAATGAAATAACCCCCCCGAAAAGATCAGGTGGATCTGGGGGCAGGTGAGTCCATTGAAGTCTGGAATTGCAGAGTCACTGTAATTAGTTGCTTAATTGTGTGCCCGAACTTGTTTGATGCACTTAGTGTGCATGTATAATTAATGATGATTTATTGAAAAGCCCTTTTACTGTAAATGCTTTCCTTATCATTTCCTAAAAATCTAATTGCTGAAGGAAAGATTGGAATCTGATTTAATATATATGGATAGAATTAGAATTTCTTCTTGCTTTTTTGCTAGCTTAGAATAGATAAGCCTGGAAATTCTCTGTGCATAAAGTCCTCTGTAGGAATGGACCTAACTGAGTAAACAATTTGAGTCAAAGTTGAGGTGAGCACTATCTGCTTTCTAGGTACAGAGATGAGTGTTGGGTTATGGGAACATGAACCGGGTTTGCATTTCTTCATGTAAATCCATGGTGTAGTAACAACAAGGGACCCTTGAAATGCTCATCCGTGCTTCAGTGGTAACCACAATCCATACTCCTGCTCCTCATCTTCCTTCTTTCCAGTGTTTCCTTTTTCTGTGATGGGCAAATCTAATTTCTTGGATGTTTCAGACAGGTTCGAAAGCCAAATGATGGAAGAAAATTCATCATCGATTTCTTCAGGTTTCCTAATAATCTTTACACTATTACCTCTTTCCTTCCTATTTTTTACTTAACACAGATCTGTCATTGCTCCTTTTTCATCTCACTGTTTCCAGGCTTTGGTTTCCTGCCTTGCTTTTCCTGATGAGCTCAACGCTGCATCCCCTGATCTTCTGTTCATCTTTGTTTTCCCTGACACGCACAGATCCTGTATTCGTTCTGGCATTCAGATCTTCCCTCATTTCCTTTCTATCTTTTAACAGTCTTCTCTCATCTCTTCAGATATGACTTCCAAGCTGTCTGGCAGCCTCTTCTCCCAACTACCTCATGGTACAAGGGAAAATAACATGTCCAGCAAGGGAAAGCAGAGCAGATTTATATACAACAAAGATTGCTTGAGTTTTTGGATTTCAAATAGTGGTTTAAATGAAAATGGACTTTATTGCTTGAAAATATACATAGAGAAATACTGTAATCATCTGAAAAATACCATTCTATGAATGTAAATTAAAATATATCAGGTGTAGTCTACTTGCTGCCTATTATTCTAATATTCTCACTCAATTTGCTATCTCTTACCAGATTTTTCTCAATGTTATTTTAAAAGCTGTTTTTCTAGATATAGGCTGTGGAAGGAAAATTAAAATATAAATTATTACAAGGAATCTGGAAGATGACTTAGGTCCTAATTTTTCATCCTATAATGTTTGGGTAAACAGATCAAGAACCTCGTGGATTTCAGAACAGCTTCATGTGCAAACACAAACGTAGCAAGATTGGTGCTTTAATTACCACTAGATTACAAACAAGTCTGAAAAAGTAAGAATCAATAAATTGTGTCCCTTATTTTTGGCTACACCAGGACAAGCTGCAGTAAGTCTTTCCTTTTAACCCAGTTAGGGCACAAACACAGGGATTTGGGCACAGTGGGTTGACTGGGTACATAAAAATAAGTGCAAAACGTACCAGCAACAATCCTTCACATCTCCAGAGCACTTCACAGACATTAACTAATGAATTGTCAGAGACACTGTATAACACAGACAAGTGTCCTGGTCCTCATTATAGAGATGGAGAAAGTAGGAAACGAGGATAAATCACTTGTTCTGGGACCCTAAACAGTTGACAGCAGGGAAGGGTTTGTAAGGGAGGAATTTCTGGCCAAACTTGCAGGAAGGCTGAGGCTGTGCTTTGATGATTTTCTCTTGTACAAAAAATTGCCAAAGGTGGGTAAATACCATCCCTTTCTCCCATCTTTTCCCTTTCTTTGGCAAGTTTTATTGCACCTTGCTCTCAGGGCTGTTTCTAAAAGGTCTGCGTGCAATAAGTTGGGGGTGAGTGTAAAGGTCAAAAATTGTATCTGGAAAATGGTATTTTTTTGAATTTCCCAGCCTGATGAGTCATTCATTGCTATGACATATCGTGTCTGCTTTTGTTAGTCATGTCATATTAGACTCAGTGAGCGAGAATGATCCTGCCTCTTCCAGGCTGGCTGATTTCCTGAAAAAACTTAAATTGAGAGTGACACTAAAGTGCAAAAGAGTGATCTGAGGGAATGCAGTTAGTTTGTTTCAGATCTTATTTCTTCTCTATGTTGGATTGACATGAATGTTTTTCTTCATAACCTGCAATTCACAACCATCTGAGTTCTCTGAGATTATGCACTTTATGAAAGTGACACTATTTTATTGAATTAAGTAAACAATTTGTCACTGCTGAAACTTGGTGTTAGTAATTTATTACAAATTACATCATTATTTTACAATACAGGACAAGTGAGTCAGATGAAACGCTTCTAGCTAATTCTGAATTTCAGGATAACTGATGAAGCCTTTGTTAGATTAAAATATGATATATTATCTAAAGCCATTTAGTTGGGCCTGGCCTGGAATTTTAATATTTCTATAATAACCTAACTCTTAATTTAAAAAACAAACACACCGTTCCATTAGGACTTCCAGTGACTATGTGTCATCATTTTTTGATGATCAAATCCTTGGATCAGTGTTCTATTCTGTGCTCTTTATCACAAGGTCTGGAATTGTTCAAAAAAACCCGTGGATATGGCACTTAAGGACATGGTTTAGTGGTGGCCTTGGCAGCTCTGGGTTAGTGGCTGGACTCAATGATCTCTTTTCTAACCTAAACAACTGTAGAACAACTCTCAAATTACTCTGAGTTGACTAAAGTCAGGTCTATCATTACAAAAAGTTGGCATCAGTGTGGTTGTAAACTTATACCTGTGACCACAACTTCTACTTTGCTGTAATTGTCTGCTATTCGTGCATTATCTGCAAATCTGCATTTTAAAGTTTTAAAATTAGAAAACTGTAAGGTCGTAGTGAGAAAGGAAATCTTTTTTTTTCCAACCACAGAAAAAAATTAGGAATTTTGAAAATGTTACCAGGTGATCAAAAAGCCAAAGCCTATAATGTTTTCATTAACTGAAAAGGAAAATAAAATTTTAGAAAGAAAGAAGTCAGCTACAGATTTTATGGCAGCACTGGGCTGTTTGACAGAGTTATCGCCTTGGTGAGGAGATTGTGCATCAGATGAGCAAATAATCTGATATGCATTTGTCCAGAGGGGAGATGCATGACTTCCTGGTGACACTGCTTGTTGTCACTCAATAAACCTGAGTGACATCCTTCTGGTCACTTTGAGGTTTCTCCCCCTTTGTAGTTCTATTAACAGCATGAGCTCCAGCTCAAGAAAAACGGTTTGTGAACTGTTTTATTTGAGATACTGCCAAAAGTTACTTTTGAAAATGGTGGTTAGTCACCTCTGTCACTTTCATGCTTTTCAAAATTGTATTTCCTGTCCAATTTCTCACTTTGTCAGACTGCAGTAATTAAGGTTTGGTGTGCAGAATTTAGGCCACAAAGGACTTGCTGTGTAAAATGTGTATGTGGGCACTGGGGAGTAAATTTAGCAGCCTCCTAGTTGTAAATATTTTATCATTTTAAGTGTGAGATGATGACTATGATAGGCAATGGGAATTGGAGTGACTCAAGATGGAAAATGTGGCCATGCACTGAAATGCAGTGATGGCTCTAGTGAGCCACCAAACCTGGGAAATGAAGGGGAAGCTGTGATAGTTCACTAGTTAAGGAAAGAATATTCTCACTGGAAAGACCCGGCGCTTGTCCTAGCATGGATTTTTCCTTAATCTCCCTGTCCTACGGGGGTAAGAAACAATGCCTTTCGAGGAGGTTACAATGGCTCTGGGGAGTTGCATTAAAGCCTGAGGATGAGCAGACACCCCTTACCTGGTCTGTGGGCTCTTTATTCGGTGTGTATGCTGTCAGGAACAGATCCAAGTGAACAGGGTCAAGAAATAACTCTTTGAAAGCCTTTTTTTCTGAATGTTTTCCTGCTCTGAAGGTGAGACAAGGAGCAGATGCAGAAATTGTCCTGCAGAGCTGGGCTCACGCAGGGCATCAACACATTGGGTGGTTTCATCAGGTGCTCGTGGCACAGGAGAACAGTCATTGCTTACCAAAGCCTGTGCTGTGTTTGGGGAGCAAATTCTCCACTGAGTAACTCCAACATTACTTAGGGAGCTGGATAAAAGCAAAGGATTATGTATCTGGATTTCAGTGTGCTTATGGTTGGAGCTCTAGCTCAGATAAATCTCTAATTAAAGCCTGAGGATGAAAGCACTCCTTCAGGAAGGTATTACACTGTTAATTCTGTTCCTTGTTCAGTTGCATGAGAGAGATGATAGATTGAGCTACCAGATAGTTTATACTTATGGCATATGGGTTGTTTGTTTTTTGCAGCTGAGCAGCGTGGCAGCTCTGGGCTTGCCGCTGTGCTGAGTGTTATAGATTGCATTCACGATTCCTCCATCATTCCCCATTTGCATGGACATTTTAGTGCCTCTGGACCTTTGCAGAATTATCTCCCAGGGTTATTAATCAAGTCCCAAAACATTAACACATCCAATCAAGTTAATTGAAAGAGATAGGTTTTATTAAAAAGAAATCTAGCGAGGCTTGTAGCCTATATAATAAGAATGTTCTATAGAATCTCTACATCTAATGCAAAAGAAAAACCTCTTATGTGTGATACAAAGCAACTGGAGCAAGAAGAGCTGCTACAACAGAGATCTTACTGTGTTTGGTCTAACCTGTGGCTTTACAGCAAATAGCAAGGAATGTCTTGAATAGTTTAATTTTCCCCTCATTTAAAGCATAAGTTCTGTGTACAATACAGAGTTATGTAATACCATCCTTAGGGCATGTTTCTAGCAGTTTTCAGCGGCTTCACTTTTTATTTATACAGTTTGTGTATCTCCAACATGAACGGATGGTTGGGGCAGCTGCATTAATGAAACATAACATCTATCTCAGCGACTCAGTGAAAGCCAGTAAATTTATTCACCATAGATTTGCTATTTGAAGTGTAGGTAATACAACTACATCTATTTCTGTTTTGATTCAGAGCAGTGAAGCCAGTGCCCTCATTGTCCCCCCTGATTGTGAGCTGATTCAATTCACAGCTCTGTTTTGCTGTGCACAAACTGCCCCAGGCAACGCGTCCCAACCTCTAATGGAGATAAAAGGTCTGAAACAGTGATAAGTTTTGAACCACACGCATGGTGGGCATGTTTGGTTGAGGGGAGCAGATTAAATCTAATCCCCAGTGAATGCCTGAAATATATATAGTGTAGATGTAGAAGCCTTAGTACCAGATTGAATCTAATGATTTACTTCTGCTGTGTGAAATTACTTGCTAATGTAGATGTAGCGGTGAGACCACAATAAAGAAACTGTTTGAACTGGTGGCTGTGGATGTAGTAACTAAACTGTTGTCACCTGAAGTTTCCCAGCACATCTGCAATCGTATATTGGACTGAACTGGGGAATCGTGGGCTCATTACATGCTGTGCCTGTGTGTCTCATTTCTTTTCTTGAAGTTTACCAAAGACACCACACTTTTGCCACAGTATAGCTCGAGATAATTGTGTGGAAGATGTGTGTTACTGGTCTATACTTGTTATATTCTACCAAGGAGACCCTGAGCAGACCCTGACCAAAACCTGTCATGTTCCAAAACCAACGTAAGATACATAAAAAGATGGGAAGCACCAGTGTAGAAAACATCCTTACCTCTTTCAACACCATCTTGCACTACTGATGTCAGAAGGATATTACCAGATGGTTTTATTTTTTTACCCATGTGCTGTTTCCTGTTTGTCTTTAAGTCTGATTACTTAATTCACTGGTTTCTCATTTATTAATGCCCTACTGCAGTGACTCTACCCAACAATGCAAAGAAATACTATATCTAAAGCTTTTTTCCCTCTCACTTTGGCCACTTACTTCTGACCATTCCTTTGCCTTTTAAAACTCACACTCAGAAATCTAAATTTTGGTCCCAAATGAGCTGGAACTATACCTTTAAAAAGAAAAAAAGAAAGGCCCAAACCTTTATTAAAGTTACCCTGGCATTGCTGTGTCAGCATCGATGTGATTAACCTGCCATACAAATGTGGGTGCTATAAAATGAACCTGCTCCAAGGCAGCTTTGATTTGCATGCTCAACACTTTCTAAGTGTTGCATTCATAAATCAGTAGTTTTTTTGTGTGTGTCTTTTCTAGGTAAGTGTTTTTCCTTCAGTCTGCCCTCCGTCCTGCAGCCTAACCTGTATATCATGGCCAGAGGAGACCTGACTAGCATGTAGATTTGGAGAGACTGATTTTTAATTCTCAGGAACAAGGGAAGACCTATTGCCCAAGCTTTTTAAAATAAATGCACAAAATATTAATACCTTGTGGAAAAAATAATATATAAAAAAAGGAGAAAGTGACCTTCCAGAGCATTATCAGGAAATGTAATATTATATAGCAGGTACCTGTTTCTGTCTGTTGCAGTGTGTGATATGAGCATCAAAGTTCATCTGGGCAGAACCACTGGAAGAATACATCTGAATTCCCTTTTCTTTGCAATTTTGCCTTTCTTTCAGAGAATCTGAGCTGGTGCCATTTCAAACAAACATTGCCCCAAGTCTTTCACTTCCTTTCCTACTGCCTTGCTCGGTTGCTGTGTTTCTTAGCAAACAGTCCTTGTTGTTTGTGGTGGGGAGTATGGCTGGCTCTGCCCAAACATTATTGATGCCAAGTTCATTTAAATTGCATGAAGTTAATTGACTCATTGTTGTGGAATGGGATTTCATCCTTCCCTTATTGCAGTGCAATGTCCTCATTTGATGATACTGATTAATAGATTTTCAGTTCCTGCAGATAAACTTTCTAAGTGCAGTGGTGGCATCTTAAGAAGTGGAAGAAGCTATTTTGGGTGATGTGGAAAGCTAATCTGGAGCAATAGTGCCTTTGCCTATACTTTACCTATAAGAACACAGCACCCATAAGAGGCAGTAACTTCAACATCTCTGCTGGAAACTTAACATTAGTGTATCTGCCTAAGATATGAAGACTTATTCCTTCTTATCTTTCACCTGGAATACTCACTTTTGTGACTCTTTTATCCCTACCTTCTTCCCAGTGAGTCATTTAGGGACAACCCACAGTAATATTGTCTGCAAGTGTAGGAACAAGGATATGGGAATACTGTGACAGTAATCTGGTTCAGATTTCTCAGTAGAGATTGTTAGAGGATCAAGAAGTTCCAGGTCACAGGATGGGGAAAACAATATTTTGTGGACTCTGTGTCCTGCACTGACAGACTCCAGAGGTGGCTTCAAACTGAAGGATTTTCATCTGGGATCTTCCCTCTAGGTTCTCACTTCCATCCTAGGAGGTGATCCCAACAAATCTGTCAAGATGACTGTGATGCACTGAGATGTGCTGAGCTGCAGGGACCAGGCATGGGGGCAAAATGCCTGCAATTGTTACTTTCTATGCAGCAGAGAGGGGAAGGATAATACTAATACTATTACTAAGGGACTTCCATATTATTATTTCTTGAAATACTTACTCTTTTACTTAGAGCATTGTTTCAGAGCTGGAAGAAGGAAAGAAGCCTAATTAGGCACGAAACAGAAAAAGGAGAATATGATTTTATTTTTGGTTTTTTACTATTCACAGTTTTTTCTTGCTTTTGTTACCTTAATTTTTCACAACAAATGTTACCCCACAGGATCTGCCACTCTGCATATCAATACAAAAAGCACTACATGGCAAATAGTCAAGTAGTGCCCATATTTATTACACCAAGGAAACAGATTTGCTTTGTTGGGGTTTTTTTTTGTGGTTGTTCTTCTAATATTACTGACTTGTCTCCAGGCAAGAAAGCAATTCTCTCTTAGCCTCAGAAACATGTGGTATAACCTCATGTCTCACTGGCAGGGGATTTAAAACAGCCACTATAATTTACATGATAATTGTGTCATATTTTTTTTACTTCCCATACAAGTTCCTCCTCGTTTGAGATTGTTCTGTCCTTTAGCAAATAGTGCACTTACCGTTGGCTCTGCAGGGAGCTCTTGGCAATCTTGAGTCAGAACTATAATGGAAAAATGGCTCACCTGATGATTTCAAGGGGATTACAGATTTAGGGAAAATAATCTGGTGGATGGGAAAGGGAGAAGAATTCCACCAAGCGCTGCTGGAGCAGAACAAATATTGAACTCTCATCATTGGCCTGCCTGTCTTTCAGAGCACCTCTTTTTTTGCAGTGCTGCAGGGGGTGAGAGGGAAGAAGGTTGGAGGGATGTTTGGGATGTGCCTGAGAGGGAAGGAAGCTGGAGGGATGTTTAGGATGCACCTGATGCACATGCAGTGGAGATGCACAGACAAAGCCAGGTATCTCTGTGCTCAGCAGCTGCCAGCACTTCTTACATCGCAAGTCCATCTTGCTCCATGCTTTAAGGGGGATTGCCAGGCTAAGGAGAGCATTCCCAACTTGGCCTGAATGAGGTTTTTTCCAAATTCAGACCTGAGGAGGTGCTGCAGGAATGACAGCTGTCCCATATTTGTACCACACAGACTTGGTTAGAGCTGCACTGCTTGTCCTGGTTGCAGAGATCCATCACTCCGGCCTTTGCGCGGCTCTGCTCGACGCCATCCGGCCTGTCCTCTGCGAAATACAAATGATAGGAATTAGTATATTAGCAGGAGACCGCAGGATGTAATTGTATGTTGACTGGAACGTTTCTGATGGATGGACCTGGCGAGGTGACGTCTCTTATTTATGGAGAGGAGAGCACAGGTAGATGATAGATTTGACAAGAGCACAGTGGCAAAACAAAATAACACTAAGGCAGAATGAGAATGTATTTCCTAATGGCCTCCCTCGCAGCTGTATACACTGATTTAATCTCTCCAAAGCACTCCGTTGTTTATGAGGCCTGTGGGTACAATTTTATGCCTGACTGAAGAGGTTGCTAATAGCTGCCATATTTGTGTTTAAGGACCTGCGAAGGATTAAGCTAAGTATTTTAAATCAATGAGCCATAATAAAGTAATAATATATTGAAAATAATAAACAGCTTTTTATTCAATAATTGGCTGCAAAACTGGTGAACTTCAAATGACAAAACTACTAATTATAAATGCAGTTGCTAATCATGTATTCATTGGGGAATGCAAATTAAAACCATGGCATTAAGTCTCTATGGCAGAGACAACATGGCACAGAGCAGGACGGCAGGTACCTTTAAAAACCAAAACCCACACTAAACCCTTGGGAAAACAAAATACTCCTCTAGGAACAAGTTGGGTTAATTATTCAGGATTGCTTTCTCAGGGACAAAGCTGTTTTATGAAGGGAGATTTATCTGTTCTTCTCAGTGCCAAGGTGTGACGTCCCATGTTGGGACATTTTGTGTCTCAAAATGAAATAACCTCCAACCCACAATAAGCACTGGAGTGCTGGAGGTTGCCTTTTCCCGTTTTTGAAGATTGATATCCCTCCATCCCAGTAATCTTATTCTCTTCCCTTCTTCAGGAACTAGAGTTCTTGTGGTTGCCATCCTTCAAAGCACAGCAGCATGATCAGGGTTTCCTCTTTTCTTGAATGTCTGTTTCAATAGAGCAGTTCTAGTAGAGCCAATCTGAATAGATGATAAGAGGAGGAGGTTCCTGAAAGCCTCAGTGATGAGTTATTTTGTGCTTTTCTTACCAAAATGTGCCTGGTTGGAGCTTACCAGGGTCCAGACTTCATAGACTCACTGCCTCCTTCTGTCTAGGTGTAGAGCAAGATTGCAGATTAGAAGGCATTGTAGGAAATCCCTTTATGGACAGACTATTTCTGGGTATGAATACATGTTACACTACTGAATCCAGTGTAACTCCACACTAACAGAAGTAGGTGCACAGAAATGTAGGTCCAGAAGCTGTAAGAGAGGCTGTCTCAGCAGACACCCCGCTGAAGGGAACAGAACGTTCCTGGAGCTGACACAGCCGACTCACACACTGTCTGCAATACTTCTCATATAGTAAATAATTCACACAGCCTATTGATAAAATCTTGGTCTGAACCAATTCCTCACTGCTGAAGTGTAATTGGAGTTTTGCAGGTCAGGAAGTGACTTCAGGGTCTGTGAACCAAGAAGTCATGAAGGTGCTGAGGATAAGCCATGATCAGCATCCACATGTTCAAGGGCAAAGCCTTTCTTGGGCCACTCTAAGCCAGAAGTCATCACCTCTATGTCTGTGCCACCTGCCCAGCCCCAGCTTGATAACAGAGGGTAGCTGATACTATTGATTGCAATTCAGCATTCTGCATGAAATAAGTTTGCTGGTCCTGACTAAACTGTATGGGAAAATCCTGCTGCTTGCTACAGCTGTGTGTTGTTATTTCCAGGTAGACACAGAAGTTGCTGCTGGTTGCATAGCAAGTTGCTGCTGCTGGTGCAGAGGTGTCTCACCATGATTCCAGATGTCATTAAAAGGAGACAGAGCAAGCTTTTCTGCTGCTGTTCCTTGTTGAAAGCTGTGCTGGCTTGGTAGCACCTGAAATCCTTGCTGGATTCCATGTGGGACTTGCACGGTTGAAGGTGTTAGAAAATGAAAAATGGGGAGGCATATCTGGATCTGAGTCTCCCCTAGCAATATTTGTCTCTGGCTTCCAGCAGAAGCTGTATACATGGCTGCACAGGCATATTACCCTTTCTTCATGAATGTATAAAATATATATGTCTAATTATTTGTTCTTAGGAGCCCTCAGGTTTCCATTAATGACTTGTGTCCCTCAAGGACCTTGCAATACCAAGTTTTTGTAGAGATGCAAAAAATATCCTAAGGGACAAGCCGGCACATCCCATGGTTGATGCCCACCAGGAAATCCTGTGGAGGGATAATAACAGTCCAAATGTCTTGTCAGGTCAGAGTCAGCAGTGGCTCCTCCTGTGCAGCCACAAGTGCAGCTTCTCCCAGTTCAGCAGCCAAGGAAGACAGATCTACCTGTAGTGACCCGCTCTTGGTGTTACGAGCTGTCAGTGTTGAGCTTCCTTGAGAAATAGATTAGATACTTAGACACTTGCATTTAAATTTTGGGTCCTTACCTTAAATATCCACATCAGAAATCCTTAAGAGGAAAAAAATGTTTTTCAGGCAAGGCATAGTTGGAAATGATACTTTTTATTATGCTTACTATAGATTCTATGTTGATTTTATTTTCTTATCCTCTGGAATCACCAGGCTGCGTTACTTATGCCTTTGTATCTAAAAAGTTATCAGTTGAAACCCAACCTATTTTAAATGTCCTACGGAGGCCGGACAACCTTCTAGAAAACATAGCAAGAAATCAGGATTGATGCAGTGGTTATCTCATGAGCTTTCAACACAATTTAATGTAGGAGATAATATGAGGTGATGGTGGAAATCTATCTTGAAGATGTTTCTAGCGTGGTCCCCGTGTACATGAGCAAGACTGTGAGGAGCAGAGGCTGTTGGCTCATCGTGGTCCGTGCTGGAGGAAGAACTGGAGCCAGATGGAGCTGTGGAGCCTGGCAGCCAGCAAAATGGATTCGGAGTTTCACAATGTTAATTTTTCAGTGACCATAGGAGAAACATGATTTTTTTTAAAATTTATTTTTTATTTGTTAGTGTTACAATTTAGCCTTCAGAGAATGGAACCAGGAACACGGATTTGTTTGGCTACAAAGCTCATTAGTGTAGCTCCAGTGCACTCATTGCTTGAGAATTTGAGACCAAAACAAAGCAACCGAAGAAAAAGAAACAGTACATCTATGAACATTGTAACTCATTAAAAGACAATTTATGGACAGGGAAGGGGCTGAAGTCGTTGAATAAATTATTATCATTGAAATTATTCAGCCCTCTTTAAATTATAGAAGATGTTACCAGGTTGTTGTCTCAAGTCATCGTGCATAGTTTATGTGCAGTGGTCTTCTAAGCCCTTCTGAGATCTCTTACATTAAGCTAAACCATTGCACCTTTGTTAAGATTTTCAGTCTTTCCACAGAAACATCCTCTTACTGCAGCTTATGAGAAGAGTCTGCCTTAAAGTGACACGATGTGAAGGAATCAGTGGAAGGTTTAGTGGCTGTGGTTCAGCTGGGCTGTCCAGGCCAGCTGGAGGAGGAGGAGGTCTCTGGGTAGGGAAAAGCTCCTCTGGGCAGCAGCTAAGCACTCCTGAGTGCTGGTTTGGGTCTGAGGAGTGATTACTTGTAGGGATACAGCAACTATCAGTCTTGACCCTCTCATCAGGTTCAAGTATGGATGTCATTCCTTTAGCTCACCTCTTGGCACTGACACAGCCCACCCACATTTAAAAATGCCACAAATACAGCAGGGAGATTGGTCACAGTGTTCCATTGCGGCAGGGGATGGGTCAGGACAGGACTATGGATCCAGTGCATCCAAGGTGGGGCTGTGAAGATGGTGAAGAGTCTAGAGGGGAAGCTGTGTTGGAGGGGTGGCTGAGGTCACTTGATTTGTTAAACCCAATGAAGAGGAGACTGAAAGGAGACCTCATCATGCTCTGCAGCAGAGGGGCTTGCACTAGTCTCTCCAGTGACCAGCAATAAGACATCAGGGAATGGCATGAAGCTGTGTCAGGGGAGAGTTAGGTCACATATCCGGAAAAGGTTCTTCATGGAGCGTGGTTGGGCACTGTAACAGACTCCCAAGGGAAGCAGTCATGGCCCTAAGCCTGACAGAGTTCAAGAAACATTTGGACAATGCTCTCAGACTCATGGTGGTATTCTTGGGGTCAGGGCCAGGAGTTGGATTAATGATCCTTGTGAGTCCCTTCCAAGGTGGGATATTCTATGATTCTCTGTGCATCTCCTTCCGTCTCTGTGCAGGAAAAAATCCAGGGTCTAGTCTTCTTCTCTGAGACAAATGTTTCTTGGTCTGTGGCACCAATGAAAAAGCCAAGGTTCCCTGGGATCCCAGCTAGTCAAAGGAGTTCAAGAGGACTCTGATGTTTCCTTAAAAAAGTCTCATTGAGTTACCTCCTTTAGGAACAAACCTGCTTTCCTGACCAGCAAGGGGATCAGAGCTCAGGGGATTAGTTGTTGGTTGAAGCATAACAGGGAAGAGTTTGGATAAGGACACAGGTGATAACAGTTGTACATGGTTTGCAAGCACAGCCCCCGAGCCATGTGCATGTGATAACCATCAGACTGCTGACTCATGATGGGGCTGATGATCAGCTTTGTTCTGCGGGGGCTGTGGCTGCTGCAAGCTCTTGATTACACCTGGGCAGCCCCTAATTCTTCTGGGGGTGCTCAGCTGCAGTAAAAGCCTCATTTGGGGAAGAGGACGGGCTTTTCCAACCCTCTGAAGTGCTGCCTGGTTTTGGGATGTGTGGAACAGAAAGAAGGTTGAGTTACTGTTGGAATATTTAGACTGGCGATAGATATTTTTTATTATCTTTAACTAAGTTACTGAACATTTTGGAAGCTGAGAGTGGGAGCAGCTCTGCAATGTATAAAGGTACTTCTTTTAAATTATGTGCTTTCTTGGAGTATAATTATATAGAAATGTGTATGTCCTGTAAAAAAAGAGCAGGTGTGTGATTCTCTTGATTTGAGGGTGTTGTGGAGGTATTTGTATGCAGACTTGTATGAATCAGCTCTGTGACAAAGGTATTTGTAAGAAGCGGTTGAGCTACTTTCTGGAGTTTTAAGATTTGAATCCCTAAATTTTAACTGATTTCCTCACCACTGTAGTTAGAGCCAGGACTGAGAGTGAGCTGGGAATAACTTCTTTTCCTTTAATGCATGAAGGTTTCAGGGATGGGCTCGGCTACAGTGACAGGGAGAGTTGAATGTTGAAGACCAAATTCCTTTAAGTAGAATTCAAGTTGCTTTGTCTTTCTGTAATCTGTACCACTCTGTTTTTATCATGTTCCAGGTTATTCTTTATATTCAATGTGCATTAGATCTCCTGCTGTGTGCTCTTGAAGGAGAATGTGTGCTCTTTGGCCTTGGGGATCAGTGTGGGGAGTTTCTCTCTGGACTGCTGGTTTTATTGCTGCTGCTTCTGCTTAGCATCACCTCTCTGTGTTGGCTTGACATTGCTGAGGAAGTGGATACAGGTGTCACCAAATTGTTCCTCTGCGCCTCAGCTGCGCCGTTTAATTTTACTGTGTTTGTTTGAGTGATACCTTTGCAAATTTACAGGAAAAGGTGGAAGGAGTGTCACAGAAAAGGTGGGTTTAATAACCACTTGTAGGGAAAACAGAAGCAAATCCAGTGACAGCCCTGGCAATTCCCACCTTGGTTATTGCTGACAGACGGCACAAGAATAAAAACAAGGTGCTTTCTGTGCACTGACACTAATGTACAACCCACAGTGATGTCCCCAAGGAAATGTCACCAATTAGCATGAAAGCTGCTGCAGTTATCAATTTAGACAAGATTTGGCCATGGAAAACACGAGGTTTTAAGATGAGCCTATGACTCCTTCTCCCAAATGCTTTCCTGTCCATATTCGGGGTGGATATTTGTGAGACAGCTCAAGTGAACAACTTGGTTGGCTTTTGTGGTTTGGTGAAGCACTTTGCTACATGTCTGTCTTGCTGGAAGCAGTTGGGAATGAGTTAGCACATCATTCTGGCTAAAACAAATATGTTTGCTTATATATATTTATGTATATATAAATCTCATTATTTCTCAGTTTATACAAAATGATATATAGGTTTTATACATAGTGAGAAACAGTGGGATTGCATGGCAAAGTTCAGTGTGAAAAAGGCTTTAAAAACAAAGGTGAAAACCCTGAGCTGAACATTAGTGAGCTGGAGGAGAGCAGGGAAAGGATTTGGGTTCCTTCGCTTTGCATAAGCTGCTCAATACCCTGTGCTTAATCTGGAACTGGACAGGAAAAAAGTAAGAGGGGGGAAACTGCCACACCATCTGTAAAAACTGCCAGGACAATTTATGCAGCATTATAAACCTTTCCCTGAAGCTGTGCTTTAATAAGATTCCTAGTCAGAAGTCAAACTCTGCCTAGTAATTCATTCTAAACTCTCATAATGCATTTATTAGTGTGGAAATAGCAGAAGTGAAGTGACCACATTTGAGGTCCATGTTCAAAATTAGTAAAATTTTCTGTCATTCTGAGTTAAAAAGGAAGGAAAATGAGCCCTGTAACATGCAGCAAGTGATACCTTTTGCATTAGCAGGCAGCTAAATGGGCATTGTTTGAAATAACTTTTTTTTTTTTAAGCTTCCTTAAAGCAGATGTTCAGTGTGATAAATCATTTTTTTATCTCAAGATAAAGCTGTTGAAATGAGAAATGTTCCATTATAAAGGAATTTCTTGGAAGATAAGAATACACTTTATCATATTATGGCTCTTGCATCATATTAGATGCTACTTACGTGTTTTATTGAAATCAAACCTCTTGCTTAACATTTCTTTTCCAACAATACAAAAGCTTATGATTCACAGCCTCTTACATAATAGATATATTAATGAATTTCTGCATATTTTATTGCTTTGTATTATTCTAAAAACCATTAATCTGTTTTTCTTGATTATCAGTTATGACAAAAACATTATAATTTTTCTCTGAATTTCATTACTGCCAAGTTCAGGGCTTTCAGAACTAATTTCTTTAGGTACCTGTTGGACTCATTAAACCCGATTCTTTTCTTCTTCCTTTTTCCAGTTGAAAATTCTATCCAGCCAAAGACCCAATGTATTTTTATCAGAGTACAGGAGCATAAATTCTGCTTTGGGGTACTTGCATGTTCTTCCATTCAAGTAGATTAGAGTTGTGCGTATGAAACTCAGGCCCTAATTATGTTTCTAATAATAGAAATTTCTTGCTATAAATACATGACTCATTGGAATGGTTCTGGTGTGTTTAGACTGCAGACATGACTCCTGCATCTCATTAACCTCCCAGTTCTCCACTAGAGATATGGAAATGCTTGATGATTAGCAGAGGTCATGGGGAGAAAAAGGTTATTTGTAACCTCTCTCAAGGGGGGTAAAGCCAAAATGACAAATTGTTGGAGCAAGTGGCAGTGGCTTCAAGCTGTTCCTGTGTCCTCTCTGTCATGGGCCAGTTGGGGTGGAGCAGACCCTGCTGTAAGTCAGGAGAGACTTCCAGAAGAACTGTGGCCACCTCACGTGGTACAGTTTTGACTCTACATAGTGCCTCATGCTTTATACTTTTTCATGTTTTCCTCAGATGGAATTGGTTTATTTGCTGAAGTGAGGGAGAATAGAAATTTCAGCTTATTTTTCTATTTGCACTGTTAAATGAAATCACATAGGCTAGATGTTTAAGTTACTTGGTTTCTAAATAATTTTGAAGTTTCACAGGGATCTGTGTTCATAGGCACATAACAGGTAGTTTTGTACTACGTGGTTTTACCAACAATATAAATTACTACATTACTAACAATTACTGCCTGTACTAGTCTGAACAATGCTTTGCATGAGTAGAAAAACTATCTATTGTATATATTGTGTACTTATTTTTGACAAGACTATCTCATTATATTATTCCTATATGTTTTCTTTTCTTGATATGATATGTAAATAAACAGACCATCTTACCCATCAATGGCAAAAATATTTCTACTGGGCAGAAGCAAATATAGACTGTAGACCACTTAGTTCACTTAGTTCTCTGGACCAAGTTGAAATGGATTTAGGTGATGCACAGATTTTGTGCTGTCCCCACTCCAAGAGTTCCTGTTACCCAAGGGGGGAAAACATGGCTTTTTCTATGAACTTAGGCCTTAATGGTGTGGGTTTGATTAACAAATCACTGAATACAATATGGCAGATCAAACTCTGTGCAAGTAAATACTCACAGCTTACACAGCTGGATCAACCTGCTGCTATCCCAGGATGCCCATAAAGTCTACTCCACTCCCTACCTGCCTTGCTGGGATGGGCAAATAAGCATCATGAAGCATCACTTCTTCACCAGTGGGTCAAAATCCCCACCCTGCTGCACCTGCTTTTAGCGTTGACTGGCTGGAATTATTTAACATTAGTGGATGAGCAGGTATTTGAACAATCTTTTTTTTCCTTTTCCCCTTTTTGTGATTTTTTTAAAAATACAATTAAAAGGAGATAAACGCAACTTGATTTTCAGTCAATCTGTGTGTGACCCAGCAAAGCACATCTTTTTAATTTCATGCATCGATGGGATGATACGTCATGCTTTGTACAGTGCGACAGCTTGCTACATTGCATAACTCAACATGCTGCTGCAGCCAGGCATGCCAAATTAACCTGAGCATCAAACCAGGGGATTTCAGACAACAACATCCTCCTCTGCAGCTCGCCTTGTTCAACAACCCTCGTTATTCCCCTTCGTCCCTCTTATTCTTCTTCTGTACAAATGGGGAGAATGGAGTATTCTGAAAGATGTGATTGGGTAATGGTTATGGAATGGGAGTAACTCCAGACTGGATTGGATGTGGTTTCTCTGTCAGAGGCTGCTCAAAAGGATGGGTATCTCTTTGGCTTTTGGGTTAGCGTGGGAAGGAGAGTGGCTTACTGTGCTGCCTGCAGGGCTGTGCCCAGCTTGCTTTTAGCAGTGGGAAGTTCCCACAGCTCCTTGTATCCTGTTTGCCAGCTCTTAGGACTCCTCCAGTGCTGCAGAGAAGCTGTGGGTTCAACCAATCTTGTATGAATTTGCTTGTCTTCCTTCCCACATCACACACTGTGTAAGGCCAGCTGCCATATGGCCTTTGGGGTGAACTTCTTTAGTGGCATGACAGGGAGAGGGACATTGCTGCAGCTCTTCTGCTCCTCTGGCATCCTGTAAGGCACTCAGGTCATCTCACCTGCTTCCATCCAGGGAAAGTAACAGAAATTCAGCTTGGCAGATGCAGAACTGCTTTGTGGGACCCTCTGCAGCCACCCCTGAAAGCTGCCAGCATCATATGTTCACTCCTGCTGTGCCCAAATGGAGCATAGCTATGGACTTCAGGAATAAGAAAAGGCTGATGCTGGACATGAATATCTTGAAGTCCAAGGCTGTGACATGCCACGTGTAAGCTTAAGCATCCAGTGCTTTGCTTGGGGCAAAATTTTTGCTTAATATCTGACATCTGTCAGTGACTCCTTGCATGTTCCTGGGTGAAGTAAAACAGATTCTTCAGGCACTTCTCGCATGGCTGCAGCAATGGGAAACCCTGAGGAACTGCTCTTGATGACCACACTTGAAAGTATGAAAAACAGGGAGGATTTTCTGACCAACATTACCTGTCTGCCTGTGCTCTTTGCCACAGCACCTGAGAGCAGCTTGGGGATGTCCCTGGCCACAGTGATGAGTGGAATGTGCTTATCTGAACAGTGAAAAACAAACCAAAATGGTGCCAGGTGGCATAAATAAGGATCTAGCTTGGTGTTAAGGATATTGCAGTGACTGGATTAGGGTTTGGTAGAGATGACTGTGACATAGTTGTTTACCTGCAAATAAGAACAACCAGGATGTGGGTTTGGATGTTTCTCGGTGACCAGAGTGATGTCCAGTTGTTGCTGTTCTGACAGGAAAGGAGTCCCTTTGGAGAAGGAGCTGCCATCTGTTTGTGTAGCACCTGGAGTTCCATTCTTTTGCCTGTCCCTTTAATTATCATGTAAATTAAAAAGAGGGGAAAATGAACTGCCTGGAATCTGTTTCTCACCTTAATCTCTGTATCAGCAAATGGGCTCCTTTAAAATAATAAGAATTAATGTGTCTGGGAGAGGTACAAGAGGGCCATGACAGTTTGGAGTCTTTAGATATTGTTCTTGCTTGAGTTGCTTTGCATTTTCTCCAAGTGTACAGTGCCCTGTGGCACAATATCCATCCACACTGCATTGCTAAGTGCTGAAACTTCACATCTTAATTCTATGTGAGTGGTTTTCTCTCGAGGCTGCAATGCTGCTGCGGAGGGGGAGCCTGATAGCAGCACTGAGAAGGTTACACATTATGCAGAAAAATGTTGATGATGTATTAAAAAGTATCTTCACTAATGTCTTATTTTTGTTTTTTTTTTTGTCTTGTACAATCATTTGAAGTACATCCACTTTGAGGTTCAGTGAGGAAGCGCCTGTTTATTTGAAGCTGATGGAGATACTTGAATGGAGGATAACTGGAATATAGGGCTCTGGGATAAATTACTCCACTTGTATTTTCTTTTTCTTTTAATCTGGGATGCACATAAGCCACACAGCAATATTATCATCACTTTGCACTTTCCTTAGGAAGTATCTTAATATTCTATAATCCTCTTTGCTACAGAATGGGGACTGAACTAAGATGGAATTATATTTTAATGTAATTCCTCATGAAACAAAAGGGGACCGTGTTCAGAAGCTGGCTAGATATATGGCAAATGGGAACTAGACAAGCTGTGTAACATCATGACCAGTTTCTATGGCAACAAAAATGTCAGCTATCCTTTTGGCTGATTCTATTAATCTGTGGTAGAGGCACTGATACTGACACATTTGGAATTTATTTAAACAAGAAGGTGAAAAGATAACCTTATAAACAAGGGGGAAGTTAAGCCACTGCCATAATGCTCTCTGACATGGATATAACAATGTAACAGGCAAGGGAGACATTTCCAAGGCAGCCACTAGGAATTTTCTCTGAAAAGTGATTAAGCCAAGCCATTTACAGAGAGGAGTTTACTCACTATTGTTTGATTTTTGACAAAATTCCATCTTCCTCTCCAGGGCTGCCATAGCTGAAAGTTCTGCCCTGTGTTTGCCCCTGTGCTGTTGATCCAGTGGCCAGGTGGCAATAAACTCTCCAGGGGTGATAAAATCTGGGCATCTGGGACATCCTAAACTAGTTGCCTGAGTTTGGGGTTTCCCCCCAGAAGCTTGCTGGCTTCTGTCCTGGTTTTATCCATGTAGTCAGTGCAAAGTGGCTGCCTGATGGGGAAAGCTGTAGTACTTGGTGATTAAAATACATGGTCTGACCACTAGAAAATGGAAAAAGCAGTTGCAAGGAGACAAACTACATTCTGTATTCCTTCTATGTGGGTCAAATATTTTCCTAGGGATACTCGGAAATGATTGTGCTATGCTATTTCTCTTTGGTATTTTATCCTTTATTCTCATGTTATTGAAATAGCTAAATGTTTTCCTACTTTCCAATGTACCATGACAATACAAACTGTACGGTGATGTAGGAGCACAAAATAAATATGGATGCAGATACTTGTCATTATGATAAAACAACATCTTTTCATCTTTATCTTGGAATTACAGGCTCCTCGGGAAGATGACAGTGTCTTGTTATGGAAAATGAATTTTCAGTAGTAGAAAGATATCTTTTAACTTATTCTTGAATTCTTCCTGTTTGCCAGAGGCATATAGAAAAATTAGCTTCCTTCCCAATTCTTTTGCTGTTTTTATTAAAATTCATAGTACAAAAAGTGCCATATAAAAGTGCTTGGTGTGTGACTGAGAAAAAGGAGAGCTGGAAAATGTAGAGCTGAATTTATTAGAGGATTATTAGCTGGCTGCTGGCTGGAATTTTATTTTTTAGTTAGCTAAAAAAAAGAGCCATCAATATTTTTTGTCCATTTCTTTTTAAGCTTGAAATGTATTGAAGCAAATTTTATATAACATGTATTTATATCTTTTTGATTAAAAAAAAAAAAAAAGGCCAAATTCCCTAATAGAAAAGCTGTCAGAATTGTAACCACAATGTAGCTCCTGGAAACAGAGTTCATGTGAACTTTTTAACTTCTTCAAATTCAAAAGAGCTTTCTGATAGAGACATGAATTCTCAAATTTATCCCATGCTTCTGTTAAGTCACATTCCTACAACCTATAGCTCTGCCTCTTGCACTCCATGACTGCTGGCTTTGTTAAGCTAGTGTTGTGTCAAAATGGCATAAGTGTGTTATATTTTCAGCTTTTATGAAGTTAAAAAGAGAAGAAGTGATAGTGTATCTGGTATACAGCAAAGCTGGGGGTTCTTGGACTAGAAACCAGGAGGAACAGCTATGTTAAAGTCTAGTTTCCTGTCAACTTATGTATTTAATATAATCGGTTTACGAAGTTGTGCCTCTAACTCCTGTGGGAATTTGTCCCTGTTCTCAGCAGTTTTTCTTTCCATCTTTGTAATCCAGTAGTAGGGGAAGGGAGGTGATGTCACTTGGTATTAGAGAAAATGAAGCAGATGTGTCTAAGACTGAACTTAAGAGCTTGAAATAGCATTGCTCTGTCCTCAGCTGGGGCAGGTGAGGATGGAACAGCTTAGTGGAAAGCTCCACTCCCTTCTAAATCCCAGCACAGTTTCACCTGGACAGAAGTTTTTTGTGAAGATGATCTTGATTATTTTGCTTTCCTTTCTATAGGAAACTTTAATAAAACTGTAGTCTGGAAGGTTTCTATGGTCCTGGTAGCAGAGGAGACCACCTTGAATCTTGCTTTCAAGTTTACCCATATCTGCTGCTGGAGACATTTCTTATTGCACCTCCTCTCTAAAGACCCACCTGAACTCAGGGCTTCCACAGTCTGGGCAGTTCCTTACCCCCAGGAACCTCACTAGTTTAGATTGCAGGGAATAATGTCACATTTATCCTGAGAAATAGAGAACAAAACTTTAAACACATTAAATGGCTAAAATAAACAAAGCCTGTTCTTTATCCTGGATTAATTTTTACGACAAAACCAGACTTTCCTCTCCAAGGAAGGTGAAATCTATGAGAGGGGTGTGGAATTTCTTCCAAATGTTTTAATTCTTAAGCAGGACTGACATACCTGATGACACAACAGTAGCATCTCTTAATTTGGATGGAAAGACAGTGGTGGGAAGAATGCAATCTTTCCTTCTGAAGCCATTGACTTGGCAAACTCAACAAAGGCTGACCTTTTGAGGAGTCATAGACATTAAATACAGTACTTAATCAAAAGTTAATTTCACTGAGCATCTAACCTGAGGGCAGGCTCAAGCTTACTGTACTTTGAAGTCAAATGCGTGGCTGGTCCTATTGTGATCAAAACACGTTTTGAGTTCTGGGTATTAGCAAGGGAAATAACTGTGGTGCAAAAGCAGATATATCCTGATTTCTGTCCTTCCTGTACAATTTTGAAGGCATTATTTGTCATCCCTCTTTTAGTGTTTTTGTTTATTCTTATGATCAATAACTATAATGCTGATCTGGTAGAAAGGAATGAGTCTGGTTCGGTTGCTTGAGTTGCCAAGGTTGGACTGGCTCTGTGTTGGTGCACTTGGAGTTCCTTGCCTGCCTTGTTTCTGCCCTTCAAAGAGAAAAGCAGTGATTTTTAATTATTTTTTTAGGGCATGTTTATATACATACATATATATGTATGTATATAAATTTTTTTATAAAATCTAAAATTAAATATTATAGTTATTAAAAATTCTATTTAATGTTGTACTGGTATATTTTAAGTATCAAGCATTATGTTTCAAATCCAGGTATCCCTCATCAATAACGTGGCAGTGGCCTGCCAGCTGCCTGTCTAGTGAGCCAGATGTTGCTAGAGGAGTTCTTCAATAAAGCTTGCCAAGGACAAGAAATCACATTGCTGGCTCTTGGCAGGTTTTGATATGTGTTGGAAGTTGGACCTCCAGTGCGTGTGTGCCTACTCATAACAAATGGACTGGTGTTTTCAGGGTCCTGTCAGCAGGATAGGATCAGAAGTGGAAAGTGGTCTGAACTGGTGTGTAGGAGCAAAGAGCTGGCCTGATATTCATCAGCAATTGTCATTGCTAATGAAGTGCCTTTTTTGACACTTCTAGAAATGATGGATAGACACTTGACTTTGTGTTCCTTAGAGGTGAAAATACCTGCTATCAGAACCACTTAATTGTATGCTGATGGGCTTCCTTCTGCTCATAACTAATGTTGGCTTTTCATTTGGTGATAAAACAACAGGGTAGGTGGTAAAATCTTACAGCAGGACAACACAGGGTGAACTTCATGTTATCTATTGCTTCTACCTCACAGCCTTTTCTTCTCCTTTTCACATCTACTCAGCCTTTAAAAATCAGCATGAAGGAAGCCTTTGCTATGTCAGGGTGGAGGCCTGTACCCTGCGACTCTCCTTGGATTACTGTTGTCCTGAGCTCACAGTGACAGTGCTTGCAAGGGTTTGGGTTATTGTCACTTAAAAAGCTGATGCCTGTTGGTAGGGTGCAGTTGCCCTTGTTGAGGCTCTCAGACTGGCTCTGTTCTGCAGGGTAGAATGTATTTACTTAAGGGGTTGATAAAGGTGTTTCTTTCACCCAGCAAGGACAGCTGTGAGGGCTGGTATGTGCACAGATGCTTCGTGTGTGTTGGTCAACAAGGAGCTGAATCACAGTAACTTGATGACTTGCAGCAGCCTACTGCTTCCTTGGAGGGAGAAAACCTGTTTTCTCCTCATTGCCAGAGAGATCCGGTCAGCCTTGGGTTGTATCCCAGGGAAACCCATTAAATTCAGAGCTGCTGCATGTTCAATCCAAAAATATGCTCCCCTTTGAATTTCCTTCTGCCAAAGAAAAGCAAGTCACCCGTGACTAGTCAATAGTATTGTTTCTCCAAAGCTCCTGATCTTTCAGCAGTGCACAAGGGGCATCATTTAATGGTCACAAAACCTGCCTCAGATGCTCTGTGTCCAAGTCCCCCTTGGCAGGTTCCTGGGATGGGTGAACCACAGGTGAATGCTAGAGGGTTTTCTTCCCTCCGAACCACATCGTGGCACAGTGGGAGTTCACTCCGATCAATGTCTTACCTTTGTGTGGTACTTAAGAAAGAAAGGAACTACAGGAACATACTGGAGCAAGAGGATACTGCCTTAATTAGGCTGGACGTGTGCTGAATTCACATTAGCAGTGTCTGTTCCGTATGAAATCGGGCGGGATTAGAGCCTCCACCAGTGCAAACTGTTGGGGACGCGGCACAGTCGGTGCAGACGTGCTGATTCACTCTTCCCTACGTGTGGCATTAGCGCCCATCCTTGTTACCAGACTAAAAATGTCTAAGACGACGCAAGACTGTGATACTTAACATTTTTAGGCAATTGCTGTTTTTGTCAAAACTGTCTGTAGCTTTTCTCCTTCAGTGCAATATGGTAAGTAATGAGCTATTGGAATAATGTCTGTTTGAAACATCCGTAGCCATATGGCAATGTGGGAGGCGAGGATAAAACAGGGATCAGTCACAAGTGTTTACTTTGAAACACAGATAAAAAGGCAAGTTTTGTGCTGCAGCTCGGTTACGTGTTGGATCAGGTATTGGAACCAGTAATTTTTAATTACTTTTGTGTTTAGTGAACTTTAAAATCCCAAGCACTGAAATCCGTTGTGTATTAGTCTTCTGACTGCTCTCTTCAAATCTGCTCCCTGGAACAACGGGACAAACGGATGTTGCCTTTGAGCGAAACCACAACTGCCTAATCCACGTGGTCATTAGACAGTGGTTATTTTCAGCACTGCTGTGAGTTGTGTGTGGTTAAAATGGGGAAAATGGTGCTGAGGAAGGCTTAGTAACACTGCCTGACTATGCTCACAAGACAACTGCAGAGGTTATGGGTTGTTTTAAGACCAGTTCAAGCCCCCTGGCAAGCACTTGGATGAACAATTTCTTCACAAAGAGCTGAATAACTTGGGCTCCTTCCTGAGGTGAGCCAGAGCTGCTCCACAGAGTGGAGTCCTCTGGGAAAGTAGGTGGGTTATTTTGGGAACTGAAATTGTGTTTGTGTTTGAAAGTGACAGTTTGTGAAAATATCCCTACAGAGATAAATCCTCATTTGGGATCAGGGAAGCTGTACTGTTTGCTTTTCCTGAGTCTTGTACCTGCACTGTTGGCTGATGCCTCATTCCGGAGGTCCCAGACCTCATCCTTCTTCTCCATCCGGGGATCCCACATTGGAATACATTTGGGGGATGAGGGAAAAGAGCACCTGTCGGTGAGGCATTTGAAATCATAGATATCTAGAGTGGTTTGAGTTGGAAGAGACCTTTGGCCATCTGGTCCAATTCCCCTGCAGTGAGCAAGGGCATCTTCCACTAGATCAGGTTGCTCCAAGCACTATTGAACCTGACCTTGAACACTTCCAGATATGGTACATCCACCACCTCCTCAGCAACTTGTGCCAGTGTTTCACCACCCTGACTGTAAAAAAACTTCCTTTATAACTAATCTAAATCAACCCTCCTTTAGTTTAAAACCATCACCCCCTGTTCTATTGCAACAGGTATCAAGAAAATATTTTAGTTCAACAGAGAAAACCTCCCATGGCCCACATGCATTTCATGTTTAAAATACCTTTGCAGGTTAATCAGATTGATGAGCCTGTTGGGTGGGATGAAGGTGAACACGTAGGTGAAAAGAGAAATTTACTGCATCAATATGGTCTGGCAATTTCCTTCACGAACACATCATTGACTGCTGATCAACTAAAGGATATACATTCCTTTAGAGAAGGAGATTTTGTGGAAAGGGAGTGTTTTCTTTAATAGAATCATAGTATCCTGGAAGGGTTTAGGTTAGAAGGGACCTTAAAGCTCATCTTGCTCCAAGCCCCTGCTGTTGGCAGGGACACCTTCCACTGGAGCAGGTTGCTCAAACCCCTTTGCAGAGTAGAAGCACAGGGGGAAAATAAAATCTGAAATTTCTCTAATACTGTGTAGGCTTTGATTAGAGAGCACTCTGTATGCTAATTGAATGTTGTCTTCTATTAGCATAATCTTGGGGTTATGTCTGGTCAGCATTAATGATAAGTGACAGAGATGCATTTCAGAAACTCCGTTTCATCAAATGGGAATTATGTCCTGTAAATGCAAGCCCAGATCATAATATTTCATGTTTGTGTTGATTTATCCCAGTCTTAGACTATTTATATCAATTTGCTGCTGGAAAACATATCATAGAATCATTTAAATTGGAAAAGACCTCTAAAATTATCAAGTCCAACCATTAAGATCATCTTGTGTGTGATCTACTAATTGCACACATATTATACAGACGTTATACACTGTATAATGTATAAATATATGAAAGATTAAGACTTTTTGAAACGTACATAAGTGGATTCTAAAATAAAATTTGAAATAAAGTTACTCTTTAAAGGAAACATATTGTATATATTCTTAAATGTACAACATGTACATATGTTTTTATAAACTTTAGAACCATGTTTAACGCGTGTGCTTTAAACTTGTAGGACCATATTGCCTGGAGATGTATGCCTGTAATTGTTCACAGGCTAAGTGTTTGTGCTCAAAAATCACAGCAATTATAATTATTGTAAGTAGCTGTGCTTCAAAATGAGCATTTAGAAGAGAAATGGGCTTTTTCCATGTAAGCATCATCTGTATATATATATTTAAAAATTCTGGGAAAGGGGCTTTGTTCTACCAGCACCCAGGTAACTTCAGGAAAATTAAATAGAAGCAAACCCAGCATCTACCCATCATTTCAGTGCTACATACAAATGTCTTCACAGCTATTTGCACTTGCAATGCTTCATTTGCCAACTCCAATGTGGCATTTGCAAATGCAGATTAGTGACGGGAGCGCTGTTGGCTGCTGCTTCTTCCTCCTTTCAGATGTGGCTCTTACTGGACATTTCCTGCCCAGACTTGTAGGCAGCAAACATATGGTCTGGTAGATAGTTTATGGAATAACTTGCTGAGAGTACTTCAAGTGTTCCAGAAATCTCTCAGGCAAAAATGCACAATTTTCAACATAACATTCATCTGAAATGCCAAAGTTAAGATATTCATTTGCTCACTGGTATTGTTGCATTTCATAATGAGAGCTCAGACAGAGATAGATTGTGGGTTAAATTAGCAGATAAAAATCTCCGCCTTTATTAGCTGTTTGCTTGAAATGCAATTGCTTTCAGGGTCTGCATTACATGAAAAATTGCTATATCTGATTAACAAGTGAATTCCACAGCATCAGTAGCGAGCAACAGTGGGATTGTCCATCTGTCTGAGTTTCCAATTGCTCCATTCACACTGTATAGCACTTCTCTTTCATCAAATGTATTCAGTGCCTGCCACCATGAAGGGAACTAATTCTTCCTGGTACTTCTGAACTGTGTCAAGTGTTCTGGGCATCAGTTTTCCTACAATTTTAGGTTTTCATAGCCTATAGCAAATGTGTAGTACACCAATTTTCTTATTTTTGAGTTCTCTCCAAGGTCTTTTTCATACCCACAATCGAACACAGGGCCAGGACTCAGCTGGTTGTAGTCACTGTAGCAAAGAGTTTGATTTCAGTTGCCTGGCAGTACATATTTATTTATATCAGTTTAGCATAGATGAGGATCTGGATTCAGGCCGCACCTGAATATGACATTTAGTACCCCAAAATGCAGCACAGATTGATGCATGTTGGAAGAACTTACCATTTTATCCTTCATGTGGCCCTTGGATGTGAAGGTCCTTTACATGGCTCATCTCTTCTGCAGATGGAGCTCCTGTGGTGTGATGAGGGTGGCTCAGGGTGGTTGATAGCACAGGGTTTGTGGGTTAGCCCGTGACGGGTTTGTAGCCTGTCTGGAGAACTGGCCGCAGGCTGTCTGGCTGTGGAGCCAGGTAACTGTTCCTGGACGATAGAGGCTTTCCAAAAATGCCTGTAGAAAGAAATTGGGAAAGGACTTTTCTTTCCCTGAAGTTAATTTCTGTTCCAGTGAGATGAAACAATATAATTTAAGTTTGTGCAAGCACTCATCTCTTCTGCAGGCTTTCTTTGTGGATGCACATACATCGATGGAAACACAACCTCAGGTTTCTCCTCCTTTTTTCTGTTCTTCTTTGAAACTAGATACCTTATATCCCTTTTGTGTCCCTAACCCTAGACCAACCAGATTGCCCATCTTTCTATATTGGGCCCTTCCAGTCCCAAACAAAACATTATCAAGCTTTGCATTTCTTTTTCAACGTTTTCATCCCGGGAAAGTAGTGATGAAAATCAGAACCCATTCATTGTTGTAAATACAGCAAATTATTTTCCTAATATGTTATCCAGCAGTTACAAGCTAAATAATTCAGCACACTTTTAGGCCTCTATTCAAACTGATGAGCTAAAATAAAAAGTGTTGATTAAGGTAAGTACATACCTCAGTGTAGATGAATTTTGCTGTTTTGTTTGGTTCAGCTTTTTCCAAATAGGGGAGGTCTCTGATTTATATACAATTGTTCTTGTAAAGCTTCTTGGAAGCTGCATTTCTTTTCTATTTTCCGTGTCTTTTTAATATGATCACTCTAAACCCACGTTGCAAAACTAGGGTTTTCTATCACAAGCTTGTGTGCTCATGATGGGTTTTATTTTTAAATCCTACCTCACTGCTGGAGTTCAAGTGTCACATAAAGCAAACCTGGCTGCAAGATGATGATAAAGCATAAGTGTCAGCTCCTTGTATTTTCCTAGAAGTATTTCATAATTGAGAATGAAATGTTTTTGTTTTACTTATTTTTTGCTGCTTCCCCTGTTTAAGACCCCAAGGTTTCTGTAAAATTCAGTATTATCACACTCGAATGGCACATCTGTATTTCACAGGCCCGCTCTGCCCCTGTGCAGAGCTTGCAGAGGAAGATGGATTTCATAGAATCCCAGAGTGGCTGGGGTTGGAAGGGACCTTAGAGCTCATCTCATTCCACACCCTGCCATGGACAGGGACACCTTCCACTATCTCAGGTTGCTCTAAGTCCCATCCAGCCTGGCCTTGAACAATTTCAGGGATGTGGCAGCCACAGATTCTTGGGGCAACCTGTGCCAGGACCTCACCACCCATACTGGAGAGAAGTTTTTGCTTATATCCAGTCTAACCCAGCCCTCTATCAGTTGGAAGCCATTCTCCCTTGCTTTGTTCTGGAGTCTTTGGTCTCTTCTTCTGTACTTGCATAAAACCCATAAAGGTGTTCTCCTGGCATACGGCACCTTCAGGAGGTTTGAAGGTGGCTGTGCTGCCTTCATGATGTGTCACTGTACCAAGTTAGTGGGGTCTTGGCAGGGAAAAGAAACTCTTTCCCATGATCCTGGATGGCTTCATCATAAATAGCCAGCATCCTGGGATCATCCCATTAGCAAATGGATCTGCAGGGATATAATTAAAGCTATTGAACTAATGTTTTTACTATTCAGATGAGTTGTTCAGGTAATAGAGATGTTTGTTCCTGTGCACTAAGATGCTTATTCCAGGAAGTTCTGAGCAGATGGAATGCAAAATGTAGTTGTTACTCCATTTGCTTATGAAAATCCCCCTTGTAGCACAAGGTAATGGTTAGACTTGAACTGTGTGAGCTCCAGTTATGCCTTTCCATAACCTGCTCTTTAAATGCCAAAACTAAAACTTGTGTTTGGGAGAAGAACAAAACACTGTGGTTTCTAATGGTGGTTTATCCTATGCAGAAAATCCACGGAAGAGAAGATGTAGGCAAAGATAGCTGGCAGTCTGCTTAAAGCACTGTGGTCAAGAACACTGTAACTGTTTGTTTGGGAAGCTTATTTTATGTGGTACATGGAAGGAATAACACTGTTCCTACTGAAAAGAGCTGTCATGGGTTCTGTAATTAGGCTGTTGTTAATCACGTGATGGAAGTTCATAAACAAAGTTGTGGTACAGAGGCTTAGTCCAAGAAAATTGATGGAAGAATCTTTAGACTTGTTACCAAGCATTTAGATAAATAAACTTTAAAAATCACCTTTTATGGTGTTTGTCTGAATTAGAGAGCAAGTTGTTTATGTAAAAAAATTACAATGTTAGGAAAAGCCCAAAAGTGTTTGCTTAAATATTTCTTGTTTTTATTTATATATATAAATTCTTAGAAGAATAAAGTGGTTAGATTTTGATCAACACTGTTCATTGTGAAAGCTCTGTCTGTGAAGATATTTCTGACCTGGACCATTTTAATCAAGTTCAGAAGCTGATTTTTCCCTCCCTGTCAGCATAGATACAGAAAAGCTGTTACAAAATGATCTCTTTTAATCCCGTGCCATTTTTATGTGCTGATTAGAATCAGGGTAATTTCAGCCTGTGTTGAAGGAGTTAATCTTCCTGATGGAGATGTGAAAAGTCGGAGCCATCTTAAATCTCAATACCACATGCTGCCTTAGGGATCACACTGTGCTAAAACCCGAGATAAAAAGGCCTGACAAAGATTATTGACGGTTTACCTTTTAATGAGCAGCTTGGATTGATTTTTATTTCCCTCTGGGGCTGCTTGCTTTGCCCTGTTTCCACCCATGATGTCATGATTAACAAAAACAACAACAAAATTAAGGCTTCATATCTGAATAATGGCAGAGAAATAAAGAGTAGCCATGGCATTAAAGGGAAACCTGTGCCAAATCCCACTGAACCTCCTAGGAAAAGCCAGAGCTCTTGAATCAATGGTTGGTGCTTCTCCCATCAGAGGAAATGCACCTTCTACCAAACAACTCAACTCTTCGACTGCATTATATATTTTAAATAACATATCACTCTGCAGATCAACAAAAAACCAGTAAGAACTCAAATAGAAAATGCTTTCAAATGTATATAATACCACTGTTGAAAAAAGCAATGATTTCTCTTTTGTTTGCCAAGCCCCCACCCCTCTAAAGCCAACACTGAACAAACCGCCTCTGGCTACGTTCCCATAATTTTGTTCAAATCCTTAAGCTTCAAAAGAGAGCAGCTCTGCCACCACAAAACTATCATCCTGAAAGCTCTTAAGCTCTGACATCATCTATTCTGTTTGAGTCCTTGTGAGTAGACCTTGCCAGAAAATGGAAATCCTTTTTCACATGGAAGAAGGGACATGTTTTGTGGTTTGTTTTTGTTTGTTTATTTGTTTTGTTTCATTTTTAAATTCCCATTCTCACCAGTATTAAGAAAAAAAAGAAGGAAAAGGCTGGGTTTTTCCCAGGCATGGCTTTCCAGAACAAAACCCCTGTTTTCGAAGAACAGGATGGAGTGAAGCCTTCCAGGCAGGCAGATGGGAAGCCGGCGGCACAGAACAGTTCTGTAAAGTGGAAACTTTCCATGCTAATATCCTGGTTTCCAGGGCAGGGGAGCCATGTACCTTCCACACCTGGCTGGGAGATGGCTGCAGCCTCCTGGGCAGGGCTGGACAACCCACCTGTGGGTCCAGAGACAGTTTTTGGAGCCAGCTGGATAGAAACATAGTGACACTGCATGGGTGTAGCTGCTTAAGAGGCTGTAGGGCTTGGAAAATGGGAATCCAAGCGAGTTTGTGAGGACTGAAGGAGTCTGCTGATACACAGGTGATCCTCAGAATTGTGTTGGGTGGAGGTGTAATTGGAAATGTGGTGGTTAAGAGCACTTGAAGAGTGGCTCTTGTGTGGAGCTGGGTGCTGTAGAGCATCATTCCTTAATGCACTTGGCCTGTTGCACAAGGTATGCTGTTGTGTGGAGGGTGGAGAGAGGAAAAAGGAAACACGGGTTAAATTGCTTGAACTATCACTAAAATCCTCATCTCAAAGTGCATTGGGTCTTTCTTGTTAACTTTTTTCCTTTTTTTCCCATTAAGTAAAGGTTTGTTGAATAACTATGGGCTATTCTCAGCAGTGTAAAATTTCAATTCCTTAAAACACATCCTTACCTATCAAATTGGCAGGCTTAAGGAACACTTATTCTGCTGCAACTTCAAATCACTGTTTCAAAAATTGATCTGGGCTTAGGTATGTCTTTGCATGTCCATGCTTATTAACCTCATGTTGTGATTAACTTAATGGGCTACGGAGTTTTACATGTACTCTATGCAAATGCAACTGAAAAACCAATTATTGAAAAGTGAAAAATGAACTCTAGGAGACAGTCATTAGACTATTAGAATCTCCAGTTCCTTTGGAAACTGTATTTGGGCAATACGTGGTTTTAATACTGAATTTCAACCCCAGAAAAAAAAGCAATTGGCAATTACATTTTTTTCAGGCAGTATGAAAACATTTTGACAGAGCTGCCTGCATGGGTTACTAAGACCCACTGGGTTTTACGAGTTGGAAAATTAGTCACAGCTTCAGTGAAACGTTGTAGTCCACTTAGTAGCCTATTTGTGAGGTCCTTAGGTGTACAAGCATCCATGAACTTAGTTTGGATTGCTGGTGAGTGTAATCCATATTATCTGGGCTGCCTCTAGCATCAGAGATGCTCCCTGGCTGCATCCTTGTAGGACTGTCTTCCAATGAATGTGTTTTGTGTGGGTAGATGGTGATTAAAAAACCTCCTCTAAAGCCTGATGAATTAATTTGCGTGCCCAAGATGACATGGGCAGGCTGTGGCAGCATCTAATGGGGCAGCAAGTACATCAACATTGCAGTGGTTGGCACTGTTACCATTAACTGGAAAATGATACAGATGATCACTCCCACCCCCATAATAGCTGTGTTTTTAAAAATATTTTCATCTTCATCTGCCAAAGGTGCTATAGGTGGCTGGTGATCAGCTTAGTGGCATTCCCAAGCCAGCAGCCCCAAGTTTCGGTTAAAAGCCTCTCCAGGAGGTTGCTGCTGGGGATGTGGAATATGCTGCCAGCTGCAGTGAGTGCTGCCGTGGTGATGCCAGAACTTGCAGCATTGTGCTGCCCTTGCAGAGACCACAAGTGCTGGCGTTTGGTGAGCTGTGCTCTCACACTGGAGCTCACCTGGCTGTTTGTAGGGAGTGGAGCTCAGTGTTAGCAGCTCTTACACAGGTCCAGGGCCCCCACATAGAAATGTTTGCAGGTCTGGGGGCTGTCAGGGTACACAGCAGATCCCGAGTGTCTGTTCAGTGCACACACACACGGTGCTGTGGGGCTGATTTGGTTCTTTGTTCAGCTCACTTTGTCTGCTGTAAAACACTCTCATAACAGGGTGACAGGCTGGGAGACCTTGTGTGGGAATGAGTCACCCCGGGCTCCACGGGGAGCTCTGCAAACAGATTAGGGGCAGCATCTGACCTTTCATTTTCCATAGTGCCCAGACACAATTGGATGAGAGGTGAGAGGGTATCCAAAGGATACTGGCTGTAATTTAATCAATTGACATTTAGATGTGCAGTGATGAGTGTCTGTAAATGCTTTGGATGGATGAATACAAGATACAGAAAGAGAAATCAGGATGTGTAAATTCCATAGACCAAAGTTTGGAAGAGTAGATAAACAGGAGTGAGATGTGATGAATGTAACAGAGAAGCTCAAAGCTACGGAACATAAAACATTTTATGTTGAACTGTTTTGAGTCTATTCCATCAGGTAGCTTAAAGCTATTTAAATATCTTCTGTACAAATGAAGAAGAGTAAAATAAAAATAATCACAGTACAGATAAAGCATGTATCAAGAATAAAATACACTGATAAGGAAGATTATGAAGCAAAGAGGAGGAATAAATATGATGTGGAAAGCAGGTGTGGAGACTGAAGGGAAGATGCATAAAAGATAGATGGAAGTATTAAGACATTTGTCAAATCCTTGAATGTAAAATGTCAGGGCTTCAAGAACTTGTAAAGGTTATTTACTAACTAAGGCCAGAGTGAAATACTGTGTAACTACATTGATGCAAAACAGACGTTCATGTACACTTTGCACAGTGGGACTGCTTCGATTACTTAGTGCCCAAATAAAAAATAATAATTCTTTACCTCTTTGTTGCCAGGGAAATGGGATATAAATTCTATAGGAAATGGATGTAAATTTCTGAGCTTTTAAAAGAAAACAGGATGAAGGGGGGAGGGGGGCAGGGAAGGAACAGGCAGAAATCACACCAGAAATTACGGCCCTTAAGTATTGAAATATATACTGGAAAACGTAGTAGATAGAATGAATGTAAATTACTTAGACTGAGGAAACTAGAATTGCATTGTTTTAGGTGTGGGAAGGCATTGATAAATTTTCTGAGTCCCTTAGGGAATGCATTGATAAACAGCTTTTTAAATCTGGCTTTGAAATGGGAGACTCAAAGAAATTCTGTAAGAGCCTAAATAAGATGTAGTATGGAAAACTTTATTTTGAATTGGGATAATTGAATATTCATTCAGAATTACGTAATCATATGCAGTATCAAATTAGTTGTTTTTGGAAATCTGTGTCAGTAGCTAGAAAAAAGTCAAAATGTTTTGGAAGTTTGGTAGAGCATCAATAGACTCAGTAGCATTCCAAGGCTGATCCTCCACAGGTAGCTGAGAAGGGCAAGTCTTCAGTGTCTACTTCAGAGATTAGGATTTCACTTGGAAGACTTGCACCAATTTTGAGTTATTGGTATAGAAACAACAGAAGGAATTGTAAAAGCTTCATGTGTTAATAACCTGGAAAGGGGAATTTGCAGCAGGATTAAAAAAAATGATATAGAATGACACAGAACTGGGAAACAAAGAGTTGGAACTGAGGAGGTAAGCAACCTATAATACTTCAGAATCCATCCCATAGATTAAGGGTGCAGGAAGATAAGCAGGCTGCAGAATTTATAGTAAAGCAAGATAAGCCTATGGACAGACAAAGCATGAAATATAAAAAGATGCAGCAAAATAACCTAAATAACCTCCATGGCTGCATGCTGACAAGATGGACAAGGAACTGATGAGCAGGGCAGTTGGATGATGTTGCCTTCATCACTAATGTTATCATCAGTGCATTACAGCAACCAGTATGTTACAGCGTACGTAGCAGAGTGACATTTAAATCACCTGAAATAATCTGATGGCAAACAAAGGTCCGGGGATACCTCTGCAGTTACTTGCATGGAGCTTGGCTTGGGTCATTCTTGGCTATAGGCCCAGGTAAAAGATGGCAGAGGCCAGCCACGATTTTCTCCTCTTAAACCACTTACATATGTTCTGTCGTCACACTTCCATATACTGTTTTGTTAGACATTTATTAAAATTAACCAATCTGTTGTAATGGCTTCTGGTTCCATGCACACAATTGCTGTCCTCTTGCAAAGGGAGAGAGTATCAAGAAGAGGTGCTATAATTACACTCAAGGCTATGAGAATGAGACTTCTGTACTCACTGAATGTAAATTCATCCCCCAGATCGTTTCTTTCAGCTATTTATCCTCTGAGAATATATTAGCTGTTGCTATTTCTGTGCAGGGAGTAGGATGACTGTTTATAAAGAGCCATGCAGATAAATCAATAACATTTGCAAATCTGATGAACTCTGCTGTGCTGCAGGTTGCTGTGACCAGGCTGCTCTGTGGCTTTAGTACAACTCACTTGACTCACAGCCTTCTCCCAGGTGCAAAAGCGTGACTTTCTGTCTTCTCAGTGATATATTAGTTCTTTCCTTTCTGGTGAAGCAGCTGCTGCTGATGGCACAACTCCAAGCTAGAGCAGGGTGAATTCCCTCCTCAGTCTTCTCACCTCCTTCCTCTTCTGAGGGATGACAAGGAGGTAGAGCCCTCGGCACACCGTGAAGGTGGTAGTGGATTGCCCTTTGTTAAACATCTGTGTGTTTTGTGGCTTAGTTGCCCTGTGCCTCAAGTCCTGAACACCCAATTCCTTTTGTAGATCAGCGATGGCTAGCAGCTGCAATCTCCTCTGCATCCTGTCCGTCTTTGTTGCCACCTTGAAGGCATTGTTTGCTCTTGGGTGCATCCTTCAAATAGACTGTCCTTTTGCTTCTGTAGATGCAGTTGTGCTTTTCTAGGTGTTAGGGTATAGCTGCACAGTGAGTGGTGTTCACATCTTTGAGCTAAAATCAGCCCTGTTCAATTTTAAGATCATAGACTAAATTATTAGACCTGTAAATCCTACTTCTGTAGGCAACAATGCTCCATGTTTTGAATGTCTGACGCTGGATTAGTGGGAAAAGGCTGCTGCATCTGCACAGATCAGTTGACCAGAGGCAGTGTGAGGGTCTGACGTGACCCATCTTGGATGTGCTGCTTTCACATCTTAAATCTGCTGCTTGTGGGATGTTTGGGTCACTGACTGTATCGGACTGAGGATGAAGAGCACAGTAGCTCATTCCTAAATCCTTTAAACGAGTGAGGCACCACATCTAAAATAACCCCAGAAGGATTTCTCTGTAGTTTCCTTTAGTCACATACTTTAAACTTAATGACAGCTCCTAATCTCTTCATGCTATAGATGTTCAATGGGTCAGAGCTATAGTGGCTGTGTGTGCTGTACGGGTTGCATTTGCTCTATCATCAGGAAAGAAAAGTCTTTTTTCACCAGAAGACCAGTGATTAATTCCAATCAGCGGAGTTTGGAGCTGATCCAGCCTAGAACTTCTCCAATATTTATGGTGTTTAGCTCCAGGATTTTCTAATTTAAGCATTTCTGTAGCTGAAGTAAAGTCATGAAGTGTTGAAGCAAACTCTCACAATACTTACCTTGCCCTAAGAGGAATAATCAGTGCAATAACATAAATGGTTGTAATCTGTGCACTTTGAATTATGGTATGACAGTCTCCGAAGACGTCCCATTTAATTTGGAGTTAATTCCACCTTCATTGCTCCATGGATGCACTTGAGGTGCTCAGTGCTGTTTAATTTGGGTTCTTTTGAATGCCAGATGTGGAGAATTAGAGTAATTATAGTGTATAACTCAGCTTTTAAAGGCTGTTTCCTTTTTAGAGAGTATAAAGAGTATATAAATTGTTCTAAACATTTTAGTGGGTATTGATGTCCTGGAAGATTATCCAGCTGGAAATAGAATGCAAGGTCTTTGTGTCTCTCTATCCAAAGATAACATCACAATTTCTGGCTGCTTTCTTAAGGAAAAACAAAGCAAAGCAACTAACAAAAAGCTCGAACCTGCCTGAGGGTTAGGAAATAATGGGTATCTATGCTTGTAGTTTCTTTGGGAAAAATACTGTCACCTCAACAGAAATCATCTTCATGGAATCACAGAATGGTTCAGGTTGGAAGGGACCACTGGAGGTGGTCTGGTCAACCTCCCTTCTCAAGCGGAGTCCTGAGGACACATCACTCAGGTTTGTGTCCAGATGGATTTTGTGAATCTCTAGGGAAGGAGACTCCACCACCTCTCTGGGCAGCCTGTTCCAGTGCTCAGTCGCCCTCACAGAATGAAGTTCTTCCTCACGTTCAGGTGGAATTCCCTGTTGCCTATTGCTCAGCACCATTGAGCAAAGCCTGGTCCACCCTCTGACACCCTTCTTTCAGATGCTTATAGACACTAATAGGATCCCTTCTCAGTCTTCTCTCCTTCAGGCTAAACAGACATATCTTGTAGCATTGACCTTTACTTTAAGGTCTAGGAGACCCAGTGACGGATTTGCAACCTACTGTGATAAGTGCTTTTTGGGTACCAGCATAATGCCAGTTCCAATGTCAAATAAATACTCTATGGCACCTCCTAAGATCTGTTATTCATGAGGAGAAGATTTCCACGTGTCTCTGCAAAATAACCATTATTTCTCTGCTGAAAACTAACATTTGTGCCTACAAAATCTCAATAAATATTGGTTTTCCATTGTTCTAATGTCTACTGTGGAATCTTACTCCACTGGTCACCTGCTTGCTCTTATGTCTCTCCTGAAGCTGCACTACCAGGAGCAAGGACTTTGCTCTGTGTTACTGCAGTACCAGACACAAACAAACAGGGAAAGAAAGCTTTTGCTCTTGAGCTAGCCCAGGGAAAGCAAAGGAAAAGGAGAAAAAAGCGACAAGGTATCCAGGTTTATCAAGGTGAACTCAATTCTTCATCCATTCTGCAAGTCAGCTGTGATTCAGAGCTGGTGCTGTCACCTGCAGTTTTCATGGTTTTGAAGGTGTGCTGAAGTTTCAAAAGCAAAATAGTAAATGTTGATAAAATATATAAATAATTGTGTTCCCTCCTTTCAGTGCAGTCACAACTGCAGGGTTTTAGTACAAAATAAAGACAGTGGGCAGAGGTTTTGTTTTGTTTACAGTTACAGAATACAGATATTTCTGGTGCCTGTGTTTCTGGCAGCTGAGTTTGGGATGTGTAGAGTCTGTTTGCATCCTCTGGCTGTAGGATGAGGAGCAGCTGCCATGGGGACATTGATTGCACCAAAGGATTGGCTCTTAGGAGCAGTGTGACATTTTCTGCACTTTTAATCACTCTCACGGTGGGGAACTAAAGCCAAAGGAATGTATGTACTGCTAAACCTAAATCACATTTCCTGTGTAAATGTGAGTCTGACACTCAGGGCTGATCTGTTTCAGTGCACCATCGTTCACATGGGTAAAGCACTGTCCTGGAGCTGCCTCACATGATACACAAGCTGGGATGAGATGTACCATCTCCTACAGGGGCTTGTGAGGCACTGGCTGCAGTGGGAATTCTCTGACAGCTTAATATTTCAGTTGCAACTGGCCATACTTACAGTAATGAGTATGTAATTATTTTTTTTAACCTGGTTAGAGCCACAAACATATGGTACAGTAGCAGAAGAAATTATTTTGGGTAGTAATCCTTAAATATTTTTTTGGCAATCAAATGACTAGGCCTTTCCCAAAGGAAATGGAGATTCCCAGAAAAGCACTGTACTGGCAAGTCTTTGTTACTGCTCTGCCACTAAAAGACAAGATACCTCCTCCTCCATGTTCCATCTGACTGTGATTCTGGACAATACCTTTGCTGTTGGCTCTGGTTGCTTAGCTTGCTGTCACCTAGAGGAGAGGATGGCACAGCAGGGTCTCTTTCCATGCTATGTGAAGGGCTGATGTGTTGACAGAATTACTTCAGGCTTGACTTATTATTTATAATTTTTAATGTTTTTCACCTTGAAAAGTGGCTATGCCAGTGTTCATCATCAGTGCAAGGGATTTTCGGTGTGTCAGTAAAGTTTTACAGATCTCTATTGAAACAGTGAGTCATTTCTCAAATGTGACTGCTTATGGATGCAACTGCTGAACCCTGGAGATTAGTAGCACTGTATCCATGACATGTTTTTCTGCTCATCCTTGTGTCCAGGGCCCTGTGCAGTGCAATACACAGACCTCCTTTTTATGCAGAAATGGGAGGTTCTAGTTAGACATCCCATAATAAATCTGTGATCTGTGTCTGTATGTCCCTAAGGCAGGTTACACATATGCTACTCGCTCATTAGCATGGGAAACTCTGCCAGAGAGAGTGAGCAGGTGCCTGTGATCCCAGGTTCTGCACAGTGGCTGATTGCTCCTTCTCTTTCTTTAGCATGGAATAATTTCTGTAGCAGCTCTGATGTGGACAGCACAGTTTGATGCACAAACTGTCAGACAGGTTTGTGTCCTAATGGTAGCTGAAGGGCTTGCTTTATTCCAAAGCAGAAGGGATCTGATCTCAGGTAAGAGGGCAAAGTCCGGTGATCCCAAATATCTTTGTCGACATTTATGGGGCTGTAAGTATATTGCAAGAGCCTTTGTAGGGGAAAACAAATCTCGGATGAGTGGTCCTCCAACCAGCCTTGTTTTCCCTCCTTGCTGGTGGAGAGCACATTCCTAATCTTTCCAATGTAAAAGGCTTGCTTTGAAGGGGACACCTCTGACCTTGCTCTGTAATGCAGTGAGTCCTGGAAGCTGTGTTGTGGAGAAAGCTTTTGCTTTTAAATGAGAAAAAGAACAAACAAGGATGCCCTGTGGAGTCAAAACTAAACAAAAAAAAAAAAAGAATTCCCCCTCTTTAATGTTTGCTCTTAGAAACTGGAGAGGAATTTAGGGCCCAGAATTAGGTGTTGTGGGTGTTAGTAGGGGGAAACCTGATGCCTTACAAATGTGGAAATGAGTGTTACATCCAGAAACACCTCCAAAGGCGGGTTCTCTGTTGTCCCATTCTGCAGCATTCCCAACCCTGACCCCTCTTCAAAGCTCCTTATTTGCGTTATTTATTTTTTTTGGAAGTTGGAGCCAGTTTCACTTTTTACCCTGCTTAAGTGTGGCTGGAAGAGGTGGAACTGGAGCACGAGAAACCACTGCAGGAGCTGCAGAAATTGATGAAGGAATGATGGCATAAGTCCTCTTGGGAAGAGGAGGGAAATGAAGTCACCTTTTTCGTGTGGTGGGCACATGGTGAAGGCCCTAGGCTTTTCTGCTGAAGGTGTGCTGGTTATGTCCTTAATCTGCAGTGCTAATGAGGAGAAAACTACAGAGCACAGATTAGTTGATAGCGTTCCCAGGAGTTAGAAGGCTGTGGAGACAAGCCAGGTATCAAAGTTGCTTTGATTTTTCTAACTCTTGAAAATGACAGAAGGATTTGTCTTTGCTAATAATTGACCTCAAGTCTGGATCTCTTTCAGGCATGGAAAGTGCCTTTTTTCCCTTCTCTTTGAGGATAAGGCAGCCATAGTCAAACCATTTGGTTCCCGACAGGCAAAATGGAAGGGAGGGGTATCTGGGTGAGAAAACTCCAGCAGGCATTTTTTCCATCTTTTAGCTGCTGCTATTTCTCTTGGAAACTTCCTCATAAATGCACATGTTCTTGTTTTCAATCGATTCTGTGGAAAGACTAAATGATGAATTGAATGTAGCAATAAAAAGGTAATCTTTTCCTCTGAACTGATTTGTTTATCATGTGATGTGCTGTTGTTACTGAAAATTACACTAAGTGCCTGTTGATTTGACATAGTTGTTAATTCTGGAAGAACCAGGATTCCTCTTGGCTTCTGGGAATGACAGAGTAGATGATGGGTCCGTGGTACTGCACCAATGTAATGCAGTCCTTTGGGGGAGAAGGATCCCAAATTTAACCAGCTGTGTGGTCTTAAATAATAGTTGGGAGATCAGTTCTCAGAGGCTGTTTCAGGGTGGTTTTTCCCCCTGTGTTTGGCAATCATATCATTCATTAACACTTGAGGGGGAAGGAAGGGACCTTTATTGGGCAACATAAAGTGAAACAGGCTCAGAAAAACATACTTTGCAGGTATTTATGTCATATCTACCAGTATAGTGATGGATGGGGAATAGCAGGAGTGCAGAAAATCTCCTTTAGCCTTTTTCTTTTGTTAAGGAGCTTGGTTATTGGAGGGAAAAAGGGATTGGAGATTGGGCAGTTGGGGGACAACCCCCCCACCAGTGCTGCCCAAAGCCTTGGATGCAGGAGTGAATTTGCAGCTGCTGATAATAGACTGCCAAAGCTAGGGGATGCTTCGTGTGGCAGCACCAAAATACGAGCAGCATTTTCTGAAGTAAAGATGTCCAAAGATTAAATGTGCTTTGCTAGGGAAGTGCCTGATGGCAAACTAATTTAACTCAATTAACACTTGTTGTCTTGCTCCTTCTCCTCTGCTACGTAAATTGGTGACATTTTATTCTGCTTTAGTCTCTGTCCGTGGGTGGGACAGATGGGAAATCAGAGCTGGAAAAAGCAGGAGGAAGAGAAGTCAGACCGCCTTTGTCAGGGCTGGTCTGTTCCTACAGGTGTCCACTCATCCAGCCAATGGTCCCAAGAAAACATAAACCTTTTGCAAAATAGAAACAAGATGCATGCTTTAAATAGGAAGAATAATGGAAACCATCACCACCACGTATCTTAGGGTGTGGTGTTCTCCATAGGTGACTGTTTTTAAGCCCCATGTCCTATTGCTGCAGATCAGGAGGGATGTTCCAGTAGCTCCTTCAGATTTTATCACCTACAAAGCTGCAAATGTGACAGAGGAAATATTGGTGTCTTTCCAACCCACACTTTCTCCTAAAGTTAGTGGGGTTGGTTATTTAAAGAAAAAGAGAAAAGAAGCAGAAAACACAGTGGCTCACTGACACTTTTCACCTGAGCCAGAAGCTTTTGCTACCTTTGGGATATGGATAATAAAGTGCACAAATCAACAAGGCTGCATCTTACGTTTCTGAATGGTTCCTGGTTTTCATCACGTTGTTGTTAAGAAAGTGAAGCTGCAGCTCACCCCTGGGCAGGAGGCAACTGTGAGGCACCTTCTGTCTGCCCTTCAGACCCTCAAGGCATTTCAGTGGGCATCAGGTTACTGGGGTGGGAAACAAGGGCAAGAGCAGCCTGATTTAGATTATTAACATGTCTTGAACAAAAGAAAAAAAAAAAACAAGGAGACTCTTCCATCATTTACAGCTCCTGAAATATCACTAATTAGTGTCTGAGGAATACAGACTGTGTGGGAAGTTAGACATTCACCAGGCTGTTCATCTGGGAGCCGTCTGAGGAACAGCTCTTCCACGCCGGACATCTGCAGGATTAAAAAAATAAAAGAAAAAGACACAGTTCATTAACCAACAACAACATTACCCGTAAAGCTACTGGGGAAGCTAATCACTGCTACTGAATCTTACTCTGTTTACCATCAATTAATATTTAGTCTCTCAAATTTGGAGCTCTTTTGTTCGCGTGCCTCGTGTCATGTGGAGTTGCCTCAAATCTGGGAATTGCGACTGGCGGTGGTTTGCATCAGTGTGCCCCAGGGGCCATGGGCTTGTTGCAGAAGCCTTCAGGGGGCCAGTCTATTAAAGAGATAATAGTACAGATTTGAAAGCTTCAGCTGATTAATTAAATGCAAACACAAGATTGTACTCGCAGGCTCTTTCAAAGGACTCCGAGTCCTCTTCCTAAGTCGGTTCAACCTTGACCTGAGTTAGTGCTTGTATAAAAGATTAAAGGTGACCCATAAAGAAAGGAACTGGATTTGCATTGTTTTAAACTTGGGTTTGTATGTTGTGGAGAGATCTTTTCCATCACACACACATATCTACTCACTCCCTTATGAATACATGGAAAGTGGCATTTTTTCCATCGTTGTTTCCTGATGATGTGGGGGCTTCGAGCAGGAAAGTGGATGGGAGAAAGTCTCCGCCCTGGTTTGTGCAGCACAGGGGCAAGGCACAAACTTGACACAAAATGGTGTTATTGGAGATTCAAAAGGGACCAAACCATTAGAGACCCCTGGCACCATAATTCCTGACTTTTTGCTTTTACTTTTGGCCATGGGCATCAAAGCCCATCCAGCACAGGGGTGTCCCTGCCAGAGCGTCCTGTATGTCTCATATCACACCTATTGCACGAGTGCATCTGGTCATTATGTGAGCGGCACATCTGGCGTCTGCAAACGCGTCGGATCTGCTGTGCTCTGCAGGTCAGCTTTATGCTGAACAGGCAAACGCTCTGACATGGGATGTGGTGCAGCTGCTCTGCATGTCTGCTGGGAGCCACCTGGATGGAGTCTCTGTTCTGTGAGACCCCTTAAACCCAAGAGATCACTGCCTGGAGAAGTCAATTGCTGACATAAATTGCCCACTCGCAGATTTGGTGGGGCTGTGAAGTCTGTGCACCTTCACCCAACAGTGAGTGGCTGCCTCTGGAAGCTCTGGGTTTGCCCTGACCTTGAGGGTGGAGCACCCTATGGAAATGCACCTGATCTGCCGAGCCCCTGGTGGGACATGGCTCCAAAACCATGGGCTGCCCTAGGTAACCAGCAGTGCTGTGCCCTGCTGTCCGCCTGGGAAGCACATTTCCATCCTGCTCACTTGGGTGAAGTTAAATCTTGGAAAATGTTTCATTAAAAGTGTTTGAATCTCTTTCAGGACCAGTCAGAGCAGAGTGTTGCAGGAAATGTTGATATACTTGGGGATTCTTCAGATACCATTTGATTTGTTTTGTTTTACTGTTAAATTCTAGTTGTACTTCTTATTTTAAAGGGCTGAGCTCTGTGTTTTGCATTTGCTGAACAACATGACAGCTTGTGAAGTATGTGTCAACATGGCTTGAGCAAAATAATGCATTGGGCATCCTAAATTACTTCTTCAGTTAGAGTCCTGAAGCTTTTCGAACAGCAAGATTTGATCCCTTCTAACTTGAGTTGAACCCTATGAATTGCAGGTTACTATTATTTTTTTATCGCAACAAAAAAGGTTTTAATTTTCAGGCCTCATACATATTATTTTATCAGCTATTTCCTAATCTATGTCTGTTGTAACCCCTTAGACTGTTTAATTGGGTGTTGCCAGCGAGTGCACAGAATTATAGTGTTACCAAGCACTGTACTACATTACAAAGCTGAGTTCATCCAAGTGTCCAATTTTTTTCTCAGTGAGTTTGTCCCTGCAGACTTCTCTTTAAAGTTGTTTGTCCTTGAGAGTATGCACAGAACAGAAGCAGTGGAAAGGACCAGATGTAGTGTTATGGAGCTTCTTTGTTCTTCCCTTCATGATAAAGCATAAAAATCCTACATAGTTTAACAAAACTCTGGTATCTGGTCCTAATTGCTGTAAGTAAAGCACGTGTGATCTAAATGTTAATCAGATTTCTGCATTTAATGAGGGAAAAAGCAGCTATTATATGAGAAATGTTCAGGAGCAGGAGCTGTTCGTGTTCCAATCAGGTGATTGTGTATTTGAATAGTATTTCCATTTAAATAGCTTTATCGCCCCGCTGATTCCTAAGCACGGAGTCAAAACAAAAACTAACAGCTAAATTGATATTATTACTAAGGAGGAATGAATAATAGGCAGTAATTCCATACCTGCTGGGATTCATCACCGTGTTCATGGACCATATAGGTGTAAGGGTTCGCGCCAACTCCGTGAAACTGTTGTATTTACAGAGGAGCATCATGAGGATGTAATTCCGTCGTACTGAGTTCATGTTATGTTTCCGTTAAATTCTTCCTCTGCTTATTTTCCTGTAGATTCCCATGAAATGCTTGGTCATGCAGTGGGCTCCCTTCCCAGTTCCCAGTGTTTCGGGAAACCAAGCCTTTCAAGCAGGCATGTTGAAATTCACAGGGGTCCTGCAGGACACACACTCATTTCCCCAAATCACGTTCACAGTGAGTGCGTTTACCGGGACATCAGCATGGCTCTATTGCTCTGGCCACCCATATCTCCTAATGCTCCTGAAAGGATTATTTCATAATCTTATCCTGTGAATGCAACAGCTATAAGCCCAGATAAATTGCATTTCTTTAGGGAAAGTGAGTTGGGACTCGTTTTAACCGCATCCCAGTGGAATTGCATCATCTATAATGTTAAATGATATTTGGCTGACTGTGATTATGGTTGATTCAATGAAAGTTCCACCTTAGGATCTAGTAGCCTCTCTCTGTTTATATAAACTAGGCTGGTGTAAACTGATGCTGAAACTAAGCCGTGAGCTCTGATGTATTTGCAGTGGGACTGCCCTTCAAATAATGGCCTTTGGGAGAGTGTCACGAGAAGCACGTTTTATTTTAGATCTGGCTGTTCTTTCCTAGCACATGCAGCTGTCATGCTACGTTGGATACAGATACAATTAGACCTTACAAATGTTCAGAAACTCTGGTTCTTTCAGGCTACGCTTTGCTGCTTCACAGATGGTAAAAGCCAGATGAGGTTATATCATGATAATCCAGTCCTGCCTCCTGCATAGCCTGGGCCAGAGGATGTCACTCAGCAACCCTTTCATCAGGCTTGGTGCTTTGTGTTTGACCCAGAGCACGTATTTCAGAAATACACCCAGGCTTCTCTGAAACAATGGTGAATCCAGCCGGTCCTGCTTATCAAAAATAAAAATAAGGCAGAAAACCTGCTGCTTCTCCCGAACAGGAACTCCAGTGTCACATCTGGTCTAATGGGTGCCTGCCCGTGGCAGGTGGGTTGGAACTAGATGATCCCTAAGGTCCCTTCCAATCCAAACCATTCTGATGATCTGATCAGAAAATATGATATTGGAAGGGACCTACATCAGTGTGATTCAGAGCATGTGAACTTGGGTCCCTGTGCAGAGACCAACCATCACTTCCTTTTAGCTGCTGAGGTATTTCATAGGATAACTCATCACAGCTGCTTGAGAATCTGCTCACATTTTAGTACATCTACTTGTTAATTCTTTTTCTTTCCCAGCTCCCTCCGGAACCACTAAACAGAGAACTCCTGTTTGTGTGATACTTCTCTGTTCTTGACGTTTCTGTTCCAATCACCCTCCGCTTTCACGTAACCATGTTCTTAAAAGTTCAGCCCCCCTGTGCATACATACAAAGTAGTTGAATACTTGTACCGTATTTTAGGTAGTTAATTAATAATGGCTAAAGAGGAGGTATTTCTTCTTCAGACTATTTCAGTTCTTCAGCAGAAGGAGGACTTTTTTTTTTAAAACTTTTTTTTGTTTTCTAGTCAAAAAACTTAGAAACTCCAAAGAAAAAATGATTGTTATTGTTTTTTAACAGTGTAACAGTGGTAACATCAATCTTTGGAGGTGAGGACCACACTGAGGTAGAAATCTGGGAGAGGACACAGCAGTTTCTGTGGGAGAAAGGCTTAGTCCCAGTGCTGTAATTTAGAAAGCATCTGTGAAACATCTTCTTGTCCTGTATGTAAGCATGTATGTGTGTAAATATATATATATGTGTAATGATGGAGAAAGGTGGCATGTGTAGGCTCCCAGTTTACAAATATAAAGGTGATGCTCCAAGAGGATTAGTGCTTTGTATGGGGAAAAGATCCCCAAACACAGTAAATCCCAATTCAGAGTTTTTAACCACAATTTATTCCTTTCTTCCTGGTGTACATACAATTATAATTTTATGGCAAATAGCAGGCTGCATGTGAATATTGCTTCCTTATGAAGAAGACTATTTGAAAATGTGGTTGAAGGTGAGCAGAGCATAGTCAGATATGCAGATATCAGTTCAATGAGGAATACTTATAGTCATAGTGCAGATATATTTAGTGTTGGGCTATTCTTGCTACTGGATAGGAGAATTTCACACTGGGCTTGGTAGAGAAGTATGTTTGGTTTCCACATTACAACTTAACACCAGAAAATCAATTCTTATACACAATCTCTTTAAAAATGTTAAATGGAAAATATTTTCCGGCCATCTACAAAAGCCAGACTTTCAGCAGTTAACATTGGAAATGTTTACTAGAAATTAAATCAGTGGTGAAGTCTAGAAGAGATCTGATTGCATGTTTGAAATCTGGGATAGATAGATGCTTTGTTATTCTTCTGTTACTAAAGATGGCATTAATAAGGAAAGAAATCAATATCTTGGCCTTGCTAGGGAAGTGGGATAAAATGATTGACTGATTGCCAAAAAACTTCATAGTACAAGACCTGCAAAGATCCTTTTCACAAGATGAGCATCTTATAGCACAGAGCAAATAAAGTGTATGATGACACTGCATAATTCCGCAGCTGGAGGCTTTCTGCAGGTCTAGCTCAGCTTATCCATGGGAGCACTAGAAGGTTCCCCTCCAGTGTCAGGCTTAGGAAAAAACCTCCAAGATTGAGTCAGTAGTGCTGAATTGCATTTAGTTTTATGTTGAAGTGACAATTTTTGCATAGTTTTAATGAGCAGCAGCCCTGGGCCAGAAACTTCAGCCTGGGATGCTTCTCGCTTGCTGTCCTAGTTTGTTTTCATCCCTCTCATGTGAGAGCACCATCCTGGAGCGCATTAAGCAGCGGGCCTGACATCCATCATATGGTGTTTATTCTGTCATCTCTCCCCAGGAAGAGAAGTGTGAGCAATGGAGTGTTTTATTTTAATAGCAGTTTTGTTTGGTTGGTTTTGTTATTGGGAAAGTCTTTTCTGAGGCAGTTGCTTTTCGGTTTCTAATGCATCAGCTGCTGGGTCCGGAAATTAAGGCAGGGAGAATCGAGGCTTGGATCCTGCATCTGGGGTGGATGGGTGTGAATTTTCTCCTAAACTTTGAAGTTGATTCCACAGCCTTATGCTTGCCTTCAAGAACATCTGCCTTCTGCTTGGGTGAGCTTTAACTCATCGTGCAGAAAGAGTCCCAAAGGATGGCCCGTGGCACATGCAGTCTGCAGAGTCATTCTGTGTAGCTCACAGAAAGACTTTTTTCAGTCAGATACTGAGTCACAGATGAATTTTGGTGGGCAGACACCAGCCCAGCGTTTTGCCTTCATCCCAGACTTTAGGATAATCTAAATACCCTGGGCCAAGCTCATGGACTGCTGTCACAGATAGGGACAAAGCTGTCAAAAGATGACAAAACCATTAGTATCTTTGGTCTGGTCATCATTTCACATTAGTGTCCTAAAAAACAGAGCTGGAGGGAAACCTTTCCCACAGAAAGAGAGAACCCATGGCCACAAGAGAGCAAGGACTACATCTTGTGTCCAGAGCAGCCACTGAACATTGGCCACTGTGTGTGGGAATAGCTGAACAGGATGTATTTCTCTGTGGTGGTGCATCCTCCAGAGCTTGGTCTGGATGCAGCTATGCAGTCTCTATACCTCTATTTCTCCATCTAAATATTGATTTCTTTTGTTTTTTAATATACAGCGTTGAAGTATAGATCTTTCTGTGCTATGAAGCAGGTCAAAAGAAGCAGCTCCAAAAAGAATTTAAAGTGTTGTGAAGCTAAAAGGAAACAATGAGAGGGGTATCCCAGCACAAAAATATGGGACGGTAGAGGACAGATAGAAAGGAAAAATGGAGGAGGATCTAAGCACATCCTCTTCAGTTCTTAGGAAGGCTGCTGGTGGTGAAAAGCCTTGGGAATACATAATTTTGAAGTTTATACTGCTCATCCAGAAAATGAATGTATTTGGGTTTTATAGGATTAAGTAGTAAAGTTCATTGCAGCTGGATATGAAGTGGAGAGGAGGAATTCACATGGGGGAAAAGAAAAAGAATATTAAAGGTGAATTATTCAGCAAAAAAAAAAAAAGGTTAGTGTGATACATGATAAGGAAATGACTAGATACTTTCTTATTAGTAGTAAAATCAAGACATAGAGGTAAAATAAAACAAACAAACTCAACATATGAGAATAAGATAAATAACTTTTAAAAAGTGTTTTCTTGCTGTTTCTAGACTGCCTTAAAGATGATGAACACAGTAATAATGCTGAGATTACTGTTGGGCACAAAGTGAACTCTTAGTCGTGCACAAAACCTCCAGCCAACCCAAACGACTGGGTCAGTAGAAATTAAATCAGCACCGAGCCCCAGATAATATCTGATTGTGGGTTTGTGTCTGGATGGATGGTTTCTTTCTTGTTTCCTCATTATGACTGATTGCGGTCTCTGCAGAAATCAATAGTCTGAGCATGGCTGGGAACTGAAACAGTGCGAGGCAGAAAGGCAGCAACACTCCAGAGCTTTCTTGGAGGTGTCACAAATCCCAGCTCCAATCCTCCCAGGTGCACAGGATCTTCCAGTAGGGACTGAATATAGAAGATGTAAAGCTCTTGTTCTTGCCTGGTCAATTAGTCAGGGAATATATTTCTTTGTATATTCTCATGTCAGCATATGCTTCATCATGGCACTGGGATTCCTCCCTGGACTTTGTTTGAAGTGTGTTCAAGCCCAGCTTGGTGGAGGCAAGTGCTCCTTGGAGTATCTTCAACCCAAAACCTGATGCAGAGTCCATTTTGGTGCTGTAGTAAACAGAGAAAGAATCAATTCTGATGCATACTGGGGGAAAAAAGCAACTAAAAGGTTTGAATCTGCTCTTCTGAGAGCAAACATTGAAATTAAATGGTAAAATTTTGCTATGCTTTTCCATTAAACTTCTAAAACACAAGTTTAGATATTTTTTTAAAGTGTTATTCCATTTACTACATGCTCAGTTTTATTTTACTATTTCATTGGTCTTATCTTTGCTTGGATTTAAACGTGCTGTTTGTGAACAGCAGCAAAAAGGTTATATTCATTTAAAATTTATAAGTAAAATCCACTCTAAATCAGGTGGCTTACAGTATATTCCTTGATCACTAGCATATCCTTTAATTTTTTTTTAAACCAGGCACTTTCATTTCATAATTTGTGGATCTGTGTATCCCTCAGTTTTACAGGCGGGGCTCACACAGGTGTGCCCTGAGACTGCCCAGGTTTGTCTCCCAAGACCTTGGAGAGTTTTGATTCTGTGTTTCTTGGCTACATTTCAATATTCAGCAACTTTTGGGGTATTCTATGTGTGCCTTAGGCTGAGGATAAGCAGAAGCCTAATTTGTTCCAAATGATTTTCCACCCTTTTTCCTATTGTTTATTATTTATTCTACTATAATTTATTCACAAGATTAAGTGGGTAAACAACATCACAACTACTTATAACTGTACAGTCCAGTGAGCATAATGATGCCAGTTTTAAATGCCGAGCAGTGCTGATTAGAGCTATTACACAAATATTCATTTGTTTGCTTTACCTTTACCACTTTGCTCACATACTTCACAAATTAGGGTATTATCCTTTTTTTTCTCCCCTCTTACTATTTTTACCATCAAATGAAGGTAATTTACCATTTTTCCATTTGAATTGAAAAGCTAATTGAACTTAATGTCTCTAGAAAAATCAATAATTTCCTACTGTTATTGATATAATGAAGAACATGTAAGAGATTATCCAATAAAAACACAAACCATTTAAATGAAGAATTCAGCTCCGCATTGAACTATTTAAATTCTCTATGTGGACAATTAAGAGGGATATCCTTGTATGTGGGGAAGCAATTGTAACTTCAGTACTTTGAAGTTATCATGGAATCATTTAGTTTGGAAAAAGACCTCCAAGATCATTGAGTCCAACCATTAACCCAGCACCACATGTCCACCACTAAACCATGTCCCTAAGTGCCACAGTAACATGTTTTTTCGAACACTTCCAGGGATGGTGTCACCAGCACTTCCCTGGGCAGTCAGTTCCAATGCCTGATCACCCTTTCAGTAAAGAAATGTTTCCTAATATCCAACCTAAACCTCCCCTGGCACAACTTGAGGCCATTTCCTCTCATCCTATCAGTTGTTGCCAGGGAGAACAGAGTGACCCTTACCTGGGTATAATCTTCTTTCAGGTAGTTGTAGAAACAAGAAGGTCTTTTACTCTGACACAAACTGTACAGCCAGGCTTTTGTTATTTTTAACATACTTTATTTTTCCTGTCTGGTTTTAGAAAGTATCAAGAATTCCATATTGAAATGTGTTTGGGGTCAGAAATCATCCTTCAAGAAGCCTCCTCAGCTGCACTGCTCTGCCATGAAAAGGATGAAATGGGAGCTGGTGGTTTAGAAATGGAAAATGCTGAGGTTTCTTCCCCAGTTTAAAAACTCAGATTTATCTGGAAATAACCATTAGCTCTGATCCTGGTTCTGGCAAAGGTTTAATGGTTCCTAGGAGAGCATATGAGAAACTCCAAACAAAACACTTCTAAACCTTTAAGTCTGGATCAAAACCATTAAATCTCTAAATGACATAGGAGACATTAAGGCCCTTAATTTAGGGATCAATGTAGTAAAAAGGGAATGGCAAATATGAAATTAATGACATTTAAATTACTGTTTCATTAGAACACAATTTTACCACAGTATTTTACTGAATTTAGGATACCCAGAGATCAATAGCAATTCCCTTTATTTAAGGCTTTAGTGACGTTTACTGTGTGCTTTTTTTTGGAAAGAAGTTGCTATTTGTGAAAATGTTCTCTGTGAAATATTAGTGGAATTAAATGCATTTTTAATTGCACTCCACAGTTGTATTAGTTTGGCACTTGAAACTTCCATATTAATTTGTGTGATGAATGGATGTGGAGAATTCAGGATAGACGGTTTCTGCTGGATTTGCAGAATGAACAAGGTAGACCAGAGTCAGCTCAACCCTGTGTGTTAGGGAATAAAGATAATGGGCTGCTTTAGCTCAAAAAATAATTGCTAAATGATAAAACTTGAACATTTTTTAATTCTTCTCCCTGAAAATTTTGGTAGGTGCCTGGGTAAGGTTTTGTGAGCACCAGCACGGTGTCCATGTTTACCTCCAATTCATTCCGTGTGCTGAGACTGTCCACCCGTGGGGTTCTGGAGGCCACCATCAGCGTGAAGAGAGATGCTACATCCCAATATATTTAGGTCTAGACTGTACTGGAAAATAATCTCCATGAAGTAATCCAATTAACCCCCCAAGGCACTGAGGGAGGATGGCTGAATGGAAACACTTTCATTTGGGAGGCACCAGCTTTTGTGGCAAACACTTGGAAGATTCCAAGGGGAACAAATACCTTTATGGAAACTGCCAGTCCACAAAGCTGCATTTACAGAAGGAAATGTTGAAATGAGCTGTTGAGAGTGGGCAATAATTGTCTCAATTCTGTGTGCATCCACCTTTTGGTGTCTGATATTTTTACCTCTGTGATGTAAAGAGAAAGGCAGCATGTCCTGGGAGTGTTTTCTCAGATTACAGTTGAGGGGCTTTTCCTCCAGTGCTCCCCACAACATTGTAGGCTGACACTTTATGGGCATAAAAAAAACCCAACGAAGATGGTTTGGAACAAACCACTTCTTTTTAACACTGTAAAAATCATGGCTATTACCTTCCCAGCATCCTCTCAGCTAATGGCCTGAAACAGGACCAATATTTGATTTCTACTTGCTGTATTTACTTTATAAATAGATACTTCATGGGTTTCATTCTTCACTGAGATTGAATTAGTGGGTTAAATAGACAGAAATATTTCTTACAGTGGTATACTGATCTCTTAGCATCTTGCACTGACCTGATAACAGGCTAGCAGGAGTGTAAACTTAATTATTTTTTAAGCTAGAGACTGACAATGGAGAACACTGAATATTTCTGAAACCGAGATCTTCTTTTCTGTCATTAAAAAGCTGGGGAAATCTGAAAGGAGTGTGAGTTCAAGGCATATATCACTGCGATTATTGAAGGGTTTTCAGAGAGTGGCTTATCACCTCCCTGGCTTATTTACCTGATAAACCGGAGCCTTATGCTTCAAAAGCTCCAGCTGCTCAGTCTGAGCGTGGCAGCCACGTCTTACTGAGGATGAACCCACTGTGATGGCATCAGCAAGCAGGGCCTTTTGTTGCAATTTGCACTTTAAAACACTCCACCTTCCCCCCCCCAAATTCTCAGTTTAGTTAAAAACAGTAACTGTATAAAACGAACTTGAGAATGTGTGAGGGGACTTTGCCTCCCTAATTTTGCCCTTTGAACTTGATTTCTTCATAAGGAAAGGTGATGGAGATGCTGAAGGGTGAGGGTCCGTGGTTTAGGAGTATTTGAGAGGATGCACAAGATATCCCCGTGAGCTGCTGAGCCCAGGCATGATCTCTGAGAGCCACTGGGACACAAGATTAAGATCTAATTTCAGATGACCTTTACCACCCTAGTGTGAACTTGAAAAAGCAGTAAATACTCTTTGTATCATCGTTTTACAACAACAGGGCACCCAAAAACTGCTGCTGTCCTTGGGGAGGTTCTGTGAAGCATTCCTGTATCCCTGAGCATCCTTCATTGCCGCTCCCTGGCCACAGAGCCGGCTGGCCATGCCTGTCATCACAGCCCCCTGCTCCAATCTGCATATTAATCTTGATTCTAAACCATCCTGCAGACGGCGCATGCAAATGTACTGAGTGATTCAAATTGGTTTTCTCTGTTTGTAAATGTAGTGTTCTGTGACTGCTCAGGGGCACTTGGAACATATGCTCCCTGATATCTGACATTTTTCAAAACTCCCAGCAAGGAGGTTGTTTGCAGCATAGGCACGGGGGGGCCTGTTGTGCTGCCCTGCCTGTCCCCTCGTGGCTCACACCCGCAGACAGTCCTGTGTGTGAGAGAGCGTTCACATCCACAAGAGAAAGGTTTCCTTTCTGGGTTTGTGTGTATGGGGAGGGGACAAGCTGCAGAATGCAGAATGTCTGTGAATTAAGCAGCACAGCCCTATCGTATTCCCAGAAACTCAGTTACAGCAAAGTCTATTATTCCGGAGGTTTGCGTGAAAAAAGCATTACTTATCTCCCTGCCTTAAATTGTCTCTGCAGAGACCGGCTCTCTGTGGGCTGCAGATCTGGAGGGGAGAGCCTGGATGCTGCTCTCAGCCCCAGGCTGGGGCCACCAACCCTGGGAAAGGGGCTGGAGGGCAGGGAAAGCATAGGAGAGCCTTTTGCTGCCCCTTTCCACATCAAACCCTGCATCTTCCTCACCTCCACATGCTCCTTACTGCTCATGGTGACATTTCCCAGTCTCTCCCTCGGCAGTGGCATCTGAAAACCATTTACTGGCTCAGGTTACTGGGCTGTAAGCAGGATGGGAGAAGTAGCTGAAACTCCTGCTGCTCTCATCTGATCATCCTGCCCATCTCTGAGGGGTTACTGCTCCCAGATGAGGCACCCCTGGAATAAGGGCTGATGCACAGTCATGTTTTCACATCAGCCCTAGTGGACCCAGCTGCAAAATGGGAGATATGAGGAGTAGGTGATGTGCTGTTTGGCCACTTCACTGCAGGGATGGTCCCCTGTGGAAAAACAACCTTCACTCATCCATCTTGAATCACCTGTTTGCAAGCCAGCACTACTTGGTTTATCTGGATGAGAAAGCTGAGAGTGCCAGAGTGATGCTGCATCACCTGTTGGGTTCCCAGGTGCAGTCCCACACCTCGGGTGTGAGGTTTGCAGGCAGCAGCCCAGGTTACATGGCCAGAAATCCCCGTGGTGTGTCCAGCGAGAGGCTGTGGTAGTTGTGGTGCTGGCAGGATGGAGCAGAGCTCCCCAGGCTCTAGAGACACACAGCCCACCTCCTTGAATGTCTGGCTGCACCACAAGACTTTAGGCACACATTCTAACACTAATTCCTTCCTTCCATTGAAGGGGAATAAGCACTTCTAACAGTTAGTTTGCTACAATAATTAAAATTCATGTTATCCTCCATGAAGCTCAGACAATTCTCTGTTGTCAGCACCTCCAGAGGTCCTGGTTTAGCTCCTTCTGGTTCATTTAATGATATAACAGTGAGGAGACATATTCCTTTTATTGTTGATGTGTAAGGTTTAGAATTAAACATCTCTGCTGGTTGCTGCGTACTTTCTGCTACTGCCAACCCCATGAACTCTTTAAACATATGCTAATGAGCCTGACTTGCTCCCATTCCTTCTGTATAATCTATGAAGTAAGAAAAGTCAATCTTAGTCTTACTGCCTAATGGCCTCTATACATCGTAGTTAGCACAAAACCACTGTGAAGTGACGGAGATCAAGAGTTAAATGCATGAATTAAGCAGAACCCCTCTGACCACACTCCATTAGAAGAAAAACTGTCTCTAGGGAGACAAAACAAGATTTCTCTTTATATATACATTGTAAGAGTCGCCCACTGATCCTCCAGGCATTTTTAACATTACTGGCACCCTAATGATGTGGACAGAATATAATTTATCAATATTGCTACAACTTCCTACCCAAGATGTTGCTGGAATACTGATGTGCTACAGCATAATAAGGTTTGAAGAAGTATGTTTGTTATCCATAGCATTGCTTGCTCTCATGCACCTGACTCCTCAGCCCTGATACAAATCTGTAAGGAATTAGATGAATTTTAACAGTCTGTATTGTTTTTTATTTTTAACATTGTTTTTAAACACCTGCATGTGGTATTATGACTTGACCAGCAGCTGTTTGTGTGTGACTTGCTCAGAAAAGAGGGGGAAAGTTATCCCGCAAAGCTCCTGATGGATTAATGTGATGGATTAATGCAAGGGAGTTACAGTGGTAAAACCTCGTGCCACGGCTTGGGATGGTGGGGTTCAGCCACAGGACACAAAACTCTGCCACAACTCTTTCAAGAAGCATCTTTTCATCTGGAGCAGCTCCGGAATAAGCAATTCCTGTACAGGACTGCCTCTGCTCCAGCGCTGTGATGCTATTCTTAGCATGGTTATGATTGATTATGGCATCTTACACAGTCGTTGGGTAAAAATAAGAGACTAAAAGACCTCATCCTCTGCTTCGTGATCCTGCAGCTCCGTTCAAAATCCTGCTGCTGTAATCAGCTTCTTACCTGAAGTTTGATGGATATATGGGCTTCTCTGCTGTGTTGGACACGACTGTCTGATCTGAGATTTTAAAGCTATTGACAATTTATTTATCATCATGTATCTTTCTGAGGACAAAGAGATACCAGATAAGAACCTGGGCCTTCTATTTGCATGCAGGAATTGTGTGTTATGGAAGGGGGTTGGACAACTCTTATGAGTTATTTGGATAACATCTTATTGGCATCCCTCCCTTGATGGCAGTAGGTACTGCATGAGCCTTCAAGAAAGAGTCTGCCATCACCTGTGCTCTTTAGTAGGGTTTGGTACTGGTACCAGGAACTCTGCTGCCTCCTTTGGAGTGAAAACCTCAAAGAATAAAAGTACAGAGAGTGTAACACCAGAGAATATTTTGTTTTCCAAGAAATCCATGACTTATCTCTGTCACTTATCTCAGTGATTTGGGAAGACACATGTCTTTCTGTCTATCTTTCAAATTTCCTGGAAGTGTTCTCAGAGGAGCCTTCCATCTTCCATGGGACACATTAGGACATTTCAGCCCTTCTAATAAATTATTTAAAAGAAACCTCTTAATCGATGGTGAAAATCTATAGTGATTTTCTATAGTGAAAAATCCCACTTGACATTTTCTTCTTCTGTATTCCTAAGCATTAGAGGAGTTCTGCAGAAGTTGGCTGAGGATGTTTACAGTGGGGTGTGCTGAATTGTTTTCAAGCACTATATTTGCTACACTGGCTTGGAATGGCTTCCAAAACAGTAAAAAAATCTTTTTTTTTTAAGTGCTGCTTTTATCAGTAATTCTTTAGCCATAGGATGATGGATCTAAAGGCCATTATTAAAAGGAAATAAAAGAACAGGAAGAGCAAAATTCAGTGAATACTTTTCCTTCCAGATGCAGTGTGAGGCCTGAGTGTGTCCAATTTCAGTATGAACTTCATCAAGTTGTGGCCAGATCAGGACGTCATGTCAAGCCTTGGGTGCAGCATGAGGCTGTGCAGGGTTTGCAGCTATTTTCTTTCCTCTCTGGATGCCAGTAGCTGCCTTCTAGAGAAACCAGCTGGAACAGTGCTCCAGTAATCCTTTTAGAGCTCGCAGGATCTGTGTTTAAGTGCTCCTTTTACTGCTTCTCTCTTGAAGACCATTCCTTGCAGTGGAATCGGTGTGCTTGGATGCATTAGTGCTGAGGTTTTGTGCAGGACATGCAGCCTTTCCTCCAGCATTCCATGACCTCTCCCTGGAGGTAACTTTGCAGATCCCCCTGGCCGTGAACTTGAAGATGGTCACATGGGAAGGTTTTTTGTGGTGCTTCACTTTCTGTGCTTGCTGACACCAAAACACTGTGAATGTGTTTGTTCTGTAAAGCCACAGGCCTTGGTTTAGTTCTGTGATATTGCCACATCTCTGGGTTTCACTCTGATATTTATTCTTCGTGCTCTGCTCTCCCCTATGGTGTTTTCATTTGATGCAAGTTCTTAATGGAAAAGCAATTGCTTAGGGAAATGTGGTGCCTATCAGCTGTCTGATCACGGCTACCCGTTTATGGAATTACACTGAGACTGTATCAATGTAAAGGCTCCATGAAGAAAATATGCTTCATAAAATTCATCTTGCATATCATGTCTCTCTTTGTCCATAGTGTTCAGAAGCTCACTGTTCTGTTCCCATAATCTACTAAATAATAACAGTTAGCACTGGCATCTGCAAATCAATGTGCAGGTTTAGCTCTCAACTGTAGTGAAAGTTTGTTATTGTATGAAACAGTAACCACTCCCTTTCATGCCCGTAACTGGTCGTTGTGCTCTGTATTTTTGTCAAATTTGATGACAGTCACCTCCTGAAGCTTTAACAAAAGGCAGAAATTCCCCTGGTGCTTCTGGCAATTACACATTAGCCTTCGTGGAGACAGAAGATTACTTGCTGATTCCTGTTTGCTGATTCCATTATGTATGTATGTTCTAGTACATAATGGCTTGTTAATCCCTTAAAACAGCATAGCTAGGAATATTCTTTCAAAACTGTATATTGGTTCAATTGGAAAAAAAAAAAATCAAAAATGATGAATTCCATAGAGTCTCTTATAACCACTGGGGTTTTGAAGATGATTGCTATCAGGGAACTTATCATTATGGTAGCTGGACTGTGTGTGATGTGGTGAACTGTTTCCTTTTGAAGATATTAATTTTCCTTCCGTCGACTTGATGCGATATGCTCACAGTCAAGCTGGGCAAGAGTAATAGTGGTGATGAAGACAGCTTGGTGTGTTATTGTGCTCTAAAATAATTCTGTTAGGCTCTAGTCTCTTTCCCAAGATGAATTCCTGCTTTCTCTTTGCAGTGTTTGTGATCACTCAGCTGCAGGCTTCATCCATAGCTCTGTCCCCGTGGAGAGCTGTGGGCATTTTGGCCCTATTAAAGTTGGGTTTTACACCCTCATTAGGTTGCACCTCAGCCTTGCTTGCAAAAAATGCAGTGCTGTATAATGCCATGCACTGTGAAATGGGATTAGGACCTGGAAAACAGAATGTGATAAAAAATTCGGCCTTGTCGTGCTTTGTCCTTCGGTGCAAACCTCACCCTGTTGAGCTCCTGTTCCACCTCTGTGCACAGCTCACACACCCAGGCTTTGGAGTTACCTTGGCAAACCAAAAGCATTCCTTATGTAAAAAATGGGCACAACAGTCACTGAGAAGCCTCACATTGCTTCCCTTGAGCCTATTTTACATTCCTTGCACCCAGGCTTGGCTCACATGGCGATGGCGGTGAGAGGTTGGGACTTTCTGCTGCCACTGTAAGTCTGAAGGGGCAGGGCAGCAGGAGATCCCACTCCAGTCTCCATCCTGTTGAGGGGGTATTGTTCCTACAGTCTTTAATAAACAGTCCTTTCTCTGCAGAACTCATGATCTAGTAGGCAAGACGGAAACTGTGGGAGTGTAATGTTATCCATCTTCCACAGATGGGGAAAAGAGGCACAAGGAGATTAAACCCAAGGTTGCAGAGGAACTCTGTGGCAGGACCAGGAATTGAATTCAGCTCTCCCGGGTCTTTGTCCAGTGTCTTAATCACAAAACCTGCCTTCACCTCTGTGCTTTTTTATTATTTAATCAGCTGAGAAAAAATGCAAATTGATTTAATTAAAGGAGAGAGCAAATTTCTAATTTCAGACTGGATTCATTCTATGGTTATGGAAATTTTGAAGAATGGAGAATAAACATCTGTAATTTCTTTACTCGACACATGTATTTTCATTTACACAGCTGCATAAAAATTATATTTATATATTTTGTGACATCTAATTTTAGCCTAGAAGCAGATCTGATGTTTGGTTACCGAGAGGTGTCATTTTTTGGCTTGCAGAATAATCCCCTTTCTGGCAAAAAGTCGGTCATGTTTCTTCCCACAGACATGGTTTCTTCCTTTCAAGTGTCTCTCAAAATTATTTTATACTCAATGAAGCAAATCCTCCAAAGGCTTCATTATTCTGATGGTAGCATCATCTGATTGAATATTTCAATCATAATGTCCTTTGGAGAATTTTAGCAGTTTCCACTCGGGATGTTGAAGGCTTGGATTTGTGTGTGTTCCTGCGGTTTTGAGGAACTGATGTAGGAAATACAGATAATTTCAGATGCACAGAGTTCATTGGGGAGGCACATGGTAATGTTTACTCTCTCTGGCTGTTGACTAGAATACATTAGACCATTCCTTTCCAGAGTTAAAAGCACAAATGCAGCTTCTTCAGGCCCTGCTCAGCAAAGCATTTAAACACATGCTTGGTTTTAAGCACATGACCATTGTCTGAGCACTGAAAAAATATTTTTAGATAATTCTGAAAAAATTGTGGGTTTGTTTTGATAAGTGAGTTCCTACAAGGATGCCAGTTTTAGAGCTTTCTAAAGGGCTATGACAGCTCTTTGTATCCCATTGCCTGCTTCCCCTCCCCTTGCATCCCCCGGGGAACATATGAAAGATTCTGGCACCAACCTCTGAAGGAGGAGCTCCTTGGGCTGACGTTGCCGCCTATGAATTGCCGTCTCACCGAGGACTCCTTGCTAAGGGTGTTCTGCTTATTTCAGGCTCACATTAGGTTTTATGAACTTTAATGAACAGTAAGTAATAAATTTGCTGAAGAAATTGGGTTAGCCTGTGATTAACATTCAGAGTGATGCAGATGAGTGTACCAATGATAGGAACATGTGCTCACATCAGGATGAAATGCAGATGAGAGGCCCTGGAGCAAGCCCAAGGATGTGGGCCAGCACAGTTTCGTCTCTGTCAGCTTTAATCTGATCTCAAGTGTGAGTGCTATCGGCCTGCAGAAGGAACCTCAAACCCTGGGAAGACCTCAACACAACTTTTGTTTTCTATTAGAGGCTATTAAAACATTTCTTTACAATCAAAGCTCCATACGTAAAGAATCATGTCTCTGTATCTAAAAAACAATATTTCTAGCAGTAGGGAGGAGAGGGGGAAATGGTTGGAAGATACCTCTTGGTTTGGTTTAGCTTTTATGACACACTGCTTTACTGAGCAGTCGTTTTAGTCAATTGAAACCCAGCTGAGCCCATCGTCCTATGACAGCGCTGTTGTACAGAACAGAGAGAAAATCCCCCCCGCCCTCTTAAATGAAGTGCAAAGTAATGCTAGAAAGGGAAAGAATAAATCAATTCTAAGTGGTAATCTATGAAGTTGGACAGAAAATGATGAGAAATGAAGCAACTGGTCATAGGAAATTGACCTTGAAAATGGTGTTTATCTTGCGGCCGCAGTGGCAGAGCCCCGCTGCTGCTGTGGGTCGGCGGCTGAGGGGGAATTTAAATCAGAGTTTCTTTGCTTTGAATCTCAGTTGGGTTTTGGAGGAGTTTCTTTCAAGACTGTGTTCTCTGACAGTTATACCAGTGGTGCTGCTCGGCAGCATCTGCCAGGCGGGATTTATTCCTTTGTGGCTGCCTCATATTTTACTGTGTAGCTTGAAAGGCTGAGCCAGTTTGGGAGTGGTGACTGCCCAGGGTCAGAAGAATCACTGTGGTTGTGTAACAGATACATATGCTTGGGAGAGAGATGGTATTTTTCACCTGGATTTTAATTTCCATACAAATAAACACATTAAAGCAAGTAAAAAGACAAATGAGTAATACATGTCACCTCTTCTATTTTAAACTGTAACACCTACTTGCACCAGAAGGATGGTTATTGCAGTATTATATACGTCTTATTTACAATAAAGGTACAGAAGGGTGTGGGAGGTGGAATATATTGAGTTTTCACTGGAACTCTTCTAGCAGAAAACAATTGACAGAGTGTTTCCATGATTTTTGTCTTCTAGGGTGGGTGGTCAGGACCCTGTTAGATCGACTAAATGCTTTTTGCTTCAATTGATGACGACCTTTTTCTGCCTCTTTTAGCATCAGCTGAGCCCATAAGTGATCCGTTTGCAACTGGATCATCTGCTCTCAGCATCTGCTTACTCGGTGTCTCAGTAATTCCCAACTAAAACATGAAGGTGCAAGTACAATCTGCTGTGCCCTGGATACTTTATGGTTTTGATGATCAGTAAAATAACATTATTGATCACCACCATTGGTCTACCCTGGCCTCCAGTCGGGAGGCCTGGAGACACACCATCTATAACGCTGCTTCTTCTTTTGAGAACACACACAGGATCACTCTCGAGGAGAAAAGACAATGCAGAATTGTGTCTTGTCGATATCACCTGGGGAGTCTTTCTGCTGTGCCTTCTGCAACCGGACTTGTCTATCTCGCATTGGCCTTTTTAGCCATCAGTGCGCTTGTAGCAAGCGTGGGTAGAGCCCTTCTCAAATCTTCGTTCGTGAAGCCTAACCATGATGATGATGAAAATAACATTAACCCATTAACTTTCCTGAAACATCAGAAATCTTTGTGTCAGTTCTCATCTAAGCCATGCAAATGGGCAGTCTGGTTTACTCAGCTGGATCATATAATCACTGGCCTCCTTTGCCAGCACAGATCCTCTTTCAGCAGCAGTCAGATATCAAACACAGGCAGGATGGTTGTGGGGCTGCCCAGGGGTAAACGAGACCAGGTCAAAGCCCTGAAGTGCCCTGTACCATGTGTGAGGACTTGTTGTAGGCTTTGACTTTAGACCTGAGCTTCTCAGGAGCCTGGGGAATTGCTCATACTGGCCATTAAAAGATGTGGTCCAGGCAGTATCTGCAAGTAGCAGCTGCTTGTATGGCAGTATCCACCCTCGCTCTGTGTACCCTAAGGGCTTGTTTTCCTGGATGGGACCATGCAGGGTTTGGAGATGCTCCAGCTCTGAGTTGAAGGCGTTTCCCTTGGCTGAGAGCATTTCTTGATCCATTCAGCCTGGGATAGGATCTGGGATAAGCATCCAGAACAGGCAAAGGGAAACAAAGGAAGAGGGGTGGGAAGTGGGAAGGCAGCAGAGCTCTGGAAGAGAGGAGGGAGCCCCACTCCCAGCAGCTCTCCCTGGAAAACTCATATTGATCAAGCACCGGTGACAGTCGGGTTGGCTGTGTTATTCCAGCACTTCTGCTCTGATGGAAAGCTAACAAATAATAAATCTGAGCAATGTTTTCAGACTGTGCAAAAATTAAGAATTTCAAAGCAAGCCTTCTCCAGATATTTAAAATTCAGGGAGCTTTTTTTGTCCTGGGTCTTGAGATGTTAATAACTTTGACTAATTGTCAACACCACCAATTACTATGACTGATACCTTATCATTTCCCACAATGAGCAATGCTAATTAAAATTGATTGTACTGCTGTTCTGGCACAGCAGCAAGTTTCCTTTTCATTTTTTGTTTAAACATGAGCTTATTGTGCCTATTTGGTGAATTAAATAAGGAAAGCTCATTATTCTTATGTTTATTTTTGAGCAGGGGTTTTAAGCCACATTGGAAGCCTGTTACAAGTGTCAAAGAAATAGAAGAGCTTGAATGAATTGTATTTTTTGGAGTACCAAAACATGCACCTAATAATAATATTTAGCTCTTTTATACCATAGTGCTTTTTACATGATCACATTTCTACATAAAAGTAACTACTCCTATTATCTCTGTAAGGTGGGCAAACACTATTACTGCTGTTTCACAGATACTGGAGCTGAGATGCCAGAGCTTTGATTCTGTAATAGCAGAGCACTTCAAGCTATTCACTTCAATTAGGCTACAGATCCCTGTCTTACAGCACTCTGAGCTGTCTAAGTTATGATTTGCCAGACTGGCTTGCTTGAATTTTATACAGACTTGGCCTTTTATTTCTCACTTATTTTTTTTTAAAGTATGATTATTTATTTCTGCCAAAGATAAGATCAAGAATTCCTTGCTGCTGGCGTGCCCTGGGCTGGCTCCTCCAGTAAATGTTGGTTCTGCCCATGCAGGGCACAGCCATGCAGGAGAGATGAGGTTGTGCAACTTCACGTCCTTCTTCTTTGGGCCTTCGCTTCATCGTGTGAATCTCCTCATGTCAGGAAGGGCTGTTTTTGTTGGGTAGAAGCTGCTTGCAGGGAGGAGAGATGGCTGGGTAGTAGCGTGGAACTGAAACTCATGTGTTATATATCTCCTGTTGTGTTCTGAATTTAGCTGTGGGTTTATGTGAAGTTTTCCATGGGGAATGTTTATGGGATAGGTTATCAATGGAAGATGTACCTGGTTGTTTAACTATTCTGCTGGTATCTCTTGTTAAGTGGCCAATTGCAGTTAATAGCACAAGACTATGACCTTATCCCTCTGGAGATTGATTTAATCTAAACAATTTATTCTTTCCATGATCAATATAAAATGAGTTCATACAGAATGGATATAAGTGCATGGAAATGCCTGAGATATTCCTTACTTCCCCCTACCTAGTCCATAAAATGAGTTGACTACTTCATAGTGTTTATTTAAAAAAAAAGAGTCTTTTAAAGAATTCTACAAGTTGCACTTTTTCATAAACAAGGCCTCCCATAGGTCTTCACAGAAAGAGAACTCGTGTTTGCCTTCATGATCTCTTGTATGAGCAGTTCTAGAGGAGTGTGCCAATCAAAAAGTATTTTGTATTTATTGGGAAAAGGCTTCGAAATGTGTGGCAGCTGAAAGCAAGATAAAAATATTTATATTACAGAAACAGCAATAGCAAAAATCATACCTGAAAAGCAGTCCTGAGCACTATTTCTTGATTATTTACAGCTACATGACTTTCCTTGTCATCAATGCATTGATTTCTTCTGATCCTGATATGAGTTATGAGCAACCTTAGAAATTTGTAGAGCTTCTTGTGCCATAGTGTCACGACTGACTCCAGCTAATCCTCCTTGCTGAAAACAAGATGACCCTGCCAGCAAGGCCTTGTGCTGGCTCTAATCATGCTCTCCTGAGCAATTCACCCGGGTTAATTTGTTTGTGTTGGGAAAATTCTCGGAGACAGTGCTCGAGAAGTGCAGAGTGTCTGACTGGACGTCAGCACCCCCTGTTTTAGCAGCAGGAGAGAGTTGAGCTGACACACACCAATGGCACCATTATCACAAGGTGATGTGTTGCCATTAGCACAGGAAGCTGTGAAATAATGTGCCAAGTGTGTCTTCTTGAAACACTTTGGACCTAATTCTCCTCTCATCTGTACTGATGTCTCTCTGTGGACTAGACTGAAGATGCTTACAGCTTATGCTGTAGAAAATCAGAGAGGGATCGTGGATGACTGACTCCCTCAGTGTAACAAGCTGTACGTGGAGGCAGAAGTTTTTACTTTCTTCTCTATTTCCAAATGTCCCCTGGAGTTTTGTTGTGAAAAGTCAGTTATGAAAATTGAGAGTGTGAGGGGGGGGAATATGTCATTTGGGTTGTGATTTGCTGTTAATTAAACTTTAGTGTGACACATCCTTTATGTCTGGGGATTCCTGATTCTCATCTCAGTGGCCTGGTAGAATGGAGGAGCATCTCCATTGAGATCAATGCTCATTATTATTTTCCTCATTATCATCATGATCCTCATCAGTATTTGTTCTACAACACTGGCTGTGGAACAGAAGCACAGGCAGAGATGACCTTCACCTGCTCCTGTTCAAAACCTTTAATTTTTAACAGATAAGAGACTCAAAGGCTGGGGAGGGGAAAGTGACAGTGAACTCATGGCAAAGAATTAGATCCAACCACTCGAAAGTGAAAAGCAGCCTTTCTTTCCACTGCAAATCACATGATGAAATTACCAGTTTTCATTACTTTCATCAGAGTAGTGGTTCATGCACAGGTTGAACCCCACAGCACATAAGATGCTGGTGGATATCAGGCAGGTTTCAGCTGCATGAAGCTCAGACATCTGTTCAGTAGAGGGGCTCAGTGGTAGATAGGAATGGAGTCTGCCGCAAAAACAGGTGAGGTAGAGGTGAAAGGTGGTTAGATCAGTAGATGTTCCCCAGAGAGAGAAGTGGTATGGAAGATAAAGTCCATAGTGCCTTGTCCTGTTCATATTTGATACCCTAAATGGGATTTTGAGAACTGCTCTTCTTTCTACTCAGGTACAAGAGCATCATTGTGGGGAAAATGCTCATTTTACAGTCTTGTGCCTGAACCATGGCTTTAGGATGGCACTGTAGGTGTCAAGGAACCCCATATGACTCTTGCCTAGCAGTAGCTTTTCCTCAACATAGGCTGCCCAGCATCCCTTTAAATAACCTCCTCAGACCCTTTTACACTCACCACGGTGATGCCACTGGCGTGAAACACCGAGAAAGGGCAGACGCTGCCAGAAGCATCTGTGAAACAAATTCAGAAAGATTGTCCAGATGTAGAATGATGCAAATCCATGGGCAGAAGACCTGTCTGAAATCCCCTTCTTGTCTGAACAATAACCTATCTGAATGTAGAGCTGGAGAGAAGCTGGGCTCAGACCGTGATTGCACAGAACTGGCAGGTCAGCCTGTTTCTGGACCTCTTTTTGTGCTGTGTGTGGGACAGTGAGAGAAGCATTGCAAGTTATAAAATTAATGCATCACTAAAAAAGAAAAAAAACCCAAATTTCTTCCTCCCTTTGCTCTCCAAGTGTTGAGGATCTGCTCGGGTTCACCCCCTTCCTTGTTTATGCTGCATTAGTAGGTGACCCCTGCTTCAAGCCCTGTGGACCCCTGCGTGCTCTTGAGGTTGCTGCAAGAACCTAGTTTGGGGAATTGTTTGTTTGTTTGGACTAAAGTGTTTTTATGGATCAGTTTCAGGAGGTGAAATCATGTCATAGTAATATGTTTGCTGCATGTAAGAAGAGGTTTGGGGTCGTTAGGGGCCCAGAGAGGATGGCAAGCTGCTCTCTCTCATGTGAGTGTTGTAACCCAGAGCGTTTGTGTAGCACCTGGGTTAATGGGCTGTGGCTCAGCCCTGCTGGAAATTGCCCATGACTGGAGCACTGTGGTGACATTTGACCTCTCCTGGCCCTGAACCAAAGTGGTGTCCCCTTTGGGTGAGATCTCTGCTGCTCTTCGCAGCCAGCTTCAAGCCTGAAGCTTTTTATGCACTTGAAATGGCTGCTGGGGAGAGGACACACAAAATCCTTCCCTCTTGGGAAACCCCCTTTTACAGCAAAAGGTGTATTTTGGCATGATGAGTTTTTCCAGTGGATTTTATTGAAAAGTAGTGAGATTGCCAATGTGCATCTGGATGTGCTAAACAGCTGCTGGCACCCAGAGCTGGGTCTTGAGGTGGCTTTGGGGTTGGTGGGTGGTAATTTGCCCCTCTGGAGCACAGCACAGCTAATGAGCATTGTCCTTCCAGCCACAGACACTCACTGGAACAGATCAGAAACAGCTTCTGCTGACCAGACTGATGGGAAAGCTGTGTTTGGTGCATGACAAATAGCAGGATGTTGCATGTTTTTCATTTTTAACTCTGAATCTATACAATTGGGTGTAAAGAAGAAAATAATATCAGTGAAGTCTAACGACAAAACAATAGCCAAGGGAAATATTGATCCCTGCCTTGACCACTCTCTCTAGTGGAAGGTGTCCCTGCCCATGGGTGTGGGATTGGAACTAAATGGTCTTTAAGATACCTTCCGACGCAAACTATTCTATGATAAACCAGGAATATTCGTTGTTTTCAGTGCATTGCATGTACTGGAGTTGGTAGTACATCTTACATGAACATCACTTCCACTGTCCTGTTCCCTGCCCTTCCTTTCTACCAAAACTTACCTCTTTTCCCTTCCCATGGGTGATGAGGAGTGTGTCTGCACAATGGATAGAAATGACAAGATGCCTTCTTATGACACCAGGAAGAAAATGATCCAGGGAGTTAGAGACCACTAAGCCTTTCATTTATACCTGGTAAACTGGTTCAAATGATAAGAAAAAAAAAAAGAAAATATTTGAGAGATGCTGATAAGATCAGGCTTATCCAGTAGAAAGGTAGTGTAGGATGTGGCTGGAAGTGATAGGAAAAGCCTAGGCTTGATGACCCAGCAGGTCACTTACAGTCTTTCACTCCTAATCTCTTAGAAGTCTTTGAACTTGTCAGTAAGAAAGGAAGAGAGAGGAACTGGCTTATCTCATTTATTTACGATACTGAAAGGTCTTTTGCAAGGCCTCTCACAGAAAACAGTCAGAAAGACAAGGTAGGCGGGTGAAAGCAAAAAATATAGTTGGGAATCAAAAGCTGCAGCAAAGATGAGGTATAACCGGGCAATTTTCACCACTGCAGAGGGTTAAATCGGGGGTTCCTTGTATTTCCCTAGGTCCTATATCAGGTCTTTGATCTGGGATGAGTAGCTAGGTTTGTGGATAGCAAAAAGCCTCTGGGGTCAGTCAGCACCAGGGAAGGCACTGAGGAAGGTCAGAACAACCTAAACAAACCAATAATCACATGACATAACCTCCAAAAAATGGTCAGTGTTCATACATGGCTTTTGCCCAGCCTGTGGTTTCAGTTTGAATTTGCTGTGGTCAAACTAGAAATAAGTGTTGAGTCCAGCAATCCCTGTAGGAGAAGATCTTGTTGGAGCTGCTAAGGGGAGAGGAGATACCATCTCCCTGATAACCTCCCCAGGGGGTTGTGCAGTTCAGGAACAGCTGTACCAGTGTCTTCAGATTTGGATTAATGACCCTTTTTCAGAAGTACATTAGGATTGGATAAACACATACATAGTATTATCTGAAACACAAGCAGTGGTACTGAGCATCAGATTAGTCTTGTTAATGAAGGAACCCAAATTAAGAGGCTTCATATAGCAGTACTGGGATTTAAGTTCAGTTTTCTCCCTCCCTGTAGATACTGCATCTTGTTTCTTTTAAACAGTCATGTGTGTCTCGCTGTCCTAAACAAAAGTTTTGAATAAGAGTTAAAAAAAAAAATAATTTGTTTGCGTTCCCTGCTGCTCTGACTGTCACAGATGAGTGTGTTCCTTGCACCACTGAGTTGGTCGAGCTTCTCGCCTCGCTTGCATTCCATTCCTTCCCATCCCATCCCTCTGCCTTTCACCACCACCTTTTAAACTGGAGAAGAACCACTGAATGTACCTTTTAAAGCCAGGTACTGAAGGCCTGGATGGTGCTAATGAGCAGTGAGAGCCTTTTAAGGAACTGAAACGTTGCATTGTTATGATTTGTGAAACAAAAGCTGAATAAGAACTGTAACACTTAACTATGGCATCCCACTTTATTTTTCTCTAATGCAGGCTAAGCTGCCTTACAGCAATCTTTTAATGTAATGATTGAGACCATTATAGGAAATACTATACAAAGCAACATTTTTTTTTGCAGCCTAAATAATAAGTAGGGCAAGATTTTAAATGAGGCTAGAGTAATGAATGCTGTACAATAATTTTGATGATAAATTTCCCCGGAGGATAAAGTGGAAGAACAGAAGCAGGCTGTATTTAATCATGCAAAGTTAAAGGAATGGAGACCAACAAATATTTATAGAAATGTACGGATTTTCTAGCCTTCTCTGAGATATTCTTGCCCTTTTCACCTCAGAGACTTAGCAGGAATTCAGGTCTTTCGGTGTGTAATAATTAGAAGGAGGAATTGATCACGTAGGGTCAAGTGTTTCTTTGATGTAGTGCACAGAAATTCCTGCTTCCTTGCAGGCTGGAGGACTCAAACAGTAAGACATTTGTTTTCCACAGCTATTTCATTCATCAGTGAGTCTGAAAAGCTTGCTTTGAGCAGATACACAGCATGGGATGACATATTCTGCAGCTGCTCTTCACCTAGTACTGACCCAAGTAGGTGTGTCCCCTCCGCAGAGCAGGGCACTGTGTGAAGATACCAATTCCCAAAGCAGTACAGTTGCCTTTGTGCAGTTCCACGTGCAGAATAAGAAAATGCCTGTGAACTGCATTGCAGGGATGAGATCTCAGCTGCCATGTGCTGAGCAAGCTCAAAATCTTTGCCCCGTGCTCCATCACCAGGCACAGACCTGCCCTTCCCATGCCTGTACCAAAGGCCATCTGTCCTCCTCTAAGCTGTGGTTTCTTCTGGTCTTTGCTGTTTGTCTTGAGGAAACAAGCACGACTTCAACTTCAAAAACTAACAGATAGACAAAAAGTCACCGCTCACATCTGTCTTAGCATGTTCCTGGTTGTTCTGCACAGGTGCATGTGGCTGTGGTAGAGTTAGGCAATCACTCCATAAAGTGTAGGGTTGTGTTGCTTTGTGCGTTTTTTAAAAAATAACTGTTAAAGGTACAGCATTTCAGTGGACTTCAGCTCAACCTATAATAGTATTCACTCAGCAGAGGCAAAAACCTGGAGATTTCTGTTCTGCTGATCAATACTTAAAGCATATATTGATTTCCAATTTAAGTGTTAACTTTTTAGCTCTTAGAAGTGCTCTTGATATCAATTTTCACCTTGCCTGATGTTCATTATATGCTGAACGTTATGACAGCGAGTAAGCTCAGATCCCATCTGGAGAGACAATTAGTTCTAGTGACTTCAAGATTGCAATGTGCAAAGATTTACGTGTCCTGTGTAAGCATTGTGGTAGCATGACATATCTCTGTTCGAGGCAATGACCTGAGAAATGCTTTCATTCTGGCCTGGCACAGCCTTCCTCTAGTTTCTTAGTCTGCGCAGTCATCTCTGAAATCATAGAATAAACTAATAAATAGCTCTGTTTATTACATTCATGTTGTTTCAGCATAATAATTCATAGCCAATGAGCCCAAGGTTCAGGGCTCAGTTTGCTGGGTGGCTGGGCTTTGTTTAAACAATAAGACACACATGATAAGCAGTGTGATTATGCCTCCAGTAGTGTTAGGAGGCACAAGGTCAAAAGGCTCAGTGACTTTAACTACCTGAGAAGTGCCGTGTAATCCCCTGCAAATGGGCTGTCTACAATGTCTTATTGCTGTATCAGAGAGGGAATTATTTCTTTTTAAAGGCAGCCACATGAATTCCCTCTGTAATTGGCACAGGGCTGACATCATTGGCTGCCAATCAGAAATCCTCTTTGTCTTGGATTTTAACACCTTAATTTCAAGTTCAGGTCATCTGAACAAACGGATTTTGTTAAAATGATGTTTTATCCTCTTTGTGCTCTGAGTCCCATCTGCTTGCTTTGTGCTCTGTGTGTGTGTTGTGAATTGCTCTGCAGTAGCTTTTGTATCATCATCAGGCACTAAACAGTGACTGCAAAGTCTTTGCAGAGCTGGTGACATGGGAGCCATGGCCTGACTTGTAGTGCTTAGAACATTACTTAGGAACTCAAGGGAGCAAGGGGAGCAGGTAAGAACCTCAGGATGTGGACAGCGTGGCTGCGATTTCAAAATCAATGCGTAGCCATCAAATTCTTTCAGCCTAGCACTGTCTTTTCCTTTTTATTGGCAAACATAACATCAAAATAATAAAATCATCCTGATTTAGAGTTATTGTTGATAAAATAAGTACACATGGGTCACAGCTTTACTAACCTGAGCAGATGAGGAGCAGGCCATGAGGATACTGTTTATCCTGGTTATACTGCAAGGACTGTAGGCAGTTGCTGCTGTTTTTGAAGGGGAGTGAGAGATCCCAAATGGAGAGATTTCCCCTTGTTTCTTCCCACTTTAAGCCCCAACAGAAGCGAAGATAAAGGCACAGCCTGGGAAGTTCTCAGCAGCCCCTTGGGCTGCTTTCATGGGCTTCCAGCCAGCAGCTGCTCCTTCAGAAGGGGAAAGGAAAGCCTGCATGAAATCCTATGGTCCATCCCAAAGAATGTTTTTCCTTTGGGTAAATGGAAGCAGATGCCAAAGGTCATGGCTTCTCTGTGTCTCAGTCAACCAGTGGGTGGGATGAGAACATCTGCACATGGGGAGTGCCAAATCCACGGTCGAGGGAATGCTGTGGAAGTTGCTGTTCAGTTGTAGTGGGTTTTAGGGACAAAGCAAGAGGAATCATCATCCTGTCAGAGGGCAAAAATTTGACAAATAGTTTTAAAGGCTTAAAATAAATCTATCTTCATAACCTGACTGATGTACTTTTCTCCTTAGGTATGTTATAGAGGTAATGATACCTCTACAGTGAACTCAATTAACCTTCTGCAGCCTTCTGTGTGACAGGGACTCCTAAATCTCCTATTTTATGAGTGCATGTGCAAAATTTGAAGCTACTCTGAACTTAGCATTAATGAATGCCATTTCCTAATTGGTGCCCATTTGATTGTTTGTTTGGTTTTTTTCCAGTGAGAAAGACATGGTGGCTGTGAGTGGGATGTAGTGTTTGTGGCTGAGAAGAGATTTCCACACAGGAGTGAGGTAACTTATTATTATTATTATTATTATTATAATTATTTTGAGAATCTGGTGGTTTGTGTGGATATCTTTGGAGTTTCCATTGTTCAGTGATGTTATAACATGATCTTGAGGAATTTAGCTTTGGTTCTCTATGTGGTTTTTTGTATAAATGATCATCCATTGACAATAAGAACAATGTAACTCTCCTCTGTCTGATACCCAGTGCATTTCAAGTGTCCTTTAGAAGTGCTATGGGTAAATATATAGGAAAAAAACCCTGTGTATTTAGGCTTCCATGGCTCGATTTCCCTACAAATCTCCCCTCTGCTCTGTGATACATTCTAGTATGTGCACATCACATCAGGAGACTCAGTAGTGTTCGCTCCTGCCTGGCTTCTGAGATCTTTGCATGAATACATGCTATACAGAGTGAAATGTTTCATCTGGGAGGGAGGATGTCAGCAATAAATGAGAAAACAAGAGAAATGGATGATGCCCCATAATGCATACCCTATAATATAATCATTGTTGTTTGATAAAAGAGACACTTGGAGCAACTCTCCGTGCCCTGCTAGGTATGTCTGGATTTATTATTCAAAAAGGCACAATCAAATCTCTTCATTCCGTTGACAAATGGGTGCTATTCAATTCCGTATCTGCCTCTTATTTATAGCATATAGAGGGGTGATTTATATGCTGGCTGCAGATCTTCCAAAACAGTTTTAATTAGCAGCATTGGCTATTAGAATGAGAGTCCTGTAGTTTCCCTGTAATATGCATCCCCTTAAAGCTAAACAGGGATTTTACTCTTTGCCAGGCAATGCCTCTCTATTTTTTTGTAATTCCAGCAGGAAAATGTATGTGTGCTTTAGCAGTGAAGGTTGTATTCCTGTTTGCAGCTCCAAGGGGCAGGCAGCGGAGGTCAAGGAAAGTAATGCCATTTATTGCTGAGCCTTGGGGAAACAGGGCAATCCTTGGGGCATCAGCACTGACTAACAGCACACGGGAGCTTGCAAATATCAGGGACTTGGTTTTGAGGACAAAGTAAGCACCAAAGACACCAAGGCCAGCTGCTCAGGCTGCCAGCAGGAGCATTTTGGGATTCTGCTCTGAATTTCTGTGTGCTTGGAGGAACTGAGAAGGCAGGAGCCTCCATCTCAGTGTGTCCTATGGTTGGAATGTTCACAGTGTTGTTTTTGCTATGTGCACTGTCTGAGGGTGTAAGCAACCATTCCCCCAGCTGTTCCTCATCCACAGAGCTGCTCTGGCTCGTGGGCTAATTGGTACCCCTGAGGTACAGAGCAGAGGCAGCCACAGCACGGGGGCCAGCTCAGTAAAGGCACTAGTTTGAGTCTCTATTATTTTCATGCATCTGATAGGAATGTGATCCCTTTGAGACCTCAGCCTATCTGTCAAACCTGAGATCAGCCAACAGGTTCAAAAGTTATTTGGGGAAGCAATGACTGACAGAACAATTGCACGTCTCTTGTTTTTTTCCTGAGAAACCAGGCTAAAAAGCGCAGGAAACATAAAGAGTATTTTTTGTGCTTTATGCAGTGTGTGTTGCATGCAGAATGGTCTGTTGTTATGCTTCCACTGATCTCTTTTTGACATAAGCAATGCAGTCATTCTGTCTTTGCATCAAATAAGTCTTTGTACTACTTGTCACCAGCTCACAGTGTCTCTGTATGTGTGTAAACTTGGTGTTTGCTACATCCCCTCATGACTACTGTGCTGCTGCCTGCAGCTGGGTGGTTCTGCTCCCTCTCTGCTGCTTTACAGCAGCTCTGTCAGTGACATTTACTCTGGAGAGTAAGAAAACCTTAGAAAATCTGAAGTTGGAGGTTGAAAATAATTTTAAAAGAGAGGACATGAGTACTGGACCTGGTCACAGATGCTTGATGTCTCTGCCTGTCCTTCCCTGGGAGGAGGTCAAGGAAACAAGGCACAGCTGAAAGAGAGGAGGCTGGATGAAGTTCATCGCTGCCCTGCAAACGTTGTGTCTGTGGTTCTTGGGAGACTGATGGGAAAATGAGGAATTAGGAAATGAAGACATAAAAAATCCTGCTAGAAACAAGCCTGAAATTAATGTGGTCAGAAGGAAGGAATAGAAATGATTCCTGTGGTTTGCAACTGGAAGATGATAGGCTCTGCATCCAGGACAGCATCACATCCACGGGTAATTCACAAATCTGGGAAAAAAATCACGGTTCTCTGGCTGAATACAAGTTAAATTTATTTTTTTAATCTGCAGAAGTTCTGTATAGGTATTTTATTTCCTTTTCTAAACATGTTGATAAAGCACATTAGTTAAGGAAGCTTTCAAATTATTAACATCTTTGGTTCTGTCTTTGAGCCAAGTGAGCAAGATTTGGTGAGCTGTCTTTGGATATTACACTAAGTGCTTTTCTACTGCAATTCTAATAGAGTGTAGGGCTGAATTTGATAGTGTTACCTATTAGTGATTAGAAAGTGAAGAGCTTTCAGTGTGTCTGTACTGCAGACACACTCTGATTGATAGATTAAGCATTATGCATTTAATATTTTTAAATTTTGCTTTAAAGTAATGGCATTCCTTCTTAAAATTCCTCTTTTCCCTAACATTTTGAAAACATTTTGATGGTGTGAATTGGGAAGAAAGAGGAGAGAGAACATTTTTACTCATAAACAGTGTTAAATATTAAATTGTACATTAGTCAGTGGTACAGGCTGAACTCTGCTGGAGAAAGGTACTTTTAAATTACAAAAATATTAACACTATAATTATTGAGCATGGATAATAGTTATGAATTATGGATCAGCCAGGTTAGCAAAGTCACGGCTACCTAATAGAGAAAGGTATGATGGGAACATGTGGGAAGATGATTGAGGATTCCCACTTAATGTTTTCATACGCTCTCCTCAGCAAAGGGGGCTGCAGCTCCTCTGCTGGTCCCAGAGAGCTGTGAAAGCTCACCAAGGGCTGGAGCATCACTGCCTGCGCTTCAATAGGACAGTCTCTGTGCCACGATGGCTTTTTGGTGGCCAGCCCAGCTGGAAGGCCCTTGGTGCTGAGCTCTGGGTGACACTGTCACTGACTGTCACCACTGAAAAGTCCTGGCATGCTCCAAGGCACAGAACCTGCAGCAGGAATTGCTGAAACTTGTAAGCCTTGTCTTCCTCAACAAGGCTGTGGAGGGTGGCAGTGATGCTGGAGGGTTAAGGACCAGGGTTCTGTCTTTGCTGGATAAAAATCATCTGGACAAAACAACTTCCTATCACCTCCTCTCAGTTCCCCTCACTGTAAATGAAGATACAGCCATGTCATACCTCTGCAACATGTGTTGACATCCATGAAGGGAAAGTGCAACCCCAAAGCACTCAGAGAATATCCTACTGCCAAGTGACTGTGACAGGAGTTCCAGCAGCACTCACTGTTAGGATATATATTTTTTTTCTCTGTGTCTGGAGGTTTGCTGTGACAAGAAGTCCTGCCTTATTCCTCTCCAGCTGTTGGTGTTAACCCACAGCTGCTCTTCTATCAGTTTTCCAGTTTGTATCTACCCAGCTTCTTGCCTTTTTTCCAGCCACAATTATTTTCTCCAGACAAAACCAGGGGCTTTTTTAATGTAATTTTTTATAGGAGAGCTGTAATATATTTGAATTGTTTGCCATAAACTTTTGAAATTCAGTGACCTTTGTTAATCAGGAAGGGGCTTTTTGAGGTCTACAGGCAGAATTAATCATATGTAAACTGTTTGCTTTAAAAAGTCTCTTACTGAATGTGGGATTTCACAGGTAGCCATGGAAAGGTCAGAGGCTGGAGGCAGAAGCTGGGAGCAGCTGGAGAGCACTGCAGGAGGACAAGCCTTCTCAGGGCAGGTTCAGAAGTAGGGAGAGACGTGTGCTAACATATGGTACTGGGGAGAACCCCTTGTAGTTTGAGAGACTGGCCTCAAGCCAGAAATTTGGAGTACCTAAGGAAACAGTACACAGACTAGTAGCAGTAGCCTTGGTAGCAGTGATTATGGGGACCTTCCAACTCTGGGTTGAACCCATGGAAGAAAAAGAGTTCATTAAGAAAAGGGCAATTGTCAAAAGAGGAACAGAGAGTGTCATTGATACCCTAAAGGCTGCAGTGTCTTGGCATACAGGGAATGCTAAGGAAGGTCTTTCTCTGAATTTTAGAGGACTCTGCCAAACCCCTTAATGTGGTTTTAATGTGTTTTCCTGTACTCAGTGGTGGTTTTTACCTGTGAGCCCTTGGCATGCTATGTTTCGATGAGGCTGATTTTGGAAGATGTCTCACAAATTAGGTGCACTGCAGTGAAGTGTTTGGTTTCCTACCATGCAGGTCTGTTGTTCATCCCCCTTAGCTTCTGCAGATGATGCAGTGGAGCCTGTTCTCAAACTTCTTTTCAGATTTTTATCATGTCTTGCATAATAATTGCATTTTGTGTGACAGACATTTGGAGGGTTTCATTCACAGAAACACATTGTGTGAGAGAAAGGGGAGTCTGCTGAACTTCTTTACCTAAACAAGAGGAGGACTCCTTTAGCACTGCTGGAGGGAGGGAGATGCCACCCCACCAGCCAACCATTTGCAACGTGTGCTTTTCACTAGGGATGTATTCAGGGCCTGATTTTAGGACCTTCCTCCAGGATGGCTCAGAGCCCAAGGGCTGCTCCAGGCTCATCCTGCAGCAGTGAAGCATGAGCTTTGCTCTTTCTCCTGATGATTAAAGAACACAGCTTTTCTTTAAAGAGTTAATTCCACAAAAACAGTAATGGAAAAGTTATGGACTAGAAACATTTCCATCCAATCCAGAAAGTCTGAATATGAATGATTTAAAGACTATGGGAAAGCATAAAGATGTTGAGGTGAATTTACTACTTTGTTCAGTACATAGATTGTGTGAGTGGTCTTCAGTATGAATTAAAGAAAGGTTCCAGTCATGAGATATTACAGTTTAATTCAGACATTAGTACAGTCAGAGAGAGGTCAGTAATGTATTGCACAACCGGATTGGATTTCCATACTGGATTGCACCTGTGATCTATATGGACAGTGCTGTGTCTGTCAGGAGAAATAATGTGATAGAGCATAATAGGCAGCTGTGGAAGGATTTACCTGGAGCAAGCTCTATCTGCTAATAGCTGGCTCATATCCCAACCCTAGCCGTGAGAGTTCATTGTTACAGTGTCCAATTGGATGTGAGTGAGGATGTTCTCCTGACCTTCATCAGTCTCAAGGCATTAATGAATCACTCACATCTGCCCCTTGTTCATACCAACCAGCAGCAAGTTCTGCAGGACAGTGTGTTTAAAGACACACAGAACTTTTTTGATAGGCAGTTTGAAATGCCATGCTGTCAGTCATCTGTTGCCACACTTTTGTACTGAGGAGATGGTATGTTACAGAGCCCAAGTTATTTTTGTTAAACCACTTGCCACTCAAGTATACTAACTCAATCAAGTATACTAACCCCCCATCAATTTTTATTCATCCCTTCTCCCAGTTGAAGAAGGTACTAGTTTTCTTTTCCTCTAAAAATATTTGCAGATGTTACCTAGGCTTTTTAACTGGTTTTTTCCTTTTTCCTTTTTGAGGTCAGGTGTGCCAGTTTCAGTCAAGACTGGATAAACTTCCTGGCTTGGTATTTTAAGTGTCATTTCTTGTTCCAGTCTCTCTAGATCTTTGCTTTGACTTTTGACCACTTCTGTTTGCAGACCTGTGACTAGCCTGGGGCTTTTATTTCTCCTAGAAAATGTGGAGGAAATAGAGGTGGCGGAGGAAGATCACTGTGCCTGTGCGATGTGTGTGCTAGATTTGTTTCAGCCTTCTGGAGACTTTCTTCCCCCCTGGTTTTTTCTCCAGTTTAAGACTTTCCAGCAATGGCTCTGATGTAATCCCAGTGCTCTGTCTCTTCCCATTTTTCGGCTGAGAAAGCTTTGCACTGTGTGTTACAGAGGCCATCAACCCGGGGTCTATTGCACATCAGCAGTCCGCTGGGTGTTTGCTGCTCTCTTTAGGAACAGCATTCCCAGAGCCGTGCCGTGAGGAGTGTAGAGAACAGATGGGCCAGGAAAGTACCTTGCTCTCGGTGGGTCTGGAGAATGAACTCATTATCCAGCCAGTGGTCTGTCACACCAGCCTCATTTACCAGCGGCTGGTGTAAAAAACAAACCCTGGAAAGCAGTGCCTGGCAGGGTGTGAGCGCAGTGGTGCCAGCACGGCGGTGTCAGTCAGTGAGCAGCTTGTTGGGTATGAGGGATAGGGAGGAAACCTGGGAAGGCAGAGAGTTACAAACAGGCATGAAACAGCTTCATAGAAATGACAGGAATACCGGCTTTTGGGAATTCAAAATGTCATGTAGAGAGGAGATACATTTCAAGGCGGACCCTGTGAAACTTCCATTTCTTTGGGTGGTACCTTCTCCAAGTATTTCCTAAAAAGAAGCCATTAAGTACTGACAAAATATGTCTAAAAAACATGATGTTCAAATAAACAAAAAAGGACACGGACTTCCCGGGCTATGTTACATTGAATAGGTAACGAGACAGGTTTCCATCTTTCTCCTTTTCAAATGCCAACTGAGAAACACCTCTGTGCTCAGCCTCCCATGCTGACATCCTGCTGAACTCAAACCACCTAAGACACATAACATCTTCCTCCTTGTTCCTTGCCTGCTTGTCAGCGGGGAGCACACTTTGCTAGAAGCAAAGGGTGCAGTTTTGAAAAGCCAGCAGAGGTGAAACTCTGGGATTTAGCCAAAGGAATTGTTTGAGAATTTTGGGGTTTGCCTTAAGACTTTGTGGTGAAGGATTGAGGATTGCAGAAATCCTCCATAGCTGCTGCTGCAGTTGCTGTTAAAGATAGGGAAATTTTTGGGACTGGTTTATTCAGAGGAATATAAAAAAAAATGTCAGAGCTGGCAGCAGTCTTGGAAAGGGAAAGTGCAGCGTGGAAATGCTTTTGTTTATTTGTAGTAAAATCCGTAAGAAGTATGGGGAAAATTGTTGTCTCTGGGTTACTCTGTGGGTTTGTAAGTGTATGATTGATAGTGTGTTTGATAGTGTGTTAATAGTATTAAGCTCCCTGCTCCAGTATTATCATTGAGAAATCTGGCTGGAAATTATTTGACTGATTGTATAATCCCAAGATTTATGCAGGCAGAGCCCACAGGGTGTATGCTGATGTCGTGTGGAGAGGGGTCCTGCACCCACATGGGAGAGTCTCATCAAGTAAACACACACTTGATCAACCATAGTAACATCTCCTGTGCTGGAAAAGTGGGAGGACACTATAGTTTTGAATTAGGCAGAATTTTGTATTTTTACAATTCACAAAGATGCCAAAAATATGTCCCCACAGGCTACTGCTGGGGTGTTTTTCTTTCAAACGAGTACCTGACGCAGCTGGCACGGCGCTGGTGCGTAACCTTTGCAATAGGTGAAGAGGCTGGAGGCAGACAGATGTTCCAGCATTGCTGGCCGTGGATTGTGCATTCTGTGCCCGTGCAGATGGTCCTTTGTAGCCTCTCCCTCCCAACGCCCCATCCCACCTGTTGGCACTTACGGTATGTCTCAGAAGAATAGCCGAGTTGCCGGGGAGAGGAAGACAAAAAGATACAGCAGCACTTCTGGCTGTGAAACAAGGCAAGCTGTGTGTAGTGCATAGCAAGGAAGCCAACAATTAGGGCTCTCTCCAAAGCAGGAGCTTTCTGTCCTGAATACATTCTGGTAATTCACCAGATTGCGGCATGTATGGAATTACTGAGGATTTTTTTTTTTTTTTAATGTAAGGGAGTTTCTGTCCTGAGAAAAATTAGTTGATGCTGAATTGGATTTGGTTCTCCTCCTGCATGCTTAGCTTTATAGAGAAAAAAAAAATTATAGAGAAGAACAAATTGACTCTGGAAGCCACCTCTTACAAGCCTGGCTTCAGTCCTGCCAGCTTATCCTATGGAAATGAGCCTCCCACCCACAGGGAGCAGCTGAAGTGGACAAGCCCCTTTGCAGAGACAGCAGCAGAGATTTATTAGAGCAGTTTCAGTGGGGTTTGCAGCAGACTGAACCTGTGCTGTGTCCGAAGGGGACATCTCCCTACTGCCTGGCTGGGACCAGACATTTCCCCCCTGCACCTCATCTCCTGCTTTGTCCTCACAGCAGGAGTGCTGGCCGCTCCCTTTCAGCATCAGCACACATCGGGGTGGCTTCATGCCTCCATCCAAAGCTGGAAATAAACCAGGATAAGCTCAGGCCTCAGTGTGATTCATATCACTCCATTCTGCAGGTGAAAGAAGTGTCTAGAAGTGAGATGTAAAGCTGTGGGAACATCACTCAGCTCATCAGGCTTCACTGCTTCCCTTAATGGTCTGTGGGGACTCTGCCAGTCTGGGCAGTGAGCTGGTACAGGTTGGCCTGGCACTCCTCACCTCAGAAGGACCACACTGACTCCCAGCAGTAGGAAAATAAAGTCAGGAGTTATTTTTTCCTAATAAATCATACCTTGCAGTTATAAAATGGAGTGCTGACTCCTGCTGATGTTTGAGTTGGTTTGGTTTGAGAGCAGGAGAGCTGTACAGCAGGGAGTTTGTAAGGCAATGCACCATGTGGACCGTTGCAGCTGTTTAAGGAATAGCACTGTATCATGCAAAATATTTTGCAGGCAGGCACTTTGCAAACCCTGGAAAGTGTTTTACAGATTCTTCTGCAGAGGAAGTTGCCATTCAGTAGCATGGTTTATTTATTTTGTTTGGCTTTCTTAGGTTATTAAACATGTTTTATTTATAGAGTGTGCTTTCTAGAGAATCATCTGCATATATGTTCTTAAATAAAACACGCAGGACTCTGTGCGCACTGGGTTGCTGTTCGTGTGTGTTGGGTCATGTTGGGTGCCAACAGGCAGCACCATGGGGTTTGTAGGTACCCTGGAGCTGTGCATGGAGGCACTCAGTGGTCAGCTGAAAAGAAGAATCACAGAATGGGTCAGGTGGGAAGGGTCCACAGTGTGTCATCTGGTCCAACCTCCCTACCTAAGCAGGGTTGTCCCAGAGCACATGGCACAGGACTGCATCTGGACAGTTCTGGAATATCTCCAGGGAAAATATTCAGACTCCACAAGCTCAGAGCTGAGCTGATGTCTCAGAGCTTGTGGAGAGACGCATGCGTGTGGCTCACTGTGAGCCCAATGCGTGGCTGCAGGTCTCAGGCCATCGCCTATTCCACCACACGGCTCCTCACCTGCTGCAGCCCTTTTACAGTTGTTTTTAATGGTGAATCTAGAATTACTAACTTTGTCCATAATCCTTTCAAGCATAAGCACGGAAGGATCTTGCTAGTAACCTTGTGTCATCAAAAAGTGTGAATTTGTGTGTGTATGAATGTTTGCACCATCTGTTCCCTTTCCTGCAGCACAGGGTGAGATTTTTGTCTCCTTTGCTCAGTTCCAAACAGGTATGTGTGATGCTGATGTTCACTCTGACATAGTACAGATTACACAGGGTTTTTTCCACTAAAACATACCAATACATGGGCACAGGTGTCTCAATGCAATGCAGGCAGAAATCTATTCCAATAATAAACACCCTCCTGCCTTTATCTCCTCTTGTCATCCTCTTAATTAAATTGATATTCCTAAGATGTATTCAATTTAGGATTTGTTTTTTTTCCTACTGAGAAACCCAAGTAGAAGGAATTACATGCATAATGGTGTGGATAGCTGGCAGAGCTGTACAGAAATACAATTTCTGCATTTATAGCTAGGTTTTGTCCTAGCAATCCTCAAAGCAGCCAGTGGGCAAGGAAACCCTACTTATAAGAGCAATTTCCCATGATTATTAAAGCCCCGAAAGCTGAAATCAAATATTGCTAATCTGCCACTCACAGTGCTTTGACACCGAGCCATCACAAGGAAAGAAAAGTGTAGTTTAAATTATACTGTGACTGCAATGAGTTTTGAGAAAACTGAGGTTATCATTTAGAACAAAAGTCTCCAGTTGGTGTCACAGAATGAATTGAAAGCTCCTTCTCTCTTGTCCGTGTTCACACACCATCTGATTTCTCTGGAGCAGGTTGTCTGCAGAAACCTTCCCCAGAGGTTTAGGTGTGGTTTGGGGCATCAGAAGCCATCTGCAGTGTGACGTGTCTAGCAAACAGCTTCTGGGGCAGAGGGTTTCATCTGCTTGGCAGTCTGTGACATTCCAGGGAGGAAAGGCTTGCATCTGGGCTGTGGTCCTTGCAGAAACATAGCAGAATGCTGGCTTGAGCATCCACAGGGTGAGGCAGGAGTGTGCTTCCAAGGATGCTTGGCTCTTTGGGAAAGCCACTCTTTGCAGATAATTCTGGCTGTGCCACGGTGCTGAAGGTTGCTGTTCTCTCAGGAAACAGAGGAAACCTTAAGGACTTCCAGGTTCCACAGGCTAATGCATCCACACCTTGCCAGCTGGGTTTCCAAATTTCATATCTTCCAACTGCATCATTCCCTCAGTCATTGCTGCTCCAAACAGAAGCCCAAGGGCTGTTTTATGCAATCATTGATTCAATCAGGATTCAAATGAGGTCTTAAAAGTATATGTATAACGTGGGACAAAATTTACATGTATAGATGGAAACCTTTCAAATGCCAAAATTTTGTAGCTTAGGCTATTATAGTTTATTAAAATGAGCTGTAGATTTTGTGTGGCAGCATAATTCACAGTTTTCACATCTTGGCATTTCAAATAATTTTAATTAAGCACTAGATTTACAATTTGTTCCACAAGTAATACAGTTTGCTGAGATTATGCATATTTTCTGTAGTTTTGATTTTACTGCTGTATTCATTTAGCTCAGCAAATTTATAAAACTAATTAAAACAGAAGTACTTTTTTGATTCAAATTTTGAATGAAAAACAAAGATCTAATGTAAAATGATACTTGCAGAGAAATTAAGACTGATTGCAGCTCTATAGGTATTTTATAACTTGGTTTTTTAAACTAAAAGCAATTATTTTTATAGCAGACTCTTGGCATGGTTGTATTGTTTTCATATTTCGAGATGCCAGAGAGTGGGAGATTAGAATGCAATTCAGCAACACACTCAAACCTGTCTAACATTAACCATGGAATTAGTCCTCAATGAATTCATTGGATTTCTTGTTTGCTGAAGCACTTTGCTGAACTGAGGTGGAGGTTTAGAGCCAGGTACCACTTCAGGTACCAAGGCGGATCATGCTGCTCCCCAGTTCTCATTGAGTCTCGTGTCACTGAGGGAGGGAAAAGAATGTGCCATTCCCAGGCCATCAACATCTGGAGGCAGCATCTCCATGCCAGGATTTTTCTGTGTCTTTGAGCCCTCCTGTCCCGCTGACAGCCGAGCTTCGTTACGATACGGAGAGCAAGGAACATGTAAGGTTGTTTGAACTCATTTGATGACATGCCATTGCAGGTTTAAACACCAATTACCACGTTTCAAGTGACAAATCTGGAGGGAAAAAAAGATGATCATTTAATAAATTTCTTATGAAGGCAAATGACTCGTACATAAATCAAACTGCTTCATTAAGGGGGAAGCTCAGTCAGCTGAATACAGAGGTGACAAAGGTTAACTCCACAGTCGTGACACCAACTCTCGTGTCATTTCTCCTGAGCTCTCGCGATGAGTCATGGCTGCAGCAGTGCCTGGTGTCACCATCTCCAGCTCCTCTGGCAGCAATGACATTTCTTATATCACCTTTTGCAGCATCAAAGGCGGTCTAAATGTTAGGAGAAACTCATAATCCTGCTTTTGACAGAGGTGAATTGGACTTCTGCTCTTTTTTCCTGAGCATATCTGTTCAAGCCACAGTGCTCCCACTGCCCCAGTGATGTGTGCAATTCATAGTCAAATCCTGGTCCTGCTGTCTTCCAGATCCTAGGAATGTATCTATCTCAACTGATATCCTTGCCGTGTGGTGAGTTTGTGCTTTTATCTGCACCCCTATTCCATGCCATCTCTGTGTTTTCTCCTACTGTTTCAAGACTGATCCTTGCCCACCATACTCAGTGGCAGCTGTGGCTGCTTCAGGGTAGCCCATGTGAAAGGTGTTTTCAGGACCCATCTCCCACGTCTGGGCACTCACGGACCACCCTGCACATCTCAGGGTGTTTGTCTGATACCATTTTGGCTGTCCCAAAGATAACAATTTGGATTTTGGCCTATTTCACAAGCTGATGTGTACCTTGTGTCGTAAATACAGAGGAAGAGGTTGCATGATGCTCTTGGAGTTGGATGAGCCATCTCAGTTGTTTTCATCTTGTTTGCAAATGCTGTGTTATTGTTTTATGGCCTGTGCTTTGGGAGTTTGTGAACAATGATGAGGATGACGGGGCATATCAGCTGCTGTGAGAACAGAAAAAAGCACAGAAAGGTTTTGGCCACACAAAGACAAAATGGGATTATTTTTCAGTGCCTTTGAAGCTTTTAGAATCCACGAGGATGCAGTGAAGATTTTAAACAACCCCAATAAAGAATTTACGTGTCCTTCTGACCCCATATGGTCCTTCCCTCTGCAATTCCCTGCTCACGTGTGCAGCCTGACTCTCTCTTAATTTACTTATACCTTGAGCAGAAACAGGGCAGGCAGAGAAAGACAGCACGAACACCAACCCACCATATGTTGTTTCTAATGATTGAGAATAGTGGGTGTGCGCATCGGTCTCCTAACATATTCCGTAGGCCAGGGGCCTGTGGCACTACAGCTGTTGTGCTTTTATTTCCCCCCGTATTCTCCCCTCCGCTGCTGAGATCCACAGCCAGGAAGTTGAGGATGCTGTTGCTGTGATATGCCTTTGGAAGACATCTCTTCTGTGAGGATGCGATTGCTGCCACTTACTCCCCTCCGAGTTACACAGCCCGGCACCAGTGCCAAGTGGCAGGGAACGTGGTTGCGATTCGGGAATTTCAGTTTTTTCCCACACCTCCAGCATTAAGTAGTTTTGTTCTCATCCCTGTGTCAGAATCCATCGCGTTTTCCAGATTTGGAGTTGGTCCCAGTGCACTGCTGCTTTTGCACATGGATGTATTGCAGGGTAGTGCCTAAGATCCACAGTGGGAAGAGACAGGAGGATGGTGTCATCCCACTATTAGTTCATATTTTTATAAAACGGCAGGAATTTGCAATATAGCTCTTTTAATGTCTCATTCAAGCAGACAGCAACATTGAAATGTGTTTTATTTGATGCCCAAGAGACATGCCGCTAGCATTTATAGTGACAATAGAAATCTACTTGTAATCCAAACTCTTCAGGAGAAACATTGATAGCTTTATTCAAAATAACAGCACTCAGAGTTGCTGAATCAAGTTCCCAGAGTGACTGTCCTGGAGGAAAGTCATCTCAGTCCTATTTCCAAGAACTAAATAAAGTCTGGGGCATATGAGTCTTTCAGTCTGTACAACAGGAAGAGGATACAGATAGGGATATGCATCAGGATAGTCTCAGCTCTGCCATTGCCTGTCTTTTCCTCCATTTTTAGTGTATAGTTCACCCTTCTTCTAGTGAAAGATTCCCTGCCCATGGCAGACAGGTCGGAAGTAGATGGTCTTTAAGGTCCCCTCCAACCCAACCCATTCTAGATTCTGTTATTTTTGGGGAGAGAAGTTACCCACTATGAGTCATTGCATTTTTAGCATTAGGCTGGCAGGGATGCTTAATAACAAGCAATAGGGAGATTTGGACATTAAATACTTTATTAATCTGACAGACAGTGTTTATTTGTTATCTTTTTTGTTACAGTGGTGAATTATCTGGCAGTAGTGAAGCCCCAGGCATAGGTGACCTTGGGGTGAACCTTGGCCATCTCATTTTGCTGAGGGTTACAGGGAGGCTCATTTCATTTTTATAGAAGAACTCTGAGGTCTCTCTATGAGCTCCACAAGAAGTAGCAAGATTCTGCTATTACATTAAATATAAGACCTGCTATGTGTTAAAATAAAGTGAAAGTCTGCGTTAAACTGGCACAAGGCAGAAATTACCGTCATATTCTGAAAGAGGCACTGATACCATGCAGAAAATAGTCTATTTGGAGATCATTCTGCTGATATTTTTTCCGCTGTATCTTTTTTTTGGGGGAGGGAGGAAAACAAGCTCTTGGTGGCTGAGGAGTTCATTTTCTCCTGCTGCTGCTTTTTTCATTGAAGTCATCATAATCCTCCATTTGTGACATCAGAGTTACTGGCTAGCGAGATAATTATGATTTCACAAACTGAAGATTATGACCTTCAAATGAGGGAGGCACAGCGGGGAGGACAGATTCCTAAGCAACAGCCATCAGATATTTGTGAAATATTTGCGAAAATGTCCTTGCAGTTTAAAAAAAAATGAGGGAGTGAGGGCAGGAGGGAAACATCCAAAAAATATTATCAGCAGAATGAGTTGCCAGCCAGCATTTTTTTCCCCCAAGTTTTCCATTTGGTGCCCATGATTCTCTAACCTGTCTCATTTAGCCTTAATGAACACGAGACATTTTTTTAGCATGCCATATGTGCTGTGGTCCTTAGGAAAAAAAAATGCATCCAAATAACTTATTTTTTATGTTCTGACTCTACCCAATCATAATTTACATTTTGCACAGTTTGATGCCCATCTGCAACGTCTTTACTATCAGAAAAGGTAATAAGAAAGGGAGGAAAAAAACCCATAAGAACATGTTTAATGGCTGACACAAGAAAACCTGGTTGGAAGAAAATAATTTTTGTCCTTGTGTGAATAAGCATCTTAGAAAATGGCTTGAAATCTTGCCTCCAGTGGTGGGGCCAGCTGCTGTATCAGGAATGGCTTGAGAAGAAGAGCCCCAGCCATTGGTTGGTGTATCTCTGGGGAGTCTCTTGCTCTGTCAGGGAGTGGGTGATTGGTCCCCCCATGGCTGAGGATCAGCCATACATCCTGAAAATGAGCCCTGAGTTGCGTCTCAGCTGGATCCTTATTTGTAATTATGGGACAAGTTATTTAATGACCACAAACTCTCCCCATCCAAAGCTTCTTGAAAATAGTCCATCCCAAAAAGGTGAAAAGCCTTGAAAGAACATCCATTCCTCTTCAGTTTTCCTTGTCCTTAAAAGCACTGAAATCATGTATTTCAACCTTGGAACTTGGCAGGAGGAGGAAGAAAGGAAGGAGACACCAAAGGGAGGTCCCAGACCTCTAAGGTCTATTTTTTCCTTTAGTAGTCTGAGTCAGAAAATGTCCTGTATCCCTTACCTGGAATGGTAGTGGTTCAGGAATGTTTCATTTTGATAACATGAGCTCACAGGAGCTATTACAGTCCAGGTTCCTTCAGTTACCCTCAGTTACTTCATCCTGGATTTTACAAGTCAGAATTTAAAATCGGTTGCAGTAGTCAGTGCTTTCAGCATTTTCCAGCCTTTGTGCCAAGCTGTCAAGGGTTTGTGACTTACAGCCTCCTTAAATTTAGCAGGTGGTTTAAGTGATCCAAAAAAGCAGCATTTCTTGCTTATAGGACACAGAGAAGAGAAATTCCTGGTGTTAACATTAATGACCAGTGCTCCATTGGGATGTGAGGAGCAACGGGAAGCACAGGAGTGTGCTGGAGGAGCACCTGAGGACCATGTGGTTGGTGATGCACAATCTGGCACATGGAATCACAGAGGGACCTTTAAAGGCCAAACCCCTGGAATAAGCGGGGACATCTTCAACTAGATCAGGTCACTCAGAGCCTCATCCAGACCTTGAATGTTTCCAGGGATGGGGCTTCTACATCTCTGGGCAACTTGTGCCGGTGCCTGACCACCCTCATTGCAGAAAACTTCTTCCTTATATCTCATCTACATCAACATGCATGAGGCTGCTTTGTCAAAGCACAGAGGAAAGGTTTCTTGAAAATGGGCATGGAAGTCAGGGTTTCTCTGTAAGCCAAGACCTCCTCCATGCAGCCAAAGTCATGTTTGACTCTGTTTTCTCTTCCCCCACTGTTAAATACAGATGTGGTATTTGCACATAGCTCTGAGATGTAGGAGGTGCTCACAGTGCAGGTGATGTACTGGGGATACTTGAGAGCAGCCACGTAACTTTAACTTGGCCATTGGAATGCTGGAGCCTGGAATACCCCAACTGTTACCATGAGGGCTGCTTTGCAAAGCAGAGAAAGCAAGCTGTCTTCATGTGGTCAACTTACAGTCAGAAGTACAAATCCAATCCAAATCCTTCTGTCCCACTTGGATCCACAGCAAACTGCTTGTGATCAAGATACAGCCTAAATAACTATTTGTATAAAATATTTAGTGACTAATTTCTTGGTACAAGATGCTTTGGAGAATGCTGTAAGCTGCTTGCAGACAATTGAAAAATTAAGAAAGAAAAAGGGAAATTATTGAATATTTTATTCAGTGCACATGATATGAGCAGCTTTAAGAACTGCAGTGTTAAACCATGAGACAGGAACCTGCAGAGCATCTGGAGTGTCTTTACCTACTGGTAGAGAATAAAGGAGTAGTAGTGCCATGCTGGGTACCACAGGAACAAAACAGAATTAATTTAAAGTTATAGTTTGAAAACATTGTGGTTTGAGTGCAGAACTGACCCACTGACCTCCCTGAGCCTCCCTCCTATGGCTGACAATGCTCAGAGCAGTAGTAGATAATTTTTTTCCTAGTTAATAAACAAAAAACTCAGTTTACTTCTTCAATTTCACTTCTGCTAAACATGCATCAGTGGCAATGAACTGAAAAAAACAACAGAATAAATAATACAGACAAATACATGGAGGAGTTCAATTATCATTTTCCCCCACTGAAACTGCCTTTTAACAGCTACATCTTCTGACTGACAGCTTATTAATACTAATTACATTAGAAATATGCAACATAACTAGTGCACTGGTACTTTCAATTATCTTCCCTTGTCTTCATTCCTTCCTCTGTGCTTCCAATCCTCCCTTTTCATGCCCCATAACCGCTACCTGGGCTGCAGCTCAGAGCTCGTGGACCTGGCTGCCCGTGAGCAAAAGCCTTTCATTTCTGACATGAACGGCAGGAAAGGCCACCAAACCACGTGTGTGTTTGTGAGGCTGTGTGAGTGCTTACCAAGGGGACCTTCCAACCCTGTCAGGGGTGGAAAATGCTTTGCATATTGAGGGGAATTCCCTGTGGAAGTCCTGTGAATTTCCTGTGAAGGTCCTATGAATGGCTGGACTCGATCTTGGAGTCTTTTCCAACCTCAGTGATCTTGTGATTCTATTCTACGATTCTAAGTTCCTTTGGAGGTTCTATGAATTTCCTATGGAGGTCTCACACTGTTTCATGGCCTCCAGCCCTGGTTTATACATAATTTTCACGGTTTTTCTGCAGTGCAGTGCTGACCCTGGTGATCAGCCCTGCTGGGTTGATCCAGGCTGGCGTTGGCTCCATTAGACGTGGGGGAAAGTTCTGGCAGCTTCTCACAGAAGCCACCCCTGTAGCCCCCCAATACTAAAACCTCGCCAGCCAAACCCCAAACAATCTGCAGTAGCTGCTTTGGAGAGCTGAGGTTGGAGCAGCATTAACCCAGGTTCCCGGTATTGCCTCAGCTTTGTTTTAATCTGTACTTAATGAACTGTTAATTGCTTATGCAAATCAAAGCAATGGAGACACTTAAAGTTTATTTATAATGCCTGAAAACATTATGAAATCAATCATTCCAGTTTTTACAGCTCCCACTATTCAACTGTTATTTAGATCTCTAACTTTTTACGTTATATTGCTCTAACAGTTCATGTAAGAAGACAAATATGTTTTGATTTTATTTTTTTATGTCAGCTTGCTGATTGCTAAAACATCTATGACAGTTGACATGGAAATCAGGGAGGTTTTGATTAGGCTTTTCTGATATGTAAATGTTTGTAAATGAGTTTTATATATCTTTTAATTTTTTTAAAAGTTCTATCTAAGGAACAGGAAATAGTATCTTGTAGCAATTGAAGATAGAACCTGAACAGAATATTCTTGTGAGTAACATGTATTTCAAGGAACTGTAAGAGTAAGCATTGATTACTCTATGCAGAAAGTTAGTGGAGAGACCTGTTAGTATTCAACGAGTATTTACACTGGGTTCTCACACAGTCTGCCTTTGCTATAATATTTCAGAATTATTAAAAGTTAAGCAGGAACCATGGCCAGACAGTGGAAAACTCAATAACATTAGATTATCACCATGAACTTACAAGTGATTTACTGTACCAGGTCCTTACACAGCAACACTGGGGCTTGCTCCTTATAGCACTAATAGAGTGGGGAGGATGTCAAGTTTTGTGCCTGCTGACTTTGAAATGTCCTGGGTGGGGCTGGAAGGCAACACAGGGAAAAATAAGATTACCATATCCCTTGAGATATTTTTTTTGTAAAGTACATCAGTAATTTTTTACCTGGTGCCATTAAGAAAGCACCTCTGGGGTTGCAGGGAGCTTGAGATGCTGCAGGTCCCACTGCAGCACATGGGGCTTTGAGCAGCCCCCCCTGGGCACTTCATGGCTGTGGGATTTTTCAGTAAGAAGCCCAGCTGATGATAAATTCAGCATGTGTCCTCTGTACAAAAGACATAATTTGAATGCACTGGTTCAAGTCAAGCATTTGTCTCCTTGGGCACAGAGAGCCCTGGCAGTGGTTTTCTGCAGGTACCTCCCTCTTGAGCTTTTAAACTGAACTTAATGTATAGGGGCAGCCTTGCTTTTTCCAAGAGGTGAGACAAACAAAAAGCTAGGGTGGAGGAACTGGATCCAAATCTCTCCTGAAATGGGGAGGTGTGTCAGGAGGTTCTCGTGGCTTGTCCGTCTGCAGACTTGGATCTCCCATTTGTGTTGTGCCCTGCTGGCACTTCTGTTCAGTTTGATGGAGCTCAAGGCTCTGTTAATTCACCTATTTTATCTTTGGAAGTAAATTAACAGCTATTTTAGCAGTATCATGGTAAATCTGTAACATTTATTTTGAAAGGGAAAAAGAGCTCAAAAGATTACCAGGGTGTCCAGCTGTGATAATATTACCTGCCTTGTAAAATGCCGTAGGTGACTTTGAAGATGTAAAACAAATTGAGTATTACATTAACTTCCTTCTGATTTGCTAAAATTATTAATTCAGTATTGCCAACTATCAAATAGAGTAGGGTTATTATTTTTTTAAGTATAAATGAATAACTATATGTGATACACATGGCAAAGTACCTCCTGCAAATCAATAAAACCTGTTTTGATTATATCTGTAAGTAGGGGTTGGTATGTCTTTTTTGGTTGGTTTTTCTTGGTGTTTTCTTTATAACATAAGATTATAGTAGCCTGCATTCACATTCAGCCTAAATAGGCAGAAGAATGAGTACTCCATAGCAATTTGATTTTGTAATGGAATGGTTTTACCTTGGAGATGCACAGGTTTTTTTCAGTTCCTTTGCCTCACTGCATGGCAGATTGTGTTACTAGGTGAGCAAAGACCATGTTCACATCCAGAGCTGGTCAGTGGCAGAACTGGAACAAAACATTTTCGTGTAAAACATCACTTGCAGTTTTGGAAATCTAATTCTCCCTTTTTCCAAATAGGTAGTTTTAGTGTTTTATCTGTTCTATATATAGAATATATCTATAAATGTATATATATAACACTAATGTCAATCTTGGAAGGTGCTCTGGTTGGTTCCTCTGCATGCAGATGTTCTTTGGAAGGCACTTGCTTATTCAATTTACACTATTTTAAAGGATGCCATTGCTGGGAGAGCACTCCAGTGGTGTTAGTAGTTTTGTTCCTGCCACTTCAGTTCTGGCTTCTTCAGTCTTCATTCCTGGGGGCTGTGGGAAGAATTGCAGGGCTTGTTCTTGGAGGACATTTCAATTGCAGTGATTTAAGAGGATGCTGACTCACAGCTCACATTAGCAAAGCTGGAGTGGATGACACAAAACTATATTTAAATCTTTTTCAACTCTCTTGTTCAGGTTGGAACATTTAATTTCTCTGGTGGAGAAGTGGCCTTATTGATTATTCATTATTCCTTAACCTTGACACACTAGAGCAGGCAATAAAAAGAAAAGGTGGAAATGGACAGAAGCAACTATTATGCACCACAGTGTAAAGATGGTTTTGGAATGGAGCCTTTCCAGTCAGAGGGGCTCACACCAGAAACCTGAACTCCTGCACTAACAGTGAGGCAGAAAAGGAATGAAACCTTTACCCAACAGATTAAGGAAATACAATTATCTGTTGGGGCAGATTCCTAAAGTGTTTTAACCCCAGGACTAATATAGAAATACATTTTCCAGTTCAGATTCCCAATTCAGGTTCCCTGCTTATCAGGCTTGGGTAATGCCCATTTCGAGGGCAAGGTGTAGTCACTGCTGTGACTGCCCCTTCTCCGCTGCCCATGCTCTGCCAGTGATGCTTCCAACACAGTGAGATCACTGTTGAAATTCCATTGCCTCTTCCATTAATCAGGAGCAGTTTGAAATCGTAAGAGCACTGTAGCATTTCTGTTAATCAATAACTAGCTGAGCAATTAATTTTCTACTAGTATATTGTTCTTTAGTGTGCAGAGAGTGAAAACTTGTCGATTACCTGTACTGATCCCACCCAGTGCCCATGAGGGTCAGTGCAGAGATTTCTCTAGACTTCAGTAAGTGTCTAGGGGTGCTCTGAGATGCCCTGTTGGAGGTGGTAAGAAAAGCAGAAACTCTAAAGCCCCTCTCATCACTGCTGTTTTATCACTTCAAGGTTTTAAAAGCAGACCTAACCCAAATTAATACTGACAGCCTCTGGTTGTGTAATTCTTAGGCTTTTTTGAAGATGTGTTCTGACTTTATTTTCCTTAGAAAGTATTTATTGGTAAATTTCATTCAAAACTGCCTTTTCAATGAGGGGAAAAAAATAAATGTGGCAACAAGAAGGCCAGAGAGGGTCTTTTTACAAGGGCATAGAGTGATAGAACAGGGAGTATGGCTTCAAAGTGACAGAGGGCAGGGTTAGATTAGAGATTGGGAAGAAAATCTCCCCTGTGATGGTTGTGAGGCTCTGGCACAGGTTGCCCAGAGAAGCTGTGGCTGCCCCATCTGTGGAAATGTTCAAGGCCAGGTTGGACGGGGCTTGGAGCGACCTGGTCTCGTGGAAGATGTCCCTGCCCATGGCAGGTGTGTGGAACTTGGCAAGGTTTAAGGTCACTCCCAACCCAAACCAGTCTGTGATTATATGACATGTATAGTCATTTTGGACAGACACTGCTGACCTTTGTTGGGACCAGGAATTAACATTCTTCCTCTGCCAGGGATTGTCATTTCTAGAGCAGGAGGAAGAACGGAGACGTGCCCACATTTTCGTTGTCCTCCCAGTTCAGTGTGAAACTTTTTATGTACCCACCTTTAACATCTGCAACTGCCCAGGGGGGTCTGGCAGAGACCTCTGCTGGAGCCCTCACCGCATGTCCTGCAGCAGGGTGTCAGCTGGAAAATTCAACAGCTACAAAATTCTGCACTAGCAGGGCTCTGATAATGAGTTTAACAAATAATTAGCTGCAGTACCTCTTTGTTTTAATAAAGTACAATAGTTGATAAACTTGCTATGCCACAATTAGGAGCTCATTAGCAAACAAAATTCAAGGGTAACAAACACCTTAAGGGGATGTTTTTAGGAGCATTTAATGAAATCCTGAAATCAGAGCAAGAACTGTGAGGAAATGTAAATTTTCTTCCCCGAGTTGCTACACACCTCCTGCAGGGCCAGGGACAAGGCAGGGTCTGGAAGTCAGGATGAAGGCTCACTTTATTTGCCAGGGTTTGCATTCACTTACAATTTTAGGCCTTTCCATGGCATGAGGGGACTGTCACTGTATCCCTATTTTATTTTTGCCCAGCTAGCAGAATCCATATAGTTTTCCTATTTTGTTGTTTAGTTTGAAGGTTTTAGAATAAAGGATACATTCCTTTTGTTATTGTAAGATGAAATAGGGTTTTTTGTTTGTTTGTGGTTTTTGTTTTGGTTTCTTTGTGTGTGTGTGGGTGGGTTTTTTTTTTTTTTTGTATATTTTTCAGTCTCATTGAGGAAATAGTAATCCTAACAAAGCTGGCAGAATATTTCTGGGCTGCTTACAAAACAACAGGAGATACTTTCTGTGAATCCATGTACTCCACCAAAGACTGTTTCTAGGGCTTTTTTGCTATTGTTTCTATGCTTATTTGAAGATGTCATTTTCTGTTGTTAACTCACCTTTTCTTCAGAAATCCATCCCTCATTCTCTCCCTTAATGGATAAAGCAATAGGACAAAGAGAGCTGGTTTTACCCTTGTCCTGAGAAATACCTTTCAGAAAATGATAATGGGCTTCTAACAAATGAAAAAGCTGGTTATCATTGGGGAGAATTAATCTTTGCCTTGATTGAGAATACCTATGCCAAATTACAAGCTACGATATCCATCTGCTTGCTGTTATCCAGCAATATAGATTTATTGTGACATTTTGGAGAAGGAGTAAGAAAACATATGAACAACTGCTGTGGTTCATTAGCCCTTTATTGGTGAAACATGGTGCTCAGTGATGTTAGAGGTGCACGAAAAGACAGTCCTTTGGCTGAAATCAGTACGATCGTTTCATTTACAAGGCTGTGTAGAGCATTCCCAAGGACAAGCTCACAAATTAGCTGCTGCTTTATGTTACTTGACTGTGGGGTCGTTCTTTCAGTTGAAACTGGAGTGATTCAGCCAGTAACTCCAGGAGATGGGAGAAAATGTTGGGGTATATCCAGAGCCCCTGCTCAGGAGACCAGACTCACTCATCCCAGTGTCAGATGGATAAAACAACCTCATCTTTCCCACAGCTCCTTTGCCACCAGAGCTGGAGAGGGCAGCTGGCATCTCCTACTCCTTCAGAGCCAACTGGCACACCCAGGGTAGAAAAGAAAGCACCACTGGGACAGTGTCTCCCCTCATATTTCTAATTTAGTCTCTTACTCTGGCTGCCACCATCAGAAGCCCTTCATTTGTGGCAGGTGTCTAGGAAGGAATATCCATCTGTGTTGTCACTTTCCTTTCTCACAAGTATTTATTTTTAGTCCACTCTGGGGGGCTGTTCCATGGGTGCAAGCACATAGGCTGTTGATTTATTCCCAGTTAAGGGTCTCAGAGTCAGGATGTTAAAGCCTTCTAAGCCAACTCCCTTTTCATATGGGAGAACCTTTGGAAATGCACTTTAGGTTTATGACACTGGCTTGGCTTAATTTAATTTATGGTTCACTTAACCGATTATTCAAAATACCAGATGTGACAGACAGTAGATTCAGCTGAAATATTACCTCACAGGCATGTTCAACACATAGAATCTACTCTCCATATGTGTAGGTACAGAATGTCCCCCATCTACATCCAAGAGCTATCAATCTGGTTTTGAAAGGATAGTGAGGTTGAGCAGGAGACAAGGTCCCTTATTTCTCCTGTACCCTTTGTAGCAGCTGATGTGAGAGTCTAACCAAGGCTCTGTTGCGTGAGAGAAAATGTGAATTCCTAAAAAGGCCAGGGGCAAAGGATTTGTCATGTGTAAAACATTTGTTGCTAAGTATTTGCTGATGTTAGGCTAAGTAATTCTTAGCAACTGTAATGAACACAGTAAAGGCAGACAATAAAACAGTGGCAGAAATGTGCAACATCCCACGTTTTTAAGAGTGTGTGTCTTCTGATGGCTGGGACGGTCTTTCTAAAGTGAGGGTTTGGACACAACAATGTTGGTTAAAAGCATGTGTAGGTCACATATACTTGCTGACTTTATCACATAACCCTAGAATGGTTTGGGCTGGAAGGGACCTTAAAGCTCATCTCGTTGCAGCCCCCTGCCATGGGCAGGGACGCCTTCCACTAGACCAGGTTGCTGCAAGCCCCATCCAGCCTGGCCTTGGACACCTCCAGGGATGGGGCAGCCACAGCTTCTCTGGGCAACCTGTGCCAGGGCCTCACCACCCTCACCAGGAAGAATTTCTTCTGAATCTCTAACCTAAATTGTCTTCTTCCATTTAATGCCATTCCCTCTTGTCCTATCACTCTAGCCCTTGTCCAAAGCCTCTCTCCAGCTCTCTTGGAGCCCCTTTAGGTACTGGAAAGGGCTCTGAAGTCTCTTGAAGTCTTCTCTTCTCCAGGCTGAACAACCCCAGCTCTCTCAGCCTGTCTCCATAGCAAAAGTGCTCGTATGGTCATTGGCCACTCCAACCTTGAGCTGGGGTAAGGTGCAGGTTCTCTGAGAGCTGGTCCTTGATCGTGGCATTGGCCTTCAGGTATGAACGGAAGAGTCACAGTAGTCTGTTGAGGCCTCCATCCCTTTCTCTCTCCACTGCATTTATCCTTTGGAGCAGGATGATACATTTAGTCAAAACAAGAGCAATGGAGACATGATTAACTCTAGGAGTACCTGTAGTTTAGCAGAAAAGAAACTGTTCTTCCTTTGGAGAACATCAGACGCCATTATCAATGCTTTTGAAGTTTATGGTCTGAGGTTCCCTCATGCTGGGGCAGGACCTATTTAGGGTACTCACATAGACCTTAACTGTTAAAGAAAGATTAAAAATTAAACTTTCAATAATGCAAGAACCTGAACTTTGAACTCCAATGTGTCAGTGGAATGTTAATCTGATCTCAGCAGTACCCGATAAAGTCAATCTGTCTTCCTCGCCTAGTTAATTTTTAATCGTTTCTATGGATAGAAGGGCTCTGGATGAGACTAAAAGGAGGCTGCCTTATCACAGCCCTGCATCCCAGTATGGAATGGGGAACAACATGAACTAACTTCTCTCAGTATTTATATGCTGTATTACACCCCTGTGTTTGTTTATCCAAGACTTGGTATGTAGGCGTGTTCTCTCAACTGGCACTCAAGGGTAATAGTACACAAAAAAATCTGCTTGTGTGCACATGTTCACAGGATACTGTCAAGCTGTTAATGGGAACAGTATTTCCTAGGTCTACAGCAAATGTTTTTAGCAGTGCTAACTGGGAAAGAGGATTGATAAGTTCAAAAACAAAACTGCTTTTAGCGTCAGTTCTGGGGTGACTCAGTGGTATATCCTGGGATACTTCTCTCTAACTTCATAGAAATATTTAAAATTAACTTTTAAAGCATTATTTTTAAGATAATATTTTGATTTTGCTTTTAGTAAATTTTGTGATATTTCTGTTGTTCTGCATCAACACTACAAAGCATGTGAGAGTGTCAAGATTGATGGCCTGTGTCAGCACAGCATAGAACGTGCTGAATTTTACCACTGTTTTAAGGGGAGGGAACTCAGAAATTTTAGAGCTCATCTTATTACATTGACAGCCCCAAATTACAGTGCTGAGATAACAGCAAACCCAGGCTCAGGCTCTTGGTGAACCAGGGGCACCTTAGCCAAAACCTTTCTTAGGCCTTCCTTGCTGTGCCATGCTCTCTCTAGCGGGAGGGAACGGGCTAACTCTGTTAGTGCTACTGATGTTTTTTGTGGGTCCAGGCAGATTCCATGAAGAAACCACTGAGGTCCCTAAAGGGGAAAGTGTGTTGCTGATGGCCAAAGGATCTCAGCAGAGAAAAGTGGGAGTTAGGGAGCCCCAGGTGGCTACAGAAGGGGAAATGTCTTCCCTGTCCCCTGAAACACGGACTTCTCATAAACATCTGTTTGTGGCCTTCCAGGACCTGAAGGGAGTCTACAAGAAAATAGGAGGAACTTTTTACAAGAGCTTGGAGTGACAGAACAAGGGGGAATGGCTTCACACTGAAAGAGTCGGTTTAGATTGGATATTCGGAAAAAATTCTTGGCTGGGAGGGTGGTGAGGCCCTGGCACAGGTTTCCAAGAGAAGCTGTGGCTGCCCCATCCCTGGAAGTGTTCAGAGGCAGGTTGGATAAAGCCTTGAGCAACCCAGTCTAGTGGAAGTTGTCTCTGCCCACGGCAGAGGGTTGGAATCAGATGAGGTTTAAGGTCCCTTCCAACTCAGGCCGTTCTATGATTCTGTGATTCTGTGATTTCTGTGCCTAACCAGTGATGAAGTCCAAGCTGTCAGACAGCTGAAGGGCTTTCAAAACCTAACCCCAGTTAATTACTGGTTTGTAGAAAAATGCTGGATCAGCAAGAAAACATATAAAAGATGAAGCAAGATACTGCAAATGCAATACAGGGAATAGATCACTAGATTCTTTCACTTCTATCACTAGATTACCCCAACATGTGCATAACTGATTTACACAACTGTATCCTGGAATAACATTGAATTGCCATATTTTTTTTCCCAAGCTATAGGGTGCATAGAACAATTCTGTTTGCCTGGTCTCAGATCAACCCCACCATGCCTGTCTGTCCAGTGCCCTTTAGGGGAGCTAATTCTGTCTGGCAGTGTTGGAGGTAACAGCTCTGTGGAAATAATTAGCAGAAATGCAAATCAACATTAGTACGTTTTTTTAATACTTCATGCCTGGAGCTGTGCTAAACTTAGCAGCAATGAATAAACAGCATCCCTGTTCCCCTCCTTGAAAGGACAAAGAGCTTCCTGGTATTTGGGATGTCTCTGGTACATTTGCTATCTCAGTGTAGCCAACCTTGAACATTTAATAATGTGAGCAGGCCCTCAAAAATTAGTGAGATTAATAAATGTTGAGTGTTTTCATTTCTGAGCCTTGAAGGTGTACTTAGCTAACGTCTTTAAGCTTTTCTTTGCTACTGAAAGGCTGGGAAATTACTCCTGGTTAATGACAGTGAGATTCTCATGTAATCACCTTATTTCAGGAGAAAGACTTTTAAATAAACTCCAGGAGACTCATGATAAAATAGCAGGAACTGGCAATGCTGAAATATGAGCCTCTATCGTTAAACCATTCACTCTTAATTAGTTTTTATTTGCAATATTGACAGCTAATCTTCTCTCTCTATTATACATGTAAGACTTCCAATGATTGGCATTGTACAGTATATAAGTAACTGAAGACATAATTTGGTCATCTCCACATAAGATTTCCAACCTGCATGGGACTTTTTAATAAAATTAAGGTGTATAAGGCATGTGGCCAAAAGTCAGTAATTCCAGACCTGACCTTGATTTCCCCTGATTTAGAGAAAATGAGAGACTTATGGGACCAGTGAATGGATAAAGCCCAGTGGCCTGGCTCAAAACAAGTGGTGGATGGTGGAATAATTGTATCTATCTTTCAACACCATCCAATTTTTTTGAAAAATAAATAAATAAACAGGCAAATAAATAAATAAATTTTCGTTTCAACAAGGTGACATTTGCTGATGTTCACTAATTTAGGAGAGACTGATTTATGCATGTTTAATCTTCACTAATGATGACTCCAGGGCAAGAAATGAAAATACATTCTGTTAATAATATGTGTATATATTATTAACACCTTTACTGATGGAGATGGGTCTTTTCCTCGTAGACAAATGTAGAAGCGATTTGTGGAAGATCTGAATGACTCAGGGCTGTCAGAACCTCTGTCTCTAACTTAATAAAATACGGAGAGAAGGAATATTTGGACAGTAAAAATTCTCAGCTGATCAACTGTCATGCCAAACTTTTATGAAACCTGCAAGTAAATCCAAGAAGCAGCCCAATTCCTTATGTTTTGGGGTGGTCTATAACAATGGAATGATGTGTATTAATGATACTATTATACTCTGATTATGTCTGGCTTCTTCTTTTACCATACAAATATTGAGAAGGGCAATCCCTGAATTCACTCTACATGCTGACAGACAAAACTTATTGTGAATATTAATGTGCTTGGTCTAATCATCCTGCTATTTTTTTTGTGTAATTTACTTGATCAGGGAGTTGGAATTCCCTCCTAGCTGTTACAGATTCAAGCATTTATGCAAAATCCTCTAGTCTGGAGATTTACAGTGGATTATCTACAAATATTTGAATACATTAGTGCAGTCCTTTAAATGCATTCCCTTTATTTACATACAGAACAAATAACAAGCAACTTGAATGACAGCACTGTAATTCCATCAAGGAGCTCATGTCCTGAGAAACCACGTGAATAAAGCGTGAAGAAGCCCATGCATTTGGTGGAGCTCTGCCTGGAGTTACAGATTCACAACCTGGATTTCTTTTTTTTTTTTTTTTTTAATTTTTAAAAAACCCCTACGATTTCATAAATTGTGGTGTTGATGTTGTGTTTGGAAGAAGGAAGAACTGGAGAAGAGTGGGGATGGCACACTCTCCTCTCACCCACTTGTACCACAGGAAAAAAAAAAAAAAAGGTATTTTCCATTTCCATCACTGTAGTAGCCCATCAGAGAGAAAACACTGAATTCAGGTTGTTGATGGGGCAAGGGAAAGTTTGCTGAGATCGATGCAGGGAGTTTGAAGAGCTCCTTTCCATCTAATCTGTCTGGTCTAAGGACAGGTTATCTTGTATCCATGGCTATTTTGGAAGCTTATATTCTTTGCATTGACTGACATGGCTGCTGTACTCGTGCTCAGTCACAGATAATCACAGTACATTGGCGGGGGAGTGATGTGGGAAGACCAGTCTGGGCTTGGTTTCTGTTCCAGATCTTCCTCCTGGAAGGGAGGGAGAATAAAATCAAACCCAAAGACTTGCCGGCTTTCCTCTGTAGTAAGAGAGATGGGTTCCTGCTGATCCCAGAGGTAAAGCCCTAATAGTTTCCATGGAATAGTCAATTATCTGTTTCATTGCACAAGCCAATATCTTTTCTCAAAAAGATGTATTAGAGTGTTTAGCCATTCAAGTGATCCATCTGGCTGAGCATTTGGAGATGCTCTTTAACTTGATTTATCAGGCCCAGAAGTGGTGTCTTTGATAGCTCTGGGCCTGTGTGGGACTGTCCATGCACCTGATTCGTAGGGACAAGGCTGGTGACCTTCAGCTCCTGGCAGAAGCAGGGCCTGTGCCATCACATCTCTCAATCAGGAGAGCCTTATTGCACAGTAGTGTGGGATTTAAAAATTGCTGTTGCAGATGAGGGCTGAGGGGCCACAAGGTGCTTCCAAGGAAAATGCAAGAAAGCCCCCAGGCAGCAGATTTCTGATAAGACACCATCTTTTTCTCCAGCAGAATCTGCACCTAAATCCTAATGGAGTCTGGCTAAACCCCTGCGGCATGAGATTGTGTATCGCCTTTAAATCTCCTCTACTTATAAAATACACATTACAGCTCCAGTATTCACGTTATCCCATTTCCATCAGGTATCACCTCTGGCACAGTGAAGATGTGGCACAGTTCAGTCCCTGGGGAAGTCACTTTCCTTGTGTTCTCATCCTGTTGCAGCGAGTTCTGTGCTGATCTGGCTGCATGGTGCCCTTGGGAGAGGGTGGCTAAGCTCCACTGTGAACCAGGGAATTGGGAATGCAGAATATCTGGGTCAGACATCATCAGCAATTGCTGGCAGGCACTTGGTGAGGTGCAGCCCCAGAGCCTTGGAGTGCAAAGGAGGAGGAAAACACCCCGGGAAGGCGCTGGCTCTGTGGCCATGACCAGAAGGATCCTCAGGGTTGAGGTAGGACCCAGCTGACTACCAGGCACTGGGAATGGCTGTGACACAGGAGTAGATAGAAGGGGACAATATGTAATGTTTATAACCTCAAAGTGAATTTCAAGGCAAAAACATTTACTGCAACACAAGTAAATGAAATCAATGGTGTAATATTTTAATTACTAAAAACTTCAGGCAAAATTCTACGTATTTTTTTTCATGGCTATCATCCAGCTTTACAGGATAAATTCTTTAAAGGTAAATTATTAAATTAAAGTAAACTTTGGTTCCCATTTGCAGGTGTTTAAAACTGAAAATTGCCACTTGGCAACGATTTATTCTTCTCCTCTCCCCTTTTTTTAAAGTGAGGGTTGTAACAAAGTTTAAGTATGAATGCATTTCTTAGCGAGTGGAGTTATATATTTAATATAATTCAAAACAGATTGTCTACTCAAACACTGTTCATTAAATGAACTGTCTGCAAGTGTGATTTACAGTGCAACGTGGTCATGGGAATGTCTGTGTGTATTTAATAACTGCACAGTAATAGCTTATTGGCAGGAGTGGTAATTCGATTTTGGAGTTTTATCTTATTTTTGAGTTTCTGGACCGTGAAATTCTGCTGTCTGACACACTTTTCCATTGCTTAATCTCCTGAGATTTGTGTAAAGAACAACAACTTTCCTCCTTACTGAAGACCTAGTGCCCTGCTGTATATTTTTTATTGCCACCCCCCAGTGCAGCTACTCACAGACCCCTATGTCACATTTATGGGCTCAGTACTGCAATATAAAATGCAGTAATAGACCAAAATATTGACATTTAATGATCTAAGATGTCCAGTCTTAGAGAAGATAAAATCTTCCAGAATTGCTAAGTGCAAAAAATTTCAAGGATCATTTTCTGCATAATCTGTTGTGTTCTGTATTTAACTTTTTGAGCTTTTCTATTGATTCAAAGTCAAAACACTCTTATTTAATGTACTTAAAGAACTAAACCAGTAATTCTTTTTCCACACAGGGACTTGTAAGTGTGCCCTCCTCCTTATGGTTTGCAGGTTTTTGGCAGGTTAGCACCTGAATAAACACAAATTATACTGCATTTGTGAGTTCTGAAGGCCTTGAGAAACAGTTTTAGGAGCAAGTGTTAACACTTTTCCTTTGGAGCAATGTCCAGCGTCTCCATATGGCAGCTGCGCTTCCCAGAGGGGTTACTGGTCTGAAAGGAGGCTTTTTAAAGGATTGTGTGATGGGGAATTATAATTAATTTGCTTTTTTTTTAATGATCTACCTTTGCCATAGCTGTTGAAGGTGATGTCTCATGGCAAGTTCGGCTCCCGCCTTCCTATCCTTTCTTTCCTTTCTCATGATAAAGGCACTGCATGACTGCACAAAATATTTTGAGCACCCATAATCAAATATAATTCCACCATCTGACTCAGTCAGCAGTGTAAAGGATTCCTAAAGGGTTCCAGGGGCCCAAATAATAGCAAACCCACTCCCTGTCATGACAACGCAGGCGTCAGCTGTCATTGCCTCATGTCAGTAACGTGGGCTCTTTTAATTCACTTGTCATTACTGTAGTGTCTTTCTGCCCAGTGGAACATTATTGTCCCCATAAATACGCATCTGAATCAACTAATTATTCATCCAGGATTAGAACTGAAATCCTTGCTTTAAGACTAGCTTTACCCCTGAAATCACAATGTTTAAGATTTTAATTATCTTAAATCGTATATAAGTTGTGTCCTTTAAGTGTTGGAGCCAGTTGTCAAATATGGCTGGGCAGTGCAAACTTGATGCAAAATTATTTTTATATTTTTTTCTTTAAAAAGATAGATAGTTCCTGAATATGTAACCAGCTTGATAGTCCAGAGGGATGATCACAAAGCAGCTTCTAACAGGAAAGTAAGAAAAAAATAATCTCCTGGAAAAAGGTTACTTTGAAAATCTTTTAACATACCAAAATAGCTACCCCATTTGAAAACCAAAAATGTTTATTGGAAGAGACAAGGTGTTTTTCAGAGCAAATTAACTCATAGTCATCCCTTAAATGTACCATTTTCTTTCTTTTCTTTCTTTCTTCCCCTCCAAAGGAGCTTCATTAACACTTGTGTGTGATTCAAGAGACATTAACATTCACCTTCCACTCTCTTGACAAAGTGTCTGGCTACAGTGTGAAGAACCATATGCATTTAATGTAAACCCCCATAACACACAGATTGCCTCCTATATACACTATTCTTTTGGATACTGGAAAATTAGCAAAAAAGTGGAAAAAAAGAGAAGAAAATATGTAACTGGTGAGGAGCCAAAGCAAGCTTGTGTGTACACAAGAAGTGCAAGTAGTGCAGGAGGCATTGGTGGCTTGGGTGAATTGCTGTAACTGGTAAAGGATTTTAAGGATTTCCTTCAATTGTTTTGGTGGGGTTTTTAAGTTAAAAAGCTGGTAATGAGAGTCTAAGAGGTTGGTGAGTCTTAAGCTGCTCTTTGTGCTTGTGGAGTTTTATCAGTTTTAGCCTCTTTCCTATATGGGGGTGTATGTTGTATCTTATCTCTATACAATAATAGTATCTAGCAGGCTAGATAACTATTTGATGCCTATAAGTGTGTTATCTGTATGCTCAGAAGTTTTCTATCAGGTGAGTGAATGGAAACTGCAGAAGCTTTGTAAAAATGATGCTGTGTTAGGGAAAGGAGGAACCTGGCTGCATTTTCACTGCCTACCCTGTTACCACACACTGACTTGTCTTTGTAAAGTTCTTGGCCTGTTAACTCTGGCTTTTACTCTTTTAATTGATACAGCATAGGGTTCAAAAGCATCCAGGCTGTAAGGCAGTGGTCAGAATCCCCCAAAGCCACCGCAGCAGCAGCAAGCCCTGATTTGCAGAGCATGCAACCTGCAAAGCACACAGTGTTGTGTGTGTACCTCCTGCCATCAAATCAAAATGCTTCTGTTTACCAGCTCCTGACAGGACGAAGCACAGAAGTGTTTCAGAGTTAAAAATGGGAAGTAAGGGTGAAAATTTTGAAATCTGGTTTTCAGAGGGCCAGCAGAACTGCTGCTTTGCTTTGCCTTTTTAGGCTGTGGCTAGTGCAGACATGGCAGAGCAGAGGATATCAATATGCAGGAGCTTCAAACACATGGAGCAAAAAACACTGTCACAAAAGCTAACCATCCTGGTACCACTTCTTCTTTTCCCTTCCTCTTCTTTTCCCCTTTCTTTCCTCTTTTTCCCCTCTTTTCAAAGCCACATGCATCAGAACACATTTGGTAAAAGCAGCAGCAGCTGCTCTTTGGGCTTGGAGAGGACCAGCTGCCCACAGAGAAAGGTGTGCTGTGGAAGGGATGGGGTGAGACTGAGGGCTCCACTCTGTCTCTCCAAAATTAATTTTGGCATCCAAGAAGGAGGAGAAAGCCATCTGCACAAGGCTTAATCATACTAGTGTATGCTCAGCCAACTTGGCTGTTTTATCCTGCCTTTGCACTGTGTTTGTGTCTTCCCAATGTGTCATCCAGTCCTTCAGATATTGCTGAAATAATTCCTTTGATCCTCATCTTTGGTCTTTGTCCTGACTTTACTGACACTGCTGCAAAGCCTGGATCTGCTTCTGTGTCTATGGAGCATAGTGGACCAGTCCCAGCTAATATTTGATATTTATCAGAGAGCACCTCTGAATTCCTCCTGCAGCCATCCATCCTGCTCTTCCCTATTGATCATCCTCTTCTTCTGGGATTCATGCTTTTTATTCCTTGGTTTGCTTTTTAATTAATTACAGAATGAAACAAACAAACAAACCCACCAAAAAAGCAAAACAGAGCAAAATAAACACAAACCTGCCATTTTTTTTGCTCATGTGCTGTTGATAAATACGCTCTCTGCTCGTGCCTGAAAGGCCATTGTACATCCTTAGGCTGTCGTGCCGTGCCATAACAACCCCCAAATCATTCCTCCCCACTTCTCCAGATCTCATCTGTTTAGGTCTCTCAAATGTTCTTATCTTAATGGAATTTTTCCTTACAATCCAGGAGTTGTACCAGGGGGCTCTTCTATATCCCGGGCAGTGCTTCAGCATGCATATTCCAGCACTGCGTTGTCATATGTTACTATAAATAGCTCTCACAAAGAGTCCATATTTCTGCGGAGATTTGCCTGTCAGCTCTTAACAATGGGAGTCGTTCACAATGGGAAAATAGAATACCAGCTCCATCAACCTTTGACAGACTAATAGGGGTTATTTGACTTTCAATTTTTCATTATCGGGTTTGGCAGCCGCAGTCGTCGTGTTGAAAAATACAAACTGATCCGTACTCCAACAGGAGGAAACGCCTCCGTCCTCCTTCAGCGGGCACACGAGTGCTGTGGCATGTGCCCACTGATAATACAGCACGTAAAACCAGCTTGTCATGTACCAGAAGTTCAGAGGTCTTGGCACTGGCCTTTTCCTCCCTGTTTTTATAGTTGGAATAGAGTGAAATGATTTTCCTTCAGCCTGAGAAGGTTGGGGCTGTTCAGCCTGGAGAAGGCTCTAGGGAGACCTCATAGCAATATTCCAGTATCTGAAGGGGCTACAAGGAAGCCAGGGAGGGACTGTTCATCAGGAACTGTAGTGGTAGGATAAGGAGTAATGGGTTCAAACTGAAAGAGGGGAAATTTAGGTTAGATATATGGATATGTGACATAGAGATATGTAAGGATGGTGAGACCCTGGCACAGGTTGCCCAGAAAGTTTGTGGGTGTCCCATCCCTGGAAATGGCCAAGGCCAGGTTGGATGGGGTTTGGAGCAACCTGGTCTAGTGGAAGGTGTCCTTGCCCATGGCAGAGGGGGGAACGAGATGAGCTTTAAAGTCCCTTCCAACCCAAACCATTCTTGATTCTATTGCTGCAAAAAACCCTCACCAGAGTCTGCCAAAGGGTGCTTCCTGTGCCTCTGAGGGGTCTAAGCCACCCATTCAGGACCGTAGCACTGGGCTGAGGGTTATCACTGTCCCTCTGACCATCACAGCTCCTCGGTGTGTCCCTTGCCCTCGCATTGTCACGGTGTGCTGTGTGCTTTTGTAGAAATTGCTTTTTCTGGGAAGTGACATTGTTACAAGGCAGCTGTTCTGGGCTGTGCAAGAGGTGAACCGCTCGATAAACATTCCAAATTTAGCTCAGATTTGCCACTGGCAAAAAATTCCACATGAGAGTTGGAAAGGCAAAGGCTGTTACTTTGTCTGTGATGTGAAAAGGCATCTATTTACACCAGGAAAACTGTCTTGGAACAAAATCTGGCAGCAGTAAAGGACAGTGATCTACTTGAGGTCACTGCTTTTACCACAAAGTAATTAGTCAAGACCAGCTTTATAGGCCCTTTGCAGGACCCAAGCTGGCTATTTAGAAGGGGAACTAAAACATTAACCTTTTTCCTGGAGAAGGTGTAGGATGCATATTACACATCTCAGTGAGGTCCCCTGTGTGCACAGGTCAGAGCCAGAGGTGCCCAGGCCCTGTCAAGCAGTTGGTTGTCAAAGCTGAGTCAGAATTTGAACATGGAAATATCTCATAAATAAGAGGTATCTTGCAGGTTTCAATCATGCAGATGACAGGGGTCAAACAACAGACATAGTTGTCCCTCCAGAAGACATGAAGCATGATGTGCAACTGGAAAGTTGCCTGCGAGGGCTACTCCTACTGATTATCCACTGCCACACAAGACAGCACCTCAGGGAAAAAAATTTAAAATTGATTTTCAAGTAGTCAACATTCCTGTAATTATTTCAGAACCAATACCAGCAGTAGATAAATCTTCTAGCATGAATCTCCATGTAATTCAGCAAGAATGGGCTGCCTCAATGATCTTGATCCATTATCCAAACCCAAATCCTAGTGGCTTTGTATCTAAGGGATGTCCAACACATTTAAATATAAATAACTGTTAATAATAAATATAAATATAAATAACTCTGTTATTTCAGAACAGAGTCTAGCACTGGCTTACCTTTTTAACTACAAAGGCTTAACCTAAAAAATCACAAATTTCAAGAAAACCTGCTTTAATGGGAACCACATTTCAAGTTACTCAAGGACCATCCTCCTCTACATACACCAGCTTAGTCCCAAAGCTTAGAATTGGAAAATTTCATTGTTTCCTTCTGACTCTGGCACAGCAGCTGCAGGGATTAATTGAACTCATGAAATCTATTGATTTTCTGTAGCTGTTATTAAAAAAAAAAAGCACTTTTGCACCGCGCGAAAGGTATGACTATCACTACATTGCATGCAATAAACCAACAAGGCTCCGGTCTGTTGAGAAACCTGGAGTCCCATTAGTCTCCTAATTTTTATTTCAGAGCACAGAGACTTTGTTACTGAAACTTCTGAGATAGTCCTGCTGTGACATCAGCATCATTGCAAGGTAGAAACCCACATGATCCCAACATCTCTTCTGTGATTCTCTTCAACAGGAGTAATACTGGCTTGCTGGTGAAGCCACTCAGCCTTGCCAAAACGAAGTTCTCACTTCTGCAACTAAAACCTGTTCAGCATAAAGACTTGTGCATTCTGTGTGATCACATGTTTGAGGAATAAATGCAACACTCGTCTTCTTTATCTCCATGTAAATTCCCAAGAGTACATCAGGAAAATTAATTAATTTTAGAAGATTTGAGGTATTCTACTTGAAATAAGACAGTTTTTTATTGCAGACCTCCCTGCTGATAGCTCAGAAAAGCAAAGCTGCCTTCACCAAAGTCCTCTCCACTCAGGCCTCAGATAGTTTCCAAGAGCTGCGTGTGTTCACAGCATTGGATAAATTACCTCCACTAATAACAGGAATGGAACCAAATCCCACGGTGTGTGTGGAGCTCGTTCTTCCTTATCGCTTCACTTGGCAGATCTATAGCACTGCAAATAGGTTGGTACACAAGCATTAGTTTTTATTTTTAAGCCCAGTTACATTTATAGAAAAACCAAGTTGTATTTTAAGACCAGACCAGAATTCAAAGACAGCAACGTAATGTTTTTCATCTGAGGTTATCTATCCTAAAATATTTTGTTTATGTTATATTGTCATCTGAAGTGGCACGTGGTGGTGGTGGTGGCAGCAATCCATGTAGTGCTTTAAGGCTTTCTTACTTATTTCAGTGATGAGGTTATGGATCGTGTCATCTCTGCTAAACAGTGTAGTTAAATAAATCTCATTCCCCATTCTCAGTAAACTAATAATTTATTGAATTCTTTATTAGCAATGTGCATGATGATACATTATAAGAAAATTCCTTTTGCCTTCTTCATTAAGTAGAAGGGATTTTAGAGCATACCTGTTAGATTTGATGTCCCATATCATCATATGCATACCAGTTTTTGATTTTTATGTTTTGAGGGAGTTTTTTTCAAGTAGTTGTTAGATAATGTAGCAGGGAATGTGCTCTGTACATGGAAAAATACAAAATACCTGGTTAGTGGTCACTATGTGATTAATATTTCAAAAGCAAATTCTGCAATGCATGTCTAAGGCAGCAGGAGGAAAGGATTGCACAATCTATGTGTTGTATGAAAAAACAGGCCTTTGGTTTAAAGTTTTCCAGTTATATCTCCATTGGTTTAGGTCATAGTTGACAAAGGTGACAATGGCTCACAGTTGTCCTGGTTAAGTGGGTACTGGAGAGTTAAAGGCTTAATGAGGTGCTCAGATGTGTAATCATCATCACTGATGGGCCCTTGCTTGGAGTGCATTATTCAGTAGGATATATTGTATCCTGCACTCTCTGGCTGTAAATAATATTTGCATTGTTGCACAATTTGTTGACCGTCTGAATGAGCTTTCAGTGAAAACCTTTAAAAATCATCTTTATTTTAAATAAGAATCTGTGTCTTTCCATATGATACCAGTTAGAGATGCTTTTGAAAACTCTGTGGGCTGAATGTTGGAATTGCTTTATTTTGCTGTAACCAAATCACTGTGTGATGCTTAACTGAGCCTGTGTGAGTCTTGAACAGGCTCAGACTTGCAGCAAAAGAGAAGGAGCACTGGGAAAAAGATTTTCAGGAAGGGGAATGTTGTCCAAATGGTGTTATTGATGGGGGAAAATGGATTTTGAGAAGGACAAGTCCTGCATCACCACAGGACCCAGGCTGAGGGAAGCTTATCTTAGTGCAAGAATTGTCTTTGGATATCAGCACTCCATGAACTCTGTGCCAGCTCTCTGTATCTTTGCTCCTTAGCTGACACCTGTTCCTGTGGTCCTGCATGCCAAAAATGTTTTTTAAAGACACAGCTCTTTAATTAAATTTCAGGCTGTTACTGACCTGTGGGGGAATGTCAGCTGTGCTGTTGGCCCTGTCCCCTCCTGGTAGCCTGGTCAGATGGTGGCTCCACAAGACTGTGTCCAACTCTCCCTTTGCAGCAGTGAGTTGGTTACAGAAAACACTGAGGCTCGCTCAGGCTTAATTACCATTAAATTAAGACAGCATTTATACCTTTAAATTACATATTATAAGTGAAAGGAGAGTGGATGTTAAACTTAATGACCTGAAGGAAACACTTGAGGCCAGGGGTGCAGGGACTGATCTGGAGACCTGTGGTTTGTAAAGCTCCAAGGGACCAGTGCAATAATCTCTTCTGACCACCTGAAGGCCACGCTGAATTAATCCAGATGAGCTGGGGCATATCTCAGGAAACAGCCACTTGTGAAATACAGGTTTACAATGTTGAAGAATGCAGCTTAACTCTCAATAAATCATTTCCAGTTGTATTTACTGTGGCTATTAAAATCTAGCCTCTCATTTCAAGTCAAAGCTTGCCTAGCTTAATTCCCAGCCTCTGGATGGTATCATAGCTCCATTTACTTCATAAAGAGGGCTGCAATTATGGAAATTCAGTGTCCTGTGTAGGTATTAATAACTGTGATCAACTTGTGCCCTCTCCTTTCTTCTGATAATCTGAACAGATTGAGTTCCTCACTTTTTGCACTGACCACATATTTACTCTCCTTTTAATCATTCCTGTGGCTGTTTGATGCAAAACCTACCAGGGAAAATCACTGCTGAATTGCTGTTGTGGTTGTACCAATTCACATTAACAATGTGATATAATCTTTCTGTTCCTACATAGCTTTATTCTGCTAACACGTTGAGCCAATGCGTTAGACCCTTCACTGCAACAGCAATGCCTGGTCTTGATTTCCAAGTTTTTTCCCTCTGTTTTAGTCCTTTTCTTTCCAAAATAGTCTTTTCCAATCTTTGAAAGTGCTGTAAATTCTTTGTTCCTAGGATTCAGTTTATCCTATTTCCTAATTAGGATTTAGGACTCATTCAGTAGCTGTACTGTGGAGCACATAATGTTTGCTTGTGTTGATCTTATCAGCTTGCTTTGAATCAATACCTTCTCCACTTCATTATTTACTATTCTCCTAATCTTTGTCAGTCATTTGACATTTTTATCAAATAATGTTTTCGTATTTTCTTCCAGCTTGTTGATAAAAATGTTGTATAGCTGAGGGTCAATTACTCAGGGTCCTCACAGGATCTCATTAGAAACACCCACCACTCTGTGATTCCTCTGTGGAGTGATTGAAACACAGTAAAATCAAATAAATTGATCAGTGAAGTGGTATAGGAAACAGTGACAATTAGGGAACTGCCACATTAGACAGTGCTGTGATGGTAGAATTCAATGGCAAACCATATAGTGCATTGTTTTTTAAAAGAATTTTACAAACTTAATAGAGAAAATAACCTCTTATTACAATACAGTTGTTTTGGACTGTGACCTTTTAAGGCAGAATTTTTATATTGGAAGAAGCTTCAGTATAGACAGGGCTGTGCTTTTTAAACGGTTGTGGTTCATTTCAGTTTCTTTTCTTTTTGGCCTTGTTTTTCACTCAAGGAGCCAAGATAAATTCACCTGCATAGGCAGAGCTGTACCAGCAATAGGAGTGTGAGTGGTGAGTTCTGACAGACCTTCTTTTCTACAGTAGTTTCCATTGTTGTTTAAGTGTAGTGAGTGAGGATGGGGAGTTACCTTGCTAGAAACAGAGGTTTATGAGCATTACTTTAACCAGCAGCAGGACAGGCATCACAGGGGAAGTTCAGCATATGCTGTTGGGTGGTTAAGGGCAACACAGAGTATTCTTCCTTCAACTATTTATGTGGAAACACAAGATTTCCCTTTCATCTTTTGAAGATACAGCTTTCAAGCAGAGAGCCTTCCTTCCTCCGTCCTTGCATGCCCAGCCAATGCAACCATATTCCTTCTTCTGTAGCCTGGCTGTGCTCCCACCCTTGTTCAGATCCCTTAGGCATTTGGGCTCAGTGGAGGCTCTGCTCAGCCCTTTTCCTCTGCTGTGCCTGCTCCTCATCTGCATGCCAGGATGGGCTCTTCTTATGCAGGTTCCCTGCTGTAGTACTGGAATCCACACCCCTTGGCAAGTCCCTTTATTGCTCTGTGGATTGAGGCTCAGCTCTGTTACAAAATTCCCCACAGTCAGCCTGGTGGGCTAAATCTTCAGTGGAGAAATAGTGAAGGAGGAATTCTGCCCATGTAGCTACTCAAATAAACATAAGCACAGCTGATGGGCAGGGTCTTGTCAACCTTATTGCATTTACATCAGAAACTTTGCCTATTTTAGTCATGTAAATTATGGGATGTGATTTTTCACGCTCTGTAATATCAAACCAAACCCTACCAAGAAAGCTTTGTTGCCTCAAGACTAATGAGGTTGTAAAACTCTATCCATAAAATCAGAATAATAATATTCCCTTGCATCACAAGATTGCTGTAAGTACATAAGCATATTCTGCACTCACATGGCCTAATGTGTGCAACACTGAGAACAAAACTCCATTTATTTATGTGAAGGACAAGCATCTGTAGTGTACAAGGTTACAGGTAAAATCCCAAGGTTTTCCACCTACATCTTGCTATGTAAATGGAGAGGAAGACCAGTACAGTACATTTTATACGGTGAATAATATAACATCAATTATTGCAGAAATCTTTATTTGTCTTTCCATGCACTTATCTGCTACGGTTTCTTTTGTGTGTTCTCATTTGTTTAATTAAATTACATTTGGTCTTTTCGGAGTCCTTTCTGTCCCTACTTGTTGTGGACATTTATTAATAGTGTCACTTGGTTGATAGTCTGTTCATTTTAATCTCGTCTGAATTTGATTATCTTTGTCTATTTACACTTCAGAGACTTTTCCCTGAATTCAGAAGGACCTGCTCTCTCTTCCCACTGTTATGCAAGGCAAGTTGTCATGTGTACTCTGCGTAGGTGCTTTAATGGCACTAATTAATCAAGAAGCAGTGCAACAGAGGAAGGAAAACATTACAAATGAGTGCAGCCAATTTATATGCAGAGCACCATGACTGACCCGTGCTGGTAGTCTGAAGGGATCTTACTCTGGTACCACCCGTGAAGCAAAGCCAGAGTAGTGCAGGAGTAAAGCAAATCAGATCCCTGACAAACGATTAGCGGCTATTCCTTGGCACCCATCCCTTTTGCTTTAGGTCAGGTGAGGTTTTAAAGCACTAATCTCAAGTTTCTGAAATCCTGTGATAGCACAGTGTAAGTACTTAAAGAAACCCAGGCACTTCTGGACATGTTCAGTGCAACAGCATCATGTCAATGTTTAAATGAATTTTGTCAGCTCTCAGGTGTCTTGTCTTTTTCTCAGGGCATCAGGTCTTGCTCTCTCACCTTGTTCTGCTTTTAAGTTTCTAGTGCTTACAGTTGTTGGAGAAAAACTTTATAAATGTGCACTTGAAGTACTCAAAAAGCTCTCTGCAAAACAGAAGTATAAATACAAAAACTCAGATGCAGCTTGAGCTGCTCTCCTGCCAGCTTACGGGCTCCTTGCAATAAGACCTGGCTTTTGAGCTGGACTGTGAGCAGGAAAGGAGACTTCTCAGGGGCCTGGCTTGCCTGGAAACTGCTGAGTGCCTCCAGGAGTAAATAGAAATGTGGATGGGGATGGGGATGGGGAAAATGGAGCAGAGCATGTTTGTGTTCAATTTATCTGGAATTTGTGGTAGGCAGGATGTGTTGCACAAGATGGGGATGGTCCTCTAAGTAGAATTTGGGTTTCTGACACCCTGAGTGCTTTGGCCTCCAAGGGACAAAGAGAGACACTTTCTTTAGCTGGTTTTGAAAAAATACAGTTACCTCTCCTTGTTTATCCATTTTTAATAGGAATAATGTGGGCAGGGGACTCAAGGCAGGGCATGTCACATGGGGGCCGAGCCTCTTGTGCAGGAGAGAGCTCAAGACACGAGGCACATATGTCTGATTGCTGGTTATGTTGAGTGTTTTTTTGCCTTAGTAATTTCAGTTATGTTAAAATTCACTATTGGTTCACCTTGATCTGTACTGGAAAGCGAAATTCCTCATTCTTAGCTCTGGATTTCTCCATAGTGTTTAGAAGTTTAAGTACCTTATAGCCCAAAGGATTGCTGTCCAATTAATAAAAGTCTTTCTTTACATTGCACCAGCAAAAGGAGTGAGAAGAAAACAGGTCTCTATACCCCTGTCTATTCAAAGAGATAATGTGTAATTAATAAGAAATGCTGTTGACAGTTGTCTCCTCTCCCTCTCCCAGTGGAGTCATGGGGCAGGGATCACACACAATCACCTTTCCTCATTTTATCTAACAAGGGTGAAATTCTACTGTCAGGCATATTTTCCAGTTTAAGTTGTGATGTACAGCAGATTGTTATGCATGATTATAAAGCCTAATAAATTTCTCACCATCTCATTTTCCCTGGCTGGTAGAAGTCAGAGATTAAATGCCATCCTGATGGGTGGTAAGGTGGGGTGTAGGGCTGAAGTGGTAGCTCACAGCACAGGGCTGCCTCTCCCTCTTAAACTCGTTGTAAGGGATATGTCACTTGTGTCAGCATGGTGGAAATCTCAAGATTTCCCGGTTTCCCTCCCAGTTTAGGAGCTCACAAGCTATGAATTTATGGGTTGATACACTGAGCTTGGCTTGGGGGCCTGAGCCAGAGAGACTGGGACGTGCTGGTGCCACAGGAGTGGGAAGTATGAAGAGCTCATGTAACGGTCATTCGAGTGAATTTGGTGTGCTAAATGTAAGATGAGGTTCCTTGGTCACTTTGTTCCATAATTCATTCTTATTTCACATCAGCAGTTGAAAATCTGTTGAACAATATAATGTCTGTCTGGGTTGTCTTGAGAATGTGGTAGTGCCTGAGGCAGGGCCATGTTACTCTTCTAAAACTGATGAATTCTGATAGCAAAATGGGGAAATTATGATTCGTGAGTGCTTTATTAGCTGGCTCCTCCTTGAGCAGTGTAATCCCTACTGATGTTGGCTTTCATCATATGGAACAAAAGCTTTTGTGGTTTCCATATTTGTTTTTTTTTACATCGACAGTCTGTCTGCATTCAGTGGTCCATGCACCCTGTGACTACTTTTTTGCAGCGTGGTGGGAAATGTGTAATGAAGTGCTGATTAGAAGGGGAACCTGGAAATATTAGCGAGACTGTTACATGGTGAGGTTAGAAAGGGAAAATAGTAAGAAAAAAAAATACTGTGATCTTTATATAGCGTTAATCATCTCAAAGGTACTTGAGAGTTTTTGGCTCCTTTTAACTTCTTGGAGTTGTGAAAATGTTAATTGAGTATCTCAGAGGGAGACCAATAAGTTTCTGGACTATTACATGTTGTTAAATTGCTTATCTTTGCTAAACATAGAGATCCATAATGCTGACAAGGGACAGGCTACAGCTGATATTTTGCTCTACAAAGTTCTCAGCATGGACAAGTAGTTTTGCAGTTCCTGTGAGAAGTCTGACTTGGTTCAGCTCAGCACTGTCAGATTGTTTATCTCAAGGGAACTGTCGGGGAGACAGACATTTTCCATTATTGCTTTCCTAGTGTTAAATTTGATTTGTTCTCTTACCTAGTTCTTGCTACAGAAACTAATCATGCCCTGATTTACTTCCCTTTTTTTTTGGTTACACAACCATTTGGAAAGAACATTCTGAATGATCTATTCAGCTTCAGACTGGCACATCCACTAAAAGGATGGAGTCATTTAAACTGCTCTTTTATCTCCTTCTTCTCTCTCTCTTTTTCTCTTCAGGTTACTTAAAACATCAGCCAGAAAAATACTGCTGCACCGTAATTACTGGAAATAAAAGTTCTATTTAAAATCATGTATCATCCTAAGCATTAATTTTCAAGAACTGTGTAAAACAAGTTCATGTAGATGGAGAAATCAGCGGGCAAAGAGGTGCAGTGGCAAAACTGGGGTACAGCTGTGTGCAGAAACCAGGTTCTTTGAGTCAACAGGTGAACTGGAAATGGAGTTGAAGGGAAAATTGTGGGAATCAAATGGAATATGTGTTGTAATGAAATGTCCTATTCAGTACATCAGGAAAAAACCATGCCACTAACAAGTCAAACCACTCATATTTATGGCTAATACTGACAAGCAGGAAGTTGCTATTAGAATAATTTGAATGACCTCGGTGCAATAAGGTCACTCTTCCCATGACTTCCATGACTCTTTGTAATTGTGTGCTACGTGTGATTTTCTGAAATATAATTACTTATCTTGACATACATATGTCTTAAAATTATCCTCACTTACCATTTTTTGTCTTTATTAGTTCAAATCAGTTTCTGATCACTTTAAATTTTTTCTGTACCAACATAGTTGTTTTTTGCTGTGACGTTTTTCCACATGAACCACAGATTTTTGAAAGATCCTGCCTTTCTGTCTAGTTACAACCATATGTGCTGCTTAAATTGCTAAAATATAAATTCACAAACATGGGTGTTCTGAATGCATTTTGCGCAGCCTTCAGCATGGGTCATTTTTGTTCTGAAGGGCACAGGACAAGCAGAGTAAGGTTTAAGGCAAAGCATGAAATGGTAACATCATTAACAAAGGATGCCTGTTAACTCATAGGTTTGAGAGAGAGTAGCTATTTTGGTTCACTTATCCCTATAGATTTATTGGCAAATGCAATCTAATCATTGCTTGCAGTGCAGTTCTGAAAGGGAAAAAAAAACAAACCAGCATTTCAGAGCTCAACTTTATTTTAATAGGTTAGACTGGTGCAAATCTGTGTGATAGTGTTTCAGATGAAAGGACCGAGATCTAACAAGTCTCCATTCTGTCAAACTAGAAAGGACATGAACTATTATTTTTGACACAGAAGGGAAGTAATCAAATATTTAGGTCTTTTGTTTTCATTAACCAGAACAGGAGGATAAAAAATAGATACCAGAATATTCCTTTTGATTTGCTTCAAGAGTAAGTGAGGCATAGCTATTCATTCTTCTTCATTTTCTTTCAAAGATGAAAATCAAGAGTAGTGCTGTCCTCCTGGAGCGTGCTCCAGTTTGTTGTGGTGGGAGCATTTTCTCTGTCAGCTTAAAGTGTCCGTACAGAGCACTTTGTCTCTCTCTGTCTCTCTTTTATTTATATGAATGGTTTTTCAGCAGAAATAAGTGCTTAAGTGCTAACTTTTTTTTTTTCCCTTGAAGAGAAGATGAACTGCTTGTCAGTGTATACAGACAATGGATGAAAAACAAACAAAATTTGTTTCAGAGGTATTTTCATTTACGCATTCTCAGAGCTTGATGTGAAAGTGCCTTTAAAAACACCATAAACACACTGGCTGTTATGCTTTAAATGAAGACTGAAATTCTCTGCTTTCCAAGAGAGCCATTTCAAAGGGTGAAACTTAACAATTCCATTGATCCCTCCACAGGAGAGTGTTTTATAAGGATACCCTGATTCCCATTGTAGAGGTGGAAAAACAGAGAGAGACAGGCAGAGATTTTTGCAAGGCAACATACACAGAGGGCAATGGCAAATTCAGGAGCATAACCCAGGTCTCCTGAGTCACAAATGAGAGGTGGTTAAAGTCTTTACACAGCAGAGTCTGGGCCATAATGTAAGGATTTATGCAGGGACTGCTGGGATGCACATTGCAATATGATAATCGTTTGAATGGACAATTGTCCCACTGGCTGTCATTGAATGATCCTCCAGTATGATTTGTCTGCTCAGCAAAGAAACTGTAAATGAACTCTTTTGTTTTTATTCCTTTTGTTTTGAAGGCCTTTTTAACTGGAGAAATCATCTCTATGATGTCAGTAGGGAAAGATTAACCCAGCACATTCATTCTGAAGGTGAAAAAACATGGAAAATTGCCTTAAGAAAATTGCAGACTGTGTCCTGTTAAAAAGCTATTAATGCCTTAGGTGTCAGGGAAAAAAAAGCATTGAAATTTCAAATATATAGGATGATTTTTTCCTTGGCATTTAAAGGAATGAGTGTATGCTGATTATTTTCTTACTCAGATTGGCTTTTGGTCCAATATTTCTTCATTATGTGAGAATTAAGCACTGCAATGTACACTGTTTTCTTTCTGCAAGATATCCTGGACAATTTCTCATGAACAGAGAATTCAGTGGCTTACAAGTCATGTAATTAGAGGATTAAAATGTAAGTGTAACAGGAATTCTGAGACTCAGGTAACAGCTGGAATGAGCAGATTTTCTTTGCAATGTCTCTAGGAGATTGTCAGAAATAGTATCTGTCTTACTAAAGGTGTAAATCCTGGAGCTAAGGAGTTTTCTTTCTGCATGCTAGAGGGAAGTACCTGCTCGATTTAAGTCGTGGTTATGTGACTGTTGCAGGAGAAAAAAGTTTCTCTATAGATTCAAAGTTTATTTCATATAATGCTTTGTGATTTGTTTCAAAACTCTGGCTTGCACTCAGAAGCAAATCAGGTTCACTGTAAAAGAGATGGATGTTTTAAAAGACTTTCCAGAACAGCCCACTATTGGTTTGGACTATCTAGTTGCAGTTTAAATCTCTATCCATGGGAAAGCGAGGGAGAAACCTTGGAATAAAGGTATTTTAAGTGTCTGCCACTGATGTTATTTTCTGATTGGCTATCCTTCATGGTCAGAAAAGATGGAAGGTTGGCAGTGCTTTTTGCTCTCTCGGACTGAAACAAATAGCACCAAAATGTTGCTGTATTTGAAATGTATTTGAAAACTAAGTTGAGGAAGAAGTGCTGAAGAATTTTTTTTTTTTTTCAGTTTTGTACTCTGGCACCATGAAAAACATGTTTCCCTGTGTAAGGAGAAACAGCCAGTTGGTAACTAGGGGCATGTCAGGACGGAGAATCAAATCTGGATTTACTGGGTTGCATCTTTGCTGACCCTCTTGACTCTGGATCAGGGGGGACAGAACCTGCCAGCAGTTCACTCCCATTGCTTCAAAAGCTCCTGCCCCCAGCCGAGGTACACTGACTGACTGTGTGTGTCCTTCCAGTCCTCTGCGAAGCCGAGTGCAGCAGCTTAGCTTACCCTGCCACTGGGCTGAAGTCTCGTTTTGTGGTAGATGAGGAGCATAAGTACCACTGCCTCTTTGATTGCTTCCTCTGGAGGAGGCAGTAACTTAAACTGCTCTAACTGTAGCTCATGCCTTTAGGCAGGTCTCTGTCTAGACCCATAATTGTTATGTTCTAGTCTTCAAACCCTTCTCTGCATGATCTCCAGTAAAAGAAGACACGCGAATATAACGATCTACACGATAATGAACTACATGTGTACATAGCCAAATTCTTCCTTTAATTGTGTTAGTACAACCCATCTATTGAGTGCAGTAAATGCAGGGTGAGCTCTGCCCTGGCACATTTTGATATGGGCTGCTGATTAGCCCACAATACATATTTCACTTTATCACCAATAGGACCTTAACCTCACTTAAAAAGAATAATGACAAAACAGCCCAATTATCTGTTCCCAGAGAAGAAGTCCATTACCGAGGGGGAACCAAAATTACCCTTTCTGTAAAAACAGCCCAGTTCTCTATTACATTTGCATTAGAAAAGGGTCTGAGATTAGGTTGCCTTTGTGTTAGGCACTGTACGAACACGTAACAAGAAATAGGTCCTGGCCCGAAGAGGTTACAGTGTAAATTAGACAGAAGTGGAGAGAAAGGCAGTGCTTTTATTCATTTCCTAAGGGGAAAGAGTGTGTTACATAGCAGGAGTGCACAGAGTTAGCTCTGAATGAGCTACAGAAGTTCAGATATGTGTATTATACTGCCAAAAGGTGAGGCACAGAGTGATCTGGTTATTTCACTTCTGGAATTGAGACTGTGGGACACCTGAGTGATATGTAGACCTAAGCACTCATTTGGAACTTGCTTGGGTTTCTACAGAGAGGTAGCGTTTCAAAAACATTTAAACTGATTAAATACGGCACTGCTATTCTACCTCTGTGTCCCTTGTTGGGGGGCACAGAGCCCCAAAACCTCAGGTCTGGGGTCATGAGTTAGGTACCCCTGCATCACTGTCCCTGGGGCAGAGAGAAGTATGTGCCAGGTGGGATTGCCCACAGCAGTGGACAGTGGGAATCCTGATTCCTAGGCAAATAGCTCATTACATGGGCTATGGGGAAACAAGGGTATTGGAGGTTAAAGCGTCTTAGTGGCAATGAATAAATATTTTTCCCCAAAAATCCGTTGTGTCAGAAATTTGCTGATGAACATTGCTAAAAGCCAACCTCTGACCATTTATCAAGGGAAGTTCCTAAGGGGTAGGCAGTAAAGGGAAGCTACAAAGAAGCCAGAGATGGGTTTGGCCTCCTGTCTGTGTCCTGTGCCCCCTGACAGGGCCCTGTCTGGGTCCTCTCATGCCACTTACTGGGTCCCAGTGCAAAGCAGAGCTGCCTTCAGCTCATGGTCCTGCCCTCTGCACCCCTGGTTTGGCTCCCACTGAAGGGATTAGGTTCATAAATTGCAGTTTGTGCTAGAACAACAGCACTGATTCTTCTTTCTTCCTGTTTTTCCTTCCTCTCCCCAGCCCAAGCCCTTTTCTCTCCCCTTTTCTCCCCTTTCTGCGTTCTGGCTGAATTTCCATGCCTTACATTGGCTTTTGTATTGCTGGGAGAATAGTACAGCCCTGAAGTAATCATTCATTTCAACACCTCCATATCTCTGTCTCTAGTTTGAGATAATTTTTCTGACCTGCAAGAATGAATTCTGACTCTTTGGTGGATTTCACTTTTTTTCTTAACATACAGTTGTTGGTCACATCTGTCCTTTTTGACTATCTTTTTTCCCTTGACAAATCCATGGGTAGAATCCTGACTCCTATGAATTTATTGGCAAACAGGCCAAGGGCTCACCTCATGTGTTTGGTAAAAGACCTTTCATAACTGCTACAGGAAGAGCTGCCCTTAAACAAGAGCTCTGAAGAGCCTGGAGCGCAGCCAAATGGGGAAACAAGGTTGTTATTGGCATGATTTTAATCATGATAGACAATTAGCAAAGCTTAATTATATTGAGAAAGAAAATCAGAGCAAGCGGCAGTAATGAATTTTCCTAGTAAATCTCTTGTGCTTCAGAATAAAAGTAGCTGACCTATAAATACAAAGAAATCAGAGGAGGTGTTTGCCCATAAGGCCCAGCTCTGTGGTGCTTGGGCTGTGAGTGTGGCTCCTTCTCCAAGTCCCTTCTTAAACATCTTTCTCGTGCAGCATTAATCCTAGGAACAGTATTGCAGTTTAGCCATTTAGATGACATCCAGTGTCAATAGGCAGCAAGAGGAGGCTTTTTTTTTTCCTGCAGCTCAACTTGGTAGTATTAGAAGTTAATAGGCTTACAGAGCCAAGGATTTTTAAAATACTGCCGTTAGCTAAAATAAATATTATTTAGAACTTACTAAGTGGGTTATTTTTTAATATTGTGAAAGTCTGAATGTTTCCAAAGGAATTTCTGGCTACAATAAAAATACTAAATTGAGTACTATCAGCCTTAGAAGATTTCAAAGAAGATTTCTCATGTTTGTGTTAGTAACCCATAAGTCTGATACTTGGAGAGTGAAAGCATCTGGCTTAAATCGAGTGCTATTTAAATCATTAAACCTTTTAGTAGCACCATAATAATGAAGCTTATAAAACAAAGAAGCTTCTGGTGAAAGCAGAGAAACCCCTGTGGGTAGTTTTATGTTGGATATCTTTAAATGCAAACTGAGCTTTATGAACGTATGAGAGGTTCTTTCTCCTCCTTTGCTTTAAAGCCCAGGAGAGCAAATTGTATATCCCAGGCCAAAGATAAACAAGTATGTCCCCCTCCTGTGAGTGGTGCCGTGAGCCCCGTGAGACAAGTCAAACCTGCTCATCTAGATTTCCAGGGCGGCAGGTGACTGAGGGCAGGGTGTGTCTCTGCTCCTTGTGCTGAGGTTTGAAAGATGGAGGCTTTGGTCCAGTTATGTATTTGAGTCTGGGAGCCTGAGTACATCTGCTGAAAGGACCCATCTGTTCCAGGGTGGCAGTGCTGTGTGGAAGCTGTGAGCTGTATCAATTTGCTCCCCTTGCACAAATGAGGATTGCTATTTTCCAGGTATTTACATACGCACAGAACCGCTATTTCAGTGGGATGAATCCAAGGAATGAAATTCATGGGGTGCACTGGCAGCATCTATGCCCCAAGCTCTCTTTTGTTTGTGAATCACACTTCTCCTGACTGAAAGATGAGAGGAGATGTCTGTCACTGACACGCTAATTCCCACAGCTCTACATGCTCCTCTACAGTTTGCAACACAGCTGGATGCAGAAAGAGGGCTGTGCTGATCCCCACAGTCATCCAGCATGAGTGAACCTGAACTGGGATCACACTTCCCTGTCTTTTGGGAATTGTCTTCATGTTGGTGTTCCCAGGGTGGGTATTGAGTGCTCAACTTGTTTGAAACCAGAGAAAAAGCAGGAAAAGTATGTTTGTTTGTTTTTTTTCTGGCAATCATGAGGATGGGATGGGTTCTTTACTGCTTCAGGTTGCCTTTTCTGTTAAACTCAGATTTGAATCTCCATGACAAGTCACCTTCGATAAGGTCTGCACAAATTTAGATTGAACTCAGATATTTAAATCGGAGAAATTTCACATCTGGGGCTTTACTGTGGAACTCTTCTCAATTTGCCTTTTTTACTCTCATCTCCAGACTGTCTGAGCAGATGGGAGTGAAGGTCTGCTCGTGCTGCCCTTACTAACAAAGACCCTAATTTTGACTGGCAAGTCATATTTCCCCAAACAGAGGAGAAAACCTGAGAGAGCATCTCTTTCCAAACCATTTCTGAAACACAATTAACTTACTGGAATAATCCCTAACTTTTCTTGTTAGACACTCCTGTGCCTAAGCAGAGAAACAGAGCGGGATTCTTGTTTTTGTGGAAAGGCTGCCGTGTGAGCAGTGACAAACAAGTTCTTGCCTGTGGAAAAATCTTTTACAACTGAAAGAAAAATGTTTTAGCATTTCAAATAGCTAATGCTCTGAGATCAAGTGAAGTTCTTTGCTTTAGGAAGTGAAATGAATCTGTTTGACGGGATATTTTATTAATTGGTTTTAAGTTTTAGTAGTTTAGTTTTATATTTCCATTAATATTGTAGTATCATAGGAATTTGTGATAACGTTATTGGGATTATTACATGCAAGTCACTAATTGCAGAGAAGATGTAAAAATTCATTAACATCATTGAATTTAGAGCAAAGTTAAGTCAACCTAGTTATGGGTGATTTGTGTGTAGCACTATCTAAGCTGAAATAGCTCAAAGCCTTTCATCTGCATCTTGTTGTGTTACAGAGACAGCAGAATTTCAGTTGTGAAATCACTTCTGCTCTATCTTATGCCACAGTAAATCCTGTGGAGCTACCCAAGATCAGCAATGGACTGTGAGCTAATTTGTAATATGCAATGTATAACAAATATTTTCCATCTGTGGTTAAGAACATAGAGAAAATGAAAAAAGTCTCATTTTTACTATTTGCTGAAGGCAGAATCATATAATTAGTAGAGGGACAGGTTGATAAGCTGTCAGCTTGATAAAGGGGCTGCTTGTTGCTGTCTTTTTTTGCAGTCCCTGTTCAAGGGCCCGAGTTCTGAAACCAGAATTAATAATTAAGTGATGAAAGCAAGAAAGAAAGGAAAATATGTATACAGCTCCCTACATCATCCTTAGCCGGACTGTTACAGCTTCACTGACACCCTATGTCACTATTTCTGCAGCTGAAAAATTACACATCAGGGTGTACTAAAAGCACACAACTATCTGGGATAGCACAATAAAGTCATCATTTGCTCTGGTTAGTGAATTTAGTCCCTCTGAATTAAGTTATTGCATGGGCACCAATTCTCTTTCTTTCTATTAAGTTTCCTTACTAGTATAAAGCTGGATTATTTAATTGTAAAGAAAACATTCACTCACTGGAAGCGTGTGCCCTGGTCCTGCTGTTGTGCAAAAGGTTGATTTTTCCTCTATATCTCCAATGATACCAGCAACTGAAAGCAAGATCTTAATATATCCTGCCTTTTACATGCTAGACTGATGTATCTGTAGTGAGTGTCTGCCTCCAGCTGACTTTGGGGAGTGGGAAAAATTTTCCTGCAACACAACATGGCTTTTGAAAATGAGGTGAAGGGAGGCAAATTGTTTGTTTGCTTTTGTAGTAAGAAGTCCCCTAAAATATTTATGACCTTTTCTTTGTAGACTCTAGACCTTTGTGCTTTGGATTACACACTTAGGAACTAGTCACTGATTTTGAATACCTAAATCAACCTTTTCATTGGCTTCTTGTCTACTAAGTGGAATGATGTGTTCTCTTCTGTGGAGGTTAACAAACACTTGTGGAAAGCTTGTATTCCCTCATGCAGAGTGTCTGGAACAGCCTGTCAGGAAATGTGCAATCTCTTTCTTCAGAGATGGGCTTGGATGGTTGCAGTAAATGCAGTGTGGGATTGCACAGTGGCCAGGCAGGTGAAATATTCCTACAGAGCTGCTTGGTGCATGAACAGCCCTGGTGGCCTCTCCCTGTATAACCAGCCTGCATCCATGAAATGAAAAATCTGTGTCAGGTGGGCTGAACTGAAATTGTGTGGGAAAGACAAACTCCCAAAGTCTCAGTTCCGATGCAGTGTGAGAGCTGCAGTTCTGGGTCTGGTCTCAACCTGTATTTCCCGTCTGGTTTTTGGTTCCTCTGTGGACAAGAGACTATTTCAGGGTTTTGTGTGAGGTTTTGTATCCCTTTCCTATTTGCTATGTGGAGACCAAGGAACACGGGAATGAATGCAGGGTTGTTTACTAACCTGGATTTATGGAAGTGCATGTACGAGTTAAAAAACCTCTACTACTACTTACAGCTGTTTAAACCAACCCAAATTCCTATAGTAGATCCAAATGGAATAACTGAGTGATCACTGTGGAGCTGTGCCAACAGATGAGCCTGGATAGCACCTCTGGTGATGGAGAAGGGATTGACATGAATGCAGCAATGGAGTTCAGCTTTTCTCAGGATCATGCAGTCAAAACAAAAATGGCAGAAGTGTTTCTACAAGTTTATAATAGTGGACTTCGTGCAAAGCATTACTCCAGTCTGCTGGAGTTGAGAGGTCTTATTTTCAACAAACTTCCCAATAACCCCAATAAAGTTTTCAATAAATTTAAATAAACCCATCGAGGGGCGGGGGGAAGGCAGAATTCTGCTTGTATCTGTAGTAGTTAAGGAAATTAATGCAAAAGCACCTGTGCATTTAAAGGGAGATCAATAATAGGTGAAAGCACTGGAACATTTATTATTTTCTTCTGTTTTGCTAGGAACTCTAATTCAGCTAGAGGAACTTACTGTGAAGTACTCTACCTGTAATGGCAAACTCCTGTCAGATTATTGTTAGCACCTCAGGTTTTCCATTTTGAAGAAATAAAAGAACCACAGCAAACCTAAGAACAGTACCAAATCCATATTATGCTACAATGCTTTAATGTTTAGCAGGGGCTGAGGAAAAGAATTCCATGGGTTAATTATGCATTGCACAAAAAAAGAAATTTCCTCTTAACAGGTTTTTTTTTTCCTGAATTCCACAGACTTATTAAATAAATGCCTAAATGCCAGCATTGTACCATTCATTTTCTGCCTTCTTGTTTCCTCTTCGAAGTTAACAGGCTCAATAATATAAATTCAGCCTTTTGAGAGAGCTCTTTCTTCCACTAACCACGTAAAACAAGTGCTTGCTGTCCTGGCAGTCACAGGGCAGAGATGCCACTCTTGTCACCTGTTTTGGGTCAGAGCTCACCAGAGATGGCTTGTGCTGGCTCATGTCAGTGCCTGTCCAGGTGTGTGTCCCTGTGCATGGTATATCCATCTATGGATGCATTTCCCAACTGTGCTCCTGGTCTGTCAAAACAAACCTGAGTTAACATAAGCTGGAATGGGGACGGTGTGGCCGTGACTCACAGGGGTCACAGCTCCTGGCACGAGGCTCCTGCCAGCTGTAAAACTGGGCAACTTATTTTTAGCATATTCCCAGCCTGACTTATCAGTAAAGCACTTTGAGGTAATGACTTCAGTGCATTTGATGTTTGCTCATTTTGAAAGATGTCATTTTAAGAATTTCTGGGAGATTCAAAACTGCCCCGTGGGAGATCTGTTCCATGCCAAAATGTCATTTCAGATTCTAAACTACATACTCTCTCATACTTTCACTTTATAAATGTTTCAGAGTACCTGCATTTTTTATCATTGCACTTTTATGTGACCTATGAGTTCCTTGTAACTAACCTACAAGGCCTGTCTGAGGGAAGTAATAGATTTTTTTTAAATTAGCTTTTTTCTCTGTCAGAAGGTAAAGGCACCACCCAATTATTTCCTCCTTGTGTATAGATATTGGTATTTATATAACAAATGCAGTGTTTATAGTGTCACTCGTAGGTCTGTGCAAAAAGTAAATCAAATGTGTCCTAGAAAGTGAATGCTTAGTTTAATTCCTAATAGTTCTTAGAATCAGGTCTTATTTCTTCAGTAGCAGATCAATCTCCTGATATTTTCTGCAAGTCATCAAACTTCATTCTCAGGCTGTATTTATGGGTGAAATCCTGCCACGATCACTTTACTGGCCACACTACCACTTAGGACAAACATAAAAATAACCTGAGATAATATTTGTGTTGGTATCCTATGTACAGTGAGCACCCTTTGAAGGGAAACATCATTGAGGGGAAGGAGAGTGAATACTTGAAACATTCATACCCTAGGCTGGTAGCATGGGCAGGTGAGCATCAAGTGCAGACATGCACCTCTAAAAATGGAAATGCTTATTAATAACAACACAAAAATTGATTAATAGCATGTGTAATGACCAAGAGTCAGAAGCTCTTGTCCATTCCCAGCCCTCTGAAGGCCTGTGAGATGATGACAAGGATATGGATAAGCTGGGTGGGCACATATCTGGGAGGAAAGTTTTAATCTGTCTTCCTGCAGCCCATGTGGAGGGGACTCAGCCACAAGGCTGCAGATTTGTTCTGTTGCTTTTGAGCTCTTCTGTTTCAAGGCCTTCTGCTTTGTAAGAATAAATATTCATTGAGCTAAAGGGTAGGAGAATGAGAAATGGAATACTTGAATTAGGGAGGGCATGAATTTAAGCTGGGGTTCTTTTATCTCAGTCTCTTTCATATATTTTCATCAGAAAATTTTCATCCTGGACCTATGAAGTCTTTGCAAAAAACGTTTTAGGCAAACTGATTTCTCCACAGTCTCAAATGCAGTGTTTTTAATGTGCAGGTTAATGTGCACAGTTAAAAACTAGCAGGGAGGGCATGGCTCATTAGTGTGTCAGTCACACAAGGATCATAAAAATATAAACTCCTCAGTTTTCAGTGAGTATGTCTGTACTGTGCAGATGGAAAGTTAAACCTACTCTTTCCACCTGTTTGGGTTTTGCTTTTTTTTTTTTTCCCTCCACAAATAACTTTTCTAGGATTTCTTGGTCCACAGAGTCCTGTATTGGATTTTCCCTTTCTACTGAGTTGTGCATGAGGTGGTATAATATGATCTGATAGTTATATCTCTTTTTTTACAGCTACAAAGTCATGAACTCCCAGGCAGTATTTCCACCTCACAGCAAGCTTCAATAGAGCAATGGTAATACCTCTGGCAGCCTTGGGCTGCTGTGGGGAGGAGCACTGGGTGCCCCCGACAGTGCTGATTTAAGCTTCACAGCTAACATTATTTTTAAGGACTCAGGACATAGAAAACCTCTGAGAATAACTGTGCCCTCCCCACAGAGCTGATGTCACAGCAAACCTTTTCAGGCAGTACTGGCTAAAACTGCTCAGACCTGTCCTAAACAACCAACAACTAATGGTTTAAAATAAAAGATAAATCCTGGGAGAAATTTCTCCATAATTTAACTGTCAGGAGAAAGAGACTCTGGTCTTAGAGGTAAATAGGTCCTGTGGAAAATATGTTATTTTTATGCTGAATATGTTATTTTTGTGATGCTAATGGAAACTAAAATCCTGTCATATCCACCCTTCCTTTCATTTCCTTTAGTGTCTTGGTTATTAAGATGTGTGAACCTTCCCACCACTCCCTGCACCTCCATTTCCCTGGCTCTGCTCTCATAAAGATGTTTTCACTCCCAGGCACGCCAATAGATTTCCAGCAGTGGAGAAGGTTAATGAGCAATTGATACCGATTGCCCTTTTCCAGGCCTGTGAAATAGGGAGTCCCGTAGGGATCAGGGACACCTCCCCTGTCATCCTCCCTTGGCACACAGGGGTCACTGAGAGATTGGTATCACTGTGTCTGCAAGTATTGCGCTCTCCCTACTCCACTGTTTTCTGGATCAAGGTGGCAGTTGCTGCAGAAGTCATTAATTGCCAAAACTAGTCACCCTATGGCTCCTTATTAGGAAATTTTGTGGTTAAAGCTTTTTCACTAAGTCAAGGAAATCAAGAAATAGGTTTTTTAGTACCTTGATGGCAAGACTGTAGTGATCTCAGCCAGTACTGAAGCAGACAGTGGTACTCTAGAAAGGTACAATATTATTTCCAACTGCTTGCGAGACTTTATGTAAGCTTGTAGCAAGAGCAGTGACTGGAAAATGATAAAACTCTCTTGATGACTTCCCTCCTCTGAAGTACAGATCTGGAATAACACAAGGCAACAAGGCTTGTTCTGAAGTCAGTGACCAATTTTGTTTAAAAATGGCTTTTTAAACAGTGAACAAATTTTGCATGAGACAAGCACTGAGGAAAATGACAACTTACTGCTTCTGTTGAAAGATTAATTTAATTTGCATTCAGCTTGAAATTAAAACATTGAGTTAATATACATTTAAAATGTACTGTTACCAGGAACCAGAGGCAGTGTTTTACTGTTTCTGTAGAAAGTGTTTGTAATCTAATTAAGGAATAATAAAAATAAACACAACACAAGAAAGCCAGAGGGAAATGGTCAATGAGAATAGATGAAATTTCAGACTGTGTTTGCAGTGCACTTGTGACAATAAGGGGAAGTTTGGGAAACCTTAGGGGAATTACTCTTCCTACAAACCCATTTATGGCCAAATTCTTCCAACTTGCATTCTTTAAAATAAAGTTTGCATAATGCTAACAAACCATAGACCTTAGAGGCCTATTAAAGGTGAAAATAACAATGTGGCCAGAATCAAAAGCTGACTTTGACATGCTTGCTTTCTAAAGCAATAATGAATTTGTTGTGCATAGACCTTTCTGTGCAAAAGCTGCTACTAGAAGGGTCTGTGTTATCTGCTCACCCCCAGAAGCTGTGGGACCTGTGTCACAGCCTGGCTCTGACTCCATCTCTCCCTCCAGCACTGTATCCCCATTTCAGCTTTCCCACGTGTGCCTTCCTTACCACGCTATTCTCTGCCAGACTTTCCTACCCCATCTCCTTTTCTTCTCACCTCATTACCTAATAATGCTCTTTTTCTTCATTCAGAAATCACAAATTAGAATAATACACTTGTTACTACCAAAACTTGTGTTCCAGGTTCCCTTGCAGCCAAAGACTTTCAGCTATTTAGATGACAGTTCCTCAGGGCACAGGTCCTCCTGACCTCTTTTATTCTGATCTAATGGGACAAACTCAGAGTGGGCCTTTAGATCTTGAAGCCCCAACTTCTGTACTTTTTCATAGCGTGTGGGTTACGTGTTCAAAATTCCTCAATGCAAGTGCGTGGGTAGATGAAGAAAGACACCCCAGAACCTCTGCTTTTGAATTTATAACCATTATTTGAGAGTGCAAGCTATGTGAAGACTTTCTTTCCAAATATTTATACCTTTGAATGGATACAAAGCATCTAAAGTGATGATTGACATGTACAAAATAACTACAGAATATGGATAAGACTTGAGATAGTGTCTGCATTCATTGAAAAAATAAATAACTACTGTAAATTGTTCTATAAAGAAACATTTTTTCCTTTTATCTTCTAATGGAGACATAAGTTAAAAATCCCTGTTAAAATGTAAACATATTTGGGAGCTATTACAGAAATCCGGTAGCTTTTACCTTCATGATTTTTGAAAGAAATTTAAATACATTCCACTCTTTATAAGACACAGCTTCTCTTGTTCTGAGAAGAAACCTCAAAAGGCAATGGTGATGGCATGCTCTGTAAAGATTGAGAGGGACAGGCTGAGAGAGAACAGTCTGATTGTACCTCTTTGCCAGTGTAGCAAATAATGTACATTGCATTTTCAAAGGGGGGAAAAAAGAAGTTTTGGCAGGCTTCACTAGAATCAGTAATTTAAAAGCTATCACAGAACTATCTTAGAAAAAAGACAGGGTTTAATCATGGTTATGGGATAAAGGAATATAAACAGGAACACAATTTGGGCAGATTGGGCGGATTCCTGCACAGTTGACTCTGTTGTGAGATGATCCAACAGGAACTCATTTTCCTGCAGTGTAAGTTATGTTTATTGTACATTATCCCCATGCTGTATCATGTACCTCATATATTTTGCTTTATGGGACAAATCAGATAACAGTTTAAGGCTGAGGGGTAACTGACTATATATATTCCCAGCCAGTTAAACTGCTGGTTGTCATTGGGCATCTTTCACGTGAAAGGCAATTTCAAGAGGATGAGATTCTATCTAACAGAAGTACCTCAAGTACATTTTTATACTTGCTCACTTGCAGTATTTATTTCATAGCTATCTATGCAGAAGATAGATGTGAAAGATGCAATTATTGAAAATCCCTCAACCTGCTTATGTCATGTGATTCCTTTGGGCTCAAAGGTTTCAAACGAGCAAAATGATAAAAATTAGAAAAATTATAAAAATTAGCTTGGTTTTTTTTATAAAAGCAGTTTTGTCCATTCTTTAATTTGATGTTACTGCAGAGGATTTCATAGTAAGTGTGGAAATGTTTATATCTGATACCCTACAAGCAGCAAACTACCAATTTTTGCTAAATCAATGCCAGCAAAGAGGTAATAGTAGAGTTTCATTACTTTATGGCTTCTACATTTAAAATAATTCATTGAAAGTCAAAAATATAAATTGGATATCTTTATGGTTTCTCTGTACATGTTTAATTGGATGTTGAAAAACCAGCAAATGTATTTACAGAATAAAAAGATTGTGCTGTAAACACAAATTTGGCTGACAGAAATAATCTTAGATTCCTGTCTAAGATGATGTAGAAAATGTGAGGTTGTGATGTTATGAGAGTCACATTGTTTATTGTGTTATATTGATATAAAATTTATTGATTGTATTAAGTTCTGTGTTTAAAATGTTCTCCCTCCTGGCTGTTGATATATGTAGTATCCTTCCTTCTCTAATTTTCACTTCTTTATATAAAGGGATAAAAATGTGCAAAGTCTATTCCAGTTCAGCTGTCTCAAGGCACTTCTGTATGGATTTTTTGTGCTTTCCAGAATAATAATAGTTACAAATTCTCAACCAAATCTGTAAGGGCAGAATACTTTATAATTATTAACCACACATTGTTTTTAAGTTTCTCAGTGTGCTTTAGAATCATCATAGAACCACAGAATGGTTTGGGTTGGAAGGGACATTAAAGATCATCCAGTTCCAACCCTCCTGCCATGGGCAGGGACACCTTCCACCAGACCAGGTTGCTCCAAGCCCCGTCCAACCTGGTGTTGAACACTTCCAGTGATGGGGAATCCACAGCTTCTCTAGGCAGCTACCAGAATACTAACAGAGACAGAAAGAGAGATACAGATTTTTAGTTATTTAACACATACTGATTTAGAAAATGTTAAACACTTTTAAAAGTTAGACCTTACTGTATTTTCCCAAATCCTTTGTAGAGTGAAGAATACAGCCCACATCTTCTATGGGGACTTTGCTTCTGGTTTCCTAGAGATTCCTTTGTGCAATGGAAAAAAAAAAATCACTCTAGCAAGAGTGCAGTGAGGGTGCTCTGACCTGCAAACTGGTGGTCAAACACAAGACACTTCCAAACTGCCCAGATATTAAAAAAAGGCAATTAATTGAAAACGTGATATTCTCCTCTGTTTCTTTGGTAAAATATCTGAAAGACAGTAACATAAACTGTATTTTTTCTACTACTTTAAGGTGATAGGTATTCTGGTCCATTAGCAGTATTTTGCCCCACGACTATCCCACACTGCAGATATGTTTTCCTCCTAAGCTCATTCCATAACCCGTGCTACTCTGCATTCTGTAATTGTACCGATCCATAACACACTGTTTTTTTCCCAGTTGACCTTTGCTTTTCACTGACATTTGCAAAATGTGACTAAGTGAAACCAGACTAAATAGATGTTAACAGCAAAATCCTTTTGCTGCTCTTTCTATTAAAAAAAAAAAATCTATTTTCTAAAACTGCACAATGTGAGGACAACTACAAAAGTTCTGATATTTGCCATTACTACACTACATCCAAATGCAATTAAAGGCATTGACCACTTGCTTATTTTTATGTGCTGATTTACACAAATCCATTCAAAGTAATGAGAAGCCCAGCTGGTACAAATCGTTACCAAATGCCTTTCATAGCCACCTTTAGCTGGAGAACATTTGTTCTATGCTAACTGAAAACAAACTGTTTCAAATCATGCTGTAGCCTCTCAGAAGTATTAAACACACGTTTATCAACTGCTTTGAAAGGAAAAATTAATTTACATGCTTCTCTACCACCAGATGTGTGTTCTGACACATCGTGGTACAACACATCCCAGTGTCTCAGTGCAGTTCCCCAGCTTTTGGGTGGAGGGGACATTTCCTTGCTGTGTAAAGCAACCTTGGCAGCAAAAGCTGCTCAACAACCTATTTATTAGTATCTGTACTCCTCCCCTGCTGTTATATTAATATAATGAATTGTTCACAGGTGCTTCAAATGAGGTTTAGATGATCACTGGGAGCTTTGTTACTCAAACAAGCCAAATCGAAAGGAGCAGATGCAACAGTCCCCTAGCAGAAGTATAAAGTATGACTTAATGAAGGTCATTTTGCACATTTTGGCCTTGGTGACCCTAAGAACAATCAGACTGTCATTATTTTACTGTTTCCAGACAGAAGGTGATTGCTTCTTGCCCACTTGCCTTAATTTTTTTTAGTTGTCTTTATTACATCATTGGGAGCTCTTAATTGCTTTTAATCCTATTCCCTTTTAGCTAAAATGAGATAGTTCCCATATGATTGTTGTTAATCCGTGCTCTAAGTCATGTTTGAGCTTTAATACTCTTTCGTGTGGTGATGTTTAAATCACAGTGAGTGTTCAAACACTAGGCCAGGTTAACTGATAGTAAAATGGACATTCCCAACTGGATATGCATACTGGGTGGAAGAGAGGATTTGGAATTCATGCCAGATGCATGGCCTGGACACTTCCTACAGGTAATATTTGTGCTGTTCAAAGCTTGCGGTTTTCTTCTCTTTCCCTGTTTTGTGGCAAATACAGAGAAACCAACAAACTGCGTTATCCTGGAAAGGCCAACATATGAAATTAGCTTTGCAAAATGTTGATTTACTGTTTTACAAGTCCCTTCAAAGGCTGTGCATGATGTGAAAGAGCTGCAGAACCTGGAAGATGAGGTCTGTGTCGTAGATGTGTTGTTTTGAAGTGGAGGTGTCAGCTGAGCAGTTGGCAGAGACCTGAGTCCTTCCCCCTGACTTTGCCACGGATTTCACTGGGATTTTGGAGAAAAGCTCACTTATGGCCTATGCCGCTTTTCCTTATGATGGAAACAGGGATGAGGATTTTTTTCTTACTAGCCTTTATAGCTGTGTTTAGTTCATGCATTTTTGAGATAAGGCTTTTCTCTTGCTTTATGTCTTACACTGCTCATCATAAAGGGATTGCAGTCTCGGCTGAAGCCTCCAGGTGCCATAATAATTGCAATAAATGTGAGGGCTACTGCACCCAAAGTGCCACTTAATGGCCTCCCCCTGCTTCAAATGGAAAAGGGAAAAGGTGCTTTTCCTTCCTTTTTTTTTTACATGTTTAAAGGGAATGCACTAAGGTCACAACATGCACTAAAGGTCTATCTTTGCATCGCTGACTATCCACTTGGCAAGATCTAACATGCACACTTTGATAGTTCAGTGACAGATATCACCAAGGAGAAAGGACAGCACTTTAACCTTGAGCACACATTGCAGGAGAAAATCACACAGGGACAGAAAAGCCATGTCCAACTCCTGTGCAATGAGCCGAAGAAAAGAATCTTCATTGGGCTTTTCATCTAGAGAGGGTTTGGGAAGGAGCTGCCAAATGCTGTTGTTTTGTAAGAGGGGGTTTACAGTGTGTTCATACTGGCTGCAAGTGGTCACTGATGGAATTACCAACAGGATATCATTCCTACAGCAAATACTACATGAGAGTGTAAATATGGGCACAATATTCTTTGTTCTTCCCAGAAGAGACATCAGTTTTGTTCCTTCTCCAGCAGTGTACATCCTTCTTTCCTCCAACAGGACACAGTGCATTCAAGATTAGATATAACCTAACTCTTAGGTGGGTTTTCTCATGAAAGATGTCTATTTGGATACTTTCCTGGCTTGTGTCTTTGTAGACTTTGTTTATAAAAGTTTACACTGGACTCCTGGGGGTAGTTGTCTCACTTTTATTGGGCTTTATGGCAGAGGCCACTGAGTGGAGCACAGAGGTAATTGTTGAATTCAACCATGAAAACCGCTATTACTTGGTTTCTCTGTGACATCTGTTATATCCTGTTGTGCATGTGATGAGAGGCAGATTTTGTTTCATTTTGAAATCTGTTGGTGAGCGTGAACAGTATCTAAAATAGTTGATGGCTCATCAAAACACATATAAAATCCATGCTTCCTGAGCTCAATGCAAAATCATCTTCAGAAGGTGTAGCAAATTAGGGTTCTATAGATAGAGGATTCAGTTTCCAGACTATGGCAGAGGCAAAGCAGTGAGTTGGTGTGTAAGACAGACTGGAAAACCTGCCGTGGATCAGAAAAGGAAGATGTTCAGAGAATAGGAAAAGTGGGAAGGTGGATTTATGGCTACCTGTAAACAAATGTTAGCAACTTCTAATTTCATTTATTGTCACTGTTAAATTTCAGTAGATTTTCCCATGAGCCTCACTTTCTCCAATCCAAGTCATGCTCATGTGTTCCTGGGGGATTACGTATGGAGCACAAATATGGGCAGCGATGTGCAGGGCTGGAACATACGTTACCACAGATTTGAAGTTAACATAAGGGCATGAGGCTGGGGAAGCTCCACACTCACATTTTCTCATCCAGTATGTGCCCTGGCATATGTGTTACTGGTCACACTCCCTCTTTCTTCCTCATCGACAGGCCAGATGGATCTAGTCTTGCTTACCACCCACTCCTTAGTTGTGTTATGTATTGACATTTGTCACTCCCAAGGACTTGTACTTCAACAGAAGGTAACTATTCAATTGACTGGTGTAGATCTTTTGTAATTAATTATCTATTTATAATCAAATTCGGACTTTTTTCTTTGCTAAAGACCGTGCCTATGATATATCAAAGTCCAGAGTGAACAACATGGATTTTCTCTGCTCTGAAAGCTGATAAACATCTTGGTGTTCTTGTTCAAATTTATTTTTATGTTGAGGAAACAAACTGTAAAGGAGATACATTTAGGCAGATGTTGATGAGAAATGAAGGAATCAGAAAGGAATGGGTTATTTGGCTTAACAATAACTTGGATTTATTTTTATTCTGTGTGCAACCTTGATTCCTTGTAACTCCTCTGGATACTGATGCTGCTGTTTTTGGCAGTTTTGCTAGAGGTTGGCATACAGATTCAGTCTTTAATGTACAATATACGTGAAAGTCAGCCTTCCAAAAGTTCCAACAGTGCGTGCTTAGCATCTCAAACTGGAACTTGGCCCTTACACTGGCTCGGAGGGGTGCCAATGTATTCCCTGATTAGCAGAGTGTTATCCTGATTTGGAAAGATATCACCTCAGCCAAAGGAACCACATATGTGAAAAACTTTAATCTCTTCCAGGTGTATGCTACATAGTCTCAAACTGGACCTTAAGCATATAACAATTGTCAGTCTTTTAAAAATCCCACTTGTTAACAATCTTTGAAATTATCCTGGTTTTATTACAGTCAGTGAGGATTCCCTAATTGGGTTGTATAGATTCTGTCTTGATTCTGTCATAATTTCATATTAAATGTGAATAAGAAAGCCAAGAGTAAAAAGTGACATAGACAATTAGGAACCTAAGCTGTTCCAATGAGCAGTTTTCTATAATAAATAAATAGTGTGGATTTGAGATGTTTTGTTAAACCTCAGTGTTTTGTCTCAGGTTAACATTGTAATCTCTTTCAAGTGAAGGATTGTCTTTTTAAATAAACAGCAAAACCTGTTTAGAAATGAAGCCCTGATCTAGTTGACACCTGTAAATTTATTACAAAATAAAAATACTTCACACATCCTTCATTTAAATTGTTATTGGAAGATTTATATTATTGCTCTGAGTTGCTATGGTGGCACTTGCAATTTCCATTTCCGCCTGAAAAGCTTAAAGAGGAAAAAAAAATATGAATACCAAACATCAGAAAGTAATGATTTGTCATGTTTTGAAATGTATTACAGAAATATCAACTTAGACAAATATGTTTGGCTGAAGTCTGGTGTGCTGCCTAGAGCTGAGGTTTCCAGACTTGTGCAAACCCTTACTGTTTAGCGGCCACAGAGATTGGGAGCTCCAAGCTCCACCCTCTTTGCTGGACAAGGAGAAAATCGACATCCCAGGAGCTAGTTTTACCTGTTCATGTTGTGGGGTCCCAAAAGTGCTGAGATCTTGTATTTGAGCTGCAGGTATTAGTTGACTGTTGAGCCACGTAACATGGAAGGCTGGAGTTCATAAGCAAGTCACAGAATTCCTCAGTCCTTGGCCTCGATGTACTCCATGGCCTGAAAGATGGAGTGGTCCCATCAGCATCAGTTCCACTTCATCATAGTATCACAGAATGGTTTGGGTTGGAAGGGACCTTAAAGATCTTTTGGTTTCAAACCCCCTGCTGTGGGCGGGGGTGTTCATGAGCTGAACTGAGGCTGACCCCTCAGAGACACAATGAGAGAGTAAGAGGAAAGGTCGGGAATGTAGGCATTAAAGGCAAAGAAATGTACAAATGACTATTTAAACAACATTTTTAAAAAATTTATTATTATTAAAAGGAAAACGATGAAAAATTGATTTCATACTTTCAAATATAGCTTAACACAGTAGTGGGCTCAACCAACTTGAAAGTGGGCTAAGCCAGTTTGAAAGAAAAGTGTTAGGTGTCTTTTCTGGTGCCTAACAGAAATAATACATTAAATCTTACTTGAAAATGCCTTTTTCAGCTAGTGCTCATAATAGCATGCTGAGGGCATTTTTCAGGATGAGTCTGAGGTTAGAAAAACACCTACTGAGTAACCAGAGCCACTTAGTTCAGCACTTGAGTTTTCCTCAGAGGTCTTCCATCCAATTACTGACCAGATCCAGTGATATTTAACTTATCAGATCTGACAAGAGCTGAACCCAAGGTAGAATGACTGCCTAAACATTTATTTGTGTCAATGACATGTTTAAAACTCTCTGCTCTGTCTAAATATTTAAAGGAAAATATAAAGAGGAAAATGTAATGTGACATAAGAGAAAATGAAAAACAACCTTACTTGTTGAGGACATTCACTACACACAATTGCTGTCTCCTGAAAATCTGTTATTTTGGCAGAAATTGAGAGGAATGCAGCCCTAAATATCATGTTTATCTGTCTCTTTTAAACAAAAAATTATTTTTACAATGGCAAGTGGATCTTTTGCTGTCAAAATCACAGACTATGACAAGAGCCAAGATCTTTAGGAACCTCTGAGTCTGAAGTTTTCCATTGTAAAGCTCACATCTGAAAATAAGGAAATAATGAAGATAAATACATGGTTGTTAAAAAGAAGTTGCACTATTGTCCAAATCATAAAGCTTAATGTGTTGACTGCTTGCTAGTGTAGACAAAATCTTAAGAACAGGCTGCAATAAGCTTTCTTCTTGGAGAAATGGAGAGTTTACAATTTTCAGACTCCCTTTTACTCTGTAATCCAGAGTGAAGCCAAATTTCAGAATTCTCTATACAGCATATATTCTTTATTTTCCATAGTAGAAATACATTTTCCATAGTAGGTACCCTTTTATGTGTGTTTAAACTAGTGTGAGCACTTTGCAAACTAATACAGAACATGTGGGCTTTCAGGATATAAGGTATGCTGACAGCTTTCTTCATCTGTGAAGTTTTCCTAGAAAGGAACTTATTAAATGCTGAGTTTTTTGGATCATCAGTGTGGATCATCAGTGATGTCTGGGGTGGGGGGGGGGATGAGAGAACAACAGAACTCGGAATGTGTGCATATATCATGAGCTTAGCAACATGTTCTTTGTTGGAACCTGACACGTTTGCAGAAGCAAACCCACTCTAAATTAGTTTGCAGTTAATTGGCTGTGAAGAGAAATGCACCTTGCCAAAAAGGATTTGAAATATGAAGCAGTTTGGATTTGTGAAGAAGTTGATCGCTGCACTTGAAGAATCACAGACTCTTTCATGGGCATCTGGGAAATAATGTGGATCATAATCTCCAGTGCTTTCACGAATTCCATTACTTGGCAGGACAGGCACCTACTTGCTGCCACCTACTAGAAGATTGATTTTGGAGGGGTAGTCTGAGACACCTGGAGCTGCTTATTTGCAGCTGAGGAAAGTGTTTGCATTAGGGTTAGTTCAATAATGTTGTATGTGATGGAGAATAACAGGGGCTAGGAGATGTAATGATAAGATCCTGTTTCCCTCCCAGGACTCAAAATGGTTATATATATAACAATGGTTAGTGTTTATATATGTCTTTGCCTGTCTCTGTAATCTTTCCAAATGTTGCTGGAGAAAGTCTCATAGGAGGCCTCTGACATAGGTGTGGTAGAGATGGACATAAAAAGAGTGTAGATTGACTTTTTCAAGGTCACATAACTAGTCACTGACAAATCTGGGATTAGAACCAAGCTCCTGAATCCTTTTTTGCATATGTAACTACAAGACCGTGCAATCTTTGTTGAGATGCGTGAAGAGTTCCTCCCAAGACCAAGCCATAATGGTAGAAGCTTCACCTTCAGAAACTAGAGATGAGTCTCTGAAACATTCAAGACTTAATTCCCTTGTGAGTATTTTGACATGCTGGCTTTTAATGGATAGATGCCATTGATTTTTTGGGATGGCATGGCATGTTTACCAGATTGCACTGTGTAGTCAAGGATTATCATAACCTCTTCCTGATGTGTCACTGCCAGATGGTAGAGTGGCTTCTCATTTTCCAAGAACCACCACAGTTTTTCTACACAGATCTTTTTGGCAGGCAAGAGTCGTGTTCAGGAACATATTCTGCTTAGTGACCTATCAGCTGAGTTCGTATTATGTGAGAAAATATCCCTAATAGATCTTTAGTGCAATAAGAGACCTGAGTTTCTTTGTATTTGAGAAAATAGAGAATGAATACCAACCAAATCATGATTAATTGTTCTGCTGAATGGCTAAGGAGATAACTGTGTGGCCACAATGGAAAAAGATGGGCTACTGATAATGCAGCAGGTATTCTTTTCAGTCAGTGCCTAATTGCCTTAGAGGAACTTATTAAACTGAAATCACTGTTGTGTGAGGAACTATTCATGTAGAGTATCTCCAGAGTGATCAAGATGATCCTGCTGTGGGCTACAATATAGATAGTAGATGTGAAGAGGGGTTTGTGAGGAGGCTGACATTTTGTGAGCTGAGTTGGCAAGGAATGGATGGGTCTGTATGTTGTACTTTATTTTAGTAAGATGTTAATAGCAGAAATAACAGCTGATTCTCTCTTCAGATATTTGAATATCTGCTTGAATCAAGTAAAGTGTAACACTGTGTATTGTTCCCTTCTAGATTCTTTGGAAGCACTACCAAAAACTCCTCAAACATCTCTCAGAACTTCTCTGTACCATTATTCGGTAGTCCATTATCATCAGCACAGCTTGAGATACATGGATTAGTTTAATGAAGATAAAACTTGTATTCCATCTCAGAGAAAGTCCAGTTCTCATTAATGCTAATGGCTGTGACACTGGTTTGTGGCCAGTGATTTGTCATTTTTGAAGGACAATAGTGGTTTGACAGTGGGCATACTGCCTTACCCTTTCACATAGGCTTGCAGCTAAACAAAACTGATTAACTTGCCTCTCAGGTGAAACTGGGAAGTTTTTTGACTACCCTTTTCCTAGGGAGTCAGAAACCTTGACAGTGAATTCATTGTCAGTAATTATTTTGCAAAGTATCTCTTATTTCCAGGTAAACATTTTTGCTCTGTGGGGTACAGCAGTTTACTAAACAACTGCAGTTCTATTGAAACTGGGTAGTATAACAAATTACTTAAAAAACAGGTCTGCAGGTATCACTGGTGGATATTCTAATATTGTTTTCAGGCAAGTCTTTAAACAATTTGTGCAGTGCTGTTTGCTGTAACACTGAATTCATCCTTATCTCAACTGAGTATACAGAAACACTTAAATAGCTTAGGATCGTTGTTCTGTCTTCTCAAATCTAATCAGGAACTAAGAAGATGATACTACTTTCCCTTTAGTTCTTATAGCAAGCACTAAGGGACTGAGGGCTGCAGAGGTGACTATTCAACACATTGGAAAGTAGTTGAGAACTATGCTTTTAGGTTTCTATCTTCAGTCCTCCTGCTGGTCAGTACTTAGTGGAAATTACATCTTTGGCCTACAGCTCTTAATTTATAACTTAATGGTTTATCACATAATTTGTGATGGCACAGTGCATCATCAGAAATGAAAATACAGGAATTATGAGCAATCTTTACATACAAGAAAAAAGACATCTATGTCAGTCTTCACACCAAATTTCTTGCTCTTTTGATCATTGGTCAATAGAGAAGGAACTGTGACCACGGATGTGCTCTCATGTGAGATTTTGGGTTGCAAAGTTATGGCCTAAAAAATATTATGCATTAAAACAGAGTGGATTCCTTATGGCAACTCCTGCATAGTGAAAGAACAAAATAAAGAACTACAGTTCACATTACTCTTCAGTTCTGTTCTTTTTTTTTTAAGTAGAAAATTGCATAGTATAATTACAAGTTCATTTGCATTCATATTAGAAGCTGTGAGCTGGTAGTCTTTTGTATTTAAATTTATATTTATATTTTAAAAATATTGTCTTGCATCCATCCATTTCAGAAATTGAATGAAGTTTGCACTCGCTCAAAGCTCCTCTTCTTAGTCAACCATTAGCACCCTTCTTGTAAACTGCAGGACCTCAGTGAGGCCAGCAACACAGTAAGTGCAACTTCATTTTATAGTGTAATGGGCAAGGGGGTAGAGCAGTTAATTTACTGCCTCCCCAACAAAAAAATATGTGTTTTGGGAATTACAGATCACCAACATTTTATTGGACTTAATACTTACAGACAAGCATAGCCACATGCCTCCTCAAGGATGCTGAAATGAAAAAGTGACTTCTGTGTCTTTATTTCTACTTAAGTTCTTTGTCTTCCTAGATGGTAAAATTCTCACCAATAGGAAATTTTGCTGGAATTAAGTTGACTACTAGGACTTAATTTTTTTAATTCACATTAGAATAAGTGGGTTCAATTGCTAATCTCACCTTTCATGTCTGTAATAAATTGAAATTAAGAAAACAGGTCTATAGTGAAAGTCTCCATTCAATCAACTACTTCTGTAATTGTGGCTTGAATTTTGAAGTGCATTTTTGTTACATTTTAAAGGTTATTATATGACTTTATCTTTTATGCTTAATACCTAATGTGATACAGAAAGCATAATTGAGGGAAATGAAACTGATAATATTTCAGAATGTTACCAGATATCTGCATGTACTTTCAATCAATTTGTTCACTCAGCCTTTCCCTCTGCTCCTGGATGAGCACTCCTTGCCCTGTTAAGCATGTTGCCACATTGGTTCAGATCTCCTGCCTGTCAGGTGGAGGCAGAATAACCTATAGACATCTTTCTACTTTGTGAGCATCTTGGTGATCACTCCTTGGCTGTCATGTCAAAGAGTGCACATCAGCAGTTGGATATTTGCGTGTCCGGCAGAACATCTTGCTCGTAATTTCTGATCAGATCCAATACCCTGTAATGGATTGAGCTCTCTTCCCTGTCAGCTGAGGGAGACTCGGCCACTCAGACTCGGGGGGCGAATCAGATCTATCTGGAAGATGTAAAAAGCTTTTCTTTTAGTCATTTACCTCAGTTAGCGAGAGCAGAGCTGCTTTTATGCATTGATTGGAGATAATACTAGTGAAATGGCAATAACCTGCCGAATGTACTTCTCTCTGTATGTAAATCCTTTCGGGAAGTGCATGACAGCCTCTGTTTTCTGTAAGTCCCCGTTTGTAAAGAAGCTGTTATCACAGAATAAGTTTAATGGGTCGTGAATTTTGTGTTGAAAGGAGAGTCTCTCCGTGACTTCTGATCCGCCTGCAACAGACCTATTGGCTCGGCAGCAAGTGCATTAGGCTAAATATGCTTCCTCCATTGACTCTGAAGGTAACAGCCCTAAATGCCTCATTAAATTTTCATGGGTGACTGAGAGAAGCCATGAGAAAAGCAACACACTGGTGGCGGTGTGGCGACGGGGCCCCCGGCCCGGCCCCAGCCCCCCGACCCGGCTCGGGGGGAGCCGCATCCGCGACGCCGTGTCCGGGCTCTGTGCGTGGGCAGGGGCCGCCCCCCAGCCCCGACCGACCCACTGACCACCCTCCCTGCGCTCCGCCGCCCCGGGGAAGCCCTTGGTTCTCCCGGGGGGAGCCTCTTGTACCGACACCCCCCGTGCTGAGCGGCTGGAGCGCGGTGCTGCGGGCGCGGTGCGGGGGTCGCCAGCCGCTCCGCACACGGGGGCTGCCCCGGGGACGATGACAGGCTGGGGACAAGAAGACACGCCATCGCATCCCCCGCACTGAGCGGGGAGAGCCCCGCCAGCCCCCTCCCCTCCCGTCCCCCTCTCCCTGCCCAGCTGCACAGCGGCGCTGAGACCCCCAGCCCTGGGAGAGGAGGAGGAGGAGGAGGAGGAGGAGACCGACCCCTGATCAGCAGCGTTCCTCCGCCGCACACCTCCCTTTTCCCCTCCCTCTGGCCTCAGCGTCGCGCTGGCGGGGCCGGAGAGGGCAGGCGGCGCGGGAAGGCGGCTCTCCCAGCATGGACGAGCCATGTGTATCCTAAGGAATAACAGCAGCTGCTGCGCCCACGATGGGGAGCAGAGGAATGCGAGGAGGAGAGGGCTCGCTGGGGCAGGTGAGCGCGCCGGTCCCTTCTCCCCTCGGCGGCCGGTCCTCGGGGCGGGCGCGGTGGCAGGTGCGGGGTTTGGAGGGAGGGATGCGGGGCGGGCCCCCGGTGCGGAGTGCGCTGCTCCTCCTGCGAGCGAGGACCCCCCTCCCCGCAGCAGGCACGGAAGGGCAGTTTCTCTCCGAAGGAAGTTTTTTTTGTGCCCGTGCTTCTCCCACCCGCTCACTCCCGACCCCTCGAAGCGGAGAAAGGGCTGGAATCCCCTTGGAGTCGCGGGAAGTTGATGGCTTGGGGGGGACCGGGGTGCAGAGCTGCCCCACATCCCGCCGAGCCGCGGGGGCAGAGGTGGTCGGTCTTGCTATCCCCCGGAGAGGGACAAGGAAAAAAAAAAATCTTGGAGGAACCCGCAGATGCGATGCGGGTGCGGGAATTCCCTCGCCGCGCCCCCACGGCCGCCCTTGCCGTGCCGGGGGTCCCCGGGCTGCCCGCAGGGTGGGCGGGCAGCGCTGCCGCCCCCCCCCCCCGGCTGGTACCGCCGATCGCAGCTTCGGTGGCGATAGTGCCCCTTTCGCTCGGGAGGCGCCCGCGCTGCCGGGCAGGGAGCCGGGCAGACTGCCGGCGGCGGGCAGGGAGCCGGGCTGGGAGCTGGGCAGGGAGCCCGTTCGGCTGCGCCGTCGCTGCCCTCCCCGGGAAGGTGCAGCAGCGCCGGGGACGCCGCGCTGAGGAGCGGCGGGGAAATGGCGCCCGGAGTGGGGCGGAGGGGCCGAGCAGGGGTGCGGGGTGCGGGGCGAGTTCGCCCCCCGAGCCGGGGACCCTCCTAGGGTGCCGCCCGCTGGTCCCCGGAGAGCAGCCCCGGCCCCCTTTCCAGCGGTCAGGGAACCGGGTGCAGAGTGACCACTTGGAGGTTCATTTGCCTCTCCTTTACGGCCCTTATTCTAGGGAAAAAACAGTAGTCCCCTCTGATGGAATGTTTTGGGGTGCTTTTTCTGTGTGTTTGTGCACGGCCACCGAGTCACCGGGAACAGGCACCCGGGAATTAAAGTTCAGAGCACTGCCGGCGGTGGGAGGTGGGTGCGGGAGCTGCTGCCAGGCTGGATCAGGACAGTCGTGACATATCCCACAAGGGCTGGCAGAACAAGCACGAGACTGTAAACTCCCTAGAGCCACGTCTTCCTTTGGTGTTTTCCTGGGTATTTCACACCATGGGAGCTCATATTCATGAGCGGTATGTTTGAAATGCCTCTATAAATGGTAAAGTGGTGAGGTGGGAAACTGGGACCAGTAATCATAGTAAAGAACAGTAGATAACAAAGCTGGTTTCTGGCTTGGAGAGTCGTGGAGCTTGCAGGCAAATGGGAAGTTTTTAATTTCCCTGTGAACTTCTATTTTATTGTACATTTCAAACCGGTTAAGTTAATTTTTAGATCTTTCCCCAAAGTAGTTTTAAAAGCAAAGTCCTTGGAACTCTTTGCCATTTGTCTAAATTCTGAATGCACGTCTGAAGCATTTAATCATGTTTATTGTTTTCAGCCACTCAAACGGAATAAAAATTACTTATCGTTGACGAAGCTTATCTCGCAAGCTGTTTCACAGTATGTTTCCTTTGCAAGACACAGCGCTGTGTTAAACTACTGATGACTGTATTGTTTATTGTTCTTTCATTCCCCACCCTCACCCCCCATAACGCCAGTATCAATCTGTTCCCTACTACTACAGTTAAAAATAATGGCAGAGGAAGTTTTCACCAATTTGATATTTCTACTCATATCTGAGATTTATGTCTTTTATATTTGCTCTTAAGCTGTTGTTCATTCAGTGTGCTAAAGGCAGCTGATGTATTAAAAAAGGAACCTAGGCACAAAGCTAAAAGGGACTTTCAAACTCTTGAACTGAAAAGGTGGCTGGAATTAGTGCTGGATTCACAGCATTGTTTATTTGTTTATCCACATACTTAATACCTTCCTGAAACAAGATTCCTTGGCCCTTTGTCATTATCACTTTCTTTCATTAAACACCTAACATGCACTATTCACACTGGTATAGAAATTCACATTTATGGTTTAGAGTGTTTTGATCTTGGACTGTACCTCATAGATGATTTTGCTGCACTTCAACAGTATCTCAACACAGTGATGGAGGACACCATCATGTTTTCTTGTAGGATTACCTTTGGGACTTTAGTGACTGCACACATCAGTGGTTTCATCTTAGGAGGATTGAAATTGATTTTCTTCTTTCTCTTTTTTTTTTTTTTTTTAAACTCAGCTAGTGAAAGACCCTGCGTGTGTCCTTTGACCCATGGCCTCACATGATGAAGTGATGCCAATAGTGGAAGATGTAGAGACTTGAAGTAGCTGCTACTAGGGCTTCAAAAGTAGAGGAACCGGAATAAACCCTTTGTCCTGGTGGTCATCTTGCATGATTCTTTGGGCAAGGCACAGTTTCTAAATTACACTGTGTAAGACCCCTGCGTATTTGTATCAAAACAAATTTAATCCATGAACCTTGTGATTCTCTTTTTGACACTTTTGAGAGGTCTTTGCTCAAGCAGAGGAAGATTGACCTTTCCCTCTCATCTGTAACAGGCCTATTGTCTTTTAAACATTTCAGATTTCATGTTTTTGCAAGATAGTTGTGTTGAATTTAGCAACAGCCAAGCTACCTATTTTTACAGCAGTGTTTACATTTTAAAGTGATAGCAAATACTAGCAAAGAGGAACAAGATTTTCTAGACCTTATAGTTCAAATTAACTTTCCCAGTCAATATTTAGTCAAGGTCTTGATGGTTAAAGTTAACTGTCCAAGTCAATGTTTAGTCAAGGTAATGACTTGGTTTTTATAAACACTACCCAAGCATTCTTGCTGAATTAATCAGAGTTGTTGAATCACAATACGTTTGCTCAGCCAATTACTTAGGAATAAAAGTACATGATTACTTGGTCTCTCATATGTCCTGTGCTATTTGGTATTATTTCTGCAGTGCTTGCCTTCAGCCCTTCTGTGGCTTTGTTCTTACAGCACTAGTTCTGTCTTTAAAGCATTTATCTGCCTGGTGGCTTTGTGAGATAAAACAAGTCCTGTACTATCCGATCTTTATGGGCAGGAAGATGAGGTGTGGAGATGTCAGGTACTGGCTCCCAAAAGGAAGTGCAACATGTGGTGCAGCAGCAGTGTTTATGTATGTAGTTACAAGAAAGTCTTTCAGGAGCCTGTTCTGAGCTCAGTGCCTCATACAGTGAGCAGAACTGGACACTTGGATGAAGCAGTCCTTGGATAAAATGAGTAAAATAATAAAATGGCTAAAAATGGGAACCATTTTGGTATCTGAGACAAAAATAATGAAATTGATTATGTTGTCATTGTTAGTTTATAGTGCAGGATTGAAGCATCTTTATCCTTCCAGTAAGTCAGTCAAGTTTCTTAAACTGACACTAAAATGACAGTCTGGACTTCAGTTGCATCAGTGTTTTATTTCTTTATGTTTCTTTTTTCTTTCGTTCTTTTTTTTTTTTTTTTATTTTTTTAAATTGTACCACTTGCAAATGCATTCCCTGCAATTACATGGGTATTAAGTAGATACTCATTAGGATTTTACTAATCTGAACCTCAAGTGCTGTTCTGCAAATTTGCCAGCCTTTGTAAGGCAGTGCTTGACTTCATCAGATGCACTGTTTTATTATGAGTATTTTGATACAGTAGAATGAAAAGCATATCTTCTAAACCAAGTAATTAATCAGATTGAAACATTTTCATACTTTGACTTGTCACACAGAGAGCCTGCAGCTCTATATTTTGTCCTTAACACTAGTTTTTGCCCAGTCTAGCTGCAGCAAAATTACATTTCATGGTGGTGGTTTAAGAATTTCATCCATGAATCAATCTTCCATTTCTGTTTAAAGGGAGCAGAATTGTCACAACTTAAAAAAGGTGAGTAAACCAATACTCTGAGTTCCAAGAAAGGTACCTGTGTCTGTGTATCTAATCTTACACAGCCATCAAACGCATTTTCAAGTGTTGCAGGTTATAAGCAGTGTTTATTGCTTATAACTGTGCACTAAAAACAAATGTAATGAAAAGTCCTTGACTTAGTTTATTTTCAGTGGTTCAGCCACATGCACAAATCCTTGCTGGTTGTGGTGGGATCTGTCCAGGCTGTTTGCAGTGGTGGATCTGTTTCAAGGTCTGTGCCATACTGAAGAACCGGATCAGAGCGAGACCTGTCAGCTTTTGTCTCCTAATCAATATATTGCTTTTCGAGGAGTTAGAGTGAAGCTCATACCCTGGAATGACCCTTGTGTGTCTGTGCAGGTGCAGATGCTGAAGGCTGTTGTGTCCCCCCCCATTGGGGAAGCAGCCCTCCATGTCCCAGCTCCTTAGACAGCTGCATGTCCTAACCAGATCCATCCACAGTGGAGCAACAGGACTGCTGAAGGGCTGCTTGTCACATCTTGCTCTGACTCAGTCCTCTTCTTAGATATGTGAAGTACTTGACATGAACTTATGGCCCTTGCAGGCGTGAAGATTCACTTTACTTGCTTGTAGAATCAGGAAGGATGGTAACTGTGGGCAAGCTTTTAAAAATGTAGTGTTCCTGAGCAGAAAAAGCCTGCTGCAAAGGAGGCTCCAGGCAGAGTTTCCAGCCTGTAATCCTCTGCGCTTTCTAGAGATAGTAATTCCATTACTGCTAGCTAGGTTAATGAGAATGCATAGATTGTTACTTTTCTTAAGGATATTTTATATTTTATAGTTTTTTTTAATCTTATGTTTTATATTCTTAAGGAGAGGAATATTTTCTTAGGCTAGATATAGGAAAGAAATTCTTCCCTGTGAGGATGGGGAGGCCCTGGCACAGGTTGCCCAGAGAAGCAGTGGCTGCCCCATTGCTGGAAGTGTTCAAGGCCAAGTTGGACAGGGCTTGGAGCAACCTGATCTAGTGTCCCTGCCCATGGCAGGAGGGTGGAATGAGGTGATCTTTCAGGTCCCTTCTAGCCCAAGCCCTTCTGTGGTTTTATGATTTTATGGTACATACAATATAAAAAAATAGGGCAGTGTAATATTTAACTACACAAAAGCACTTGCTGATTTTTAATCACTTGAATTTTGTATGTCTTTGTGTATGGATAAATGTATGTATATCTCATATCTATGCAAGGATTTATTAGCTGTTCTTTTTATTATGTAAAGATTTCTCCGGTCTCCAGGTATTGTCAAGCAGTTAAACTTGAGAGATTCCCCCCACCCCTACATAGTGATTGCTCTAGTGGGTAGAGGAACATCAGTTTCATGAGAGTCTTTGCAATTCCCCAAGCCTGAAGGCAAATGAATAGAAATTTAGTGGACCACCTAGTTCTTGACACAGAATTCTCCATAGAGGAGTCTGACCTAATTTATATTGTATTGAATCAAATAATCCTATCATGCATGTGTGCTTGCTGTTTTGTTTTCTTTTAGCAGGCATATTGCTCCCTTGCAAAAACTTCAGATTTAGATGTTAGCAATGTCCCTGTGGTTTTAGGAGGTGCTTTTCCTTCGTGAGTACTTACATTTAGAGGACATTTGTGAAGAGGGAGACAATCAGGGCAGAATACTAAGGCTGCTAGAATTATTTATACCTGAATGTGAGTGTATCATTGTTTGGCACTGAGGGTAATCAAGAGTCCTCTAATACAGAGTCCCTCCATTATTACTAAAGATGGAGCTGGAATCTCCCAAAAATGCTTTCTTGTAGCAAACAGCAGTATACACAGTGTTACAGGGATACCGGTGGGGGTTTGATGTGGGTGATTGCTGCATTTCATCTTCACAGGGTTGCTGATGATAAGTGGTACCAAATGTATTTGTTGGGGTCAGCATGTTTTGAAGCTAATTGGGAGCTGATTATCATCCAGGCACTGCAGTTGTGGCCTCCTAAAGCAATTCCTGGTGTGCAAAACCCTTTTCTGGTTTACTCGCTAGGTTGCAGGACCCATCAGTCTTTCTGTCCCAAGATACACTCTAAAGCTTATCTGTCAATCTTTATATGGAAAAGAACTTTCTAACCTGCACAAGTGTATCAAGTTTATTTGTGGAAAGCTTAGGGAAGTTGTGGATCTGCAAAAATTCATCACAACAGTTACCTGAAAAATGCATCACAACAGTTACCTGAAAGCAATTCTTTGCTTTTGACTGAGAAGGTATACCAGTGGCAGAACTCTTGCACTTATTCAGTGTCATTCAGGAAAGTTTTGCTTAATTCTACCAAGACTTGCTGGTTTTGCTTAAAGGTTTAGCTCTTCACTTTTAAAATGTAGAGTTTAAAACCTATTGGCTTTCCAGTTAGAGATTGTTTTCCCTTCCACTTTGAGGACAGCTAAGCATAAACACCCCTTTAGGCAAGGTTAGTGGTTAGTGAGTTAATGGGTTTGGCAAGCACCAGGTGACTCCTCTTGGTTTAGATCTCTACAAAATAAGAAAGGTCTTCTCCAGCTGTGGAACAGATCGGATGATGCTGTACCTTTCTTGGACTGTATGGGCTCAACACAAGAGAAAACAGAATAAAGCACTGTATAGTGTTTTTAACCCCTATAAATGATATTTGAAACCATAAGAAGTTCTTCAACAGACATTTTCCTAACTCCTACAGTGGCCCATTGCTACAGTTTTCCCTCATGACTATTGTTAAGCTTCACGGCGTATATAACTAGGAAGAAAATCCAATGTCTGAAGATGAGAGATTATGAAACATTAAAATAATTTTAGAAAAGGAAAAAATATGTGTACTGAACAATAATGGATGTTAAGATTATCAGTTGATGTAACTTTTAAATGGCACTAAGTGACTTGAAATGCATGCTTTCCAGTAAGTGCAAAAAGTTTCAAAGTTGCAGTGGATGTATTCAGAGTTGCAGAGTTACTGTATTCAAGTCATGGGAGAATTTATTTTTATTGTATCTGTTCATCTGATTTCACTCACACCAACTGCTGTTGGTTAAAAGTTGAATCACTCATGCACAGCATAAAGTTAACTTCTGGAACACACATGTATCTTAGAGTTACCTACCAAAAATAATTTTATCCATCAATTAAGATGTTCAAATGAGATTGTTGATGTTTGTATTTTATAGAATTTGAAAATGCAAAGACTTTAATTACGCCCATTTGAAAATAAAGAACTTCAATTACTGGGAATCCAACTGATGCAGTACACATTTCTTATTTTTCTTTCACATCACTGTCTTCTACTGTACTGACAGATTAGTTACTTGGAGAATAGCAGGCATCATATTGGTAGTTTTTCAACCTAAAGGGTTATAATTTTTTTTTTTTTCAGTACTTGAAATAACTGAGGGCAAAATTGTGAGTGATCTCAGTACACTTTTAAGAAAAGAAAGGCACTTCATTTCTGTTCCTAGTTATTTGAGATGGAGCTCAATAAACTATGCTAAAACAGCAAAGAAAACGTGTTTAACCTTCGTTGGATTTATTCAGGTGCCTCAAGTAGTTGTTCAGATCAAGCTGGGATGAAGAGATCCAAGCCGGCAGGACTCAGTGCTCCTGCAGGAGCAGGCAGTGTTAGTAATTTGACAGCCTTTCCAGGACCTGTCAGTCTCTGCCTGGAGACTGGCCATAACAGTTCAATTGGCATGTGCTTTTTGCCAGATTAACATGTAGTAGGTCACTTGAATCCTCCCCTTATTGAGTTCATACCTTTTCTTTAATTCTCTCTCACAGTAACCTGTCAGTGTTGATGGGAGAAAACAAAAGCTTTCTCTCTATTTGGGATATTTTTAACAGGTACTTAGCATGAAGATTTTGGTTTACCCTCTTTTTGATTTTCTTGTATAACCTTTACAAATCAAACAATTTTTAACCTATCATATTTTGCTTGTGGCTATGGTGGAGTAGGAGACTCTGCTTCCTTGATCTTGAGGTTAGTGATGATGGTTTGCATTAGTAACTTGGACACCAGTGCATTGATGCAGTAGAGGATTCAGGGCTTAGGAATTTCCAAGTAGCTCCATGATTAAACTGAGCACAAAGGTAATTAGGAAAAAAGCAAAATACTTTTAAACCTTTAATTTAGTCCAGCTGATATTCAGGAAATCAACAGTCAATGCAGTGAATATTTTATTTATATTTTGATTTTTCCCTCTTATTCCTTTATGTAACAAAATACACAGTTAATTTTATTGTTACTGCCTTTTATGTCAATTTTCTTCAAGCTTTGAGGGCTACTGGCAAATTCAAACCTTTTAATGGCATTAGATGATTAGATGACCTGTTAGGCGTTCATGTGTTAACTGTAGCAGTTATAACACAAATATCAAGGGTCTTGCCAGTAGGTGGATTGTCCCTCCTTTTTTAACATAATGAAGGGTTTTCCTTTCTAGGATTTTTTTTCTGTGTATGTGCATACATTTTGAAATTTGTTAATTGTGCCACAGTAACACTGACAGTGCCATTTGAAAATGTTATGGTCCTGATAACACCTGGTAGATGTTTGCAATAAAGACTCCCCTTTTTAATTACACTATAATTAATACAAAACAAATCAACAGGAAGTGCTACTTGACACAGCATGTTGGCAGTTAGCTGGAGTTTAAAAACAATAAAAAAACATCAGTGAGTTTAATAAAGATTACTTTATGAATGGGTTTTTATTGTGGTTGCTGAAGTAATCAAATTTCAGATTATGGCTTCAGGACAGTTTTCTGCCCACTGTCCCTGTGTGATAGTTTTCATATATTCTGACCTATTTTTCTTCTTTCTGAAAACAGGAGAAATAAAATGTTTGAGAAGCCCTAAAGAGGATAACAAATTGAATTGACCACTTACTGTTCCTGGCACTCAGATTTTATGATCCTTACCTCCCTGGTGACAGAGTGAACTATTCAGCAGCACTGTGTGAGAGTTACAGATGATGAAATTTGGTGAAGTTCTTTCAAATCAGAACCACTACACTGATTTACATCAAATGAGGGCCTGTCCGCTGTTGCTATGTTACATTTGTAGCAAATGCTAATTGATTTTGGTGCATAGAGATCCTCAGAGAAAAGTGAGAATTGTTACTGAGTGAATCCCACTGTGCCAAGCTTCAGTTTCTGGATTTCAGTGCAGGATGCTCCTGGAGAGGACATGAAATCCTCTTTATGTGAAAGAACACTAGAAAAATAACTCTGCCACAGCCTCAAAATGGGTTTGAGACTTCAGCACTCTTCAGTTCGGGCTTGATCAAGAACATCAAGTGATTTTCATAAAGGAGCCCTGTGGTTTGTGGGTGTGTGTTTGTTTGTTTGGGGTTTTGTTTGGTTTTTGTTTGTTTGTTTTTGTGGCAGGATTGTCGATCCAAATATCTACCCGTATGTGGTTGTCCCTTTTGAATGCAGAGTTTCTCCTGTTTCATTCTTGCATAATTTGTTCTGTTAGACTTTTGGATAAGGTGAAGAGACTGCAGAGGGAGGAAACTCCATGGGATGGCTCTTTCACTCATCAGTCTTTATAGAAGCAGCTGAGTTTGTTAACTTACACAGGATATCCGGTCCTGACAGCTAAAATTTAGGTGAGAGGAACCCTGTTCTCAGTCACTGAACTCTAGCTGCCTTTTTCCAGATAGCAGAAATCCAGGGAAGCAGATTATGTGCATCAGGCTTCGAAATATTGCTCAAGCCTGTGTAGAGAATTAACTCTGTTCTTTATTGCAAAGATCATCTCTAGTTCAAAGAACAGATTGCAAGTGACCCGTACACACTGTGGGTGGCTGACTCTGCTAATCAGTATTTTTAGATGGAACTTTTTTGTGGAAGTGGGAAGAAATACAGTACAGAGAAGGAAAATAGTATATGTAGATGTCATGTGTTTTGTGGGTCCAGTAATACAATAATAAATTGATGAATACAGTGTTGGTTTTCTTCTTTGTGGCTGAAAGTATGTACATAATTTGCAATGCAGACAATGATGAAAGGGCTATAATTTCAATTTTAATCTCTTTAATGGACTATCTCTAAGACTTTTTCTCAGTTTGGTCGACTATGCTGTTTTATTTTTGGCTGTTTCACAGTGCTTATTTTTTAATTTAAAGAGAAGTACTCTTAGATTGAATGAGTCTCACTGTCATATATGCACATATATTTTCATGAGGAACACTCACACTGGATTTTTCCAAGACAGTCTTGGTTTGCTAGAGAAACAAGCATCAAGAAACCACCAGGAATTGTGCTGATTTAGTGTACATCTGCTCTCTTCTCCAAAAAAACCCCACCATTCTGGAGATCTGTGTAGCGTCACAGTTGTATATTGAAACAATACTGGAAAAAAGCAGAACAAACTGAAATCAGGATCCCTGAGGATTCCTTCCCATTTTGGATGTGAATGTCACAGGTGTTAGAAAAGACCAACTTAATCCTAAGTTATAATCAAAAGGAATAGAAGTAGTTTGTGATAACTCCCAAGTTTTCACATTAATAAAGTGTGGAAAAGTTCACCCTAGAGTTACAGAAGGTTGTTGTACAGGCTTTGGTCCCTGCTGGCACAGATCTTTAACATCTCAGCATGAGATAAGATGCAGACATGACGACATAGTGTGTATTAATCTTGCTGAGTCCTTATGAGAGTCCTAATTGTTCCAGCAATTGCTTCCTGTAAGAGGTTGGCTATACTGGGTACATTAGGGAGAGGACAGTGCTGAATAGAATGAATTGTGTATTCAGATGTACTTTAGCTTGTACTTTAGTTGCAAAAAGTGGAGAAAATCTTGTCTGCCTGCCTTGAAAGTAAGGGGGTGATGTCTGGAGGAAGAGTTCCAATGCTTGACAATTAATAATAGCACTTTGAAGAGAAGCTTTTAGCAGAAGGCAAGCATGTAGGTTACAGAGAAGTACAGAGAACAATGTATTTTTTGTGCTAATACATTGAGATCAAATAACTCATTAATAGGAGAATAATTTATAAGGATGATGCAAGTAGAAGAGTAAGTTCTTCTAAATATTAATCTATTGCATATATTATTTATTGTAATAGAAGTTTGAGTAGTAGACATGGGAGACCAAAATGCATTGCAACTTGTAGTAGAGTTCACAAAGTGCTTTTTTAAAAGAAATTTCCCATAAGTGAAAAATGCTGGTGTAATGTTTTGGTGAGATGCTGGAAAAGCAGTAAAGTTTGTTAATGCATCTCTGCGCAGTGGTGTGAGAGAGAAACTTCTTTGTCATGGTGCAGTATGAAGTCTGCAGGGCTCTGGGCAGAGCTTGCAGATAAAGGAATTAGGGTCACTCATTCTGAGGAGCAAATAGTGTGACATTACTGCAATGGGGAGAAGGTGTAACTTACCTGTGGGGTATTGAACCAGGCACAGGAGAACTGGATGCTTGAGGGTGTAGGAGCCTGGCTGTGCAATGGAGCAGTTTTACCTGAATGAATCAAAGATGTTTGTTGTCTCCAGGTTTTTAATATTTAAAGCTTATGAGAAAGATCTTAACATATATATTTAATATATATATTATATAAGATATAGAAAAGCTTTTCTATAAAAGTAGGAATCACTAACAGGGTCCTGTGGTTTCATAACAATATCTTAGAATCATAGAATGGCCTGGATTGGAAGGGACCTTAAAACATCATTCAGTTCCAACTCCCCCACCATAGGCAGGGACACTTTCCACCAGACCAGGTTGCTCAGAGCCCCATCCACCCTGGCCTTGAACACTTGCAGGGATGGGACAGCCACAACTTCTCTGGCCAGCCCATGTCAGGGCCTCACCACCCTCACAGGTGAAGAATTTCTTCTTCATCTCTAATCTAATCCTCCCCGCTGTGAGTTTAAGCCATTCCCTCTTGTCCTGTCACTCCAGGCTGTAAACAGTCTCTCTCCGTCTTTCTTATAGGCTCCTTCAGGTACTTGAAGGGCAATTAGGTGATCTTGAAGCCTTCTTCTGTCCATACTGAACAATCCCAGTTCTCTCAGCCTTTCCTCACAGCAGAGGTGCTCCATCCCTCTGATTACCTTGGTGGCCTCCCCTGGACTTGCTTGAACAGGTCGATGTCCTTCCTGTGCTGTAAATCACACTTGGGAAGAGAAACTCTTGAGTTTTGGCACCTATAAAAGTGTCTTATTGACCTTCCCACCTCCAATCTAACATGCCAAAGGTTACGTTTTTAAAGTCAGAGAAGCCCATTACATTTTGTTGTTATAGCCTTAGGAGCTGTGCTACAGTGTTCCTAATAATATTTCAAAAATACAGTGCAAAAAACAGCTCAGGGAAGAGTCAGGGTATGGAGAAGAGACAGCTGCCATTATAGGTACAATGTGTTATTAATCACAGCCTCCCTTTTGTTGACTGAATAATTGTGTATTTTATAGTAACTTGTGAAACAGTCTGTTAAAAACTGGAATGGGATACCTTTTAGTTGTTTTTTTCAAAAGTGTTATCTGCTGGCCTACTTCTTCAGGAATATGTGTAGATGATTATGTATGTATTCTATTTTTGAACAGTCTTTTTGTAGTGCAAAGCCTTACAGATTTCTGTCATTCAAAAACCTGACATGACTCTGACTCCCCTCCTGTGATAATTCTGATTGATCACTGATGCTTTTAAGGCACTGTTACAACCTGCAGAAGAATTCTTAGTGTGTGACAGAAATGTATCCTGCTTATTTTGAAGAAGTGGAGTCCATATATGTTCACAAAGATTTGTAAAACAGTTTCTTGTATATCTTTGCAATGATTGTAAGTCTGACAGTGTATTGTAATTGAGGCTTCAGCATTCTTTGTATTTTGTGAAAGCTTTTGTTGTGTTTTGTACCATTCTTGTATCATTTTCTGGCACCTGTTGATGTTTGAAAGATTGTTGCCATGTTTCAGTGCAGAGGTTTGGGTAGAAAACAGCTTTTCTGATGTTAACTGCTGTTAACTTTTCTGAAGTTAGTCAGAGATGCTCTTCCAGCCGTTAGGTGATTGTTGTTGCTGATTCAGTTGTGTGTAGGAACGTGTTCTGCTTAACATAAATAAAATGCTGCCTGCCCGTGGGTTTATGCTGTGGTAAAACAGACCTTATCGTGCTCTACTTTAATGCTTTGTGCTGCTGTTGTGTAGCTGTAAATCTTACAGACAGGGATTCTGTCCCCTGGGGATCCAGTTTTCCTTGTACCCAAGTGAGCAGTAAAAAAAGCTTTTCACCTGCATGGAAACCTGCAGGCCTTTAAGCTCTGCATGTGCTTCTGACATCAATGCCTTCATATATATTGGATGTAGGTAGAAAATGTAACACCACTTTCTGAAATGGCCATCATAGCTTCCTAATGAGACACTTGGATTTTTTTTCCTCTTATGACAGAGTTAAATGTTACGTATTAGCCATAATGCTTAAATTGATGAAGTGTAAAACTAGTGAAATGGGTTACCGGGAAAGGAAGTGAAAATATTATGAACCATATGCCCTAATTTATGTCTTCTTAGAAAATTCATCTAATGAAATTAAGTGTTTGGAATAATTCAGCTTACAATATTCAACAAGAAGTACAGCAGTAATGGTAGGATGATTTTACTTTTAATATAGTAAGGAAGTTACAACTCCTTTTCTGGGGAGGAACATGAAATCTCAGTGTGTTGAGGTCCATGTGCATCATCAAATCGTTTGGATTTTTTCCCTGTGAACAGGCTTACGCAATTTGGTGTAATTGAGTAGCTGTGACAGCAGCTTCTGCTGTGTTCTTTGTGACCCTAAACAGAGGCAAATAAGATGCACGTTCTTGACATGAGTTCTTAATCCGTTTCCTGGTACCCTGAGTTAGTTCTCCTTTCCTCTTGGCTCCTTATCTGGATGCAGCTCCTCTCTTACAGATGATTGTCTCATCCACTCTAATCCTCCCACTCCCCTGAAGCAGTTTTTACCTCTTGACTCCCAGACTAAACCTCCCAAGTCCTCCATTATTAAACAGCACTTCAAAATTCTTCTCTTCTGCTTCTTGTGATACAAGACTACATGTCAAAGTCTATTCCTTTTTTCTCTGGTCTGATACTTGTATTTTATGCATTCAAACTCAGCAGATTTCTGGATGCCTTGATGGAAAGGCAAACCTCTTGCTGTCACTTCCTCTGTTTTGTGTAATTTCAGTTCAGAGCAGTAATTAAAGAAACAGTCCATTTTCCAGGACAATGTTAATAGGAATGTGCATGCACAGTTTAATGCATTCTGGAGACTGCAGGAGGGATGGTAGTATAGAGGGATTTTAGTATAAAGGAGTCAAAAAGAAGTGTGAAATCTCATTTTATATTTTAGGTAGTTTTGGCTTTAGGATTTTTGGGTTGTGGCTTTTCTTGATGTTTGTTTGTTAGGGGGTTTTGGGTTTGTTTTTGTTTGTTTGTTTGTTTTTTGTGGGGGGTGGAGTTTTTTTTTAGTATTAGTAAAAAAACCCCAAATCCATTATATGAAGACCAAATATTACTCCCGGTTTCAAAACTCAGAAAGCTTTTCAAAAAACATTCATGATGATTATTTAACATGGTCAAGACATAGTATTTCCCAACAGTCTAAGTCTTGGAAGTGATTCAACTCATTCCTCTTCCCTCATGTCCTGAAAAGCACACCAGACACCCTTGACATGTAAAACTGTAGCCTGAACAGTTAAAAATCTGGCAAAGTTGCAAAGCAATTGAAAGTAGTGGGAAGTGTCAGACAACCTTATCCACAGTGTATGTGGCCTGGCTTTGAGCAGAGAAAATTAAACTAGGTAACTTATTTAAAGGGAATTATTTAGCAGTGTTACTGTTCATGGCAGCTTCATAAATAAACTGCACAGAATTCCTGGTGATATATCAGACCTTGAGATCAAAGATGTAAGAGGTGGTTGGAAGAGCAGATTGTGTAGGGATTATGTACTCATTAAGGTACTCTGGGTCTGGTTGTTTCAGTCAATGGAACATGTGTTACAGCTGATGACTCCTGTGAGGTGGAGCACAAGGGTCATGGATACCAAGGGTCCTGTTGACTCCAGTTGATGAGAAAGAGAAGAATTTAAACTATGCTGGAGTTTGGGTCTAAGAAGAGAATGTAAAATGTGAGGAGCTTGGAAAATGGATCCAGCTTGATGAACCCTTACACCTGGGAAGTGATTGAGAGCTTCTGAAGAAGGAATGCAGTATGTGTAGTCATAGTTCTTGAGCAGATTCAGGTGCTTTGCCTTTTGTAATTGTTTTGCAGTTCCGATGCTGCCAAACTACCTTGTGGTGATGATTCAGATATTTCTTATCAAGAGTTTTCCTAGCAATTGGTATGTCATTAGCAAGAACATAGTAAATGTGAGGGTGGTGAAGCACTGGATTGCCCAGAGAAGTTGTGGCTGCCCCATCCCTGAAAGTGTTCAAGGACAGGTTGGACAGGGCTTGGAGCTACCTGGGATAGTGGAAGGTGTCCCTGCCCATGGCAGGGAGTTGGACTGAGATTATCTTTAAGGTCCCTTCCAACCCAGGACATTCTATGATTCTTTCTTCTACCACATAATACCAGTATTGACTCTTGACTTCAATTTTCGGGAACCTGTGAAAGTGCCTCCACCTCTATATTTTTCAGGATAATCATTGTGTTTTTAATGGCTATACATGTCTGAAGCATTTTGCTTAGGAAAGTGAGTTTGGAATTTGTTGTTGGAATTCAGTTGGAGGAAGATATAAATAAAAATATAAATAAAACCAATATTACTCTCCTTGGGTGTTCACTAGAGAATTCAAGAGATGCAAATGCTAAATCAGTGAGTGGAAATGTCATCCTTCAAAGACGTATGAAATACAAGGATTATGATAAAAGTCTTGTGCACTTTAAGGTAACTGAGTTACAAAGAAAGCTTGTAGTTCACGGAATTATATCCATGAGTCTTTTAATATCCTCAGGTTGTTCTTTATCTCCTGTGGAGCATTTCAGAATTTGTTTCCCTGGAGGTGACTGAAGTAAGGCAAGAAAAATCCTACCTGATCTTTAATAATCCTTCACACGCATGGTAATACTCCAGAATTATACTATCATTGGATAATTTGCGCTTAAATCTTTTCATTTTTATGCTCCCATCCTAAAAAAAAAAATCCTTTAGTGTTATAGGGAGCCAGAGATTGCATACTTGAAATACGTTGGCCTTGTTGCCAGTTTAGTCTCATCTGCTTAGACTGATTTATTGTGGTTTTTTTTTTTTTTTCAGAGGGCAAGACTGAAAAATACATTTCTCCCATTATAGTTAATAGATTCAGGAAGTAATTTGCAGATCAGGAAACAATGGATCTCATCTAATAAAAGCACTGCCTAGGTAATTCATAAGGAAGATAAACTTGTATTGTTAAGCTTGCACATTTTACTCGTATTTGTAGACCATATATTGCTCTCCTGTGCTTTCCACCATTAAGCAGTAATGTTATTGCATTAGTAAAAAAGCACTGCTGCTTTGACTGGCTTTCCAAACCACACACGAAATCAAATAATGCATTTTACTGAATTATGAAGAACTGTGTTATTTGTTTGTAACCGCTCACTTAGCTATTGCTCTCAGGGCTCCATGTTACAATTTAATCACTTCTCTGCGTCTCTTGAGTTCACACAGGCTGGTGTGAGGCAGTGAGGGGACAAAGCAAAATGATTGGCAGCTAAATGTTTCAATCAGTCAAGATACTGATTTATTTCTTTGAGGAGGAGTGTAAAGGAAGGAAATGAGAACGCCTGTTTTTTGTTACTGATGCACTGAATAGTCATCAGTTAAACTGTGGAGGTCATATATATGTGCTGAAATCTTGAGAAGGGGAAAAAACCCACTAGAGTGTGTCTTGTCACCCACATTGCACACAGTCTGTGGGAAGCTTCTGATGTTCAGCATGTCCTGAAAAAGCAGCACAAAGGATGAGTCTGGAATCTTTTCACTTACAGGGTTTTCATCACAAAAGAAGTGATATGAAGCATTAAAAGGCAGGGTGTTAGAAATTCTTATAGCTGTGAAGTTTTTAACTGTATCCAGGATGTTGATATTGCAGAATGTTTAAATTGCACCAAATTAATTGCTATGGGGAAACTGGTATGAATATCTGTGCCAGTGGATGCCTTTTGGAGTAAAAAATATAACTCAATTAGAGCAAAAATAGGAGTAAAAACATTGGTGGAATATGTTAGCCGTACTTTAAAAATGTTCATAGGTATGCCTGAATAGGAACAGATGGATTAAAGTTTTCATTGCTGACTTTGCTGCAATAGAAATCATGTAATTTTACATCCCCCTTGAAATGCTGTTTTTAATATGAAAAAATAATAATTGTTAGATGGTCAAAGCAATAAATATCCTATAGCAAACCTGACAGCATTAGATGATAGAGATAAGAGGTAGAAAAGTTCAACTGAAGTTTTTTGCTAATGGTGTATAACCCCTTCTTTTGCCTTATTCTGTATTCCATCTGAACTCATACGGATATAAAATCCAGAGGAAGCATGCAGATAGTTTTGAATGAAATTAGGTCTTTCTAAGAGTTTAAATCTCCAGAGCCCAATGAAAATCTGTGCTCAACAATCATTGCTTTTACAGTAAGGAAGATACGTTACCTATCAAGAGACTGCTTTAGTGGGGTATTCCCTAGAAAGCCCACTCTAGCCTAGCCTACATTTCACGTTCTTTCTCTAACCTAAATCCTGAGGTTTTCAAACAGTTTCATAAAATGTATGCACTGAAATTTGATGAAAATGTGGCTGCATAGAAAAAGAACTGCTTTAGGAGAAGCTTTTAGTGCTGACAATAGGGAAACTTTTTACTGCCTCATGGAAAACTGCATGGCTGAAACTGTGGCTACAGGGAGAGAAAAGGGGACTGGCCTCTTGGTCAGAGGAGAAATTTCTAGGTTTGCTGCTAAATGCACTCTGGGAGAGTGAAGGTATCTGTGGTATGAAATGATAAAAGCAGCCCATTTTATTGCAGGGACTGGATGGCAAAGGAGAAGCCCCACTACTTGGTTACACTGATTTCTGGATGTTTTATGCCTGTTACAGGTGCTGCATCCAAATGAATTGATATTTCTTTTGATGACACCCATTAAGACAGATTTTGAGGCCTATTTTGTCTCTTTCATAGGGAAAGTGCAAGATATGGTGATAGATATATGAATATGATAGTTGTGGAAGATAAAGGAAAAGAGAAAATGTGCTGTGGGCAGGAAACAGCTACTTCAGCGTTTCTTTTCCCTCCTGTCTTTTTTTTCTGAGCTAACAGTCCATTCAGTCTGAATACAGATCTGTTCTTAATGTGTTGAACTGCATTATTTACTCCACTACTGCAAGCCAAATTGTTATCCCTGGAGATAGAATTGCTAAGTTGATTTAATGGAGCTTTGTTAATCTAGAATTTCATTTATATCTTCTCTTGGATCTGTGCACTGTAGCTTTTTTGTGTTTAGTAAGTATGATTCTGACAAAAAGGCACAAATATACAGTGATAGCAGCTCTTTAGCTTTTCGATACCTGCAAGAAGAGGAGACCCTTGTCTTATAAGAAGCATTTAAAACTTGCTATTAAGTCCTGTAGCGCCTGTGTTCGCAGCACATCGATCCTTTAGAAGTGAGACACTGAAGAAGCAGATCTCTATCGTGCTCCTTGGCTGTGAGTGATTACTGAGAAACACAGAAAAGACTACCTGAGTGGTTTATTTGTAATCTACTTAGTCGCTACATTCCTTACTCCTGCATGGTTTGAATGCCACTTGCTACAACCACCGGTTGAAAACACAACCAACCACTGGCTGAAAAGATCTACAGTGGTTAAAAATACTGTGAGAGAGAGGGAGATAGATCAGATAGTCCTCTGGAAGAATATGGAGAAGGACTACGTAAAAGAGAGAATTTGCAAGCCTGGAATGTGTTTTTCCCTACAGTATCTATTTCAATTTTCTGTGAAATGACTTTCAATATTTAGGTTATTTCACGTTTTGTTATAATCTCTTGGAGGGAGACCAGATTTGAGATTTACAGCCTGAAAACAGGTTGAAATGGTTCTTGATGATGTCTGAAATATTTTGCAAGGTTTTAGCAGCTGAAATGGTGTAGATGAGTGCATAAACAAATAATAACATTTATTTCCTGTATTGCAATCCCATTCCCTAGAAGTGTGGAGGTGCATTGGAACCCTCTTTCCCTTCATTTCCCTGCATGATACTAGACACTGTATAGAACAGGGGAACTCCCTCCCCCCAGTTATGTATCATAATGCTTGATAGTAGAGACAGTAGCAATTTTCTGATGAGAAAATACCAGAATGATGGGACTCTGGTTTTGAGCTAGTCAGTGGTGTCAGTATTCAGATATCAACATCTTTAACCCTTTCTTTCTTGTTGATTAGATCACACAATAAATAGCATATTCAAGATGAAATTTTAACAACAAATAATTGGCTTTGGAGAACTGTGTGGTACTGAAGATGCTTGTTTGGCAGCAACCTGTGGTGCTGTAGATAGGAAGGGTCGGAAATGGGATGAGTGCAAGTTATTAGTGGTTTAAGAATATTATGTGTGATAAAAATGATAATTGCAGTGTCATTCTCCCACATGAAGGAGAGAACTATGAAAGAGGCTACTAAAATGGTTTCTTTTCAGTCATGTTTTGAGTGGACTGAGTGGAGCAAGACTGAGATTTACAGACAAGAAGCTGTAGTAACTGGCTGCTGAGCCAATAGCTCATAGACAGGCTATGCAGAATTTAAATTAACCCATGGATCAAGGTGTTCATCACAAACTGAACCTGGTCACTCAGTACTGTCTCTAAGGAGGGAGGGGAGAAAAGTTTCCATCTAACCTCTCAGCTGTCCTGTCTTCCTCAAGAAAATGCATCCACTAGAGCTTTCCAGATTGCTTTGCATGAGGCCTGATCTGATGCAGGAGAACGTGAGCTCTGGCTACTGAGCAAAGTAACCATCTCACCTGGCTTGAGTAGCATTTACCATGGGGAATAAGATTTTCTGCAACAGGTTTTTATAGGATCAAGCTGCTTCTTGCTGGATTTGTTTGCGTTGGCATGTTTGTGTATTTCTTAATGGAAAAAATTGAAAGTTCTGAATTATCTGTGACATGCTGAGTGTTTAAAGTTTTTTGCTTGCTAACAGTTTTCTGGTTTGTGTTTGTTTGTCCATCAAGTCTCTTCTTTCCTAAAGTATTTTGTCTTTTCAGAGCAATCTTCAGCTAAAAGTGAGACTAGATTTACACCATGAGCAGTTTAGTGTCTTGAAGCTGAGATTTGTGTTAGGGAAAATATGGTTGTGATGCAAGGACAAAAGGTAGTCTTGCCCAGATTCCCATGTTGGTCCATAATTAATGTATTTCTTTCCTGTTAGTTTCAAAGGATTTCTTTCTAGTCAGGAGTTAAATGAACCCATTCAATGTTTATATTTATGCAAATGATCGTTGTGTCACTCCAGTTGCAACACTAATGAAAAAAAGCCAGATATTTTACATGCCTTTGAGTATTAAAGTGATTACAATTACCTACATAAAAGCAGTTGCTTTATTAATTAATTAACTTGGAGAAAAAAGGCTAGTGACCCTCTGAAGTAATATCAATAACTGAAACATTAATTATGTAAATAAGATCTGTCTTTACTGTTCATTACTCATAGTTTAACATCAAAATTGCCTTTTAAAATAATGCCTCATTCATATATTTCAATAAATATCTAATCTGCCTGGTCTGTCACTTGAATCTAGAATTTGAGACAAAGACTCTGCAGTGACATGGGTACAGACCCTGTGGCATTTCCTTTGAGCCACCAGCACTCAGTTCCTAATTGCTGGGCTGGCATTTTTTAATTTTTTGGGGGCATCATCTCTGAGGCAGCAGTTCCCTCTGGGAATGAGTTCTTGCAAAATTTGTGTCCAGGGAGATGGAGTTAACTGCATTTCATAGGTGAGGGAGGAGAGGAAGAAGCAGCAAAATATTTGAAGAGCTTTTGTGACTCTCGTGGTTTCAAAAGGGAGGCTGTAGCAGAGCTGCAGAACCAGCCCATTTCCAAGTCCTGTTTGAGGCTGCTGAGATGTAGAATTACTAAGCAGAGGGAATAGTACCAAGACAAACCAATACCACAGTTAGACACAGTGTTTGGTTGCTGTGAACTTGTGTGCTCAGTAAACTTGCTGCTCCTTTTTGCTTTTTGAAAATGTGACTGTATGCCTCCTGGCAAGTGCTGCAGGTGATTTCGTACAGGCTATGAGAATACTTCCCCTGTATTTTCTCTGCCTTCTTATTTTCTAAAGTTTCACAGAGCATGTTAGCAAATTCTGATGTAGGATTCCTGGTGGGTCTTATTCCATTTCATATCCCTAAAGAAAACAGTCAGAGGTTTTCAGAGCTACTTCTTGCTCAGGTGTCTGAGTATACCTGTAAGAGGAGAAGGAAGAGCTGTGTTTCTTTTTCATAATATCAAAAGCTGTGATGCAAATAATCTTGTTTCAGTTCTCAGTGTGCAGACAAAAAGTAGTAGCTCTGCAGTCCCAGAAAATCTTTTACTCCCCACTCCCTGAAGAGTACCTGCTTATAAACCTAAGATGTTCAGATTTCCTGTTTTTAATGCCTTAGCACTCGCTTTGTGCATAGCAGGAAGGGTTGATGAAGAAATATGCGTGTGTCCCCCCCCTTTTCCTTGTAGCATGATAAATTGTGGAAGTCCTGATTGAAAATTCTAATCACAGCCTTGCAGTCCTTCAGAGCACAACCCTTGACAGTTGATTCACTCCTTTTCATGCCTACTGCCTCTGACTGCTCCTGGTGCCTCTTATGCATGAGTCTATCATTAGCACACAAAGCATGATGGATTGGTTGGGGTACCTCTCTCCTTAGAACCTGGGAAATGCTTCTTTTTCAGAGTCAAAGAACCTGTGTGTGAAATCGTCATGAATGAGAGAAGAAAGTAATACAGTATTGGATGTGCCTGTTTGCTGCCACTGTTTAGGGAGAAAATGATGCATTATGGGGACTGTAAGTATATGGCCTGTTTGTTTGGGGTTTTACTCCTCACTAGTGAACGATGCAGAAAATCGTAAATTTTAAGCAATGCTTAAGCTGAGTCAGGCAAATGCACAGAAGTTGTAGTATTTTTTTGGAAATCACTTCCAATGTAAACACTTCCAAAATCCTACTTAAAGATCAACCTGTTCATGAAATCTTTTAACTTTCAGTGTGATCTGATGGCTGAAGTGGTTACAAATAATGACTTCTGGTACTTGCTGTGGACTCCGTTTGCTTTTGTGGATTCTCTTCTATAGACCCTTTCAACGGGAAACTTTTGCAAATGTTTGCATCTTGCAAATGCTTTTATTCATCTGTGTGACTTGGCATTTAATGTTTCAGTGAACAAGACAGTTAAGTTTTGGCTCCAGTGAAAGATTGATAGGAACAATTTTCGAATGTGGTATCACAACAAAGTGAAAATATGTCATGTTCAAATACTGAGCTCTGATGCATCATGTGGTCTTGTAATAAATGAAATAGCACTACAGACCTGACAGATCTGCAAGAAAATGGTTTTAAATTTATGATGATTAATTTTCAAGATGAACTGCAATGAAAAAAATTGTTAGTAGATACTTAAGGTAAGAGGAAACAGCTTTCTGAAATGAGAACAGGCAGGTAATGATAAAGCTGCCTTCACTTTTATATCATGTTTTCTTAAATTTTTGCAATGGGGAAATTGATATTCTGGCTTCTGCAGCTGGCATTAACAGCTAGTCATGGAAGTGTAACATCTTCTGGGAATTCCTCTTCTTGGATTTGTACTATTGCTTGGTGCTGGTTGTCTCAGAAATAGGAGTATCACAAAGCAAGGCTGCAGACTTTCTGCCAGGTCTGTGATTCTCTCAAAGCTATGAAAATAAAATAGCACTGAACTTAGTGAGAAAACAAAAGTAGCTTGATAGTGCCTTGAAAGAAAAACAAACCTTTCTGAAACTCAGCGTGTTAATTTATCTTGAGGATTTACCACTTGAATATTGACATTGTTTTGCATTAGGACAGTTAAATGTAAAGAATATTGTTTGGTAGAGTATCAGCCAAGTTATTTAAACATTGTTAGGTAGTTTCAGGCTAAAACTAGGCCTTGATAGCTCTTATACTTTGCAAGAAGTCAGCCACACATGGCAAGTGCTTAAGTTTTATTATTGATTTAGGTTTATTTCTAGCAGTGGGGTTCCTTGCTTCGCTTCTTTCCATTTCACTGGGTTTGCACAGATGCCTTGGCAATCAACAAGTGCAGAATCGCTTTCTGCACCCATTAGGACTTTGTAGTTGCTGGCAAACATGAAGTGAATGAAGGAACCATACACTGGGACAGATCCTGGATCCAATGTAAATTGGCAGAACTCCGTTGCCCTGCACAGCTGATTTGAAGTTGTTGTTCTATGCTGTTACAGATCAGAAACTGCATTAAACTGAGTGACAATTATATGTTAACTCTTTGTTTGGTAGCATTTAATTAGACCAACTTTGACCACTTGCTTTTTGATTACAAATTGCCAGTTGAAGACTGTCTTAAGTAGATACAGGCTTTTACATATACACACATACAGAGACCATCTAGTCAATATATAAAATAATATACTGAAGCAGTGACTTTATTTTGCTGCTTATTTGAGTATTTGTTCAGCAGTTTTTACCCTTGCAAGGCCTCTTTGCTTTATCTAATGTCTCTCTTGTAATATCAACTCCTACCAAGTGCAGGAAGGTAAAAGTGTTAGTTTGTTTTAGAATTGAGAATACTCTGGAAGACTTTCATGATCAGGACTGATCAGTTACACTGCGGCATTTACAATTGGATAGAATTCAAAGTTTCTTAAGCATAAATGTTCACAAGCACTCCGTGTCTCATGTGAATGTGTTGTTTAGTGATTCTGATGTCTGTTAGCACCTGACATGAAGTGACCAGAAAACTGTATTCATAACTTTCAATAACAATTGGATTGTATCTCTTTTGCAGTTTCTGACAGGTTTAGCTCTCAAATAACCCTTTGTTTTTTACCATCTGAGCTGATAAAGCTTTATAAGCTTTGGAAGTTAATTCAGGGAACATTTGGGTTGTACTTGCCATCGAAGGAGAAGTTCTATGTGTAGGGAGCTGGGTTATATTTAGGTGTGTAAAATTTCGTGATTCTCCTAAGGACTTATATTGTCTGTAGTTACACACAAGATCCAATGGTTTAAAGGCATTAGAAAAGTGTTTTATTTTAAAAAATAACTTCTTTTTTCAGTTCACTATTTTGTCTGTGTTGAATTAGATTTTCTCGTACGTTTAGGTCAGTGAAATTTCATCTTCCCTTTCATTACATAAGCATCATCAGAAAAGATTTCATGAAATGACTGTAAAGACACATCCAAATTGCTCTGTATTACCATGGAGAGCTGCAGTTCTGGCCTTTGTATCTGTACCCAAATGAACTTCAATGCAGGCAGCAGGAGCACTGCTCGTGTGCCAGCTGTGCCAGCTCTGTTTCAAGGAGGCTGTCCAAGCCTGCCCACCACTGTCAGGGCTCACTTTTCACAGCTTGGTCCTGGCTAGTTGGGGTCTAACTTACTTCTGTTCACACAAGCTGTATTCCTATTTTCTGGGTTTATGTGTAGAGGATTTTTGCAGAAACTGGAGATTCTAAATATAAACTCATCACATTCTTAAGTGTTCTAAAACAGAAAAAAAAAAGTAAACCTGGCTAGTTCGTGGGGTTTTGTGTGTGATCTTGTAGTGATCCTGTGTGTGAGGGGTATCCTCTTGCCTCGAGTGACTGCTGACAGGGATGAATTGGTGTTGGGGTCTCATTGACTTGTCTGTGGCTTTGCATTATACTGGAATTGGCTTGAAGAAAGATTTCTAAGATTTTCTTAAAATGTCCTGTAAACACATTTCACTACATAGTGTGTATTCTTTTTAAAAATTTTAACAAACAGACATTTCCTGATTTTCTTTGCTTGCAAATCTACTGTGAAAAAGGTTTCTTATTTACAAAATATTTATCACTGTAGTGAAAGTATGTAACTTCTTAAAACACAGTGGAAAAAACTTGTAAAACTAGGTTAATATTTGAGATTAGTATTCTAAATCCTGCCAAAAAGTACCTAAATTATATCAACCTTATTTTGACATTTACAGATGAGCCTTTGACTTTACAGTTTGTCAGATGTGACCTGCATATCCTAGGCTATATCAAATCTGGAATCTGGTATGGAGCTGGAATCCATCTGTGCAGGCAAAATTTTTTTAAATTTCACTGTAAATACTTTTTATACCTTAAGATAGTTCCCATCTGAGATGTGATTTACCATTGTTAATACAGTTATTAGATTATATTGGAATTATTGGTTATTAGAGTATTAGAACTAATTTGAATTAATGAGTGCTTATGAGTTTTGGACTTTATGTGAAATATTCTGATACGTACTTTGACAAGATGAGCCAAACTGTTGTTGGAGATTTTAATTTGCCTCTAAAACCAGAGAAATATTTTTCTTCTAAAGACTGAGTGTAGAGGCTTCAATATGTGATGAACTTTTCAATTTGTTGGTGGAACTGCTCATACACACCTCTGTTCCTGCTCAAAGGGAACTTTGTGTACTTGGAAGTTTTGTTTGAGAGACTTTGCAGGTTCAGAAAGTTCACCATGTAAACTCACTGTGTGTGCCTAATGGTAATGGCTGGGAAAATGAAAAGTGCCAAGAAAGCTAAATTTCCATCCTGCTCTACCACTGTTTGCTGCAAGTGACCAAATCATTTTTGCAATAGGTAATTCAATATTCAAGTTGTATCCTGGCAGATGAAGGCAGACCAATAAAAAGACACTCAGATAATATGTGAAGTCAAGATTTGTACTTCCCCAAGAAAATGAGGATTTCTATATAGCCTATTTTAAGTCAAATACTTTATTATGGTCAAATACCATACTTTATTATGTAATAAAAATGTGTTCTATACTAAAATTGAGAAGACTGTATTGATATGTTCATGTTTTAAGCAATAATCAGTGTGGCTTGTCTAAAATGGTCCAGACTTTCATTTTAACATGTAGTGACAAAGTGGAAAGGCTGTACAGACGTATGGTGCTTTAATTAATGGGGGCAATACTAAGCTTTGAAAGTCCTCTGGAGCTTTTGTCTCTGTTGGAAGGTTGTCTGTGCTGTGAATCTTCCCTAATAGTTAAAGCAAATGAAGTAAAATAGCCTTTGGGCTATTTTGTTACACTGTGTTGTTGGGGAAAAATTAATCCTGTGCCATTTTGCATTTGCTGTCTGTGAATCAAACTGTGAAAGCTAATTTAAAAACTTTCACACTCAGCTTGAATGAGGACTGTCAGTGCTTGGAGAATGTCAAATGCAACACAATTATCTCAAAGTGGGCTAGCTCAGATATACCCACCAGCCTCAGAATGCCCAGGCTTAATGACTGCTCTGATAAACTAACAGAGGTGACAGAAAAGAATTTAAAAGAATTAGATTGCTGCTGAAAACTCACCCTGTATAGAAGAGATCTTTGAAACCGAAGTAGTTTGTATGTCAAGGGGCAGGGAGATGGTGAGACCCTGTGCAAAGTTAAATACAGCACAGAGCTACATCTGTGAAAGAGAGACAAAACCACTGATGAACCTGCTCAGAAATTTTAAAGACATAAATTATTTAGGTATTTGTTAATCGTTGAGCAGTAAGTTGCCATTTATGGTCACTGAACTAGTTGGGTGTCATAGGTATTTATAGAAGAGGCAGCTGATACAGCTGTGGTAGAGTGAAGTCCTGGAATGTTTTAGGGAATGATGGAACTACTGCTGTTCTAGTTTGGAGAAATAATGGGGGTTTGAAGTTAATCTCTTAATTGTCTCTGTTTATCAAATGCTGCATCGACCTATAATGGGGACATGAGGTCTGAGCTTAACTGATAGAGTGAGATTTGTTCTGGGTGTTCAGAGTAACTCTCAGACTGGATGTGAGCAGATCTCTCAGACTGCAGGTGTTCTAGAGATGGGGATTTTAGGAAAAAGACTGAAGAAGAAATATCTGAAATTGTGAGAAGAGTTATCTACAATGACATTAGCAATCATTCTAAGTATAATAACTCTTCCCTTGAAAGATGGGATGTTTGTCAGTCACAGCAGACTGTGGCGTTTGGATATTATTTTTCCATGACAACACGTCAGAAAATGTGTTTGGAGCCCATTCAAAACCTTTTTTAAATTTTTTCTTCCCTGCTTTTCTTGGAAAAGACTACCTGCAGAGTCTTATCTTCAGGTGCTGAGTGAGGTCTCAGCTCAAGTTACTTGATGAGAATTACAGTGAGCGACCACTGATTTTCCTCATGGAGAGAGACCCTGATGGTAAATTGAAAAGAACTGAATCTGTAAATTAGCATTTTACATGTCATGCCTTCTTTCTTGAGCAACACGAATTGTGCAGACAACAGCAACATTTTTAGTTAATGAACCCAGCCATGAGCACTATTCACGTTTAACATATTTACAGGGGGTAGCATCCAGTCAAAAAAATCCATTAATTCTTTTTGCATGAATATTGTGTGCATGAGTGCATACATTTGTGTGTGGATTTGTATATATGTGTACACTATTAGTGTATGCAGTGTTAAAGCATATATAGTAATTCAAAAAGAATCACTGAAGAAGTTTCATTAGGCATGTAAATATATTCAGCAGAAGATTTAAAATAACTCTTTAATGGAAAAAAAGGAAAAACTGTGCCATTTGACATGAGAAATCTATTTTGAACTGTAGTGTATGCACAGTCTGTTTTCTGCTTTTCCTTGCTTGAAGTTGTTGCCTGAAATATTATGGTGGCATGCAAAGGCTTGAAGTTTAATTTTAAATTTAATTTGCTTGAATGCTGGCAGGATATTTTTACATAGTAAAATGGCAACTTTGTAATATTTGGCACTCAATTTCTATAGAAATGGCATTTAGGATACAACTTTGGGCTCATAAGTAAAATAAGATGAAATCACACATGTTAATGATGATTTTAAAATATTTTCAAGACTATGTCAATGTAATTTCTACTTCGATTTTTTTTATTTATATGGGCATCAGGGGGGAGGGTTTGTAACAGGCATATATATATATGTGTATATATATATACAAAGCTGTGAATGAACTTTTTCAATCTGTTAATCCAAATGTTCTTTAATAGATAAAAATAGAATCAAATTACTTCACATAAAAATCTGGGATTCACTTAGTGAACTTCAAACAGAATTATTTTTCCAATAATATTCTGAATATTCTTGGGGTTTGGTCTTGAATAGGGTGCCAGAGGAGTACTTTGCTGCTGAAGACTGGGCATCCTCACCTGTGTTTGCTTATGATCTGGTGACACCAGTTGTTCTTCCTGATAGGATTGTTGTGTCTTGCTGAGAAAATATATTTTAATGGCTATCATTAATCTGAAGTATTTGCTTTGAGGTATTCAACACTTGTTACCAATATAACTTTGTGTCCAACCGTGGGTAACTTTGAGGAGATATTTGTGAAGGTCACTGAGGATCTGTGTGGGTTATCTCCGTGTGATGTTTCCAAGCCGTTGGCTCTGATGAGGAGCTGTCTCTGCTCGTGCTGCTGCCTCCAGAGCAGGTTCATTCCCTGTGGGCAGACCCAGCCAGCAGCATCGATCCTCCTGCTGCTGCTCCTGCCAGGGCTGCAGTGTGAGAGCAGAGTGCAGCATAAATCACACTGGGACATCTCTACTGTGTGTTCCTTTTAAAGTCATCAATCTGGGGAATATAAACCCCTGTCCGGAACACAGACACATATCCTTTCATGTCTGTTTGAACCACAGGCTATGTTGCAGGTGTTCTGAGCTTGCCCTCACAGTCCTTCTATCATCATCTTTGAGCTGGCCTCTTTACTGGGAACTAATCTGGCAAGCAGTCCTGCCTTCTTCAACCAGGCTGCTTCTCAAAGTGTCCTGGCGCTGGGAGTATGTGGCAGCAGAATTTTATTCCCACGTGGTTGGTTTGGTCAGGTGAGCCCTGTTGATTCCCTTGCCACCCCTACCATCCTGCTTTCTTTGGTGCTGCAGCTGAAACCAGCGGGTTCAGGTGTGACCATGGTACTTTGTTGTGCTTCTGAGGTGGTGTTTGATCTTCAGTGGTGTATAATGTGTGAGGAGGACGAGAGAAGATGAGAGAGGCATTTGTCTTGGCTGAATGTCACGTTTCCTAAGGAAAGTCTTTGGCTCAAAGACTGTGTCTCTGTGTGGCTGGTTGGTCATTTTGTTTACTAAAGTAGTCTTAATAAAGAAGTATTTACTAAAGTAGCGAGTGTTCTATGAGCATTTATATTAGTATATATATATATATATTACATTATATTATATACTCTGAGGATTCAGGGCTCAAGACTGTATTTTGTCTTTCCAAGTGCTTTTTGACACTGTTTTGACAAAATGGATCTGAAAGTTGCAGTTAACAACTGAAACTCCTGTTTTTCTTTCCTGTCCTGTTCAGTCCAAGTCATGTTTAAGAGAGAGTTACCACTGCCAGACTCATATCACTTATTGCTGAAGTAACTTTTGCAGGAGTAGGTGCTGAAAGAACGCAGCTTGTGAGCTGAATTCCACAAGATGCTGCAATATGGTTGTTGTACACCTGTGTTGCCTCTTTTTCCCCTGAATGTTATTACACACACACACACACAAAAATGTAAATTACTGTTACAGAGCCAAGCACATCAGTAAAGAAATGCTAAATTTAACATTGTCCAGATGGAAGATAACTGAATGCAAAGTTGTATGTGCAGTGTACAGAGTAACTTTTCTTTTTCATATAGTCTTAGTAGGAGCATGTCTGTGCTGGAGGATCAAAGTCAGGAGTGCATGATAAAGGCAGTCACTGTGGGAAACTTCACTGCTTAGTGAGCAGGGGAGGGGGAGGAGGAGGGTGGGATGATCTCATGCCTCAGGGCAGCGGGACAAGGTCCTGGAGGTTGAACTGTGAGTGTCACTGCTTTTGCTGTGTGTCATGCAAGATGTCAGCTCTGGCAGATAGAGTTTGGTGTGGTAAAGTTATAAAGAGCTAGAAAGAGAATCATTAAGGGAAATGTCAGGCAACTTTAACAACCCATGATGTTATCAAACACCATTATAATTAAACCAAAATGTATTGACAGTAATCAAAATAGCAAAATCTCTTAAAAGTGGCCAAAAATACTAACAAAATTATTGTAACAAATGTTAGTTTTGATTCAAATTTTATTGACATGTTTTGGGCTACTGTAATGTGAACTTTGAATGAATTACCAGAGTTAATGCATTAAATACCATTAGTTGTAGTTACTGTATAGCCACATGTAGCTTTGTGTACCTATGAACTACAAGTATAAAGTGTTTTCTGTGACTGGTTGGAAATAAATCCAGAAAACTCTTATACGGATTGTTTGAAAAAATATATATTTAGACAATGAAATGAAGTTTTCTTTGCCAATGTGATATACCATGTCAACAGAGGTTTTTTTTGTTTGTTTGTTGGGGTTTCCTTATTTTTTAATTGACTTTAATGCTAGGCACTGTTCTGTACTGCTACTATTCCCAGTGTAATAATAATCAGTAATCTGCTCTTCACTGTGTTTTTGCAAAAAAAAAAAAAAAAAACTGAAGATATAACACATTATGCATGTCTTTTTTATTTTTTTAAAGAAACACCTTTATGCTCTTACTAAAATTACAGAATATAATGTATCTTAGGCTTCTTAAAATCTTAGTAGGATGAAGAATTTGCTGCAGATGATCCTGTGGAAAGGCTTTGCAAAAGGAAGGCAATCAAATAGGGATAATTAGAGTTACTATTTAAATATGCAGAAAGCAAAAAAGCTTATCAGGAAAAGCAGAGTGAAGTTATAACAGCATAGGACTAATGTAAGAATGATTTGCAAGCAATAAAAATCACATCTCCCTGACTTTGTAAGTACAAAATAATAAGCAATATTTAATAATGGAGACTATAATAGTCTGGGTTATAAACCCAGTGGTATGTGATTGTACCATTAGATCTTACCTGAAGGGGACAGATTGGTTTAACACTGACTGAGTGGAGGTGCGTGAGGATTACAGGCATTTGGAATGTGTTTGCAGTAATTGCTGAAGATAATCTCTGAGCAGTTAACTCAGAATAATGATACAAAGTTAGTAGGACGGATTTTACTTCTTCCTCTGAACCAGCCTGAATGTGTGATCACCTCTGAAAGCAGGAGATGGGACTCTTGCTGCTGATGTGATTTAAAAAGGTTTGCTGAAGAACAGCATTATGTTCTGTTAAGAACAAATCCTGCTTGGCAGAGAAATGGGTAGGATGGTCTTCAAGTTCTTAATCATCCCTGATTTCTAATTCTGTCATTATTTTTGTTAATTAACTGGAGTGGGGAACACAAACATCATACTTCTTCCAAAACTAATATTATTGCTGCCTGCTATTGAGTCTGTGGAACTGAAAAAAAGCCCAAAACAAACCAAAATGTTAAAGCGACACATAGGCAATAACTTCATTGAGGGTGTGTTTATCCCTGTGGCTTTAATTGGCCATTGTCTGCAGTCTCACCATACTGTGCTGAGAGCCTGTCTGGTTTCACAAGCTGGGCAGAACCAGGTCTGCCTAATGCTGGGCATTGGGAGGAAGGACCTGCTGGAAATGCTGGAATTCAGAAGCTGGCATTCTTCCCTGGGACTCAGCTATAAGGCACGTGGGTGCCAAGGGTGCCCTGCTCAGGAGCTGGGGGCCTGACCACTGGAATTCTTTTGAGTTCCCCTGGCCCTTTCACAAGGGCTTAACCCAGCGGTCCTGGCTGTCTTCCAAGTGCAGTAATTAAATTCTGCATTCCTAAATTCCCTCTCCTTTTAATTGGATTAGGTTTTCTTCACCTTTTGGCTTTAAACTCAGCTGGCAAAACAACTAGTTTGCACTATAGCAGAAACTTTATTTCAGATTATATATTAGGTTATATTATGTTTGAATATAAAGTACATTGTCTTAAGCATGCCAGATGTTTCAGGAGAGCAGTGTACAAGGGACACCAGCATTTTACTTCTATTTTTAATTGACTGTACTGAAGGACACTCATTTGATGGTTATTCCTGTTTTCTCTCTCAGTTTACAGGCCTTGTTGATACTGTAGAATCAAAGACAGTTTATGAGAATATTTTAGATCTTTGCTGCATCCAGGAAACCTTCTGTTTGCCTCTCTGTGCAGCTTTCATCTCTTTTGTGTAGTCAGTGAAATCTAGGGCATCACTGGAAGTTTAGTCTTCAGTGTGTATCCAAATGTTCACCTGATCATTGAGATTGCTCAGTACTTTGCAGAAACCAGCTTGTAAACGATGAAATCTGTGCTACATCTCCCCTAAAATATGACTTGATTTCTAGTGCGCCAGTAACTTCTATTGATGTACTGGAGCCTAAATAATTGATTTTTCAGTGTGTGCCATAGCACAGCATTTTAAAACCCAGTATGCCTTGTCAATGCATGTTGTGATTCTGCCTATATTTTAATTAATGAACGGGGATATCCAAAAGATGTATGAAGTAATGAGAGTGAATACATGGTTTAAATCTGAGAAGGTAATTTCTGGACTGTACAAATCTTTGCTATGGATAGAATTCAGATTAGTTCACTGAACAGTTCACCTGGCCTTAATGATACCTAAATTTAGAACTTGTGAGCACCACTGGCCTGCGATCAGAAAATGTTTTGCCCTGCATAAAATGGAATTATATTAGTCAATTCGCATTAGCCAAGTCTGAAGTCTGTGTCTGGTTGGATTTAGTTGCACTCTGCTGATGACAGGGCTCTGTTTGGCTTTTTGTTTGACCTGGATATGTATATCTTTCTTAGTGCTGTCAGTCTTCTCTCATGTTGCTCTGTGTATACTCCTGTTACAGAAAATCCAAGAGCCATAGCCCTTTATTAAATTATAGAGTACATTTCTTGTACCTGTAATATTTACCTTTGGGCATTAGGACTCTTTTTTTCCTAGAAAATAACCTGGTAGAGGATTTTGTGGGAGTTTCTTTGTCTAACCTCTCTGAAAACTCTTGAAAGAAAAAAAAAAAACCCGAGAAGACATCCAGGCATGTCTTTGTGTGAAAGTCTTTAAAAAAAAAAAAAAGAAGTAGTAGTAATGAACACATCTGCCTCCTTTTTAAATTAAGGAATATATTTCTTTTAAGTAATTACACAAAAATATTCTCAAACCCCACCTGTGTTACACACTATAAGTACACTTCCTATAGCATTCTGCCCCCTTTCTCTGTATGAATTCTAGAGGACAGCTCCAAACTGACATAAAGCCTTTTTCTGTGGACTTGGTTTTGTTGGAATGCAGAGAGGGCGGGTAAAACCAGCATCCTGTCCTTCATCCTTCTGGAGGAGGATTAATCATGATCACAGCTGCAGAATAATGCAGATCTTTGCTGCTGGGGCTAGAGAGGGGGAAGGGATGGGCAGTAGGGAGAGCAGAGGATGTCGGCTGTCTTGCATTCTTCTCTTCCATGTGCCCCTCCTGCCCTCAGAGGCACCGTGGTTAATGGAGGAATTGCAAGTAGCAGATTCTCAGGAATTGTTTTTCTTCTGTGGACTGAGCTGATCCCCTCGTATTTCAGTTTATGCTTGCTGTCTGCCAGAAGCATTTCTTGCCTTCATGTGCACTCTCCCTTACTACAGGATAAAGCACAGGAGTGTCTTTACTATATGAGAGTGGTCCATGTTAAATAAAGGCACAGATTTGCTGTTGCCCATCCTACCTTTTTTTTTTTTTTTTGACTAATTAATCTTTCATGCATCTTAATTTTTTCCTTTAATCTTAAGAATACATTTGGTTTACCGGTAAGACACACACACACTTTTTTTGCATGGATTACTTGTTTCCTTGATGATGTATTAGGCAATGGATGCTGAAATGCTGCTGGTTCAAAGGTACACAGATTTAGACCAGTGACTTTTACTGTGTCTCTGTAGATGGCCCCTAAATGCCTTGCAGGTCAACTGTTTTTGAAATGGATAAAAGTGTGCTAATTCCTTCAAGGTAAATCAGAAGGATTATGACATCTAGGAAGAAGAAACTGCCAGACAGCTCCTGAGCAATATAACTAGGACTGACCCAACAGCATCTCTAAAGCTTCCAATAAAATTGCCTGAGGAGTCTGCCAAGAAGCCAGATGCTGCTGCTGGAAAAATACCTTCTGTAGCTTGGCATTTGTCCTGTAATTGCTTCCAAGAGAGAATAAACTGTAGCATGACAGTAGAAGGTGAATGGTTCATCACTGCACACTACTTGGGTGATTTTTAAAAATGTTTAGAATATAAGCATGATTTTGTGATGCATTACCACTCATGCAGGTCTTATACTCATTCAACTGTTTGAGTTATCAAACACTTTTTTTTTTTCTTTTTCCCTGGACATTTTAGCCTGGCAGCAGTTTGGTTTTTCTTTTTCCTGCAAGTGATTCCTTTTACAGTATCTCTAACCCTGGATCTCTAACAGGGTCTCTAACTACAGGATCTTGGGCTTTAATCCTGTAAGTGAATGATATGGTCATGTATACCTTTCCAGTTGCATGTTCATAGCAGAGTGGAGATCAGTGTGTTTCCTGGTATAGATATTTCTGAGTGTGGAATTACTATACAGCAAACAACACCTGGCCCACATAGTTTCAAGGGTCATATTGTCATGTGGCTTCTTTTCCCCTTTAGTATATTTTCCAGAACTGTCTATTATTATTCAGAAACACTGCTCAGTTTTATCCACGAACAGAAAATGTGTGGAGCCTTCTTAGGGGAGGTACTTCCTCCCTTTGAAAGTGTTTAACATTCTGACTGATAGAAAGCAGAGGCATTTGTGGAGCAGTGTATAATATAATCAGATACAAGGCAGTGCAGTCATAAATGAGATGAGAACAGATAAGTGAATACAAGAAAATTATTTATGGTTTGCAATTTCTCCAGTAAAATCTAGCAGCTGTTCTCAAATACTTCTGTTTGATACCATGCAGAAGCCTGCCTGCTGTTCATCTGAGCAGTCCTGTGGGATTACCTGCATGAGTGACATTGCTGGGTTGAAAACTGGAGTCTTTAAATGGACTGGTCAAAAGTATTTCTGTAGCTAAAATTCATAACAGAATCACAGAATGGCCTGGTTTGGAATGGACCCTAAAGACCGTCTCGTTCCAACCCTCTGTGGGCAGTGACACCTTCCACTAGACCAGGTTGCTCAAAGCCTCATCCAACCTGGCCTTGAACACTTCCAGGGACAGGGCAGCCACAGCTTCTCTAGGCAGCCTGTGCCAGGGCCTCACCACCCTCTCAGGGAAGAATTTCTTCCTAATCTCTAATCTAAACCTACTCTCTTTCAGTTTGAAGCCATTCACCCTTGTCCTGTCACTAGATATCCTTGTAAAAAGTCTCTCTTTCCTTCAGCCTCCCTTCAGGTACTGAAAGGCCACAATTATGTGACCCATTTACCAGACAATTTAAAATAGTGATGTTTGTCAGTTGTGGAACAAGAATGTAAAAATTTTTACCTGTTTGTGTAAATTCATACTTACAGTCGCAGAAGCATTTTGCTTTTTCCCCTTTGCTCTGCTAGACAATGAACTTCTGTATAAGTCAGGTCGTTGAGTTTGGTGTAATAAATCAAAAGTCCATTTACAGCAAGGTGAATTCCTCTGATTAGCTTTCCTAATACTTAACTATCAGGGAACAAGGGCTGAGTGTTGAAAAATAGCAGGGAATAAAGATCCTGACATAGGGGCTTTTTGTTGTTGTTGACATTAGGAAAGTTTGCTTTGCTTTGCTATAATATCAGGAAGCATTCAGAGGATGGAAAGGCACAATGTACAGGTCAATTCACCTGACTGAGAAAATCTCAAAGTGACCTGAAAAAGTTGGTGCAGAATACACATCCGTTAAGCAGGTCAGTATAAGGCATCATTCCAAGCTCCACTTCAGCTTTCAAAGTATAGCTTAAGTGTGTAGGTATAGTGATGTTATTTTATTTAAAATGAATGAGAAGGCAAATCTCAGTTCAGTCTCACTTGCCATATTAAGAAAGTCATCCTGAAATTAAAAAAAAAAAAAAAAGCTGAATTAAGGTATTTCTATAAAGGACAGAAGATGAACAAGTTTCTTTCAACTTACTGTGCCACTTAAAAACATGCTGAGCTGTCCAGGATGGGAGATGTTTAATTCCATAACCTTTTCTTCCAATTAGAATACACAGATTCTGATTGTGAGGAATTTGCATTTCAATATGAAATGTGGTGTCTGACATTGCTTTTACCTTCTCCCTGGTGATGCTCCTGACTGCATTCTTCTCCCTTTCCTTCGGTGTGATGATTGCACCACCGCACTTTAGTAATCATTTAACAGCTCTAATTACAGAATACTGTGATCCCAACTGTGTACTTTGTCCTTTTTGCCTTCTTAGTCTCTGTTCCTTTGGTGTCGAGAGGATCACAAAAGAGCCGTTCTTCTGCTTTGCAAAAATAAATTCCAAAGGCCCTGCTTTGGTAATGTACAGATTTGCATTTTCTTGTCGCTTTGGAGTTAACGACATTGAATTTTAGACATACGGGAGTTGGTTGGTCTGGTATTGTTTACATCAGTCACGCCGGCATAACTTCTCTGACACTAATGCAGATACACCAGCATAAAATTGGTGTAACTCCAACTCCATTAAAATCAATGGAGTTACACCAATATAAGTCAAATGTAACGCTATTGATTTTGTGCTGGTGTGACTTTATTGACTTTAATGGAGGTGAGGCAGTTTGCTGCTGGTGGAACTCAGGTCTCAGGCAGGCTGTGCCTGGGCAATGTGTTTGCAGCAGGTGTGAGTTCGGTTTCTAGTTTGCTCTTACACAGCGTTATCAGAAATTCTTTCTCTTTTCTGCTTCAGGGTCAGCAGTGCAGCAATCTGGGTGTAGTAAAGTCTTGCATTAAGTTCATAGAGGAAAAGCATTTAGGTAATTCAGTTTCACTGAGCACAGGAAATCTCTAGTCCTATCTGAATAACTTCTTCTGTTATCTGGTGATGTAGCATCGAGGAGGGATGTGAACTTTTTAAGCCTGTTCCTTTCAGTGGCAATGCTCTTTTTCATGTAACACCCTGAAAAAGCTTACAAATAGCACTTCGAGTGGAGCTTTGCATCTCGGAGCAGAAAGTACACCTAAAGGACCAATGAGTGTTGTATTTATACCCCCAGCACACAGGGGTTTGTTACTCCTTTTCATCTCTCTGGCCAGGAGTTACATTCGCTGCTAAACCAGCAGAAGAGATGCAAACAAGAGCCTTTGGATCACTGCCTTCCTGGGGTCTGGTGGGACAGCCCTGGGAAGCTTTTTGTGTCTGACCTTTTCCAGGAGTGGCCTATTTCATTCAAGAGTGCAAATTCCCTCGTCTGGCAGAATTACATACTTTCTCAAAGGTTGGACTTGATGGTCTTAGAGGTATTTTCCAGCCTTAATGATTCCATGATTCTTGTGGAACTGAAGGCATACAGTGATGCCACAACTGGTTTTAGTAATTGCCATTTCCATTTTGATTTCCAGCCTTTAATTTTTTGCAGTTATAGATTTAGGGTTTGATTCTGTCCCTTCTAGCCTTGCAAGACTCCTGAAAGCGATGCTACTCACATTTCATTATATACTTAGCTCAGAGGTGTGTATGTGTATGTGTATATATATATTTTTATTTTTTTTCTGTTGGTCTTTAGTGACTGGCTCACATCTAATGATTTTCCTTAAAAGTATTTGAATATTCTTTCTCTGATAAATTATGAACCTACATCATGTATTTTTTTCTGAATCCAAATGGCACTTTTTGGAACATTAAAAAAATTCCGTTAAAGCAAGGTCCATGTCTTCTATTTTGCCTTTGTTTCCTGAATGCTGTCCTCTATAATATAAAATAGAAACTGTAATATTAAAAGGAAATGTTAGTAATTCCCTGTTATAAATGTTGGTGAAATCAATTCATTCCTTTGAAAAGCATTTTTTTAATCTGGTCAGCATTTTTTATGAGTAGAAAATTCACAGAACTTCTGGTGAATAATTGGTGAGGTAGAGTGCAGTATTCACAACTACATGGAGTGATTTCCAGGAGGAATTTCAGTAATTATTCCTGCCATCATTGGAATACTAATAAATATCTCACTTTAGAAATATTTTATAGGTCAATTTTTTTGCCAAGATGCTCTTCTAGTAGTAAAGCAGCTTCAAGGGTTCTATTTACCCCATCTGAGGAACTGGGTAACATGCCTGAAAGATGCTGTAAGAATAGAATAATGAAGCATGTTGTAAACCACAACACACTTAAATATAAAATGTGTTATTTGCCTTAGTTACATGTAGGGTTTTTTAAAAAAAAGAGCTTCTTGTTTTCAGGAGATAAGAGAAGTATTTTATGAATACAGTCAACTATAGCAACTAAATACAAAGGAAATTTAGTGCTGTGGTTTGAGTACTAAGTAGTTTTCTGACGTTAGAAGAATTAAAAAGGGTTATTTGGAAGTGTTGTTCTGGAAGACGCTACAGACATAGTACAGAAAGCATAATAAAGCACTTAAATCTCCTTCCTGTGTCTTAATATATAGAAAATCAGAAGTGAGAAGGTAAATGCTTTAGAGCAAACAAAACTTAAGTATGAGCTATGGAGGCAGTTGTGAGTCTTTTCAGGCTGTGTAATTTAGGGAAGTGGAGGGAGAAGCAGGATGTTGAGTTCCAGAGGAGGGTCTGTAATTTGCAAGAGGAATTAGAGGAGTTAAACAGGGCACTTGGCTTTCCACATCTGCTGAGGGAGTGAATTTTTTTTGGTAGAATCTTAGTTTGTGCACGTGAACAGCAATATTCCTTCCACATTTAGAAGCTGCAAAAATATCAGTAAAGAAATGGCAGGAAAGAGCAGTGAGGGAGAGTCATTTGACTTTGTCACTGGAACCAGTGCGTTGTCCTGTTCTGTGGGTAAATGGCAAAACTGGAGGAGAGGACTGGCCCATGCAACAGTCTTAACAGAGATTGTTTTCTGTTCCAGGATAGCCAGAATTTTAATGCGTGGTCTGGCTTAGATTTTGCTGCTAAGCACGTTATAGAATTTGCTGTAATGAAGTGTCACAGAGACAGATTCACTGTTTTTTTTTTGTTTCCTTCTCATTTTCTCCTCTGTGTCAGTATCTTAAGCTCTTTCTTTCACCTCCTCTTCCTCCTTTTCTGGTTCTCACTTACAGGCCTTATTAACTGCAGTATATCAGTGGGGTTTGGATCAGTCCCTTGGGTTTCTGTTTGGAATTAGTGTAGTGCCTGCTGTAACAGATGAATAGTCTCATGTTCCCGAGCCTTGACCATTGGGGAAATGAGCTGATGAGTACAAAATAGTGTGAGCAGCACCAGAGAATTCATGGCCTCCTCTCCCTGGAGGGTAGAAAGAGCACTGGTGGCAAGGATGGGTTTTCCATCGTCTGCTCGTGTGTGGTCCCACTGCAGTTCTCTGTGTTAGGCTTTGTGGTCAGATGGGAAGTGGGTGATTTCTCCCTGGATTGCAATCCTTTATATTTGAACTGGTTTTAGTTTTCCAGAATCACACACTTTTAAAATAATTTTGTCACTTACATTTTACCCTTTCAGTATGTTGGGTTTGTTTAACACTTGCAAAACTGTGGGCATCAACATGATTATATTGGGTGCTTTGAAGGAAAAAAATTATTTTCAAGACTCCAGAGCCATGAAAGCAAGAGCTAAGGATGGTAGCACAGCTTTTGTTTTGTCAAACCAGGGCTTGGGAGGTACTGTCCTCTTGTCAAATCCCACTTTGGGGCTGTGGAAAACTTAAATACCTAGGGAATGCCAGGGCTTAGTTACAAATCCTCTCTAAGACTGCTTTTCTTTTTCATAAGCAGATGGAAACTGGTTTCAGGGGAGGCAACTTCTTAAGTTTTGAAGCCCTGAAGAAAATTAATTAATTCATGTATTTTAAAGCCAGAGGGGAAGTATTATGACAGTCTGGTCTGACCTCTTTCATAACTTGGGCCAGGGGAAGTCTCCTCATAACCTCTTCATGAGCCTGCTCAAGCGTGGTGGAAAAGACAAATGATTTGACAGAAACTGTTGTTTTACAAACGCATGGGGGAGGCAAGTGGAGCATGGGACTAATTTCCCCACACATAAAGGGTCCAACCTGTGTTAATCCTAACTGCAAAGAATTTATGGAAATGTTTTTTCACCGATGCTTTATGTTTTATGCTGGCGTAGGAGTAACAGAGAACACAGGCTTAAGACTTCTCTTGGAATTAAAAGCCAGTTAATTCCAGAATGCGCTGATTGTGTTTTTGCTGTAACCACTTAATAAGGCCACAGAAAATGTCAGTATTTTGTTAAAATGAAGAGCTCTGAATCCTCTTTAGGAAAAGCTGAGGCATGCACATAACATTGTAATAGCCAGAGCAGTAACAAGGCACGCAAGAAGATTGTTAGAGTGGATATGCATATGATGGTGGATTTTTTTTTTTGGAAATAGAGCTAACAAAATTTTGTCCTTAGAGCAGGGAGAGAAATGTGGCAGAACTGATCAAAGAAAATAGCATCTCATTGATAAAACACATGCTGCAGTACTTCCCACAGTTGGGAGACTGTAGTGTTTAACAACGGTGACCTAGATTGGAGGAGACAATAAAAGCTGTTGCAGTGAAGAGCAGATTGACTGCCATTCTCATCTGGGTAATAAATGGCTGAAATATGGACAGTGCATGGAAGTTTACTAATGTGGCTTACATAAAGACCTATACTTTTGGAGGAATTGTCTCTGTAGCAAATTCAGTTTGAACTATAGCTTGCATCTGACAGATGTTTATGCGCTCCTTCACAAAGATACCTATTACTTTATTCAAGGATCTATGAGCCTGTGAGAGTATGACCTGATTAGGTTTGAAAGTAAATCAATATGTGAACCTGTCCAAAAATAGACATGCATTTATTTTAAAAAATATTACTCAGTGGGATAGCCTCGAGGGGCTATAGCTTTTCTGGAGAGTTTCAAATGAGATAGCAGTCATATGTTGTTACTTTAAAATATTCAGTTCCATTCAGATGCTACTATTTCAGTTATCCTGTTGGAAGGAGCTGACAACAGGAGATGACATTCCTGATGCTTTGTACCCACAGCAGTCTTCTGAGACATTAAAACTTGCTTAACTCTAGACCCTGGTGGTATTTTGTATTTATTTTGAAATTATCTTTCTTAATAAATGGACCTATCATAAATATTTTCCTTTTGTGAATTGGTTCATGTAGAGTTATGTAGTTAACCTTTAGGTAAATATAAATCCAAATTGTCAAAAAATAAACTGTCAATCCAGCTGTGACTTGAGAGATGCTTTAAGTAAGTGCCATTGAGCTGTAAAGGCTGATGCATCCCTACTGTGCTGTAAAACTAAATATTATTAAATTGGGTTGCATGCAGGGGGAGGGGAAGGAGATGGGGGTTGTGAGGGACATCTGTTCTCTGCAGCACTTCTCTCCCTGTTTGTGGGGGGATTTGAGCGTAAGTGAAGAGCAGCTCTGTCTGCAGCCGGGTGAGAGAGTTCCCTCACAGCACAGCTCAGAGCTGTGCTGTTCCCATTGTGCCTGTGCTTGGAAAGAGTCATCTCCCTGTCCATGCACCTGGCCAAAGAGCACTTCAAATCCTGGAAGGATCGCTTTTGGAGCTGTTATTCCTTTTCCATCTGTGATCAGCCTTCGTTTGCTTTGTCCTTTTCTACTGCTTTCCTAACTAAGAATGTTAATCAAAATGCTGATAGTTTATTTGGTATATTACACCAAGAAGGTGTATTTGTCAACATCGCAACTTCAATTTTTCTGTTGCTTTATTTTTCCTCCTTTTCGCTCTTTGGCACTTATTCTGATTCCATAGAGGAGGAACAGGGAATTTTGTATTTCAAAATCAGTTCAGCAGATTTTGAAAAGCTATCTTTGAATATTCTATAATACACAGACAGACTTGAAGAGCTTATTAAAGAAAGCCCCTGACACACTTCAGCAATATTAAATCACTTCAGACGATGCATGGCAGTGTAATGTTACTGAAGCATTTTAAAATGTTGAAAGAGCCTGGATTTGAAAGTACTGGTGGCTTCACAGCCCTTACTGTGAAAAGTGATTTAAACTGTCAAAATTGTTTCAGTATTTGCAGTCTGTTACTTTCTTAAATAAGAAAGAAGGGACATTAGTAAACAACTTTAACTGCAGTTAATCTTTGGCCAGCTAACCAGCTGATATGCTGGGTTAATATCTTTATTAAATGCTTATTTAATAAGTGGGCAGCTGTTCAGACAGGCCAGATGGACTTCACTGTAATTGTGCTAATAATGAGAACTTTCTCACAAAAGGAAAGGGCAATAAGAAGATGCATTTGGTGAGGGAACATAATGACAAATGGCTTCAGGACAGTATGGTCCTCTGCCCTCGACAGACTGGCTGGAGTAGGTGGGTCATCCTTCAAAGCAAGAAGGATCAGCAGTAAGAATTGGAGTAATGTTTTGCTTAGATGTTTTTTCTTTGTGTGTTCTTTGCCATCCCAAGCCCTTCCTCCCTCATACTGCTCCAGCACATTTCTGCTGTGGGTTCACAGCTGGTGCATTTTTGTATCTCCCTAACAAACACATATTCTGTAAAACTGTATCTTGCTCTCTAAATGTTATCTTTTTGCCCTTATCCCATTTATATTTCATAGGTTTAATTAGCAATTCTCAGAGTTCTTTGCGAGAAAGATTACTAGATGGGTGTTAAAAATTACAGCCTTGTTTGCGTGGAGACAGATTCTTTTATACTGGAAACATTATCATAAGCAAGAGGAGTGGCAAAGTATGATGTTCTCAGCATGAGCAATGAATACATTTTTCATTTGTCTTTGTTCACGTAGAGAACGAGGGCACTGAAAGAGCATTGGAGTCAAAATTTGAACTTGCTGTCTGGCAACATGTTTATACCTTGGAATCATTGCATTTAAGAATTGAGTCCTTGCAGAATTTTTTGCTTTTGGTGACATTTCAAGCAACTTCTAAGATCGTAATCTTTGTCCCTCAGCTGCTGGTCCAAACTGTGCACCCTGAGTAGTGTCTTTAGCCTGTGTTAAGACATGCCAAAACATCTCAAATATAGATGTTTGAAGCTAGTCAGACATAACTGTGTTTAAGCATCTAAAATTGTGGACAACTGGCTCTGTAGATGAAGAACTTGATATGTTTCTTCCTCAGTAAGCTTGCAATGGTTTGCCTTTTTTTCTTCCCTTTATCTTTTAAACTCAGAAAATGACTGTTCCTTTGTTTCCTTCCTTAACAGCACTCGAAAGGAGTGAATGAGATGAACTGTTTGGGTTATAGTATCTGAAAGGCTAAATTATTCTCTTGGAGAGACGTTCTAAATGAGCCTGACCGAGATCCTGGATCTGTGTGAAGAGGACTAAGGATATAGGATGTCAACTGAGACAGAACTTCAAGTGGCTGTTAAAACCAGCACAAAGAAAGACTCCAAAAAGAAAGGTAGTGACTCATTTCTTTTTATTTGTATGTGTTTTGTACTTTAATCAGCTCCTACATCAGCCACCTTTTATGCATCTGTGGTTCTTCTGTTATCTGTGCACTCAGTGTAAGTGGAATTTGTTAAGCTCAGTGGAACTCTGGTACAGGGATATGAGTTTCAATTCTCTGACATCAAAATACCTCTTACTGAAATATACCTGAAATGTGAGAAAAAACGTACATGTTATTTATGGCTCACTAGAAGAAATACAATTTTAAAAATTACCTTGACAAAAGATAACTTTTTTTCCTGCTCTTGATAAATAGATTTTCTTCTAAAGGCTTTTTTTCCTACTTTCTTTTGAATTAACCAGAGCTTAAATGCACTTTCTGTTACTGGAGGTTGAGTCCTACTAACACTTTGTGAAGTTACAGAGAATTCAGCAGCAATCTGTAGAGACTTAATTGTACTCTGATAAAGGAAATATAAATGAGGAGGAGGAAAACTCAAAATCAAGAAGCTATGGATAAATGCGTGGTTGGGTTAGATCATATTTGTATTTACAATTTTGTCTCAGATTGTAGGATAGTTCTTTGGAGTGATGACCATGAGAAATGAGCTAATATGAATTTGGTGCTTATGGTTACTTGAAGATTTTCAGTAGGAATTTTTATTCTTAGATTTTTATTGGTAAATTTTTTTTGTTTATGGTTTTAAATACTGATAAACTTGGAGCCCAAGACCTTAATTTCTAGTGGTAATTCATGTTGTTCTGTGTAGCCATCTTTGATTTGTTTTTAAACCTATACATAAAATTGAGATTGAAAACAGAATTACTCAAAAAAGTAAAACAGAAAAGAAAAAGAAATCATACTAAATAGTTTTAATACCTGAGACAGCAAGATTTGAACTTTCATGTGAGCTTTTGAGTTTGTCATTCTGTTTCTTTCTATGGATGTATAATTTAGTCATTTATTTCTGAGGATTTTTTACATCTTTATAAGACAGAAAAAGTTTTCATCTTCGCTCATATATGTGTGTTGCGAATTTTACTCGTTGTAGATAACTGGTTGAAATTCTGGGCAGCTATAATATTTACTGCAGCAATTCTACCAAAACATTTACTTGTGTTTGCTTTAGCTTTTGTATCGGGAATCTCTACATTAGAGTTTGTAAGAGACACAGCAATTAAAAAAAATCAAGTGTTTGTTTGGGAAGATGATTTAGAAACCTTATGACTGCTCTAGGCCTAAACTTACAAGGAAAAAGTGATTCATTTAAGATAAAAAAGCTGTAGTTTGGCAAGGCAAAACCAGGGGACCTTTGATGTAAATTAGAATGTGATCTAAGAGAGATTTTTAAGGCAAATAAAGAAAGTGGTTTGGTTGTGCGATCATTCAGGTTTTTGGGGCAGGCAGGAAATTAAAAAATGTCTTCTTTGCAGTATGGATAACATCTTTTTGATGTGTGCCATCTATGTTTTCTCTTCCGCTAGAGGGTGAAACTTTTGAAAACAGCAAACAACTCTTTTAGGAACTTGATGTTTATGTTGATAAAATATTCAGCATCCAACTTCTGAAAACACTTTCATAAATCATAATAACTGAACGCCTCTCTGCACAGAATCTAATTCTATCTACCACATGGAAATTCTGAGAATTGCCTTCAGTGCTGAGGGGGAGTATAAAATACGTTGTGTGGCAGCGATCAGAGCTCCCTGCAGCAAGAACGAGTGTCTGAGGAGCTGGAAGGGACAGCATAGGGCAGTTGCACATCTGCAGGATTAATCTTGTTCTGTATTGTCTGTGCAGTCTGAGTGCATCTGATCACATCAGCCATCCCAGGGCTCTTACACAGACAAGGTACACAATGCACACACTGTTTGCTATTCAAATCCCACATAATGAGAGTCAAAAGAAACTTGTGTGCTCATTTACTTACCATTGAGTTGTATGCATTTGCCTATATTTCAACAAAGGAGCCCTCCATGAATGATGGACATGTGAAAAACAGGGATTTTTTTCTTCCCTTTTTTCCCCAAGTTCATTAACTGTGAGCAGTGGCAGGTAGCAAGTGCTAACATGGAGTTTCTAATGTTCCTAATCAATGAGTTTGATCCAGTGGAACTGAATATTCCCAAGATATTAGTCTTTGCTTTATAAACAGAAATTTCAGCTCTAGTGTTTTTCAGTGTTTTGCTGTTCTTCTGCAAGATCCATGAAGCCATCTCCATCCAGAGCAGAGGTGGACCTCTTTTGCTGTATTATCTACTGTTTTGATGGTTTCTTCCTGTCTTCTGCAGTTCACAGCACTGCAGGAAATGTCTGTCCCACAGATATATCCCACGCTGAAGGTCTGGGTTAACTGAAAGGGGATGAGGATTAGGACGGAGTTAGAGCATGGGACGTAGTTCTTTCTTTATCTCAGCATAAGTTTTCTGTATAGTGTCAGCTAAATCTTTAGCTCTCTTTTTGTCTGTATAAGGATCTAGTAAGCTGAAGTTTCTTATTTGAAGTGTTGAAATAATATGAAGCTTAATTCCTAAGATTTGTAAAGTATATGACTATGAAATATGATAAAATGTGAGATAAATGCAAGCAGTTTATTTAAGAACAATGGCCAAAAAGAAAATTATGGTTATTCAGATGATGTGATTTGTACATTTCTGTTATAGTGCTTACCTTGAGTAAAGCCACTGTAATGTCATTAGTTAACAATTTAATAACCTGGAGAGGTTAGAGGGAAGATCCGGGAGGAGTCTCATGGTTAATTAGTGCGTGTGAATGCAAAGTCCTGCTGCTGGGATGGACTAACTCCCTGCAGTGGGGTAGAATGTGTGTTTCAAGTTCCTTTAAGGTTTCTTATAACTACTTTTAGGCTCTGTTGCATTGACTACTGGCTTTGGGGTGACATGGAAATAGTTTGATTTCTGCTGCAGATGTGGCAAATGACAGTGGTCATGCAAAGATTTTACTGAATATTTCTTTTGTGTGCTGGGGACGCATCTCTTTTTGCAGTCATATGCAAAGCAGCTCTCTCTGAAACACTTCCCTCTAGACAGTGTTTTTACAGCCCTGAGCTTCCTAGTCATAGTCAACTCTCCAGTCTCTCCGCTGTCATCTGAGCTGGTTTGTAGGACAATATCCTGTTCCAACACTAAAGGGTTATTACTACAGGAAGGACAAGAACTTACATACAAAACCTTCTCAGAAGCTGCTATTTACAGAGTCTTAACATAGTGTAGGTAAGTTCAGTATTAACATGCTAATATCAAACTGTAATTTTGTATATTAACATTATCACCTGGATAATCTGAAAAGCAGGCTGTTGAAAAATCAAGTATGAATTTTGCTTTTTGTTCAGTCAGTATTGATCTGATGGATCCAGAATTTGATGGGCTCTGGAAACACTCCCTGGTCGTACTCGCAGCAGAGGGGTCAGAGTTTTAACTGACTTTGAAATACAGTTATGGAAATGGAGGTGAGCTGGGCAATTCCCTTCTTCCTCAGATTGTCACTGTTTGCTCCCTGTACTGTGAAGATTGCTGCCCATTGAGGGCCCATGTCTCACCCTGAACTCTACAGTCCTCCTTTCCACACTTTATTCCATTTTTCGAGCTTGCAGTACACTAGATGCTATTAGAGGAGATTATATTTCTGCCATCCCTCACCTCCAGCCCTAATCTTCATGCCACTCTTGCTGATACCTGGTAGTAACTTTGTTGTAATTACCTTTTTTGAGAACTTGCTCACATTTCAAAAGACATCCTGAAGAGGTCTCACATTGCTCTCTAAGTGGAAATGATGACAGATTCTTAGGAGATTTAGAAAGCTCTATTTGAGGACACTTTTTTTGATTTAGTTGTTTGGGGTTTTTTTTGAGCTTGACAAAAATCATGTGTTACTATAGCATTTAGAGATCTAATGATACAACTAATGCTCTTAAATGCTGATTTTATTTCATTTGTTTATGTCATCTGGTTCATTAAGAAGTGAATAAAAATTGTGTCTGTATCCTTCAAGATAGGAAATTAGAATTTTTTATTAGCCAGAGTTGTTACAAACATAAACCATGTTTGTCTTGTAGTACATGAGGGAAATGCCATTTTATAAGTGTGTATGGATTATTGAATCAAATTGAAAACATTTACTTGAGCCTATCGGAATTAAAATTGATTTAGAAACCTCTCCGGGGGAAATGTGTTGCATTGATGTTGAATTCACACTGATAACTGCCTTGGAAAATCCCTCCTTGAAAATTAACTGAAACAGTAAAACTAAAATGGGCTATCAGTGAAGTGAGCCAGGTTACCAAATTTCAGTGCAGATCTTCACCTGCCTGGGGGAGGGCAGGTGACTTTTCAAGGGATTTAGTTTCTTCCTCTTGTGCTTACATTCTATAATTTTTCTATTTGAAGCTTAGGGCTTTTTTGCAACATCATTATCTCATTGTATCCCCCATAGTAAGGCTTTTGAGTCAATTTTCAGAATGACAGGGACTTTTAAAAATGGTAACAAATACAGAGAGGAGCTTGGGCATATTGACAGTCAGCATCATGATTGTTGATGCTAAGGATCCCCTTGGGTGAAATTCCCCTGTTTAATGGGTTTCCACTGAATGTGTGGGAAGCACGTGGCATCTGGAAGCAGATTTCACAGCAGGCAGGGCGCCAAGCTGGGGATTGCTGTAACTGGCCAGTAGGAATAGGAAATTCCGAGAGGGTGTGATGTGCTAGGTCTCTGCTAGAGCTGGATGCCTTCTCTTCTTGTGAACTGGGCACTTTGTTCTGACTGGATGAATATCCAAGTTCCGAAGCCGTGCTTGAGGAGGGAGAGCTCAGGGAGCTGGTTAATACCAGGTAAGGAATTGCCCCACTTGCACCAGGAGGGCAGGAGGGGCTTTCATGGTAGGGCTTCCTTGGTGATGGGAGATCTGAGTTTGATCCTCTTGGGATCAGGATGGCAAAAAGCTTAACTGTCCCATTTTATCTCTCCTGATTAAAAGGAATGAAGTGGCTCCAGGACCATTCGTGTCTGTTGGATTGGGCCTCTGGCAGAGTCACATCTCTTTCCTGGATCTTTTAAACACTAATGAGAGACTGGGGTCTGTCTAACTATCTAAAGGAGAACCTTTGCATACCCAAGAGCAAAACTCTAGTCATACTAAGATCAAACAGGAGGTACCTAGTTAGTTTAAAAGCCTCTGGGGGAGGCAGCCTTTAAAGGAGGTTATGTTTTGTCATTTTCAGTTTTCATCATAGGTGCCTAATGCTACCCAAGTCCTGTTTGGGGCTTCTTAGACCTCATTTGCATCTAGTCTTTGGACTAATCATTGCTAAATTTGAGAGAGGAATGGAGGTTTTTGACTGGTGGGAAAGTTATAGTTTTGCTGACACATAGAAATCTCAATGCAGTTTTTACAACTTCATTTCCAGATTAGAACTTGAGTTTAAATTAATAAGTGCTATAAACAGTAATGATGGATTATTTTTTAAATTATTTAACTTTAGAACAAAATATTGTGATCAGCTAACAATAATGAAACCATCATCACTGTAATGAGGCATTTCAAGTTGTCAGGTTGGTATAGGTTCATTTATTTTTCCGATTACATAGCTAAGATTCATGAAATCCATGAAAATTCAAATTTGGTTTAAAGAGTAATGAAAGAGAGGCACAGTCAGGAGCTTATTTCATCGACGGGGAGTGGATTTGCTTTGTTTCCATGCAGTAGCTATGAGGTTTTCAATAATTTATAGATCAAGTAACAGCACCATTAATTGATACACTAATTGTGTCCACATGCCTGCCTTTAACAAATCTCTTCTGTGAAATGATTACTGACAATATTAATTGCACATCTTTTGAGTCTTGATATAAGTTATGAATTCATTCTCAAGTTGAAAGGGGGTGGGAAAATCATTAATTTTGACATTGTGTAGCTATAATTAACAAGAGTTATCCAATAACCTATCATCAATTAGAGAGCTCATGAATTGTATTTTAAATACCATGTACCGAAGGGGGGTCTGTGGTTGTTAATGGAATTGTTAATTCTTTGGGGGTGATGGATGTTGTATCTTGTTGTGGTTATAATGCGTGCTGTTGTTTGTAATTGAGAGAGGGATCTGACTAAGTTAAGGCTGGGGCACTTGTTACTTTGCTGCTCCTTGGTAAAGAAATCAATAATCTGTTGAATGTTAAGAATAACATTTCCTGAAAGCTTCTTTAGTAATTTCTCAATGTTTTAACCGTCGTCAAAGCCTTTCAGTTGAAACCAGCAATTAGGAGCTTAAGGCAATGCATATTCCACAGAGGATTTGACTCCTGTAACAGTCATTAAATACAGGTGGATGTTCCTCTGCTCCAAGGCTGGATGTACATTGGGAAACTTGCTGGTTGCTGGCACTGAGGATAACCTATGCATCCCGCTCAGCCTGTGCTGTACATTGTTTCTGGCTTCATCCTCTTATACTGTAAAACTACATCTGAGATTTGATTGAAACCTGGAGAAGGTGGGGCTGGAACTGGTAAGGAACTAGAACTTCCAAACAGGCAAAACAAATTAATTTTCAGGGAAATTTTTTCTCCACTTGCAGCTGTTGAAAATATTCTGAGCAAAATTCATATTAAGACCTTTGTAAATGAAAAGTTTTGTTCAGAGAGTTCAGGGAAGAAAATTCTATCGTGTAATGAATAACTGAGCAGGAGTGACCTAATTCATCCAGATTAGTAGCTAAAATACCTCCAGAGGTTTGGATTAGTAGAAGTTTCCTAATATGGCTCACAGAGAAATACTCTACAGGGACAAGTATGTTGATGGTGATAATGTTTTTGTAGCATTCTTCATCCAGAGATATTTGCTTGCCTAATAAATATTAATAGTAACGTTTCTGTCAGCATGTTGCACTACATGCATTTGAACACTTCTACTTTTCTGAAATATTTTACATTTACTACTGACATTATTGTTACTTGCAGAATTTCACATACAGTGCAATTAAGTGCTACTGTGTAATGCAAGTTAAAGGTATCAACAGTTGATAACTACTCCCATTGTGCTGAAGGAAAATCAAAGATAAGTAAATTTGGAATATTAGCTGCATCTCAGCAACCTTGAAAGGGTTAAGTTGCTCACTAATTTTCCCTGAAATAAAACAAGTAACACTTAGCATTGCTGTCCACATTTTTGCAGTGAATACTTTCTTATTTTGCTAGGGAAAATTCCTCCAAACGTATATAATCTTATATAATTTATGGAAAACAATGAGCTTTTGTGACCTGTGTACATATGGGGAAATATAAATTGATTTCAGATATAGTTAGATCTTTGCATTAAAAGCCAGTGCTGATCTCTCAATTACTTTCCTAAGATTACAGCACAAATCAGGGCAGACCTTGATGTGTAATCTGAGGATCGTGTTTCTTATTTTGTGCTTTAACCAATATGTCTGCTCTCTCAGTGTTTATATCACAGTAATTTCATTAATCAGCTTGTGAAGAAAAAGCTGTGGAGCTATGTGCAAGTTAACAGAAACATGCAGAGTTCGGTTTGTGTATTTCAGCAGCCTGAAACAGAAGTATTTAGTTATATATACTAGTAAAGTAATCACAAAAACTTTGGTTGAAAAATTACTGTATTCTTAATCATTGATGTCACAGACCTCTTGAACACTCACCACTTACAGTTAAGAAAAACTTGCTGACAAAATTGGTAGCATTTTGAAATACTATGGCTGAAATTGTAAGCCCTCCATTCATGCCTTATGGTAAATTCCTCTTTAAGAGCTCAAAGAAATATGTAGGGAATTTGGTGGAGTAATAGGCTCAGATTTCCTGTGATAAATATGTCAGGGCAGACATTCACTGTGCTCCTCATGAGTAAAGAAAAGATGTGGCTGTGATCCTTGTAGATGATTGCATCTATAGAATTGATATGGACATTGTTGGCCTTCCAGAATAAAGGTATATAATATATAATTCACAACATATTTGGGTTGTCCAGTGGTAAAGTGGATGAATGTGTTTAAGTGTAGCATTCTTCTTGAAACTGAATTCCTTTTCAAGATAAACTTGTCCTCAGAATAATTACATATTATTTGTATTATTTTTATCTAGACATTGTTATATATAATAGCTACTGTTAGTATAAAGACAGGAAAGAGACAATTTCTCTGCATTTACAGTTGGTTGGTTTTGCAGATGAAATGGTGTATTTAGTTTGTTTAACTGAGTAATGTGTTTGTGGGGGTCTTTTATATGGAAACAAAGGGCTGAATAAAAAGCAAGATTTTTTCAGTTCTTAAAGCTATTTTTAAATCCCCTTCATAGTCAGGTGTATTAGATGCTCTTAATTGATTTGTGGTTTTTTTACAATTCTTTCAATATGTATTTTAATGCAAGTGCCAAATGATCCAGTCTTAACATATTGTATGGATTTTGGACAGGCACAGAGAATATGAAAAATAATCAAGGTTCCCTCCAATGTGACCAGCATGAAATTTTTGTATTTAATAACTACTAACCAATGCCAAAAAATACCAAATGCTTTTGATTTTGCAGGAAAGAAGAAATCAGAGTACCTTTTGGTACATTTGCTCTCCCAGGAATGACTGTAGAATCCTGGAGTCCTACATGAAATAGGTTTTGGATACAAAAGCAGATGTGTCTCTCTGGAAGGTGATGGTGGATGGAAGCACTGTCAGAGCTGGGTAGTGAATGTGGGGATGTTGCCACGGGTCAGATCTGTGCTGAAGTACTGCTTAGAAAAGTAAAGGGTCCTTAGGTACTTCAGAAAGATTGTAAAGGTAGTGCATGAAGTTACTGGTACTTATCAGCTGTCTCACTGGAGACCTCCATCATTAGGGACCACCTTCTAAAATCTCTTTTTGTCTTGAACAACTCATTCTGCAGTCAGGTGTCCACACCAGAGTTTGCACCCCACAGGCCCAGAGCTCAGGTTGCTCTCTCTGTCTGGCTTGTTGGTTGGTGGTCCATCACAAGTAGGAGCTGCACCATGATTCACAGTTAGTGCTCTGTAGAGGGATATTTTCCAAACATGATCCATTTTCTAAACTGGAAAAGAAGGCCAGCCTTCCCTGCTTGAATCTGTGTGGCCTCTGTGAATAGAAACTCTGCATGAAACCAAGTCGTAAGGAGGAAGTACTTTAATGCTCATTTGCATCTTTCCTTCTATTTGTAACAATAGTGAGGCCAAAGCTGATTTCCCAGCACTGACCTAAACTTGAGATTTGACAAAGGCCATCTTTCAGTCTGTTTCTGTTTGTATAACCATGTGTGGAGGTACTCGACATCTTATAAGCTGCATGTTTCTGCTTTGACCTTCCCTGAACAGCCAGTGCTTCTCCCCCACAACCTGTCTCCACAGAGGAGGATCAGTGGAGTTGACTCACTTCTGATTTAGAAATAATGTTTATCCTGTTCTTGTGGCTCAAGCTGAAACACCAAACAAAAAAGGTTATCACTTATTTGCAAGCAGGTGAGTTTATCCACTTTATTTACTTATAATACTGTTGGCTTTTCCCAATTCCTTTTATTTATGCAGTTGTGTAGCACAGGAGAGTAGTTGCCAACACAATATCCATTATTATTCTGACAAGAACAGAGTAGCTTTCACTTCCATTTCCTGAAGACAGCATTACTCATTGCTACAAAACAGCAATGAAAGTAGGAGTAGTAGAGCGAATTATCGTTTGGCTCCCGAGTCCCAAAACGGCCATTCCTTGCTCCAAGTGGATCAAGTTTGAAGTAGAGGTGTGAGTAGTGTATGGTCTGTCTGGGCTTTGTGTCCTCTTTGTGATGGTTCAGTCAGGGAAGGGAACAAGCTGTTGCCTCATGAATACAAAAGTCAGTACATGTAGAACCAGAAATGTTAACATGATCATTTTTCCAGGATCTTCCATTAGAGGTAATTGAGTTGGATGAGCTACAGGGCCTGAGGGGATTCATCCTCTCCCAGATCCTCCTGGCAGTAGTTTCAGTGGTGGCAGGATGTCCTGCTTTGGGAGAGCCCTCCAGCATTGTCCACAAGTGCAGTAAGCTTTAGCCTTGACTTCATAAATATTTATGTTTCACAGCAAACTCTTCTACAAATGACAGGAGCAGCAGCTTCCTCTGGAGTCAACTTGCCTTTAATGTCTACCCCATTTTAACTACTAGCAAATGTTGAACAGCTAATCTATGATCTATAATTACACCTCTGATTCTCTTAGTTTAGTTAGAGGAAAAATTGTACAGTGAAAAGGATGATTCAGGGAGTGAAATGAAATTAAGCATAGTACGCCTTTTGAGGTTAGCTATTAATTTCACTTTTAAATATAAAATTGCCATTGAAGTAATAAGAGGGTAATATTCACACGTCATAATAATGTGCTGATAACTAGGTGGAAGGCAAAAACATGTGTAGTAGTTGGACGAACTAATCTTCTTTTTATACCTTGTGTTGCCTGTATAAGTTTTAAATTGAACTCAAATGTACAAAGTCACATAAAGTGAATTAAATGCACCGGGGAAATTGGGTGTACTCTGTATTCAGGCATGGCTTAAGTTTAATATTGACATGGTTACCTAGGTGTATTTAGTGTTTGCTGTATTTACTATTGTAGGGATGTTTATGGATTATATGTTTCTTTTAAAAAAATCACATATCTGAAATGTTTCTTTAAAAATAATGTGTTACCAGCCCTTTCCAGTACAACTGGATGTGGAAGAACATAGCATGTGCTAGTAGAAGCATGTCAAAAGGATGGCAGTGCTAGAGAGACACTGGAGATCAAAAGGAAAACTACCTACAAAATTCTTTATCTGGCTTGGGTATTTTCTTTCTCTGTGCTAGACTATAACTAAAGCAATACATTGTATCTATACCTCTGATTAATTGCATTAAAGGAATGCTGGGGCTGTAAGGTTAAGCACTAAAATTCTAAGGAAGCATAGACTCAAAGTTGCCTGGGTAAGCCTCATTTAACATCCCCTCAGGATATACATTTTCATACAGTTTTTAATGAGCTGAGTTCATCTTGCTATTTCCTGGAGACCTTTGTCCTGTTCAGTGAATGGAAGGACAGTGGTCAGGGAATGTGCTCCATTTGGTGCTGCTTTCTATGCCTGGCAGTCAAGATGGAGCTGCCTGCTTTGTTTGCATGATACTCCAACTTCAATGTGAATACATGGATATTGATGGGAGCACTAGAATGTCTAAATTCTTTATGTCTTAGAAAAATTCTTTTCTTATGTATTTCTTTTAAAAAGTCTGTTAATAGTCATGTAGATGTAAAAAGGAAGAGAGGTTGGCTTGTGAGAATTAAATAAATTAATTAAAGTGTAGGTGTTGAGGAATTACTCCTGGATAATTTTTCAACAAAATGAACAGGCATGTTAACAGAGGAACTTTCTGTAAAGAAATATTGTTTTCAATTCAGGTTTCATTAGGGAAACTTTAACAAATGCAAAAGGAGGTTTTGGACAGAGAAGCTTTGTGTGAGAGGAGTGGTGGATCCCTCAGGGAGGGGAGAAGAGCTGGACCCTTGTGCTGATTGAGGGGCATGGCTGGGGGGAACTCATATCCCTGGTGATTACCCTGGGCCACTGTGAGATACATATATATAGATATATATCCTTTCTTACTTCTTCGTTTGCTTTTGCAGCTCCATTTTCCTTTTGGGGAATATCAGAACAGAAAAAAATCTGAATATTTTCAGTGTAGATCCTATTTTTTAGCAAGTTTTAGCTGGAAGAAGGAAAAAACAAGTTTCAAATGAAGAGTCTGAATGACTGGACATCAGTGCAGGGCTTCAGAGGGGTGCAGTCACAGCAGGATTTGTGAGGGATTATTTTGGCAGAGGAACTAGTAAGAGGAACAAGTCAGAAAAGACTGAGGTCACAGCATTTTTGCAGAATTTGTTTAAGATACGGATGCTTAATGTGGTCACAGGGTTAGAGCAGAGAGGGATGAACAGTCTTTAATGATATTAAGAAGAGGTTTATTAGAGGTTATCTAACTCTGTTTAAAATGATGAAAAGGCCTGTACTTTGAAGCTCATCTGTAAGTGCATATGTTAATGAGGTCCAGGATAATGCAGGGTTATCTTCTTTCTTTTTAGGCCAAGTCCTTCCCTACTAGGCAAGTGTAGGTAGTTTTGCTCACTACAGCTTGGGTGTTCAAAAACAGGTTGATTTCCAACCTGAAAGCCCACTTTAATGCTAATTTGTATGTTCATGGCTGGAGTTTTATTAATGTAGAGAGATTAATTTAAGAGAGCAACAAGAATCCTGGAGTCAGATCTTGTGGAAGCAATGAATCTTTATTGTGTTTAAAAACATTTAGGATGTTATATTAATTTCATCATTCATTTTAAATTATCTCATAACCATTTTCAGGGACATGGTCATTTAAGCAAATAGAGATAAAGCAAATATATATCCCATATATTTAAAACCCTAGTAAACTCTCTGCAGTAACTCCTTAATTCAGTAATTCCTCATATTCTATTCAATGCATAAACTAGTAGTATACTGAAAAGATTATGAAGATAAAGAGGAAGTTGGGGTTTGTTTTTTTTTAATCTTGTGGTGGAACCAATCATTTGGGGCTAAATGTCCAAAGAGAAATCAGATACAGGATTTTTATTACGTGGAATTATTGCGTGTTTATGTGAAATACTTTGTGTCTTTGTATTAAACTCCTCAGTTCTTAAAACAAAATACAATTTTAAAAAATTATTTTGAGGGAAGATTTGTGTCCTTTTGGTAATGAAGCAATCAATGAAAATTTAAAAGTGCAATAAGAATTTCTATAAACATACCATGGAATATGTGTTTCCTGTTGCCTGATGATCATGTGAAGAGCAACAAATATAAAGATGTCACTATTAACAAGAAACCTGACTTTTTGCTGCTGAAGCCAAATTTCATAATAAGACTTTCACAAGAGAGGAAATCTGAAGCGTCATAATTTTGAGAAGCAACTGTAGGAATTGTTTTGCACCTTTTTGTTGAAGTCCAGCTTCCAGGAATGTCATATCAACACTTAATAGTTTTTAATATTTCATAATGAGAAAACTCATTTAGAGTCGTTGGCCAACACAAGAGTAAGAAAGTTAGAGCTACACATTTGTGTGAAATTACCAAAGAGGACTTTTATGTTTTATTAAAGTTATGTGGTGAATATTATACATTGTTTTCCACTGCTGCATTGCAGGGGAATGCTCTAGTTAGAGAGAGAGAGGGGAAGATACCAAAGGGGCATCTCTTAATTTGTTTTTTTCAGAAATGCGAAGTTATCTTGAGAAATGTAACTTGAAACTCGTGTGAGTTCACTGACCATCAGATGAACTCGGTGAGGTCAGCATTACATATTCTGTCCTTTCTTCTTGCTCTGTTCCACACACTCTATCTCTGGCAGAAAAGTCTAAACTGTTACAACATCATCTTTTGTTAATGCCCTATAACCTCTGCAGGCCAGATTTTGTCATTTCTGTCATTTCACACTAATTATATCCAAACACAAGCTGATTTTTTTTCTCTCAAAGCAGATGATGTTTGGAGGAGACTGAATTCTCTAAGGTTAGTAATGAAGTTTCCATTTGAAGTAACCTAGTTCAAAGGGAAAAAATTTCCCCTTTAGGTTTAGAGCAAAGGTTCTAAAAGCCTGAGATGTGAAAATAAAGAGGCACTAGTTATAAATACCTTTCAAATTATGTCTCTTTAGACTTGCTGAAATGTGTGGTTAAGCTTCTTTTTAGCTGCTTTAAAATATTCAAGGTTATTGGCCTGCATTAAACTCAAAACCCTTTAAGTACCATTTTTTTTAAACCAAGTTATTCAGAACTGACAAGCGGAAAGATTTAGAAATGGGGGTCTGTGAGGAGAAAAAAACCCCAACAGACTTGAAAAAAGGAACTGGGTATTTTCTTCTAAAGAACTACTGCTAATATTTTTACACTCATAAATGAATTATCTTAATTGCCAATAGTAGGTGTATAACACAAGCAGTTCCCTATTGCCAGTACTGTTTATGCAAACTGAGCATCCCTGAGTATTTAGTCAGCCAGACTTTCATGTCTAAAACACATTAATATGTTTTTGCTGGTATGACCAAGGCAAAATATTGCAAGTTCATCACTGTTCTGAGTTCCTTTGCCAGCATTTGAAGTAGGATTTTCATTTGATCTGTTGTGTGTGATTGGCTTTGAGGTTTGAGATTTCATAATTAATACGTTCCTATTCATCAGAATTTCACTTACTTATATACAACACTTGAATTTACAAGTTTGCTTGGAGGTGATGGAATTCTTCCAAATGACGGTGCTTCAAGTACCAGTTTAGAAGGGGAACTGTATCACAGCTGGAGGTGAATCCCAATAGTCATTATATCAAGCTGAAGCACCGGATTCAGTGTATGATTGGAGGTGGCTGTTTGTGCTTCCTCTTTTCAAAACCTTGTAGCACGTAAGGGTTGTTAGAGATGACAAGGTTGTGCCAGAAGTGTTGAATCACTCCGAGTATATCAAGCCACTGGATCCTGCAGATTTTTATTTCATATGTCAGATGGAGGTGTGGCTAAAGCTTCATATGACTCTTCTTTAATGTACTTAACCTTTGTACCAGAAGAATTTTTTATTCATTTAGTTGCTAAGTACGAAAGGAGATTGGAGCAGCATGCCGCTGCAAAACTCTGCAAACGCTGTAATCATGGTATTAACCCACTTCAAAGCCTTAGGAGCACACTCACTTTGTGAGAGGAGTAAGAATGTTCTCATCACTCTGAGTTTGCTGTTCATTTATCTGTGTCTCAAACTGAAAGGCTACAGTGGAAATGATGGTCCCATCTTCCTCTCCACTTAGAGGAATAAGAGTTTCATACAAATTTTCTGTGCCTCCATGAGAAGGTTTGTACCTATTCCTGCTGTTCATAGAGGTAGATATTTTCCTAGTACATGGAATGTTGTTTGGGAAAAGGAGTGAATGAGTTGGTATATCCCAAAGTAATTTGCCAGTCAACTTTGGATTCCAGCTTACAACAGCTTATAGTTATTACCAGCATATTTCAGCATTTTAGGCACGAGAATTGAGTATAAAAAGGCAGCGTTCATGTGCACCATATACAGTTTTCATGACTATGATACCGAAGATTCCATTCATCTAAAACTAACCTGATTTTTCAGTTAGAGACCCATGTACAGAAATTTAAGTATGGTTGGTCTTATAGCCAGAGTTGTACATGACCTGATGCTTCTTCCCTGCTTTGCAACTGAAATTCAGCTTTGCAGATTTGCTGGCATGATTTTGGGACTACTCCTGCACATGACTAGCGTTGTTAACATGTTAATATGTTTAGAGGAAGTCACACAGACTGTTTCATTAAAGGCTGAGTTGACCCAAAAATGGAGCCTTCAAGAAAAGAAGAGTAAGAAGGGAGAAGGAATTGTTGCTGTTAATCCTGTTTATTACACAGAACTCGATACATGGTCACAGCACTGCATCTGCACCATGCCTTGCCTCCTTAAAAAGAGAAGAAGGTGGGATCTGTTTCTAGACAAACTTACTCTGTTTTCCTTTCAGTTAATTTTCAGTGAAAAGAAGCAACTGCACTCATAATAATGGCAAGTTGGCAGCAACAGTGAAGAAGGGAAAATTCACGCCTTTGCAGCTAAACATTTTGTTCTGAACTGTATTTTAATTACAAAAATGTCACTTCATGATAAATGAAGCTTTCTGCTTCTAGCTGGTTTCAATTAAGTTTTGTTTTAAAAAGGAAGAATAGGTTTTAATAAGGCTCAAAATACATAAAAATATTTCATTTTGACTTCAGTAGAACAAAGAGGATTTTAATATTGAATCAGTATTGAATAACTTGAAGTTATCTTGGCTGTGGGCCTTGGTTTCTTACTGTCCAGGTTGCTCTTTTTACTGGCCAGGGTCACCACTGGTTCCAGTGGGTGTTACCTTTCCAAATGCTGAATTGCTGCATCCCAAATGCTGCAGAAAAAGTCAAACCAACCTTGTGCTTGGGGTTTCTTTGTGCTTAGAGATTTTACGGAATTAGGCACGCAAACATGGACTAACTTCATGTTTAAGGATTTTACCTGAAAGGAAGAAGCTGTTTCCAGGAAAATTCAACAGTTCCAGCAAAAATACTACTATTTTATCTTAAAAATGAGGTTAAGCCTTTATCCTCCGATGTGTGCAGGTCAGTTTTTGTCACAGCTGTGCCAGAGTGCTTGCTCCTGACTCCATAATTAGAAAGGAAATACTGCATGACCACAGGGATTCAGCTGGAGCTAAGAAAGTTGGTGAAAGCCATGGAAGTGATAGCTATGGATGCATAGGAAACTAAAGCAATCGGACCTTCCTTGCTTAGGTTTCCCTGGGAGTAGCAGCACCCAGTTGGATTTGCCAGGAGATGACAGAACACCAGCAGAATCATAGAATCATTATGGATGGAAAAGACCTTTGAGAGCATTGGGTCTGTCAACCCAGCACCACCACGTTCTCCACTAAACCACACCCTCGAGTGCCAAATCCACATGGATTTTGAACACTTCCAGTGGTAACTCCACCACTCCCCTGGCAGCCTTTTCCAATGCTCTACAACCCCTTTCCATGAAGAAATTTTTCCTCATATCCAGTCTAAGCCTTCCGTGGTGCAACTGTTGCCATGATGAAAATGAAAGAAGAGTGGCTTGAACTTTGTTCTTGGTGGCTTGAACAGGTGCTCTGGAAAACAATAGAAAGTTCTTTTGGGAATGAGAGTTACTGATATGGCAGTGTAGGCCAGCATGGGCAAGGATACGCTGACATGTTCAGGCAGGGTTCTTGACAGCTTCCATTTGTTTTCCCAGTCGAAGTGGAAAATTTCACCTGCAGATTGGAAACATTTAGTGAGATAGTGAAATAGATGTGTTTTATATAAGTAAAAACCTGCCTGAAAAGAGCAGAAATCTTTGCTTTTCACCTCTTCAGGTAATTTCATGTGTGAAAGATAAAGGTCTCTGCTGACAGAAAGATCTTAATGTGGGGAATAAACATGGTGGTGTAAAAATCTCAAGTTTAACTTGACTTTTGAGTTAGTGGATTCATCAGAAAACATTTACTAGATATATTCTGTCTGGATCATATAAATCATTAACTTCCATACCAAAGTATCCTTGGTGAGATTTCACATGAGCAGGAAACCTACCACAAAATGTTTACACTCTTGTGGGAAATTAAGAAGAGAGGATTAATTTTTTAGTTTGCTAGAGCTGTCCCACTTAAGACAAATTTGCTGGGGACTCTACTTTGGAACTAATGCAAAAGTTTTGCACATTTAATGTGGTGGGCTCAGCTCTCAGTTGTGTCAAAAACAGTGCAGATAAATTTCCCAGAAGTTACCAAACCAAGGCATTATTTTAAATTACAGTTCCTCCTAGCTGAAACCAGACTTCTGCAGTTTGGAAGGTCTTTTCCTAGAATATACACTTTTAAATGGTTACATTTTTGTATGCTTTGAAGATAAAATTGTGTTTGTTTTTCAAGCTTGACCATTCCATCCTAATTAGGACTAGCTTAAGTATGTAAGGGCTGTTAGCTTTGTGGAGAAACAGATGTTAGAACCATTTCATGTTAGCACTGATATGCCTGGTTTGTTGATTGTTGTTGGTTTTATCTATTATAGTCTTCTTTCCTAGTAAGTGACCATTAAATTGTGATTCATAAGGTTTCACTGGAGTAGAAAAATTAATAATTACAGAAAAAAAATAATAATATTTGGGGTTTAACTGTTTTATTGAAATATAAACGCCACAGGAAACTATGGTGTGCACATTATAAAACAGGGCTGTAGTAGAGGAAGAAATACTGGGATGCTCCTAGGTTTATTATTTCCTCATGAAACTTTATTTTTTTGTGATTTGGGAAGTGAAATATGTTTATTGAAACCATTGCACGTGTTTTCTTCGTTATGTGAACAAATTATTACATCTCCCAAGTTTATTTTCGAAGGTTCCTGTAGAAAGTAAAGAAATTACGGAAATATACTGGGAAAATGCCTTGTTCTAACAGTGGCACTTTTTTAATTCAAGGTAGGCACACTCACATGGAAGATTCTGTAGATGACCAGTGCTGGTGTTGGTTGAGATGGTCACAGTACCCACAGGCAAGATGATAAGATGTTCTTGTTGATGTTGCTGCTTACGAAGTGATTTATGGATTTGCAGTTCAAGACAAGCATTTAAACATTGCTGGGAAATTTAGAGGCAACCAATTTTCATGATAATTGGGAATGAAGTAAATTAAAAATAGTTATGAGTGTGTTCATTAATGATGGAGTGGTCTTGTGACATAGCTGAGGGCAGGGGATATAGCGGTGATCTCAGGGAATCGATAGCCCAGGTGTCTATCCATGGAGCAGTGTTTAGATTTTAAAAAATTAGAAAAAATAGTGTTATCCTCAAGGTGAAAGTTTATTTCCCCCACACTTTGCTAGACAGCAAACCCACAAAATATTGCAGTGTAGACAAAGCCTCAGATTGTCTAAAAGCCTTAAATTCCTCCTACTGCTGGGGTCTGGGCAGTGCATCAGCCACATCCAGGCTCTTAACAGAGCACTCTGTTGAGGGAATGAGATTTTCTCCTTAAGATGCCTGAAATAAAGCTGGTTCTCTAGGAAGGAGAGATTTTAAATATCTTGTCATTGTGAAGGGATTTTGGTGCCTGGCTGTAAGAATAAACATATGTGGCTCCAGGTCTGCTGCTTACAGGGTCATGAAAAATACTTTGAGGGAAATAAATTAATGTCAGTGATTTCTCTGGTTATCTTTTAAATGTGAATAAATGCACCTTTCAGTGCAAGATCTCTCTAGTTTTCAGAATGGTCAATGTAATATGGTTTGTAGATGTGGCAATTTAATGCTGTGAAAATCTTCTGGCATAAAACAGACCTGGCAAACCTCTTATTGAAAGGTTGTTGGAAGAGGAGCAGGTAAGTATTTAACACTGAGTAGCTACTAAGCATACAGGCACTTTATTTTCTTTGTTAGTGAAGAGGGTTATGGAAATTGGAATTTCTCTGAAATTTTCATAGAAATAGAAAGAAATTGCTACCAAGGAGAATGGAAAAGCTGCTTCAGAAATCAAACTGCTCTTATTAGGTTTTTTGCTTGGTAAATGGTTCTTGCTCTGTGTTGGTGCAAGTTCTTCGCTGTCCTGTAACATGAACATATTCACAAAAAGAAACCTATGTTTCTCTCCTTTTATAGACCCATTTTTCCCCCTCAGTCCCAGAAAAAGACATACATCTTCTGTAAATTGTAAAAGTCCGTAAATATTTTCATCTCCTGCAGGTAAAATATGCAGTGTGACATAATTAAAATATAAAAATATTCATCGTATTTCTTAACTATTTCCCCCCCCTCTTCATTTGGTAGCACATTGTCAGGATGTTCCTAATGAATCCAGCCTGCAGCTCGGCAGCAGAAGCTGCTCTCTTCCCAGTTTCCCTTTTGAGTTCACCAAGAGAGAAAAGTAGGAAAAGTGTGTTGATGGCATCGGGGAAAATGACAGGCAGCTTCAGGGGCAGGTGTTATATCTGCATGGCTCTGAAGGTGCCAGTGTGCCTCCAAACCCGCTTTGGACTCTGCTTCTAGGAAATTGAGAATTCTGCCCAAGGCAGATAGAGAGGAAATTTGAGTTTGAACAACTTTTGTAAAATAAGTTTGGCAGAAAATCCTTTTTTTTTTTTTTCCTTTTCCTTTCCCAAAAGGCACAAAGAAATCACTTCAGCTTGTTTTCTAAGGTTTCTTTTTAATTTTTCTTCCACTTTTTTTTCAGCTGTGTGGCAGATTTAGGCTATATCATGCTTAAGTTTTAAGGAAGTTCTGACAGTTTCATATTTATGACTTGTCTCCCCTCGAGGAACGCTGTCATGCTGAATTGAAATTAGCTATATAACTGGTCTGTAATTTCAGGTATTTCCTTAAACTATTTAGAAATATTATTTAAGCATATCAAGCACTTTTAGTGGGGCATTTTTCCTAAACTGAGTGATTGCTGTGAAAACATCTGTTTAAATTTGTCACTTTATACTGAACATCCCCTGTATGTTGAGATTCCATTGTACTCCAAATACACCCAAATGAGAATGTTTTCACCAGCACTGGAGCTCTAATCACAGTGAGGGCTGCAGGGTTGCACTCCTGGTTCCAAACCCACAATCTAGAAGGCTTAATAACCTTCTCTTTTTCACAATTATTTTTTGCTTCGTAATTTGGCTGTTTATAGGCAGGAGTTTGTGTTTACAAAATGAGAGTGTGAGGCTGGTTATTTATTTGTTATGAAATGAGAAATCTGCTAAAGAGGAATATCCCTGATCCTTCTGGGTCTTTTCCAACCCAGGATATTCTGTGATTTTATGAGTAGCCATACAAGCTTTTACCCTGTATCAGGACAACCTCTTTGCTTCATGGCTACTTGTTGGTCAGGGCAGCATCTGTATTAGAAGTCCAAAGAATAAGTAAATACCTGAGACTGTTCAGGATTTGTAATATTTTTCTTTTCTTGAACTCCTTTTATAGTCTCAATCTAAATCAAAATTTTTCTTCTCAAATTGGATTTAGTGGGATATTTCTGAAAAGCTCTATTCTTTCTCACCTCCCCATCAAAACTTACAGCCCAGAAGTGACTTTGGGAGTATCGAAGTTGCAGTATTTGCAAACACACAGGGAGAAGATTTCTCTAATACAGCTGTTAGCCTTTATAGGTTTACCTCCATAAATAATTAACCATAACTCTAAATGAAAAACTGTTTAGATTTTTTTTTCCTTAGGTGGGCTGAAGTACAGTATTTCAAATAAATTGTCTTTCTCTGTCTTCCCAATTTAATTTCTTTCAGTGTAATTAGTGCTCTTTGGCATCATTACAGTCACGTTTCCATTTCTGTCTAAATATAATGTGCAATGCTTTTCCAGAGGCTGCAGGTAAAAGCAATACCAGCAATGCAGAATAGAAAATGATAGTGCATACGGAGTCCTACAAGGATGAGAGACAGTGAATGCTTAAAGCAATTAATGGAAACGAGCCAAGGTTTGACTTTCATGAATTACTGGAAGAAGCACTTTGTAATTGTGAAACAAAGCCTCATATGGTTATGGAGTTCAGAACTTAAACACTGCTCAGTCACCTGTCATGTCAGTATATTTGTTTCAAGTATGGAAATTGTTTTCCTGCAGTGTCAGGAGCCTCACTGAACTGCAGCATCTATTTTGATTTGTCCTGGCGTTTTGTTTTCTTTTTTTTTTTTTTTTTTTTTTGGACCTCCTGTTGCTGTAATTTTCTCACTGAACTGCTTCACAACAGTGTCCTTGGGAGGTGTTGCTAGCCAAGTTTCTCAAAGTACATCCTAGAGGCTTTCTGCAGACTTCAGTCTCCTCAGTTATTTATTCCTTTACTGTACCCATGTAGCTTGACACCATGTTCTCCCTCACAATCCTAGTCATACTTTTATCCTTGCTAACAGTAGTTCTAGATTTACTTGGAAAAAAGTTAATTTATGTGTATTCTTCCATAAGACACTTCCCATGAAGCTTTCAAGAATTACACAGTTATTAAAATAAGCATCTTTTTGCTACCATGGAATTGAAAATATCCAGATAAAAAGATCCTGACAATGGTTCCTCATTACTGAACTCACACTGAGGATAATTATTGCTGGAGATGTTTAGGACATGTTTGAACTCAAAATTAGTAAAGATGCTGTACATATCTCTAAATATTGCCTATGAAGATGGATTTCTTGTCTTCTTTATCCCACATCTCAAGGTATTGTACAAAGTTTGAAACTAAATAAATATGAGGAATTCACACTATGATGCCTAGAAATCACATGTGCACTCTGCCTATTGTGAACGGTGCATTTTGGAGTTTTATTTTAGAGCTGCTTTTTAAAAATGAAAATGAACCTGCATACATCAGTGATAGGCAATGAATGCAAAAATAATAAAGCAATCAGCCACCACTGAAATGCTGCCACCTCTCCAGAAATGACAGCAATTTACCGTGTGCTGCAGCGCATTACAGTATCATCCCTCATTTTAATATTTGATTTCCAAGATTCATGCTTCTGATATTTATGACAGGTGTAAATCTTGGAAATCCAGAGATGTAAAATTATGGACTCAGTGCCCAGAGTTAGGTTTTTGTGCTTCTTAGCTAATAAATAACATCAGTTAAAGGAAAAAAGGTTCTTCTGTCTGAACGTGAGTCTTCCAGGATGTGAATGTCTTTAGGTGGTGTCTCTGATGATATGTTGCCAAGGTCTGTGTTTCGTCCTATATATCAGTGAAGGGCAGATAGACTACATTGATTTTACAAAAGAAAATGCTGTTTTTCTGTATTAAATTATACCAGCAAAGCTACCTGGTTGTAAACCATTTTATCCTCTGCAGAGGCTTTGCTCTCAGATGTTTGTGTGCTGCTGGCTCGAAGGGTTTCAAGCAGCTCTGTTTTTATAGAAGGACTCACCACTAATGGGTCTGAAAGAAACAAAGTTTTCATTGACTTTCCAGTCTCCAGTGTGAGTTAAAAGCTGAACTTTACTTCACTGTCACTCAGCTTCACTTTTGTAAAAAATTCTGAGCTGGATGTGAGCTTCTCAGGTGACAGTTTGACCAGGATGCTGCTGCTCTGAGCGGTGCCACGTTGGGTTCTGTCACTGAAGAGCTGCAGCAGCAAAATGCATTGAGCTCCATGTCCCATTAGCAATTTTTCTTTATCAGCCCTCTATGAGTAATTATCTGTAATTAATGTAATTTTATTGCTAAGACGTTTTTAGGTAAGCCATTAGATAGTGATCATAGGCTTAGCCTACTTAAGCGATGTTCTAGTAATGCTGCCTGCAAAGTTGTGTTTTGCTTTTCTAAAATTATATTAAAGTATTCAAAATTAAGAAAGTTCTGCCCTTTCTTTAGTAAAAACTTACCTGGGGGACATTCACCTGGATTTCACTTTGCCTTTGCTCATCACAGTTTAATCTATATTTTCAAATTATTTCTCTGTGCTGTTTTACCTTGTCTGTTGGGTTTAGGGTTGGTTTTCTTTTTTCGTAAAGAATGGGCTTTTCTGTAGCAAGTGAGCACTTGGAATTGTCGGTTAGACATTAAAAGGTTTCAGTTGGTCCGAGCTGGTTGCTGGTGGAACGCAAAAGTGCAGGAATGGATTAAGATCAGACAAAGCTGTGTGAAGTTGGCTGTCAGCTACACTCAGACTTCTGACGGGCAATGTAAATTATGCTCTGCTGCAGCTCTCTTAGTTAGTTGATCTATGGAGTGAAATTGAACCTGACTAGCTGGGCGCCTGTTCATCTTTCTTCTTGATGGAGACAAAGGTGCTGGTGGCACCGAACAGCAAGTTCCAGTGTAGAGGGAAAAGGCTCAGACTGCGGGAGATCAGGGATATCACTGACAGCCTGTGGGAGATGGGGAGCGATGGAAGCACAGGCTCCCTTACCTCTGCTGCTCTGCAAGGGGAATGGTGAAAGTTTAAAAAAGAAGAAAAAATAATACAATGGCAAAGAAAATTAAAATACCTTTGATTAAGAGAAACAAATCAGTAGCCATGTTGTGGTTTAAGCCCAGCTGGCAAATAAACACCAGAAGATGTTAACTCTGTCCCAGCTGAAACCAGGACAAGCCATACAACAAACCTAAGTTGTAACTTTCTTGTGTGATGGAAATTAACAAATAAAAATATACATGGGTAATACTTGGAAAAGAAAGTGAATATGAAGTCATTATTGAACATTATTTATAGCTTAAATTTGCCTTCATCTTTATGTTCCAGTGCTTTTGCTTTTGAGTATATTATGAGAATGAGGATATAATTCTGTAGAAGACTGTCATATTTTACTTTTGCTTTCCCACATGCTGTAAAAATGATCCTAAAAACATTTATTCCCGAAGCAGCTCTTGAAAATCTGTTGCCTTCGTTGTCTGTTGTTCAGATTATGAACTGATACAGATTTCAGTAGAAGAGGATATGAATAATTTTGAGTTAATAGAGTCTTTTTATCTCTTATGTGAATTATTTAATGTCTAATGATGAACATCTACTGGTGTTGCAACTTTTCTCAGAGTGGAAACCTTCACTTGAATCTTTCCTGACTCTCTGGCTCCCATTTATTCTGAATACATGGATAGCCTGATTTTTATGGTTTCGTTTTTTTCAAAGTACAAAGTCCTGTTGAGTCCCATCCAGAGGAGACTTTCTGATTTTACAAATATATTGACTGAATTGAAAGGCAAAAGATGTGTTAGCCAGTGAGGCACAGAGTCAGAGATAGGGCAGCTGTAAATGTTTACCTACTGTGCCTCATTTAAATGTGAAATATTACTCTCCAAATCAGTCAGCTTGTGGGAAAAGGTCACCTCTGCCTTTTCACACTGTGGGCAGGCTGACTGTGCTGGAGCAGGGATGAACACAGGCAGCAAAGGGTAAAAGTTCATGGTGAGAAGCTGGAGCCTGTGGTTAGATGGGATCCTTCAGCTGCGGGTGGGAAGCTCAGAGATGGTGGAGATATCCTCGTCCTGTCCCCTCCTGTGCTGGGATCCTCCCCTGGGGCCTCTGTGCAAGGAGAGCATGGAAAGCAGATAACTTTGGGGTACTCAAGGGTGAGAAGGTGGCTGGTTCTTCAGAGGGGGAACCCGTGGAGCTGCAACCATTTTCAGCCACTGAAATCCCTGCACTGCCACCTCCTTCCCTGCCCGAGGGCAGGACGTGCTGTGCAGGGAAAGCTACTGGCAGAGAGGCAACAGGGGAGGCAATTTGGAGAAGGCTTAAATTAAACTCAATCAGGCACGGCAGCCCTGAGCTGAAGGGCCGTATTCTGTGCTTGGGTACATGCACTGAGCTTCTATTTCCATCTGGAGTGCTGGAGAAAACAGTGTTGGTATCGGAGATGTGAGCAAAAAGCTGCCTTTTCATCCCTCCTGTGTGTAATTTTTGACGTCTTTTTTCCCCTATCTTTTATATCCACTGCTGGGGGTTTTTTCTCTTTGAAGACTTTTCCATTGAATTTAAAATCTCAAGACTTAAACCTTATGTAGACATAATTATGTCTCTTCCTATTTACTTAATCTTGCTCCTTGTTATCCATACAATATTAGCGATGACACTTTTTCCTGGGCAAGGTTGCAAGTGACATATTCTCATGAAAGGAGGGAATAAAGGATGAGTATTTTGAATAGAATAACTTGACTTATTTCAATAAAAGTAGGCAGGTGGTGTGTTTAATATGTTAACCCCCCGTTCTATGAATTTGTTTTACAGCCCTTCTGTCTTGAGATGGTAAAAGGCTGGAAGGGAATTAAGGAGACCAAAGAAAGTCCCTTGACATTTTTATGTGCTGAAGTAACAGGCAGGCAATTTTGCTTTATACAATGCTGTCTTCCTGGGTAGAACAATTAGTGTTAATGTGGTAATGATAATTGTTTCTGTAAATTATTCTTAATTAACTATTTATGTAATAAGACACTTAAGAATCTGTATTTAACAATTTTGAGGGTTTTTTTCCCCAGCTAATTGGTTTCCCTATATATTTCTTTCCTGAGCTAGTGACTGTCTTCTGTTCATTATTAACTGTGTGACATTAAGGCTTAAAATTTGGTACAGATGATCCTTAATTAACACAAAATGGTACATAAATGATCAAGAAACAGGCGGGTTCCTTCCTTTAGCTGTGTTGTAATTGCGAATTGCTGGTTTTTCAGTGAAGTAATCAGGCTCTAATACAGATCTCAGCTTGTGGGGCCACCGTTCCTACCCGGTATCATCTCCCCGCAGTTTCAGCAGGTGACAATATGTTCCCCTCTGCCACTCAGATGCTAAACTTTACTCTGTGCCAGATGTGGAAGTGCCTCTTTAGGAGTCCTCTGTATCCAACTGTCGCAGCAGGGTTAAAAATAGAAAGGGGAAAAGGCTTTAAAACAAAAGCTTCTGGGCAGCGTATGGTGGGATTCATAAAGCAGGGGAGAGAGTGACAACCAGATCATCTCCTGCCTCATTTGATGTTGCTTAATATGTTTTGAAGGGGTATTGAAACAAGGTGAGGGAGAGGGAAGAGCCTGCTATGCCATGCGCTCTTTAATTAGCTTTCATTGTTCTGTTTGGACTTTTTTCATCTTGAAAATGTCGTCTGCTGCCCTGCTTTTTCCTCCTTGTCTTTTAACTTGCCTGTGTGTGAAGCATATACCAATATTTTATGTATGTAATTGGTCTAGGTTTCTGTGTACTGCCTAATATAAAGTGCACATTCTCCTTTTTACTGTGGTTTATGTTTATTGCACTCACTACATTGCTTTATGTGCACACTGTGCTTATTGAATGTGTGGTGCAGGCAGAGGGATGTTATATTCCATTCTTAGCATCATTAGTGCTGTTTTCCTCACTGATTTTCTCAAACTATAGTTTAATTTAATTCACTTCATTATTTTGCAAAGCAGCTCTTATCTGTTGGATTTCCCTTCTGTTGCTTTTAAAACTACCACTGTCTCAAAACAGTGAGAACTCCAGTATTTTAGCTTTATTTTTCTTTTTTTGACATGTTCTGAGCATCCTAGGATTGCTGTGATACAGCAAATCAGTTAAAGCCAAATACTGATAGCTTTACAAATTAATTAGCACCTCAGTTCATCAGCACTCACACTCAAATTAATACTAGAGTAAGCATATCAGAATCTCATCTTCCATTTGCATTTAGTGAAGGTGATTTTGCAGTATGTTAATTTGTGTTGTGTGCAGAGTCTATTTATTTTTCAGTGATCTCATTTTTTGACCTATTCAAACGTGGGGTCTAAAACCTTACAGGAATTGGCTTCTGTCAGTTTGTGTAAAGAATACAGAAAACTCAGTCAATTGCTAGGATTTATTCTGATTAAACAGCACTGACTCATGTTTTTCTCTACTCATGCATTTTGAAGGTAGGTGCTTCTTTGGCTATTTTGGGTTCTTTTAAAGTATATGCAGCTTAGGGCTCTTGATGTTAATATAAATAACTACATGACTAAAGTAGGAAAAATAACTTTAGCCTAATCAAGCTTTAATTGTCTGGATTAGTGAGACCTACAGTAATCAATATTCTTTGCGGAAGTAATAAGGTTTTCATATTCAATCCGTTGCATCCTTAGATTTTTCACTACATAGGCTTTTCTTTCAAAGGCTGAAAGAAGTGGTGTGAAGAAATATTTACACTGGTGGTGAGCTCTGGTGTATATGAGAACAAATAACTGGAACTTCAGGGGCTTGGTATTTTGGGAAGAGTATGGATAATTACTATTTATTGTTGTCTCCTCAGCTGCAGCATATCAAGAAAAAATGGCTAATTTAAATTATTAGAAGTGGTTACTGGGGGAACATTTCACCAAAGGTAGTCTGTGCTGGTGCAGAAGGCTATCCAAGTGCTCTGGGAGAGCAGGAAGTCAGATGCTCTGCAGTGGTCCTTCTGCTGGCTTAGAGAAGGAAAGTCCTTTGAGGCTCAAGTCTAATTTTACATCCCTGCAGTGGTGCTCAGGGCTGAACCCAGTGGAAATGCATCAGTACTGCTCTGCAGGCTAAATATCTCTAATCTAAGCAATCAGTTATCCCAAATACCGACATAAGGATTTGGAGTATATTAAAAGAGGAAGTCAGGACCGTGGCTCTTGAGAGCACTGCTTGTTTGTGTTTTGGTTTTTTAGGAGTATTCTTCAGAGGTTTTAGTGTATGTACTCCACCATTGTGTCTTCTATTGGTTTTCTTGGGAGCAGAAGTTGATGAGATCTAAGTTTAGCCTATTTACACTAAGCATGGGAGGATAGATTGGCTGCCTGCTGAAATAGAGACTTTTATCAAAATTTATTGAACAGGATACAGGTAAATGTTTCTTTCTTTTAATGAAGGTTGATTAAATTACAATCAGAAAGATGCCCCTGCTCCCTTAGGCACATCAAAACCTTATCATCTCTAATTCATCCAGCGTTTCAAGAGAGGGTTTTATTAGCTCTTCCTAATCCCCAAATAATTACTCTAGACAAAGAGCTATTTGTAGAGAACATTTTGTCTAAGGAAAAGGGGTTCACAAGATATCATGGGCCCTAATAAATTCTGTGGTGCTCTGTGACATAGATTTGCCTGATTGTCCTTGATCTTAAATCACAGGTGGGTCATGGTGGAGGAATGGTACCTCAGTCAGCAGAGGTACCTCCTCCTTGGGGTGATGGGGTTGAAATTTTATTCTTAGTGGTTCAGCCTTGTGAAAAGAAGCAAGAATGTTTTGAACAGACTGGTCCAAGGGAGAGGAGACTTCTTCTTGTTGATGATTGGCACCTCTGCCCTTTAATAAAATAGCTTCATAATTACACGAGGTAAGAAACTCAGCAGGACCATTAATTCTTTAAGGTTTCCACTTTTTTCATTACAGCCGCCTCTAAAAAAAGGTTTCTAGTTTCTGAGTTTTCTGTATTTCATAAATCAGCAAATTTTATGACAGTGACAATAAAATGAAAAGCAAATAATCAAACCTCGGCAATTTTATATACTTTGATGTTGTTTATTTACTTGCTAATACAATGCTCCCTAACACCCAGACTGTCTGCTCACATCTATTCCAGTTTTAAAGGAAAATGCCTTTGCTACTGCAAACAGGGAAGTTAATAATAGCTGGCTTGTTCTACAAAACACACTCCCAGCAATGAGGAAGGTCTGCTTTTTTTTTTTTTTTTTAATTTTTTTTTCCCCCTCAAATAGGGAAACTTAAATTACTTAAGGGACTACTTAGCTTCCACTGGTGCAATTAGATTAACGTAGGAGGAATTTTGATTTATTTCCAGAAATGAATATATGTTTCTAGGTCAGTAACTCTATTTAGAACAAAAGATATTTAGTTTTTTTAAAAAAACAAGTCCAAATGTAGTGTTGGGTGTACTGCTCTCCATTTGAATATCAGTTTAGTCTTCATTTTATATTATTCCCCTCTTCTTGAGAAGTCTGGAAGTGTTAAAGTTCAGAAGTAATACATGGATTGGGAAAGAGGGGAAGGGGTAATAAAATTATGAAGTCAGTCACTCTGAACCAGTAATATGAGCCATGAAGGAGGAAGACAGAGGGACAGGGATGTTCCCTAGTAGTAAAATATGATCCAGAGCAGTGGAACTGAAAGTTAACAGTTAAGCATTGAAAAGCAGGATGATATTGAATAACTGGACAACAAAGCAGCAGGTACAATTCTATGTTGATAACATAAAACAATCCACATAGACGAAAAATAGTAAAACCTGATTCCCTTTTAATGAATCAATGGTCCCTTATATGCAACCTGGCAGAATAGATTGTATTTTACCAACTGAAACAAAATTAAAAGTGCAGTATGATGCAGCATGTGTGACTGGTTTAGTATTGTATCTGTTGACAAACTTTATAGCAGAACTGTTAAAACTTGACCTTTGGAGAAATGAAAAATCAAAGAATTAGTTGAACCTCCCTTTGAATATTCAGAATGCCATGTGAGACTGAAAATTAACTAATGTTTCTTGTGGAAAAATATCCTCTAGCAAACTGTTAAATGTAAATTTTGAGGAAGTTATATGTATCTATGCTAGTTAAAATAATCTTCTTACCCTTTAGATGTTCAGTATAATATACTTCCTTCTTGATAGCTAGGCTGCCCAGGGGAATGTATGGTAAGTGTTGGTTTAAAAACAACCTCAGCCCCTGAAGATGACCCACAAGAATCCCTTACCCAGTCCTTGAATGCCAAACTGGGATCCAGTCTGTGACCTACCTGTGGAATCTGCTGCTATTCACAACCACTTTTGGCTGCAGTTGCCTAAATTTATGACTATGGTAATTACCCAACAGCATCTCAATTTACAGCCTGGTAGTTAATTATTTTCTACATGCCATGTGCTGTAGATCACATGTAAACAGATGTTGGAAAGAAAAATAATCCTCTGTGGTAGAGTTGAGTGTGTTTTGAGGACTCTTCTCCATTTGCACCTCAGAAGTAGGACACTCTGCTCTCATGTTTCAGCTTCTTAGAGGGTTTTAAAACATGACCTATTGTGTATAAACATGGTTTATCCCCATTGCCAATAATGCTTGTGCAGTTGTAGTCTGAATACTAATCCTGAAATATAGTTTAGGCTCTTTTTGTATTCATGATAGATTTTATGCAACTTTTTTGTAGCTGGTGATGTCAGCAGAATCTCTCTACTGAATTATGGATTAGTTATTTAATCAAGGTCTGTGCATTATTATACAAGTTCTTTCTTTCAGTTTTCTCCTGAAAAACTAACTAAAAATTTTTTATTTGCAACAGAATTGAGTGAACACCTGATACATAAATTTCAGTTGTACATCCTGCATCTCTGTCTAACAAACATGCAAATACAAAACAGGAGGTGCATGTCCAGCAGGCCTTGCTACTGGAAGCCAAAGAGATTTTCTACATCAGTAAGAAAGAAATACAAAATTCAGAATCATTTCTACCAACTCTGATGCATCTTTTTTAGTGGATCCTGCAGATGTTGGTTTTTAAACATCTGGTTTTCCTGGTGTTTCTTTTCTCAGCATCTTGAATCACAGTTGAGCTGTTGCTGCAAGACCAGCTTGGGACCACCAGACTTGCTGGTTTAGCAGTTACATCTGGTTTTATTCCAAATTATCGTTTTGTCCAGCTGTCTTTTAAAATCATTTCTATGAGTTGCTAGGATACATTTCTAAAAGTGGAAACTGTTTACACAGTCTCAATATGAAAAATCTTTGTATTTCACTTATTTCTTGCCAAGGCTTCATTACAAGGCACTGATGAAGTTTACCAAGCTCTCAAAATTGTCATACAATCCTGTTTCTTTGTTTGTTGTAATCAGAGAAATACATGGCTGATTAAATGAATCCTGTTTTGTCTACTATTATTAACTCCTTTGCTGAGCTTTCCAGTTCAGCATTATTCAGACAGATGTTTAGTCAGCTCAATCCTGACCGAGGCCAGTCCTTCTGTACAAGGAGGTTCTAATGTAAGTCAGGCTAAAACATCTCCCTTTTGTACAAGCACATGTGTGTCTGCACTGTCTGCTTTACAAATGCTTAATATTTAACATGGTGAAAAGGAGAAATCACAGAAGAGTTGGGGTTGGAAGGAACCTCTAAGACCATCTTGTTCCACCAAGGCAGGGACACCTTCCACTAGATCAGGTTGCTCCAAGCCCTGTCTAACCTGGCCTTGAACACTTCCAGGGATGAGGCAGCCACAGCTTCTTTGGGCAACCTGTGCCAGGGCCTGACCACCCTCACAGGGTGCCCTCTGTCAGCCAAGGAGCCATTCCTCCTTGTCCTGCCACTCCATGCCCTGTCAAAAGTCTTTCTCCAGCTCTCTTGGAGCCCCCTTAGGTACTAGAAGGTGCAGTAAGGTCTTTGAAGAGTCTTCTCCAGGCTGAACACCCCCAGCTCTTCCAGTCTGTCTCCAGAGCAGAAGGGCTCCAGCACTCAGAGCATCCTCATGGCCTCTGCTGGACTTGCTCCAGCAACTCCACATCTTTCTTATGTTGAGGGCCCTGGAGTTGGAAATCAGAACATTTGAAACAAAATCAAACCCACACATTTTTCTAAGGAAAGAAACAGAGTTGTAGGTAAAGAACATGAAATTTGGGTAAGTCAAGGATGGGCAGCACAGACCACCAAAAGGCAGTTTCAGAGTTTGCCTAAGGTCTGCAAAATTTTTAAATTGCCACTTGCCAAAATATGTCCTCAAGGATCAAGACTTCCTCATCTTACAATATGTGCTGTATCTTGCCTTGTCTTATACTGTTTGGTTTTCTAAAATATGAAGGGTTTTGGATATAACAGTAGTTTTTAAACTATAAAATCTATACAGTAGAAATGTATTTCAACATCTAAACTAATATTTTGATCTGTTGCTTCAGACTCACTGTTGATACTTTAAATATTGAATAGTTTTTGTTTTTGTGGTATCGTGTAGGAGGGTGAGTGAAGGAAGAATTGGCATTTAATTCTTGAAAGAGTTTTTCTTAAATGGTAGTTCTGAGATTCATCTTGTTAGCCACTGTTGTTTTTCTTTCAAGCCAACCCAATAGGCAGTTAAATAAATGCCACGGACATAATCAACAAATCAGATTATACTGAATGCCCGCAGACTCCACCAGAAAGGTCTAAGGGAAAACAATTACAGATGAAACAAAACATAGCATTTAAATCCCTGCATGAGAAGCAGCCAGACAAAGGCAACACAGGTTGTGGTTTAATTACCCCCGTAGAAGAACATTTAGAAAATTAATATTAGTACACTGGCAATTGAAAGCATTTAAAAGTGTTAATGCTCCCCTTTTCTTTTCTTTGATTAAAAAGGTCACTGACAGAACATAGCTGTGTGCATACGTGGTACCTCGAACAAACATTGGAGTGATGATTGTGATGTCTTGGTGCAGCTCTCGCAGGTGTTGGAGGACCGAGGGATGAACAGTGATACACAGCTTCTTAAAATGGTGCCCAGAAACATGCTTTTGTACTTAAAAGCTTATAAAAGTAGCTGTATGAATAATGACTTTAGAGTTTCAGCATCCTAATGATTTTAAGTGTAGCCTTTTTAGCTTGGGTGTATCAAGGCAACCTGAAGGTTTTGGTAGTTTGCAAAAGTGAAAGACTATCAAAAGGTTCTAAATCTAATGTGTTGCCATTGTTCAGGGAAAACTTCTTAACTGATGTAAAGTAAAGCCACTCCTTCAATTCTGTCCTGGAAGTACAGAATCTTACAGGTCGTAGACACACGTAAGCTGTTAAATGTGATCAAGGAGGACAACTTGCATGCGACTTCTTAGTCTTGTGCATCTCACTGTGGGCATTACTCTCTGAGTGTCCCTTCATTTTGATTTACCAGTGTGGTGCTAGAATGGAATAAAAGAAAACATAGTAAAGCAAGAATTAGACTCATAATTTTTTGCCTTAGGAATGATAATACAATATATTTTCAGTTGCACCTCCTGATGGTATATTAGAAGACGAATAGGCTTAGGCCTATACCACTCACTTGGGGAGAAAAAAGATTTTACTTTTGCCAAGGCTTTTAGGATATTTATTAGGGATACAGTGGGTAAAAAGCATAATCCATCATGTGTGTGCTGATAAAAGCAAGGATTGATAAAAGCAGGAAGAAATCCACAGGTATATCAACAGGTGAGTGGAATGAAGAAAATGGTGATCCTCAAGACCTTTTCTTTGCTTACAATAGCACTGAAAAATTTGGAGTTGTATGTTCTTGTTATGTGATCAAGTAGTCAGAGGTGGCCTTGGCTGGGTAATGAGGTGCTTCCCAGAGAAAGGGTGGATGCCCCATCCTTGGAAGTGTTTAAGGCCATGTTGAATGGGACTCAGAGCAACCTGGTCTAGTGAAAGGTATCCCTGCCCAGTTTAATTCCATGATTCTGTGAACTTTTCATCTCCCTGGTATTTCAGGAGAGGTGCCTGCAGCTTGGAGTCATTCCTCATCTCTCCATGGAAGGAGTTAGATCTTGTAGAGCATGTGGATGGCAGTCATTGTATACCCACCCCACTTGCTTCCTGGTAATCTTTTAATTTTGATGGAAAGACTTTTGTGCATTGAGGGACTGGGAAGGCCTGGTTTCTTGGATCTTGGTGTTGATCTAAGCTCTAAGGAAAGACAAGCTCACAGCTCGATCTTTTTCCTCAGCACATCCATCCATAGTGTCTCTCCTTTCTATTGAGCTATATATTTTTCCCTGACTGGTAAAGTGAAAAATTCATAATATAGATGAGACTTGACTGAAATTTGCCCATGGGGTCAAGTGTTAATGCAGGGAAGAGAGGTCATGAGAAGGGAGGGTGGGAAATTCCATTACTTTGCACATTCCCACATAACACCCAGAGAGTATGGGGCTGCATTACTCTTGTTTCCCTGATAAACCAGACTAAAAATAATGGTAAATAGGAAATGAAAACAATTCTTTTACTGCATAGTACATTGTAAGGAAAAAACATTATCCACGTCTCCGGATTAGCAGAGTGTTTGAAGCTGCGATAACCCAGTTGTTAGCAACCATAATTTAGATGGGGTTTTTTTTATACATAAATATGACTTATTTGAAGTATGTTGAATTAGAAAACTCATGAATAAATATTTTGACATAATCAGAATTATATGGCTAGAAATTGACCTACTTTGCATGACAGATGCTCAAGAATCCCCCAGCTAATAGCAGACTAACCTGGCATAGCAATGCCCGATCTTATAATATACTAAGCTGCATACAGACATTAAATTATTAGATTGTTGGGTTTTTTTCACGGAGATTAGACACAGTCAATTTTGTTTGTAAATGAATAAGTTATAGGCAAGTTACTGAGAAGGCATTGGGGTTCAGTCCAAAGAAGGACTTGTGCGTCATTTGATCAGTGTTTTCAGCATGTTCTCGAAAAATCTGTTAGAAGTAGAAATAGCCAGAAAAGCTTGGTGGTAGCAGCAGCCAAATAATGAGAGTATTACACGTTGTAGACAGACCTTCCCCTTTTCAGAAGATAAGCACAACTGCAAAAGTAATAATAGTGTTCTAAAGATCTGGTAATATTGTGATAATATAAGTAGAATCTATTTTTTCTCCTGTGACTGCTCTTTATACCCATGTTGATTTCAGCAGACTGATTTGATGTGCATGTCCTTAAAGTTAATATAACAAGGATTTGGTATAGGTTAACAGAGAACTCTGACCTTAGAAAAAGACTCTTCTCAGTTTAAGTTTATATGGATTTTTTTTTTTAATCATCTACCATTATTATTTTAACAAACACAGATGATGAAACATTTTAGGTGTGCATTGCACAGAACAGAGTTTTCAAGCTTCATAAATTTTTGTTGTTCAGTTCCAGCACAAGTAATAATAGTGCTTTTATTGGTGAAGTACCATTGCTTTTTATTTTATTGGGTGAAAAGTACCTTTGTCGTGGCTCAGCTTCAACGAAGAAAACCCTCCTTTTATTTAACCAATGCAATGGAAAAAAAAAATCATGTTCAATTTTAGTAGCCGTTTTATTTGCTTCCCATTTCTTTTCTGTGTTTTCAAAGAGTCTCTGTAGATGAAGTCAACTTTGTTCACACTTTTTTTCTCAAGGTCTTCAGAGTAATGTTTTGGTCTCTTGTAATGAACTCTTGTTACCACCAAAGTAGTAAAAACACATGTATAATCTTGGCAAATAGTATGTCTCTTTCAAGCCTTAAGCAAGGCCAGGACGGGGCACAGCTCCTACACTCCATCTTGATTTGCTTCAGCTGCTTAAAACTTCCTAGAACTCGGTTAAACTGTCTCTTCAGCACCCATATTTCTTCAAAAAAGGATACAATTCAGTCATCCTTGCAGTGCCCAGCTGCCAGACACAGCCTTGGGGATGTAAGCAGAGACACCTTCAGGTACTGCTCAGTTGGGGATGGAGCTCCTCCTTTCAGGGAATGAAGGAATCCTTTTTAAAATGTATCATGTTTGGAGGATACTGATTTGCAGAGGAACAATTTGGATTCTTTGGAAGCTTCACCAAAGGGCAAGAGACAGAGGTGATGACTTGGCTGGGTTAGTTACAGTCACCTTTTTAGGAGCTTCTCTCTGTCTTGCAGAGTTTGGAAGGGGGGTTGTTAGGGATTCATTTCTGGTTACACAATACCTTCCTGCCATTCCTTAGGTGAATAGCTCTGAAATAACAGACTGGTCTGCACGTGGCTCAGCAAATGTGTTAAAATTTGTAAAAATCTCGGCACTCAGCTCTGGTGGTTTGTCCTGCTTCTCCTCACATACCAACAGGCTCTTTGGATTGAAATATTTTTGTTGGGCATTTGGGTCCTTGTGCCTTTAACTCAACCCATTTCAGTGTCTTGAAAAAGTGACCCAGCTTTTCCCAGTTGAGTAATTCCCTTTCCTCTTACTTGAAGCAGAGTTAGCTGGTGGGTTTTATCAGTTTCTTTTTGTTGTATTTTACTATTTTTCTAACAATATTCTGTTTCATACTTAGTTTTCTGAGTACCAGCCCAAACACTTCCTTGATGCCTGATCAGTGTGGCTCCAGAAACAGAGGAGTTATCCTGATGTGCTGATCCTTCGTGGCTCTACACACATGAGGGATGTGCAAACCCCAATTTCCTACGTCTGGAATTTGTCCTGGCACAGGGGTGTTTCACTTCCTATCAACACTTTGCCCAAGGGTGACTGCCAGCAGTAGTCTTTTCATTTCTGCCTCCTGCTGCCACTTTGACAATAGGAACGTCAGCAGGAGGCAAAAATGAAAGGACCAGATTGAAAGAAGCACTTTGCCACTGTTGTAATTTCGAAATTGATGGTGTTTTTTAGCCCAAAGTCTCAAGAAAAAAGCTGCTTTCCTCTTTGCCTCCTATTGTTTTTCCAACAGGGAGAGACATTCTCTGATGTTGCAGAGGCAGTGGGAGGCCAAAATGAAAATAATTTTCTTCCTGAAACATTGGATAACAAAATGTGAACAATTTCAGCAGGGAAATAGTGGTTTGTTTTTTTGTTGTTGTTGACTGCCATGTGGTGAACGCTGGTATTTCCATTTGACTGTGGAAAAAAAAAATAGCAGCTGCTTTTCTTATTGAATTAATGTGATCTTAGGATAATTTCTAAAAACCTATTTACTGGGTGTCTTTAACATGTCATTTTTATTCTTTTCATTTTTCTGAATGAGAATAGGTGTTGTAAGTTGGGTACATAATGCCCTTCTGAGGTCACATGCTGCCCTTAATGCCGTGGCCTTGGAGGCAGCTTTTTAAACCAGAAACTTAAAGGTCTGTATGTTCCAGAACATACCAATATCATCAGAATGTCTAATAAATCCAGACATAATTGTCAGTGCTGCTAATTCCACAGGAAGAAAGGTAGCAGGGTAGTTCTGCAGCTGCAGTGTCACATTGGTGACGTCATTGCTGTCACAGAGCAGCAAGTGATGCGGCTTTTCTGCTGGAGTCTTTGCTCAGTGGTGTCTTAAGTGTTTTTGGGATTAAATGAAGTGGGAGGTGGGGTGGAGTGACCTTTAGAGGAGATCAAATAGGAGAGCTTTTATGCTTCAAGACTATTCACAGAATCACTAAATATGCTGAGCTGGAAGGGACCCACAAGGATCATCAAGTCCAACCCTTAGCCCTGCATAGAACCATCCCCAAGTGCTCAAACCACGTACCTGAGAGTATCATGTTCACCTTCTCTCCCCAGAAGACTAAGTCCTATGATTTAGGTGAGACTTTATTTGCAGTGGTGAATGAAATCAATCAAGGAACACAAGCACAGCTCTGCAGTTTGCAGATGTTTACAGGCTGGTGGGATTTACTGCATCATTTTGTAGAGCACTGGCATGAACCTCTAACAGAGTAAATTAAAGTTCTACATTGACAAAGAGGATGGCTTGGAGGAGGAAGATTACCCTGGCACACATCCATGACTGCATCCAGTGTGGTGCACAGACCCATTTCTGTGCCTGCACCCAGCACTGGTGCAGTGGGAGACCACACCAGTGACAGGAGAGGGTGAAGTGTAAATCAATGAATGGTTTTATCCTCCTGCTTTGGCTGTTACAGGCTATTGCTCTTTTCTTTGGGGACTTTGGTGACTGTAATTAGTTATCTTGAATGGGAAGATTTTTTTTCTCTTATTGAACATGTGAGAAATTTGGGAATGTTAATCAGCAGAGCATAACCTTTTCTTAACTTGCTCTTTTTATAGTCCCAGAGAACTAACATTTATCTTAGGGCAGCACAAGAATTTGGCATTTGTATGAGGTGAACTGATTCTCCACCCTTTCTCTTTCTTTATACGTAACAAAAACTAAACTCTTTGATAGACTCATCAACAGAATATATTTGTGGGCTTTGAAGTGTAAATCATGAATTTGTGTGTCTCAACATGACTTTGGGGCGCCGTGTATGAGCACATGCATGTCTGTGTCCTGGATTAGTTAAAGTCTAATTAAAATTGTTCCTGAAAACTGCACACTTCCAGGTATAGGTAGACACATAAAAGCAGCTTGATTAATTTTTTTCATGAGTTCTGAACTCTTTGCATGTTCACATGCCAGAATAATTCTTTAGATGCTCATCTGTAAAGGATCAGCTTTCCTAGTGTTGGCTAATTTTTCAGCTGCTTTAAGGTGCTTCTCAGTTCTATGGCGGAGCTTGGAAGGAAAGGCAATTCTAATTTACTTTTCTCTTCCCCAGCAGGTTCAGCTTCATTTGGTTGAGAAATGACACAGTCTGGTAATTTAGTAGCCCCTTTGGACTGTCCTCTCCTTGCTGCTTTGGAAGTCCTTTACAGATATTTTTGGCAGCTGATGGTATCAACCACTGCCCCATTGGGACTGTTTTGCTTGGCCATATTAGTACAGCTGTAACAGGTCCTTTGGTTTCCAAAGTGGTTGGACTTTTACCACGCCCCATCCAAATGCAGTGCACATATTAAATGCAAATTAAGGATCTCTGTAAAATCAATTGCCTTTTCTTCGCTGATTTTGGCTCAGAAGCAGCCAATTTAATATTGACATCCAGGCAAGTAGGTAAGGAATGAACTGGTTCAAGACCTTGGTTTCCCAAGGGCTTTATGTACTTGACATTTTGATGTCTGCTTGATTTAAACATTTACCCCAGCTTTGAAATGTTAGGTGAACAAAGATTTCTGAACTATCTTCTGTCTTTCAAGAGAAAAATCCACAGTAATCTGTCTTCTCCCTTTCCCTCTAGTTGTCCAGAAAAACCTCATTTTAATTCTCTAACAACATAAAATGGACTGCCAAGTTTTCCTTGTTTCACTTTTGGTCATTCCCTGGGGCTTGCTGAACAAGGTTAGTACCCCAAAATGAAGTTTTACTGCAGGGTCTCATTTCACTTAAAATCAATGTAGAATTTAGAAGTTTAGCTGCTTCTACCCACAGCCTGTAAAAGGCCACTTACAAAATGGCTTTCAAAGATTTATGAAGACCTGCATGGTACCGAGGCTGAAAGGAAGTTTAATTACATTCAGCTTTTGGTCATTTCTGTGTCTGAAGATGTGCCCATGTACTGTCATCTCAAAAACCATCTAAGAAAATAAAATTGATCAGTGAGCCTTCTGGCTAAAAGGAAAATGAGTGCTTTGTCATCTGCCTGTGGAGCCTGTGTGCTCAATCACTGCCATCTCCCGGGTGCTCGCCCCTGACTCTCCATCACTGAGATTTGTCCAAAGTTTTAATCAAACATTATTTTATACTGGGGTCTTCTCTGTAAATTATATAACCCTTCTCTTGACATACTCACATGTACTTCACCGTTCTATAAGGAAATAATTTAGTCTAGTCCATGCAAACATTTTGCTTTGGAGGCAGTCACATGTACATCTTGTTTTGTATTGGTTTGTGGAGAGCACTAAGTATTAAGATAAAAACTTGGCAAGTTGCTGTCACCTACTGAATGACATCTCCTCTTACAAAGCTCTGATTAAAACTAGCAAATAATATGGGAACATCTTATTTACTTACGAAGGAAACTTGGTTCTAGGAGTGGGTATGTGTAGGTGCCTTCAAGTACAGTAATTCAGTGGCTTATAACTCCAGAAGCCATAAAATCTCTCAGTTGGAGGTTTTGTGAACAGCAGTGCTGAACAATCGGGGAGTACTGCTGAGATGATAGTCCGAATGATGATTGAGTTTTCCTGGAGAGCCTTTATCTGTGCTTAAAATTGTAGGTAATGTTTTTAAATTAAACCATAATAGAAGTTCATTGAGCCTTTGGAGTGGTTTGTGTGTCCCCTCTTTAAGTGGTTTATCATTTTCTGTAGAATTATTCTCGGTCTTTTCATCCAAGACAAATGTTTGCGTTGCTGTCAAAATGGAGCATTTTACCTTATTCTGAGCTGAAGGATCCAGAGGTCTGAAGCAACAACAGGATGGGAGGAAGGTTCTCCCTGTAATTCCTTGTGCTGGGAGGCTCATGTGCTTCCTGATGGCCCTCCTGGGCAAGTGCAGCTCCTAGGAGGAGGTGGGGTTCTTGGAGAGGGAGGTTTAACAGAGAGTTTGCTGAGGTTTTATGCACATGGCAATGGCACTAGTCAGTATAGTAGACCCCAACAGGGTTCATGCATTGACCCCCCAGCACCCTCTGTAGCTGGATAAGCTAAAAGCATTCCAGAGCATGTCTAGCAGACTTTTTAGGAGATTCCCTATCAAATGATGAACAAAGTTTGCATTCAAGTTGTACCCTTGTATTGTTATCAAGATTTTGTATAGGGACCTATATAGAAAAGAGGTACTTATTCCTTTTGAAACTTTAACATGTTTTTTAAGGTTGTAACCCCATAAAAAGGTTGTATTTTGCTACATCAGTAGGTTTTTCCAGTTGCTAGGGATTAGCCTTTATCAATGAAATAAGGTGCAAAGTCCAGTGTCTTCATTTAAAAGACAGCAGTGGTTGATGCTGTGATGCTGTGACTCTTAAGATGATCTCTTAAGATGAAGGATAGATCTTGAAATTAAACCCATAAGTATTTTTCCTGGAAAAAAAAAAAATTGAAAATGGCAAATTGCAAGAAACTCATTTGAGAAATACTTATTAGAGGAGGAGAATGGTAGTGATTAACCAGAAGTTAAATTTTGGGCACATATACTGGTGTGATGTGGTTTCTTTTCTAAAATGTTACATTTTAGAAAATGTTACAATTAAAACCAGAAAAAATATTTTATTTTTCTGTGGCAGATCTGTGGGTGTCACACAGAAGGTTTGGGCAGTTGTGCTCCCAATGACAGTGACAGATACATGACCTGACAATTCCAAGTTTTCTACTTGAAGCAGAAAATTTCAAAAATTAGATTAACAGATAGCAAAGAATCTTGAGAACTTGTGGGGTTTTCTTAATTTTAAAATCCCAGATAAGCATGATACACTGAACTTTTTTATGTGTATGAACAAAGAATTGCATTCCCAAGGTGATGTGGTCATGGTATCACAATCCATCCGTTTTGTGATGGATAGTTTTGAGCTTTCTGTACTGGACTTGAGGTTCTGTGAAGCCATTGAGAAAAATGTGCCATCAAGGAAAATAATCTGGGTTTTTCGTGATTCCTTCATGAATTGCTATTTAGTACATGCTGTACTGAAATAAATGTACATGTAATTACCTATGAATATTTTCTCTTTTACACCTGCTTATGTACTTGGGTGTGCTTTTCTGAGGAGATCTGTAGTTGATTAAAATTACTGTGAGTTTTCTTCAGATAATTGATACCAAATGAACCTGTGCACCATGTGTGTATGCATATGTGCAAATACATAAAATTATGCATATATATATGCACGTAGGTGCATATGTATGCGCAGATAATGGGAAATATCTTTCACTTAGCAATTAATTTAATAGTCTTCAGTCTGTGTGGCATCTTAGAGGTCATTCTGCACCACAGTGTTTTGTGTTTTCCTCTGCACTGGTGCTATACAAACCTATAAAAATGCTAATTGTCCCCAGGAAGATGTAGACTGTTTTAAGTGTGTATGGGATTGTTTTTCAGCCTCGTGATATAGAAGGAGGTGTTATTTCAGGTTTATAATTTGAATGTGTACATAATTTGAATGGATACAACTTTGACAGTTTATTACTTAGAAAAGAAGGAAAAAGACAGTGCTGTGTTGTTCTTCAGCGAATTGATTGCTAGGAACATGTTATTGACTTTGGTGATAATATCATTATATATTTTAGGGTCATAAAATCAAGAAATTTAGGTTATGCCCTGAGGGCTTCACACATTTAAATAAAGGATATAACCATTTCCAGGATTATTGGTTTAGATTAGCAGGTGCTATGGCAAATGTTTAGTGCATTACGAGGACAGAAAGAGCAACAGTGTTCTTATTGCTGTGATGCTTTGCTTTATTTTCTTGTTCTGTTTAAGAAATGCGCTCAGTTACAGATCCCCTGGGAGGACAAACAGCGTTTGCCCTAAATGTTAGCTTACTAATGCAGTGTTAGCTCAGTGTTCTGTTGGGCTAAGAGCCGAAATCAGGTGTAATCCTTGACTTGTACCAAGAGTGAGGATAAGTCTTCTTGAAACACTCAGTAAAATACACAGTGCCTGGGAAGCAGACCTTGAGTCTTTTTCAGGCTGCAAGATTAAGAGCATTGTGGGGAGCAAGATAATTTAATGCAAACACAGCTCTCCCTCTTGCTGTCAAAGGCAGGGTGTGGTACTGCCTTGGGCACATCTTCCCAAGGAGGTCTAGTGCCTGCTGCTGGGTACGGCCTCGGGAGCATCTGCCTCTGTCACTCAGGTCACGCTGTGGATCTTCCACAGTAGCTTATTTCTCTCTTGGACTTTTTACCAGTCACCTCTTGGGATTGACTGGATTTGAGGTTGAGTACTCGGGGGTTTGGGTTCAGGGCTGTCTCTAGCTTGCCTGAGGGAGTCTTGGTTTAATTAAGGTATATTGCCTTGAATAAAAATGATTGACTGCATTACAAACCTTGTTTTTTTTACTTCTACAGTAGCTTTAGGGAGATGGATAAGGTAACCTAACACTAATCATGCTGATATCTCTGCTTTAGTTGCGAGCTCAGAAGCACTTTGCACCACTCAGCTCTGGGGATTTGTTGTTCTCTAAAAGGCCATGAAAGTCCAAGTGCAATGTCACAACTCAGCAGCAAAAGGTCATGTTGTCCTACTCATGCAGGAGCAGGGGGTCCAGCTGGAACACATAGGGCTTAAGGGTGTATGGTGACATCTACAGAAGTAGATAATAATAAAATAATTACTCTAACATTTACATTTTGAGGGCCTCTGAGGATTATACGCTGCAAACAAAACTTTTCTTGCCTGGGTCAAGAGTGGCACATTTTCTAATTAAAAGTGATCCTCTTCCTAAACTGAGTTTGTGTGACCTTTTTAGTGGGTTTTTGGCTTCCTCAGAAGGTGGAAGATGTGAAGGAGGAAATATTGACCCCATTTATTACATGGAAGGAAAAGGGGGGCACTTTCTTGGGTGGGTTCCTGGCACAGAAAGCTCTCTAGTTTAGTCATTTAATGTTATCACTCACCCTCCTCCGAAGCTTAAGAATTACAGCCTTGTAATTCAGATATCCCTGATTTATGAAGTTTCAAATACAGAAAGAACCTTGTTCAAGAACGGTCATTAAAAAGAATTCCTTTTTCTTTTTTAATGATGAGGTGCTTATGAGAGTCTGGACTATCTGCTTTCTAAGTGTCCGATGTGCAAACACAGTATCACCCCACATAAATCTCATACCTCATGGGTGCTGTAAAATCGTCTGTACTGACAGTGTCGTGCAGTAGTTTCCTATGCAGGTAGAAAGTTTTTCAGTGCTGATTGCAACACCAAAATTTGAGAATATGGCATGAATATGGATGGGAGGAGAGCTGGGTATACGTGAGAAATGGTGACTGTTGCAGATGGCTGATGTACAATATAGGGCAGCGTGTGTCTGTGTGCATGCTCTGTGCTTTGCACGGGACATATGCTCTAGGGTTTTACGGATGAGTTTGTACTCTCTAGTAATTTGCAGCTTCCACCGCAGTTTCAAATATCTACATCATTTTCAGGTTGATGATTTTTCCCAGTCATTTATCCCAAAAGCACTTTATCCTACTTAATCTGGGTCATAATTGACATGGGACTCGTGCGTAAGCGGAACACAGCCATGAGGTGTGTTTGAATGGGCTGTTAATGTCAGGGATTTAGTTACGTGCAGTAAAACAGATCAGAGGTTGGAATAAGTATAAATGTTCAAATAACTGATGAATGCAAGGTCACAGTCACGACTTGGACTCAGAAGACACTCTTGAACACTTACATACTCGTGCTATTAGCTCACAGCTGCCTTTGGCCCTAAGGAAGACATAAGGTTGGAAATTTCTGGTAAGGAAGCTGTTGGAATTGGATTGTATTTATTGCAAATCAACAGGATATCTTTGCAAGTATAAAAGACATATGGAAAAATCCACTGTTATCGTTGTACTTTGTTGTGTCTCCAGATGTTTTCCCTCCTGCCCTGCTCTGGAGGCTGAAAGTGGAAAATGTTTTTTCATTGTTTTAGGTGATGGTGCCAACATCTGCCTTGATGTTTCCCTGGGGAATGTTATTAGCACTGCTGAGAGTTTCTGATGCATCATTTGTGTCTCACTTGCCTTTTTTTTTTTTTTTTAATTTTAATACAATATAATGTAAGAGTGTGAAGTTTAAACCCTGATCAATTCTTTTGAGGGAGCAGGGGTGAGAACAGATCAAGGGGAACAGTTGGCTGGCTGCTGAAGTATCACAGCAGCACTTAGCAGCTGCCTTATTTTTAAGGGGCTATGAATGAGGCATAAAACATTGCTCTGAGCTGATATTGTTCTTTGAAAGAAATAGCATTTGTGAACTCAAACATACTTAAAGATCTCAAAATGCTTAATATAGCTCCATTTTTTAATATACATTTAATCCATCATTAGCTCACAGCATGGACAGTGCTCTACTCTGGGGGGAGAGAAGAACCAAATGAGTGTCTTCATTTGGAAGTACTCTTTGCTGATTATATATATTCATAATGGTATTGTAAAAATTTCAATTAGTTTTGAACCTAAAGTTTATTCATCCGGTTGATGGGTGTGTAAATTAACAAGTTGACCCAAGTTTGACTGCTGAAGAAGGTACTTCTAATAGAAATGCTAAACAAAATAACATTTTCCCCCAAAGCTTCTGTTCTTCTGCTTATCAAAAACCAGCTGCACAGTAGTAGATTTTATTAATTTTTCAGTGCTTAAATCTGACCTTTTAAGTAGGAATGAGCTTTGGGGCAAGTTTGGGCCAGAATTTTCAAATGTAGGTGTCTAAAACTAGATTCTGACCTGTGGTTCATTTATAGAAGACACTGGTTCCTGTTTCGTTCTTTTACACCAACTGGAAGGATGGGGCAGAATCTTTGACTAGAGCTCTTAGGTGGTAATAGTGTAAATTTTAGCAACGTCAGACCGTGTTGTTTTGGAGGAATCAGTTGGGTCCAAGAAACTAAAAATGCTTTTAAGATCTTACTGTTTTGCTTGCTTATTTGTGCCTTTAATGTTGTTTTTTTTGTTCCTTGTTTGGTTGCAATTATTTACAGCTCACTGCTGGTTTTTTGAGGTCCTAGCAAGAAATTCCACAGACAGCTGCAAAATATGTTTTTAATCAATTTTAGGAAGATTCATTCCTTAACTAACATATTTCTTCCAGCTAAGACAGAGTAAAAGCTGTTTTGCAGATACTCAGGGAGGGGGGGACAGTCTTCCTGACAAAAACGTCCCTTTCGTAGATTTCTGTGGTGTCACAGTCATGTGGTTCAGGCCAGTCAGAGCGTTATAATTTAGGTACATTTGATGGTGTGGTTTAACCCCAGCTGACAACTGAATACTGCCCAGCCACTCAGTTCTCTCCCAGCAGAATGAGGGGAAGAGAACTGGAACGGTAAAAGTGAGAGAACTCGTGGGTTGAGATAAGGATAGCTTAATAGTTGAAATGTTGATGGTGGTGACATTTTTATTTTTATTTTGGTAATGGGAAGAAAAATTGTGGAAAAAGAGAAGTAAAACGAAAGAAAGACAAGTGATGCCAATGAAAAACTGTTGCTCACCACCAACCAATGTGCAGCCAGTCACAGAATCATAGAATTATTTGGGTTGGAAAATACCTGTAAGGTCATCGAGTCCAACCATTCCCTCAGCACTGCCAAGCTCACCACTAAACCATGTCCTCAAGTGCCACATCCCTGTTAAATCCCTCCAGGGGCAGTGACTGCAGCAGTTCCCTGGGCAGCCTGCTCAGCACTATTTCCAGCACAAATTCAAAACACAGCCCCATATGAACTCCTATGAATAAACCCAGGACAATTGACCTTATCCATACACTGCTCTCTTACCTCCAATTGTTTTTTTATTAAGAAACATATTTGCCTTTTTTTAAGCTTCTCAGGGTGAGCCTGAAAGAGCAGCCTTTGCTAGTTACATTTTTTTTTTTAGTATGCCTATAAGCAAAAAGAATAGGAACAAGGAGACTATTTCTTGTGGGGGTTCTAAAGCAGCACTATTCTGTAGGCAAATAATATAATTTGGTTTTCCATCTTTCAAATGTTAATAGCCTAAATGCTGTTGATACAGTTAGATAAGTCAGTATACAAGGAAATAGTAGTATGTTTCTGTTGCTGTTTTGTCTGCAAAATGTGGAATTCTCGTGTGTATTGGGATTAAAACAACCCATACAGATCACAAGTTTTCAGATCCACAAGCTCTGATTCAGGTTTATCTCTTACTTCTGCAAACCTAATTTGTGTGCAAATTTTGTGCAGAAGACTTTGTATGGCAACAATTCCACTGTGAATTCATTTGAGGCAGTGAGGCCAAAAGGTTTTATTGAACTAGTACTTTCCTTCTAATTTTATTGAAATGTTTGCGTGTTTCGGTGTTGATGTAGGAGTTAGATCTAATTTGCCACTTAATTGTGTTTATTCATTTATTTTGCTTTGCACTCATGTAAATTGCCTTGTTTCCCTTTTGTCTTTTCAGGTCAGGATCGCAGTGAAGCCACTTTAATAAAGAGGTTTAAGGGTGACGGTGTCCGATACAAAGCAAAACTGATTGGGATAGATGAGGTTTCTGCAGCACGAGGAGACAAGTTATGCCAAGACTCCATGATGAAGCTCAAGGTGCAGTGAAACTTGTAATACTTAATATTATGGAGTCAAAGGGAGCAAATTTCAGCTTGAACTTCTACTCGTTCTCCTTTCGTGACACTGAGTCTTGGTCTGGTTAATTATGTATTGAAATCAGTCAATTTTACATGAACTCCTGGCTGGTATTGCTTATCCTGGTTTAATTTTCATACATTATCTCTGAGTTCAGTAGTTTTTCGTGATTGACACCACTGCAATTTGTCCACAAATTATAAACAACACATCTGCAAATTGAATAATGTTATTATGCAAAAGGGGAAGTAAAGCACTGTGGAGAGAAATGGTGTATCAGAATATTTTCTATGATGTTGCTAATCAACTACAGCCCTGCCTATGGCTGTTATGTCCTATGGGGACAGGCAGGAAGGTGTTAGTGATGGTGTTGGGTGTAGGTAGCCAGATATAGAGGGGAACTGTGTTCTCAATGGAAGGAGAATGCCTTGCACCTATAATGGCAGGACTGATGGGTTACAAAATCAGGAGGCAGTGCACTGGGAGGATGGAGCATGAGATGATAAAGAGAAGTTCCCAGAGTTTTGGGGAAGAAATGGAGCAGTGACAAGGGCAGATTTGAGTAGACTGTAAACTTGGAGAGTAGACAGAGTCTGAAAGCACCAGTGGTGTCAGAGCGATGATAGACATCTCTCTGGCTGAGTCTTTTCTCACAGCCCTCAAGGAACATGAGAACCGTCTATAGGAAGCATCCTTTGCCTCACCCTGGGACATGTGGAAGAGCTGGTGTTGTTGGGAAGGAGGGATAGGTTGTGTTTTCCTGGAGTGCAGTGTTGGCTGTTGACTTGCCATCTGCACTGTAGGTTACCAGCTAGTTCTAGGAGTAAACCCTTTGCAGTTTTTTCCCTCTTTTTATTTCCTGCCAGTCCTCTCCCCACCACTCTGCCAAGAGAGCTGATGGATTTCTATTGCTGATTTTTTCAGGAGGAGAAATCACTAAACGGTGTCTTGTTCACTACCAACCCGCAGGGTTCCAATCCCAACAATCCAGGAGGAATAAGTTATTCATTAAGAAACAGCATGGGGTGACATCCCTCTTATGGTTCAACAATCTAAAAGCAAGATCTGGTAGATAATTTACAAATCAGTTTTATGGAAAGCAAAAACTAATCTGATCTAGAAGCTGTTCTGTTGATATGTCACATCAGCCACGATAGTCCTACGTGATTTAAATGTGTGCTGGATATTTCTCACTGTTTGACAGTTTTTAGAAGGAAGTGGGGAGAGTTGCTACTGTTCTGCTGCACAAGCTTTTTTTGTCTCTCTTCTCCATGGATTACCATTTCCATGTCTCCCAGATGCCTGATAACCTGTTTGCGTTGTGGGAATATTGATCTAAACAGTTCTGGGAAATGACTAAAACTATTAAGGAAAGGGAACTCTAGAAATTCATGTTTGGTGGCATAACATGAAGTTTCAGGCTCTGGAAATCCAGTGTCCAACAACATGAGTTTTAAGGCCACCCATAAAGTTTTGGGGTGACTTTTGGTATCATGTCTGTGTAATGGCAACAACGATCTCATGAAGGTCTTAGAGGTTAGTGGTTCTTAAAACATGTTGAAATTTCAGATAGCCAGATAAAGGCTAAATATTTTCATTTATTTAGGAGTGCAGTTGATTGCATTTGATCTTAGTACAGTGCTGTTGGTCAGGACAGGCTCCTGAGAAAGTGGAAACAGAAGCTACTATTATAGTTACACTGAGTTAGAATGGTGCACAGGATGGTATTGGCAAGTTCAGTTAGAAAGTAAAGGTTTGAGTTTACAGTACAGGTGTAGTTAGATTTTGAGAAGAATATTTTTCTTCTATAAAAAGCTCAGTTTGCTTATTCCAAATACATGTGCTCATGAAGTAAACTGAAGTTTGTTGGCATTTTCTTTCCTCTGCTGCTTGTTGGGTTTTTTCCCTTAAAAAAAAAACAAAAAAGAAAAGAAAAGAAAACAGAGCAGGTCATAGCTGGGAAAAGTGTGCTAGAAATGACCTTCATCTTCCATAAAAAACAAATTTCATGGAGGATTAACTAGTGCAGTGGTTGGAAGTAGGAGCACATTTGAAATGCTCTCTGAATAGCATAAAGAGATGTGGTTCCTTGAAAAAAGAGAAGAAGCCAGAAGTAAGAGGGGGACTGTTCCTGGGAAACCTTGAAGTTTTCCTAGAAAAGTGGGGAATAGTCCACAAGCAAATTTGTGCTCTGCTGTGGCACCTGAAAGAGTCATGAAACCAACCAAACTGTTCTTTTTTTCCATAGGGAATTGTTGCTGCGGCTCGTTCGAAAGGAGAACATAAACAAAAAGTCTTCTTAACAGTTTCCTTTGGGGGAATCAAAATCTTTGATGAAAAGACAGGGGTAAGTAAAATGATCATTTGATGGAGCAGAATTTAATCTTTTCATGGAGGCTACTTAAGACTCCTCAGCAGTACAGGTCAGGTGACTTTTGAGGGTCTCATGACAAGGGATTAGGATTAGAGGTGAGAATTGCCTTGGTCTGGGCTCCTTGTGTCAGGGGTAAGCTGAGGGGATGAAAACAAGCTGGAACAGGGAGCTGCAGACAACTCCAGGAGAGTGAAGCTGGTTTTCCCCACTGATACCTGAGATAGAGAAAAGGAAGGGCAGTGCAGGCTGGGGAGCAGCACACACTTAGCTGGGATTGTCCTTAAAATGTCCCAGGTTAGTCAAAGGAATTTCTGTCAGATCCATAATTCCACACGAAAGCAGTAGTCACCATAGTGTGATATATCCTATTAACAGCAATGCCAGCCTTCAGTGAGGAACCCGGTAACCATCAGAATCGGAGCTCATGTGTTGTCAGTGGTAGAAAAATTATATATTGTATGGAATGGGAGGCAAAAGACACTGGAAAGTTTGAGGTTGCTGTGTGAAGCAGCAAGCAGTACCTTTCCCAGTAGTATCTGATTGAGGAAGTTGCTGAGATTTCCATGTCTTACAGTTTTTGCTACAGCGATACCATGTTTGATTTTTTAAATTGCTCCAAAAGAAGAAACCTAAGCAAAACATTATACTACTTAGATATAAAGCAACAACACACAAACTGTTTTAATCATAATTAAGAAGATTTTTACAGCAGTTTAAGCTCTGCCTTGAATTTTAAAAAGCTCTTGATTTAATCTTTTGGAAGATTAACTATTTAACATGATGCCAGAAATAAAACCCTACTGATGATAGATGAAATTATCTTTGCCAGTTAATTTATATTATTAGAAAATCAATGTCATTGAGCTCACTGATACGTAATATGAGTAGTTAGTAATGAAAAGCTCATTTGGGATGTGTTGTGTACAGCCTGTGTAAAGTATTCATACAAAAGCAGTGTTGCAGAGAACATTGCTGGGGTTACAGAAAATAGAAAATGTCAGAATTAGGACTGTCAGTCAGTGAAAATTGCACTCAGGCCACAGTTACTTTCCTAAGACTAAAGCCTTTTCTTGGAAAAAAATGAAAAAGAAGAAAGAGAAAGACCAGTCCTTTTGCCCTTGGCTCTGAATGCTTGTCAAACATTGGATTTCTCTGCATAGAATAAAGAGGGAAAAGGGAATGTGTTTTAGGAACAAAGGTGTCCTTTATTCCAGGATAATTTCCTGCAGCATCCTACACACTCTCCTGTCTGCAGCTGGTGAGGTGGGGACATGGGAACAGTCTCCTTCATTTCATAACTCTGACACCATATACTCTAAATCTGACACATCTATATCATCCTTATAGTAAACCTGTCACTCACTCACTGAGGCTTAGAATGAAACCTCTAAATCCACCTTCCAAATGTCTGCCCCTGAGCTGCTGGAGTGATGGACAGGTGTATTGAGTTGTCCTTCTTGGAACAGGACTGTGACAAAGGGCTGTGGGAAGCTTTCGACATCAGTTTTTACGTGTTTTGAAAGCAGGAGAAACACACTTTCCATGCCAAGGTTTTGAAGCAGGAGTGCGTGAAATCCCCTACTAGTTATTCACAGCCACCATCCCTTTGGCTTTTTCTGTGGCTTGGGTCTCTCTATGTTCTGAAGTTTCACACCTTGTCCCATTCTTTTCGTAGACTCTCTCATTCAACCTGTCTCTGCTTTGCCATGAGTTGTCATCTCATTCCCATTTCTGTTGGGAATCTCAGCATCTGAAATACACAAATTAATGGACACATCCTGGCAGAGCTCTGGGCTCTTGGAGCACTGCTGAGGCAAGATTCTTCCCACAGCACAGGAGACAAATATTTAGGGATGATGCGCCATGTCTCATCCAAACAGCTATGGCTCATCCTGGTGGAATGCTGAGAGATGTCAGTTGGCAGAGCAGTAAATGAGACCATCTATGTAGTCTCACCTCAGTGTCTCTGTGCTAAAATGACCCCAAAGAAAGCTGCATCACTGCTATGATGAGGAACCTCCTAGAAGGCAAAATAAGGATGTTGTAATTCAGTGATGTAGGACACTGCCAATCCCATCCTTGATTTAGAAAATCCCACAAGCTGGCAAAACTGCGGATTTACAGTTTCTTGGCCTGGATCTTTTGATGGGAAGGAAGCAAAAGGGGTTGCAAGAAGGTTATGTTTTTCTCACACTGATCTTCTGATATCCATGTTGAACTTTAGAGTTTTTAAAGTTTGGAGACTAATGTTTACGTTTATACAGTAGAGAAAAAAATAGCCCTTAATAGGGAATAGCCAAATAATCCTGCATTTCCTTTCTCCTCCTTAAACAGCCCGCTCTGTCCCCCACATCACTTTCTCCCTTAGTTGTATTTCCATGATTTTGGAGTTTCCAAAAGGATATTTTGGGCAACAGGGCTCATATTTTTGTTTATTTTTAAAGATTATTTACCTCACTTTTGCCATTGGCTATTGCTATCACGTCCGCCACAGTGGCAGTCTGGTGTGATAGAAAAGAGAAAAAAAATATTCTGAAAAAATGTGGGCTTCTGTATGCTGAGTGTCTTGTAGGCTGCCATTGGATTTTAATTTATCACAATAAAAAAATCAATTTGTAGCTCAAAACTAGCAAATTTTTTTTAAAATTGGCAGTGTCATAGCTGACTTCATACCGATGATTTAGGGGAATTACTCCATAATTCGTTACAGATGAAGGGCTGTAGTTGGGTTACTACTGAAAATGATAAGCAGGTTTTTTTCCTCCTGTACTTTATAGCTCTCTTTAATATGTTCCAGACCTAATACTTATCAAAAAATATTGATTTCAATAATGCTATTATTCCAGCCATCAGGAATTCTGCCCTTTGAGTAAATTTATCCATGAAGGAGACTAGGGTGAAGGTGGAATGTCATTTGGAAAGAGTTTATCTCACCAAGAAAAATGCAAGAAGGATTTGCTGCAAGTTTACACTGTATATGCAATACAATATAGTTCCTCTACAGAAATAATAACAGTCCTTTCTAATATACCATCATTCCATACCATGGATCCATCCATCTCACTTGCTTTCTCCAGAATATGTTTGCCAAATATATACCTCACATGAGGGAAATACATCTCTTTGTCTTTTTAACATAAAATAATCTACCATAATTATTGCTAAACCCATACTTTCTCTACCCAATGCCACTTGAGAGATTTCATGTCTGCATATTATATGAAAATAATTTTTCATCATTTATTCTGTCATATCCATCTTGGTTATATCTCATGCTGCAGTATATTCTTCATTAGTCATATTTCATGAGAGTTCTTTTATATTTTCAAAAGCATGTAGAAGGCAAAAATGCAAATAATTGTATTATGTTATTTAATATTCTCCTTTTTTATTATTATTATATGCTATTTGATATTCTCCTATTTTCAGTTCCACCTAAGGGTGGAACTTAGTGGTTGATGATTTCCTTACAAAGCAACAAAAGCCATAACTCTGCATATAGATGGATATGCAAAATTTTTAAAGGCCCATCATTGTTGGTTAGCTATTTATGAGTGTTATTTTGTTAATCACACACATCAGGCCATCTCCCTGTGATAGCTTAGTAATGCTTCATTAGACGTGCGTGACTAATATGGGCTCCATGAAGAGCCTGTAATTGTCTCATTGTTTATTTATGTGACAATAAATCTTTGTTTACTGTAGGTTACTTTCCAAAAATGTATTTGAAACTAATAATTAAATTCTATAAAATGCTCGGGAAAACATTTTCTTCTGGATTCATGCAGTGAGCTGTGCTTTTAAACTCTTGTTATTTCTGGTTGACTTTAATGGAAAACCCAGACATTGTGAAAAAGAAATAAGATAAAAGCAAAAATTAGCTATTTGGCTTTAAGTAAAGAATTATTTCTGTTAAAGTAAAATTTTGTATCAGATCATGGATATGAAAATTACCAGAATATGCCATAATATATAGCTCTGTATGAGGTATTGTTATAGCTTAATTATTTATCTAGATTCCTCCATTGTCCAAAAAGCATGGTAGATTGGTGTCAGTATCTTATTTATTTATGGCAAATACCCTGAACAGATGGATTGTAACCCAGTTGATGGGTTACAGTGGAAGGGGGACCAGAGCTTACCTGTAGCATTTCATACAAAAAAGTTAATTTTCCTTTTCCTGATGGCAACAGAACTAGTTATTATGTTTCTGCTTTAAGTCTTAAGTCTGCTTGTGCTCAGGTTGTGTTGTTCTTTTCTAGTGAGATAATGTTATGGCACTGGTATGTTATGCCAACATCTTGCCCATCTTCCTGAACTTTGGAGCTGTGTTGACCTTATAATGCACAGATTTTTCGAACTTCTTTCTCTAAAGCTTCCAGCATGTTCCAAGAGGTTTATGCTGATAACCCCTGGATTTGCTGCTCTTCTCCATTTGATGTGAATGATGATGTTAATTATGCTGATAGATTGCTAACAGGACAGCTAAACTTGGCTGAAAGAAAATTTTAGCAAGATTAAGATTCTCAGTTTTGGCAGAAGATACCTCATTTAAAATATACCAAAGGTACTTCTTGACTTTACTGGAAATCTGTTGGTTCTGGCATCTGTGACCAGAAATCGAGGTACGATTATGGATCTGTAGTTATTCCTTGAAGCACATGTGCTGGAGCAGATGAAATGTCAAACTGTCAAGTCTCTATCACTGAGCATCTCTGAATACTTAAAAATAGAAATAAAAGAAGTAATTAATTCCTTCTGCTCTCTACACTGCTCTGCAGTGAGCAGGAGAGATGGTGTGATTAGTTCACTGAATTTTGTGTTTGCCAGAGTGTGGTACTACCCAGGAGACCGCTGGTAATCTCTGCCTGAGGCTCCCAGAGGTGGTTTTTGTCTTTGAAACTTCCTAAACTTCCTGCTGCCCTCTTCATGGCTCATCTCAGGTGCAGTGCTTAGAGAGCATTTTACCTGATCAGCTGATTTTGCTTGTAGTCCTCCACCTGGCCTCCATGACTCTTGCCTCTGAATTTAACCCCCGTGTCCCTAGTTTCTCTCCTGCAGTTTTCATCTGGGATTTCATGGGTGTTCTCTGTCCTTGATCTCTTTTTCTTCCTGACATGCTTTTTATCAGAATTATTTCATTTGCAACTATAAAGTTGCTTATTGTGTTGAAACAAATGATGCCAGCTCTGTCTTCTGTTCAAATCTTGATCTGTCTTTCCAGCCCTCTCTTTACATGTTTAGCCAACAGCTCAAGCTTAATGTGGCTAAACCAGGCCTTTTAATCCTGACTCCCAAAGGTCTTTCTCTGACCTCCTTTTCAGAGAGCTGAGGAAAATATCAGCATCATCTATTATTCAGCCCTGTAACTTCAGCAGCCTTTTTTAGCCAAGTGTTGTTTTTGTTTGTGAAATCCAGGGTAACTCCAGATCTTGCAGAATCTTTCTCACCTGCTCCAAAATACAGCATTTACTGTCATGCTTACAGTTAAAACCCAGTCCTGCCTCTCTTCATCTCATGTCTCAATTGTTATCCTTTTCTTTGTCCTTGACAAATTTGGCTTTTATTTTTGAAATCCATCGTGACTGCCAAAATTGCTATCTCAGCTTATTCTTTTGATCATGTCACACTTCCCTTTGCATTCCTGTGCTGAATCTGCCTTCTCTATTTGATCAGCCCTTTCCTGAACTGTTTTTTTTTCAGACTCTTCATGGCTGCCTTTACTCTTACCACCTTTCAAGGAATCAGTCCATCATGCATCATTCGTTTATTAAGTTTTTCTAATAAATGCCTCCAGGTCTCTTCCCATCTTGCCCATCATACTTGAGAGTTCATGCAGTACCCCCTTGTTTTTTCTTTAAAACACTCCCATGCTGCAAAGTTGTTGGTTTATGAGGAGGAGCTACTGCAGTCACGCATCCCAGAGGTCTCCTGAGGGGCATCTGTCCCTTAGCTCTCAGAAACTGGAATGAAAGTATAAACTCCCTTTTAATTCAGGTTTTTTTAATCAGCATTACCTATTTATAGGAAATTTTTTTTAAGAAATGTTTGATCTCGGACCACGCTGAGGACTTGTAAGGATTGCAATGAGAAACATACTGTGTAATGACAATAAAGAGCAATAACTGAAAAAGAGCCAAGTCAAATTTTGCATGTGCAGTTGAAAATGGTGACATTTAGGGCCTTTCTTGTGCATTGTCCTCAGCTTCTGCCTGCAGAAGATCTTCTGGCTGACTGGGAGTCAATCTCTGTTCCTTGACAGTTTCCATCTTTCTTCTTGTAAATATGAACAGTAAAACATGGCATTTACTGTTCTACATGCAATAAATGTGTCTAATTAGAATATGGCAGAGGGCTTAAAACCCTGCATTTTACTCTTACAAGGTATTTATAGTCTTCTGATATCTCAAAAGGGAAACAATTATACATTTCATGAATAACATTTGACAGTTAGCAAAATGTAAATGTCAGAAGAACCTACTGGCTTAATTACATCCCTTATTGACTATTGTAATTCATTTATTATTGGCCCTCCAAACTGGGCCCTGGACAGTTTGGGTGGTTCAGAGTGCTCCACAGGGATTTTTAATAGCCACAAGCTTAGAGTTACATTCTTTAGATGCCCAGTTTGCTGTGTGAGGATTGTAAAAGCCCTGTGTGTTATGGCAGTTTTGTTCCTGTGGAAAAAAAGAACCTGAAAGGCAAAATTTGGGTGTGGTTTTGCACATCATGAAGTCTTGGGGATCTAGAGCTTTGATTTGAACCTTTTGTCTTCCCTCCTAACACTTGGCATACAGAGGAAGGCTGAATTTTTCCTCAATCCTCTCATCTGGAAAAGCTCTGATCTAGAGCTGAGTTCAGCCTTCTTGTGGCCAGAATCTGCAGGAATTGCCTCATGAGATCTCTTACCCTGGTTGGCATGAAGATAAAATGAAGCTATTCCAGACATTTTATCCAAATTGAAATAATTTGTGCTATTTTGTTGTAGTTATGGGGGGTTTTTTTCACTGTGAAAAGGGTAAAAAGTTGATTGCTTTCATAGAGGCAGAAAATGAGATTTTATGAGTTTAGTGATGGTCTCATTTGGCTGTATCTGGCCACCTGTTGTTTAATCCAAACACCCCAGGATGGATTTAAGAAAGGGAAGTAGTGCTTACATATGCATACATAATGCACTCTGCATTATGTTATGGAGAATCTCACTATTACATAGTTACAACAGTGGTGTATAGCAGTTCCCAATAATAGACATTATGAATGTTGGCATATTCCCAAGTGCCATTTGGCTTCCATTGCATATGGGGATGGGTATCTGTGTGCAGAGCTGTTGTAGTAAAAATTACATGCCAAAACTTATGATTCTGTATAATTTAAATGTTTGGTATGCTTAAGCAGAATTTGGGGTGAATTTTGCTAAGAAGCTGAAATTCAACATGTTTGTTGTTATGGATCCTGTTACACAGTGGAGCTGAACAGGATCCCTCCTATTGTTCCACGGCAATAAACTCATGGTATAGGGTTATACTGAGGTGGGGAGGGAGATTTGCCTCTAGTCACTACCCTTTTGTGATCCAGATAAATAAGTTAGGATGTGAGTGGCACGTTGTGGTTCTGCTGTCTCCAGTAGAGCCATATTACTTTTTCCAGCTGCAATTTTGTCTTACAGAAGAGCACCCAAAATAGAGAATTATGTGCAAGTATTGGCATTTTTAAGACAGGTTAATGCATCACACAGTAGAGGAAAATTTCAAGTCCATTTTCAGCACACCTGGAATTACAATGGCTGGATTTCAGACTGCTTGGGAAAGGATTTAGCAAGAGAAGTGCTGACATAATAATAGCACAGGCAGCTGAGATACTCTGAAACCTCCCTGGAGAGCAGTGGGGGACCTTCAGCAGGTACCAGAACAGAAAGTTACATCCCCCTTTGAAATCCACTGTTTCTTGTGGAGATGGATGGGAAACATTACACCCCAGGTGTGCTGATAATTTTCCTTCCTATTCAGTGCATTTTATCTGGTGGGCTGCTCTGCAATTTTGGGTTTGCCCTGGTAGTAGCAATAGTACCAAGGATGTTTTTGAATTCCTGTGCTACCTTGTGGACTGTTTAACCTCTCCTACTGCTGGGGTCAGATGCAAGGGGGGCAGATGTCCTTCACTTGTCAGGGCAATGGGAGAGGGAAACTGCATGAAGGATTACTTTTAAATTTACCTGGAGTTCGCAGGATGATAGTAACAGATACCTACTGGAAATGAAATCAATGGATGATGCTCTGCCTTCAGGAACGTGTTTGTGTTTACAGGGAAGTCATCAAGAGCTTTGTTCAGTCTGGTAGAGGTAAATAAACACCTTTTTCCCCCTCCTAGTTTATGTCATGAAGTGGTCCTGTGGAAGGAGAAGAGGAGGCAATACCACTGCCACTGGCTGCTCTTATTTGTCAACACTTAGCAAATACAAATACGTGTTTTTATGCCCATCTTTCAGTTGAAGAAGTAATAAATTTCACATAACAGTAGAGCTTTGCTTAATATAAAAATAACTGGGCATAAAAGTTGTCTTCCTAAATGTGATCATTGTACTCCATGACCTTTGTGGTGGATGCACTGTGTACTCAGCATGTGGGCAGCCATGTGTCACAGAGCCCAGGGGCTGGAACAGCGGCTCCTGTTGTGCTCCCAGCACCCGGTGGTAATCGTGGAATTACAGCAGTGCCTGACGTGTCCCTGAATTGTAGCATTCTACCTGTCTCTGCTGTTAATACTTCTTAATCCTTTGTGGGTCCCATCCTAATTCTGCATCATTCTGCTCCACAGCAACATTCCTGCTGATTTCAAAGGCAGCATTGAGAATAGGTGAGGCAGAACACTAATTAATTGGAGTGCCTTGACATTTAAAGCAAATAAGTGTAGGTATCTGAAAATACTACATATGGCTCCTAGCCCTGGGTCTGCATAGCTCAGAGTATTTTTTTTTCTTTTTAGATAATCAAAATAGGGATTTGAATCCAACTTTTTGATTATGTCCCTGCTTTTAAAAAGACTGAGTTGGTTTGTAAAAGGTTTTATATGCAGCCTTCCGCAATCTTTAAGTAGCCAAATGCTTTCCTGTGGATGATACAGGAATTTGGAAGTACTTTAAAGTGCAAAACACGTGTGAGTGTAACCTGTACATGCATAAGGCTCAGTGCTGAGCAGTGATGAGAGTGAAGTAATGAGTAAGTTCAGGTTTGATTAGGAGAAGACGTGCTGTGCACAGAAGTTGTAAGGAGGGGGAGAATGAAAGGGATAAGTAGTAGAAAACAAGCCAGCATCCATTCATCAAAGCTGTGAAAGGCCTTACTGCATACATTTAAGTAGAAGGTGAGGGCAACACTGCCAGAGACCTTTTCTGAAAGGCAAACCCTGCATGACACCAATGGCCAGGACAGAAAACTAAGGCAGGGATAGAGAAAAGCAAACCGAGTTGAGCTGTGCTCTCAGCTTAGCCAGGTCTGCATGCAGAGTGTTAATCAAACTTTGCTTTTAGAGGTTTCAATTAACAACAGAAGACTAAAACTAAACATTAATCCAGCTTTACATGAAATGAGCGGGGAAGAAACAACACTGGGGCATTAAAATGTGCAAATGGGAGCTTTAGGGATTTCTTGTGGAAGGCGTCAGGGCAGAGGTTACAAATACTCTCCATTGCCTGAGTTGAAATGTAGAACTGTAGAAACAAGAAATGCCAAACACCTACTAAGTTCAGCTCCAGAAATTCCTACCTTGGGGTAATTAGGGGCGGGGGGTGACGGGGGGCAGAGAGGAAGGAATTGAGCAAAAATTACCTGAAAGTTCTTTGTTCTCTTTTACAGTCTCTTTGAGGTTTACCTTTTACGTTTTATTTTATTCATATCTTAGCGCTCAAGTGCTGCACACACTTGTCATGTTGCTATGGGTGGTTTATATCCAAGGTGAAGTGTCTGTTGTGGGACCTGAACAAATGAAGGATTTATTGATGAATGATCCCATTTATGGGATTGTCTGAAGCTTATTTATATGTGCAATTGTAACTCAAAGGAAAAGGTTTACTCTCTTCTGTAGGAAGAGTGAAAACAAAATGTCATGGTCTTTATGACCAGGATAGATAGTTCATGATGCTGTTTCTGAACTGTAAAGCTCATCACTACAGAGTTGTCTTTTGCTAATGAGCAGATACCTCAAGTCCATCAACAGCCTTCAGCACCTTCAACACAGTTAGAATACTCTGCAATTGTACACCTCCAGTTATGGAATAGTCTGAGATCTCACAGTAAGGACAGAGGTTGTTCCTTAGTCTTTTCAAAACATACGCCATAACCTCTCAGGCCTGTTCTACATTGGAAAAAAAAATATCCAGCAGTTCAGATGTCTCTGCTGGGAACTAGGAGGATTTCTCATGATGATGAATTTCAGCAAAAGTAGTAGTAGAGAAAGGTGGGTTGAAAAGCTGTTTGTGGTATGGAAGGTAAACTGAAGTTTCGCATAACCACAGTGTCTGTGGAAGAGAGATTTCAGGATGTCACCTTTAGCTGTTGCTATATAACTATACATTGGCCACTAGATAATTAAGCCATTAGAGAGAAAGAGTTGGGCTGAGTGGATGTTGTCCAGATCTTTACTGGGCCACTGAAATCAGTCTATTGTTGTGGAACAGAGGATGTCTTGCATCTGTGCCTTGGTTTATTTCTGGTTATGAAATCACTTTTATATTTGAAAGGTATAAAAGTTGTGTCCTGGGATTGTCAACTGTTTTGTGTAATTTTCAATTGGCTCATGAACACAACAAACATACTGATTATACACAGTTTGTGAATTCACAGAATCCCTTTTTACTCTTTGCTCTGTACATGTGCTGTCTCTCAACCCCCTTTAAAGTCTTACTGAATTAGTCAGAGTATCTGGGAGATAAATAGAGAAATATAAACTAAATCCCCCTTGTCCTTTTTCCCCTTTTCCAGTAAAGTTTGTAGCACTGTGCAAGTAGATTTATGGTTCAAGAAAGTTGCTGTTTGATGACTATCCAGTGCAGGTTAAATTTTAGCATTACCAGTATGAGTAGGGTTTTTGTGATCTTTGCAAGCTCTGCTTTATGGAGTTAGTATGACAAATCAAGAGAATCAGCAGCTGCCTTTCACTGATGAGTTTTTCAAATCAGAGACTACAAGAAGAGGGTGGCTGATAATGCTTGCTGAATCTGAAGCAGTTAAGATCTGAGACAGTTAAAGCAAAAAAAAAATTACCTCCATATCTCCTAGGAGTTGTATGAAGGAATTTCTGTGCTGTTCATGTAAATCAAAAGCATTTCAAGAGGTGAGAAATATCGGTGTAAAGGAACAAAAGGACCTTGTAAAAAGTAAAGGCTGCTCAAAAGACATTCACAAGCTACAAAGCTGAACACAATAAAAATACAGATAAGTTCAGTGATGCTGTAACAAACTGTCTCATTACTGAATATTGTGCTCCCTCAAATTCGAGATTTAGTCACTGGGGGTCTTACAGACATCAGAGTCTATCAGGAAAAAATACAAGGCATGGTGAAAGGTGCTGCACTTTAGCTGTGTGAAAGCTGTTGCTGGAGAGTAGAGGGCAATATTGGCATATTTGTGGCTATTTTGTTCTACTGACTGCTTTGCAGAAGGTGGTGAGGTGTGTGCTAAGGGGGAATACACTCCTTTGTGTTACAGCCCTGGGAACCCAGCAGTGACCACTGGGCAACTGCCATCCCACAGAATGTCACAATACCTTATAGGCAAGTATTGTTAGTTGTACAGCACATTGACACAGTGACATGGCAAGGGAAAGCACTGGTTTACAGCCTATAGATTCAGTTTGGATTTGGGGCATATTGCGATGCTGAGCTGTTTATGGCCTAGTGGGGCCACTGACTTTGGTACCAATGGTCAGGTTTGCTTCTTCTTGGTATGGATGTGCAAATCCTTTGCTTTAACCGCCCTGATAAAACAATGACTGTGTCTGATGCAGAAGCAATAAGAAAATAGTACAGGACTCATGGGAAGCCCAGCATCACAGCTTTAGTGTAGCACATCTGTCTTTTCAAAGCTCTGTGAAAATGTTTCCTTGCCCTTTAGGATTTTCTTTGTCCTGGAACAATATTTGCAAGTAGATATTTAAAATATAACTTGGCCTTAATAGTAATTGGTCAAGGGTTTTGGATTTAACTAGCTACTTTCATTCTTGGGACAATAAAAATTGAAAAACCTTTGAAGTGAAGATACGAAATTGGTCATATGTGCATTCCAGTTTTGTTTTGTTCCTTTCCAAATTCATATATCTCATAAATGGATCTTCTGCATGAGCAACTTAGCATTTGCTTCTGAAGACAATGAACAATAACTAAATTCATATCTGGTCTTTGTCAGACATTATTACAAATTATGAGAGCTGGACAGAAGTTTATTACCTTAGGGGTGTTCTCTTTCACAAATTAGGTTCTTGGAGCATCCAGCTAGCTCAGTATCGTAGATCCATTCATCACAATTAGACTGCTGTGCTGGCAAAGCTATGTCCTGCTGCCTTAATTGACTCCACGGGTCTGGGATGAGGACAGTGCCAGGCCAGCTAAGAGCAACCCTGTGTGTCTGTTCCAGGAGGCACCAACGAGGACACTTGCCTTTGCTCTCTTAAGAATTTGTTACTCTTGCTCGCGGGTAAGATACAGGCAGTAGAAGGATACTTTTCATCAAGCAAAGGAAATGCTAAGGATTAATTTGGGTTTTAGCTGAGGCTGAAGTACTCTTTTAAGCTCTTTTTCTGAGTCCAACCAAACAGGCTGGGGTACTTTTGTGAAGTGCTTGTCTTTATTTAGGGTGGAGTGTATAGACTGAGCTGAGTGTAACCCTTCACTTGAAGACATGCTTGTCCTTACACATATGATCTTCCTCACTGAGTTTCGTCCCTCCTGACTCAGCTGCACGTTGCCATGTAAGCTTGGGAAGTCACATAGTCTTTTTTCCTTCAGTCTCCTTGGTTGCAGGAAGAGAATGGCTCTCAAGAGTTTATTATTGTTATTGAAAGGAAATTAAATTTACACATCTTTGGGTGCTGTGCTGTGTCACAGCCAGACGGCTGACCCCCTGGAGGGACTGAGTCTGTGATAACTGGGGCTAAATCTGTTTTGATTCTTCTCTTTATCAGTACCATATTTCATGTGCCCCTTTGTGATACACAGACCAAGCTTTGATCTGCATATAATCTCGAAGGAAGCTTTTTGTGCCAAGTGTTTTTATTGCAAAGCTTGCTCACTGAAGCGCCTTTTAGTAGTTGGCACTTGGAAAAATCTTTCTTTAGGTTATTGTCTGCGAAATCAGTGTGTGTGGAAGAAGCACAGGGATTAGACAGATTTATTTTCTCTCATTGTGAAGACAGGCTTAAAGGCTGCTGTCTGAGAAGTCCCTTCAGGCTTGGAGAACACTTCAGAGGTTACATTTTCCTTTTCTACTCCGGTTCTTGGGGTGGGATTTTTTGCAGATGGAAAGTCCATAACCTATTGCTCAGCCTATATTCCATGAGTAGCTCTGCCTCAGACTCAGGATTGGACTATTCATTTTGGCTGAGTAGTACATAGCACATGTTCAGTCTCCTTCAGCAAAAGGGTTCACTTCCCACTTTATGTTCCTAAGTTCCATTTATACTCTTTTTATGACCAAAACTGATCGTCTTGGCCAGTGCCAGGAAATGCCTCCCAAATACTGAAATCTTCATAACTTCAAGAGATTTCCAGTGGATTTTGCTTATCAGGTATTCATATGTGACATTTCTTTGGAAAGGTGGATTGGAATGATGCTTTTTTCCAAGACTGCTTGCTGTTCTAGTAGGAATTCAGTATTTTGATGATTTGCTAAGCCTGAACTGTACTGCTCTCTTCCTTTTCTACATCAAACTAGATAAAATTTTCCACATGTTGTAGTGAATGTTTGTACAAGAGATTTTTTTGGTTTGTCAAGGGTTTACTCACACCAACCACTACCACACTGAAGGTTAATTCCTGTGATCTGTCATTTATTGTTTATTCTGCTGTCCTCTCTCCATGGACATGCAATTGAAGTACTTATCACACTAGGAAAGGACTGTCAGATTGGAAATATGATGTTTCTCGGTCATCCTGTGCTATATGTCCAGTAGTAATTTGCAGGGAATTTGGAGTTGTTGGCAACTGTAGCTCTGGAACACACTGAGCTCTCTCCTCTACACTATTTCACATTAAACTGAAAATTTTTGCAGTGGTTTTGGGGAGGCTTGTAGCATTTCCCCCTCTACTCATCCCCTGTGCGTCTCAGGAGGCTGATGCCTTGCCACCCCATCTGTCACCCAAACACTAAGTTCCAGAAAATAACATGGGAAATTTTGTGGTACAAAGACAATTTACTGATTCGTTTTCCATTTGAGATCATTGACTTTTTCCCCAAATTGTCTGTACACAGTCCCACTGAAATGCACTTGTCTCTAGGGGAAAGGAAGTGGAAGGGTTCACAACTGCTTAACAGGTATCCATGCACCATTAATTGGTACCAGGGAAAAGTCCATGCCAGCAAGAGGGTTTGGGTGGGGTTTTTTGTGGTTGTCTACATACAAGGGACTGCTCTCCATCTCTTATAACTTTTAAGAAGTTATAAAAAGAGACAGGTCTGGGATTTGAATCTGCAGCTGTAGAAAATTTATGCATTTTGTGTCATAGAATTGTTTGGGTTGGAAGGGACCTTAAAGATCATCTAATTCCAACCCCGCTGCCATGGGCACCTGTATGGACTGTGGGGTGTTTATGATGGAGATGAGCAGCTCCAGACCACCTCTACTATAAGTGCATTTTAAGGAAACAGCAGAGAAGCATTGCAGCACAAACACAGGCAATTAGAGAAATGCTTGTTGCCAGTTGTTGTCCCCATGATCCCTGCAAATCTCTGATAAAACAAACAGGAATTGTAAGGAATTGACCATGAAGAACATTTGACCAAGTACTATAGCATACACATCTTGAGCCCTGTTAAGAAACACAGCAGCCTCCTGGGTGTAGTGAGGGAGAATCATCTGTATCACACCAGCGTTTCTTGCAGCAATGAGATAAAATTAATCTCAGAGCCACTCACGTGGTTTACAATTCATTGTTTTCACTGAATGTGTTGCAGTAGGTAATGGTCGGTGTCCTATTGCACTTCAGGCTTGCTAAGCTTGTTATTAAGGCATTACCATTAATTTTCCATGTGAGGTTCGATTTCTGTGATTTTTTCAGTGGTATTCCTGAACATACAGGGCCTGATTTCCTTCTATGCTGCTGAGTTGGAATACAGGGGACTTGCAGGTAGACAGCAGCATGACTGAAACTATAGTCCACAAGCTTATTTTATTAGGATTCCATTAAGAATTTTGCAGTTTGATGGGTAACTTTGATGTTTGGGGAGCTTTATGTGACACTTAAAATGTATTGTTGCTTATTCAAATATGGTAGAAGTGAATAGGCAGGGATAGAAGCTCAAGGATCCTTGGTCCATGTCTATCTCCCACATTACTGCATCCATAGTGGAGCTGCCGGTTGATCCCACCTATCTGAAACCAGGCTCACCATTTAGCTGCTCAAGGTGAAAGGCTGTGCAGACTAAATCCCTGTGAAACTTGTCCTTATGGGTATAATATTGTGTGGAACATGCTTCCTGCTTTCAGTGGGGCAGCTTTTCTAGGAGGCTTTGCAGCTTGCAGGGTATTTTTTGTTGTGGCTCTTAACGCTATGCCCCAGGCTCCACTAAATAGACAACCTCATTAAAAGAGAAATAGCGATAGTAAAGCAGTGACTTTCTCATGCCACCTAACTCACATATTTGACATGATTGCTGGACCCTCCAAGTACTTAATTGATTGACTTAATTGATTTAGTGGCACTGGAGGCTACAGCATGGAAATAAAGGGGCAAGATGAGGATAAGGGGTGAAAAAATTTATGATAGGTGCCAAGCAGCCTGAGGGAAATTAGAAATGCTACAGATCTCAGAGGCAGCTAAATCAATTCAGTGTGATGTACAGGGAGCAACCTGGGGGAAGAGGAGAAACGGGCGATAGAATGGAGACAAGGAGAGAAAATAATGGCCAGTGGGAGAGACCACAGCAAACTTAAGGGGAAGAGGCAAGACAGCAGCCTTGGTGGTGGTGGGTATTTTGGCCTTTTTAATTTTGACACCAGACAAAAACTTTCTAGTGTTTGAATGAAATATCATAATGATGTCATGTTTAGCCTAAAAAGAAGGACTTGTGCATCACAAGATTGTCTGGTTACCCAGTTTGAGACTTTATCTGTGCTTCCTTTTAAAATCTCTGTTTCCAACAATAACTAAAGTCACAGGAGACCTAAAATAATTTTAACAACTGAAACTTAAATGTTAAATTACTTTCTAATCTCTGCAAAATGTAATTGACTGTATTGAACCATAATACAAATTAAGTCTTCTCTATAATTTGTTCTGTCGTACTGCAGCACTCCAAAACAATTTGATACCTCACTTAAGAATTGGTAAATGGTTCGTAGCAGCTCTCATCACAGATACAGTAAAAACACCCAATAGTGTGTGATGGAATCCATCAGCATTGGCATATAGGGATGTCAAGTCATGAAATAATTCATTTATGTGCTTATGACCACTAGAGACAGGATTTAGTCATGGTAAAGACTTAAAAATATTAAATACGTTAAAAAAAAGAGGACAGGGAGAAAGAGGGGCAGATCAGCTTGTGAGCATTGACCAGCCATTCTGCTATAAGCAATTTGTGTGGCTTTTGTCTAATTTCCTTTCATATCAAGTATCGAGGGGGTGGCTACATGTGAGCAATTACAATCTGAGGGATAAACATAACATTCCTTTTGGTTGACCTTATTTAATGGGACAGATTAATCTATGCAAATGCATCAGACACACATCTGATCCAAACACGCAAAGAGTATTTATAGGTAGCCTCAAGTGTCTGTCTCTCTTGGGTGACTGGATGAGATGGTGTTTCTCCTCATGCTGTCCCTTCTGCTGTCCTTTGCTCTAGCACACATTTCACTGCTCTGCAGGGTCTTGGGCAGGCTGAGTCCTTAAATAAATATTTACAGAAGGGGTGCAGTTCTGATCTTGCATTTTACAGTGGTGAATATCTCCTGACTGCAACAGGAGTCCTATTTCTGCTTTGCAAGAGCAAAAAATCAGGAACTTGTTAAATAATAGAGTATTGTAATATATATAAAGGACACATTAGGTGAATGAAGGACAGTGAAAAAACGTGTACAAAGAAGTGTTTACATCTACATTTGAATACAGATGTGTGCGTGCAGCATTGCCTTCCATGTGTATGTTCCAACTCAGTATCCCTCAAACAAATGAAAAACTCTTCCTAGACATTCCACCCAGTAAAATACCTAAAAGGATAATGTTGCAGTCACCTTTACTTAATTTGTACTTCTGTTGATGCAGGATGTAAAATATCATAACCATTAAAAGTGTAATACTGAGTGAGGATTCCCAAATAAATTGGAGGGTCTCCATCTGCTGTCTTACATTGTGGGTGATACTCTTCCATGGTACAGTGGTCTTCAAATTTAATTCCACAAGGAAGGCATCTGATCACAGTTTAATTTCAGTGCAAAATGCTGCCTGGCAATCAATAAAGCAATGTCAAAGGACTTTGATTTAATAGGAGCCAGAGATAACGTTCCCTGTCATATGCAGAATAGAGAGATGGGAACATTTCATTTCATTGTAACAGATAGCATGTAACTTGGTTTTCAAAAAAGCTCTAATAAATCAATATCCCTGTATTATCTAAGTAAGATCCCGTCATTAATTTTAAACGCTTAACACGCTGGGAGAGCCTGAAGTGCACCTTCAGCTCAGCCACGTTCTGCCTGAAGTCAATGGCAACACTTCCACTCTCCTACGAGCAAGCAATCTTGATCTTGGGACATTAAGAGCCATTTACTGTGAAATGAAAATGAAACATGTCCAGTCTTTTGTTTTATATGGAGTCATCCATCTCTTGCAGGCTGCCTCTCCTTTCAGATTTCACTCCCTGTCCTACAGAAGTCCCATCGCTTGTCACTTGCCCTGCACACGCTTAGCCTTTTCTCTTGCATGCACAGACATCCTTTCTGCTTTTGAATTTTAAAATGTTTGTTTTTTTCAAAACTCTAAAAATAACTGGTTGTTTAGAGATTGCCTGGATACCATGCTGGTTTTCAAAATGTGCTTTTCTCAAAACCAGCAGGAATCTGGACCTCAAAAGAATTCTTTGTGAGGCTTTGCCTGCTCTCAGAAATAGCATTATCTCTAGAGGATATAAGAGCAGGTCAATATATCAGAAGGTAGAAATTGAAACTAATAGATTGTTTTAGATAAACTTTTCAAGGACATCATTCTAAGTAGAAATACTTCTCTATTACTTTGATAGTAGAATACTATTTAGGCCAAATTGAGAAAGATTCTGGCACTACAAGAGATGTTTATAGATGTCTCAGATTTGTGTCCTGACTCTGGGGAGAGTTTTACTTATACATTTAAAACAAAATTGAGACTTTTTATTATTACAGTTCACCAAAGTGGGATTTTAAGTAAAATGTGAACTTTTGCATTAGCATTGATTTGCAGTTGAATAATTGCATTTTTATTAATTTTCTGGGGAGAATAATTGTTTGCAGTTCTATTACTGCTTGAAATGAAATCTCTCTCACTGGCTGATGTTTAGTGCTGCAGAGATAAAGCAGGTCTGGTACCAATTCTTAGAGGAACTGGAGATCTCAGCTGTGGCTCTGCAGCTCCTGCAAAGCAGCCTGGCCTCAGAGTCATCCTGTATGAAGCTACAGCTGCAGCCCCTGCTTATATATGCCCACAAATACTGATTCTGTGACTTGGATGCTGTGTAGGTAATAACTAGGTGACACATTTTTTATTTAACTATATCTCACTAAAAGACACCAAGAAAAATCCTCAATGGAAGCTCTAAGTCGACTTTCTAAAGCAAGTCAAACTGGTCTAGGTTTTCAGAAAAGAACAGGCTTAAAGAGTTCAGATATTAATTGATTTTGATACCAGGATGTATTTGCTTGTTTGAATGCCATAGGTGAATTAAGATCCAGGTAAAGCACTGATGAAAGAAAAATTATACTGTTTTTTAATCCAACATTTTGATGTAATTCTCTACTGTTTTGTTTTTTAATAGCTACTACAGCATCACCATGCAGTTCATGAAATTTCGTACATCGCAAAGGATATCACAGACCACCGAGCGTTTGGATATGTATGTGGAAAGGAGGGAAATCATAGATTTGTGGCAATAAAAACAGCCCAGGCAGTAAGTATCAAATCACTGTCATTTTCTACCATGTAACTCAACTAAAAAGCTGTTCAAAACAAGCTGTTCAAGAGGCCAATTTTGAGTTGTTTCTGATTCTGCTACACTAGTCATGAGTGTCTGCTTAGGTGTTCTTAAATAGCAAGGTAGTGAATCCAGCTTGGGCAAAAGGGAATGTATTTCACTATTTCCAATTTTTTATGATCATTTGTTATTGTTTTCCTTTCTGGCCAAGCTAGACTGGATGCCAATAAGTTTGGTTATGTTCCTGTACTCATTGAAACCTACATTGTGTATAGTCTACTGTAATTCCGTTGGATGTGAAACCACTAATAATTTTGCCTTTATATTCATACATATGCCTTTTATATTCATAATGCTCTTTATATTCATAACTATAATTATGATTAATTTTCAAGTATAGTTAGTTCAATAGAAATTAACCCAAGCCTGGATGCTAAGATAGAAATTAATTCTATATGAAGTTTATATGAGATACTGTAACTTCTCTGTCAGTAGGGTGGGATAAGAGGTGTATGTTTTCACATACAGGAATTTTCCTTCCTGTTTTTGCTTCCATAGGCTGAACCAGTAATCCTGGACTTGAGAGACCTGTTTCAGCTCATCTATGAACTGAAACAAAGGGAAGAAATGGAAAAAAAGGCACAAAAGGACAAACAGTGTGAACAAGCGGTATACCAGGTACACGAATAAGCTTAGACTACTGCCAAGAAAAGCTTGGTTTGAAGTATCCCCCAAGTTGCTCCAAAGAGGCACTGAGCATCCTCAGCTCTTCTTAACAGCAATGGGTTTGAACGGTGCTGGCTTCAAACGGACCAGTGTGAACCCAACAGCCATCGTGAGCTCAGACGTAGGATTAAAGTGATGAAAGCTGTCACTTGGGGTGTGATGAACCTGTTTAGCAACTGGAAATGATCTGCTCATTTCCTGCCTAGTGTTTCTTCTAATTCAGAAGGAAAACTTTAATGAAGGTCAGTGTTGTAAGTCAGGTTTTAACAGTGTCTGATACTTTAGGGAAGATTAAATACATTTCTGAATGTGTGTATTTGAATCAAGCAAATGAGGTGCAGATTGTTAAACTCGGATGAAACTTGAATAAAGTTACTTTGTGCACTAATGTGACTTTATCTGTATCCTAAAGAAACAAAACTATATACTTACCTGCCAGTTTTGCTTATTTCTTTGCTGTCCTTTAATTTCTGAGTACAGTTCTTTTATCTCTGCTGTTTATGTTCTTTGCTTTTACTGTCTGTCCTCTTACTTTGCTGTAGACAATTTTGGAAGAAGATGTAGAAGATCCTGTATACCAGGTAATTTCTGAAGCTGTATGGCCTTGGAGTTTCAGAAATGACTAGATGTATGTTATCCTCAAACGCAGCCAAAACCTTTAACAAGATGTTTTGAAACTTACCAAGATAGGTTTTGTGAGAAACCTTTAAGGTTTTTACAGAAAGTAGCATATTTAGAGATTAAGCTGTAAGTGATAGCAGAGTATGTCTGTATAGAATAGAATAGAATATGTTCAGTTGGATTAATATGTCGAAAATATTACTTAAAATGTGGTTTGTACATCCAGATTTTAAGTTTCCAAATAAGATTTGTCATCATATTTTAATACAAACTCTAACTGGAAAGGGAGCTACTTTGAGAATTAGGGAAGATGACAACTCATTATGATAGTAATAAGTTGACATTTTGTTTTTGTCTTCTGTGGAGCCAGAATTTAATTTAGAGGGCGAATATTTGGAAAAAAACAACAGCGATGTTGATGTTGTAACACATTCCCTTGTTGGTATTTGGGTTACAATTTAATAACAGATCTGAAATTTAAGTCTTGTTTCATCCAAGCAAAATGTCTGGGAGCAAAGATGATTATCAGAAATAGGTCAATATATTCATGTCCGATACCCTACTGAGTGTGAAGAAGAAAAAGATGTAATTTAATTCTTGTGGGTTTGTGCTGAAACAAAATATGTGATAGTTGACTTTTTTTTTTCCTGGGGATTTTGTGTTCCTCCACTTAGGCATATCAGTGGGAGGCACGTGAAAGGAACCAATTCAACCATTAGTGAATATTGAACAGTGCCTAAGGTGCATCAAGAAAGATGATAAGACTGAGGATGCCCTAAATTACTATTCAGCTTTTATAATGTCAGGAGTTTGACTCTGTATTCTTCACAATAAAGCCAAGAACCTGAAAATTAAAAATGTTGTGACAGCCTTTTGCCACGTGCCCCGTTCCATGTGCACCAGCCTGTTCTCCCAGCTTGGATTTAGCATTTTTATTCATGGATAATAAATACATGTGGAAATAATTGCCATTATGTAAAAAAGGCAAAATTCATGTTGACTTCAGAAAATTAATACTGGGCCACAGGCGGTCTCCCTAGTGAGAAAGAATTAGGAAGTTGCTCTAATGATCATTAGAGGAGATTTAGGGCTATTTATTGCCGGTTTATGAAATATGAAACAGCCTTACCTGGTGCTTTCCGACAAACCGCTTGTCCTGCTGCCAGCCTGTACTTTGAACTTGTTTCTTTAATGCCTGCCTTTGTTTTGACGTGGAATTCCAAATCGCCTTTTTCCCTTCTGTTTCATCTTTGACTTTTCCTCTCTGGCGGCTGGTGTAATAGTACATTGTGTTTGAGGCTGGACACGAGCCGATCCGTGAGCCTGAAACGGAAGAAAACATTTATCAGGTATAAAATCTCTACCTTCGGTGTTTCCATTGCAGCGATTGCAAGCATTTAATAAAGCACATTTCATATATAGTTCACTTTTAGTTTTCATTCATCACAAAAATGTCTTGGTATTTCATTTTGGTGACTTGACGTGAATTATCTGCCTGGTCTCAATGTGATTTTTCTGTTGTTTGTCATTTCAACTTCTACAAATTGTATTAACTTTGTCAGCTTATGAAGGGTCTTAAACTTTTGAATACACCATATGAGGTGATAAATAGTGGATTCTTTTTTTCTGTTAATTTTTTTGAATTTTTTACACCTATTCTGAGAAGCATAAATATCATGGAGGCCAGACCATCCAAGCAATTCCTAGAAATTTTGATGGTACTGCTCTTCTTTGTGGCTAACCAAGGAAATAACTGAGCAAAACCTCAGAGCTCTCAAGGGATATCCCCCAGACCAGGGAAACTATTTTCAGAGTGCATATGTTATGTTAGAGCCCAAGCTCACATTCTTCACCCTGACAAAAAATTGCATTGAAAGTAATATAAAATAATCTTTTGTCATTCAGTTTATCCTCAAGGGATCAGTACAAGGTTTATTAAAATGTAATGTAATTCATTTTGTATCACATACTAGAGGCAAATCTGAAGATAGACAGAAATCTTTGTATGCTGTAAGAAAACTGATTCAAGGAAATCATTTAGTGGGGAGGGGAAGGAGTTTCAAGCAGTGATTAAGAATTTCATCTAGCTGTGCTAGAGGTTGATCTGCTAATAGGAAAAGATTTTAAGGTACATAGGAGCAAGGATAGAACAATAAAAAAAAAAAGGCAAAAGTATTAGGTAATGAGAAAATATAGGAAGATAATAGAAAAAATGATACAGTAGTGTAGCTGTAAGCCAAAACAGAAGCTAAGTGTGAAAGGAAAATGCAGGTTAAACATTAGAAAATAACCATCATAGGGTCATTAATATGAAATTCATTTGATCTATCTCTGCTGATCTCCTGGCACCCCCACAGCCCACACTGCAATATGCATCTTTTTGCATCTCTAGACCAAGGCAATCAAAGCTCTCAAGGTGAGAGTCTGCCTAAGGCTGAACATTTTCAGTATTGAAAGTTTGACTATTTTCAGCACATGTTAAAAAATTACTTCTATAGTTGTCAGGTTTATGCTGCAAACAAAAATCCCGTGAGAACTACATTCAGGCAAAAAAATGCTGATTGTTGTTCATCAAAGTACGGAGCTTTTAGTGACACTTCCGAGAAGTACTGGTGGAAGGAAGCAAAATGGGACTGATGTTTGTAAATCTTAGAGCAAATTTTGGTAGGAAAACAAGTTGGAACTGTGTTCTGAGGAATGGCCCAATGAACAGGAGGACTTTATGGAGGAAATTCTGAAGGAATTTCTTTTCCTTAAAATGGAAATAGAAGATGATAAGCAGGTAGTGAGGTCTTGCCTCATCTCCAGGTACTGCTGTTATTGTCCTGTAAGTCACCAGAGAATTGCTGAAGGCTTTGTATGGCAGTTTCTGGATGTAATAAAGTGTTTCTTCCCACAGTGGTGCACAGAAAATACCTGTGATCAATATGCCATACTCTGGCTATACACAGTCTAGCACTGTCCTCTGTGTTTACTACAGGCAGTACCTTGAGTACAGCAAATGCTGAAATTAGGGAGCCAGGGGTCTTTTTGTGGTGTCAGCTGTAATTGATGGATGCTGAGATATTGCTGTCTCAGACTGGCCCATAGCCATGAGCTTCCCACAGGCTTCATGAGCTCTTGGCTGCTGTAAATCTGGATTTCCACAGTTCAGATTTTACACTCAGATCACTGACAAAATTGTTTCTCAGAATCATCCAGGCTACTATTAAAAATCAAATTAGAAGAAGTCCTCTTTTTATTTTTTCTTTTTTTTTTTTTTTTCCCTCTGTGTGTGTATATGTTTTCATTTGTTTGCTTGGCATTGTGGGGTTTTTTTAGTTTGATGCAAAGCTGTGGCAGCTTCTATTATTTACTACAAAGCTTTCCCCACAATACATGTGTAACTGCTCAATAACCTCATGCAGCCTTGCTTCAGCCTCACCAAATCTTTCTGCTGGTTTTGCTCTGGCGTTTCATTTGCTGGCGTGCACTTCTCCCTTGGTGGAAAAGATTCCCTGTGGGAAATTGCCAATGAAAGATCCGTGCTGAAAGTGACAATTTCTATTTCTCTTTAGCATAATAGAGGTCACAATTTTCTTTTTAAGCATTCTTCCTCTGTCTGTCACCTTTCTTTGATACATTACCCAGAAGACTCTCTGTGTCTGCCCTTTTAATGGTGTCTATGTAAGTTGCTGTAATGTGTTAGTTAGGCAAGGACTCAATCACTGAGCACATACCAATCCTCTCATCTAGTGTCAGATTGCTTATAGCATCTCTCCTCTTGCCTGGTGTTCTGTTGAGGTGGAGATGGGATTCTGGGAGGTGGTTTGGAGTTGTCTTTGCAGCAGCACTGGTCTCTATGGGGAGGCAAGTTCTGCTCCATGAGGAGTTGACAGTCCGAGATGGGGGTTTCTGAATTGTGGTGCTTGTATTGCTGGTGAGATGCAAATACATCCAAATGTTTCACAGCCTGTCACAGACAGATCTGACAGCAGCAGCAGTGCTGGTACCTCTTTGCTGGTGTTGTTAATCAAAGGAAAAACAGAAATCCTTTGTGGACCCCCTGTGTGAGTAGCGATGCAAAAAGCGTGATGATACATGGGAAGTAAAAACAGCAGGAAGACAGGTGGTATCAAGTTGGGAGAGAAGAATGTCTTTCAAAAAAGTGTCTTTGTCTTCATATTAGGAGTCAGCTTTTCTCTATATATAAGCTGGAGTAAAAAAGGGGGATTGATAGTGCAGGGAAATGTTCTTTCCACAATCATCTGCAGGCAGATGTGCAAATTGAGGTGACTTCATAGAAAAATTGGAAGGAGGAAAAGGAGAATGGCTAAAAGGAAAACTTTCCAAATAGAAAAAATTTGCATCCTGATGAAAGTTTAGAAACATTTTATCTTTCTGTACTTGTCCTTTTTTTGTGAAGACTCAGCTTTCTACTAACTTCCTAAATAGACTCTTCCTGATTCCTGCTCTCACACTGTCACTTACAGGTCTCTCTCTTAACAGACTATTACTGACATGAAATTGAATTGCTCCACTGTTACCAGGTCCACATATCTAATTTGATAGATGGTCTTAGTGGAAGTGGCCAGTGCTTTGAGAAAACCAAGGCAAGCAAATCATTCTCAGAATAGGAATAGAAGAGATCTTTTGAAAAGGTTTCAGTTTCTGTGAGGGTTCGGTGCTCATGCTCTTGAAAAACTTCTTCAATGTGCACTGAATTAATGAATTCTTCCTGTGAAGATTGTGATGTTTAAACATGGGCAAGAGAACTGTAGAGACAACAGCAGAGAGAGGTTTTAATGTATAATACAGAATATTACACAGAATAATTGTTCAGAATAAGAAAAGATAGCACATCTCAATGAATAAGTATCATTCCTTCAGCTTCCCCTAAAGCAGTCTGAGTGAAATATCAGAACCTTAAGATATTTTCTGTCTTAGAAAAAAAAAGGTAATAATTCTATATTTGCAATATTATCTCTTAGCGACCTGTGAGGTTTCACTGACGTCTGAAACGTAACTTTTATATGCTGTATGCCCTGTTCAGTGGAAAAGCAGCCTGATTTCCTTAGAGTATTTGTGCCAGTTTAGAAAATGTTTTTACTATTCTTTTTGCTTTTGTCATTTACAATAGACACTCAGTGCTTCTAGGAAGGAAAAGAGACACAGTCACAAATTATAAATATGGGAACCAGTGGTCCTTGGGCAAGCACAGCCCTGTATAACAAAGCAACTGAATTTACATGAGCAGATTACAAATGCCCAAGGTGTAAATCATGACTGTTGGATTAGCTAAAAGCTCATCCAGAGTTTTTTAAGTGTGTTGTCCTTTATCCATGTCTCCTGTCATACTTCAAGAGGCCATTAATTCTGTATTAAAACTGCAGCATTATAACCAAATATCTCATAGAGCAGCCACAGGACCCCATCACTCCAGGGGTACATGTTACCACTTTTCTTGACTTAGATTATTAAATTAATTGGAGGAAGAAATCTAAAATCATAAGTGAAACATCTCTAACCCTCAGATCAGTAACTCTGCTCTGTGTCTCTGGACAATGATATACTCACTTGATCATAACTTCCATCATATAACTTTGCATCTCTAACTCTCAATTCAAATGGAAAAAACAGCCATTTCAGTAGGAGGCAGATCCAGGTACACCTGGAATTCATGCAACCAAAATTATCTGATAATGGAAATCTCTTTTCTGAACAGTGTTGAGCTATAGGACAGATAGATGTTGCTTTATTTCTTCAGTATTTTCTCCATTACTGGTGCTACTTGGATGAGAAGGAACCATCCTTGATTTCATTAGTATTAAATTACTACCCTGTATATAAATACCAGTTGCTGATTTCAGGCTTTCATCCAACTTCCTTGGATATTGACCTCGGTTTTCCTTTGCTTTTGCAGGTTCCTACCAGCCAAAAGAAGGAAGGTGTTTATGATGTGCCAAAAAGTCAACCTGTAAGTGTAAGTATCTTCCCTGTTTATATACAGTAAAGAAAGTGTATTTCTTAGCCTCTGTGACTTTTATTATTGTCTGTAACATTTGATACATTCCTTGTGATGTGACTTTTATCAGTGCTGTGTTATGGGTTGGTTGGGTTGGTGCAGAGTAACCAGGATTGTAATGTCACTTATATCCATCTCATTCACTGCTTGAATCTCCTTTCTGTCTTCTCCAACTCATTCTTTGAAAGCCACCATGTGTAAATGTGTTATTTGTGGTTAAGAGTCGACAGTGAGCCTTTTACAAGTTATTGCATGATTTGCTGCTTGGGCTAGAAGGGTTCCTATATTACCCAAAAATGTACAAGTCTTGCTCTGAGCAAGGATGAGCTATTTAATATAAATTTGGGCTATAAAGACCTAAAGAAATTGTTCAACTGCTTTGGTTCCACAGAAAATTAGTATTTCTGAGGATCTGTGTGATAGTAGGGAAAAACAGAGGAAAAGGTCAGGAATTTCAGTCTACTGTAAGTGTGGGAAAGAACCCTGTATTCAGTAGAGAGAGATTCCTTTCACATGAGGCTGTGGTAAGTTGCACATCTTGGGCTGAGCATGGAGACCAAGATGTGAAACAAAAAATATAAATGCTGGGGAGGGGCTGGATGGGGGCCTGGATTTTGACACCTCTGGGCTTTGCATAAACAAATAAACCTTACCATAAATATTTCATGATAAGCCACCAGAAGCAGGGAGGCATCGTTATATTGCTTGGGAAAATCTAGTAAAATCACACACATTGCATAACTAATTAAGGTATTTGTGGGCACAAAAGAGATGTTGATTTTTCACTTGCTTTTCATATAGCTTTTCATGGAGTTCAGTGTTACAATTTTTCTGCTGTACATTCTCTGTGACTTTTTTATTATTCCTTCAGTGATGCTTCAGATTTACTCAGGGTATAGTCTGTAATTTAGGTCGTTGCAGTAGGACTGGGTGTCTAGGACACTTGTAATCATGTCTGCAGACACCTGGTACTAGGTTGTCCTGGTAAATAGCATGACTGAGATACAGAGCACATGGAACCTACTCTGTAATCATCCAATACATTTAATCTGTCATCTCCATGAAGCTGGTTGCAGCTTATTTTATTTTATTTTTTCTATTTCATGGTTAAATTTAAAGGGATTAAAGCTTTTCCTCTAAACAACTTATGTACTTTAATTTATGAAGAAAAAGAGAAGAGGAAGAAAGAAGTAGTAGCTGAGATTCTGTTTCACCTTTTTATATTAGTATGTACTAAAAGAAAAAAAAAGAAGAGCAATAGCTCTTAAAATTAGCAATTTAATATTCCACTGCCCATCTGATTTATTGCTCACCCTTCCATGTGTGAGACTCTCTGTCATTGAGACACTTGCCATAATTTTTTTTCTCAATTTATAGCTGTCATTATTATATAAACCTCTAAAATTCAGTCTGAGGGCAAATAATCTAGCTCATCTACCTGGTTTAAACATATAAGGACACTTTCTTTATTAGGAGGTCTTGCTTTCAGTAATTTCATAATGGATGAATGAAGTGAGAAACCTTTTGTAGCTCCTGATAGGTTTCAGGCACCATGAATCCTCTCTCCTGACAATAAATTCAATGCTTAATAACAATGCAGCAAGTTTTGGTTGAGTTCAAACTGAATTGCCCATGTTCCCTGGACAGAGATCAATTTTCCATTTTAGGATTGTTTTCCTCTGGTATGTTCCCAGGCAAGTTACCTCTAGTCTGTGCACTGAAAAGTGAGGGATGCTGAAGTAGTCATTTAGGTGCCTTCCAACCTTGACTCTCTGTAGGCCATGAAGGCAATTAGGCACTTCACAGGCAAGGTTGGACAGGGCTTGGAACAATCTGGTCTAGTGGAAGGTGTCCCTGCCCAATGCAGGGAGTTGTAACAGGATGATCTTTAAGGTGCCTTCCAACCCAAAACATTCTGTGATTCTCTATGAAATTCCTTCCGTCTGCATGACATGTCCCTCTCAGGTGGAAGTAAATGCTTGTCTAGACTTCATTCTTCATTGACTACATATGAATTTGAAATTACTTGCAGGTACGATAACTTCTAAAAGTTAGGCTTAGGTGGGGTGAGATTCATCACAGTGTAAAGACTGAAAGCCAGAATCCCCATTTCAGAGTCTGCTTTCAAGCTGGGAAGTGTAATTCACACTGATTTTCAGTAAGATACGTCTTCCTAAGAACCTTGGGCAAATATTTCTCCATGCATAGGGGATCCCGTTGAGGCTGAAGGGGTAGAGCATCTTCCTGGTAGTGCCACGAAGCAGAAGTGTTCAACATTGTGCATGCACTGAGATAGCTGATGTACCTATAAAATGCTGTGCCGTTGTGTGAGGCCATTTGTCAGCAGGTGCCAAAGTACTCTGTGGTCTGGCTCCTCATGATCTCTGATATCAAGTAATGTAAATATGGTGCAAATGAGGCGGAAAGGAATGAGTCTCAGATCTCAGGATTTGAACGTACCCACTGAACTCAATTATGAGTGGTGGCTGGTTGCCAAGTCACTTCTCTGACATTGGGATGAAAAGATTGCTTACTCAATATGATTTTTGTATTTCCCCATCTCTTTTCTGCATCCCTTCCCAGCAAATCCTGCTCTTCTGTAGATTTCCTCTGCCAGCTGTGCAGCTCAGCTCCTAACACACACATTTCACAGTATCCAGTTCCCTCCCAGTATCTCTTCCTTCTTCTGTATCAACTCACACTTCTTGTGTTCATTCTTATTTTCTCTCTGCTCCTTCCTTAGACCAGTTCTCCTATTCTCCATTCACTGAGAGTAGACATCAAGCCAGACAAAGAAAGCAAGCTTATCCCAAAAAGCTTGTGTTAAGTAGTGCATGCTCCACTTAGAAATTCTAGTTCTGTGTGTGAAATTAACTGTTCTAAAACATGGAAATGTTTAATGAGCTCTTTTTGTCATGATTTCCCTTCATCTCCCATTAAACATCCACATCAAGTTCTACCTGTCATGGTGTTTTTAGTAAAAAGAGTCAGACTGTAAATACCCTTCACAGAGACTGTCAGTCACGTCACAATAAAACCTTCTCTTCACATCAAAATGTCTAAACTATCTGCTTAACAATTTTATGAAGGCTTTCAAACAATTCATCTTACTGCTGTATAAAGATCCAAGGCACTATAGCTGGTGCCTTACAATGCAGGCACTCATTTGGCTGGTGCCAACTACATGGAGAATATTAAACCAGGGTGGAATGGACAGGGAGGAGCAGATGAAGCTGGACCTGAGCACACTCAGGTTTAGAAGCCATGAGATCTGCCTGATCATTCTGCCCAAATTAGGATGCTGTGTTTGGGAAAGCTCAGTTTTAATTCTGTCTGGGATAAGCTCAGTTTTAGTTCTGGTTGGGATTACAGTGTCATTTACATGTCCGGCTTTTCCTTAAGTTTGCATCAGTGGCTTTGCAGAAAGAACTTGCAGACTGGTGACATTGACTTCAACCTCCACAATCCAGCTTTCAGGACCAGATTCTCAAACATGAGGAGAGAGTGCACAGATCCAGTTGCTGACCATCTGTGATGAGAATACCATCCAGTTTTATTTATGTTTACTAAAAGAGATGCCTGTGTTCAACTGCCCTGACTCAGTTACACTCAATTAAACCCCATATATAAGGTTTAATATTTCAGTGTGGGACATGCATTTTTGCAGGTACAGCTACTTGTTGCAAAATTTGAAAATATATTAGTTTGTTATGAAAATGTCTTGTGGCATAAGATGATGTTTTGATGGGCCTTTGCTATTTTTTTTTGTTTGAATCATAGAATCATAGAAGGATTTCAGTTGGAAGGAATATTAAAAATCATAATTCCATGATCCCACTGGAACACTGACAGGGGTGTCTTACAGAGATCACAACCATAAGCTTGTAGCTGCTGTACTTCGCAGGATTTTAGTTGCCTGATCAATCTTTCTAATAGCTAAATCGGTCTTTATATTGTTTTGTTTGACTTTCTATCATTTATTCATTTAAAAAACAAACAAACAAACAAACAACCCTTTTTTCTGGGGATATTTTGTGCTTTATTCCTTAACAAAAATTTTACTGGCACAGGAAGCAGAAAACAGGTCCTTCTCTTCAGTCTTCCCAGTTTTAGCATCTATAACATAAAGTGATGAAGTTTCTTCACGTGTGTTAAACACATGGTTTGTGTAGGTCTTAGCACCTGAGCTCAAAATTAGGAATTTTTCAACTGAATCTTGAACATTTGTTCTTGCATTGTCAGATAAAGCAAGTACACTCAGAAAGCTGTTAACCTGAATTCAGAGTCTGATTTCCAACGATCCAGACGGTTAGATGTTTGAATTAATCTGTTGTTAGTGTATAGACTATTTAAGATTAAGAATCTTAATCTGAATAGTTTCTAAGCATTGAAAATGTGCCCGTGGAAACTTCAGGGTTCAGTCCCTCCCTTATTTTATATTTGGTGAGTCAAATAGCAGCTTTTAGCAGTCAGTGTAGGAATGCTGTTTCACAGATGAGAATATAATATCCTAGTTTAATTAATATAATTAAATAGTTTAATATAATGTCCTAGTTCTTTTATGCCGTATTGATGCTGTGGGCCACATCTTGAGCTCTTTTTAATCTGTAGGAGTTGTCCTGCTAGGAGGCTTTCCATTCCTGCATTGGTAATACCATTCACCCAATGTGATCCTAAACCCTGCTCTGCCAGTGGAATGCTATCAAAGCATTGAATTTACTTCCTAGTGCAATCCTCTAGGATTTTGGGACGTAATCACATAGTGTGAGAAAGCTGTAATCCAGCAGAGCTGCCCTTGATCAGTTTTCCAGTGTTCTCTCTCTGTACTGTTCAAACAGCAAGAAACAAGGAGACAAACAAAAGCCTCAGGCTTTGCCCTGATGACACAGTTTTCTTACTGGATATAGGGCACATGAGTGCTGCCATGGGTTTGAGAGTTTGGATTTGTATTTTTAATACAGAACTCAGGCAATATAAATAAATGATAAACACTTCAGTTATCCCAGCCTGTTGGGTCGCATGTCTAATGGCTCCATGTGTATATGTGTTCCTAAACTTCCCTGGGTTCCTGTGCATTTTCTTGGATAATATTCTGCACCTTTTGATAATCTCCAAAGTGGGGTAAAGAGTGTAATTGATCTCATTGATTGTGGCATAAAGCTTTGTTAAATAGAGTGAATTTTTGTCTTTTATTTAATGTGACTTATGCAGCTTTTGTCTGATAGCTGCTGATACATTAAGTTGGCAGCTGCACCTTGTGTTGATTCACTACATTTTGATATGTTCAGAGCCCTACAGCTCATAGTAATTTGCTAAAATGTTTATTTACAGGCAGTCTGCTTTCTAAGTAGTAAAGTTTATGGCTTTACCTCTTCTGCATCACTGTATGCATTAAATTATGTTATTTGCACAATTTGGGGTTTATTCACAAATTTAAGATCATGTAGTTCTGGGGAAAGTGTTATATGTATTTGGCATCAGTTTGGGGAGAATCTGTTGTAAATTATTGCAGATTTGTTTAATCCTACCCTACATCATTAAGTACAGAAGTACACAGGTCTGGGCTTTTTTGCCTGCAGAAACTCAGGAGGTCTCAAAGTTTGGAAAATACCATGAAGACGAGGTATTCAGTAATGAAGGTAGAAATAACTTGTTTCTCAAGCTTGATTTTAGCTCCAGTCACCTGTTGTTTTGAAAAGCAGTAGATACAACTGTGTAACTGTGCCTTGCAATTATTTTAAAATAGTAAATACGGGGTTATGTCTAACTCCCTTCCATTGTTAAGTTTATTCCCTGCAAGCATTCAGAACTATCTCTGCTGTCACAGTCTAGAAGTTGAGTTTTGCTTCCAGGTGGAAATTTGAGTTCTCATCATCACTTGTCTCTCCCACCTGCAGTTAAAGAAAGCCACCACATGTCCCATGGCTGTTTGCAGTGTGCCCCCAGGCAGTGCTGGAGTCCCCTGACATTAGAGGGCTTGTCCCAACCTATCTGAGCTCTTACTGTGTCCTGTGCATGGGGTCCAGAGAGGATATTTAGGAGGTGACCGTGGGACCTTTGCACCAGCATCCTCTGTGCCCTGGGAAGTTTCATTATCTTGAGTTTTGAGTTGCCTGGGAGCAGCAGGGGTCTGGCTGTAAGCTAAAGTCACACTTTTGGACTCTTGATTTATTAGAGTCTGTCAGAGAAAAGTGGTAATTGAAGCATTTTAAATACCATTTCCTATAAAAGTAAACACCTCAAGTACACAGGGAATTCAGAATTAAGTTCCCTGCAAATGAAGAGAAAATAAACAAATGAGTAAGCATCTGTTTTGATCATATGAAGAGTTCCTTAATTTAAAGGAAGCTATCAAGCAACAGTGAAGCAATTCAATTCAAACTCCTCTGTAATCTGTGATGTCAATTATATACAACCATCTCAATTCTTGAGCTGCTTAGGGCTGACTAACAGGATTTTTAACCAGCACACCCAGTGATCAAACAAAGGAAACTGGACACCTGGTGAATGCACAGAAACTCAAGGCTACGCTGTGGTTGGGTACATCACACCAAAGCCAGGACTTGGGTTTATGACTTCTGAGAATCTCCTGAATAAGAGTGATCCTGAGAAATAAAGAGTTACCCTATGAAACTGAAGGGAGAAACTTTGGAGGATTCCCATGTTCCATGGGATCCTGAGCACTGGATGTACCCTGTGTAAGTGCTGGATGCCCAAATGCATGTATTTTGGATAAATATTGATGTAGTTTTATGGCAGCTTATGTTGCTGGCATGACCTGTAGCAGCTGGGAATTGCCTCCATCTCTGGATGTGTTCCAGGCCAGGTTGGATGGAGCTTTGAGCAACCTGGTCTAGTGGAAGGTGTCCCTGCCCATGGCAGGGGGTTGGAACGAGATGATCTTTAAGGTCCCTTCCAACCCAAACCATTCCTGATCCTAAGATTAAATGTTCACAGAGCCTCACAAGTGAAGGGTTGTGCTCAGCTGTACATGTGTAAATCTGGGTTGAGGGTAACACTGTGACTGCCCTTCCCTCTGTAACTGGGAAGGTTTATGGCATTTGAGGATCTTTATGATCTGTTGGAGGCTGAAGATTGCAAAGGCATTGACAATTTTTCCTTCGCACACATATTCTTCAGTGTGTTCTCTTTAATTAGGAAGTAATTGAGCAATTCTTTGTTGAGTTACCATGCGACGTCATTAATTCAGCAGTAGTTTTACAGGAAAGCAATATGTCTGTGGAATGTTTTCAGTGTGTCTCAACCTACTAGACATGGTTTGACTGATGATTGGTTTAGTCACGATTCCGACATGCTCCTTCATTATAGTTGTAATTGTTTTTTTAGAATGAATTGTATTTAATTAGCAAGCTTCTTGAAGCGCGTGGAACTCATAGTAATATCAACACTTGTATACAGTTGTGCAAGAAACTGGGGCTTTCTTGAGCTACAGTGATGATTCAAACCATCAGAAAAATTATTTGTCATGGACAAAATATTTACATTTTCAATTAAAATAAGATTAAAAATCTTTAGTTTGACCAACAATTTGACTTGTCATTAGACTTGCAGTGTAAAATACATATTAGAAAAAGGGAATAGGAAATCCAGAGAGGCTGTGTAGTTGGATGACCCTTCTTTTGTATGCTGGGCTGAGTGGTACAGCACTTCCACTGAATGCAGGAAATCAAGTTTAAATCCCTCTGCAGTCTTAACAGAGTTGAATAGCTGATATTCAGCTCAAAGGTTAATTACTAATTGCTGGTTATTTGCTATATTTAGTATCCTTCATACTCTTTTTTTTTTCCTGAGCTCTGTATCAGAGTACAAGTTAATTACCACTTTTTTTTCATGTTTTTAAACACCATCTTTGCTCCATTCTCTGAGATTACAAAATCACGTTTTGTAAGATGCTACTTTTATCATCTTGTTTTCAAAAGTGTAGCAATATTGAGCAAGTTTTCTCATGCCATATGTCAGCATAGATCCCTTACCATTGGTAAAACCAGACTGAGTAACAGAAGTTGAATATTCTGTCTTGATATATATCTAGGAGTTAAAGAAGAAGGTGCTTCATACTCCTGTGAGCACAAGAGCCTTGTTTTAGATTTCCCTTTTAAAATTTGAACTTTTGCATTGCTTAGAAAAGATATTTTTCGTAAGTCTGGGCAGAGGGAATACTGCGGTGGAAGTGAATCAGTTTTGGTTTAGGTTTATGAAAACTGCAGTTTACTTATCTCCTATCATTGTGGATGCCTTCCAACTCAGGATATTCTCTGGTTCTATGATTATCATTGCTTCTGTACTCTTGATTTCTCTCCAGCTCTTGGATAATATGTTTTTTTAGAGAATAGTGGAAGGTGTCACAAGGAATTCCGCTACTGGCTTGGAGTGGTTCAAAAAGCTTGCTGCTGCTTTAAGAAGCCATATTTACATATTTCATGTTTAAAAGATTTACAATATGTCTTATGTGCCTGTATAGAAAGATGGAGTTTTCATTACAGGTTTAATGTCATTGCAATACAAGGATTAATACTCCTTCCTCCGCCTCGGTCTGCGTGGCCAGTCACGAGCAACTGCTGTGCCCCTGGTTGACTAAGCTGTGGTGGGGGTATTTCATATTCAAGATGATGTCTTTTTGAATAATTAAACAAGCTTTTACATCACTCTGTGGAGGAATCTTTCCTGGAGAAAGATCAAGAAGTGGAGCGTGTCTCCAGGCTTCTGGTTATTTTCTGTTGTGCACTGGGGAAGGAGGGAGAGGATTGTTGACTTTCATTGCAAAGGTTAAACTCTTTGTGTTGAAAAGCTGAACCAGAGGAGGGCTCAAAAGGCCAAAATTTGCCCTTGATAGCCATGTTGCCCCCTCGGCACGGCCCCCCATAGCAGGCTCTTCCATGCTCTAACCGACAGGGATATTTCACCCTTGGAAAGTGTATCCTCGCTGGTGTGTGATGCAGAACACGAGCTAGTGGAAGATGTGGCTCAAGTGCTCCATGATAATTGGGCACTCAGGGATGCACCGTGACATGTTGGGCAAATATTCTCTGCGAGGTCCTACTGTAGTACTGGGGGGAATTTCTAGTGGGCCGTGGAACACCATGCACGTGTTCCCTCCATGGTCAGATGTGTTTATCCTTCAGCTGGTTTCACAGAGCGATCTGTGCGGCTGGAGCTGCATCACTGGTGCTGGAGGATGGGAGTCAAATGAGGGGGGCTGTCAGAGCAAAAAGTGATTAACTACTGGCCAAAACCGGGCCCTCCTGAAGGTGTAAACCCTTCTGGTGTCATATAAAGAATATTTTGAAGGTCTGTGGTCTTTGAATAAACTGACAGAGCTTTTATCACATTTTCCTTATCTGGGGCTGGGGGAACACGCCAAGAAGGTACAGGACTGAGTCCATACATGATTGTGCACAATGACATTATCTTTCTTTGGCTTTACCTTTGCTTTGCTTTGCCTTTTCCCAGTCTTTTTTTCTTTTTTCTTCAGGTCTGTGATGCCATGGGGGGGGGGGAGGGAGCATTCTAGGTTATTTCTGAGATTTTTAAACTGGCGTGGGATTACTGGCTGGTAACTTGTATGAAGCTTCCCAGTTACCTAAGATTTGACTTTTGATAGCTTGCTGTTATGTTTGTTTCTTCAGAAATAAAGTCTTCAACAGTACAATAAATGTTACCTGAAATTTAGCATTCTGAGGACATTGAAGTGATAATATGTGTTAAATATGTGGATGGATACAGATATATTTGTGTCTGAGGGCAGTATACTCCCAACACACACACAAACTGTAGATTTAAATATAACTTGAATTATGTAATTTTAGAAATTGGAAAGAAAATATTTATCTTTGATGTGTTACAGTTCTCCTAGTTAAGAGGAAGACATGTTTTTTCCTGCAAATACTTGCCTTTAAGAGCTTTTGTTGTTCAAAACTCAATTATTCCTTTATTCCCTGAGGATGCTAAGTCTTTTCTTTCACCAAGCCAGTGAAAAGTTCCATTAATGTAAGCAGGATCAGAGCTCACTGAGTATGCTTATTGCTGATTTAATAAATATTAGGGAAAATGAATAGTTATGTTGCAAGTGGTAAAATTGCTTTATACACCAGAAGATGAGATTTAGCACAAATAGTGTATGTTTCCTCCACATCCCAGCAGCATTCAAACTCCCTGTTTTGACTGCCTGATTTCATATCTGTGCTCACAGCAAGATGGAAAGGGTTTTCATTTCAATGCTCAAGTCAATAATTATGGAGGTTATCATTTTCATGCTCAGAAATTCATGTCATTTTCATAAATCATTCATCTCATTTCATAAATCATGCTTTACAGCTGGAGAATGGAAACTTATTGCTGGACATTGATGAAAATCTTGTTTCAGTCACTCAGGTAAGGTTGTGACTCTAAAAATGTTTTAAGGAAATATAGATGAAATCACCTATAGGAATAGCGATATTGGAAAATGTTCAGCTTGGGATTAACTTCACTGGAACGTAGCTAATATCAGATGTGAATAATTTAATGAAGCATAATGGGTGAAATCAGTTCTGTAGTGACAGTGAAATCACAAAAATAAAAGATGACTGTTTGGTGTCCAGAATCTCATGTGCTGCAAGTAGATAAACCTAAGTCTGTGTCAGAGAAAATGCATTCATTTATTCAGGCTGAGAACTGAGTTGTAGAAAAATTACTACAGATCTGAACCATTTGGGACTTTAAAATGCACCTCCAAGTGTTGCTGTTTAAAGCTGCCTCTAGTCAGTGAATTAATAAGCTGTGTTCCCACTAAATTTGTTTACATTGTCTGATGTAGTTCTGTAGCTCCTGTTGCATTTGAAGTTGCTATTCGGTAAGAAATATTTACCCTGTAAATTTCTTTTTACCGGGGAATATTGTGAATGAGGGTTTATTATAACAAACAGTGATGTCGGCTTTCCTATCACTTTCTCCAGCTGCCTGTTTAGAAATCCATCTGCAGAGTTTCCCTTAAGAGCTTTAACAGAATTATATCTGCGAAGAGTTTCCTAAGATCCATCACCTTGAAGCACTCTGAAAAGTATTATTATTATTCCCATTATACAGGAGTATGGAGGCACAGAGATCTGAGTTACCACCTTTCAAATGCATGTCATATAATCCTGAGTTCAGAAGTATACTGACTATCAATTTTCAGTATTCCTATGAAACGTATAATATTTTTTTCCACAGAAAATGTGTAACTCTACACACAACTGTACGATTGTGTGTATCCTGCCCTTTCACATCCTCTCTGTCTTGCTCATCTGTTCTCTCACGTAGGATGGGAGCACATTGGGAACCTTTGCTCATGGTCTCCTCAAAAAGACACAAGCTATTCCTTAGCAAGCCAGCAAGGAGCAAACAGTGAATAGTTCACTAGTGATGCAGGAAAAGAGCAGGTTTAGGAGTGATGCTAAACAAGCAGTTTGGAGAGATGAGAAGAAAGTGGCTCTCTGAGTGCTTCAGTGTCACCTGCCATCTCTTGAGTCAGTAGAGCCTACGGGAGGCTTGAAGTGATTTCCAAACAAGTGCTGTTGTTGTCATTCCCACTTTTCTGAGCATTTTAACAACCCCTGCCTAGTGTGCTTGTGCACACTGCAGAAGTGACTCACATGCTAGTTTTTGTTGGTTGGGTTTTTTTTTTGCAGAAGCTTTCTGGCAGTATTTCAGTAATGTGAACTAGAATTGGTGCACCCCATAGAAAACATGGATTTTCTTATTTTTCCCTTCTCCATTTCCATGCAGATACTTAGAGGAATAGATAAACCCTTAAGAAGAAATTCCATTTTCATAGCACTAGAGCGATGTGATCTATTTAATATAAGACATGATGTGAGGAAATGTGAGGTCATTCATCCCTAGGTACATCATTGTCATGAAGCTGAGAATCGTCTGAGCTGCTAGACAAACTTCATGCTTAAGTGATTGTAGCATTGTCTTTGTATGTGGTAATAGAGATTGGATTGAAAAACTGGATAGACTTATGATATGTGTAGTCTTATTCCTTAAGGGATCATTTGTAATGGAAAGTTGAGGGCAGGAAAAAGTCTTGGGGTGATTTTCTCCTTTGGTAGGTTGTAAAGCCTGACCAGCCAGTTTGGTTAATGTCCTGAGCACTGAGAGGGGCTGTCTTTGCAGGTCAAGACTCAACTGGATTTCAAACCTGTACATGTGATTGGAGGTTGCAATGTTTATGTGACTAAGCTGGGGAGGAGATTCAATGAGATGAATCAAGATTTGCATTAAATCTCATTCATAATGAGAATTGTGCCTTCCCACATATGTAGGTGGGATTGAGTATGATACAGGGAAAACCAGTAAGAAAGGTAGTAGAGGAGTAGTTCTGTGTTCCCGTCAAAGCTTTCCAATATAGCCACCCTGATAAGGACGGTAGATGGGGTTTAGGTTTCCTGCAGAGTTCTAAGGGATCTGTGCTTTAACATCCCTGAACTCCAGCTGAACTGATTTGCAGATGGGTGGGAGTAATTTTACTTGAGAACATGTGAAGGAGCTTTGATTATGCAGCCACTCAAGGTGTTTCTTTGTATGAAAGTGCTTTTTCTCTCCTGGTCCAGTTAGTGAGGTCTATATGGGTGACCTGTTTCGAGCTCAAACTGAAGGACGTCCTGAGAAAATATTTCTAACACGAATTAAATGTAGAGCAAAAAACTTGCAGTAACCCATTTGTGCATCCTCCTTCAAGTCCACTTATCCAGGTCACACCTGTCCCATGGGCAAAGAGAAATCAGTCAGCATTTTAAAAGCCCTTCCCTTCTGTATCATTCTGTCACTCCACACTCCACTGCCATGTTTTAAGACCTTGAAATGGGTGTTTAAAAAAGGAGCCAGGGAAAAGGACTGGCCATAAATCATGCTTGGTGCTCACTGATGTTAAAGGCAGAGCAGTAATGCTTCCAGTACTGTTCTGGATAGTTTTTTCGTGCTTTATTCATTTTTTTTCATTTTGGACAGTTCCCTACAGAATTGTTTTATAGAGTCGGTTGTTGGCTTTTTGGGTCCATCAACAGTATCAAAATGCCACATCTCGAACCCATGTGCTTCTTCCATATGGGACTTGGCATTTGAAGCCTATATGGCTTTGGGGGGATTTATATTGTTTGCTGTTATCAGATAACTTTCCTTACTGTAACTACTTAACTTGCAGTTTCTTCTCCTCAAAAGATAAACGGAATTTTATTTTATTTTTTTCTCTTCACAGGCTGTTACCCAACTAGAGCTTTTTGGGGACATGTCCACTCCTCCTGATGTAACCTCTCCCCCAGTGAGTACTCAGGGAAACTGAACTGTGCTTTATTTTACGTGCTATTTTCAGAACATTTATTGAGCACGTTTACAATTCGGGTCATCAGCCATTCCAGTGGGGAGAATTTCAAGCTAGCTTTTATGTTACAAGAAAATAAAAATAAAACAAATTGAATGCAGAGTCCCTGCTTCATGATGATGGGCAAAAATATCTTCGATTTTTATTGTTCCACTATAGCATTCAGTGTCACATATGATACAACCTGAGCTGCAGATCTGTTCCCCTGATGTTTATCAGCGGGACATGCTTCACTGCACTCTGTCTCTCCACTGCACTGCAGGAAGATCCAGTTACAGCCTCATACATCATGTCTCTGGTTCCACCAAGCACATATCCCAGAACTGCTGTTAAAGGACAGAAGATGAAACAGTAAAGAGAGAGAGAGAAAGGGCTGAATGTGTTTTGAGGGCAATGAAAATTTTGTTAACGTGCTTTTCTGCATGATAAAATGAAAATACAATAATTTTTCTGTAAAGCTTTTGAGCCTTACATTAAGCTGTAGAGAAGTATAAAGGTATTGAGAAAATTAAGGAGGTGTGAGGTCAAGAGCCTCAAATCTCCAAGGTATTCAGGAGCATATCTGGCACTAGGGCTTCTCTTTTAGTGTAGACCTATGTTTCTGGTCCTGTTGGTTAATTAGAAGCATTATTTATTCACTTTTCCTGCAGAATCTTCTTTTACCTTAACTGTTTCTTACATTAATGCCTTGGTCACTGCCTCTCCTGATTGTCCCCTAATATCTAGAATCACAAGTCTGTATGTTCTGGAAAAGGACATTATATCAATGTTTTGCATGTGATATATTCCAAGCAAATTTCATTTTGATTTTTCTCTTCTAATAGAAAGTCTCTCCTTTTCTTTCTTTTAATCCTGTCACCAGCAAATTCTAATACTCTTATTTCTATTGCTTCTTTCCTTTGACATCTTTCCATTCTTTCTTGATCCTCTTTCTTTACTCCAAACCCGGATTTTTAGAGTTACGGATGATGTGGCCAGAAAGTATGTGCAGCAGAAGCTGCAGCTCATATGTCACCCTTGGATTTTATTCCTTTCTTCCTGCAGACTCCTGCTACTCCAGGTGATGCCTTTATCCCATCTTCATCCCAGTCGCTTCCTGCTAGTACAGACATGTTTGGTTCTGTACCTTTCAGCACTGCTGCCGTACCCTCAGGTAAGAAATGTACTGGAATTACGGGCTTGATTCAGATTTGGTGATCAGTTCTTAGCTCTGGTTTGCATTTCAGTACTTGGGGCATTAATTTAGCACAGTGGAAGTGAGGAAGGCTTTTGAGGTCGGTGCTCCAGGGCAAGGCAAAGCAAGTCTTTAATAAGCAGGGAGTACGTTAGTTTGAATTTGCCCACATTTTTTAAAGCAAAACCCAAAAAAGTCACTTGGAGTTCAGGCATAGTTCAGCCATCTGGATAACATACCTTCTAGGTACAGTAGCAAGAGAGAAAAAACTGTTTTGTTTAGCTTTGGTTTTTTTGTGGAAGTGGTGAGTATCCTCTGCTGCCTCCTGTAAATAGAGGCTGAGACACAGAGAATTTGATTGCACTTCAAAGCTGTTCCACTTTGTCAAGTCCTGAGATGTCCTTTAGACTTGTCTGTGTGTCCCCAAAGTGCTCAGGATTCCAGAGCTGTGTAGCATTCTGCACAGATTGAGAGGTGTGTGGTTTGACTGCTGATCTCTCCCTGGGATATGTTGCGAGAGCAGCACTCTCAGCTCCACTTAGGAAAAGAAAGGAGGAGCAGGAGTGGTTTGAATCATTGAGTAGTAGCTTTCTAATTGGTTAACTCCTTCTCTGATGGCATCAGATCTCAGAAAGGTTACAGTGATGGTGAAGTGTTTGGGGATAATGTCAGATGAAAACTCTCACTGCTGGGATGAGGTTACAGCAGGGGCGAGATAAAAAGACATCTGGAAAATCCATCATGGACATCTATTGAAAAAGAAATATATCTGAGCTACTGCTCCTTTCATCACTCAGTAATTTCGTCTTTCAAAGTTCAGTTTCTATTTTTTTATTTTATTTTGGGCTTTTCCCTTTACAATATTTCAGCAACCCTTATATTTAGGATTACAAAACAGCCTAGAAATACAGCAAAGAGGAAAAGGTACAGGAGGACTCAGGAAACACTCAGATTAGAAACAAGAGTTTTAAAGCTATTAAAGATGAAAGAGAAGTTACATATTGCAAATTATTAGCAGTCAATAATTAATTTAAATGTGAAACAGTGTATCTGTAAAGCACAGTACTTCTATTAGTGGAACATAATTATATTAGGTGATTTTATTTGTAAGATTTTTTATAGTAGTTTTAGTTGTAGTTGTAAATAAAAACGCACCTGATGATATAATTCCTACACAGTCAGCCTCTTGGTAGCTTGAAAGGAGGCTTCAGGTCTGACAGGAAGCAATTATAATTTTAGTTTTAATCTTTAATTTTCTCCCCAACAAGAGGGATGTTATGCTAGCCTAATACCTGGAGCAGTTTGTTGTTATTAGGTATTTAGTGCAGCGGAAGCTCAAGGTGTTTTTGATGTTCTCAAGTAATTGGGTAATAACCACGTGTGAGGGTTTTTAATTGGAATTCATCTGGGCTCTTTTTTTTTATTATTATTATTATGCAAGTTGAGACATTTCCTTTGCTTTTCGGAACCCAAATGGTTTGAACTGTAACTGTGTCAGAAGAGTCATTCCCTTGCAAGAAGGTCACACTGTCATTAGAGAGCCCTTGAGCTGTCATATAACATATATAGAGGTGCTTCCCTGTCCCTTAGAACCAGTTTGGCACCTGTGCCATTGGCAGGAGTTGACTGGTGTTAGTGGGTCCCTCTCCCCAACAAAGAATAAAAGTGAAAAGGATGAGGAACTGCAGCAGACAGGAGGGAATCCTGAGCATCCTCCTCCTTCCCTCTGCTTGCTCTGGCTGCTTATTTTTTAGCAGCATATGGGCTGCTCTTGAGAGCTGAACTCCATCCCAGCCTGACCCTGTGCATCATGTTCAGTCCCAGAGCTCCTTCTCCAAGGACAGGCAGAGGCGACGGGCAGAGGGTGGGGCAGTCAGAGGTGCAAGAGGAGCCTGCAGAACTCAGTGGTGTGGAGGAGGGTTGTGCTGGAAGGGGGTGAGTTTAGGAAGTGTTTTGGGAGCTGCTGTGGTTCTGGTGAGTGGTCCTGCTGTGACAGAGCACTAGGGAAGCGGGCTGCCCAGTGCCCAGCTGCTGACCAGGTCCATGCACACAGGTCTTCACAGGCCCAGGGGATGCTCACTGAGGAAGAAGAGGAGAGGTTTTTGTTCAGATGAGAGGAAGGATTAGTGCCAATACCCACCAGCCCGTGGTTCTGTGTATGAGTATTTGCTCAGTGATGTGAATCCAACCATGTCTTTCAGTTTTCTTTTCAAGTGTGCTGAAGCTCTGGGATCACTAATGTAGCTTGCACTTCTCTGATTTATTGTGTAGCTTTTTCTCTGTGCTGTTGATAGTGGCATTAAAGTCTTTCATCTAATTTTTTCCCCCTCCTGCTTTCTTTATTCCTTGAAGGTTATGTTGCCATGGGAGCTGTTCTGCCCTCGTTCTGGGGACAGCAACCACTTGTTCAACAGCAGTTGGCCATGGGTGCTCAGCCTCCAGTTGCTCAGGTGATGCAGGGAGGACAGCCGATAGCGTGGGGCCAGCCCGGTATTTTTCCTCCTACTCAGCAGCCGTGGCCATCTGTAGCTGGTCAGTTCCAACCAACTGCCTTCATGCCAACACAAACTGTTTTGCCTTTACAAGCAGCCATGTTTCAAGGTACCATTGCTCCTATAGCTACTGTTCCACCCACAAGTGATTCCAACAGATCGAGTCCACAGACAGACAGGCCCAGACAGAAAATGGGAAAAGAAATGTTTAAAGATTTCCAGATGGCTCAGCCTCCACCAGTGCCATCAAGAAAACCAGATCAGCCTTCCCTCAGTTGTACCTCAGAGGCCTTCTCAAGTTACTTTAATAAAGTTGGGATGGCACAGGAAGCAGATGATTGTGATGACTTTGACATCTCTCAGTTAAATTTGACTCCTGTGACTTCCACAACACCATCTACAAATTCACGTGAGTATTCCTATGCTTTCAGCCATACCTTTCCTCAGATGTGACCATTCCTCAAAATACTTATTTCTGTTTTTCATATAGTAAATTCCAACACAGATATAAACTGAGAACCTCCATGCATGTCCAGCTTATTAAATGTGTTCCAACCATAAAGGAAAATATCAGAGACGAATTTCAGAGACCACAAAAATCAACAGCCCAGACAGCTGTAGTCTGAAATTTAATTTCTAAGATAGTAATATATGTTTTGTGGTAGGGCCATGCAAACTGGTTGGCAAATGCCCATGACATTCAACCTTACAAATGGTTTCACTTATGTCCTATCCAAGCCATACTTTGCAGAAATTGGGGGATGGATATTTATTTTAATAGCTTGATGTACTGGACATGTGGGGAAATTCATTGAAGAGCTGTAAAATAAGGTTATTGTTTGTAGCATGGAGATGGGGGATTTTGCAGATTGCTGAACAGAGGAATTCATGAGACAGATTTACCAGGAGTCAGATGGAGACCTTCTGGTTCACTTACCTACCACAGGGCAGGCAACTCACAGATTCTTAATGTAATGTAGTGGCATCTCCCTGGCTCCTAAAGACATAGGCCAGATGTAGCCAAACTTAATTTGGAAGTTGCCAAATGAAATCAAATACATGGAATTGATAATGACTGCTGTATTCAAATTTACCTCGTACAGCTCCTTATCAGAAAATAATTTTTGAGAGTAATAAAGTTGAGGGTTATAAAGCATGAGCAAATTCTGTGCTGCTGTGTCTTTCTGAAGAAATTAACAGAATATATTCTGTTGCTGTTACCTTAACTTCGTTTAGCTCCAACCCCTGCACCCAGACAGAGTTCTCCATCAAAATCATCAGCATCTCATACCAGTGATCCTGCTGCAGATGACCTCTTTGAAGAGGGGTTTGAAAGCCCAAGCAAAAGTGAGGAGCCAGAGGCTGTGAGTAGCAACAAGGTTTCTAAATCCTTATTGTCCTTTTTTACCTAGAAAAGACATAAGTTAATTAAATGCTGTTTTGTAGTGTCAGAAGTAACTATTCCAACAGGGCTGGGTGGTACTTAAGGAGGGGCTGCAGACAGAATTCACGTCCTGCTTTGGGTTTGATAGCTGGTAGCATGGCTTTTCCATTGATATGCACTAATATTGCATACAAGGAACCAAACTCAGAGGTCATATGTAAGGTTGTATATGTTAGTTGTATCTAATCCCCTTTTTAGCATACCAGCATTCACTTACTCATTCACTTAGTAAGGAAGTCTGGGGTAAAACAACAAACATGACGAGGCTGCAAAGAAAGATATGAGAGTTTGTGTGTTAAAAGATGATGGTTGATGTTGTCTTGCACATTCTTGCATCCCAGTTGCTTGCCTAGTTACATTCCTCAGTGTTCTGGCCCTCAATATGTGATTTCTTTGCCTTTATGGACCAAAGTAAGAAATGTTATCCAAGCAATGACTGTAAGTCACAAGGTGTCCTAGGGAGATAAGAGCCCGAGTGAGCCAAAGGCAAGAGGGAGTCTGTACAACTAAAGGACCCAAAGGTACAAAATAATGCAAGCTTGGACTCTTTCTGATTTGCATGGTTTCACTGGCTTTCAGGGCCTTTTGCCGTTCTGGTTTGCCTGATCCAGTACCTTCTGAGGTCTGTGGCAGCTCCTGCCTGGGCTCCAGCAGGAACTGGTGAGGTCCTTTCCTGGCTGCATCAACTGCAGTAAACCATTATGACTTTTGAGAACATATCAGGGGTGAGGTCTCACTTCCTGGTTTTCATGAGATAGGATGTACTTGTTATGCCCACAGCATGAAAATAACCTCGTGTTGACTTTTCACTTTCTACTGTTGAGAAAAAAAGGTGTTATGTTCTTGTATTCTAGCCTGATGGGTCTCAGGCCTCCTCCACAAGTGATCCATTTGGTGAGCCAACTGGTGATACTATAAGTCCACAGGTCGGTAGCTAGATAGCACAGGTTGGGGTAGGTATCTGTCCTTTTTTTCTCTACACCTTGAGGTGTTCACTTATTCTCCCACCAGTGCCTACCATTGCTTTCATGGATGCATGGTTTATTTTTCCTTTTCATCTCTTCCGTTTGACTTCTCCATCATCCACAGTGTATTTCTCATGCTTGGTGGTTTGCATGGCTTTTGCCATTCACTAAGTGTTGCAGCTTATGCAAATATGTGTGTTTCAGCTGCCTGCATGCTTTAAAGAAATGTAGACTTATTTTACTTTGTGTTCAAATTTTAAGGGCAAATAGGGAAACTGAGCCATTACTAACAATGTATTAGGCAGAGCATTTTTTTAATCAAATCCTCTCTGGCCTTCAGCCAGATGTAACGTATTAAATGGAATAAGACATCTTACCCATAGACATAACAATCATTAAATAAAATTATATAATGATACATGAATGTCTCTACCCTAAATCAATGCAATAATCAGTAGAAGAAGCACGTTTATTATCTGCATGTAAAAAATATTGAAATGGGTTTGTGTATTTTTATCTCTGACTGCAAATTAAAAACATTAGAAAATTATGATCATTCATATTAACATTGGTATACTGATGTTTTAAAAATTATTCATCAATGTAAGTCATTTAAATTCAGACAGACGGGAAAGATGATCTTTTCATCTTTCGTGTTACAGAAAATGGTAGAAAATGTGGCTCCCAGTGAGTGTTCTGTGATTTGTTTCAATACAGTAAATATGTTTTGCCAAAAAGACAGTGAAGCTACAAAGTTTTATGAGTACTAAGCATTGTTGTTCCATCCAAAGACTCTCTAGTGTTGCTATTTTAAGGATATGTTTCCTTGTCTTTTCCCCATCTGCCATTCATGTTCAGTATTGCCCAGATATGTGATCTGATACGACTTCTGTGATCCAGCACAGAGCTCTTGGAGCAAATCAACAACAGTGGTAGAACCTTTTCCATTTTTGTACAGAAACTACACTAGGTTTACTAGTGACTTACCCATCCTGAGACAAAGTAATTTCGTTTCAACTCAAAATTAATAGTTTCATTCAGAGTCAGTTTACTTTGTCATTAAATATGATTTTAAAAAATCTTAGAGTGACTTAGCTTTGATCCACTTGGGAATAATAAGATTATCTCTTAATAATATGCGGTGCTGTGAGAAGGCATCTCCCCCTTCTTTAGCTTCACCAGTGTAATGCTCAGCTCTTGGAGGGCTGAAGCAAAAGTAGCATTAAGCTTTGTGTCTCACTGAGTCTAAAAATGACAGTGTAAGGATGGAGTCAAGCTGGGATGAGCTGCTCTAGCAAGAGCATTTGATATTTACTCCAGTGAGAGCTGCTTCTGCAGATGGATGGTGCCACATAATAATTTGGCTGTACCTTTGCCTGACCTTGGCCAAGGCTGACATCCCCAGCTCTTCCAGCTTCAGACCACTCCAAGAGTTCTTTCCTAGGTCAAGAAAGAGGATTTGACTTTTATCCGAGTCCTACACTCTGGAAATCCACATACATTTGTTTATTATGGTTTATCATACTCAGGGTAATTCTGAAATTCATCCTGGGGAAAGTAATGATAAAATCTCTAATTTTCTGACTGTCACAGATATAGTTAAAATCATTGCTAAACTACCATCACAGAGATTTACCTACCAGGCATTCTGGATAGAACTTGAAACAGTAGTTTCAGTCTGGTAATGCATCTTAACCATGTAAGGAAGTCAAGTGAGGGACTGCTCTTGTTCTGCTTTTATGTAACACATAGTAAAATACATTTTTTTACCCATCAAGAGTATCTGGGAGCTGCAACAACAGTATATTAGCAGTGATTCCATATGGTTTTTATGTATTTTTTTGTTAATCCCTGTAGAGTCTTGCATCAAATATGTATAATTCTCAGAAATATATTCTGGGAAATGTTAAATAATGTTACTGATTATCGTATTACAGTAATTCCTAGAAGCTGTAGGCAGGAACAGGAAGCTGAACAAAAAGGAAGCCCCTATCCAGTGAAGTTACACTAATATCATTGTGGCTCTGTGCAGAGCCATTCAGCAGCAGTCTGTAGGAAATCCACTTGCTAAAGCCAGCCCATCGAATTCTGAAGCCTGGTATCATCAGAGCAATGGGAAGTCTAATCTCCATGGAAAATTATCAATTCAGGACTTACTACTGAGTTGTGTATTGAGCTCTGCATTTGGAGAGAAATTTAATGGGGAGAAATATGTAGTACAAAAGAATCACAGTCTGCATAAAAGCCACTTTTGTGGCTTAGATAGGAGATTACTTTGCTCTCTGGAACATGGTTCTTACCCCAGGAACAGCACAGTAACAACTTGGCTGAATGGACCTCTCAAGAGCTCAGCATAGTATTGTGTGCCGAAATTTCAAATACATCTGTTCCCAGCATCTCTGAAATCAGCCCATACAATATCTTTACTTACCTTGATGTACTCAGAATACTCACTTGCCTAGCTTTTTGCACCCTGGTCTTTCAAGGTACCACAGCAATTTGATTTCTTGATTCCTTCTGAGACTTTATATTACCATTTAGTTACTATATCTTCTTTTCTTCTATTTTTCCTCTCTTACTTTTGCAATCTTCAACTTCAGCTCTCAAAATCCTCATCCTACCAGTAGCTGTTCTATAAGTCACTCTTCCACAAATACCTATGAGTTCTTAGTAGGTATATGTGACACTTTATGGGTATATTACATTTTGTCCCTTTATGGTTGAAGATAAGAAGCAGAGAGGCCTAACTTTCACAGGTGAAATAAGATCAACTCTTTTGGGGACTGTTTATAGCAAGATTTGTATTTGGTTGTTTTCTCTTTGTTCATGCACCGCATTGAAGATGGACAGTGTTTTTCCAGAAGGGATGAAGAGAACTCTGAATCAGATGACCGCCATCTTCAGCTGATTTATGTTTTATCCCTACTGTTGTCTCTAGACTGTGTGTGGGATAACTATGATGAAAGGATAGAGAGGGAAAGATCTGGTTTTAGCTGCAATTCTGCCAAATTTGTTAAACATTTCTTATTATTGACATTTTACATTAAAGCAAGACGTTTGAACAGAGGAACAAATGCAGCTCTATTGAGATGCTGCCCAGTTCAAAACTTGCATTGGCAATCATTCATGAGAGATTCTCAAGAAACCTTCAAAACATTTGTGGCTAAAGCATATCTTCCTGAAAAAATTGTTTAGTTGTTCTGTGAAATGTGTGCAGACAATTATAAGCCCTCAAATATGTCACACCCTTCACAATGCTATCAGCACTGTCAGGAGAGCAACAGTTCATTAGAATATTTGTCTATCAGCTTTTGGTGGTACTTCAGTGGCCTGCTGCCATCATCCATCTATGATCAAGTGCCATTCTTAGTGATAAATGTTCCTAATAATCTTAGTCAGCTCCAGGATGGGCTGCTATAACTCTTTGTTTGGGCTGTTTTTAGGAAGTTGAGAGAAAACAGAAAATTATGGACAAAGCACTGGCTTATCTGGGAGCTTAGTGATCTTCAGGAGGGCATATCAAGCTGAATTTTCATCCTCCTCTTCCTTCTGCCCCTTTTCTATTGCACCAGGATTCGGAATGGGCTCAGCATCAAAGACTGTATTTGCAGGACCTCTTCCTATCATTCACCTGGCTCAGTAGGAACTGTATAGAGTCCAATGAGAAATTCATAATGATTATAGGTGGCCTGTTCTTGGTAGGCTCTAGAACTGTCATTCTCAAACTGAAGACACAGCACTGAGCAGGGCTGTGCTCCTAAGAGAAGTAGTGTTGTGTCTTTGGAAAGGGATCACAGTTTGGGAAGTATTGTTTCATTCCAGAGAAATTCTAAAATTGACATTTCAACTCTCATACTTGCTTGTTCATCATCGTATTTCCCAGGGAATCTGAAGGGCCACGAGCAGAGAAATTGAGGCAGATTTGTGAACAGGGGCGTCCTACAGATTTACCTCCATCTCCACTGCTACAATCCCCTCCAAACTGTTAGTTTTCATGTGACCAGCTTACACACAGTCTTCTCACTTCTTCCAGTGTTATCATACCCACCTAAAGTAGCCAAGTCCCCTTCCATTCCTCCAGCTTTTTCCTCCAAAAAGAGAAAACACACTGTGTAGCTTGTGTAGAGCCATGTTCTTGCTGACTGGCATCCCAGTAGTTCAATTTGGGGATGAGCTCTCCTCACTTTATCTGTGATGAGGTCATTTAAAAGTTCCCTGTCTTCTGCACAACTGATTTTAAAAATCTAGTTGTAATAGTTTAGTATCTTTGAGACTTCTGAAAAATTGGAATAGGCCACTAGGTTCAAAAGTTACGAAGAAGAATTGGCAGATATGTAGATGGCAAGTATAATTGTGTGGCTACTGTTTTGTTAGGAAAGTAGCCCAGAAATAATCAGCACGTTTCATGGCTGCAGTTCAGTTTTATACTGGGACTGAAATGGAGCAGGTTCATATTTCTGAGTAGTTCTCATTGCTTTTTCATTTTGTGGATGTCCAGCATCCATTTTGACACTAAAATGACAGAAACTTTTAAAATTATAATAATTAAACTGGATATTTGAAACTAGGAAATATTCCTAGGTAGGTTTGTAATAAGAATAGAGGCATTCTCCAGTCATAATCTTAAACTAGAAGGTTGGTATATTTATGCTGCTAATAGAGTTTAACTGTAAGAAAACCCCTAAATATTAAAAATTAATAATTAATAATAAGTGTTAAATAAAACCTGGCTGTTAATGGGCCAATAGGAATGACCTGTCTTATCACCAAAGATCTTTAATTTGAACCCTGCTTGGCAACTTTACTATGTCCTATTTTGCTGAGTCAGCATGCAATAAACAGTGAAGACGCGTCACACTCCCACCCCTTTCACTTGCAACCCCAGCACAAGATGCTCATTTTGTCTGGCTCTCCAGCACTCTTATTTCATGAAACTCTTATCATTTGAGCCTGCCCTTTCTGATCAGTCAGCCAGGAGTAAAACTGGCACTGAGAATCTGTTGTAAAGGGCAAGGAAATCTATGCGGGCCTCACCTCTTCAATTGAGTACATCTTGCCTGAAGCTCTGCACGTAGCAGGGTGTCTCAAAGTGATGAAAGGGCTGCCAGGGTAAAAATAGTCTCTTCCTAACCCAGTCCCGTGTTATGTTTTGTGAGTGAGTTCACCTCTGCAAGCCTAAGTAGGTTCAGAGTCTTTCAGGAGATGTTCTCCAGTGATTAGTTCTGCTGGGGAGCAGATGTTAATATCTTTAAATTGGATGCAAATTTACTTCTAGTATTTACATAATGTTATTCAAAAGCATTAGCGACCTTGTTGCCTCATGCAGTAGTGTGCTGCACCAGAAATACTTACAGTTTGCTGCAGTCTTGTACCCCTTAAAATAAGAGTAAACTGATTTGCAGCATGAACTATCTCTAGAATATAGCAGCAAAAAAAAAAGGGTGCTTCCAGTTGCCATCTTGGTTTCTCCCTGTAGACTGATGAAAGCACATCAGAAGTGCTTCTCGGCCAGTTCAGAAAGGAAAACACTCAGATTCAAGGGGTGTATGTGAATTAGAAGCTTTGTTTACTATATTATTTGTTTATCTATTTTTGTTCTGACAAAGACCAGTTCTTTCCTTTCCTTCCCTCTGAGTCTGTTCCTAATGCAGTGGTAGAGGTAGAAAGCAGAAAGCATTGCTGAGATGGTTCTGATGCTGTGAGAAGAGTTATGCTCACCTGCCTTTTCATAACAAGCCCTGAGACTTTTGCATGGAGTATTACAAAAGGGGTGTTTATTTCTGCTTTCAAGACCCTCCAGAACAGTGCCTAGCACTGTGAGAGAAGCTACTCATGAAGTCTACAGCACTCAACTCTCCTTTTGCCTCTTTTCTGTCCCTTTCTGCTGTCTTTTGCCCTCTTGAGTACCAGTGTCAATACTTTACAGATACCATTTGCAGTGTTGGGCTACAGGCATGGTGTGCTGCTTGAATTAGCTCCAAATAATATTAGAAAACAAATCTCAGACATTGACACAAAAACTTTGGCTGGGAAGATTGCACACAATTACTGCAATTAATTTCTCATTTAGGTATCTGAAGGGGGAAATCAACTGAAAGGAAGACATAAGAGCACACTTCTCGTGCAAAATGCTCTGGTCTGCTGGAAGATAAATTATCCAAATCAGTGAGAAATGCAGGCCTTTGCCACATCAAGTGTATGTTCAGATAAATGTTGAGTATGGACCAAAGAAGTTTCTAATTGTAAAGGCTGCCTCGTGCACAGTGTAAAGTGCTGATGACCGGTGATGAGCTCCTCCTCCTCTTCCAAGGGTGTCAAGTTCAGTGGCACCTTAGGACACTTGTTACTTAAGCACATCTGCATATCTCAAGGATATTTGAGGACAGCTCTAACAAGCAGGCTTGACATTTTGAAAAGCTCTTTTTTCCCCTGAAGGCATTTGAAAAACTGACATCTTTTGTTCCAAAGGGATGTTCTCCCTCCCTCTCCTTTTCTTCTCCTCCTTCCTTTTCACTTCACTTTGCAATCACCTCAGGTTCAGCAACTGCCTGAAGAATGGCCTGGTGTGTGTCAGGTTCACACATTAATTAGTACAGATTTTCTCTGAACTAGCTGTGATAGATCATTCTGGCAGCTTCATGTCTGTGGTACGTGAAAATTGGCACAGGTACACTTAACACACAGTATGTAAAATGCAGTTATTTACTCTCAGTCAACTCTTCTGATTACCTTCGGTTTTTCAAGGTCACAAAATATATTTGCTTCTTGCTGGGGATCATTTCTGAAGCCTTTATTTAATTATTCCAGAGGATTTCTCTCATCCTTTCATAATGCTTGTAGTGTACTCAGGGCTTCATGTAGGTAGGAGATGGGGAAACAGGGTCCCTGCACAGTACAGAAATATAGTAATTTCAGGGAATGAGGGACAACTTTTCTTGGCACAGAGGAAACAGGTCGTATTTTGGATTTGTTGTGTTGCTCCTCATTCAACACAAGCTGCACAGTGAAGCAGGAGAGGGCACTGGGACAGGACAGTGGCCAGGCACCCTGGGCACAGAGTACATACAGTCCTATGAATCCGCCTTTGGGCTGTTTTTCTCATCCTCAGCATTTGTATAAGCAGTGATTAAAATCCTGTTCCATCCCCTGGCAGACGTGTCTGTGCTCTGCAGTGCCCAGTGATTTGCAGCCTTCAGAGGTTTTTTTGCTCAAAGTCAGCTCCTGCTAATGCTGCAGTAACACAGGTTGATTCTAACTTGGTTAAATTCAACGTCGTGGCGTGGTATTTGAATATTTATCAAGCTGTGGAGAGTTAATGCAGTATGGCATTAATTAGCCTTTCTGCCTGTCTTGTTCTTTTTTTAGATGTCATTCTTAGTTTAATAAATTACTTTCTGGAAATGAAGTAGAATGGATTCCAGGGTCCATGGGTGATTTGCTTCCCACTGCAGCCAACATGAACATAATATTAAGCACAGGGTGTCAGCTATGAAGCAACGCTGAAGAACATGGCAGCTTTTCCCCCTCCCCATCCAGGAAATTCCCCAGAAAGTATCCGTTAACAAGTTGACACGCTTTCCTCCTGGCTTTAATGATTGTACTAATAGTTCTACAGACTCCTAATCAAACTGAGCTGGGCTAGCGTTCCTAGCTCTTCATAGGCAACTCATGTTGTTATTTTAAATCCCATCACAGCTTCATTAGCTCAGCTTTCTGCGGCGGTTTCTGTTTGCAAGTGGTTTTCTCCCTGAGTTGTGTAAAACCCAGAGGTTTGTTCTGCTGTTGTGCTGCTAGGGTGGTCTTAGCCTGGGACAAGTAACACCCTTGTACACTGGCTGCACTTCTGGCCTCTAAACTTCCAAACATCCAGTCAGATAAATTATCATTTAATTTCTTCAAATGTCTTTGCCCAGCAGTGAAAATAAGTGCATGGCCAGGGCTGAAAGAGGAAACTGATAGTAAACATTCATTTTCTGAAATAATGGCTCATTTTCTTCACAATTTACCCTGAGTGCCCTGATCACTCAAGGCAGCACAGAAAGCAAACACTTCCTTTGGGTTTTGACTGACAAGGTGTTGCTGTTCTCAAGCAGATGTTCTTAAAATGTTCTAAAAATGCTCTCTGGAGACATCTCCGCTTATTTTATTTTTGTTATCCCCAGGAAGCAGAACCTCTCTACGCCCAGATTAACAGACCTAAGAAATAGCATTGTTACAGGCTTGTGGTGCTCCAAGACTCAAACGAAACCCAACAACCTGGCAGGCCTTTGCCTTTCATGCTTTTTTCCAATTGATTTTGTCTGACAAGGAGAGAGATTGCCCTCCTGGACTGGCTCTTCGAGTGTTCCTGATGTGTTTTTTTGGCAACCAATGGCAGCACAAAATAAAAACTCTCCCTGCTTATCATACCACGAGTCCAGCCCTGTGCCCACAAGTGGTGGATATCCAGACTAGGAAATCTTACTCCTCGGTCTTCTTTTAAAGATTTGTTATCTTCTGTGTGCCACATATTGAGTAATAGACATTCCTTTTTCTTTTGAGCAAAAAGCAGGGTCTGTATGTAGCAGTGGCATTATCATTCAACAGCCTTTGGGGCAAAAGTCGGCACTTTCTTTGTCACAGTGACAACTTTTTCATCATCATTTACATCAGGCTGATCCTGACCTTTTTTTTTTCCCTATGTGGACATATTGAAATGACAACAACAAAAAATACTGGTAGTGTCTTTTTTTTTTTTTTTTTTCATTTTATTTCTTATTCTGTAGTTTTGTATGAGTGACAGATCTAACTGCAAAACACCTCCTGCGGAAACGATTCCCAACTTGAAACCACAGAATGAAACTCGGTTGTTTATCCATCCTGACTGAAATGTTGCCAAATGGACCTTTAAGTTCTAGCACATCATGAGGAAGAAATGCTGCTTTCTGTTGGAATACTCATGTTGTGGGTAGAGAAAGGACCTGGAGTCCCACTGAGGAAAGACAAAAGAGTCAGTATTTCCTAGGAAACTCTAAACAAAGTACAGAAAAGGAATATTTTTATTTCTTCAGTATCTTGCTGCTGTAATGCTATGCAGACAAGTGTTTTCTTCTCTGTGTGCCATTTTTGATGAAAAAAAATCATTTGCCAAATAATACTGGTATGCTTCTGGTTTAGGAGTTTGGATGAAGCGGACTTTACAAATGGGACAAGGACGGCATGGATTTTGGAATAACAAACTGATTCTGTGATCAAATTGTTCATCTTTATCACTTTTTGTACATCAGAAAAATCAAATGGGATTTTTATTTTATAACTTGAAAAAAAAATCTTACTGTTAAACTCTTTAAATGTTTAAGGGGAAATGGCTTTAAGGAGTTCGAATGAAAATTGCCAGGTTTTTTGTAAATATAAATGTTATGAAAATTCTTTTACTAATGCCATTACACAGTAGAGAAGGTAGCAAGTTGCAGTGCTTGGGAGGGGTGGCAAACCCAATTTGTGGTTCTCACATCACATATGTTTTTTCACATGCTTACAATAATGGGCTGAAGCTCAAGTGCATTTGCCAAAAGCAGTCAGCTTGTCAGCGACTAGTAAAATTAATGGGAACACATGATTTTATGGTCTAGCGTTATCACACGGACATATTCCACTTACAAGAGCTCACATTTCATAGACATTCCTTTGAACCTCTGCATAGAAGTCATCGAACTGTTTACACGCAGAACAAAAGAATTTAAAACTTCCTTTTTTTACATTTATGAAGCAAAAGTGCAGTGTTTGGGTTCATATGTTTAGCACATGATTTTCATAAAGAATCTATATATTTTTGCCCTACAGAGAATTGTTATACAGGTCAAATGTGTTTTCCTGATGTTCCTATGCAGTTACAGTATATTGAATTTAGTGGTTTAACACTAAAAAGACAAAAAAAGAAGAAAAAATAGTAAAAAAAAAAAAGAAAAATAGAAAAAGGAAAAAAGGTTAAAGAAATTAAACGGTTAATCAGTTTTTAGGGTTATTGTGCAGATTTTGTTTTTAAATTGTTTTTCAATTAATTGACACATTAGGATTTACATTTTTTGTCATGATTAAAATAGGCCTGGAGTGTTTTACTTTCTTTCATCTCTATCATAAGCTAAAATGGTTTAGAAGACAGAATAACTGGGGTGGCAACTGTTGGTATGTGCAAAAAAATCTCACAACATGATTCCAGTCTTTTATTTTGAATTAGAGAAATTAGAGAAATGTGCGTTACCGAATTTATGTGAATGAAAAATTAGCTGTGAATAGACCTAACGAACCTGCAGAGAAGAGAACTTTTATCCTCATTCACGGTCATTTGATGCTTCTTCCTTAGTCATGTGCAAACAGCTTTGTAGCAAATCTTATTTTCCCACCTGAAGAAAGATCAAGTTTTCTAACTGGAAAAGATATTTAAAACTTGGCAGATTGAGTGTTTCAGGATTAAAAGCGGAGGTAAAAGTGTTTCTAAAGGACATTTCTGTACAGAATATTTTGATGATTTGCACATTGGTGCTACTTTCTTCCTCAGTGGCTTTTTTGGGTTTTGTCCTACATGTGGAACCTCAAAGACAGTTTTGGTTCATCATAGACATTTGAGGTTTAGTATTGTCAGTGCATTTCCAGATATGGGGTAAAATGTTGAAAGAAGAGATTTATGTCTCAGAGGATCCATTGACATCATATTTGTAGGAAGCGGATCATTAACGAATAGGTGCCGAGGGAATGAGGCTGGAATTCTAGTGTCTCCTAAGAGACGGCTGGACCATCACCACAGACCTTTGTCTTACCTTTACCAACTCTCATAAATAAAAACCAATTCCGAATTGTCTTGTCATATGATCGTCCTTGTCATGGTTGAGATGCTGAGTCGAGAGGGCTGGAGGGCCTCTACACTGTACCAGTATTGTAGATAACTGAAATATCCAGCTTGTGCAATTGTTTAATCCCTCATCCTTCACTAGCACTAAATTCGTCACTTTAAATTTAAAAACCAGGGAATCCCACCAGCCATCCTGTAATCATCCCCTGTAGGTTCTTGATCTTTACCTGTCATGAAAAAATATTTTGATAGATCGTAGTCATCCAAGTGTCTGATGAAACCTTTCATCTAATAACGTACTGGGCACCTTCTTTGCAAAGATGTTTACTCCGTGGTTTTCATTCATTTTTATTTCTGCATTCTGACACTTATTTTTTTAATAAAGATGAGAAAGATAAAATGACTGTTTCAGTACATTTCTAAACCTACTTTAACTTTACCTCAGATAATGACCATTTGTTAACATATACGGACACATTATTTTTAACTTTATGTATAACGCATTCAACAGCAACAAAAGAAACCAACAAATTTTTAGAAATTTTCCATTAATTTCTGTAACACACCATGTAATACTGTTATGAATAAAAACATTAAAAAAAGGTGTCATTTCAGTAAGTTTGTTTCATAGTTTTTGCTCTTCTGGGATAATTCTGCCATTCTTACAGTGTGGTGTTGGTTGTTTGGCATGGCCAGTATGTTTGACAGTTGAAGTATCTGGGAAAGGAGAAAATCCTCAGTTTGGGGAATAACTAATCTTAAACACTAAGTGTTGCTTATCTTGCAGATACATAATTTGCTGATTTTAATTGCTGCCTCCACATTTTTGGTCTCTTTTTGGGTGTTTTAGGGTGAGTATCCCAAACTGGTAGGTATTTTTGTCACCTCTTGCAAAATTACACATTCCTGGGACAGGCCACACTGTTTGATACTCCCATAGCTGGTGTACCTTTTTGTCATGAGAAACTGAAATTAATTTTGCTCACCATTTTTCATTCGAGTAAGATTTGAAATTAAAAATGTGCATTTAAACATGACAATTTTGAAAGCAGAACCCCCTCCCCCCCAAATTTCCAGAAATATGCACAGAACTGAGAGCAAAGCCTTGATCCAGTACCTCATGGTAATGATACCACCTTCTGTGTCAGTGGGACCTTTCTACTGCTTGAGGCAATGTGTAGGGTTTGCTGGAGTGAAACTCTCAGTTCCACATGCAAATTAATAATGGTTGATATTCAGAGGTACCAAGTACTGGATCTCTCAGTTGAGAAGGAACAGTACCATTCTTTGCCAAGAGGGTAATGCAATAAAATTTAAGGGTAAGAAATACATGTTTGTATAGAGGAAGAAAGAGAGGTGTGAATGTGTACACATGTACTTTACTGTATTTCTACTTTTTGATGTCTCGTCCCTTTCTCATCCACCAGAAATGCCCAGTAGGTCATGCTGAAACATTGATTACCTTTGTCAATGTTGAAATTGTTGAAATACTTGGATCCCACCTAAGAATAAAGGTCATTCTGTTGTGATGAAAGCATACCAGCATTAATGTCATTTTGATTTGTATGTGGCTAACTGTGTTCAGATGTCCTTGAAGGAAGAACATGGTATCTGGTTCTCGATGAGCTACAAAACATCAACTTAAAGTAAAATAAGACATAGCTAAGCATGTATTTCAATGAAAATGCATTTTTGCAATGCAGGCCAAATGTACTCTTGTTGATACTGTCTGGTACTCTCACTGTGAAGTTGGTTGAAAAATCAGAAAAGTTGGCTCATGTTGCACTGTTGCTATGTAAACTCAGTTTAAAAATTCTGAATGAGCAGGTTTGAGATATAATCTGGCAATGGTGAAGAATCTTGAAGTAGGAAGGACCTGCCTGTGTGTTGGCATTGCTCAGAAGGGGAAAAAAGTCTTGATTCTTTCTGTGCTGTGTTTATGTGCTGTATTACATTAATATTGCTGTAACTTAAGCACACTAGGAGTCTGTAGATTGTATATGAGAGTATTCAACTCAGATGTGCCTAGTTCAAGAAATGGTCCCAATTTAACTAATGCTAATTAAGGCCATGATCTCCTGCAGTAATGAGAATTTATTTAGCAAACAGTTTGCAGAATCAGCCTGCGGTTTTACAGAAGTGAGAACGCTGACAGATCTCTCTTTTCCCTGTCAGTGACTTCTGGGAAAGCAATTGATTGTATAGACTGGGAATATGCAATTTTAACTCCCTTACGTTGGATTAAAGGCAATGTTTTATGTGCTTTAATCACTAGTCAGTGACAGTTTCTGCAGCAGGGAAGTTAACCTCTTTCTGGCTGTTTGTAGGTTGTGATATGTTTTTCATGCAACGTCTCCTTTTTTCTTTTCTTTGCTTTCCGAAGAACTCCTGTCAAGTTCATATTTTTTACTCTTCTGGCAAATGCTCTTCTCAGTCAGAAGAGTATCATGTCAAAGAAATGAAAGGAGATATCTGTTGGCAGTTTTCTGCAGAGGTTTGAGTCCGTTCTCTACAATTACCTCTCTAAGCTAGCGTGGAATGCACACAGTGGTGAATGAACAAGGTGAAAGTCCACATGACCACCAGAAAATGGAGGCACTGCTCCTGGCTTCTCCTTCTGCTCCTGTTATGTGCCATCAGTGGGACTCAACCCCTCTTCCTGGCTATACTCTGATGTTACTACTGCAAAAGTCATGATTTGTAGGAGTGTTTCTGTCGACTCCCTTGTGATGAGGTCTTCCATGAGTTAGTCTTCTCATATTAATTTGCTTTTTAGGATCAACCCAATTAAAAACCTTTATTTTGTTGTTTTTAAATACCTGAGGTAAAGCTGGCATGGGGAAGAATAAAGGGTTGGTTTTTTTCTTGCTGTCTGAAAGTGAGGGGAAACTGAATTACACATTTCAGCATGACAGTGAGGAATATGGGGAGATACCCTGATAGGATTCCCTGAGTACCTGTGACATTGCCTGTCTCTTTCTAAAATTATTCTACTGGAGGCAGGAAATATCAGGTCTATTAGTGAAACAACTCTCTGGCTATTAGTTTCTAGAGCTTTAAATAGTCTTATCTCAATGGACGTGTTTGCCCTGTGGCTCATCTATCACCCTAAAATGTTTTATCAGCACCTGAAAAATCTCAATGAGAAGAATAGCCTCAGATGTTGCCCATTCAAGGGGCTCTCAGATACAGAATGTATTTTTTTAAAAAAAGGTCTTTTAAGATCTGATACTATTTGCTGGCTTTTCAGCCCTATTTCATTTCTACTGTAGCACCACTTCTATAAATACTCCTCACCAACAAAGAAAGGAAATCACAATAGATTAAAAGAAAATCAGGTTAACAGGCAGCAAGCATTGTCCATTCAGCCTCAGACATTTGTGAAAATAAAGGATTAGGAAGAATTATTGCCAGGTACTAACTGTGAAAAAGCCTTTTCTGGCATCTTTGTCGTCTTTAACAGTCATTAGAGGTCTAAGAACAGCTCTCAGTTGCAGAAGCCAGCTGTATTTGAAATGAGCAGAAGTTACAGTGCTATGATACGTTGCATTTTTTGTAAATTTTGTAATATTTGACATATTCAGATTGTGAGTGTCTTAGTTTTTTCTTCTAAAAATGGTGTTTCTAGTTTGAGTTTCTGTGTGTGTTACCTTGAGGTCTGATGGAGAGGAGATGGAGGCAAGGGATGGGGAATGCTGGGGTTATCTTTCTTTGTGTACTTTCCTCCCTGTCTTACCATTTTCACAGGACTTGGAGCTCTCAGAGTAGATGAACCTGTGCCAGATTTGGTCTGAGTCACTATGAGGCATTATTTTTAGTGAACCAAAAGCCAGAAGAGGAGAATTAGGCTCACCAAGGTGAGTTTTTTATGTCCAGGGCCTTTCAGAGACCAGCCTCAGCACCAGAAAATAACTGTATTATTAAGAAAAAGTGTGATGCAATGGAGTCAGTTGTAGTAAACATTCGAAAACATTCTTTATTATAAATTTTACCATTTATTTGCCACCTTACATTCTTCACCATTACAGTTGGTGGGAAGCCTCCTCTTTGAATGAGCCAGTTGTGTTCTTCTGCAGAAGGAAATGTGTTCTGAATCTCGAAGCAGGGAATAAAAAAGTTGTCTCAGAGAAGGAGAAAAAGAAACTTTCTTGGAGAAGTGCACTAATGGTATTGTAAACAGCTGCTTGCTGGCTCCAATCTGACTTTTCCCAGGGAGGGTCTCTCACCTCTGATGTGTTTCACAGTTTTTCTTTGAACAGGAAACTGCCATTTTAAAAAAACGTGATGTTTGGTGAAACTGTATAGGTTTTGTTTACAGGAAGCAAGGAGTCACAAGCTTACGTTGGGGTTATGAACTCTGCAAAGGATGTGTTACACTTTCAAGCTTGGTGTTCATAGTGGGCATAAGCAAGGCTTCATTTTCAACTGTGATGAAAGTGATGTTCAGTGACTTACAGTGTTGTTAGCACTAAGTGCTTTGGGACTTACAAACAGCTCAGCAGACAGACACAGCTATTACAGTCAGCCACGGAGAAGGAGCAAGACTGGGGGAAGACAACACTGTTACAGGGCAACATTCCCACTGATCCATGGACCCAAGGAAGCAGAAAACGAGCTGTGGTTGTTGGGAATTTTATGTGTTAGACCTACCTCTAATTCAACCAGGTTGTAAACTATGTATAGAACTTGATTGTGCATTTCATTTCTCTGTGAAAAGTATGTTAATGTGTAGAAAATTCTTTCTCATGTGTCCCTGCTGCTGTTTTAAGCTCACTTCCTTCTGCTAATGCACCACTTCCTTCTGCGTGTTCACCACTAAGATGTGCATGGTGAGAGGCAGCAAAACAAAGACAAGCAGCAGACAGAAGCAGGTTGCCTTGAGAATTCCACATGCTGGAATCACTGTCATGGTTTGCAGTTAAATCTAGAGGGTGCTCTGTATTTATAATCTTGGTAATCTTTTCTGGTGTTGAAATATTGGATGTGCACTGCATTTCCCAGCCAGCAAAGGTCCCATGGATGGAAAGGTCTTTTTTGTTAGTTTTTTGGGGTTTTTTTGTCAGGAACAAATGATTAACAACTAAATCAATTGTGCAATTGTGTCAAAGGTTGAGCAAGCTGTATCACACAGGGACATCTTGGGTTCAGGCTGGGGCAAAGTCATTTGAAACAAAAAAAAATGAGGCAAAAGAGGCAAACAGAAAGCTTTGCACAGCCTAAGTCATCTTCCCTAACAGTTTGTCCTCCATGTCTAGAGGGCTGTTAATCACTGACTATGTGCACAGTAACTCTGGGTGAAAAAATTGGGCTGCCTGAAATATAATCTTTTATTTGGAGCAGATTCCTACAAGGATTCGGTTAATGTGCTTCTCTGTGTTAAATTGTTATCACCAAGCTGCCAAACCAGAAAGATGTCGCAGCCAGTTGCTTATTTTGCAGAGACATGGCTCCACAGGCAGGATAATGTAATTTGTAAGGTAACTGTGACACATTAAGGTGTAGCACTTGGCGAGGTAATGGCACTGAGGTTGTCAGATTTGTTTTGTATTAGTGAATATGATTCATTTTATATATAGCATCCATCATTCCCATAATAAGCAAATTAAAATGTATTTATTCTTTGTATCATCAAAGCTCTCTGAGATTTTTCCCACATTGAGAGACTGTGCTGCTAAAAGCCATAGTTGCACACAGAGTGAGGCTGTGTCTCTTCAAAGAACCTCTGCTTGTCCACCAAGAGGAAGGGTGAGAAAACACAATGATATTCCTCATTTTGTACAGGGAAACACAGATTCAGAGAACTTTTCTCCAAGATGCTCATTGTAGGTTAAGACTAATTAGGAAAATGAAAGGAAAGACTGTTGTGTCCCAAGAATCAAAAAGAAGGCAGAAGGGGCAGGATATGAAGGCTACCTCAACAAGTAACTTAAGAGACATTCTGCAAGGTTTTGAAGGTCCTGATCTGCCTTTGAAAGCCCAACTGAACTGATGGGAATCAGCCCATGGTAAGTTCTCAGCCTGGTGGGATCATTTAAGAGAGAGAATGACTCAATGTAGTACCTAGAAAACACCAAGTCATTTAATTTAATACCTTACAGGCTTCCATGGGCTCAACAGGTACGTGGAGCAGAGAATCTCTGTGGAATGGGGCTTTTGTCTTCCCCAGCACCATGAGCCCAAACCATGGTGAGAGACAGCAAAGGACACTCTCAGGATGAAGGCTTTCCCTGAGGCGTGAGAATGAGTGCTTATGCCTCATGTCTGGCCTTCCTCTGGAAGACAGACATGAAAAGCAGCAATAAATAAATGATTTTGCACTCTATTCCTAGAAAGCCGACTTGAGTTTACTTATCACTTTCTTCTTGCCAAGACTCAAATATGTTTCATTTGTTGAAATATTCGTTTTCCCAATCCCTTGAAAGGAACATTACAAATAAAAGTGTAAATTGCTTCCAGACAGATCTTTGCTTCCTCCCTGCTTGCCTCCGGAAAGCCGTGTGCTAACAGCTACAACGTTTACCTTGTGAACCTGCCAGGTGCTGGGTCATCTGCTGTTTACAGGGTGGGGAAAAAAACCTCAGTAATTTATCTTCTACTGCTTTAACCATTTTCAAACCCCCGCTAGCAGATGGAATGGGAGCAGTGGTGGTTTCAAGTCGCCGATGGTACCTGGGAGTGATGAGCACAACTTGCACCATGTTCACCCCGTACCCCATCAAACTGTTGCTGCTTTGTGCTGTACTTGGCATCCGAACTGCTCATTGCTTTGGGTGAGTGGGTGTTTCTGAAGCCATGTCCATGGGATGATAAGGTAAACAATCAAAATCAGCACAACCTCTCTGCTTTCATGTTGTGGTCTGTAATTGCTGTCTTGAGTGATTTTTGTACTTCTAATGAATAGCGAGAGACATTGTTTTGAAGTTAACATAGTGCAATGTGTCTGGCTTCAGAAAAGTAATCCTCTTGATAAATTTGAGATGACAAATTGCCATAGTCATGTTGTAACAGAGAATTGTTTGCAACATGCAGCCTTCTCCCATGCTAGCTGACCAACAGAGTGCTGGGGAGACAGGGGATTGTTTTCTTTGAGTGTGTAAATGGTGAGAACATGGCTAATAGTTGTTCCTTTCTCTGGTACTTTAATATATTTTGCTCCTTCAGAGAACTGTGACTGTAGTCTTTCCAATCTAACTGTATTTTTGCACTGTTCTCTGAACTTTGAGCACTGATTTCATGCCTCAGCAAGCTGATGAGATTTTGTAATTCCTTTATTCCGTGTGACTTTTAATATGCTGTAATGGGAGCCCCATGCCAGGCACTAAATCATACTTAAAGTTTCAGCTGATGCTGCTTCTTGTCTTGGTGGAAGAACTGGGAACACTGCTGGGGTAGTTTCCTTGTCAAAGTGGGTATGAAAAGAAACTAATTGTGAACATTTTACTAAAGCTCCCCACTCAGATTAGATGATACAAGGAAGCATTTGTCTGGGATGAGGATTTAATCAGAAATACTGAATCCACCAAAGGAGTAAGCAGCATTTTAGCTCTGGCATTGTGGAAATGTTGGAGAGAGTTGTCACATGAGGGGGGAGATAGTGACTGAGGTGAAGTAAAGGCTCACACTTGGGGTTCAGGTTCATTACAGGGTTGAAAAGGATTAATGAGTTAATGATTCCCTATTGTGAATTGAGAACAGAGTCAAAGACTAATGGCTTTGGCCAGCTTGGGAAAAAATAGGCTGCTTGGTAAAGAGAGACACTTAAGCCTGGTTTTCAAAAATGCTGAGTGCACACCAGCCCTTGTCGTTGGGACTGGTGTTTGTCACAGAGGTACCTGACCTCAGAGCTGTTTATCATGTATGGCAGTGAGGTACCAAAGTGCTGCCCGTGCACCAAGCGGCAGGGAGCAAGCAGCAAGTGCAGATTTTACTTCTGGCCACTGGCCAAGTTATTTGATAGGGCTTGCACAGCTTAAGGTGAAGCCCAGGTTGCTGGGTCGTGGGTTGAGTTTCCTATGCTGGCTAGATCAAATGTGTGTCCTGCAGTCACCCCTGCTGAATGCTCTGCAGGGCTACTGTCATGGTGGTGGTGTAGAGGACTGGGTCTGCTCCTGGGCATTGAAGAGGGAGTCAGGTTTCGTACAGAATCAGTGCCAGTACAGAATGAGAACTGAAATCTAGATTTGCCTGCAAAACTTGGTGAGATCTAACAAGTGTTAGTTCTCCTTGATGTGTAGTTTTGCACAGGTATAGGTATAGGTATAGGTCAAGTTGCTCCTTAGAATCAGTAGTTTCACACCTTGAAGCTCTCGTGTTGTTGAGCACAGTGGTGAAGAGTCCCTTACCCTCAGTGGCACCAGCAGCAGGCACGTCCGCTCCGTGAGTGACCCGCCACAGCCCCGCGACTGCGTGCTCTCCGCCTGGTCCTCGTGGAGTAAGTGTGATCCCTGCCAGAAGAAAAGGGTGAGTGTTTGTGGTCTAGGCATGAAGCCTGAGAAATGGGGAGGCAGGACCTCCCTGAGCCTTATCTTTATCATCTGTGGGGTTGGGCATGCAGGAGGCTGCTGAGGGGAGTCCTGTACCGGTGAGACTCTGGGCTTTTGCTTTCAGGTGGCTTTTGACTCTTCAGCTCACCACCCCCAGTAATTCCAGTACTTTCCAGGGTGGCTCTCTGTCCTGATAAGGTGTAAGCCCAGGCTTGGTAAAAACACAAATGGGAAGCTGGGGCTTTGCAGGGACTTTCTTTCCAATACAGTCCTCTTCTTCCAGAGTTAGTGCAAGGCACCATCTACACTAATGATTCCCTGTGGGACCTGGAGACACTTGGTGCATCTCAGGATTAAGATGCTTTTTTTTGTCTGCCAGCCAGCATTTTCCACCCAAGAAGCCCCATCAAATGAAAGTAATGATCCCAAGAGCGTGAAGAGCAAAATCCCCCTTGCTAGAGAGACCTCTGCTAATGAGTTGGAGAAGCTGTTCCCAGGCTTAAGCAGAAATAACCAGTGATAGGAGTTGGGAAGAGTGAAGCTTCATATCAAAGAGTTAATCTTAGAAGCTGGGGAAAAAAGGAGGGCTAACATATTGGACAGAGTAATTGACTGCTTCACAGCAGTGTTGTGGGCGGAAAAAAATCCCTAATGATACAGAGGGGCAAGTAAATACACTGACAGAAAATAACAAGGGATGTCGTTACCAGTGCTAATTGAAAGAGAGGAGATGGAACTGAATCCTTCCTTACTCTTGCAAAGTCCTGCGCTACCCTGTCAGGCTCATTTAAACAAACTGTCAAAGAAAAGCAAACTTTCCTTCATCCCTTCCAATCCTCAATCTTTCCTTAGTAAAATTAAAACTGTTGCAGATCAGAAACCTTTGAAACTAGGCATATTACTAACATCACACTTCCTTGCTGACACTTTTTTTTTTAATGTGACAGTACCCTTAGATCAGTTCTCCACAACACAAAGGTTGTTTTTTAACTAGAGAAGCGTAAAATTCACAATTTCTGTACACTTGAGTCAATATTTTTTATTTCATCACAGTACAGATTTGCCCGCCTGGAACAACCCTCTCAGTTCAATGGAGATCGCTGTGATCCCTCTGACAGAGAAACCGAAGACTGTGTTACGAACAGTCCTTGCAGGAATAAAGTTAGATGTGAGGGGTTTGTGTGTGCAGTCACAGGTAAGGACTTGAGGAGTGGGAACTGAGAAGTGGAGGTGCTCAGGTGACATCTCTGACACTACTGTGCTGAACTTTCTGCTTTTACAAGGGTTTGCTGGGCCATAGGGATGTCAGGAGTTGACCCAGCTCCGTCCATGCTTGTGTTCGCATCAGTGGCTTTGACTGAGTCCATTAGCCCACATCTGTCAGTCTAAAGCATGTCTTCAAATAGGAAAATTGAAACCAGTTATATCAGTAAAATCTGTATATTATTATCTGTATATAAACAGGAGAACATGCACTGGGACATTCTTGACATCCTTTCTAGGTTGAGCAATGAATTTTAAGATTATGAAAGTTTTGAGTGAAACTGAGCAGTTAGAGTTTGGTGATCCCTGCAGATAGAGAAGATTTTTTTTCCAGCTGGATTTGAACCATTCATTACAGGAATCTTATATTTTGTTTCTAGACTGAGTCAGAGAGTGTGATCATAGATTATTTTATGAGTGACTTACACCTTGCATCCTAGGGAGATGCATTCTACGGAGGCTACTCTGCAATGGGGACGATGACTGTGGGGACCAGTCAGATGAGAAAAACTGCAAAAAGGTGTTTAAAAAGTGTGACCAGGAGATGGAACAATACTGGGGAATAGAGAATCTGGCCAAAGGGTAAGTCAGCAACTTTCATGAGATGTTTTCTTACTTAAGGCCTTTAAGAATGGTCTTATGTGGCTTCAGACGTAAACACTGACCAGAGAAAAGCTGTAGCAATTGCTGTATCCAGAAGTGAGTTAGGATCTAACAACCTTTGGGCACCTCATCCAAAGTCTTGTGGATATCATCCTATTGGAGTGAGTCTAGAGCGGGGTCACCAAGGTGATTAGAGGGATGGAGCACCTCTACTATGAGAAAAGGCTGAGAGCACTGGGATTGTTCGTCCTGGGAAAGAGAAGGCTCTGGGGTGACCTAACTGCGGCCTTCCAGTATCTGAAAGTGCTATAAGAAAGATGGAGAAAGACTATTTACAAGGGCATGGAGTGATAGGACAAGGGGGATTGGCTTTGAACTGACAGAGAGTAGGTTAAGATTAGAGATTAGGAAGAAATTCTTCCCTGTGAGGGTGGTGAGGCCCTGGCACAGGCTGCCCAGAGAAGCTGTGGCTGCCCCCTCCCTGGAAGTGTTCAAGGCCAGGTTGGAGGGGGCTTGGAGCAACCTGGTCCAGTGAAAGGTGTCCCTGCCCATGGCAGAGGAGTTGGACTAGATGACCTTAAAGGTTTCTCTCAACTCAAGCCATTCCATGATTCCATGAAATCAGTATGTTGGGTTGCCTAAAATCTGAACCTTACTATGGGTTTGTATCTTTACACCATGTATTGATTTGGAGGAAGGTGGGAAGAGTTCAAAATGTTTTTGATTTCTTCCACAACAGTGAGAGATGATGGAATTTATGTGCTTTGCGTGACTGGGGTAGAGTTAACCTGCATGTTAGTGAATTCCAGCTTTGTGGGGATTAAAATCCAAGTCTGAATTGATCCAGCTTTTACAAGCTAAGACTGTGACAACTTTCTGTAAGATCAGACTGTGTGAAAAGAGTCTTTTGTCATTCTGCAGGGGAAAAAATGCTTTTTACATTAAAAAAAAAAAAAAAAGGAAAAAATCCTATTGCAAGGAAAAAATTATAATTTCCTCGTTATTCTCTGGAGATATGGCTGCTGCACATGTTATTGCTAATGCTTTGTACTTCTGAGTTTAATCAAAATTAAAAATAATGTTGGACAATTATAGGAACATGCTTCTCATCTCTTTGAAGCTACAATTGCTCAGTAATTTGCTTTTAGTGGACTTCCCATCTTTTCAGATTGTTCTAAAATTAGAGTTAATTTTTTACAGCCTCAGAGTCATTATCATGCAAGCCTCTCTCCCCAAAATAAGGAGAGGCAGATCCAACAAAGTCCTGGAACGCTAATAGGGACACACATGGACTGTTACCAATTTATCCTCTTTTTTTTGGTGAAGTTTTATCTAATTACACTTCTTACCACTTGAGTTTGTGGAGATGAGTGTCACATCCTCAGCTGTGTGCCATGAGGGTGGTCTGTGTCCTGACAGCAACACAAGGGTTTTTACTGCAATACATCCCACCAGCAGCAATAGGAAGAACAAGTTATGGAGTTTAATCTCCTCATCTAAAAAGGTTGTAGAGCTACATCTTTTCTTAGAGCAGATTTCTCTCCATCACCCAATGAAATCAAAGAAAAACTTCCCCCTGATTTCAAGGATTAGTTGAACAATTCCTTGACTACCTTTATTCTTGTACCCTGACACTTTTTTCTCTTATCTACTGACCTCTGGTTGATCCTTGACAAACCTGGCAAAGATTGTGACTGATAAACCAGAACAAAGAAATGTGAGTTAAAAATTGGTCTGGATTGATGACAGGGGTTGGCAAACCTGTCTTTAAATTTCCTACTGGATGCAGTGAGCATTTGGCAATGAGTGAGCAGGGTGAGGGTTTGGCTGCTGAGGGTTTGTTCTGCTTGTCCCTGAGAGTTCCAGCAAAGACTACAAAAGCTGCCAGTGTTGGTGGTAGTAACACTGGTTAACATTCATAGCTGGGTGCTGAAAATTGCCCTTCATATTTATCAAGTGTCAAAATTTGACTCTGCCTTTTGCTTCCTTGTTAGTCAGTTAGGTTCTTCTGCAGCAGCTGGGTTGGTTGGACTGTGAAAGAGGTAAAACTTTCTTTTGTGGTTTCAAAATAAAGAAGTGTGAAGCAAAAAGTCCTCAGACAAACAAAGCAATCTTTTGTCTTTCTCAGCCTATCACTAAACATTTAGTGTTTACCTCTAAACTGATAATATTGTAAAATTTTGCTGCTATGCTTCATCTACAGGTTAAATATCTTCACAAACAACTTGGAAGGATTAGTTCTTGATCACAGGTACTATGCTGGGGGATGTTCTCCCCATTATATCATGGACACAAGATTCAGAAAGCCATACAATGTAGAAAGCTATACACCAGAGGTACGTCTCAGATTTATCTGCAAGTAAACATACGTACATATATTCCAATAGATTTAGTACACAAAACCAATAAAGCTTCATTACCAGATCATTTTATAAAAAATTACAAAAAATTCTTGGCATCTAATAGGATCAGAGTAAATTTAACCCTATTGTAGAACATGATTATACCCCACATACTCTATGATGTTGAACACCCCCACTTATAATATCCATGTGCACTGGAATAGATGTCAGTGTTCCCTTGGACCTTATTTCAAAAAATGAGCCTTACCTTACCAGTGCCAAGAATTGTCCAAGAGGCCTCAAAAGGTACCCAGTGGGCATGGGGAGGTTAGTTTTAGACAGAATTGTAGAATGCCTTAAAAGCCAGGCTGGGAAAGCTACCCTTGTGCAACAGCTGAGGGTTGAGCAGCACACCATGTGCTTTGTGTGAAAGGTTGTTTCTGTAGTGCATCAAAGCTATATTTCAAATATTATATATTTGACCTTAATGCTTTTGATGACATAGCATGATACTTTTTAGTGTTGCCCACTAGGAAACCTTTTCCTTTTAGAATTCGTACTTTAATTGATGCCCGTGTTTAAGACTTCACCTTCTTTGCATAAGATTGACATGTTAAGTGAAAGCCTGAGGACCTTGCAGTATGGAGCAGATAGTAGCTTTCCTGCTGCTGTAAATCAAGCATTCTTGAAGTACCTGTGTTAATAATAATAGTGCTTTGCAATTATACAAGGCTTTTCATCTTCAAAGTGCAAGCATTAATTCACAAGTATATTTGTATCTGCATTCCTTCCCCATGCTTCAGGTATACAATCGCTATGCAGGAAATGAGACATGTTGTTTTTCCTTTCTGTTTAGACCAAAGGCAAATATGAATTTACAATGACTGAATATGACTCCTACTCAAATTATGAAAGCAGTGTCCTGAGGGCAAAGGCTTCAGAGTCAAGCTTCGGCTTTGGTATAGCAATACCATCACTCTTTGAGCTCGGTTTCAGTTCAGACGACAAGAGGTTCACGAAGTTCATTCAGAGGACGAAAAGATTTTCTTCAACTGTAAGCACTGTTCCACTTAATTCTCTTCTAACATGTTATTGTAAGTGTGTGTGCCAGTTTGATGCTCATCATCATGTCAGTAGCCATGACTGGGATAAATGAAATCTTTCCCCTGACCAGATTTTGCCATTTGGTCAAGTCTTTTCTACAACCACAATGCCTTCATTTGTGTGTACAGCATCCAGGAGCTTTTCCATTCACCTCTCAGCCAGGAACTGGGCTGCCTAACCTCTGGAATCAGCCACAAATGATTGAGAGGACTTAATGAGCCTCCTGGGTCCCTTCCATCTGTGGATATTTTATGATTCTGAGTGTGGTCTGTCCAGTGTCCTGCTGGGCATCCGCATTTGAATGTTTGTAGTCAAGCCATTAAAAAAGTGAAACTAAGCAGCCTGTTCAAATGGTCTTCTCTCCTTACAGTCACCTTGCTACTTGGAGATGTTCAGGTGACAGTCCCCACGTGGCCATGGGTGCTGGCTCATAAGAGGTTCTTGCTTCTGATGCCAAAGCAGTCTGGGAGTGCAGCCAACACAGTGGCTCCTCCAAGGGAATCTGCAGGTAGAATTGGGGTGTAGCTATCAAATCCCAGAGCCCAGAGTTCCCCCTGAACTACTGGTGAATGACAGTGACTGAGATATCTGGGGTGAAAGGAGGGCAAATAGGATCTCTGCACTTCTAGTAATTCCTGCATCTGTACACACAGTCCAGGCACTGGTCAGTGGTGTGGGTGGCTGTTGTCTGTGTGATCCCTGCAGAGCATCAGCTCACACGTGAAGGGCCATCTCTGGTTTTAGGTGCAAGGCAGGAGCTCATCACATTGGTAAATGATAATGCAAACAGCGAGGCAAGCTTTCCACTGTAGGGCAGCCTTGACAATAACATAGAATGAAAACTGCTAGCAGGCCTTCCGTGGGTTTAATTATAGACTAACCCATGCCACTTTGCTTTGGCTGAGGTGATCTATCTACCACATGCATCATTCACCAGAGCAGGACACACTCCCCACAAAATAGAGAAGGCATCATCACTTTCAGTCTCCTCTTCAGAGGTTTGGTCACAGCTGTGAGCTGAGGTTGGCTTTAAGCTGGCTAGAGGTCTATAACTCCTAGGACTGCTTTATGAGACTGAGTCTGAGGTAGTGTGCACCATCATTTGCTTTCTTTGTTTCATCTGTTATTGCTGTAAACAAGCATAGCTCTTATCAGTGGTTTAATAGTATTACTGATCTATGTCTCCCTTCAGTATATAGTACACTCAGGAATGGCAGAGTATTCCTTTTGTCTATTAAACTTGCATTTGTTTCCTGCAAAGTGCCATTTCCCACAACAAAAGTAGAGGTTTATGGAAAACATCTGCAATAGATAGCCATAAAGAAACCCAGTACTAAGTCTTGGTTTTATTATATAAGCTGCAGAGTTTCATATTGAACCCTCCCTGATGTGCTCACCCTACTGGCTCAAACAGCTGGACACTAAATCCTTTGAACATGTTTAAAGACATCTTCCGTTCCTGATTTTTATGCCAGAAAGCAGAGAGATAATATTTATCAGTGGATACATATCTACACAGAGACATACAAATATGTGTGCATGTATGTGGGAGTGTTTGTGTTGTCTTCTTTCCTTTGAGTTTTAATAACAGCATATTCTGTGAAATATGAATATGGATTAGCCAAAGAATTACCATTTCACATATAAATCTTAATTTCAGATGTCAGAACTTTTCAGGAGAGAGTTTGACAAAGGCCAGTCAGTGTTACTAGGGGTGGAGCAGGCTCATGGGATGCCGCAGTGTCCTTGCATCCTGCATATGCCAGAGCAGAGCCTGGACCCTGCCTTTCCCTGTGTCCCAAGAGTGGCCTGACTTTCAGAAACTTTACCACTAAAAATTTTGCTTTCGCTAAGTTAAAAGATTTCCAGCTGCAAACTGTAAAATTGATAAATCCTGACCAGTGCTAATTGTTTAAGAGCAAATAACCACACACCGTCACAAGAATTACATCCCTCACTTCTTCTGGGTTCTCTTGTGTTTCTGCATTTCATGTAGTCCAGCAAATTCATCCATGCCCGTTCTGAGCTGGCTGTTGCTATTTATAAGCTGAAGCCCCGAGCCCTGATGCTGCATTACGAGTTCCTGCAGAGGCTCCACCAGCTCCCAACAGAGTACAGCTACGGGGAGTACAGGGAGCTCTACAGGGACTACGGGACCCACTACATCACTGAGGCCACTGTCGGTGGCATCTACGAATATACTTTAGTCATGAACAGCGACGAGCTCCAGAAGGCAGGTACGTGATGGTTGTGAAGGAGCTTTGGGACCAGCTTTTTGGTGGGAAAACCCCTCTACAGGCGCACAGTGATGGCGCAGATCTGAGGTGAGAAAAGAGAGATTGTGGAAGAAGGAGTCAACAGTCTCTCAAAAAAGTCCTGCAGGATGTGGGAGTAGAAGTGCTTTATGGCAGTGAATAAAGAGGTTTTCAAAGCATTCACAGCATCATGGGCTTGTCTAGTGCTCAGGCTGTGGGTGCTGCCAGTTCACAAAGAAGGGCCTTGTAGCAAGTATTTTAGATGACACGTTTTGGAGGCTGACAAGAGGTTGAGATGAATGAGAATCATGGATCTTAACACTTTTGTTAGCTTTGAAAACCTTCACCTAAGTTCTTTTTCCATTGCCTTTCAAGTGGCAGTTTTGAAACACCTTTAGCCTCAAGAGCTTTTCTGGTATGTAGGAAACAGTAAATAATTTGCTGGGTGACTCTTGTGCCTGACATTGCTCTTGCTCTTTGACTCTAACTTCCTTTGTTGCAAGAAATGATGATTGTCGTGTAGGACAGAGCGAGCTGTGTGACATTAATCAATAGCTGCACTCTCAGTTATTTATTTATTGGCATGGGAGTGAGGACCTGCCTCTGTTGTCTGTTTTCAGAGGCATTTAGTGGACTCTGCTGTAGGTGATGCTCAATCTGTTTGCTCTTCTGCTGTCTAGGAAGTTCCTTATCCTGTAGTCAGAGGGACAGAATTTAGATTCAGAGTTCACATATTCAAATTTTAATACTGTTTCCGAATTTCAGCTGTTGGTGTGGGCCTGTCACAAGCCACATTTGCTTGAACTAATGTCTATTATTGTTTGCATCAAAATGCTCCACCCATCAGTGTCTTCAGACCTAGATCAGGATCCTACAGCAGCAGCAACGTCTTCACACTGTCCCCAGTGCTGAGCTGGGCTCTAAGTTCTCTCTAGGGCTTTTTAGGTCCATTTTCTGTGTATATAAATATAAAACATCAAACAGTTGTATTAAAACACACAATTTTTTGGTGTGTATTTAAGATTATTCTCTGAGCGATGTCCAAAAATGCGCCCAGGCTGGCTTTAACATTGGTGGAAATATTGAAGATGTCTATGTGAAACTTGGAATAAATGCAGATGCCTGTATAGCCATTTTAAAAGAGATTGGAGGTAAGCATTAAACACTTCTGCCATTTCATTTCTAGCCTTTGTCATAGTGAAAAGATTTTTTGATCTTACCTGCCTGAAATATTTCCCAACTCCCTCCCAGCCACTTTTGAGTTTACTGTCTAACCCCAGCCAGGCTTGACAGAACGGGAGATGTCTCAAAGCTTGGGTTTTTTCCAGGATTTTCTTTACTATGTAGAGAATAAATATCTGTTTAGCATCCCCAGGAAAAGCAGGGACAGATCAACCATCACCCACCTGGCTGTCGCTGTGTTACCAATCTCCCACCTCTCAGCAGAGCAGCCCAGCGTGCCCCTTTTTGCATCCAAAAAAAGCCCTGATGGGGAAAAATAGGAGGTAACGGTGTTGTGGGAGCCTCAGGGAATGTGGGGAGCTGGGGATGTACAGTGGGAGGAGGGTGCACCTGAAAATACATGGAGGAGAACAAGGAATACTCCTGGTGGTGAGGAGCTGTGGATAGACCTGTGAGCAGGGTGCAGGAGAAGAGTGCAGGAGAGGAGCATGGGCTATTCTTGGAAGGGAGCAGGAGGGTCATAGGACACACTTTGTAGGAAACCAGGTGTGAGCACTTGTGGCCTTTTTCCTTTGCCCTCTGAGTGGGATGGGTCCTGTGCAGGGGTGTTTTGCTGTTAGCTTGTATCTCAACTGCAGTCCGCAAAGACATAACCGGGCAGAGCCGGCCACTTTGTGAATGTGTTTTTGCAGAGAGCACCTCCAAAAAACAGTATGTGGAAGATTTCATCGCCCTGGTTCGTGGCGGAGCAAGTGAATACATCACCGCGTTGGCCTACAAAGACCTGCCGACAGCTGAGCTCATGCAGCAGTGGGGAGATGCTGTACAGTACAACCCTGAAATCATAAAGCTAAAGGTACTTGTCCATCCCTTCACTCAGCCTTACTTAGCTGAACACCTTGGAGAACTCTGTGTTTAAATAAGAAAAAAACCCAGAGGAATAATAGACCTTACTTTGCAGCGTAGTTTCTCTAAGACTGGGAATTCAGAAAATCGAAGGTGTGATGCTTTTAAAAGAGTGTGGTTGGAAGTACACAAAGAGCTTTAACCCTTGTAATGTGGCTGTGCAGATGTGATCCTTTGCTGATGCTAAGCAAGATGCAAGACAATCCACCTTCTGTTTTATCAGTGTATAACTTACCAAAATATATCTCTAACAGCACTTCTATTTTTCTTGAATTTTCCCATCTTCTGTAGAACCAGTGACAATTTAGCAACAATCCTTTCCAGTTTAGAAGGTCAAGTAGTTCATCATACGTGCCTGGATGTTTGTGCAGCTCAGCTAAACCTTAAAAAGAGGAGTTAGGTTTTGAAGAGTCAAGGATATTGATCCTAAAGAGTTTTAGAAGTGTGAAAAGCAAGCAGAAGTATGTAGCAATTCTGCCTCATCGTTTTAAATGTCCAAATAAGTGGATAGTACAAAGGTGCAAGAGGACATTCTTTTAAACAGGAGTTTGAACTGGTAGTGGTGAAAATTGATTTTATTATTGTATCATTGTTTTTTATTGTAAAATTTAGTTTTAGGCAAAAATATTTCTAAAAGGTGTTTGTTTCTCAAGAAAGAGGTGAATTTTAAAAATATGAAGCAAGCAAAAAATCAGTAATTTGGAAATACAGCCAGTGCCTGTGTGGCACTTTTTGCAGTAGAGGTGTCTTATCCAAGCCCCCAGTGTACTGTGGACTGGCCTTCCAGAAATGCACTGGGAGGTCTCAGGGCAGGAGACAAGAGAAATGCAACCCTCTGCACTAGATCCCACGTACAGAAAAATCTCCCACAAGAAATTACTGTGTTCTTTGTCTTGCCTGGCATCAGTGGCCAGGCTGCCCAGTGAAAAACCTCAGGCGGATGTAATTTAGATTTGGTATCTTCATTTCCATACCAATATCCCTGTGGGGCTTGAAGATCAAAAGTGCCAGTGAAGTGTGACTAAATGTCAGCCCAAGAATGCTTAGTTAGGGAAAACTAAAGCAAATCAGTTCATAAATCATCTGCTGAAGGGGACTTGGCAGGTCACTCTTAGTGTATTTCCTCATTTGTATCATCTGAATTCAAAAAGCAAAGTATGGATCACGGATAATTGATGAATAGTGTATGTACAGCATCAGGAAATTAGTATTTTTTTATTGAAACATTCTTTAGTTCTAGTAGTTTGAGCCTGTGATGGCAGGAGAGTGATCTTTCATGCCTATTTTGTTGATGTGGCCTGTATGGTGGCATCTCTATAGTGAGGATGGGAATTTGGGATGTTAGGATGGATCCTCTGGTGACACATGGCAATATCATCCCACTGGAAATACTGAGATCCCACTTTAACTTCCTCTTGTTCTCCAGAGAAAAATTATGAGTGAGCCAAAGTCTCCTTGGTCCGCTATTGCATGTTCACCGTGTTGTGCCTCCCCTTGTCTTCTCCCACCGACCCCATCTGCAGATGGAGATCAAATCCTCTCCCTTCTAGAAGGCAGTGGAAACTCTTATCTTGGCTCCATAAAGATAGAAATCATCCTTGAAATGCAGAAGTGGTGAAGGTGAAGGTGCTGATGTAAATGCCTGTGACTGGTGCCTCTGGCTGTGTTGGGGGGCTGTAGAGGGAACGGAGGAGGTTTTTGTGGATGGGTGTTCAGGGATGTTTATTAAATCAGAGTAAGAGATCACTCAGAAAATGGAAGTTTGAGCAAATCTGATCTAAAAATGTCTTTATCAGGAAACTGGATGAGAAAGGGTTTAATGAAACTCCTGTGAAACTTTGCTTGTTTGTTAACTAACAGTTCAGCTGCTGTATTTTTTACACATTTCCAACTGCTTTGGTGTTGGAAACCAAGGGGAGCATCCTTCTGAGTATTCCTGACATCGCGGCTTTGTTGTTCACAAGGTTTAAGTAAATAGTAATGGGAAACCTGGAGCCTGTACCACACAGCCTTCATTTCCCTCCCCAGCTGTGCCACCACTGAGCTTTGTGATGTTCACAGCATCTTGAACTTGGAAATTAATGCAGTTTCTTGCCTCCCTTTAGGCAGAGCCTCTGTATCAGCTGGTGACTCCGAATGACTTTGCCAGTGCAATCACAATAAAAGAGAATCTGCAACGGGCTCTGGATGAGTTTCAGATGGAGACCAGCTCCTGTCGCTGTGCTCCGTGCCAGGGCAATGGCACCCCCTTTCTGCGAGGTACAAGGATTTTGAACCTCTTTTCTACCATCTTAAGAGAAATTAGTCAGGAATTTGTGGGGAGTGAGGAAGCTTCGCTCTTTAGTTTCCCCTGTCATTTCATTATCAGGTAATTACTTTATTTTTTTTAAGTTGGCCTGTTTGTAGAGTCCTGGTGAGTAAAGATCGTAAAGTCAGGGGATGTGTCTTTTTAATGGGAATGACCATTTGTATCGCTTTTATGGAAGAATTTGTTCCTTCTCAATTATGCATTTAAAGAAAGCCTTTGACATCTTTAAGTCTCCTCCCTTGCTTTTAAGATTGCTTCCATCCTCCTGGAGAAGTGACTACTGTCTCAGCATTAATTAGTGTTTGTAAAAGTGTTCTGAAGATGAAAAGCACCATATAAGTGCCAAGCACAGTGATCACCACCACCTCCCCCCGTTTCTGATAGAAGCTGTCCTCCTTTGTAAGCAGGCTGTGATTTAAAAATGAAGGGGAAAAATAATCAAATTGAATGAAAACCGCTCTACCTAAACAGACATAGATGATGTGATGAGAGCTTCTAACAAAGGGACCATTTTGTCAAGTGCCTAATTCCAATCTGCATCTGCAAAATTCCTGATGAGAATCATTATCATCAAATTGTATCTAATGCAGAAACTATCACTTCAGGTACCACCTAGTTGATTGTAGCACTTCAAGGATTTGTCTCATGATGACCCTTGTTTAAATAACTTTTTAGGAGCTGAGTCGGGTTAGTGTGTCATTTAGGATCTTCTCAACAAGAGGTTTTAAATGACCATTTATTTTCCTAAGAGGGAGTTCTCCTCTGGGTCCCTGACATGGGATGCACAGCACAGTCCTGGGCAGCCAGAGCAGGGATATGTGGGCTTTTCCTCTGCCACAAAGCCAAGCTGGGATACTCCTGTCCCAGGTACTCATTTCTGATGCTGCAGTTTGCTGCCTCTCAGCTTTATCAGGAGCTCTCTCTAGAGACCCCACCTGCAGTGCTGTGTCCAGCTCAGGGACCCCCAACATAAGAAGGACATAGAGCTGCTGGAGGGAGTCCAGAGGAGGCCATAAAGATGCTTTGAGAGCTGGAGCCCCTCTGCTATGGACACAGGCTGGGAGAGCTGGGGTTGTTCAGTCTGGAGAAGGGAAAGCTCCAGAGAGACCTCAGAGCACCTTTGAGCACCTAAAGGGGCTCGAAGAGAACAGGAGAGGAACTTTGGACAAGGGCCTGGAGTGACAGGACAAGGGGAAATGGCTTTAAATTGAAAGAGGGCAGAGTTAGATTTGACATTTGGAAGAAATTTTTCCCAGCGAGGGTGGTGAGGCCCTGGCACAGGCTGCCCAGAGAAGCTGTGGCTGCCCCACCCCTGGAAGTGTTCAAGGCCAGGTTGGATGGGGCTTGGAGCAACCTGGGCTGGTGGAAGGTGTCCCTGCTCTTGGTAGGGGGTTTGGAATGAGATGATCTTTAAGGTCCCTTCTGACCCAAACCATTCTGTGATTCTGTGATCTCTTTTGGAGAGGAACAGGGGGACTGTGTGGACCCCTGGTGTGAGGAATTACTGCTCCAGTGTGTTGGAGGTTTAGCTGCAGTGCAGTGGCAGGAACAAATGGCTGGGGAGGCAAGAGGGATGGCAGGGTAGCAACGACTCCCCTCCTTATTGCTATTTTATCCTTTCAACATTGGAGAAAAATGATGGCATTTCACATGCTGTCCCTTCCTCACAGAAAATGAAGTGCTGAAAAGAAATGGGTGTCTGCAGGGAAATGTGACTTGAAGTCTTTAATTCACACCATCTTTGCTTACTTTCAGGAACAGAATGTGAATGCTTATGTCCCCTTGGCTACAGCGGCGTCGCCTGTGAGATCAGCAAGAGGAAAGGTGAGAGGGACCCCAGGTCTGAGGAGACAGTCCCAGCTGTATTAGGAGTGTAGCTGATGGATGGGGAGTGATGCCCAGCACTGGCTATCCCCAGTCTGCCCAGCCCAGTGCACCAGGGTTTAGTTGATGTCCTGAAAGGGTGACAGGTATACTTTCCCCACCCTCTTCTGAATTTCTTTGCATTCTCGAGAAGGAGGGTTTATTTTTGCTGTTCAAGGCTGCATGTACATGCCTTGCAATTATATAAAAAATATGAACTTCTGCATAATTGACAATCCATGACAAGCCTGAAGTCTCCTCCAACAGCTCTGTTTGCTAAGTTTTTCCCTTTGATAAAGCCAGCATGTTGCAAACTGTTCTCCCCCAGATATGCTACCATGCATTTTAATCTTAAAATCTTATTATGTTGTTTTGAAGCATTTACTAATGCTTCTTGGTCACTTTATATTGCTGTTGTCTCCTGACTGATGTTTTTAACTCCTTCTAGTTTAGGATGATCTGTGAATTTAATCATTTTGTTTACTTCTTCCAGTTCATTAATTTAGATGCTAAATAATACCAGATCCCAGGCATCCAGAGCTCTGGCACCAGTTTGATGCAGTGCATTCATCACTGCTTTGTTTACAGTCTTATCCAGTACTCATTCTTATGCCTGTGTCCTAACTAAGCTAGTCTGAAATGCACTCTAAGCCAAGCTTTTACCAAGCAGGGGGTCAATTTTGTAGGTGTTTCTAGGGAAGTCCCTGGAGCCTAAACTATGGAGTAATACCTTATTTCAGTCTGCTTATCACACATGTACTCACATCCAACCCTCCCAAAGAGTTACATCCATCCACTTGTCAACATGGAATTTCCTTTCTCACTCCCCTTTCCTCCTTTTATCTGTTGTCTCCATAATTCTCAGGATTTTGAATTTATGTCACTCACATGCTCAGGGTCCAGAAGAATCAGTGTAATAGGAAAAGCAATGGAGAGAAAACTGAATAGTCAAGCTGTTGTTCACTGAAGTGCTAACACTTCCCCTCCCACCTCAAAATGTGGCTGAGACAAGTTTACTTGGTGTGTTTCTTATCTAGGCTTGGACTAAGCCAGAAAGAGAAACATCCTACAAGCAAATATAAATCTAATTGACCTTTTCTTTCCTCTTTTGTGTCTTCTTAAAGTGTAGTTTGAACAAACACCAGAAATGTTGAACAAAGAATTAACATCTTTAAAGCAATCACTCACTGTTAATGACTCCAGTATATTGTTAGTGATGTAGACAGGGGCAGAGCTGTTTGTATTCAGATATGATTCATGGAAGCTGACAGCTCTTGCCATGGAAAGAGCTGCTTTATTCTGACAATCTTTTCCGGCTTTGGTTTTTTTTCCAGATGCTGCTATTAGTGGAAACTGGGGGTGCTGGACCAGCTGGTCTCCATGCTCAGGAGGTCAAAGAACAAGGAGACGACAGTGCAACAACCCTGCCCCACAGAATGGTGGTTCATCGTGCTTAGGGCCAGACTTGGAGACGGTTAATTGCTAGAGGGAATCATTAGGAACTTACACAAAACTGATGGGCAGTTGGCAAACTGGTTGGGAAGATGTCACCTGACTGGCTTTCTGAGTTGGCCTCACTCTGCTCATGGTGTACTGAAGTCAAAAACATTTCAAGACACTGGGAGCTGGCAGTGTGTTATGAATCACACCTTTGGACATGCCTTGCAATTGTCCCATGGGATTGAATGTGCTTACTGACCTTAATATTTTGCCTTTTCTCTGTCTTTGTTGCAATGGGCTAACTGAGACAAGCTTTATCTCCTGCTATATTTGGTAGCTGCATGATTTAAAATTGTACTGTCTTGTTTTCGAAGGTTCCTTTGAGATAAGAAAAGACTGTTTGATCTGAGGCGCAGCAGAATGTGCACTAATACATAGCTTCTGTGAAGACAGCTGTGTCATGTGGAGCAAAATACAGCATATTAAAGTCCAAGTCTCAATGAGCACAACAGTATCTAATGTGACATTTGAAGCCTCTATGCCTCACTATCCTAGTTTCTCAATTTATTGTATTTAACTTAAATTATCTGTCATGTGAGAAATCATCTTTAAGGAGTGGAAAGCAAGTGGTGACACCAAAGCCTTGTGAGACTATATAGTAGTTTTTCTCCTAGCACAGTGGGAGATGAGCCTCCTCCTGTGCCTTTCTGAGGTAGAACAGATACACCGAGTATCAGATGCACCCTGGTATGCTCGGATACATCGGTGCTCTGGTTCCTTGGGAAGGGGAGGGAAGGACAGTGGGATGCAGCTGGGATGGATGGGGAACAGAAAGCAGCTGCTGCTGCTTCTGCTGCTGCTTGGGGATATTGGAGAGCAGGACAGATGGCTACACTTGATGGAGAGGCTGTACCTTGACTAGGGATGTCATTCCAGGATGCCAGGACCCTCTGCTGGAGCAGGATGAGCCACCAGCATAATCATACAGTCACAGAATGGTTTGGTTTGGAAGGGACCTTAAAGATCATTCTCATTCCATGGGCATGGGCAGGGACACCTTCCACTCAGCCAGGTTGCTCCAAGCCCCATCTCAACCTGGCCTTGACCACTTCCAGAGATGGGGCACCTGCAACTTCTCTGGGATAAATGGAACTTTTTGGAACAATTGTTTGCACATTTACTGAGGTGTTCTGCCCATAGTAGCTGCCTCTGCCCCAGGCAGGCTCTGTTTAATCAGTTTGATCCTATCAAAGTCTGTATTTCAGTAGCTGCACTGCTAGTCTGCTGATGGATAGCTAATATAGGACATCTGACTTGAAGAGAGTTTGCTAATGAAAAGAGCCAAAGTGCATGGGTTGCCCTTTATTACTGTCCCTGGAGCTGTGCATCACAATGCAGAGGAACTTAGAATACTCTGCACCATTTCATGACCAACCTGAGCCTGGATCATTCCAGGGACTTGCCTCCTACAGCTTTGTTGGTGGTCAATGATTTTTGCAGAGACATTTGGCTGGGCCTGCTGTAAAATAACCAGCAATAGCTTTGCTCCAAAAAGCAATTCCACCAGTGCAAAGTTCTTCTTAAGTGTTATGAGTCTTCTAACATCTGCAAGGTCAAGCACTTCTGAGGGTTTTTAGTGATGGTGGGTTGGTATTGCCAGTTTCTCCCCCTTCAGACTGACGTTGTCTAAATGTAATTCCTGTAAGAACAGCTCAGGCTCTCTGACATCTGAACAATGGAACATGCATTTAGTTGTAGCCCTCATGCCGCCTCCACACTTATCGACAAGGTTTCTGTGACAGCTTTAAGAAAGGCAGAGCACATTGCATATGTAAAAGAAGAGTGCTCTGTACTCATTATGGGCTTCATAATGTAGCTGCCAACCCAAAACATTTCCCCTTTCCACTGCACAAGTGTGATATATTTTGTGTGATAGAAAATTGCCAGGAGATTATTTTGGGTCACGGTCAAAGAGGTCACTGCTTGGGTGAAGGATGACATTCCGCCAAGTTTTTGAAGGGACATTGCGGAAGCTCTGCAGCTGAGGACTCCTGAGCATGGGTTCACGGGTACCTGTGAGGACAGTTACTGCAGTGTCATTGCTTGCCTTTCTTGAGAATGATCGATGTAATCTGACAGAGGAGATTTCTCAAATGAGTCGAGTGGATTTTGTAAATTTAACCACCTTCCCTGATCATCAAGCTGATTAAACACAAAGTGGTGGTGTCTCTATCCATGGCTGTGGCAAGCAGAGCCAAGTGTAGCAACCGGAATTGAAACTGTTCTTCCCAAATCAGAAAAGCCCAGAGGTTTTGAAGTGGCAGTGCCTGGGTTTGTATATTTGGGCGTTTTTTTGGAGAAAGACAGGAGAGATTTGACAGTTGTCAAGATCAGCAAGGTAGTCTAACTGAAGTATGAGTTCAACAGTGGTTGAATATGCAGCCTGCGGGCTCAGAAGCCTCTCATAAAGGACGTAACTTTATCTTGTCCTTGTGATATTGTGCTTTGATTCAACTAACTAATGATTTATTATAACCTGGAGGGTAATAAAAAATACTATGCTGAAGCTTTTATCGTTTCATTTTGGTTCGCATTAAATTTTGGTGCTATCTTTTACTGGTGTTTCTAACTTCCACTTTCTGTGTAAGTTTAGATTAATAACCCACATGTGAGAACTCGGGAAGGCAGGCTGTCTGTGTGTTCAGTGCTGGTTGTGCTGCTCTAGCCCATTTCTCTGGTTAGATACTTGTCTCAGTGGGCTCTACTACCTTCTGTATTATATTTTCACAAGCAGTTTGCTTGAGAAAAAAAAGAGGGTAAACATGAAGAAGCTGTATTTTTTTGCACCTCCCTGCCTGAAGACATTGCTGCTGTGATGTGGCTGGATCCAGGCAACATGGCTTTGGAAACTCCCAAAAGGATATTTCAGGTAAGTTGTAGTTGTCACATCCAGCTTTCCCGGGACAAAACCAACTTGACTCTTGCTACTCTAAACATCTCCATCAGGTGTGGGTAAACCCTACTGCTTTCCAGCCTAGATTCCCTTGCTCCCTGTTGTGTCATATCATGTACACATTTTGTGTTTACCTGTGAGGCTGGAATGTGGTCCACACTGCAACTGGGGACTTGCAAACCCTTTGGTAGCCATAGTATTGCTAAATCAGTTTACCATACTCATGTTTCTTGTGGATATAGTTGTTCCTCCCCAGGTTCTCTCCCAGACCGAGAGATTTAGTGGAAAGCAACTCAGAAAGTCCATACAAAGGTGTTAACAGTCCCCAGAATTAATTAGTTTCATTCTGATGGCTGAAGAGCTCCCAACATAACTGCCTGGTTTCAGGTCAAATTATGCCTGCAGATGAATTGTCCTTTTATATACCATTTTAATACCACCCTGCTTCTGTAAATCAAAAAACTAGAGATGAGTACAGTAATTATTACCATTATGAACATATATTTTTACTTATTTTTAATGCAGCACCATGAATACCACTGTGTTGGGCATGATAGAGCAGCACCACAAGTACCAAACTTGCCAGAATCTGGAATATCTTTTGTTTCAGGTTTTTGGCATAGGATTAAATGTTTTGTATCTTCCTGTGCCTGTGCATTCCACTGTATAAAAAGAAAAGCAATAACTTTTGAGCTGCTTCTGCTGAGGAATTTTTGCCTGCTCTAAAATCACAGGCTCAGAGGGACGCAGGCATTGGGGCAGTCGACGTGACATTGACCCCGAGGTAGAAAACAGCTCTGTCTCAAGCACTGCCCTTATCTCCTCTTCTGTTAGCTGGTTATCTGGAGCCTGCACCTTGCAACCTCAGGTGTATTGTCATCAATCATTTGCTATTTTCTTTTGCGTGCTGGTTCCTCTCTGCCCTTCCTTTGTTAATAACCCAGTTTGCCTATATCCATAAAAATATCTGATTGTGATACCATTTATCCAAAGCGCCATACATCCATCATGTACTTATGAGCGAGATAAACAAGGTCTCCTGGGAAATATGCTGCGAGAAATATATAGGATAAATAACTATATCAAATGTATGTCAGTGTGCAAAAGGGGAAAATCCATTCATTAAAATCCGGGTGGAACTGCAGTGTTTTATTGTACCCTCTAAGCTTTTAGTTTAACTAAGAAACATACATTTCTGCTGCTTATCTCATCTTGCACAACTCTCATGCTGCCCACTTCGGCAGGAGATATATTAGCTTCTTCAACTGCCATTGTAAATGTGTAATTGCTCATAATCTTTTCTTTTTTTTTTTTTTTTTTCTCCCTAGACTTACAGGCAGCTTCTTCCTTTCTCCCAGCTTTGCTGCTCCTGAATTCCAGCATGCCAATATTTGAGCCCTGGGGGGTAGTGGAGGACTGGAGTGAGAGGAGAGGGGCACTACCCACCTGCCTCTGGTGTTTAAAGGAAGCCCTTGGATTTGTATTTTCAGTGCCTTGGGTTGTGAGATGAGTCATGAGAATGAACAACTGCAGGTAAAACATAGCTTTTTCTGCTCTTGTTTGTATGTGTTTCATAGTGGCATTTTATATGCAGTTTCTTTAATCACTTGGATTTATTCTTTTTTGAGGTTCTCCAGCCTGTGATCTGTCCTTCTAGAAACAACTCTAAAAGCTGAGGATGGAGGTTCCCTTCCTGCAGGTCCCATCCCTCCCCAGCTTCCAAGGCATCAGGTCTTTCTGTTCAATAATTTCTTGCCTCTGGTCACAAAAGAAGCATACTTGGCATTCTGTCTAAGGTGACTTTATACTCATTTATTTGCAGGCCTTTTCCCGAGTCCTAAGAAGTCAATGTAAATGTAAGAACTACCTAAGAGCCAAACTGGTCCTTGGTGTAAGAGCCCTGTCTCATGGTTCTACATAAACTAATGGTTTTAAACCAAAAGAGGAACTATTCAGACTTAAATATAAGGAAGAACTTTTTTACAGTAAGGGTGGTGAAAATGAGGGTGGTGAAACACTGGCACAGGTTGCCCAGAGAGGTGGTGGATGCCCCATCCCTGGAAACATCCAAGGTCAACTCTGAGCAACCTGGTCTAGTTGAAAGTGTCCCTGCTCATGGCAGAGGGGTTGGACTAGATGACCTTTAAAGGCCTCCCTTCCAACCCAAACTATTCTGTGATTCTAAGCAGTCTGTATAAAGGTAAGAATCACCTCTAAGCCAAATTTAACCACCTTCCCTGATCATTGATCCTTGGTGTAAGAGACCTGACTCACGTTTCCACATAACCTGGCAGCCCAATGCCAAACAGCATTGATCAAACCACTGATGGGAAAACCTGCTGAGATTCTATGTTCCTATTCCTTTGAGATGTCTAAATCACACTGTTTTGTGGGTGCTTCATGCTGCTGCATTTTCCTAACATAGAAGACATCAGAATCAGGCCCTTGGGAGCAAATTCCTCTCTGGATAAATATCACCTTCACCTGGAAAAGCAAAGTTAGCTAAAAGGCCACAGTTTTGCTATTCATCATAGGGATTTTTCACAGAATGAGTACATCTGAGGATTCAAGACAATGTGTTGCCATTTTCAGCCTATAGTTTCATTTACAAGCAAAAGAGAAGTGGTGGAAAATTGTCCTTTGGCAAACATGCCCACAAAAGAAAATATAAGACCAGATTTTCAGGTACCATAAATCAGCTGTGGTGAAGGAACAACACTGATTTACATCAGCTGAGCGTCAGCCTATAAATCCCCACTGACACGCTGTTGAAAAACAAGTATTTCCAAGCACCAGAGCTATACCTGAGCAATTTCTTTCACTAAACCATGATTCCTTTCTCCTCCTTCTTTCCATTCATATGTATATAGAAGGGCTGCTTTGTGCTTTGAGGTTTTGGTGCTCTTGTTGTTCATAGGGTCTGATTCCTTCTCAGGGCTTTTTTTCCCTTCCTTCCCTTGTAATGAAAAGCTCAGTAAAATGAAGTATCATTCGCCTTCCACCCATCCCAGTTTTTTGTGGCAGTTCATTAAGAAGAGGGAGCTGCAGGCTCTTGCCGTGGTCTCTGGGCACAGTTCAATACTGTGTGCATTCTTGTGCTGAGATTTACGTCTCACATTCAAAAAAGCTCCTTAAATCAAGGAACCCGTTAGCATCTTCTCAGGCTCTGGGTGCCTGGGAGATAAAATGCTTGAGTGCTAATAGTCAATTCATCACTGATCTTACAGAGGAATAGCCTTTGCTTATGTGTGAACATCCTCTGCAGAATGGTTGTGTTTGAGCCTCTCCATTTATTACTTTATTTATCTATTTTAAATTCTTTGTCAATTTGGGTTTATATTTTGCAATGATGCTTTGGCATCTTTAGGCTTAAGCCTTCTCCACACAGAGCAGCATATGGCTTTGCTGCAAATGCAGCCCTGGCCAATATGCTGGACTAAAAAATCTGACAGTGCCAGCTTACAAAAGTTCCATGGTACATATGTCAATATCAGCTGCATAAAACTGCAAGGATCATGAGCTTCTTTTTGTGTTTTGCAAAGGCAAATACATAAACTTTCTGAGAGTCAAGCTTACTTATGTAAACACTTGTGGTAAATTTATTTCACGACATATTTTAGCCCCACAATCATCTAGCAGCAAAGCCACCTGTGGGAATTTCCCACCATCTCCTGTACTACAGCTGTGCTGCTGTGCACTGGGTGGGGTTCCCATCACAACTGGTGAGGCAAAACATGTTCAGTCCACCAAAGCAGTTGGTGAGGTTTTGTACAGTGAATCCAGCACATCTCCATACATGGCAATACCAGCCAATTATTTCTCCTCAGGGTAATTCCATTGCATGCCTTGAGTATTTATAGCCCAGCACAGACTCCAAACCACTCTGCCCTGGGTACCTGTGGGCCTTCAGCAGGCCCTGCTCTGCAGGGGCTTCCCAGGGCAGGGCTGCCCACCATTCTGTGGGGCTGGGTTGGTGCACTGCCGTCTGCGCTGTGACGTGCCCGCCTGGCACGGGGACCAGCCTGACCAGCAGCTCCACTGCCCATCCGTCGCACTATCTGCAAACACATTGAAAAGAAAGGGAAAAACAAACAAGAAAAAAGAAGTATTTAGTTCTGAAGTGCCACCTACAGCCACCTGCCTTGGGTGGGAGCAGGGGAAGGAGTGAAATGCCAGCAGCACTTTGGGATTTCAGCTCTGGCTGTAACCCTTCTGTTTATGGACTCCCTGCTCCATCCCGGCTGTACCCAGCACACGGATGGCTGTTGAGATAAAGGCCCTCTGAAGCCAGGGGAGATGAATCACCTCAAACACCAACAGCTGTTTCTTTTTCTTCTCTGCTCATCTGAAAGGCTGTACCCTGGCTCTTCTTTCCCAAAGGGTACCTGACATCTCCCTCTGCACTAACTTTGTCACCTCTGACCAAGGCAGAGGGGCAAAAGTCCCCTAATGTTGTGGAGGTGTTGTGAAAAGTTTGCCCATCCTTTTGGAGTTGGGTCATTTCAAGGCTTTTCCATCACAGTACAGACTGAGTTGTCAGGAGTGGTCGATACTATGGATTATGGCGGCGCTCCTGAATGATGGGAATGCTTGATGGCTGTCATTTACTGTCATTTTTTATTTACTCATCTGGCCTTCATGCCTGGCTTGGGTACTTTATTAATCCAGACAGCACAAATGGATGTGTGTGCTCTTAGTTAGTGCTGGGTGGAAAGCTGGGTTTTCCATCTGCTGAAATGTTGTGCTTTAAAAAAACTGACCATGGTCTTAAATGAGTTTTGGAACTAAAAATTTGAGGTTTGTGTTAGTAATCATAAAATCACACAATAGTTTGGGTTGGAAGGGACCTTAAAGATTATCTCATTCCAGTCCCCCTGCCATGGTCAGGGACACCTTCAACTAGACCAACTTGCTCAAAGGCCCATCCAGTGCTTCCAGGGATGGGGCAGCCACAGCTTCTCTGGGCAATCTGTGCCAGGGCCTCACCACCCTCACAGTAATGTCTTCCTTATATCTAATCTAAACCTGCCCTCTGTCAGTTTGAAGCCATTCCCCCCCCACCTTGTCCTGAGCTGCTAATTTCAGTCTCTTGCAGGACTGCTCAGGATAGCCCAGCAACGAAAGCGATACAGAAGTGAAGGCTGGATTGATGTGTGGATGCAAAAAGCTGTTGGTTCATAGAATCATTATGCTGAGCTGGAAGGGACCCACAAGGATCATCAAGTCCAGCTCTTAGCCTCACACAGGACCATCCTCAGGAGTCACACCGCGTGCCTGAGAGTATCATCCAAATGCTTTTCGAACTCAGGCTTGGTGCTGTGACCACTTCTCTGGGGAGCCTTTTCCAGTGACCAACCACCCTTTGGGTGAAGAAACTTTTCCTAACATCCAACCTGTGGAGAGGAAAACCCAGTCCCTTGGCTGCTTCTCGCCCTCCCCTGTTTCGGGTGCACAGCGGGGTCTTACCTCGGTGCTTAGTGTTCTCGCAGGCAGGGCCGCTGGATTCCTGGCGACACTGGCAGGAGCAGGTGTCCCCCACCAAAAGGGGCTCTCCGTTGTTCTGGCATGGCCCACAGCGGCAGGGGTTGAACTCTGACAAATATTCATCCAGAGCCCGTTTCAGGTTTTGCCGCTTGGTTTCCATGTCACCAAGGTTACTTCTGCGGAGAATTTCGTGGATGGGCTGCAGCTGCATAGGATGGAGATGGATGGCATGGAAACAATTTCAGCTGGGCATCACTGAGATGCTGTGACATTGCTGGATAAACTCAGAACTCGGGAAAAACTCATTTGTCTTTCTCGACAGCTGCATGTACATCATGCAAATGTGTTACTACGACTGATGGGCCCTAGTGAGAAACCACCGTTCCAAAACCTTCCTCATCTTAGAGGTTTGTGTGGGATTGGCTTCTCTGGACATGCTTTGGAGTTTTAGTAAGGATTCCAATGATAAATTAAAACACCCCAGTAAGCCCATTTTTTGACTGATTTCTTAGTGCTGTCACAATCCCTGAGATTCTTGCATGCTTTTTGCCTTTTTGAAGAAAATGTTTTGGTAAGAGCTTTGGACAGAGGGACTCATCAAAATTTATTGCCAGCCTACCACTTACAGTGGCCAGATTGGGAAATATCCAGTAGATGCTGAGAATGAAGAATATTGCCTATGCATTTTTTGCCCTTTGATGTAGTGAAATATACTGTCATGATGTAGTGAAATAATACTGTAATCTACAGCTTTAAGAATATAACTTGCTCATCATATTTCCAGTAGCAAAATCCAGTTCTTGTATACCAGCAAAAACAGTTTGGGCAGCTGTAATTATAACTTGCCCAACTGACTAGTAATATTCAAATGAATATTAAAGCTAAAAGCTCAGGACTGTCTGAGGACACTTATTTATATTTGTCAATCCGTGCATCTGTGCAAACACTGCCTGTCTAGGCCAGGAATTGGTGGGAACCATTCCTAAAGGAGAACTGGGCATGATCTCATTGCACAAGGCACAGTGAGAGTGATTTGTGGAGAGGATCAGGATCAGCTGGACTTTGGGAAGAGCTCTTATGCAAATTTGCACAAGGCTGTTTAACAAACTGAGGGAGCTGCAGATAAGAGCTGCTGAAGTGGACACGAGCTCTTATCAGCCACTCCGGTTGCAGAGTGACTACTCAGCTCTGGAGCAGCCAACAGAGAGGTCAGCGCATGGTTTACTGGAAAATTGCAATAAATTTTGCCCAGGATTGATGGGAACTTGAGCAGAAAGGTGAATAACCTACAGCTGGACCTGAAAGTGCTTCTATGCTATCAGAGCTTTCTGCCATCAGGGTGCTGCCCAGGAAGGCTTGCACAGTCCTTCTTACCCTGTCAATAACACAAATAATTCCCAGATCCATTTTCCCTTCTCCCACTCTCTGTCAGAGCTGTCAAATGAAGACAAGAGGGATACAAGCGGCTGCATGTCCCTGCCACGATGGAGGTCCTTCCCCCACACCCCACAGCCACTCTTCTGGAGCAGACCAATGATCTGGGCATCTTGGGATACATGTGGCACTGCTGACCACAGCTGAGGAGTTGTGGCCACCTCCTCATGCCTCTGACATCTCTGACCCTTGAGTATTTGTTTGTAGGGTTGCTGCTCCCTCTCCCTTTCCATCCCCTCTGCTTGCACCCATCTCCCCTTCTCAAAAACTGTATTAGATGCTTCAGTGATCTTTCCATTTTATGGGGCATCCAGTGAAACAAAAGGGAGAGTAGAGCTTTGATGATTTTTGTGGCCACAGACTCTCTTTTTGGAGTGTGGAGAAAGACAGAACCCCCTTGAGAAAGCAGCCAGGAGTCCCCTACTCTAAAGACTCCTGAGGGGGTTCTGTTTATTCAGAGCCTTTGCTGGAGGGTGTTCAAAACACCTTCCCCAGCCCCCTGCAAGTCGTTGGCTTATATGGGAGGGTGGACAGCATCAGGGAGAATAATAGGGATGAATGCAAGCACAATTCATTGTGAAGCTGTTTAGGAACACATCAAAAACTTAACTCAGCACTAATCCAGCATTAAGCTCCTTGTCTGTCTCCCTGTGGATGCGGTCCGTGGGAGATGTACTCCCCATTGTGAAATGAATAAGAGGTTACCAGATCAGTGGCCCATTACATTTAATCTTGTTCTGTGATGGGATCACAATAAAAATACAAAATGATCTGCTCGACTACACTTTCATTCCTTATAGTGGCAGAGTTTCTTCAACTGCAGAAAGGCCTTACCTCAAAATCAATAACAGCAGGATTATATTTTAATGACCTTCCCCAGTGACGATATATATTGCCTTCCCAACTGTTTAAGAGCCCTCCAGTGTAACTGGTATCTCCTCCTTTAATCCGTTGAATAATATCTTCCACAACTGCATTGTGGCTCTTAGGATCTGAAAAGTTGAATTACACACATATTATTTAGTTACTGTTTCCACACATGCAGTAGAAGCTGCTTAATGAAGGTAAGATCAATTGTGCAGGGGGCTATCAGAGAGCTGCCTCCTGGAATCGGTGGGAGCTCGGTGTTCCCTGCTTGTGGGGTGAGCCCTGACACCTTATCATGAGGTGGTCGGTGACAAGTTGAGCATCCCAAATGCTTTAAGCTGCTAAGACCTGAAGAGCCTGCACACCTCCAGCCTTGGTTTCTAGTTAGGACATGGACAATAGATCACACTGTCTACATCTCATTAAGTAATGTACAAATCTGGGATTTCCTACCCTCTTTGAGTACTTTTTGTAGTCAATTTTGAATTTTTTACTAGTTGCCATGTTGCTTTTGCCATGCATGCCCAGTCTGTCATTGCTGTAGGGACTGCAGCCTTCCAGCCACCCCACTGCCTCTATTTACGTGTGCTTCTAATCCAGGTATTGTTACATTCATTCCTGCTCTTTAAAGAGCAACCAGTACTCCTGGAGACCTGGACCCAAAGTTGCTGTGGTCCCACCATGTCTGGGAGATGGCACCAAAGCTCACTTCTTCATTGCTTGTGTGACCCTGCTTGAATCTCTATGCCCAAGTGACCAGAAGAAGTGACATGAGATGCCTTAACAGACACCTGCGGCTGTATCATACCAGTTTTCATAAATCCTTCCGTTCGGCATTTAGAGTGTGACACAGATGGGTCCAGACCCAGGTGATCCACACTGACTGTAAGGCCAAGTGACAGGCGAATACAGGCCTCGATCTCCTCACCTCTGACAGCTGCAAAACAGAAAGGAAACAGGTAAATTCAATGACTCATGCTGAGTGGAAGGATGTTCATTTTCCTACTTGTTTTCTTTCTTCTATTATTGAAGAAAATAGTCAGTTATTTTCAGGGCCTGTATTTCAAAGTCCAGAGCTATTCTGGGCAGAGCACAGTGAAGAAGACAGAATCTTTTATAAAAATTGTTTCTTAGAAAATATTAGAAGTAAATATCTTAACACAAGGCTTTGGGCATGTATGTCCTTGTTTGATCTATATATTTTAAACCAAACTATTATTTTTTTACAGGTAATTACGGTAAAGCTGGGAACAGCAGCTGAAATCAATAGATCTTCACTAATTTTCCTAAACTCTGGCCCACCTGTTAGTGGCTTAAGTAGCATCTTAAGTAGTGACTTGGAGAAGGCTTGTGTGCTTAGAGCTGCTCCATCCTTCTTGTGCTGGGTTGCTGCTACCAGCACTGCTATATATATCAAGAAAATATGTAACTGGAGACCCATGAAGTGACTGCAGAGGAGAGAAAGGAACTAATGAGATGGTTTCACCAAGGTAAGCAATGTGCATATCTCATACAGCCTGGTTTTATGTAAGCACTTCAGTGTACTGCAAATACAAGGCTCTCCTCTCCAGTAGTTAAAAAGTCCATTGATTTCTTTAAGTATGAGCATTGTAAGCAATAGGTAACTTTTATGTTGCTCTTTTTGTCAAAGGACCTTAAAGTGTTTTACAAATCAGTCTGGTGATCAATACTATGGTATTAAAAGGGAAGAGGTCAGTGGGGTTTGTGTACTGTGACTTAATGACCTGAAGATGGAATCTCCATCTGAGTCCCAACCTGGAGCGTTGTCTGATGAACTGCCTCACCCCAGCACTGGGGAGCAGTGTCTTGTCTTGCTTGTGTTTAAAATACTGGTAAAAAACCCATAACTCTGGTTTCGTAGAATCATGGAATGGTTTGAGGTGGAAGGGACCTTTAAAGGTTGACATCTCCTGCACTGAGCAGGGACAAATTCAACTAGAGCAGGTTGCTCAGAGCCTCATCCAACCTGACCTTGGATGTTTCCAGGGAGGAGGTATGCACAGAGTAAATTAGAAAGAGTCTTTATATATTCTGATTAATTAAAAATGCAGCAGTAAATCTTACCACTTGAGCATGTTTAACTATCACACCACCTCTCTGGGCAACTTGTGCCAGTGCCTCACCACTCGCATTGTAAAAAAATTTCTTCTTTAATCTAAATTGACCTTCTCTTGGTTTAAAACCATCATTCCTTGTCCGACCACCACAAGCCCTGACAAAAAGTTCATCCTCATCTTTCTAATAGGCCCCTTTTAAGTGCTTGAAGGCCACAATTAGGACACCTGAAGCCTTCTCTTCTCCAGACTGAATGACCCAAATTCTCTTAGCCTTTCCTCATTGGAGAGGTGCTCCATCCCTCTAGTCATCTTTGTTGGCCTCCTCTGGACTCACTCCAACAGTTCCATGTCTTTCCTGTGCTGGGAACCCCAGAGCTGAGCACAGCACTTGAGGGGCAGAATCCCCTCCCTCAACCTGCTGCCCACCCTGCTTTTGATGCAGCCTAAGACACCCCTGGCTTTCTAGTTTGTGAGCACACATTGCTGGCTCGTGTCCTGCCTCCAGCATCTCATCCATGAACAGCCCTGAGTCCTTCTTGGCAGGGCTGCTCTCAATCAGTTCACCCCCACCCTGTGTTGATAGCAGGACCCTGCACTTGGCCTTGTTAAACCTATGAGATTCCCATGGGCCCACTTCTCAAGCTTGTTCAGGTCTCTCTGGATGATATCCTGTCCTTTGGGCATGTCAGCCGCGGCAGTCGGCTTCATGTCACCTGCAAACTTGTTCCCTTCTGCACACCCTACAGGAGAGGATCACTGGAGCTATGTGGGGCACAGATCTGCTCCTTGGCTTGCTGGGTCCCAGCTGGCAGAGGTGCTCAGCATCCTAAGAAAGGAGCTACAAGTCCCAGATTCAAACTGGTGAGACCTAAAGCATTCTCAAGACTTCAGTGGGAATTGCATCCCATTGCAAAACTGGGCCCTTGAGAAAGATTAAATGTGTAGCACTCAATTACTTGTACTAAACTGTTCAACAGTTGTAAACACAGTGGGTAAAGTTCATTCACCCACAACAATGTGAGTGATTGCTTATATTGGTGTTGGAGTGCCATAAAATTAAACTTGAGGAACACCCTGATTAATTGATTTGCCATGGCTCCCATTGAGTAATTATGTTCAGCGAGGGTCTGTCAATACAATTTGCTATAGGTTGCAGCAAGATCAGGTCTTGATAAATGAAAAGTGGTTATCATTGCAAAAGGGTGGTCATAGTAAATATTGGCACTTGAGGGGGGAGTCCTGATAGGGTTTTTTATATGATATAACTTGCGATAGTTAAATGTGCTTGAGTGATAAGATTTACTGCTGCATTTTGAATTAATCAGAATATATGAAGACTCTTTCTAATTTACTCTGTGCATAATGTTTCTCCCATAAATGTTCTTGTAATGTGTGAGCACATTATACTGTTTTCTGCTAAATAATAGAACCATAACAATCTATTTTAAAAACAAGTAATGAAAAATATTGATGGCAGAGCAACAAGGGACTCCTTCTGACATATGTATTTATTTCACTCATGACCACATCCATATAAGCCCTTGCAGCCTGAAGCTAGAAATGGGTCTGGCAGCAAAACTGCAGTCCTGAGCTCTGCAGTGAGTTGTGGTCTGTTCCCAAGTATCTAAACAGAAAAGGTGATTTAATTTTCAAAATTTGGGTTGCCTAAATGCTTAAAGTCCAGCTCATGGGTATGCTGAGCTAAATGCTCAGTGACCACCTAAGCTGCCTCTCATTTAAGGAGGACTCAGTGAAGAGGTTTCTTTCCTGGGCATGTGTTTTAGTCTCTGGTCTATGAAAAAAGGAATATTCCCTCTTGCAGAGCATTTAACACACAACCTCATGGGCTAGGTGGGTAGTGGTTGTTCTCAGGATGCAGTGGTTGTTCTAAAGCAGGTGCAATGTTGCTCAGCCCTGTGGGGACTCAGCGATACATCTCCAGGCATCTGCAGAGCTTCACACTCATCTTATGAAGCTCTAATTTTAAGATTTGAGCACTTATATCCTGATCCTGACCATTCCTCGGGGAAGGAGCATAATCCTCTTACAAACACAGCCTTCAAGCATGGCTGTAATCAACATTAGAAAAATCAGGGATTTTTTACTAAATGCTTTTAGACCGTGGCATATCAGACACTTGCAGGTGGGTCCTTCTGGGTCAGCGTCGTGTGACATAGAGCTCTGCTGATTTGGTAAATGTGGACTCTCTAGCACAGCCTGGATTAGATGGAAATTACACAGTGGTGCTGCATTAGAATGAAAATTACATCCCTACTGGGGCACATTTTTGTCTTTTGCTGAACTTCAACATCCTTCTTTCCTAAGATAAAGTATCTTGTAGCAGTAAATCTCCCCCTTATATACAAAGCAAGCATAAGATAAAGCAAAATAATAGCCTCCCTCTGCATGCTTTTGATTCATTCTTCCTTTGAAATTGGCAGCCTGCTTCCTTAAGACTTGCTTGCCAAGACCTTGTTCACTTCTATATCACTCACTCTTCAAAGTGAAGAAACGATTTGAAGACGTATCACATTTCCAAACATTAGAGGTTTGGGAACTTGATGAAAATTCTCTGAATTGGTGATTTCTTGTAGAAAAATTGGCATGCTTAACACTCAATATGGAGTGCATAGTTATCCTAGTGCTGCTGGTACCAAACCATTTCAGACCAGAGGCTGAATCTGGGGCAGAACCATGGAAATTATTGGAATTAATGGATTACAGCAATTTGCACCAACTGCAGCAATTTGCACATGTTGTCCAAGATCACAATTTCATTCTGCATAAATGTCCAGCGTGGAGTTACCAAGGCAGTTACCTGGAGTACCCTCTGCAGAGTAGAGTGATGGTCCTTAGGGGAAGTGGGATCTATTGCATTGTTGACACCTTTACAAAAGGTGGTTAGTGTACTAAAGTACCATATTATCATTTTGCGTTTTAGATTTTTGATGAGGAAAAATGTTATGCTTTGGCTCACCAGTAATGGCTATTCTTGCACTCTAGATATCTGTAGTGAGTATTTTATCTAATTGAGATTTAGAGGTGCGGCTCTCCAGCCTCATACACTCTAATTTGTTGAGAACTGGAGCTAACAGAGGTCTGTTAGTCTTCAGATGTGACACTGAACAGAATAAAGTGGCAGAGATATTGCCAAATACAGTGTGCTATTTCCATTTACAGAAAACTGCACCTTCACTATGAACAAGCTAAAAAGTGAGTGGGTCAGCTTGCTGTACTTTGGATGAGTTTGCAAACCTTGAGCATTCGTAAGAATGGCCAGAACAAAGACTATAAGGAATAGGAGAAGATTAGCAAGTGACACGGAAAAAATTGGAGAAGATAATGCTCAGGTTCCTTCTTAAACTACCAAGACCTAACCCAGATACTTCTGAAATTAGACTGGGAAGCACATTTTGTGACACTTAAGCTAATCCCCTGCCATGTGGCCAGTAGTGCATCCATCTTGTGAATGTGTGGATACCCCTGCATTGTTCGCCCTGTGCATCTTTGGGCTTATGATGAGTATGTGTCTATCATGCTGGGATGGACCAGACAGCTCAGCAAAGAGGTGCTGATGAGCACCCACCCTCCCAAGGTCCAGGGAAGAGATGGCTGTGGAGATCCATTTCGTGGTCACGAGCTTGGAAAGAGCTAGTTTAGAGCAGAAAGTCATAAACAGAGAATAGCTTCTCATTTTCTAACCTTTTCTTCGCATTTCCTCCTTATTAATGACAAGGATGTACTCAAAGACGCCTCCCATAGTGCCAGATGTCATGAAATGGGTGCCATAGTCATTGATGAATTTGGCATACATGCCATAGTTGTAGGTGTCTGGAAGCTCCTTCAGGGAGAGCAGTAGATCTTCATGCAAAACAATGTTGTCCCTTCTCATCTTGAAACGGGCTGTCTGCACCTTTGTCACAGCTCTAATGAATGAAAGGTCCTGCAGGTAAAGAAAAGAGAAGCTGCACTCAACATTCATTTAAAAAAAAATAAATAAATTTTGAGCCTCTAGGCTTGCAGAGAAAAGCCTGAGTCTCTGACAGTCAGTGTATATTGAAGGCATGAAAACAGGCCCTCGTTTAAATTAATGATAGTTCATTTTTTAGAGTCTCTTTCTTATGTGCTGTGGAGGTGGAGGGCAAAGCTGTGATGTTGGATGCTGTGAGGTTTTTTTATGATATGTGAATACAATCAGAGTAAGGCTTAACTTGGTTTTCATCCATTCTCCGTTTCTGCTATTTCTTTTTCTGGTTTCCTTTCCATAGTGTTTATTCCCTTTTGTTTTTTTCTCAGCCTCAATCAGTGATGCAGGACAAAGGTCAAGGCAAGTCCAGCCCAGCCATGGGGAATTACCCTGCCCAGGAAGATGCTGACAGGGGAGGATCTCCTGTATATACCAACAGATCCACAACTCCACCTCTAGATTAGCCATTGCCTTAGACAAGGCTCCAGTGCAACCAGAACAGCCCTTTAAATATTCCTCCAATAACTGATCATCATTTAGCTGCAAACATTGTATGAGTCTGGACAAGGGCACAGTAAATACTATAATGGTGCTCATTTCAAACAGCTTTTAAGGGCATTTTAACTCAGAACACCATCAAAGTAATTCTTCTTTATTGTTTTCTGTCAGCAGCCACAAGAGAAGTGGAGATGGGGCACAGTAAATGTGGGAAATACCAGCACTCATGTTATTAGACTGGAAAGAGGTCATCACAGCTAGTCCATGATGTAAGCCTGCTGTGAGAAGTACACCCTATTACCAGGTACTATTTTTTCAGCGTGGTATTTTAACCTCCCATAAAAAGTAACATATTTCCCCATCATAAGGCAGCTTGTATTAATTTGAACAAGACATATTTGCTACTGGAGACCATTCCCTGAGGACTATTGTTTGGATCAGCATCTTGATATTTCCTCCTCCCTCATCGTCACTTTTAAGCATTTTTTTATTTATGTGCTTAATGTAGGCATGAAACAGGATGGGGTGAGATGACATGTGTTGTGGCACTTCGTAATTCAATTTTATTCCCACTCCTTGTTTGCTAAAATGTACGAAGAACAGCAAACAGGATTACTAACGATCATACATTTGCAATTACATGAACAAATTAAGGTACAATTACTGTGTTAAAAAATGCAATTGAGAGAATAAACTGACATAAGTTACAGCCAGACCATGTGATACACAGATGATATGACTGGAGCATATGTATCACTGATTTGGTTGGGATTTTTTACCTTTGCAGTGTATTCCGTGAAATTGTTCAGGGATCCTCTGCCACCTGATAAAGCAAAGCCCAGGTTTACCAGTATCTGTGGATTTGCAGGCCCAATTCCAATGGTAAAGCCCGTTCCTCCAGAGCTATGAGTTTTAAGGGCTTTAAGCAGATCCTTCGAATCATCGTAAAACTCAAAAGCAAATCCAGAATCAGCGTGAGCCTAAAATGAAAGAGCAGACATTTTTTCAGGTACCTCTCTTCCTTTTTAATCTTTATTTCTTCAAGGAGCTGATAGTGCCTCTGCTTGAAGTCCGTGATGCTCCTGACAGCACTGGCATTGACTTCAGTGAATATGGAATAAGAAATTAAGTCACATGCCATTTCATTTGGAAATATGTGAGAAATGTGGATTAAGTCAAGCCTTTTGCTTCATCCATCTCCAAGCAGGGGAGAGGTTTGTGTTTAGCTACTCAAAACCAGAACTGGTAGCATTACCTATTAAGGTAGCTTGATACTTCCCATTATAAAATCCTTCTTCCAGTTCCTTACAGCTCTGCCAAATCCTAATGATTTGGAATGATTTTTTAAATTTTTTTTTCCTCCCCAGCCTGCTTCTGGATGAATTTATTTAGGAAAAAAATTCAACAGCTGTTTATGGTGGCAAGACCAGAAAACAAACATTGTTTTGTCTCTGTTTTTAGAGAAGTGACCTTTTCCTTGACAGCTTTACTTTGCTGGTGTGTGGAATTGAGCAGCCTTGCTAAATCTGGGCTGTGCTATTTACCAGCTCTGTAAAAAGCCAGCCCCAGTGTTAAAACTGGGGACTAAGGGGCACAGGGGACTCTGCCTGCTGGGAGAACATGAAAGCTATTTGCATTGCGTCTGTGGCCATAATATTTTCCAGGAATAATGTTTTTTCATTCATTCATGTCAAAAGGCATGATGGATGTTTAACAGTGTGACCACGGCACCCACTTTTGATGTGGGAGACCCAGGTGGAACCCCTGCTCTACTAAGATCAGTCTCCAACATCAGATGTGACCTCATGGACTATAGGTATTGCGATACACGGTGATAGATTTCAGGATCCCTGTCTCACTCAGAATTTGCATTTATGTCTCTTGTAGCCATGCCATAGACTTAAAATGCTTTCAAAGATTGAACCAGCAGCATCGTTACATTATTACACATGGCCAACTTCATCTCTAGAGAGGCAAGTGGCTTGTGCAAGCTCTACAGCTCATTAATAGCAGAATTTAGAGAAAACCCATTTTTCTTGGCTCTGACTAGGCCAGAGTAAGCAGTAGCAATGCCTGGGTGATAAAGCACGTTAGTTCCTTGATGTGCTGTAAACCAGTATTTATATCATCGATTGCCTGTTTTCTCAGGGACAGCTGGGGAAAGGTAACTTGAAAGACAACCTATAATGAATGATAAAATGTATCTGATAACTGTAGGAAGTTTGGCTTTTTGCTGGGAAATCACTGCTAAATTTGACCACTCAAAGCACTTACTAGGAATTGGTACATGTGAAAGTTGTAAGGTTTGCGGAAATACTTCTCGTCGTCTCCATAGTACAGACGTTCGCAGGCAGCATCATATTGCAGCTCCCGCCACTCTCCATTGTAGACATACTCACACTGGCCTCCAAAAAACTCAGGATCATACACAGGCTGGCTCTCTCCCTGTGTTAGGATATTGTATCTTGGAAAGAAGTAGCATTCAGAAAGTTATCCACTGCTCCTGTTTTATTTCCCCAACCGTCTCTGTCACAGGTTCTCCTGACACTACAGGTTATCTAGCCTCAAGTTTCCTGAGGAATTTGAATAGAACTTAAAATTGGGTTGGGTTTGCTATCTTGTTGGTCTCTCCTTCCCAAAGCTAACAGACATTACAGATAAACAACCATTTTATTTCCAAGACATTAGTTTGGATATGCTAGAAAGGGAAGAAATCAGTTTAGTTGTTCAGCCCCTCCCAGCACGTACAGTTATGAAAGTCCCAAAGTCCTGGAATTCCTCCAGGTTCCCCTTGAGCCTAGTGTATCTCACTGCCACAAAGTGCTTCCTGGCATTTCATATAATTATTTTCTATCTTAATTTCATCTCTTTCGTTTTAATAATGGTCCCATTTCTCAGGGCAGTTAACACCCTCCCTAGACATGCAGTCAGCTTGTGCTTTGCCAAGTCTCTCACTTATTATTTCCTTATTCCTACTTCTTCCTTCTCTCCAGCCCTCACATCTGCTGCCCTCTGAAATCCCTCCCATTACTTAGCATTCCCTGTAATTCCATAGCCTGAAATGAAAGTGTTATTCAAACTAGACAGCAACATTTCTTTTCACCTTTTAAGACTAAGATAGTAAACCCCATTGGTTTTGTATGTTCTACAGGAGAAACACATCAGAGAGCAGAACTAAATATGTATTAATTTTCACAGAGAAACATGTCTTGAAAAACTTTTGATGGATTCTCCCAGGCCCTGGGCCAAAGAGACATTTATCTCATGGACTCCAGAGAGCACTGGATAGAGCTGATGGTAAGGTTATCTAATGGCTGACTTCAATCTCATACTTTAGTCCATATTCATAGAATCTTAGAATGGATTCTATTGGTTGGAAGGGACCTTAACGATCATCTCATTCCAACCCCCCCTTCCATGGGCAGGGACATGTTCTCTAAGTGAAACTAAGCAGTATCTTGGTTAAAACACAAGATTTACAACAGGATTGTCACAATGCACAGTTTGCCTTTCAAGTTGTACTGGATTTCTCTTTTGTGCATATTACCCAATCAAAATTTGAAGTAAGGAAATATTTTTTCTTAGATAGGAGTAATTAATCTGCATATACTCATGTGGAGCTCAGTCTTCATACCTTGAATCTGTGCTCCAAAGTCCTAAATCCTGGAGTTAAATCTCCTTAAGGATGAATGCGACCAGGATGTTGCATTTCCAAAGTCTGCTGTTTGCTTTAATATATTACTTTTATCAACTGGAGAAAGCTGGGAGATAACTGTGATATATTTTTACAGGAGTAAAAAGAGGGCATCACAAGTACAGTGTGGCTGGGAGAGGCCAAGGTCAGATAGTAAATCCAAGAGAGGATTTGAAATAAAAGCTGGGATGAACCCTCCTGCCTCCCTCATTGCTACCCCTGGTTGCATGGGACAGCACCTCTCTTCTGAGTTTTGTACAGCACCCTATCAGTTCATGGATCACTGCTATTACTAAGGAAGAGCAATACAAGGATCTGGTTTTAATTGTGAGAGTAGCAGCTATTGATTAATTACTCACCCTTGGACTGCTTTTATAGACCCTGGGATTGGGAGCAGCTCTTTACAAGGGCTTTCAATATCTTCAACCTCACAGTTCTCCTCATCAGACCCATCTCTGCAGTCTTTATCTCCGTTGCACAGAAGATGACGTTTAATACAGCGACCTAAAGTGCACAGATGCAGGTGATGGCTTATCTGCCCTTCTGAAATGCTTGCTGGCAGCTTGCACCAATTGGGCTCTTTTTCACCCATATTTCAGGGCTGCAAGAAGCCATACTGGATGTTAAACACAGAGCTCTTCCAGTGGGAACCTGCTTTTCCAAGCTTGTTGCAGAAGTTTTCCCTTTGCAACTCAAGTGAGCACAGCTCCGAGTTCAAACTGGCCACTCCCATGGGGTGGGAATCAAGGTGAGGGCACCTCGCTGTCCTGACTTTATTATCTAAAATTATGCTCTTGGAAAGTTGCTATAGGAATAGCTTCTCCACTTGGCTTAAGGAAGTCAACTCTATCTTAATAAAGTGCAATTTTGCCTCTTCCCATTGTAGGAGGTATTTGGGGAGTTTATTGCAATAGAGTGCAAGAATGGGTGTTTGTAGGAAGGGCAACTTGGAAGAGCTTTTGCCTCTGGTAGTGAGGATAAAGCCTTGATATGACAACCGTGGCAGAAGGGATCTGGCACTGCTGCACTTGCCCCAGTGGAGGACGATGACCTGCTCCAGCTGATGAGCTGGTTGCAGAGCTAATGTGTGGTTCTAAATTTTAATAGAATTTTCATTAAATGCTCAAGATGGAAGTTTCAAGCATTTGTGTAGAAACAAAAATCTGACAAGGCTAGTCAAATGTTCAGAGAACAGCCGTATTATATCCCAATCCTCAGAGCTAGAGGATGGCTAAAAATAAATAAATCACCCCAACAGATTGCTAGTTGGATTGATGATTGAACTCTGTCTCTAGCGGGGGAGAAAGCAGTGTGTTGAGGGAGCGTTGTGCCCATGGAGGGGAATGTGAGTGTGTAGTACAGCAGTTGGAGCAGAGTATTTCTACTCTCTTTGTTCCACTGAAAAATTAACATTTTTCATGTCACACAGCCTTCTTTCTATCTAAATCTGAGTGTAACGTGGATGCATTTCTGTAAAAGTTGGGGGGGGGGGGGAAACAAAGAGGGTAAATTTCCTGCTTCCTGCCATCTGGTTAGCAGGGGATTGATATCACCCCGGGGCGGCCCAACCAGGAACAAAACCTCTTTGGCAGGGGTTTGTGCCCGGTTCACTCACCTGTTTCCTTGCACTGAAAGTCCTTCCCACAGCTGAGGGCTTCAGTGCACGTGGTCTCAGCACGACAACTTTTCTCATCCCAGAGGTGCCCAGCACATCTCCTCCCTGCAAACCTCGCTGGCTGCACCAGCCTCCGGTACCGGTGCTACACCACACAACAGAGACAACCACTTGTATCGCCCACAGGCATCACCTCCATGGGCTATAAAGCAACCAAAACTGTCATTTTTTCATTTTTATCTATATTGCTTTCTTTTTTTTTTTTTTTTTTTTTTTTAATATGGCCCAAAGACTTTGTGTGTGGTAAATGGAGAGGGAGAGTCAGCAGAGAGGTGGGACCTCAGATTTGCCTGAAGTTGACAGGTGGGGATTTAGAGGAGGCTGGAAGGAATGTTTTTATCTCTTGGCTGTTTTATACCTTGGAAATAATATGGCATTTTTCCAGTTACACATGTTTTGTCCTGGAATGTTACAGGCTCTGTTAGATGGACGCAGACACTAATTACAACACTGATCCTGCAACATTTCTAATGGATTATTAATGAGAATTGCTGCTCTTTAAACTAGGAAGGATAAAAAAAAAAGGAAAGGGAGAAGAGCCAAATAATTTACTGATTATAACCACAGGAATGAAAAAAGCAGGGATAACATAAACTCAGTAGAAAGCAAAATTATATCAGATATTTTAAAATAAATTCTAAAATTATGGTGACATATGTGAAATGATATAAAAATTGAGAACAGGAGCAGATGAATGAAAGCTGCTTCTAATTTCTTTTCATTGGAATATTTGCATTAAGAATCAGGGGATACTTAATTAAATCTGAGATAGAAAGGGAAGAAAGTCTTGAGTAAGTATTCTGGCCTGATTCTTCCACCATTTGCCTTGATTTTCCTTTTCTTGTTCTGCTGCCTTAAATTTATTCCCCAGTTTACACCAGGGTAAGTAAGAACCTCTCAAGTAGAGGAGCATCTCCATCATATTTGGATGGGTTTACTGGATGCTTTGGAATGATGAATATGTATAATATATATAATTAATGTGTGTACATCCTTATCACAGACACATCTGAAGATAAATGAATACATTACAGTGGATCCTTACTTTTTTCTCTTGGCAAGGAAAGCAATCAGTCCATCCTGACCACTGGCTCAGCTGACAGTCAACAGGACCTGGAGAATTAACATCTCTGCTGCTTCGTCTAAGGAGGAAGAGAGAGCGCCATGTAAGGTCTTTCAAGTTGTGTTTTAAGAGGGGTTGGAGGCTAAAAGAGGGGAAATGGTCTCTCTGTGTGTTTTTCCATCAGGAACCTATGTTGTAGGAAGTGGGAAACATCCCTTAGCAGAGGTGACTGTATTACAACCTGAGTTGTCTCATCCAGGTATTCATCACCAGCATTGATCAGGGGCCACAGGTGCAGTGCTTGAGGATTTTGTCTTGGATTTCCTGCTTTCCCAAGAGATCCTAGCCCTTTCCAATAGGTGGATTTAAAATTATAATTAAATATATGTACACAATATATATATAAGAGCAAACACACAGAGTAAACAGAAGGGATGTCATGAAGAGACAGGTTTTAAAGAAAAGATTATTTTTTGCCTTTCTATTCAGAAGCACATCACAATCTCCAGAAGTAGGGATGTTTATCACCTTGGGCATGTTTTGAAATCTATTGATTTCACTTTTTTTACACCATTGTGAACTCATGGTCAGTAGTTTTCCTGCTAAGTATGATATCAGGATCTGTTTCCCGTGGGCTTTTGGAGTGGTGGAAATGGCTACACCAACAGCACTGAGAAAACAATATGCAAAGGATGTTGACGAAAAATTTGTTCATTGACTATTTCTAAAACAAAATACATAAATTCTGAGAAGAAGAAAATAACAAAAGGAGGAGTACAAAGGCAGAAAAAGGTACTGTATCTTTGTGGCCCTTGGATCAGACTCTGCATATACACTGAATATCACTATACAACAGCAAGAAAATACTTCTCTTTCCTCCCAGCCCAGTCATTACAATCTCTGTTTCTGTCCTAACTCCTACAACCTGTATTTGTATGATGCATTTCTTTGTCTTGAGGAGCAATCTGTGGCATGCTAATACAGCTCTGTGTTTGCCATAGCTATCAAAGCATTTTAAGGAGTTATTCCAAGTCAAAATATCATTATTAGTAGTATTATTTTGGTGACTAACTAATGAGCAGTCTGTTTTACTTACAAAACTGCAGTCCAAAGAGAAATATTGATAATTAGCAGAGGTATGGAGCACATTGGGGATTCGTAAGAGGCTGTAGAAGAGAGACTTACTATATGAAAGCCACAACAGCTCAGCAAGAGAGTCTGTGGATGCAGATCATTGTGCGAGATAAAAACCCACCATGTCTCCAGGAAATCAACAGGAACCTGCAGACAAACGGAGCTGGAGGACACGTATGTATTGATGCCTTCTTGCTCTGACAGGAGGATTTGTGGGGTGTATCCTTCAGCATTTCTCAAAGTACTTAATTGGCTCACCTTCGATTGGATTTTACATTTACCTCTTCATTATTCTGCCTTGTTTGATAAGTTCATCAAACATCAAAAATCTCGTCTTTGTTCATTTTCAAAAGGGATTATCGGAATAAGCCTTCATAATTAAGTGTATCACTACCACAGTTTTTTTTTCCTTTCTGCCTTCTCCTTGTCTCTATGTTCCAATTATCACTGATACCTTTTTTTGATCCTTCTAAATCATATTTGCCTTTACAATAAGCTTGAAATTAATAGCTGTAGAAAAAAAAATCCAACCATTTTCCTATCATGACACTATAGCTTTAGAAAAAAAGTAACTTGTTTATTCCTTTCCTTCAAAGCCCAAGTGACACTCAAATAAGTTAATAATATTGTTCACAGAAAAAAATTGAGGTGTGAGGATCTGGCTTGGATTGAAAATTGGGTTATTCACATGCCCTTGTTAACTTCACATTGTCAAATGTAAAATAATTATAATGAAAAAGAATATGAAAAATATTACCTCATAAATCATCCCGTAAAGAGAATTCATTTGAAGTGCCCAAAACCAATATGGTAATTTCAGTAAGGAAGTTTAGGAAGGCTTAATAGTCATCAGTAAAAGAAAAACCATTGTGCAAACAGTTCCTTCAGGAAGGAATTATGATCCTGAGCTTGGGCTTTGGACAACTGCCAATATTTTTTTTTTCCTGGTAGCTGTTTACAGAGAGCATGGTGTGCACATGCCTCAAGTTGGGACAAAATTGATGGGCTGACTGACATGCAGGTAATTTCTATATGTAAAGTTGGAGAGGGAACAGACTTACCTCTGGGTAGGCAATGCCTCAGGCTCCTTGCATGCCGTTGCCGTGGCCTGGCGTGCCATTAAAACCAGGGGGCATATAGACAGGATCAAAAGAAAGAGATGACACTGACTCCACCACATTGTTTTCCTATATGTAAATGTTTGCTATAGATCAGCTGCAAACAAGAGCTTTAAGTTTCAGGACTGCTGGAAGAAGCATAGAGCTCACCAGCCTCCAAAACACTGAGGTAAATCATTGACAACAGCACAGATCGAATCACAAAGAATCAGGACACATCCCAGAGGCCTTTGCCCTTTTGGAAAGAAATTCCCAGTTTTCTGGCAAGGAAATATATTAAACTGTGCAACTGTTTCCCCATTAAAGTCAATCAAATCCTATTGCAGCAGTGTGTTTCTTGCCCAGCCTGCGCCCTCCTTTTAATTTGAAGGAGGAGGAAACTCATTTTATTTCCCACAGTGACTTCACTGTAATTTTGGTGTGTCTGGTTGCTGACCAGGGAAAAGCTTCCCAGTACAGCAAATTGAAGATTAGCACAAAATTGTATTATGAGGAACATGTACCTTCCAGATATGTCAGGGAAATGTCAGTTCAGCTTCCTCCAGTTGCCAGCCCCATAAGATAGTTTCTCATCTTTAAAGCTGATGTGAGTTATCCCCTGGCTTTTGCATGGCCCTTTGTATGGTCACTGAAACATAAGAATCTAATTCTTTGTTTTCCAAAGTGATTTGGGGTGAGGAAGATGTCCCACACACCTGAAATTTTTGTGCCCATACACTGTGCAAACCCATCTGTTTGTGGTGGCTCTAATGCTCTTAGCTGGGTGGCATCTTAGCACAGAAGTAGTGGATGTGCACAAGTGTAAGAAAGCAAGAACACCACAGGTTATTTATTTTTAAGATAATAGTCACAAGATGACCATATTTAGTTCTTTTGTATTAGAAGAAACTAAAAATGGCCATTGGAAAGACATTTGGTCATAGCCGAGGTTGCCCCATAGGTGTTTCCCCAAGCTTGCACACAGCCTCCAAAATTCCTCTAAGGACCCCTGGGCAGGTACAAAAATACACAAGAAATCTGTAACTTCATTAGGTATCAGTTAGAAAAAGAGTAAGAGGTCTGTGGAGACTTGTGTGTTCAAACAAGGGCCTGAATTTCCCTGCTTTTTCTTCTGCATAAGTGGGCTGAGAAGCTTCATGCATAAATGAAGTGTTCCCAGCAGACAACTGGAAGTTTGAACCTCAATAAATTCAAGAGAAAGTGTAATTATTGCAAGAAAGTCTGGTCTTGGGCTGTTACAGCTATTAAGCAGACAGTGAATTGTCCTTTGTCCACAAAAGACTGGGATAGAAGTGTCACTTTGTGTATTTCCCAAATTAATTGCAAAGCTCGTTTCAATAGCTGGTATTATAAATTATCAAAATAAAAGGACCTCTAACAGGGTTATTTTAATGTAATTAAAGTTCAGAATGACCCTGGGGCTTGTCTTTGCTAAACACGAAGAAATGTAGCACATGGGTAAACTCTGTAGTGAAATGAAATGAAAACTGCCTTTTGTGACCTTCGGGAGTATGTTAATGTAATCCCTTACCTACTTCAGATGGGTTCAGAAAGTCCTTCTCCTTTCTTTGCCTATGCAAGAAGAACTCGAATAAGGGGTTTAATATTTTTTTTAATATACTATTAAACCTAAATTGCTTTTGCCTGGGAGAAAAGTAGGGAATTGTAACTGGCCTAAGGCAATCCTCCTCGTCACCTCCATGTTACACATCACAGCCTCTCTGCATGTCGATTTTAAGATAGAATGACTTTAAAAAGATTTTAACAATGCCTACAGAGATCTGGTGGGGATGGACCCCACTGTCCCCAGGGTGGGACCCTCCCTGGCCATCTTCCAAATCCATCTTCGCTCCAAACCAGGGCTGTCCTGTGATATAAATGTCTGTTTTGCACAGCCAAGTGCCTCCTCAGCATCTAAGCAAGACTGTCAAGGCATTATATCTTTTCTGATAGCAGTATCAGAAACACACCATATATATCTAATGAAAGTTATTTGTGGCACATCTCTCAGGTAAAAGGCTGGGCTGGTTTGTGCAATCAGGCACAACACCAATTTTGCACTGATAGCTGAGGTCGTCTGGGGGAGAGGCGTGAGAGAGAGATATGAGCGGCAAGCAAAGCACTCCACGTTAGAGGTGAAATTAAAGAACCTTTCTCAAAGGTGTTATGTTCCCAAAGTGATATATATATATAAAAGCTATGGTTCCATCTATAACATTATGAATTGAACGTGTCTAAAAATGTGTGTGGGATCCTTGACTCTAAACCTGAATTAACTCTTTGAACTTCTGGCTTGCAGTGCTGGCCGTGCTGTTGATGGTGATGCAGTCACCTTCAGGAGGATGAGCCATGATGTCTTGACACTCTTCAGGAGCATGGAAATAGAGGCTGTGAGCAGGCTGGGATGAGCAGCAAGCTCACATCATTACTTTGTGACTATTCCCATCACAAACCTGTTTTCCCCAAGAAATCTTTCACTCTAATTAGAAGACATGCAACTCATTTACAACTCTTACGTATCTAAAAATCAGGGGCCTATTAACTCAGTAAACAATCTTGGGCACCCACTTGTCCTCACCGATAGCAAAACAGGATTTTGTTCCACTTCAAATGTGTCAGGCCCAGAAAGGGGAATTAATTTCTCCCTGCAGAATGCATTGATCTTTTGCATAGCACCTGAGCAGCCCGTGGGTAATGTGGCTGTCTGCACAAGCCTAGCTCCAGGGTGAAGCTGTAATATATATAATATAATGTTGTTGTCATCCAGCAATTTGCATTTTCTCCTTCTTCATATGTAGATTTTTATTTTTAGTATATTAATATAGTTTTTGCTGCAGGGAATACAGTTATGTAAAAGAATCATTCTTTTTTATGCCAATGTTCTATTTTTATTTTTTGTAGTACATTATTCATGCAATACTATAAGTCTGAATTTTGTTCCTGACCTGAAGACTGTGACCATCTAAAGGGAGAGTCCTGTTCTTTTTTATTCTATTCAATACATCCTACCCACAAAGTTGTATTCAAGCTTCTTGCTGTTGAGCATTAGGTGATGTGACTGGCACCTGCCACGTGCTGTTTGTTCTGTCATGGTTCACTAAGGAAAAGTGCAGAGCAGACAGCCTTTATTCAGGGGTACTGTTTTGTGGTGTTTTTTTCAAATTTAGAGATTGTTGCAATGTACAGGGATTACAGATATGTAGCTATGGGAAGATCAAGAAGCTATGCCTAGAAATTGGAGCTCTGCCCTTGGAAAGTTTGCCTTTTCACACGTGCTTTTCACAGCACACATGGCCTTTCTCAGCTCATCCTCTCCACAGGCGCTGGAGAACTTTCCCTGCACAGCAGCTTGGTAAAATAACTTCTGTTTTGCCAAGGAAGCAAAGCTGGCTACCGAGGTCTTCATCTCTGAACTTAAAAATCAAAATCCCAGCACAGATGTCTTCAAGAGAAGGATTTAGATTTGGAAGATGGTTTTATATCATATAGCAAATAGAAGACCTGAGTAGAAGTATGAAGAATGATAAGACAGATATGAGGTGTTTGCTACAGTTTACCCTGCAGAGCGAATGCTGTGTGCTAGATGATGTGTTTGTATGACCCTGGTCTGCATCCTCCATGTCAGAGGGGTGACAGCAAACACTGCTGATCAGCCTCTGACCAACACACTTTTCCTCTGTGCATCAATTCTGCATCTCACTTCCTGGAGTACATCTGTTTTTCATCCCCACCTAAATTCTCCAGCTACTGAGTGTTCAAGGTAAGATGGTGCATTTTAAAGACCAACAACACTGTGCATGTGTCTCAGTTACACAGAGAGGCTGTGGAGAGGCATGGAAAAGATCCAACCAAGGACCAGAAGATGACCACAGCCCTAGTGCTGGACATGCCAGCCTCATTTGGTGTCACTGAATACTGACCTGGTCTGATAACATATCTTCTACCAGAGTAAACCCATACCTTTAAACACACAAGTGATTATATGGGCTATATTGCTAGAAAAAAAGTGTGCATTTAAGTGTGGGATCAGGGCCATACTGCAGAGACAACCATGTAGCTTGCACAGATAAAATACCTGAAACATTGCAAGGCTTTTAAATTAATTTTCTTGACTGCTACAGGGCTTCAGTGGGGCTGATCTTAAAAATTCTGATGGAGCTGTGTGGTACCTACACTGGCTCCTCCTAAACAACAAGTGTCCTGGCCAGTCAATGAAAGTGTTGGATTTTGAATGCAGGGATTAATAATACTGCATTTTCTTAAATTTCTCATTCCTGCCAGCAAAGCAAGAGAGAGCAAGACGCTTGATGGTGGAACAAGCGATCCTCTCTCCCCCTCTGCTGGAAAACCATGATATGACCTCCTGGCAGAAAAAGGATGAGATTCAAGTCATCCTCATTCCTGCCCATGGCAGGGAGTTGGAACTAGATGATCTTTAGCGTCTCTTCCAACCCAAACCCTTCTAGGATTCTATCAGATGTGCAGGGAAGCAGATTGAGGTGAGTGTCCTCTTGGGGATGGAGTAAGGCATAAAATTTAAGCCAAAATCCCTCCCTCCTATAAGACTGTGCCCTGCTATCCACTTTTCCCCATTTGTCTGGGGTTTTGAGTAGTTTTTTTCAGAGATATGGACCCTGCTGCCTTTCCCCAGTGTTTTCCCACATATGGGGCCAGTAACTGTAACAAAGGAAAACAATTTGTCAGACCACACCCAATCTATAATATCATGACACTGGGCTAATGTTATCACCAATTATATCACAGGCAACACCTGAATCTAGTTGTATTCCAGAGAAGACTGGATTGCATAAAAATTTGCCTCATCTTCACCAGTCACACTGCCCAACCTTTCTAAAAGTCTGAAAGACTAGAAATAAATCATATTCTCAAGATCTGCTGTTGTTTCTGCTCTTTGGTAACACTTCTGTGAATTCAAAAAAGCCCCAACCAACAACAACAACAAAAACCAAAAGCAGACAAACAAACCAACCCAAACAAACAAACAAAAAATCCCAAAAACCAAAACAAAAATCCAAATATATATAATAGACCTATATTATATTACAAATCCCATCAGTCACTAAGTAGCTGAAAAGAATAATTCAAGGAAAATAAGTCTGCTAGATGCTGTGCTTGCAGCCCTTGGACTGATGCAACTACATAATACACTATTAGCACCACCACTGCAGGAAAAAAAATCCAAACAAAAAAATTTTAAATTTTTAAACAGGCTGAAATGGTTTGTTCTGGGGAGGTTGTGCATATGTAGGGAGTGTTTGAGGCTGCCACTCTCAGTAGTGATGTTTGGTTTTATTCACATCAGGGCTGTGCCTGGGAATTCCTGTTCTGGGTCGGTGCCTCTGAGACACAAACCCAGAGCAAACCCCATGCTCCTGCTCCAAACTGCTGCCCATGGAATAACAGCAGTGGACAAGGTGCTCATTGTGTTTCACTGGGATGTCACTATTCTGGCAATTTGCAGCTTGGTGGGGACCAACGGGAGGCACCAGCACTATTGGAAGAGGTGGGGTAGGAGGGTAAGGACTAATGAAGGGATTACTTGCATTCCCTCTAGCATTTCAGGGAGGGTGTAAAGTGTTTTCTTGTCTCTTGACATCTCTGTTTAGTTTCTCAAAGGAAATTGTGCCTTGTGGGGCATTAAAAGGTGACTTATGTAGAGCAGCACCAGCCCTTTGTCATCACTTTCACCAAAAGTCCAGAGCCAGGAAAAAAGTTGGCTCCCACCTCTGTAGTGTGCGATCTGTGGCTACACCGTGCTCCCCATGCAGTTATTGCAGCCCGGGGTGATTTATGGCAGCCCTGGGGCTGCTGTCGAGGGGAGGTGAAGCTAGTGGGGTCCCACCAGGACTAGCATTCACAAAATGCATGTTTTCAAGAAAATTTTGGCATTTTTTAAATGTTTTTTTAGAGTGCATATAGAGGAATCTGCCCCATCCTTTTCCGCAGGACCATGGCTCTGAAGTCACAACCTCCTGATTCTACAACAGTGCTTTAATTCACAGTCTGTGTTCATACCACTCATAAATCCTCCCCAGCTACCTGTACACAAAGCTGGCATTGATTTCCATCATGCTGCGACTCCAGCCCTGGCTTGGGGGAATTCCCTGCCAACTCTCAGCTCAGCAGGACCCCCCTTTCTTCTCCAAGACCACCATGCAGCGTCAGGACTTTTCATGTGGTGAGGAATGAGACTCGTGCTTCAAGACATGTCTCTGACAAACAAGCCTTTCCCTGCTTCCCCTCCCCCCAGTTTCTCTTCCTGTTATTTTTGAGCTCTCCTCAAGTTTGGCTCTGGAAAGCAAGGTCAGGTTAGGCTGTGAGAGCATCAGTCCCACTCCTGAAGGCATTAGGGATGTTTGGGGCAAGGCTTCGCTCAAGGCCCATGTGCAGAGGGGAATTGCTTCAGACTGAGAGAGGGTAGGTTTAGATTAAATATTAGGAAAAGATTCTTCCCTGTGAGGGTGGTGAAGCACTGGAACAGGTTGCCCAGAGAAGCTGTGGTTGCTCATCCCTAGAAGTGTTCAAGGCCAGGTTGGATGGTGCTTTTAGCAACCTGGTCTAGTGGAAGATGTCCCTGCCCATGGCAGAGGGGCTGGAACTAGATGATTCTTAAGGTTGCTTCATGGTTTCTTTTCCAGGCAGCTCTTAGGGAATGACCTACAAGAGAGGTGGTATGCCTCGGTATGTGGGATTCAGGTCAGCTGATGAGTATTGCTCAGGGTGCCGATGGCTTCCTGCCCACCCAAGCCCCATCAACAGCCATGTCTGAATACCAGCACCCAGGCTCCATGCAGCAGCCATCTGTGCTTGAAGGAAAACATCAAGCACTCCTGCAGAAAGAGATGAAATAATATTTGATCAGTTATGGAGGGAAAAGGAAGTCCTGGGGCTCTGAGTTCTCTTCCTGCCAAGCTAACCAGCCTTGCTTTTCCTGGGAGACATGCTCTGTAAAAACATGGGTTCAGTGTTTGGACAGATCCTTTCAGTGTGTTCTCTGGGGCAGAAATATCCAGTGATAGGAAAAGTCTTGTTTGCCCTAATTTAGCTGGTCTGTCCTTAGGACTTTGAGAAACAGCTCACCATGGAAAGGGTGCTTCGCCAGGGAATATGTGTGGGCTTCAGCAAGGATGATTGTTTTTGCTGGGCTATGCTATCCAGAGATGAAGGAAACATTTGGTTCCTCTGGGGGAATGTCTGTTTTAATCACTTTGGCTTCTCTATGGGAAAGAGCCTGGTGCAGGCTGAGCTGATGCAGAAGGGTGGGTGCCACCCATAGTGGGGTAAGGATTACCACTGGGCACGGTGGGACTCCTCGTCTCTCCTCAGTTTTGCTTGCCCCAGGTGTAAGAAGACACCTGAGAACATGGTAGGGGGGTTGGAACTAGGTGACCTTTAAGGTCCCTTCTTACTCAAACCATTCTAAGATTTGAACCCATCCCAAACCTGCCACAGTGTGGACATTTGTGGTTCAGGGAACCACGGATCAAGCCATGGACTGCTGGGCAGCCTCAGCTCTGCCCAGGTGAGACTCTCCCCGCCCCGGGGGCAGACCCAGGCATGGCCTAGGTGTGTTTAGGGCTTGCCCCGCCTCACCTGGCGTGGCTGCAGGACGGGCAGCGGAGCTGATAGCAGCCGTGGGAGACGCCGGCTGGAGGCAGGGCAGAGCCGCAGGAGCCGGCATGGAGCAGCAAGGGATGGACGTGGTAACTACTAGGGCTCCTCTTTCCACCCTTACTGTGCAGCGATGGGTTCTGCCTCCTCTGTACCTGACCTGGGTGAAAGATTTGCTGCTTGGTTTTCTGCTGCTGCTTCGTAGCTTGGGGCTGTTCTCTCCGTGGAATGCCGGGAGCAGTTCGTCCCGAGAGGGAGGTGCACGCTCTCGTCGCTGCTCCTGCTCTGCCTGGAGACCACACGGACACTGCTTTTCTGCCCCAGAGCAGGGGCTGAGGGGCTCCCAGTGCCTCCTTTCATTCCCCCTCACTCTGAGATGAGCTGCAGTTGTGCCTCTTAATTTAACAAAAAGTAGAGTTGGATTTTTTCAATTTCCCCCCACCCCCGGTAGAAGCCGGCGGGTTAATGAGTCGATGGTATCTGCAGCGTGCTCTCGTCAGCGTGCCCGGGGTGCCTGAGCTTGGCTCCAGCAATCCCACGGCAGGGCAGAGGGCAGTGCTGATTAAACATTTACCCACCGGAGCTCCCTTGGGAATTAAGATAAGGAATTGAGTAAACCAGAAGAATTCCAGGAGGGAAACAGGCTCTTGGTTTCTCTTGGCTGTCCTGTCTGCCACGTCCTTAATGGGGTTTCTCTTCCTGTGTGGATTCGTTTTAGAAAAGCAGCTTCAGAAAACTAAGGAGAATTAATTCTGTTTAGTTAATTAATGGAGAAGAGCTCAAGAGTGACCGTATTGCAGCCTTTCAGTACCTGAAGGGGCTACAACGGAGCTGGAGAGAGACTTTTGTCGAGGACCTGTAGTGGCAGGACAAGGAGGAATGGCTTCAAACTGACAGAGGGCAGGATAAGATTAGATATTAGGGAGAAATTCTTCCCTGTGAGGGTGGTGACACCCTGGCACAGGTTGCCTAGAGAAGTTGTGGATGCTCTACCCTGGAAGTGTTCAAGGCCGGGTTGGATAGGGCTTGGAGCAACCTGGTCTAGTAGTAGGTGTCCCTGCCCATGGCAGAGGATTGGAACAAGTTGATCTCTAAGGTCCCTTCCAATCCAAACCATGCCGTGATTCCATAATTCAAATTCCTTTTGGTTAGACCTTGTTAACAGCACAAACCTCCTGCTGCTGCTCCTTCTAAAAGGTATCCTTATCATAGGCTTAAGCTGAGCTTTATTTTGCTTCCTAGACTGATCTTAATGTTAGAAGAGCATTTTATTTATAGGCAGAAAATATGGTAAGTTTAGCTGGCCCCTGACTCTGTAATGCTCCTGTCCCCTGACTCCTTAATGCTCACAGCTTTCCGGCCAGTGGAAGTTTGTTTCCTTTTCACTCTCTCCCTCTCTCATCTTGCGTGAGCTTTTGCCAAATGTAGTATTATTCACAGTCAATTATTTGGCCAGATGTAGCTGACATACACATTGTGAGCATTTGGCAGCCATTTAAATTTATTAGTGTATTCTCCTCACTTTCAACTGGTCTGATTTTCAGGGGACCTGAGCCCTCCCTGCACTGGTGGGACACCAGGACTGGGATTTCACATGTCCTGCCTGTGACCTACTCAGCACTGTGTTTAAGCTGAGCATCTCCCTGGGCCAGGTTAAGGTGTGTGGGTTGGAGAGTTGCTTGGATGGGTTTGTGGTTTGAAGCAGTCCCAGCTCTGATGGAAAATCATTCCTGCAGAGACCAGGAGAACTCATTGCACCTTGGAAGGTCTGGCTAAGCTCAGCCCTGTGCAAGGAAACAGCATTTGCAGGAGCTTTCTGGGGAGGAATGGATTGGATTGTCCAGCTGGGTGTGGGTGTGCAGGAGGTGGCCATAGTGTTCAATTTAACCCTACCCTGTGAATATCCCAACAGGCTGCAGTCTGGGGGAACTATATTCCAGTGAGGAGCACTGAGAGTACATTAAGCACAGATTATCTTCCAGTTAATTAGGCCAGTCATTTGAAGCTGCCATTTCAAGGCAAGAGGAACAATAATTTGAAGGAGGAAAAGGGAAGCTTGTATCCATCTCTCTTTAATTAAACTTAGTGCCAAGCTCATGACTGTCACAGACAGTGCCAGGGACAGGCCTGACCAAAAACCCCGTGTCTCATGAGTCCACCTTGCCTAGGGCACGTTGAGACATGTAGGTACTTCTTCTTTCCTCTTCTCTTGTCTCTGAGTGCACTGATGAGGAACTGTGTGCTACAGTAAAGAAAATCAGTGCGAGGAGGTAAACAGCATTGAACTCTTCAACTGTTGCTGCAGCACGTGCAAGAGCTTGGTGCAATTGGATTTAGGGTACCTAGCTGCTTTATTTCCTGTCTGGCATTGCTGGAGGGATAAGGTACATGTGGGACTATTTTTTTTCCAAAATCTGATTCATCCTCTGTATGCTTCTGAAAGCTCCCATTCCCATTGGCTCGCCCCTAGATTAGCCTGTCTGGGCAGCTCACACAGCATCAAGATGCTGACCACTAATATGAAATATAATTGGAGCAATTCAAACTTCTCCCCCAAGGGTTGGTTCTTTACATCATGCACTACCCTGTGAAAGTAATAAAGTCAGTGAAAGGGGTTATTCAAGAGAAATTGTCAGTGTTTAATAAATCGTGCAATTAAATGCAATAAAACCTCAGTATGCTATTCATCTGTTCTGTCTTAACACTTAAGGCTGGGGCTTTTTTCAGAATAACGAAGTTCTGTCCTAGATAATTTTTTCCAATTTCCTCATTAGACAGGTTCTCGTGAAGCCTTACAGTTCTCTGCACTGAACTAAGCTGCCAGAGCAGTGCACCTAATGTAATCACGGCATATAAAAAGTTATAGAGCAGTTCAAGGACTTAAGTAGCTCATAAATTTTTCTTCATATTTTCTCCCTAGTTCAGTTCAGGGCTGAATTTAAGCCACAACACTGCAGGCAAAAATTGTGGTCCTCTTTCTCCAGCATGGGATCGTGAGACACCAGGGAATGAAGGCCTGAAACAAAATGTTCTTCAAGTGCTCTTTTGAACTGCACTGTCACTGATTAGCTCTCTTCAAAATCATATATTACCTGGGGTCTAGTGTGGGAGAGGAATTGAGTGTTGTAGCCAGTATTCATCACCTGCACTGGGAGATGCTTTTGCTGTCATTGTGTGCTACTGGTTGGGTGGTATGTCCTCTGCTTCCTGCATGGGAATAAAGGCAAGGGAAGAAGCATCCAAAGAGCCTTGGGGAGCTGAGTTGAACCAGCACTGGGGAGGAAGAACATTTTGTCCTAGGGGTCATTTGGAGCCTGCCAAGGAGGATGTTTGGTGCTTCTCTTTCCATGCTGGAGTTTTCTAAAGAAGGCAGGGCATGGAATGGGGATCTCTGGAGCAGCAGTGACCTCTCCCATTCTGTGCTTGTGTACTAAATATAAAGTGGAGCTTTCCTACTCAGCAGGTGCATAAACAGTATAGCAGCACCTCTGCCAGGAAACTGAACATTAAATTTAGTGTTTGCCCAGTCTTCTGAGGGAGATTCTCCATCACTGGGTGACACTGGGGAGAAGCAGGCATTTCCCCTGGTCCTGCTGGCTCTGCTTAGTTGTGTTTCCATGCTCTGCTCCTGTGTTTTCCTCCTGTCTCAGCTCTTTTGCCTTAATAAGAAGTGATTTGTGAGCCTTTGGAGGATCCTTTGAAAGAGCTAATTCTCCTCTCCTGCTTTTAAATTTTCACCAGGATTGGCACATCCTTGGTGACCAGGGTGTAGTCTGCAGTCTATTTCTGTCTGAAGCCATCATGATTGTATAAATTGCCTGTTACCACCTCTGTAAGCAGGTGTTTTGTGCTCTCCTCTTTCCCCTCACCCAGGAAGGTGTGACTGATTTCAAAGCTCTCCGAGCAAAATTTCAAAATGACTCGTGACTTGGCTAACAAGCTGGTGCAGCCACTCAAGAAGCCTTCCACTGAGATCACATCCAAGCTGGGCTCTGGAGGGAATGCTGCATCCAGCCCCCTGCCCCTGAGTAAGAGAGATGTGAAAATAATAAAACCTGCCCATCCTGCCTCCCAACCCTCTGTGGTCACCCAACACAGCCCCTTGGCATTGCCTCGAGCCAAGCTGGGGCACAACAAAGAACAGGAGGGCAACATCTCAGGGAAAGGGCTGAGTTCTCCCCAGTACAGTTCAGAAAAGCCTCTGTTGTCGTGCAGTTCTGACCAGCAAGGATCAGGCCAAACAGCTCCAGTGGACCCTCAGCCCCCAAATTCTTTCCACCACGTCCTACAGATCTGGGAAGAGACTTTATCCTGCAATGAGAAAGCAAGTGCAATACTCCCGATGCAACGGCCAGCAAACTTAGACATGTACCCTTGTCTGGAGCAGAGGGTGACACGTGCTCCTGTTGCATGGGACAGCGACAGGATGCGACCCTCTGGAAGCAAGGCTGTGCTGGGCTGGCGTGCCCAGAAGAAGGATGCTCTGCATGGTAGTGGGACAGCTCTTCCCCTGGCTCCCAGAGGATACAGAAGTTCCGATGGGGCAGGTGCTGAGGGCACGGTGGCAACTGCATTCTGCCAGGCAGGTTATCGTCCACCAGGAGAGAAACCTCAGCACCAGAAAGGTACAGTAAGGTATATTCTTAACCCTGAGTATATATAGAGAGACTATTTACAAAGGCATATAGTGACAGGACAAGGGGGAATGACTTCAAACTGAAAAGGAGTAGGTTTAGATTAAATATTAGGAAAAGATTCTTCCCTGTGAGGGTGGTGAGGCCCTGGCACAGGTGCCACAGAAGCTGTGGCTGTCCCATCTCTGGAAGTGTCCAAGGCCAGGTTGGATGGAGCTCTGAGCAACCTGGTCTAGTGGAAGGTGTCCCTGCCCATGGCAGGGAGTTGGAATGCAATGATCTTTAAGGTCCCTTCCACCCCAGGCCATTGTATGAATATGAGCATATATGTGTTCTGGAAGTACAGGGTACAGCAGCTGGAGAGAAAAGTCAGGACCTTCAAACAAGAGGCCAGATTGGTCCATTGGAATGTTTTTTCTTTCTCTGGAGGCCCTGGAGATAAGAAATGGGTCCCAAACTGCTGCTGAACTTGGTAAGGGGAGGGTCTCCATCTCCAGCAATTTTTTTAAAACTCACTTAAGGAAATTGTCCACATTATGAGAATAGGATGAAGAGTGAGAACAGGGGAGTATCTTCAGTTTTGGTCTGCTTTGACCTTTTGCAGTCACAAGGTAAATGTGACTGGACCCTGCCCTTCAGTTTCACACAGATATAGGAAGGCTTGGCTCATCTGCAAAGACAATTTAATTCTAGTTAAAAAGGCTTAAACCTGAATTCCCCCTCTGCACCCTCCCAGCTGTGCAAAAGGTCATTTTTAAGCTCAGAGAACATATTTCTTAGAGAAACTGGTGCTAGGAAACTCAAATGCTGCAAAGGTGCCCTTGCTAACGTCACATTGGGTGACAGGGCACTGAAAAGCTTAAGTCTTTGTTTACCCTGGAAAGCCACCTTGCTTGGACTGAACGCTGAAAACAGCCACACCACTAAATCCTGGTGGATTAAGCTGTTATCAGTACAGAAAACTGGGTTAGTATTTTATAATCCAGAGGAAGGGAGCTGTCAAGAGCTGAGACCCCAACATGGTTCACTTTGTAAAAATCTGTAAAAATGGACATTTGCATTTACTTTGCCATTCTGGTAACATGGTAAGAGACCTGCTGTGTAATGGGGATGCTGAAATTGGGAGGAAGCAAAGCTGGTTAGAAATGTGAGTACAACTAATGATCCTACGTGGATTTTTGCTGAAATGAGGGCTAACTGATGCCTGTCCTTGTGCTTCTCTGGAGCAGAATTGGAGCCTCCCTTGTGCCAGCCCAGAGCAGGAAAATGGTCTTACAGCCCCAGGAACAAGTGGCCAAGAATTAAACCTCTCCCTTCAGCTGAATCCCTGGGTCCTGCCCCTGGAAGGCCTCCAAGACCCCCAAAGTTTGACCTCAGTGCTTTCCGAAGCAATCTGCCTTTGGTCCACAGAGGAAATGAAACAAGTAAGAGATCTCTGGTCTTTCTCTCCAAACTTGTTCTGTAGCAAATGAATAATAATTTGCAGTTTATTGACATCTATTAGGCCATGATTCCAAGACCACAGAAAAAAGACATTGTTACTTGTTTATAACTTCTTCCTCAAACATTAACAATAGCCCAGCAGTTTCAGTGGGGCTGATTTTTGCTCTTAATCTGGAAGAGGGATCTGGTTTTCGAGGCTGGACGCCATCCCACATGCAGAAACCCGCTTCCCTCCCAAGTGCAGCGTGTTGTGAGTGGTTTACAGCTGGCTGTAAAGCAGCAGCAGCTGCTTACGAGCTGAGCTGATCTTTATCACTCCTCTTCAATGGGAAATGCCTTGACTCTGGAGCACAACTGTGGGAAGGCACAATAAAATTGTTAGAAAATAGTCTGCTAATCCCCCCCTCTTCTGTTTTAAATACAACAGAGGGCAATGTTGCTAAGTGTTCCAACATCAAGAAATGCAAAAGTTCAGTTTCCCATAATAAAACCCTATTGATGTTGTATAATAGAATATTTTGGACCACTTATTAAGCTGCTAAGTGGTGTTTCTTTATAGATACAGGCTTAATTATAGCCAGATTTTTAGACACAACTTTTGCTGAATTCAAAGGGAGCTCCTTTTGTAAGAAGGGCTCTGCTAAAGTCTCTTTGGCTTTAACATGCCAGCGCTTCTTGGTGTGCCCTGGCTGTGATAAGAATAAGAGGGAAAGAGAGTTTTTCACTGAAACTCTTTTCTAACCTACTTGCCATTTCTAAATATATGAATTTGATGGAGGGAACTAGTTCCATTTATGTGTCGTCATCTCCATGCCCTCTCCATATTGCTCAGTTATCGATCTCTAGAAAGCTTGGGGTTGTTGCCTGGAAACATGAAATAATGACATATTAACATAGCCACATCCCCAGTTTCTGCTGGCAATCTTATTTCACGCCTGCCTTTGTGTGCAGTGTGCTGCCTGAGGAAGGGCAGTCCCTGTCACACCTCCCGAGGCTGCAGCTGGTGTTCTGTGGGAGAGCAGGATTGCCTTCAAACACTAATCCTCTGTGTGTTTGTGTGCAGCTGCTGGTGAAGAGGATTACTTGAGCCCCGAAAGGTGAGCCTGTGGGGAGGCAATGTGTGGCTTGTAGGTGACAGAAGCATCCCCATCTCATGATCTGAAGCGTCCCAGTTCAGTCTGGAGAGAATGTCTGACTCCTAGAGGCAGCAGCTTGCTCCAGGGATTGTTCAAGTAAATGAAAGTGTTCAGGGCCAGGTTGGATGGGGCCCTGAGCAACCCAGTCTAGTGGAAGGTGTCCCTGCTTATGGGGGGTAGGATTGGAACTAGATAATCTTTAACTAGATCTTTAAATAGATCTTCTAACCCGAACCATTCTGTGTTTCTATGGTTATAAAAATCGGCTGGGATGACCTTCTCCTAAAGGAAAAAGCTTCATCCCTATTTTTTCTTTTGGGCTGTTAAAGCCACATGGAGAACCATATCTGTGTGTCTTTAGGTCTGGTTTAGCTAGTGGAAAAGAAAACGCTGCCAGTGCTTTGGTTGCAAAGTCATCAACCTCCACGTGTTTTTTGCTTCCTGTTTTCCATGTACTCAAGTTCGGTGTTTTTAGAAAAGAGATGCTTTCGAGAACTGTTGCTGAAACAAAGCCCTGGGGTAACCAGCAGGTGTTTGGATTTTCTTTGCCAGCAGTGAAGGAGTTTGCTCTCCTGCATGATTCTGTGGTCCTATGTTTGTGCAGTCAGCACAACCAGGGTACAGGAGTCACTGCCCTCCCTCAGCATGCCCAACTCTTTAGCTGTCTCCAGATGCTGAAGTGAGATTTTTATTGAGTGGTGGTCCAAATCACTGGAGTTTGTGTGAAATGGCTTAAAAACCTTACAGACACCACTTTTGTGTGCTTAGGGATCCTGACTTTTTCTGGTGTGTCTCTGACTTGTCCTGAGCGACTGTGTAGTGATCCTGGTTTTGTGAAACAAGAACAGAAAAAGTGGAGGAAAATATTCATATGTGTTTTGTCTCGGCTGTAAAGAAGGAAAATGGAACAGCTGAACCAAAGCAAAGGGAGGGGAATTCTTAAAATTCTTTCTGTGTCCAAACAACTCCTGCAGCTACCAACACAGCAAGTTGTTCTTGACATCATGAGGTGTTCCTGCCAGCATTGGCTGGTGTTAACTTTTAACCTGTACTTGTCAGAAGAGAACTGGTCAAATAGGAACCAGCTCCAAAATTGTCGTGCCCCACAAGGAAGCTGTTCTAGTAGTGCATTGCAGCAAAATTAGCTGTCTTGCCCCAGCACTTGTGATATGGTCTTTACAATAGGTCACTTGTTAAATATTAACTGTATGATAACAGGGGAAATTAATTAAATAACTCCAGCATAAAAGCAAAATCACAGTGGTTTGTGGATGGAAATTCCCCTCGTCGAAGCCTCACCTGGAATGAAGTCTGGTCTCTTACAGACCCTGATGTAGTACCTTGGGCTGACTAATCTCAAGCTCTTATTGCTTGTTTGGGGATAAACACTCTGCCTTCACTGATGCTAGTCAGGGATCCTTCAGCCCAGCTGTATTTCAGGTCTGGTGTGGCACTGTGGTTTATATAAAGGGCTGTCTGATGTCCAGCCAAGCTCCCAAACCAGGATGTGGTTTGTTCCAGAGGTTGGGCTAGGGAAGTGAACGGTTAGGGGTTTTCCTGGTCTCCTCTTCATCAAATGATGGCACTGGGGACAAAATATCTGCTTGCAGTGTTGATGCAACATGTATGTGTGTGTGTGTCCCTCTCAGTGGGACCTACATGTCCCAAACTTGGTGTGGAACCAGAAAGATGGCCAGCACTGCCCCCAGGCTGCAGGGCACTGTCCCCAGGCTTCAGGCTGCAGGAATTCCTCAGGTTCTGGTTTACACTTAGTCCTTACTCTGAGTTGTGACAGTTGGGTGATTCCAGGAAAGCTGGACACTCCCCAGGGTTTTTTATATAGTCTTTCAGTTAAAAGAAGGAAGTTCTTGCTAGAATTCTTCCTGGTGCTCTTTCCCCACCATACCCTGTCTGTCAGGTGTGTTACAAGCTGTGTGTTGTGCATTTGCTGCTTCCTGGTACGTTCCTGAGATGCCAAAACTCTGGTACTGTGGGTAGAGGCGAAGACTTCACGATTTACCTGGGTAATTCAGGAATGCTTGGCTTTCTCTCTGTGGCTATTCCCAAATGACACTTAAAGTGATTTCTGGAGGAAGAAAGGAGAATGAGGAGGTGGGAACTGAGCCGGGGAACCCAGTACTTGAGGCTGTGTGGTGCTGGAGCCGTGATGCCTCGTCTCCTCCTATGGTTGGCACATGCCACTTGCTGTGTTGGCATGGAGTGATTGGCTTGATAAGCTCAGGAGCAGGACCTTTAAACGTACCCTCTGATATCTCTGCTTTCCCCGTTCTGTTTCCTTCCACGAGAAGCAGCGTGCTGAACAGTGCAACTGGGTTGTTACCAATTTCAAAGTACCTGAGTAGGCTTGATAAAATGCTGTGCTCCTATTTCCTTGGATTTCTTTTGTTCTGTTTCTGCTTGAGGGAGTGCTGTAGGCAGAAGACTATAATCCTAGTATGACATCTCCTGATGTGCCTTGAGCCCTATAAACACAGCCTGTCCTCCCAAAGGAAAAGCAGTGGGAGTGTAGAGTTGGGGGGAAGGTTCAGCTGAGCCCTGCATCTGGCATAGGTCTCCTCTCCCTCCAAGGAATTCCTGATTTCACTTTGCTTTTTTTGTAGGCTCAGTATCAAAGCACTTGAATTCCTTGTCCTTAAGAGGAATAATTTCTTTCATTCTTCTAAAAGGGACAGAAAAAAAAAAATCTCTCTTTTTCATCTTCTCAGTGCTCAACTTGAAGAACAGAATAATTATGAAGAAACCCCAATGTACCTGAATCAGGCAGGGGACACCACAACCTTGTGTGTTATTGAAGGTACTTTACAAGGTAAGACTGTTAGGTGAATCACGTGCAATCTGGGATAAGGCATTAAAAAAGGAAATAACAGAGTTCTTCAAGTTGAGAAAAGCAGCTGCACATTGTTTGGGTGATGAAGGATAATTCTCTGTACTCTGTGCACTGACAGTGTGTGAGGACTGGGGCACAGACAAAACAGAAATTAGTATTTTGATGGTGAAATAATGCTGTTAGTAAAACAGCAGTGGGGAAAATCATGATATACTACTCATATAGAAGAGAAGGAAAAGAAGATACTGAGGCAAACCTTGGCATCTTCTTCGGAACAGAAGGACATAGGGAACTTTTCCATCTCTGTCAATGTTTTTTCCCAGTATTATTTTCTCCATCAAAGCGGTCACTGCTCTGCTTTTGCATTTTTCAAGGTTGCCTCTTTTTGGGCGGTTAGTTTCTGCCATGTGCATTGTTTTTCTCTCCCACTGGAACAGGAGCCAAACAATTACCTTGGGGGATCCTCTCACAGCCCTCTTGGGCTTTCATATGAAAACCATGGCCCATCAAGCTTGGTGCTGCAGTTCTCTACATGCAAGCAAATGCTTAATAGCAAATAGGACCCTGGCCAGTAGGACATGGTGACTGTCCCATGGTGCATGTGTGCCTGGATGCTGAGCATCCCAACTGAAGTTGAGTTTTGCAACTAAAAGTGCTGTGACTTTAATGCAGACTAAAAAGTAATATGTGTTCATAAATATCTTTTCTAGTACCTAAGGCAGAGCCTCAGGAGCACAAGGTAAGTGTTATCACAGCCAGTTTTGATCTCACTGTCTTGACTGCACCATACTTTCCTGTCTTGAAAATTTTCAATATCTGTATTTCTTGCATGCCAAGAGTTTCTTTGTGTGTTGTCTGTGAAGACTCTCAAAAAATAAATAAGAAATTGCAGAGGGGACACAAAGACTAATGAGATTCCCAAACATGCTACTGGGAAGAGTCCCTTCAATTCCTCTGCATATATGTAAGGGAGTGGTAACACCATGTGGATGTTGGTTGTAGACCAAGTAAGTGTCACACACTGATAGCAAGATCATAAATTCTTGGAGGGAAGATCTACTAAATTATTCTGGAAGTTCATGCCAAAGGCGAGCTGGTGCTGGTAATCCCTCTGTGAAGGTGTAAAAGCAGAATTGAACCTGCTTGCTTGGTATGGCAGAAGGCTTAGAGTTTTGGCTCAGAAGCGAGGGCAAGTGTTGTGGGCATGACTGTACAGGTTTTCATCACCTGCTGCAGGGATATCTCTGCTGCAAACTACAACTTTTCATTTTACCTTGCCTGCAAAGGGGTGGCAGTTCACCTTGGCACTCGTGATATCCTGCAGGGAAGGCAGGATTGTGCATTGCACAGGGAAGGAGTTGCTGCAGCTATTCCTAGAGCAAACCTGCATGGCCACATGGCCGAGCTCACAGCAGGTAGCTGGGCTGAGAAAACCCATCCCCTCATGCCAGGAGATGACCATGTACTGGGTATCAGTTCTGGCCCTGCTAAAAGAGGGAGAACTGTGGAAAGTGTCAAACTCCACTGTCAAATCCTGACTTGCCCAGGAAACAGCACAGGTTTCCAAATGCACTTATCTGTGTGTGATTTGCAGGGAGGTTCTCTGGCTTGGCTGTAGTCTCATTTTATGGTAGGTTGGGAAATCTTTACTTAATTAAAAAAACTTGCTCCTCTTCTGTAAGGTCTCCAGTCTGTAATAGCTTTCATGCTGACCAGTAGCTTCACTGGCCCCATCCCTTGCACTATTATATTATCCCTGTATAGTTTGTCAATATGTGTGTCCCCTATCCTACAAAGTAGAGGAAATATCCTTGACTGATGACTATTCCAAACGTAAAATGCTTCTGAGCTTTCTAAAGAAATATTTCTTTAAATACTAGATGACAATTGAGGCCTTGTATAAAAGCTTGACTGCTGAGAAAAGCACAGTGGCTGAAGGCTTTCCTCTTCTTTATTCTAGAAACAGAAGATTTTTCCCTTTGCCAAAACCAGGTAATTTCCTTTCCATTCTCTCAAGTTCTTTTAGCCCCACAACTAACTCAGGTTAGGAATTGAATATTGTAACGATCAGTAAATAGAAAGAAATTTCATATATTTCATGACCAGGACAGAGGAGGCAATGATGCTTTTCTGTGTCAGCACTCAGGTTTCTAAGCATATCTGGAGGGGAGATTTTCTTTTGTCCTCTGGGACACAAGAAAATACATAGTCTTTTCCTACTGTAACTTGAAGTCTTTCAGCATAAGCAGGGAGAGTTATGAGGCTCTCAAACTGGGATGCCTGGTTCCAGGTCCAAGGCTGTGTGAGTAAGGTGAGGTCTACACTGAATTTCATTCTGTGAATGTCGTGCTTCAGACTCCTTGCAGTGTATAATTATTGACACTGTCTGAAGGCTGGTTTTTTGTTTGTTTGTTTGGGGTTTTGTTTTTGTTTGGTTTTGAGTTTTGTTTGGTTTTGTTTGGTTTTTTGGTTGTTTTTTCTTTTTTTTGTGGGTTTGTTTTTTTTTTTTTAATGGGGACTTTAGAGTCATGAGAAAAAAGGGAGTCACTTCAGTGGGAAAATTTGATGCTGGGGAATAAAAAGGTATCAAGTTCTGCATACTGTTGCTGTATTTTCTTCCCTAAATCTTTGGTGAGAGGCATACCTTGTGGGCCAGGTGCCATCATTGGCAAATGGATCTAACTTGTCCATTCCTGCTATGAGGAAACAATCTTACTAGTTTGTTTCCCTTCCAAGAATGATTGCTATTATCCCTGACTATCTGCTGACTTAGGTTTGGATTTGTCCTTCCTTTTAGTTCTGGTGGTCTTTTGGGCACCTACCTCATTCAGAGGGAAAATGAGCTGCTTACTTGGGCACTGTCATAATGCAATGTGTTTGTGACTTTGCTAAATGTCCTGAGATCTTTCTCATTTCTGAAAATTTCAGTGCTGAAAGAGCTACAATAGAGGATGAAAAAGAGGGGAAACCAAGTCATGAAAGAAAGAAGCTGGAAGTGATGAAAATTTTCAAGGTATTGTAATCCTTGAGATTAATTTTAATATTTATTATAGGATGTTTCTTCTCCTCTTATTCTCCCTGTCTTCGGGTAACAGTTGAAACTTGAGCCCTTAATCACATGTTTTTTTCTCCCTTCTCTTTTGCCTGTTCATCCCTCAGCTACTACTGCCTAAAAAGCAGGTAGTGCTGCCAGGCAGCACCTATGTCTACCACAGATCCCTGATGGAAAATGGCATGAAACTGTTTTAAGTCCACAAAAACTTACATTCTTATATATATATAGATAGATATATATTTATATGTGTGTGTGTAAATTATATTAACTTATATTAGAAAACTGTTTCTAAAGAATGTATGGACCAACCCAAATGTTTGATTTTAGACAGGTGGAAATGAATACATGTTTCCCAGTAGTCAAACCAAGGAAGATGGCAGAGATGGGATGAAGGTCCTGCAAGGGAAGCAGGATGTGACCAGTACCCTGCCTGCAAACTACCCGATCCTACAAGGGCTGTCAAAAGACAGAGCAGAGCTCTGTGAGTATCTCATTGCGCCGTTGAGTGTTTCCTCAGTCCCATCTGTTGCCCAAATGTCTCTTCCATGTGGGAAACAATAATGTTAAATTTGGATGCAATTCTTGAACCAATTTAGTTAAACCAGGGCAAAAGGTTGCATGAGCATTTGTATTCTGGTCTGAATCATTTATTTTGGCTTTGCAAATAGCTTCCTAAGTTGGTTAACCATCTGCGTAACTCAAACCAAGGTGTTTGTTTTTTCAGCAGATTGCCCTTATCCAAGAGAGCTGAAATCCATCTCCTCTGCTTCTCATAATTTATTGAGTCTCAGAAAAGGGTTTGGCTAAGGCTTGTGGTAGAAACAACAGGAGCAGGATGAGAGCCTGAAGGCTCCCTCTGTCCCTTGGTAGGATGGATGATGATTCCTTGCTCCATCTTCTTGTGGTGCTAGGCTGACTTTCACCTCCTTCTGTCATGATACTCTGAGATAGTGACTGGAGCTGGTGATATGCACCTTAGCTGCACAATTAAACCCAATCATGTCTCCTCTGTAAACACTATTTTGCAGCTTCAGGTACAAACGTTCATGGGCTCTATTCTGCAAAGCCTTACTCCAGCCTCTGCAAGCCATTAGTGTGATATGGCAGCATTTTGAAGATGAAAGAGAGCAAAGTAACTCTGTTGGGCTCTGTGGACAGACCAGGAGTGTGAAGGAGAAAGTGTAAATTGGCTGTGACTATGGTTATTTTTATTGGTGTGGTTCTCGGGTATTATTTTTTTTTAATTTTAAATCACCTCATAATAATTTTCTGTTTGGGTTGGCGTCTGTTTTTGTAAGAAATCTTGCTGGTTTGCTTCACCTTTGAGCAGCTGGAGGTGATTTCTGTTGGGATTTTTTTTTTTCAAAGTACTCATGGTGAGCCTCCTGCTATTACTTCAACAGAGAGGTTGATTAGGAGAATTGTTGGGTCCCACTCCTGCCTCCTTTTCTTTTTCATGGGGTTTGAAAGTTTTGCAGAAGTTGTGGTCAGTAACTAGACCATATTGAAATGGTGCATGTTTCCAGTGAGATCTACTGCATGAATCATAGAATGGTTTGGGTTGGAAGGAACCTTAAGGATCATCTCATTCCAACTTCCTCCCATAGGCAGGGACACCTTCCACTAGACCAAGTTGCTCCAAGCCCCTTCCAACCTGACCTTGAACACTTCCCATGTTCATTTTGAAACACTATCTGCTTTTATTTGTCTGGCTGCATTTCTACATTACTCCAGCTCTCTTAAATCAGTTTTTTTAAGGAATTAATATTGCTACTTAACGGAGTTCTCCAGTAATAATCATCTTCTAACTTCACAAGGTGCAACTCTCATGCTTAATTACATCCCTCAGTGAAATACATCTCTGGGATACTCATCCTCCTTGGCTTCTTTCTGGGATGTTGATTTACAGGTGTATTCCAGTGGACTGGTACATTGTTTGGATCCATTCCACCAACCATGCTTTCCCTTCAATCATTTCTCCAAACATCCTTGAATAGTCTCTTGGGATGCTTTCTGGTGAGAAGAATTTGAGAATATCAATGGACATTTTAATTTTTTGTAAAATCTGTAATATTTTATGACTTTAAAATGTTTTAAAGGTAAATGTTTTAAAACTTAAAACCTTTTAAAATCCTTACCTTTCTTTTCTCCAAGTGAGTCAGAGCAGAGTCTTTCCTTGACTCCTGGAACAGAAAGTGTGTTAGCCTCAACAGTTGTCCATATCCTGAGAGAAATTCCTCAGAAAAGCTCCTAAAGCAAAGGTCCTTTCTCATTTCCAGTGCACAGCATGGATGTTGGTGCTCCAAAGCTGGGGGCAGAAAGAACAGCCTTGAACCAAAACACTTGGCAGCCTCTGCAGGCACCAGAGGATATATACGATGACATTGAGGAATTGCAAGATGGACTGTGAGTATGGACCTGGGCTCTTCACTGTGCCTGTGTCCATGAAATGTCATTTAAAACCTCTGCGGCAGTAAATCCCCATGTCATACTTCTGTCTTCTAGCAGCTACAGGTCAGATGCCTCAAGTTCCTTCACTTCAGACAGCTGTAAGTGCAGCACATGGGGAAGCTCTAACAGGAGCTGCTTTCAATTTGGGCTGGTCCCTGGGAGATGATGAGATTAACTTTCAGCATCTATAGTGTCTCATTCTGGCCTGGTTGCTCTAAATTCCCATTAACACTGGTGGGGAGTAATATACATGTCTAGCATGGAATTCATCTGAGCTGACCTTGAAGCCTCTGTAAGAGTAAAATGTAAAAGGTCTGGGTGCAATTTGTCCAGCAAACCTCACCTCATTGCTACTGAGCGTGGTTTGTGATAATGGCTGCCTCGGTTTAAAGTTTCAGGAAACACCTACGAGGAAACATATGAAGATGTTGAGATTGGAGGTGATAATCCAGCAAAACCAGAGTAAGTTGCACTTTCTTAGCCTGTATTTTGAAATACTGACCATACATCCTCGATCTCACACACCAGATACTGGCTGGAAGCCTTTTTTAATTAATGCTACTGCAGAGAAGTTGCTGTATGGATGGATTTCTTTTCCCTCTTCCTTCTTCTTTCCTCTTTGGCTGACACTTAGGGAGCAAAAAGTAGTTACCAAATTTAAATCCCTATGCAATGAGGGCTTTCTTTTTTTCTTGTATCACTCCCCATCCATTGGAAGTACTGCCCTTACAGACCTCTCCTTGCATGAAACACACAGGAAAGTCTCACTTGCCTTCTTTTGGTTAAAAGTGTTGCTCAGGTGTAGCTGAGAAATGGCACATTTTTGTGTGTACCAAAAGAGGGAATGCTCAAGGGACAAATTGTCCCCATAAAACAGGACAATTTGAGATCACAGGAGGCTGCAAAAGCTGAAAAGAGCCTGACATGCTGTAACTAACTTGCAGCCTTCTCTTTTTTATATGACTTCTCAAGATATTTGCTTCCACGGGCTGTGTTATAAAACCAATGAGTTTTGCAGCCTCAGGTTTATACGTTGCTTGAGCTTCCCAAATGGATTAAGAGGTGAAACATGAAGTTAGTTGTGTTTTGTGTGGTTCCCTACCCTCATGCAATAAAAAGTTTCCTTTGTACGAAATAGAGACAGCCTTTGGGAAAGGCATATGGGCTGGGGATGTGGCACACTGTTGCTTGGACTGCATCTGGTGTCTCTCTTCTAAGGAGCAGAGTGGGAGGAATAATAAGGTGTTGCTGTACAGCTGCTTTTCCCTTACGGAAAAGCACACTGGCTTGCATCTGGATTCAAGTCTAGCTAAAGTGTAGACGTCAGAGAGGGGAAAAAGGGGACAGCTCTAACCCTGGAGGTGACAAGGTAGTTAATAAAAGCAGAAGGTGTCATTTCTCTGCAAATTGTCCAAGGGAGTTGTGTGATGGAGGTGCACAAGCTTCTCTGACCAGAGGGTAACACGTTCCCGGGTTGACCATCCATGTCCCCCACCAGCTGGGAAGTGCATCCATGCCTCTTCTGTACCCTTCTGCACATGGGTGCGGAACAGTAGCAGAAATTAAACTATTGCTAACTCACAGAGGAGCAATGTATCTTCCTGGACTTGCAAAGGAATTTCAAGACCATTTGGGACCAAAATCACAGGGTTTAGAGGTCAGGGTCTTAATCCCCAAACCAGCCTTTATGTAATCTTTCTATTGATCCCACATGTGGGATTAAGTGTGCTGATACACGTAAAGTATTTTTAATAGTACTTGTGCATGGGTAATGTCCCCCATGGGAACATCTTGGTTGCTTCCAGATACCTTATTAGAAAATGGCTGTATAGCTTTGCAACCCCCTGTAAGTTTCAGAGAGGAGAGTGTGTTGTGGAATATCATTCTCAAGAGCATACGTGACAGAAATGTGTGAGAGGGTAGCACGGGCAGATGCTCCTCCTGTCTCCTTTTATTGTGCCTGCATGCTTCTGGGTAATGCTTCCTTTTTGTCACAATTTTTACTCCAAATAAACCTGTATCACCCTGTACTTGTTGGGTCAGAGAAGAAGAACTTCATTTAACGCAGAAAAGTTAAAACCTAAGCAAAGATTTGAGCTCGGACTTTATAATTAAGCACCTTTTGCTGTGCTGGTGCCTATCCCAGTGAATCCATTATCCACATGAAGCTGTTAAGACTTAAAGCCTACTGCTGAGTTGAGATCCAAGGTCTGCTGACCTTCCTTTCCCTGCTTCAAGTTCTCTGGGGCTACAAGTATTGCAGCTCTCACATACTTCAGCACCTAGTGCCTCTTTTAATTTAAAATCTGTTTCCATTTTGGACAGAACAGAAAAACAAAAGAGATTTGGAAACCCATTTAAGATAGAAAAGTTGAAGCTGAATAATTTCAGGCTCAAGGAAAACCTAAGGTAAGGAAATGTTGGTGGTCCTACCCCTTCCCCCTTCAAACCTGAGCATTCTTCTTTGCAGTAATTTGAAAGCAGGAGGTCTAAGAGTAAGGAATGCAGCTTTATTGGGAAACTTATGCCAAAAGTGCTTCTATCAACTCATTAAGAGCTGCTGTGTTGGATGTGGCCAATGGTCCATCTGTGCAGCTTCTCTGAGGTCTCTGGCAGGATAAATCTACAGGAGCTAGTCCTGCAGCAGCCTCCAGGTTTTCACAGGCTTTCTACTGCCTTTGGTGCTTTTCTGATACCTCAGCATGACACAGGTACACAAGGGAGTGTAGAAATGTGATTCCTGCTGCCTCAACCTGTGGGCCAGGATTAGGTACAGTCTTGCTGATGTGGCTCCTAAGGGTTGAAGTTTTTTATTCAAACTCCCATTAAGAGCCAAGCTGGCAACAGCATCTGCTGAAGTTTACTATTGAGTTGTTAGTCTAACAGGGTAGAGGATATTGTATAACTTCTTACAGTGCCCTTTTGGGTACTCTTGCTTTAATATTCAGCCCTGGATAAGATTCCAGGGAAATTGCCTTTTCCTCAAGTGTGCAGTAGCTGCCTGCAGAACCCATCCTCCACTGCTGCCAGTGAGTGCTTCACCCTGTGCACAGTGCCTGAAATGCTACTTTTTCTTATTTCTTTGCAAATTCCAGGTTAAACCTTTCCTTTTTTATGTTAGGATGTTTTATTCTACTTACAAAGCTTTTCACACTAGATACTCTGTTGCATCAGTGACTCCTTTGAGCATTACTGCTAAATATGATTATAGGGAAGGACCCACCAGGCTGTGTGCCATCCTCCTGTCTCAAAGAACCCTTAAAGTTTCTGAAAGCACCTCAGATGTCTACAAACATCGTAACATTTTAATTCCTGGGCAACCCATGATATTGGCTGACTTACAGGAGGAAATTACTACTGACTGCAATTATCAACTGTCCATCAACCCTCTTGCTGCTGGGGAGCAATGTAGGGATGGGCAGCAGGAGCTTGGACTGTATTTTGGATGCAGTGTAGACCTTTCCTGCTGGACGAACACATGGCTCTTGATATCATCAGAGGATGGAAATGCTTATTTAGCAAGGGATGTAATTTTGGTCAAATGCTGTTGATATCACAGAGTTCATGCAGCTAGACCTGTCTCCATCAGCAGCAAGCACCGACAGCTTTTGGGGGCTCTTGGCTTTTTGGGTGATGCTGAAGTGCAGACTTGTTTCTAAAAGCCTTTTTCTATCCACAGATTGATTTCCATTTCAGTACCAAATTTAGGTAAGCAACATACATGTGTCTGACTCTCGGGGATTTACTTGTGTGTATATGAAGAGTGTGTATTTTACAATAACCTTGATGCGTCGTGCCTTTTTGAAAATCATGTAACGTGGCAGCATTAGTTCTAAAGACTTGATAGAGATTTGTGCCTCACTTAAAGGTGGTGTTTTTGCTCATTTTTGGGTGGTTTTTCTTTGAAGAGGACCATTTCTCCTGCAGATCTGAATATATTAAGGAAGGTAATGTGTGAAGCAGTCTATGCTGAACCACTGCTTTCAGGCTGCTGGTGGTGTTTAAGAGCTGATGTCACTCCAGCAGCTCTCTGTAAAACTACTTATTTTTGCCTGGTGGAGACACAAGTTCATGCTTTGCATAAATGAGGGTGGACACAACACCTGTCCTCACTAATCAAGCCTTGAGGAGGTGCTGGAGTGAACTTACCCATGAGAGCAGGATGGGAACTGCTACCTGGGCTGGCTACTGCTGCTCCTGTTCTACCTGTGTAGCTGGATGGCCAAACCCATCCAGAAAACTGCCCATACACACAGCTAACAAACCCAAGCATCGTCCCTTGCATTGGAGCTTTGCCAGATGTTTTTAGCCCCAAGGATCTTGCTTTTGCATTGCCTTGGCCCCTTTGGGTCGAGTGACTAGCAGAAGCCCCAATTTTCCCCTGAAATACATCATTTGGAGTACCAGGCTCAGAATGACATCTTCTAATAGCTTTCTTTCCTTTTGATTGACAGCATCTGTATCCCAGGAGGACCAGGTGTATGATGATATTGATGTGGGACAGAGAGAGCACAGGTAAGGAGGGTGCCCTCTCCTGGCTCTGGCCTCAGGCCAAGGAGACATTCCTCTGGGCACAAACCCATGCCCCGAGGAGCCTGTGGTACTGCAAACCACTGAGGGTCATGAGCTGGTTGGGACTCAGTCCTCTGGAGACAGTCCAGGTGCCCTCTCCATGTGTGTTTAATTTGGCAAGTAGCATCCCAAAAAATGTTTCTTCAGTGTTACCTAGTTAGTGCCAGAGACATGGAAAGGAAAGAGCTGCTCCCTGAAACACGTGAAAATTCGGATAGTTTTCCTAAGGAAGGAAAACTCCGGCTCCCAGACCTGATTATCAGCCCCATCATCCTGGCAGGCTTCTTGTCAGAAAAATTACTTTTAATAGGAACAGCATGTCTTGGTGTCTTGCTGCCAGATGATTGTGGCGTCTGCACGTGCTGGTATAAATCACAGCAAGTGTTTGCATTTCAGTGGTAGGTGTGGGGGGAGAGAGGGAAAAATCACTACTCTGTAGGTACATGGGTTAGAGAAGGGGACACAGTCTACTGGAAAAAAATTGAATTCCTGTGTGTCTCTTCCTCTCAGAAAGAAGGATGACAAGTACAAAATCCGGATGCCAAAACTTCGAGTGGTGCAAGAGTATAAAGACAACAGGAAAAGCATCGTCGATGTGGAAAGGTCTTGATTTCCATTCTGTATTCCCATGTTGTCTGACTTTGTACATGTGTCTCCTGAGTGACTTCAGGAGTGAGAAGTTCCTGATTGCACAGACATTTTGTTGGCTGATTTGAACCCAGCTTTTAGGAAACTTTGCAGAAAATGTCTCGAGGGTAAAACAAACTCTTGGATCTGAGCTGTATACAAACGGCGGGTATCCCAAGGTCTTATCCTGAAGTTCTGCATGGCTTCCCACTTAGCTGAGGCAAAAAGTTGTTACTTGCTGTATATTTGGCTCCTTTTTGCTATTTTAGAAGGTTTATATTAGATATTAAGAAGAAATTCTTCCCTGTGAGGGTGGTGAGGCAGTGGCACAGGTCACCCAGAAAAGTTGCAAATGACCCATCCCTAGAATTGTGAAAGCTGTGTTGGAGGGAGCTCTAAGCAACCTCATGTAGTGGAAGTTGTCCCTGCCCACGGCAGGGGAGTTGGAACAAGATGACCTTTAAGGCAGCAACTCAAACCATTCTATGATTTTGGCAAGAGCCCTGTGTTTAGAAGCCCTGTACACCATGTTAATTACACAAGTAATTGCCTGTAGTTTCGCCTTGCCCTTATTTTAAAGTATTGATTTCTTGGGTCTTCTGTTTCTGACTGGGCTGATTGCATGTGCATAAAAGCAAAGACTTTTTGTTTGTTTGTTTTGTTACTGGTGCTGCAAAAATTCACATGGAAGTAGGAGATTTCCTTTGCCTTTGAGATTAGAAAAATGTGAATCGCAATGAGCTTTTTTATGACCCAATACGTGGGACTTCAAAGAAATGCAAATCAAAGATCCATTTTCCAGGTTCTTACCACAGAGTTCCTGGATGAGGTTACTCAGACACTGCTGGTTGTGTTGTGCAAAGTCATATGTACAACTTTACAGACCATCAGGAAGTCAATGCAATTTCATCCGTTCCTTAGATATCACAGGTCCTTCAGGCTAAGTCTGCCAAGGAGAAATCTCTTCATAGCCTAGAAGATCCTAATTTCAGCTCTTGTTTCCCCTTGTCTTAATTTTAAGTGCATCAAAGTGAGCCAAAGGTGAATAATTTATTACAAATGGGTAGGGGTTTTTTGTTTGGTGTTTTTTCCTGTCTTAAGTTTTAAAATTAATGCTATAGCTAGAATTTCATGTACCAGAAAGAGCACATCTCCATACTCAGGGAATGCCCCAGAAGGAATGGCCATTGCTCCCTTTAAGCGGGGCATAAGAAATTGTTTTCCACTTCACAGTGCCATATAAATGTCTGCTTGGGTGACTTTCTCCTCCATGTGCTAAAAAACCCAACAGAAATCTGGAGAGCTGTGTCAAGCCCCACTTCCATAAATGACTCAGGATGAGAGTTATCTGGGGACCCTTTCCCTTTATGTTTGAATATAAATAAAACCAGAAGGAGACAAACTGCTGGGGGAAAAGTGAATTGTTGAGTTCTATAAAAACACGACTGATTTGAAACACTCGATAGAGAGTTTGTTTGTTCCCACGCTGCTTACAGGAAAAAAATTATTGCAAATGGAGATCCAAAATGGCCCAGGTTATGCTCACTAACATATTTGAGTTGTATATTCATTCTTTTATGAAAAATAGGGATGTGAATGGTGTGCTCTCCTATTCCACGGGTTCATTGCAGACAAGGCTGGAGTTGGCTTTGAGCTGCAATTTGAAATATGCCAGGGATTATTTAAATGGAGCTCACAGGTGTGTGCGTGTCTGTCTCTTGATGCAGAAATATCTTCAAATTCAAGAAGAGCAGTGAAGAAAAAAGCAGGAAGAGGGAAAAGGAAGAGAAGTTCTTTAGAGAAACATTTATGGTACGTTTCTTTCTAGAGAACTGGTTGGGTCAGAGGAGGGAAACAGCTATGTGGCTTGTTTAATAAATGCATAAGGGAATGTTGCTGGTCCTCAGCTATTCTGCCAGAGATGCCTCACTGACCTGTTCCTTCTCCCCTAATCTGGGATCTTCATCAGGGATGTTACTGGGGTTTTATCTCCCTCTTCACCCCTAACCAAAGCCTCAGGACCCATCCTGAAATCTCTTCATCCCTCCCCACTGCCTTTACAGACATTGCACATAGGTGTGGAATAACTCATTTTATTTCTTTCCTGCAGTATGATAAGGAGATCAATGTCATCAACACAGCCACTGCTGAGTGCTCTGTCCCCAGTGAGAGGAGAGTGGATCTCCCTGTCACAGCTGGAGAACAGCTGGATGTTATTGATGTCACGGAGGGCCACGCAGTGATCTGCCGAAATTCAGAGGGCAGATGTAAGTCTGCAGAAAGTCTCTGGCACAGGAAGGGGGGACACTGCAAACCAGTCTGGAGGGGCAAATCAGCCTCCCAAGCCACAGTATGTTCTTTGTGTTAGCCACTGAGACTTCATTGGCTCAGGAGTTTACTAATTTACTTCATTTTTTTCTCCTTCTCTCAGATGGCTACGTTCTAGTGGAGCACTTGAACTTTGGGTAAACTCAGATTTTATTTATTGTGATGCATATTTTCTTCTCTTTCCTGCGTAGAGATATCTAAGATCTGGAGAAATGTACTTAAAACTTCTGAAGGCAGGGGAATTAAATGTAAACAGCCAGTACTAAATATTAAATATCAAATAAGTATTTCCAGTTTTAGTCTGCTGTTACACAAATTTCCAGTCCAACTGCAGCTAAAAAAAGGCCCGTCCAGTCATGATTTCTATAAATTGGAGATTCCTGACTTGCCTTCAGATATGCCATATTAATTCACATCTGCTGCAAACATGGGCCACTCAGTGTGCATTGCCTTGCCAAAACACACCCTCAAATTCCCTGCTGCAGTGTTTCCTTGCATGCTCATGCATAATTGATACAAATGAACCAGGTGCCCCTTGCTGGAAAATGTTCTTTTTTTTTTCTTTTTTTTGAGGCAGACAGTGCTAACTTCCCTGAGAGCTGCTCTCCCCTGGACCATCCCTGAAAGTCTCCTTTGTGCTTCCTGCATCCATGAGAGCCCACGTTGGTCAACTGTGGAGTGATGATGCCCATGTAAATAAAGCTGAATTATTTTTTTTGTACTGTTAAAGGTGCAAGAGATGTTTCTTTTTTTTTTTTTTTTTAACCCTGACATTTACAGCATATCTGCATTGATTAATAGTTATTTTCAGTATTTCTCACTTTTTGAAGTACCTTGTTAATCAGTTCTGAAATAGCCATTTCACTTCAGTGTTTGCACGAAGAAAAATTGCGCACATTAGTTGCTCCAATTTATTACTGTCTGTTTTAGGTGGTAGAATTGCAAAACTCCCCAAAAGATTTTAAAAAGCAAACCGTATAATTTTGAACTGGTTTTGGTCTTAAAACTACTGGGAGAAGGATGTATCACCACTCCTGCTGTGTTAAATATATCAAATAGTGGAAAAATTGACTCATTTCTTTCCAAAAAACATGAAAAAAGAGTAAATAAAGCATTCAGTCAAAATTTACTTTATTTTTGTAAGCTAACTTAGGCATCCCAGATATGTAAAGGCTGACTCCTGGCTCCCACTGACTCACGGGCAGTTACCCAACAGTTGCCCCTGTGTTTGGGCTGTTCTGCACTGTGGGCCTGGAGGATGTTTACTTGTTTTAAGAAAAAGGTTTTTAAATGTAGGAAGAGAAATATAAATTTCTAATGGCTTCTCCTCAGTGTATCTAGTGGACACATTTTCCAGAATATTCTGTGAAATTTTCTGTGAAAAGTAAAAAAAATGGGGATAGCATTTTTACATGTCTTTTGAAGAAGAAAAACTTTTAAATCTGGTTGTAGTGTACAGCTTTTGCCCCTCCTTGGCTCATTTTAAGAGTACATATCAGCTTGCTCATAAATATCCTAAAAATGTGGAAGTTTTAATTAGAAATTATTGGAAGTTCCAGGCTTAAGATAACACAGCAAAATAAAAGCACTGTTTGCCACAGGGCCATTTCAAAGCTGGCATAGGAGAATCAGTAAGAAAACAGAGCAAATATTTAACATTTACTTTTAAGTCTATACAGGCATTCTTATTTATTTTACCATGTGGTTATTATTAAGTGCATTGGCCTGCATCCATCCTCGAAATAAAAAAAATAAATAAAACAATCCCCTGTAAGCATGCGCAGCTTTGCAGGCTTGCCAGCCCAAATATTTAGACTTCTCTAGTGGTGATGGAGGGTTTGGGGAGCTGAGTGCGTGTTTGGCTTTGGCACAGGCTGGGACGTGCTCTGTGTCCTTCACCTACAGCCTTTGAGGGGAATCGGCCTGATGGAAGTTGTGGAGATGGTTTAGCTTGAGGGCTTTTTTTCCAGGGCAATGTTGAGGATTAATACCATGAAGAAAACATCCCCTTCCTCAGCCTCCTCCCCAGCCAGTGCTAACTCACAGCTCATGAAGTCCATTAATCACTGGCTCTGTGAGCACTGCGAGCAAATCTTGTATTAACCACACGTGTGAGCTCTTTTTGGCTTCATAAGGAAGTTATTTAACAAGTTTTTCTTATTTTAAATTAAGGCTTTTAAAAAAAGTCTCCCCATCTATCCTGTGATAGACGTGATTGGGCCCTGATCCCGGTGCAGTGACGCACAGTCCTTGTGGGGTTGTGCCCCAAATCCACGTGAAACACAAACTTCTGCACCAGAAGGGTGCCTTGCAATACACTTAGACATATATTTCCCCATGGATAAATTCCAATGCATGTACAGAAGAAAAGAGCTTTCTATGGGATGTCTCCAGACAATACAAAAATTCTTCAGATAGAGCAACTTAGATATCCTCAGTTAACCTAAATTTAGCCAACCTGTGGTTTAAGATATTGGTCAGGAAATTAAATGTGTCCTTTTCTTTTTTTTTTTCCTTTACAAGCCTTGCTGGTACATCCTAACCACATCAAACCTTAAAATAATTCTCATGTGAGTTTTAAACCCCGTTCCTCTGTGTTTCTCCTCGAAAAGGAAATCATCATGATAACAGTTGTTAATTTGATGAGTCAAGTCTGAAGGAGAATTGAAATTTTTTAGAGGGCAATTCTGTGTCACAGAAATTGTGTAAAAAGGAGAGCATGGATAAGGAAAAAACTGGGGCATTCACTGCAGCTGTGTGCTTTCACTGGATTTACATCCAGCTGCACCACACGCATACAGGAAATATTTACACCACCCCCCAAAAAACCCCACATTTTTCCTGTAGTGAAAGGTTATTTTTGCACATTATCTTTAAAATTATACTCTCCGTGCTTTGGTGTTAAGGAGTCGAGATCTGAGTCAGCAAAGACCAGTGCATCAGTTCTGCTGGATGAATGTTAATACAGAAAACCTCCAGGCCTGGCTCCTGGCATGTATTTTGGGTTGGGGAAGCTGTTTAAGTTGTTCATGTGTATATTCTGATTCCCCTTCCTGCCCCTTTGCACCACCCCCCAAGCCTTCAGGGCATCCATGATCCCACAGCTGAGATGTGCGAGGATCTCCAGAGAGAAACTCTTAACAGCCAACTCCAGTCCACAAAAAGGCACTGTGAAATAAGTAAATTTTAAGGATTTGCTGCTTTTATCTCTTTTCATCTCTGAGTTTATTAAAGTGCAAATGTCAACCATGGAGACAGCTATCACATGCAGTGCAGTACACTGAGAAACACTTTCCACACCATAAATGGAAGGAAAAAGGCTTCATTGTGATTATCTAATGCACAAAGGACAAAACTGAACCTAGGCTTTGGGCCCTTCCACAACAGCTACCCCCAGAAGTACTAAAGCATGAATCTGAAAACAAAACCTTCTCCAGTCTCTGAGTTGACAAAATAGAAAATACCAAGAATAATGGAGTAATTATAGAGCTCAGGTGGTTTTTTTCTGAGTTTCATGTTAATTATATGTTTGAAGGGATGCTTATACTCAGAGCTTTTAAAAGTTCATTATTTTTAACGGAAATATTCATATAAATACATAATATTATAAATCATAAATACTCCTTAGAGTATGAATAAAAAAACTACAGTGGACTAATACCATTCATCTCTGTCATAGAGCTGAAATTTGTTTGCCCAAAAGCTGGGTCATGCACACTACAATTATCCTGGGATTCAGTTTTGCTTTGTGCTCTAAAAGAAAAAAAAACCATAACAAATGCATTGAGGTACAAAACATGTGAATATAACATGATACAGAACATGCTTTCAGCAACGAGAATAAATATTACCATGTCTACAGTATCTACTTCACAGCTTTGTGAGATGAGGATAAGTGAACTATTTCCAAACTGTAAAAAAAAAACCAAAACAACACCAGAGATGAATCTTACAAATAAACTGTGATTTTTAAATTAAGGCAGCTTCAGCAGGAACTTCAAGGCTTTTGTTGAAAATAGATTTTTGTAACACCAAAAGTGTACTCGTGCTTGCAGGTAGAGGTCTGATATACAGTCCAGTTCTCCTAATTTTGATGATCAAAATAAGCAAAGATCTGTGCATCGAATACCAGATTTGCTCTCTGCAAAAGTCACTGTTCCGTCAACAGGTGTAATGTGGGAATTCTGAAAACCAGTTCATCTCTCGGGCATGGGAGTGAGGTACCTTCTGGATGAATCGTTAACTCCATGGCCGGGAGGCAGACTGGAAATTCAGAATTACAAGAAGCTGTTGCTTGTTTTATAAGTAAATGATGAAAAGGGATATATAAGGGAAGGGCTAAGGAAGCCAAAGGAAAACACTAAATGGAAAGCCCATACCAATGTAACACCTTAAGAAAGGCGACTCTAGTACGTACATCATATACCTGGAACAAAACCAGAGCCTAAAACTTTCTAGGAAAACACTGCAGGAGCTGGAGCAGGGATTTGTTTGGCTCATCCAGATGTGTGATTCTTCTTCCCTCTCTCCTCTCAGCTAATAAAAGGGTGAAGCCAAATAATTGCACAACAAATGGCTGGTACTTCAAGTATTTAGAAACACGGCCTGCATGTCTCACCGGGGGGAATTCTGCATGAGCTGGGGAAATTGTGCACCTCGTGAAATAAAGCTGCGACTTCCAGCAGTTCTAATGTATGGCGAAGGCACGATTTCATGTCCTGCATACAGATCTCTCTTCCTTCTACAGGGGGTGCACACTGATGGCAAAGAGCAGTAAAACGAAAAGGAGTAGACAGAATGGTTATTTTGTTCAAAATTCCTCTATTCCAATATCCATGCCATTATAACCACATGCAAAAATGTATATACAACAGATACTAACCAGCTGATGCATTTTTTTACAATACTGCCATATATTATATAACCCTGTGCTTGTACACACCTTGTGAAATGCTTAAACTGGACACACAGCTGAAGATGCATTTCTGACCCATTAAGAGAAAAAAAATATCCCGCTGCCTTCACCTGCTCAGCTCCAACTCCCAAAAATAAACCTACCCCAAATCCCTTTAGCACCAGGGCTTTGGCTGGGGAGGGTGGAAGGGCAGGATACTCATGGCTCCTGATTCCGCCTCTCCTTCCATCCCCAGACGAGGCCATGTTGGGTCCAATGGGGTCAGCTAAGCTACTCATGGGCTTTACCTAAAAGAGGGTGTAAAAATAGCATCCCTTTTCTCCAGGTCCTCTTGCATGCTGGGATTAGTGTGTGTGATGGCAGTTGTCCAGGGCACACACCTACTCTGCTAGGTAATAAAGCTGAGAGGCCAATGTCAGGGATGCTACTTACATTTTATACATATATATGTGTGTGTGTGTACATATATCTATCTTTTCCAACAAGAACAGTACAAGCTATTTCTGAACTAATTCATCCAGGAGCTGGAGGTTACTGCTAGAGCCTATCTGAAATCCAGATCCTTTGCATTTTGTCTCTCTCCCTCTCAGGCTGAAGCGAAGTTTGGGTGACTTTGTGGCTTGCAAAGCACAGCTGTCCAGTGGCTTCTGAAGAATTGCACTTGGATTAATTCAAGTTTTTGTAGTTCAAATAACGTCTACCCTGCTTTTCCCGATGCTTGTGCATGTACCAGCATAACTCAAAAGAGCTGACCACAGTGTAACAGTGTAAAAGTTAAACTTTTCCTCTGGAAAATGTAACTGGAGGTCAGCAGCTTCTTTGCAGCTGGGGAACAGAAAACAGCCTATTTGAAGGTAAAATAAATAATTAAAAAAAAAAAGTTCTCAGGAGTATCTCAAAGTGCAGCATGGATTTAGGTAAGGCTGTAAGGGACAGTTCAATCCGATGTGTTCTTTGAGGAGCTACTTCCATCAGTCCTACTCACTCCTCTGCCTCTGCTGACACTGAGCAGGAAAGCTGCTTCATCTCTTTGTGTCTCTCCATATGTAAAACTGAGTTAACTCCTACTGCCTTCCAGGCAGGACTGGTTTTGCAGACCCACCTAGGAGTTAATGTTTGTATGGCTCTGAGAAGATGCCAAGTGCCACGAGGGCTTATTCTACCACCTAGAAATCCCACCTGCCTCCAGGAAGCACGTATTTCCTCCCAAGGGTATTTGCTGCTGTTTAATACTATTAGTTCTGCTGGGTAGAAAATCCCAGAGGACAAGAGTCAGTTTAGAAAAAAGACATCTGTACATCTACCTGCTTCTGAACCCCAGATTTTAACGCACCAGCCCCTTATCAAGGGAGCTACAGGTGTTTCTAGGACAAGCAATTTGGCAAGATGCTCAGTTGGGAGTAAAGATTTAAAAAGCCTTTTACATTCCAAATACATTTTACTCTTAACTGTTTCCCAGATGGAAGTGAATGTCTGTCCCTATGGCCGCTCAGCTGCCCTCTTGTGCTCCTTTCCAAAGGGGCTTATCTCCAGCACCCAAAATCATTTAGGGCTGTTTGCTCTTGTCTCAGCATTGATGCTTGTGGGTCCTTTCCAACTCAGAATATTCTGTGATCCAAAAGCTGCTACAGGGCTGGGTGCTGCTCAGCTTTGGCTCTGGGGTGGATATTTTTTTTTGCATGCAGAGCCTGGATTGTCCATCCTTGCCAGATATGACCTACTCACAGCACAGCACTGGAGAAACATCATCTGACAGCCACCAGACACAGCACCAAAGCCATCCTCCACCCTAGAGTATTTATTTAATAATCATAATATACTAAAAGGCTCATTACAAAACCTAGGAGAACTACAAATATTTCCACTATTTCTTTTAAAAACAAAACTGTTCTGCTGTGGGTTTATAATCCACCCACTGCTGGGTTGGATTTAATGTTCAAGAGCTCAACAGCAAAACTGATTTTTTTTTTTTTTGAAGTTTTCTATTTTGTGCGACTTCTGGAAAAATTTAAGTCACGTTAGCGAGAACCCAAGCACAATCTGTAACAAAAGTAAGGCAATTTTGTGTCTTTAAAAAAAAGGGACTTCAAGCTGAAAATGTCCATTTAACTGCCAGTAGATGGCAAAAATATCCCATATTTGTCTTGATTACCTTAAATGATTAGTAAAAAAGGTTTAATGTGTTGTTCTCTTCCTTGCTTCTCATAGAAACTTGCAGAAAGTATAAATTAAAGTGCAACTGTACAAAAAAACCTAGCAAAAACCCTCAAAGGGTCATAAGAAGCTATCAAAAAGATGGATTAATTTTTTTTCAAGTTGAATGACTGTATACCTGGGACCAGCAAAAGTTCTTTGCTTTGTTTCTTAAAACAGAACACACACAAAAAAAACCAAACAAACATCAAAACCAAACCCTCCACCCAGGATTTTTTTGGCAAAGTTTTCATAAAGCATTTGTTCCTTGACTGATTAGACTATTAGTTTGCAATCAAGCAAATGGAATTAAATACCACGGCAAAGCCAAGCAGATGCCAACGCTGCCCATTAGATTAAGCCTGAGTAATAAAAAATAATTCTTTTAAACAAAGAAGTCTCACATGCTTTAGGGTTTACCCTTGAATAACAAGAATTTAACCTTAAAAATCCCAGTAGTTTGTCTTAAAAAAAAAAAAAATCCTATCCTTCAGATAGCCAGTAGTAAAGAAACAGTAAAACTCTGGATATGGATATCCCTGCCTTATCAGCGGAGTGGTGAAGGTCACAGTCCAGTGGGCAGCAGCAGGACGGGAGAGCCCTTCGGCATGAAAAGCAAGTCTCTGGCAGCACAAAGAGGTGAGCAGGGGAGGGAGGGAAGGCAGATTTGGCAGTGATTTTAGGGTGGTGACAGCAGGCAGAGGTTTCCTACAGAAAGGTGAGACGTAAATGCTTTGGAGCTGTGCGATGCTGCCGGCTCTTGCCCAGCAGTGATGATCCCACCCTTAGGCAAACTGTGGGCAAAGCACTGGGTTTTTGGGTGAGTGATTGGCATCCTGCCCTCCATTGGTGGCTCACCTGAACCCTGCTTAGAATTCAGCCCCTGGAGATGGGTGGTGAAGTGGGGAGGGTGGGGGGTTTGGATGGGTATGGAGATTAAGAGCTGGAAAAAAGGCAAGCTGCCTTCAGCTCCGAACGTGGTGAGCAGGTCAGTGCTGTCCAGAGCTCTTAGAGGAAATAAAGCACCTTAGGGACACTCCTCTGCAAAGCCTTGATACATGGAGACTTCTCCATGGCACATTTGCAACAGGACCTTTGCACATCCCACTTTCCCTCCCCATCTTTAGAGGGGAGGGGGGAGAAGAGGGGAAGGAAGTCATATTGCACTAGTGCAGAAACGTCTAAGTAGCTGCTACTTTTGGGAGAAAAGTGTAACCAGAGGCTACATCCTGGTGTGAACCTGCAGAGCTACTTCATTACCCCTCAGCTCCATTTCAGGTAGCTCCCGGTCCATCCCTCTGACCTGGCCCAGCCCATCATGCCCCTGCTCTACACAGCAACATGGAAACTCTGACCTCCCAGCATACTGTCTACATTGCAGGAAGCCTGGGCATGGCTCCATTAACTCAGGATGAACCAGAGGAGAGGCATTTTCCAAAAACTCATTGATACATTTGCTACTTTACAGCCACGCCAACGTTTCCCATTGGGTTGACTACAGATAAAAAAGGGGTACTGGATACATTTCACCAAGCACAAGGAGTGAAATGAAGTTTTCTTAATTTCCTCAGTGCCTTGTTAGAGGGGAGCATGTTTTGGGTCTGGGCCTGGCTCCATGCCACAGACAGTGGAGTGGAGGGGGCAGAGGAGGAACAATGAAGCAAAAGAAACAAGGGACAGACAAGTCAGACCAGATCCTCACAGTGCAATACCGTGTGCGGAGGGACTGGTGCCTCGCCAGCACCCATCAGCGAGCCAGGGCCATGATCAGGCTGGCACACATCTCGAAGAAGTCCATGGTGTGGCTGCCCAGGCGTGGGGTCACCGAGGGGATGCTGCCGACGAAGGAGCCACTCAGGGAGCCCATCAGGGACTGGCACTCGGCGGATGCAGCAGCATCGATGCTCAGCCTTGGACGGTGCAAGCCAGCGGCAGAGCAGGAGTGCTGCGGCGTGGAAGAACCTGACCTCTGCTCCATCACCTCATCTGGAAAATAAAAAAGAAAAAAAAAAAAGAAAAAAGAAAAAGTGAAGTTCATTTGGCATCTGCATTGCAGGTTTGGTAAGGGACTACCAACAGTAGTGGAGACAAATGGATCAAAAGGGCTTTCGCTGACTTGAAACAGCTGCATAAGCACTTCAAAATGCAAAGAGTGGTTTTTAAACTCCCAATCTTGCCATTCTACGTGTTTCACATCTCCCACTGCACTGTTTCCTACCTACCATCGATGCTTTTGAAGTCCAGGAGATAGCTGCGGTTGTCCACCTGGTAGAGCTGCAGGCTCATCTTCACGTAGTTGCCCGTCACCGGGTTCTTGCGGCGCACCCTCAGGTGGTAGGCGTTCACCACCTGCAATGGCAAACCTGCTTTCAGGAGTAAGATTCAAGGCAGCAAGAAGAACATTTCTTTCCTTATTCTCTCTAAATACAGGCAGTACATGTTCTGGGAAAAACACAGTTTCTAGGAAGAACAGTGCTGACAAAATTAGGCAAATGGCTTCATTTCCTATTTCCTCCTATCTTTAAAAATGCTTTTAGGGCTCTGATTCACCAGATGCTGGCAGACAAAGCTGCTGTGACCCATCTGCCAGGCACCAAACTGAAGTTTGCTCCTCCCTTACCACCAGCCATAGCCATATGAGCCAAAAAGTCCCCTCATGGACCCACGTGCAAGGACAGTGTCCATGAAACCAGAGCAAGCTGAGCAGAGTGACCTCTCCCATCAGCACAGCTAAATCCAGTGTTTGTGGATCAGCCTCAAGCTGTGTATTTTTCCTTGCTGCTTCCCACCTCCCAATCTGCTTCATCTCATTTACAATGAGATCTTTTCTCTGCACTATATTTATGAACCAACTGCGTGGATGGGAAAGCTATTCTGATGAAGAGTCACATCTGAAGTTATTCTTAGGGGGGGGGAAAGACTATTGTGAAACCTCCTCCTATGAAATAATCTCCACTGCCTACACAAAGACGTTGGGCTGACTTGGTTTGTGCAGCTGTACCAGAAATACAGGAGTTCTGCTCACTCTCTGTAACCATGCAGCTAACAAATGTCTGGCTGGTGGACCTGGCAGCAGTCCATCTCCTGGCTGGTGCACTGAAATTAGGTTTCTGGGAGCTACTTGGCTTTAAAGATGTCATATTGCCAAAAAATAAGGAGGAGACAGGAGGCTATAAAGAAGCAGCACAGTGACATTCACCGTGTACAAGGCTTGGGACCTGGAGCGAGGAGGGTAATTCCTCTGGTGATGAAGATCTGGGCTGAAATTCTCCTTACCTTCCTCCTGATGCTCGCACGAGGCTGCTGCGAAAGGCCCACAAGTCAGGAGAGCTCACCTCAGGGGCTGCACCAAGATTTAGGGAATCAGGCTCATCAGCAGATATTCAGGGCTAACTCAGGGGTTAATTATTCCAACTTTGAAAAAGATTGTGACTAAACGTGTAGCTCTGGAGAAATATCTGGAGTGGGTACTGTCAACTAAAACGTCTGGGTTTAAATCAAGAAGCTGAGCCCCAAACTGAGGAAGCAGTAAGGGTCTGAAAGCACATTTGTCCACAAGGACCACTTCATCTCCATCGAGGAAAAGACACACTCAAGGATACAAATCCTGCCCTTTATCTGTGCATCTTTAAGGAAGATGAATACTGTGCCATTTCAGCACACAGACTGACAGGACCAGGCAGAAATAATGAGAGTTCCTTTCCTCAGAAGAACTCAAGATGACCTCGCAAGGAATTAGCCACTAAAATTAGAAATGTGAACAGCTCCTCTTATCCCCACAGCTAAACGAGGCAGAATCATCTTTCCAGCCAAAGGCTTAGAGCACTCAGAAGGAAAACTCTTATTTCACGCCCTAAATAAACACCACGAGCACTGAAGCACAGTTGGCACCTTAATTCACTGTGTCTCTATTAACGAGAAATAGCAGGATGATTGCAAGGTGTGGGCATTTATTTGGAAACAAGTGAGGCTGTAACCACACTTATAAACCTCCCTGAGCAATTCAGATCATAAGAAAATGATGAAAAGCACCACAGAGCACCAGCACTCCCTACCTTCCACTCAAAGTCCAGCTGTTTCATAGCCCGGTACACCTCGGCCATAATGTCATAGGGTTTGCTCTGGCTGCGGATTCCCAGGTGCCACTTGGCCTTTTTGACAGTCAGGGGTTTTGGCTTTGTGGTGTTGAGGGCATCCAGAGGACACCGTGCCTTGGGGCTGTCCGCTATCAACGGTGGCATCCGCTCGGGGTGCGGCTTCACCCCGGGAGGGATGTGCATGGCACTGTCGTCCATGAAGGAGCCGGTGGGGGGGCTGGAGGCGAGGTAGAACTCGCTGGCCTGGTTCATGATCCTCCTGTTGTCGATGACAAGGTGATAAGCCACTGCCAGCTGGTCCTGAGGGTCACCGCTGTACAGGCTGTTCATCACCTCCGACTCCATGCACTCAAACTTCTCGCACACTTCCCGAACCGCGTCATCATCAATGACAGTGGCATCGTAAGAAGGGTCCTCTGGGAACAGGTAACTGGGCAGCTCCTCCTTAAACCACTCATGTTCCCTAGGGAATGCAGAGAGAAGCCACCATGAGCTCTGTGTGAGGCAACCACTGCCACCAGTCCCTCACTGGCTCTAGTCAAGACTCATCCTCAGCTGCCAACAGGGGAGCTCAACCCAGCCCTGCACAGTCCCCCCAGTACTGGAACAGCAATGAAACTCTGCTCACTGGGCTTTGAAGTACAACCTCAGCACTTAGTGATTCTCACACTTTCGGATTCCCATGGATCTGACAGAGATACAGAGCATGAAAGATATCCAGGTACCCATTTCCCACTGATTTACAACAAAGTCTAATATAATTGTCTAAAAGCCATGCAGTGCCTTGTCTGTATGTTCTATGTATCAACAGTAATCTCACCATACGTGCTGCTGCTTTAACATGCAATCAAATCCTCTAGTTTTAAGGAATTAAGGAATAAAAAAAGAGCAGTTCACATGGTTTTACTTGAAGGGTAAAATTAAGGCCATGCATTGAAAATGCATTAAAAACCTAAGAACGCCTGAAAGTCCTAGAAACATTTATGTGTAAGCTTAGCACACCAGCTAGATGTAATGATTACTATAAATTTCATAAAATGTATATCAGGCTTCAGTTTTACAAAATGCTTCCAAAATGGCTCAGACTGTGAGAATTTTGAAGTGCTACTAGCAGCCATGAACTTTTAATGATCTCTGCAGACAAAAATATCTGCTTAAGGGCCCAACTGTTCCCTTTTCTTGGAATTTCCACAGTGATGCATGCACATAAAAGGTTCATGGACACTGTGCTCATTGACTAGACAAAAATACTACACTGTATTTAAAGATGAACCATTTGCTTACATTTTAAATTATACCCAATATTTATGGATTAAGTTAGCAATTCTTGTGTTTCTCCTCCTTTTTTATTGGATAGACAGTAAGTACAGTGATTACCTTCTTACTCTGAACTACCTAAGAAGGAGGTGGTCTTGACATAAAATAATGAAAAACAGCTGGTGGATATTAAGTTCTTAGGCTTACTCCACGCTATAACTGGTTTTGCTAAGTGCTATTAGGAGATTTTTGACGCTATTTTATATAGAAATATATATATATGTATATAAAATATATATAAATTCATCACCCACTGCCAGCCAGTAGCACCCAACTCTCCAGCATCACAGAAGGGTGCAGGACTGCTCCTTGAATCACTTGGAACAAAAGCCATCTGGATTAGCTGACTACTCCTGTAAACCACCCTGCCCACCTGCCAGCAGGTGACCCCCTGCCACCAGAGCCCCCCAAAGGCAGCCAGCCCACCCCAGCCCACCCGAGCTGACCTGATGTCCTTGATAGTTGCTCGCTTGAGGGGGTCAACCTGCAGCATGTGCATGAGGAGAGTGGCAACGGAGCGGTTGAGGTATTCAGGGATGTAAAACACACCTCCCCGAATCTTCTTGAAGAGGGTGGGGACGTGTTCGTCGTCGAAAGGCAGAGTGCCACAGAGAAGGGCGTAGAGGATAACACCGCAGCTCCAGATGTCCACCTCTGGGCCAGCATACAGCCTGCACGGGGGCAAGGGCAGGAGAAATGTGTTAGCTCCCATCCTCTCCTTAGTTAGGGTGCAGATCCCACTGGGTGAGCTGGGCACCCCTTGCCAGCTCCACCAGGGACAGAGCTGCAGCACACCCTAGGGCTGCTCATATGGTTCCCCCGGATCAAACCTGTCTAAGCAAAAATTACTCAGGGAAATGACATGGCAGAGCTGGCATTGGCTGGCCACACTTCTCTGGACAGCCATGTACACCCCTGCCTCCACCAAACTCTCCAAAAAGCCAAACCCTACATTTCCAAGAGCTCTGCCAGGCTGTTTGTTCCAAGGGATCAGACAGAAATTTCTGTTCATTCAACAAGGCAGATCAAAGAGCAGCAGATACTCTATCTCTGAGTGTTTATTTTTGGTGGAAGTTTGTGTGCTGGTATGCAAGTGCTGCCGCTTCCGACAAGCTGCTAATGTGCTCCCTGGCATCACCAAGTACGGACACCCCAAATATACAGGATTTGCTGCTGCTTGTTCAATTTGCTTATCTCTTTTTGCTACAACTGACGCTTTCTCAGAGATTTTGGGAGGCAGCACTTACCCTTGGGCTGTGAAACCCTACCAAAATACAGAAGTTGAAATGGAAATACAAAAGTCTCTTCATGAAACCTCAGCATCCTGCATTTGCTCCTCCTGAAAAGCATTGCTGAAGACACAACAGTGTAGTAAAAGCATTGGTCATGCACACAACCATTTTCTGAACACCCCCAAAACAGTAGGTCTTGTTGCCAAGGGTGAGACTTTCCTGGCCAGGGACAGCAGCAAAGTCATTTTGGAAAGGCAGACCATTAGCTAGATGCCCTCTCAGTCCTGCCTCCATGCCTGATTCCCCAGATCAGAAACCTGATTCTTTTGCTGATAACTGCATTGCCTGAACAGTCTTTTGGACTTTTAGACCCAAATGAGATGCACTTTTATGACTCTGAAACCTGAGCTGTCATGCTCTACTCTTTTTGTGCACTACAAGGAAGGGCAGCAGGAGCCAGACTCAGCTCCCCCTGCCCCACACACCCACCAGCAAGGCAGGAAGAGTGGATCATGCCTTTCCCTCCCAAATGCAGCTCTCACATGCTGCTATAGCTCTGAGAAGAGGGTATCTTGGCACACTGACCAGGAGTGTGAAACTCTGGCATCCCTGATACTGATCCCACTATAAGTAGGACCAATCCTGGAGGGATGCAGCTGTAGCCAATGAAAATGTCCAACATGTAGGCTTGGTTTTGGTTTTCTTTCTTACTTTTGTTGTTATTAAGCTGTATTGCCTGTACCCATGGAATGATCAGGCTCTGCACACAGGGATTAAATCCTTCTTGCTAATCTGCCATGTGCCTTGTTTCTTATACAAACAAAAAAACAAGTCTGGCCTTTATTGAAAAGGACATGGAAATAATATTAATATTTTTTTGGAATCCCAATAGAGTTTCTGGCTTTGTCTCCCTCTTGACAATGAGGATTTACTTGATTTCCCACATAAAGCTGTAGTCAAAACAGGTTTTTGGATGCTATTCTAATTCCTAGGATACTCTGCCAACACTTGCAGTGGTGTAAACAGGGATAAAATAATAATAACCACAGCAAACACACTCTGAACAAAATGTTGTACTTAAAAGCTACAATTATAGGCAAAAAGAACACTGAATTAGGAAAAGGAGTGCTCATGCAAAGGGCACTTCAAAGATAGGGGGCAAAAATGGGCAGTTTGAACGACCACAGAGAAAACTGAAAATTTGAAAATCTGTATTTGCAATCCTTGCTATGCTATTATGGAGAGAATTAGTGAAATATGTACATTCTATCTAATTTCTCTTCCTGACAATAAAATAGAGGAGGTAACACTTTTGTATCAACACATAAAAGTCCAATTCAACCTTGTGGAGTGTGTTCAACACTCCGTGTGCTGTACAGATGTTTCATGCTGAGGGATGCAACCACACTGGAGGTTTGTCAATTCAATTCATCAGTTCAAAACAAAACTCCAGTGGTTGAACCTACTGCCATGACCAAAATCCTAGCTTAAGGAACCAGAAGACAAGCATTTGCAATGCAAGAGTTTCAACAGTGTTGGGAAGTGATTAAAGATCCTTCTGGCTCTTCTGTTAGTGAATGGTTTTCCTCATTAACGCTGTGTTTTATATCACAGGTGGGCAGGAGAGGATGGGGGTTGCCTGGAAAAGCCTTACCATCTGGAACCTCTGTATCTGCATCCAAAGACTAATTTTCACCCTCTTTAATTAATATAAACAGTCAACATCTGGTATTAATAATCCCTCCAAAGTAAACACCTTTAGCAAAACATGGTTTGCTATTACAGTTATTGAGAAATAAAACAACCAAAAAAACTTTCAGATCTTTGCCTGTAGATTCAACCAAACATAAAATACAGGCTGGAAGGACTACGCTGCTTTTACTAAATTTGCAAAGCTTTTTTCAATGTCAAGAACAAATTTAAAGTCCATGTGCTTACATAGGCTCTGATTAGAAATGGAATGTCTTACCTGCCAGAGATTACTTCAGGGGCTGCATAATTTGGGGAACCACAGCTGGTGCGTAGAAATTCACCATCTGACATCATGTTGGACAATCCTAGAAACAAGATGTTTATTACATACTGATGTTTGATCTGAAGGTCCAGGCACAGAGAACTCCTGGTGCACGGAGGGGGAGAGGTATAGCAAGTGGAGGGGGAAATTTGGAAGGGAACTGTTGACATAATTTAGATAGATTACTTCAAGCTGGTTTGCATATTATTATTATTATAATCATCATCATCATTATTGTCATTACTGGGTTTTTTTCCCACCCAACCAAGGAATATTCACTCCAGGCTAATTTTGCTTCTCTAAGCTGCAAATCCAAGAGGACAGAGGAAAAGAGACATAATTCATCCCAGAGCAGTTACTTTTTATGGGAATTAGGTGGAGTTGTGAAATGAGTAAATCTTCAGAAGGATTTATCACTGCTAGAAAGGATTCACCAGGACAGAGGTGGTAGCCTGGGTATTTTAATGGATTTCAATCAGTAATGCCACTTAAAGACTCCTGTTTCTGCTCGTTGTAAAATAAAGTGAGGCCAAGAGCACATGGTCAAATGTACTGAGAACATGCATGAAAATAAACACACACAGCCAGCTCACCCTGGATTAACTGCACAGAGTCTGTCTTAAACATAAATTAGCTAAATCTTTATGTTAGGTGATTATACTAAAACATAGCGAAGATTTACAAATTACTTCGTTTCTCCGCTCTGCGTGCCAGTACAGAAGCAGCCTACAATAAGTAATCCCTGCTTTTGCAAAAAGGCCAGTGTTTATAACTGTGGGCTTTTCAGGTAGAGCAACTGGTGGTGGTTAGGGAAGCAGGCTCTGGGTTTTGTAAGGAGCGCTACACCGACACGCTCCAGCAAGCACCGCGGGGCTGGCTGCGCTCCTGGAATGCTGCTGGGGTCACATACCAAAATCAGCTATCTTTGCATTCATGTGTGCGTCCAGCAGCACATTCTCTGGTTTCAGGTCTCGGTGGACAACCATGTGTCTGTGGCAGTAATCCACCGCCGAGAGAATCTGCTGGAAAAGGCGTCGAGCTTCTGCCTCTTCAACCTGCGGGCGCAAAGGGAAACAGCCCTGAAAGCTGGTCTGCCTGCAGAGCTGGCAGGGGAAGGTTTGACTTAGCAAGGAGCCAAAACGTTCCAGGGTGCAGAGAGAAAATGACAACGTGCCTGCGACCAGAAGCAGCAAATAAAGCAGATTTCTCACCCTTGTGTTTTATGGTGTATTAGTGTTTGTAAAAGACACAGCTCAGAGATGAAATGTGAAACTTCAATTTAGGTAAGCTATCAGGAAGAACTTAAAGGTGGCACCTATTAGACAATGGCCTGCAGATCCAGACTGGACAAAGCACCACAGAGGATGTTGCTGGGAGCAATTCCTCATGGATAGATGGCTTTGGAAACAAGAGCTGAAGGTGAAATACTATGATGGTTTTAGTTAGCTATGTAGCTAGATAAGCTATGAAGTTGTACAAGCTATATTAGAGAAATTATATTTAAAATGACTGATTATTTTTACTGATGAATTCTGAAAGACTCCCTTCATGAAAAATTGAGTTTCTGAACAGAAAAGTTCAGAAAGGATCCAAATTAGTAACTGAAAAGATCTAGGTTTGTAAAATGTGCAAGAAATCAGAACTGTACATACAAAAGTAAGTAGAGTCAGCTCCATCAACCACTGCACTGCATATGTATTGATTTTGTAGTACAGAGAGGAAATGTGTGATGGGCTGATCCTTCACCTGAAGCCTTATTCTGGATGTCCATTTCAGCCCATTTTTCTCTCCTTGCCCTGCAACTGCTCCCTGCCTACAAAGATGTCCATGGAGCAGACACCAGTGATTTTCTCTGTAACCATAATATCGCAGTTCATGGCCTCAACCTACACTTTGGGTGATTTATACCCAGTCAGATTACTGGCATTTGAAAATGTTGTTCAGATAACTTAAAAAGTCTTCAGAGAACCTGACATGGAGCCAAGGGGGGCTCTGGGAGAGATGAATGACTGGGGTGGAGACCACACTGAGTGGTCTTCCTCTCCAATGCCTTAAATTTGCTGCTGAACCATGGGGGTTTTGACAGGCAACCCATAGCTAAAATTTACAAAAATAAGCAAGTTTTCCAAATATTTTCACTAAGCAACACGTTACCTTGGATATTTTGGTTTGAGTATGGAAATACACCAGACAACGTTGCAAAAAATCACACACAACTTTAAGCGCGAGCCGGGTACGAGACGCTCCAGACGGGATTGCTGTGAAGCAACTTCTATTTTGGGCCTTAACCTAAGCTGTGTTCCCCTTAGCAGTAGTTTTGCTTCTAAACATCATCCTCTTCCCACACAAGTGTTTGGGCTGACATGGTACTGGCACTTACACGTCCGTGCTTACAGATGTAATCAAATAATTCCCCACCAGATACATATTCCATGACCATGAAGAAGTCTGTTGGTGTGCTGATGACCTGGTACCTTCAAAAACACAAGTGGATTTAGAAAAAACATATAATTAAAAACAGGGAAAGGCTTCTAAACAGATTATTAATTTTACACCAATGCTTGGAATAAGCATTTATTTGGATCTTGCATTTCTAATTGCCTTCTCTTTCTGAAAAGCCATTTCTTATTTCTTTCAGCTATAATCTTTCACTTGTCCGTGAAAGGACCTCTTTTAAACAACCTATGATTTTCCTTCAACCTTTTTAATAATCCTCTGAAATCTCTGCTAGGCAATCTTACCACATTTAGGACTGTTCTGACTTTCAAATTTCCATTTTGGGTAAGATTTGCATCAACAGCTTTAGAAATGAAAGCTTGGTTAGCTGGGGGCAGCAAGAGGGTACATCTGGTTTCCCTCATATCAAGGACAAAGAAGAACTCTAGGCAGCCTCTTTTGGACAGGTACAGAAACAAAGATGAGACCCCAAAAAAGTTATTTTTCAATTGTAAATCCCTCTATATTCTAGAATGGGGGAAAAAAACCCCAAGTGTCACCTTTGACTTGCAAATTGATTCTCCATTTTCATTCAAAATGATCCCTGAGCTCTGCAAGGGCATTTCAGTGTCCCAGCTGGAATAAACTGCCACTGATCAGCTGAGGTCAATGCAGCCCCAGGAATTCATAGCAGCACCAGCTGAGACCTCCCTCTCTTTTCTTTCAGATTCACTGTTTTATTGTTGACTTTTTTCTTTTCCCCATAAATGAATTTCATGCATTTTTACAGCTGGGTTGTAATTTGAAACAAACTGATTTCAAACAACTTTCAGAGGTCATCAAGGGAACATGTGACAGTTCCACAAATATCAATAGCATCAATCTCACTTTTCTAGAGAGCTTTGGGCCCAGACATCTAAGTTATTGTTAATTGCCCAAATATCTCTTTTATATGCATTTTAAGTTATTGAAAGACCACAGCCTCCTCCTCACCTCTTTTCTTTATCACTGTATTCCACGATTGCAATGTGTACCACAGGATACTGAAATTGCCAAACTGGGTTTAATTTTTAGGTTTTAATACTTTGACAAATGTGTGAACAGGGCTTAACTTGCAGGATGCTGGACACACAGCTGAGGAGTCTTGCTGGCTTTCTCATGAAATAATACCAATCTGTTCTCCAGTAAATCCATGGAACTGTGAAGTTACTCTAAAGTCAACAGTTGCTGCATGGTTAGTTATTTAACTGTAGGGAGAATTTGTTTTCCCTTGCCTCTAAGTCCCAGGTATTTGCTGTACCTCATGCCAGTTTTAAGGCTGACCTAAATGTCAACTTATCCTTAGAGTTACCATTCAACAGCTTTCTTTTATAGAAATGCCAAAGATATTATCAAGTGCCTCATTAATGTGGACTGGCTGCACAAACTGGGGATTGAGAAGGAATCCCAGAGCTGGGGTGCAGGTGCTGATTTACAGCTTAAACTCAGGTTGATCAAAGTGACGACTTTGAAAACTTATGTCTGAATAATAAATTTTTTAAAAATGTTCTTTTAAGCTCTGGATAATCAGTCCATTAAAACATAAATCCTATTGACTGGAGGCCAAGGCTTCACTCTGTGAGCCTGACCATGCTGCAATTCATGGAATCATAGAATGGTTTGGGTTGGAAGGAACATTAAAGACCATCTAGTTTCAAATCCCCTGCCATGGGCAGGGACACCTTCCACCAGACCAGGTTATTTAAAACACCATCCAACCTGGCCTTGAACACTTCCAGGGATGGGGCAGCCACAGCTTCTCTGGGCAGTCTGTGCCAGTGCATATTCCAACATGCAAAAACTTGATAAAGTACATTTTTTACTATTCTAAGCCACCTCCTGAAATGAAGTCAACTGAAGAGGCCTTTGTAGACAGAGAACTAGACTGAAAGGGTACTTACAGTTTGATAATGTGAGGGTGCCGGAAGAGTTTAAGGTTTTGAATTTCTCGTTTGATCTTTCCAACCACATCCAGGCTGCGGATTTTCTGTCTGTTCAGTATTTTTACTGCTACTTTGTGCCCTGTCAGCTGGTGTTCACCAACTATTAGAAAGAGAGCATTGCAAAGTCACCAAACAGTGAAGCAAGAGTCATGCCAGCAGTTTAGCACACTGTGATTTATAAGCAAAGAGCCACTCCTGAAGGGAAAAAGGCAAAAGATGAGGGCGTGAAATATTTTAAAATTTTGTTTTGTCTCTTCACTTCATTGTTGTCCCAGTGGAGTCATAAAATACAGAACAGAGGGGACTTATCTGCCAAAAACACTCCAGTAAATAAAACAGAGTGAGTTACTGGAGGAGGTCATACCCCGAGCTAATTTGCAAGGATTTATAGCATGTAAAAGCTAAATTAATCAGAAACAGATATATTTAAAAGGCAGAGGAGAATCTCCACTGTAACACACTGGTTGACTAAATCCCTCATAAACCCGGTCTTAAAACTAGACCATCATACTTCTTTTTAAAAAAATTATATAGGGATTTTCCCTGCCCAAAATAGGACTGCAGGATTTGCATTACTAAAATGAATTTCTATTTATACTTCCTCAAGCGTGCTCCTTGGTTTGATGACAAGCTGCAGGAACGCTGCTGGACTGCAGGAGCAAATTCTGCTTTTAGGAAAGATTCAAACTTCAATATGGGGTTTTATAAAATGCACTTAGTTCACTGAGATGCTGATACTTATCTCCTGTGCTCAGGGACAAACCATAACCACAAACTGGGAGCAGTACCACTGTCATTGGGGGAATTGTACTTAATAGTGTGAAATGAATTCAGCATGTGATCCATTTGTTATCAATAAACAGACTACACAAAAAAATAAAAAGCCCCTAGGAAGCAAGACTTATATTGAAGTTAAGGGCAGAAACTGCTTGAAAACTGTCAATTGGATGTTTATATCTGAAAAAGGTTCTTTGTCCATGAGCTACCCATTCTCAGTATTTTCTAATGTGATATTCAAATGGTGACATATGGATGGTTTCCTAAAGGCTGCACAGAAAACCTGCTTACAGTAAATATTTGTGCTCTCTAATTATGAACGTTACCTTTCCAGTAATAACATAGAGCTCAAGGAGTTAATTAGCATGAGCAAACCTTGTTATTACATTATTAGAGCCTGTAATTTTGGAGGTTCTAATGAGCTGATCAGAAGCAAACGGTGTGAGAAGGGCAGGGCAGCAGTGCCGGCACTGCTCAGGGCACACCAGGTCACTATTATTAGCCACCAGATAAGACCTGCCAGAGATTCTTTCCTCAGTAAGAGCATCCTAAAAATAAAACACTTTACTGCCCTTGAAAATTAAAGCACCACTTTGCATGTCCATTTTTTTCCTCGTAATACTTAAAACTACTAGATGAAATGAAAATAAACTCAGCTTTGCAGTATAGATGCAATTTAGGGATTAGCTGAGGGCTGGAGGAGGCAGATAATTCCTCTTGTGCAGTGCAAGGAGAGGGCTGTAAATAGTCCAAGGAGGCCTTTTCCCTGGTGTATCCGTAGAGAGAAGAGAGCAGGGCAGTGCTGGGGTTGTCCCCATGGCAGGGAGGCTCTGCTGGAGCAAGGGTTCACACAACAGCACATGTGCAAGGGGTACAAAACTATGCTCATGGGAGCTTGCAGGAGGGCTGGGATACAGCCTCTTCATTCCCTGCAAGCAGTTCTATGAAAGTTGTGCCAAGAGTAGTCTTATAAAGGGCACTGATCTCTCTTTGCCAAGGTTGTCAGGGTATATGCACAGTATATGTTACACTGAGGAGGCTGGGGAAGCATGACAGAAAGGTGCAAGACAACTTCAGCACGACATCTTCGAGATAAAGTCCTTCCCTAGCAGTATTTCATTAGGTCAATTATAGCTCTTTCTTTCCTGGGAGCACAAAAAAAAAAAAAAAAATACTTTGAAAGCTGCCCCTGATTAATTCAGCTCCATTAAAGAATTTTAACACACTAAGCCATAAGTTGGAAAACTGAAGAACAGCAAAGCAAAGAGGTTTATCACTGAACAAGGACGAAAACCTTGATTTCTGCCACCCTTTCTTTCAGGACAACCCTTTCTGGCCTTACTTCAGCATATGCTTTGAAAAAATTTTATTATACACTTGAGGGGAAAAAAATTCCCATGCCTGGAATGAATAATTACTGTTTTTAATACTATTGCCAAATAGTTCATCCCCTTTCCATCCGTGACACACAATGTGTAACTCCACGAAGGTTTGCTAGCACAAACACATTAATAATTAAAAATAAACAGTCTATTTTGTAATCCATCTTTTGCTTACAGTAAGCATCAGATACAGAGATATTATTGTTTCTGTCCCCAGTGACTTGTTAAGCCTCCTTGAACACCAAGAGAGAGAGACAAAGAGAGAACACAGTTTCCTATGTGGTAGGAGACTTTAAGCCTTTGAGGTCTCTCTGGTTGCAGCCTGTAGTTGCTAGAATTTTGACACGGGTAGTAAGGACAATCTTCTCTCTGCTCACAAAGTCACTGTCTGACTCTATACACTGGAGCACACTGGTGGGATGATCTGGCCTCAAGATCACCCAGCAGTGGCAGGTCCCATGTTCCCCACAGGCATGGAAGAGGATGGCTGTGCAGCTCCTCTGGGTTTGTCTTCTCACTCCAAGGGTGAGCAAGGGTGGCCTTGGCTGGTGGTGAAAAAGCCTCCTCCCTCCCTCCCTGGATTAAGAGCCCAGTGGGAGGAGGGAGGGCTGAGCAGCAGCATTAGAGAGGGGATTGAGCATGTCTTGTCTTTTAGTGACAGGGACTCAGGTAAGCTCCACCAGAGCTTAGAACTAGCAACTAGGACTCTGCTGGGGTGAGCAGGGGAGATGGATTCAACACTGAAATGAGGAGCAGCAAAAAAAACCAAACAGCCATAAGGGTCAGGTGGCAATACTGACCCTAAACTCCAAAATACAGCACCAAACAGGACAAAGTGTGAGTGTCCTTTTCTGCTACCCCATCTGCTCACATGTGTGACAAGAACACTTCAGCATCAGATGCTCTTACAAAGGGAAGAGATAGAATTAGTTTGGAGAAAAGACTCTTCTCATTTACTTATTTTCATAGAAGAAAAACCAAGGAGGAATAGTGATTATAGTACCACAAGCATATATAACAATTAAAAACCCTTGACAGCATGTTTCTTTACAGCACGTTTTTTAACTTTTGCAAATGCTTCAGGATAATGTAAAAGTTTATGAAGGAGAGAGAAAACTTCTTTCCTATCACCTATGCTGGCTCTTATCTCAACCCAAAGTTAAAAACGAAATCCATCCAAATCATATATTTAGCAAAGCTGTATTAATTCTGCCCCAGTGCCACTTGCTCATATGTTATATCACCCTTCCTCTCCCTTTCCTTTATCTGCTCAGTCTCCTTTAGTTTATCACCCCTCTGACACAAGGTTTGTCCTTCAGCAGCAACGCTACAGTGCCTGGGAAAACGGGATCTGATCCCAACTGAAGGCCATGGAGGTGTCATCATAACGACATAAACATAACCCAAGCACTGCCAGTCCTTGAGGGACCACAAACTGGTCACCTCGGTGGTAAATAAGTGTGGGTAAGAAACCACCAAGGCCCCTGGGAATGTCGTGCATGGCATCACATGGAAAAATATTTGAGTTACTTCACTGGATTTTGACTGAAGCTCTCTCCAAGCTGCATCCATTGTGAACCTCATTGTGTGATGGCTGTGGTCAGGGAGAGTTCCTGGGGACCCACAGGGTGGAATGTACTCATGACAAGCATAGGTTGTCTAATCTGTTCTCACCAATCCCCAGTGGAGGAGACGCCACCTCCTTCCTTCAATGCTTTGCTAAATTCAACATCCAGGATCTTCTCCACAGTTCTATTTCTGCAAATTAATCTTACCTTTGGCCTGGAGGACAGGGAAAATAACTATACTTGGTAAAATCCTATGTAATTATGTTGATCCTTGGCACGAGACCTCCTATCCATTCACCACATCAGCTCCTGACATATTCCTCTCTTCTAAAAGATGCTGTATCCTCATCACCATTTCCAGCTAGAATGTCAGTATTATCACCAAAATCTTGCTCTCATCTGCCAACCTATTTACTCCCTTCCATGACTTGGGTGGACTTTCTGTAAATGAGATCAAGAAACTGAATGGGCTTAAACCAAATAGTTTCTTGCCGTGTTCAGGTAGTTTTTAGGAGGATCAGTTTCCTGATGACCCAGAAAGTGCTGAGCCAGAAGAAACATCCCAACAGGGGGCAGGAACCTTTGCTGTCACATCTCTGGTTTCTGATGGCTCAAAGTCACTTCAGCTTCACCCACAAATTCAAGTTCTGGTTAGTAGCCAATGTCACTAAACCCTACCTAAAAAAATTGTAATTTTTAAAATTTCCTTAATAACAGTAATCCTTAAAAGTAGTAAATTATGATTCATTAACCTTGAGGAGTAAGGCAGGAAAAAGTGCCTCAAACAAAAGCTTGTGCAAGGCAGAGTTTGAAGAAAACACATCAGCAACAGGAAATGTCACTGATGGCACCTGCCTTCTTTCTGAAAAAGCAATTATTATACACAACACACACAACACTTGAATCAATCAGGCAAAAATCTCTTTACTTTTCTCATGTGAACATAAGTTTTTCTAAAGCTCATTTAAATTAAAACGCTAGAATTTTGTATAATTAGGACATTTCATTTCTTCATCTCAGTTTCCAATCTCAAGTACAAACTTCACCTGTCCGTTGTAGGCAAAACATTAAGGAAAAAAAATTTAAAGGATACTACTCATCTATAAAGGATTTTGAGCTAAGAAATCTCTTTTACATTATTTGAAATGTTTCTTTGGAAACTGCCAGTTTTTAACAAAGTCAAGTCACAGGTGGGGTGAGGGATATTTGTGCTAGTTAAGGACAAAAAGTCTTGTTGGTGGGCTTAAACTGGTCTGCCTTTGGAGCAATTTTTGAGGTCTGCTAGTATAGATTTAAATGGTCCTTACTGTTAGAAGTATTTATTCCGGTAATTCTTTAATCAGTAAATTTTTGGTTTGGGATTAAACAGAGCAATATATTTTTAGGGCCCTGATTAATGGTCACAGGTGGATTTAGCTCCAGTGGTTGTGGTGGTTTCTTTCCTCTGCTGTCAGTTTCGGTTTATTTTAAAACTCCAGTCTCCGAGTGCAGGCACATCACCCCTTTACCCAGCCACATCCCAACAGGGTGGGGGACACCAAGTGGGGCAGCTGCTACCTTGGCTCAAGCTAAACCCATTTCCTACTGGGAAAGACAGCTATCCATTATTGCTTAGTGAATTTTGCTGTTCTTTTGTTTTGGTTTGGTTTTTTTGATATCTTGATTAAAAAATAAAATTTGAATGTAATGGCAGGACTCACAGGAAAAAGAAATATGAATATTCACAAACCTTACAGTCAGATAAAGCAAAACTGGTACCTTCAGAATGTGAGTTGGCTGCTCTGATATGACTGACCAAAGAATTCTTGTGTGGAGCCTCAACCCAACATGATCCCTCCATCCTACCATCCTGGAATGGTCTGGGTTGGAAGGGACCATAAAGATCATCTCAAACCAACACCCCTGCCTGTGCAGGGACACCTTCCACTAGACCAGGTTGCTCAAGGCTCTATCCAGCCTGGCCTTGGACACCTCCAGGGATGGGGCATCCACAATTTCTCTGGGCAACTTGTGCCAGTGCCTTACCGCCTTCACAGTCAAGAATTCCTTCCCAATATCCCATCTAATTCTGCCCTCTGTCAGTGCAAAGCCAGTCCCCCTTGTCCCGTCACTGCATACCCTGTCAGAAGGCCCTCTCCAGCTCTCTTGCATCCCTTTAGGCACTGAAGGGTGCTCTAACATTTCCTAGAGCCTTCTCTTCTCCAGGCTGAACAACTCGACCTCTGTCATCCACGCCCGACCCGACCCCTCCATCCCCGCCTGCTGCCGGAGGCGCTCCCAGGCTGCCGCTCTCTCCCTGGGGCGATGCTCGGAGCGGCGGCAGCACAAACCCCTTTCGATCCCCACTCCTCACGCCCACCCGAAGCACCTGCCGTCCCCTGGAAAGGGAAGGTGCAGCGGGGACCGCGGCCCCGGGTCGGAGGGGCAGGATGCCGGCAGTGCCCGGTGTGCGGTCCAGCCTTCCCATCACCTCCCTCCCAGCGCGGGAGCAAAGTTTTGGTGGGTCGTGCCCGCAGCACCCGCGGCTGTGACACCCCGCGCTACCGAGGGGCAAGGGCTGCACCTCCCACCACCCCCGTCATGCCCACCCCGGGAAGCGGCCGCCTCCCAGCCCGTGCCCCTCGCGGAGGCTCCGCCAGCCGCTCGCCCCCCGCCGCCCCCCGGGGATGCTGCGCGGCCCCGGCGCGCCGGGGGAGCCGCCGAGGGGAAGGGAGGGCAGGGGATGCGGGCTCGGAGGCCGCGGGAGCGGGGAGGAAGGAGGCGGGAGGCGGCGGCGAGGGGACCCCGCCCGCGGCCGCGGTACTCAGCTCTTGACTTTGCCGAAGGTGCCGACCCCCAGCGTGTCCCCCAGCACGTAGTGGCCGATCTTCACCCGCCCATCGTGCTTCTGCTTCTCGGCCATGTTCGCCCCCCGCCGCCGGACCACAATGCACAGGGCGGACCGGCGCGGCTCGGCGGGCGGGAGCGGCGGGAGCGGCGGGCGGGGAGCGCCGGGCACGGCCCGGAGCGCGGGGGCGGGGGCGGGGAGGGGCGCGCCCGCCGCCCGGGACAGGTGGGAAGGCGAGCGGGAACGGGGAGAGGTCTTTGGCTCCGGCTGCACCTGCCGGCGGTGACACCCCTTTAGGGCGGCATCTGCCTGCGGGTGATATCCTCCTCGAGCGGCACTGTACCTCGGAGTGCACCCTCCGTGCCGCACACCTGCCTGGGTTAACTACCATTTAGAGCAACATCTGCCGGGAAGTGTCACCTTCCTCAGGTGACGTGGTCCTTGGGATACATCCTATGTGCTGTGCACCTGCCTGGGGTGACATCTCTTCAGAGCAGCATCAGCCAGAGATGACACCCTCGGTGCGTGCCCATCTTCTGGTGCACCCTGTGGGGTTTCAGTGCTCCTTGGGGTGCATCCGGTTTGGGGTGCACCTGCCTGGGCGTGACATCCTCCTTGGGTGACACTGTCCTTGGGATAAACCCTCCCTGACACACACCTACCTGGAGAGACATCCTCCTTGGGGTGATACCATCCTTAGGTTACACCCTCCTCGGGGGTACTCCTGCCTGATGGGGACATAGTTCTTGGAGTGCACCCTCCTTTAGGTGTGCCCTCCTTGTGGTGTGCTAGGCTTGGGATGGCACGTGTCAGAGGGCTACTGGTAGCACCCTCCTTGGAGTGACACCTGCCTGGAGGGGTGCAGCTGCCTAAGAGTGACAGCCCTTGGAATACATCCTGCTTGCAGTGGACTCTGCTTGGGTGGAACCTTCCCTATAGTGTGCCATCTCTGGGGTGCACTTGCTTGGAGGTCGTATCCTCCTTGAAAAGCATGTGCCTGAGAGTGACACTCTTCTTGGAGTGATAGCCACCTGAGGGGCACACTGTCCTCAGGGTGCATCGTCCCCTGGCTGTGAGAGGGATGTCACACGTATCTGGGGATGCAATCATCAGAGGGTGACACTGTCTTTTGGGAACACCCTACTTTTGATGCTCCTTCCTTGGGTTGATTCCTCTTCTTGGTGACACTGTACTTGGAGAGGCATCAGCCAAGGAAGTTGCCTTGCCCCAAAGAACACATTCCCACAGGAGGGATGCTTGTAGTAGGACTCATGGCCTTGCATGCACCCTCCGAGGCTCAGCTGTACCTTGGGCTGGGTAACAAGGTGTGTGAGTATGAGGGACAGATGGTAGTGGAGAAACATGGGCAGGCGGAGGAGTAGGGAGGGAGGGGGGATGTTTTGTTTTGGAATGATTGGGAAGTGGACTGAAGGGCCAGAAAAGAAGTGTCAGGTAGAAGAGAAGGGTCACTGTGGGGTGGGTAGCGGGTATCAGGACCTGCCCAGTTAGTTGGTGCCATATCCTGGGTCCTGCATGCTGAGGAAGGGAGATGGCACTTACGGATGTGTCCTTGCTCCCCTTCACTCTGGACCGCAGACTGGGAGAAGGGGAGACCCACTGTGTGTAAGTAAATTCCTGAGTGCTGGGAAGGGCTGAATTTGGGGTGATGGTGATACCTCCCACTGATGGCAGCTGCTGGGCAGTGTATTGGGTGTGATGGTGCATGAGCAGTTCCCACTTGGCAAAGCAGCCTCATGAGCCTTCTTGTGGATCAGTAGCTGTGTTAATGCAAAGGAGCAAAACAGATGCACGGGGAGGGAAACATCAATAACATCAGCAGTCAGTGCAGCCAGCTGAAACCATCTCATATCTTGGCAGCTGCTGTTTCTCATGAGCTAGCGGCTCATCCTAATGATAGTGTCATCCATTCCTTAGTATTTCAACCCTGGGACAGCCTGGTAGGGTAATGTTGTGTATGAAATAATAACACAGCTGCTCCAAGTGGGCTACTATTTGCTGGAATTTCTCATTAGAAATGTACTTTGAGGGGAAGAAAATCCTGTCCTGAAGTGAACACCTCTTTAGTGATCTTTTCCATGATGAATCTTTCTGCTTTTACTCTGCAGACAACTGCAACCCCAAAAAAAGAAAGCCCTTGCCATGATGTACAGGAGTGAGCAGCTGGTGCAGGTGTGTTCAACATAAGGTGAAGATCTCCCTGCTTTGCAGTCTGGTGAAGATCTCCCTGCTTTGCAGTCTGGTGTCCTCAGCTACCTCTTGCCTCGGTGATGGAACCCCAGTGAATCCTGTCCTGGGACCTCTGTCTTCAGAGCAGAGCTCAGGCAAAGCAGGAGCTTCTCTTCAGCTCAGACAGGAGAAATGGGTCTGTTGTTTGTGTAGAAGCTCAGATCTATTTCGCTTTCAAGCAATCACTCAATGGACATTTTCAGCCAGAAGTCCAAAAGATCTAATGAAAGCAGGGTGTTCTCCCTCCTCTCCTAAGTAAGACATAAACTTTGGGCCCCGTGAATAGTTCACATTAAAAAAAGAATGCATGCTCATCCCAAATAAATAGCATGGTTGAATACTGAAATTGGTCTAGCATATCTGAAAAGTAGTCCTGCCACATTTTAATAGTGTTAATTTGAAGCTGTTTGTTTCTTATTCAGCTTCATGAAGTAGCAGAAGGCAGTTACAAATGCAATCCATGCTCCAAGGTAATAAAGGTAATATTTGGGAAGTTGGAACAGTGTGTGTAAACAAAAGATACCTGATAAAATAATAACAAGACTATGCAACTGTGCTATCATAAATAATAAAATGGCAACTTAATTCCACAAATCCACTAACATAAGTAACTAAAATAAGAAGCTCGGGGTAGAACAGGAAGATTACTGTAATACAAAACCATATGTAGTTTAATAAAACTGTATCTGTTCAACCAGAACAACAGACATGAATTATGTGAAGGCATAATAGAAACAGTATTTACAAACAGTAAACTTTAGATAATATAGTAGTAATACTATCTCCTGGAAAGCCTGAGAAAGCTCTGTCTTCCTCAGACAGCTGCAAAATTGTCAGCCCATGCAAGTCTTTACCTTGGAAGCTCTGGGCAGCTCTCCTCTGTCTTTCTTTGCTCACAAAAGCACATGGGGTTTGTTTGATCTCCCCTTCCAGTCCTGGCAAGCCCTGACTCTGCCTGAATGAAGCACCACACAAATAGGTGTGAACCTGAATGGTGTTTGTTTAATGGTTAAACTAAAATGTTTAACGGGAGCTGCTGTATGGAGATGCACTGTTTTGCCATCCTACTTGTTTCCTAAAAGTTAGTAACTAAATCCCAGAGCAAACTGATCTGTTGTGTTTCCACCGCCTGTTATACACATAGAAGCTGTTCACTAGAAACATCAAATTAATATTAATCAGATTTTTAATTTACAGGATATATTTTGGGGGCTTAAGGTTTTCAGGAGAGTTATAGAAAGCCCTTTGCTTGGCAGCAGACGTCACCAGGTGGGTGAGTGCCCTCTATCCCCAATTGCCCTGCAGAGCCTGTGATGCTCCTGGAAAGTAGTGCTGGGGCTCAGGCTTGAGGATATTTACTTAATTTCCCTCTGGCTTTTAAATGTATATGTTTATGTACATGTATTTATACAACGGATGTCTCATTTGCAGACACTGGGGAAGGGAGCTGTGCTTGCAGGCAGGAGCTGAAGGGTCTCGTGGAAAAGGCTGGGTGGGGGGGTGTTGCTAGGAGATGGAGACTCCAGTGTCTGGCAAAGTGGCATATTTATTTTTGGTACAGATCACACAAAATGGTATTTGACTGTGAAGCAGCATAGAGATCTCTTCTCTCTGCTTACGTTCATGTCTGAATGATCTATCTTTGTGTAGTAGCATTGTAGCTTATTTAAAATAGAAATTAGATGTAGACTGGGTGGTGTTCAGTCCAGCTGGAGGCTGGGTGTCTGCAATCTCCAAGCTTTTTTTTTTTTTTTTTTTTTCCCTATTTTCTTTTTCCCTACTCATTGAGAAATCCCTTGTCTCAGCAGCAGGATATATGTCTCTGTTTAGAGGAAGGCATCCTTGCATGCCTTTGGTTCCTTTGTGGCTGGTTGTCTCTTGTTTTTTCAGGCACTGTGAGTTAACAGTCGGTTTTTCTGGGTTTGGGCTTATTAAATACATCCTGCCAGGGCTTGTTCTCTCTTGCTTTGTTGCTTGTGCCCCTTGTTACACCCCAGTGCCAGCCGGGAGTCAGCCCCCCTATCCGACCTGGCTGCACATCCACCCTCCTCACAGACAGGGACTATGAGATGGCACTGGGAAAGCTGCCCTGGATTGCCTGGTCCTTCACTTGGGGCACTCAGCTCTTCCTGGTGTGCTGCCAGGGCTGGATTTACAGTAGAAATTACGTCTGAGTGCTAAAACATGGAATGCTTTTGCACCCCTTTGTGGGATGCCAGAGTCCTGGGCAGAAACACAGCTCCCTTGTAGCTCCTGCCTGGGCTTATGCCACATGCTCACATTTTGCTAATGTTCCTTGTTTCCTTGTAGGCTCTCTCTTCACTCAGTATGTCAGGGACCTTTTTGGAAATGCAGGGCTAAACAGCAGGATGCTGAGGGGCTTGGGGGATGCACCAGGCAAACCTGGGTGCTGCTTGTTGCAGCACTGGCTTCATGAACCTGCATGAACCTGCAGAAGGACTTGAACATCTCAAGCTGTGTCCAACTTGTCAAGGGACTTCACCTCAGCACCCTGAACCTGTCAGCCCATTTGGGAAGAGGTTACGATGCTGTATTTTTCCAGTTCAGTGTGACCAAAAAAATGCCGGGGATGCTGTGCATCTGTTAATACAAAAGCTCAAGTTCGGGGGCATGCTATCTGACCCTTGTAAGTGCCCTAAATCTGTGGATTTTCAGTAGGATTTGCTTTCCCAGTCTGTTTTTGGAGGAGATAGTTAATGAGATAATGCAGCAGTGGGTAAACTGTGACATGTGAAATGGGTTTTTTTGAATGTTAGACAAACTGCATGCATCAGAGGCAGCTTATGCACATTAGATTTATAACTAAGCAATTCCCATTTATATTATGTAAGTGATGTTATTTATCAAAACCCATGTAGTATCCAAGAGCAGATGTTGAACCATTTGTGCTACAGTGTTGGAAATTAACTTTTCTGGGGATTATTCAAATTATTAGTTATTCAAATACAGTCCTGTGATTGCAATAGAATGTAACAACAAGCAATATTATTCCAAAAATGTACTGGATATGGGTCCAAAGCCTGTTATGGTCTCTTGTTGGTACTGGGTGAAAATCTGAACTGTATGTGATGCTCTGGTGGGAATGTGTGCTGAAAACTCTCCCTGAATCAGAGTGGGGAAGGAGTGTGATGCTTCTTACATTGAAAATAGAACGTTTTAAGCATGTACATGATAAACATTCATTTAATGAGGAGTCTGCTGAAAAGAGGCTACTTGCCTATGCAAACACTGAGTGCATACATGCTCTACCAGCAGCTAAAGAAGGACATTGTTTCCAAGTGGATTACTCCTTCTACATGAAAATAAGAGTTCTGGGTAAGATTTTATTAAGGGCACAAATGAGTAACTAGATTCCTCAACCCATTAGAATTTAGTAGTCATTAATTCCTGTTATCTTTTTATGTGCTCTGTGATTAGTATGATGGTTTATTTGGGGATTTGAGGGTCATTTTTAAAGTAGATAGTTATGGTTGGATTCTATGATCCTAGAGGTCTTTTCAAACCTTAACAATTCTATGACTCTCTATGTGCTAGTCCTTTTTGTGCAGTCATGGAATCAATATTTTAGGCTTTATCCACAAATATGAAGCACAATGTGAGCTATATGGAAAGGTGGGAAGTATTTTTTTATTTTCATGCAGCCTCACCCCCCTTCTTTTCAAGTTGTGGGCAGTACAGTCCCTAGAGAAACACTGTAGCCTGGAGCTCAGCAGCAACTCCTGGAAGATAACTTCTAGCAGTGTGAAGGCAAAAGCAGTGACCATGTGAGCTGCTTATCGCATGTTTTTCAGTAGCTTTCCAAGTGTATTTTCTTTTAGGGTGTAATCTGTAGGATAATCCCAGCTCTCCTGGGAAAGCACTCACTGGTGAGGAGGAGTTTGAAGTTTATCTTCATCCTTCTGTTTGCACCCCTGAGCAAACAAGTGCAGGGACAGACTGAGGAAGAGTTTAGGCTTTGGTCTACTGGCTGTACAGTAGATCTGGCCTTTTGACCTTGCTATGAAATGCTGCTTAAAGATCCGTGACCTTGCAGAATCAGTCCACTATTTCCCTGCCCTGTCTGTAGTGCTGCTCTATATCAGAGCATTGCAGCAAACAGGGTGGAACAGCATGTTCCCCACGTCCACAATGGCCAGGACAAGAATAGGGCTAAAATTAAACCACACACAGATGGTATGAAATGAAGAAATACTTGAAGTGCGGCTTATTGAAGTGCCAGAATCTGTTATTTGGACGGGACTGTGGAGTGCAGATGTTCTTGCCTGGGGTGGAGGGACGCTCTGAGCTCAGTCCCTGCACGTTTAGTGCCTGGTTCACGTCTCACCAAGGACCTCAGGATTCAGGTTCAGCCTCTGTGGGATGATGGGCAAGCCATCAAGGGTTACATGAATTTAAGGGTTGAAGTGCCCAAAGTAGGAGAAATGTAGCTGAGCTGAAGCCTAAAAATCCCTATCCAAACCTTCCACTTGGCTGCTGCCAAGCCCTAATGTTGAAGTGGCTTTTATTTTATTTTTGCTTTTAAGCTCCCCACCTGGGAATCTGCCAAAAGTCAGACCTCTCTTATTAACCCAAACTGCTCCATTTTTAACAGTGCTGAGCTGTGAAATCACAAAGCCTAGAACAACCCATGGTGACAGTATTCCTCTGCATCTTAGCAGCTGCATCTTAGGACCATCTTTAGTGCCTTGTGGTACCTGCAGTTCAGGACAAAGCTTTACTTAGGGGAAATCAGGAATTCTAGCTCCCATTTCCAGTTGTGTCAACATGTCATCTTCAATCACCATTTTTTAAGGAAATCTAGATATGATTTAGCCCTCAATCTGTCTGTGTTCCAGTTCCTCATCCTCATACCTCATTCCTTCTCCCCGCCTGTGTCTAAGAGGGCATTTTAGACTGGAAACTCTCAGACCTGTTCTGAAAAATGTACGTATTTATGGCAGGACATTACACTTCGTGGCAGGCTGTTAGTATGATGGGTTGGCTGTACCCTTGACAGATTTGTCCCCGCTGTTGTCTGTGCCGGGTCTGAGCGTCCCTCGGCCGAGCTGTAACACATAGTCCTGTTTGTGTGTGTGTTTTTAATAAGCATGTTGTTTTAACTGAAACGCCTCTTTCTGGGGCTGCCACTCTGGGAGAATCGCTCTCGCCCTCTCTCATCACTGTGGCAAACTGAGAAAGGTTTCCTTTAGTCAGCTGGGGGAGAGGAGGAGGATTTATGAATTGGAGAAACACATTCCTGATGTGGAGTAGGCACATTCCCCATTCCCCCCACTGCCCCCCGCTCAATAAAAGCACCATTTGTGTGGCAAATAGCCAAGGGTTTTATGAATACAGCTCTTACTTTCTCCAGCTGCTAGAAACCTTTCTCAAATATGAATTAAAATAAAACGCCTTGCTAGACACTTTTAGCACTCATAATTCTGCTATTTTTGGTCTGTGGTGGGGAGTTCTTGCATCAGAAATCTTGGTTGGAGAGGCTTGAGTGGCTTGTTTCAAATATTATGAAATTGAAAAAAAAATCTGGAAGATGTATGGCTTTAAATAATCTCCCACATTATAAGGATCATCAGGAACTTGATGTGATTATGTCCCTAGCATTTGATGCTTCCCTTGCTTTTATGGCTGTGAAAATCTATCTCTGATATTTTATAGAGGCTTGTCCTTTCTTCAGAAGCTACTGGGGTGGGTTCTTGAGAAACTGGCCCAGTTGAGATTTAGTATTTTTAATAAATCAACTCCTGGGGAAAAAAGATAGGGACTGCAATCCATGCATAGGAATGTCTTTTAGGTTTAAAGAAAAGCATTTTAGGTTCCATCATGGAAATGAGTTTTGGTAAGAGATGTGGGAAACCACGATAACATTAAGAAGATGGCTGAACAGTGAATTTGCAGTTTGCATAGCAGAGTGTGAGCAGGGAGAGATGTCTTGGGATTTGTCAGGAAGGCAGGCAAAGGGCAGGGAGATGTGCTCATTCAGCTGCATGCCCAGGGGATCCTGGAGGAACGGGAGTGCTTTTTCCAGGGGGGATGAATTTGGAGAGTTTGCAGTTGTTAGTGATTTTCTGTATCAGCCCTGTATTACCTGTGCAAAAATAAAGATTTAAAAATCCATTTCTGACAGCATAAGTCATGCTTTCTCCCCCTCCCTGCAACTTCCAAGCATACTTTTGAGAGGGCAGCCAGAATCATTTTGGATATCCGCAGTGAGTGACAGCAGGATTGCTTTCCTGGAGGAAGGGGCTCACACGGTGCCTGTGTGGCCACAGGCACATCAGGACCTTCCCAGACATTTTGTGCATTTGTATTCCAGCCATGTGGCAGCCAGTGGTGCAAGGTAAAAGTCTGGACAAATATAAAATCTCACTCAGATTTTGAACATGGATCAAGAAAATGTGTCTGGGGAGTGGAATCTAGTTGTATGTAGGTTGCAGTGGCATGAAGATGGAGCAGATGTAAGTTGCAGACATTCATTGAATAGTCTCTCATATATTCCTAGACCTGTGCACAGCAAGGAGAGTTGGAACTGAGAGCAAATCTCACTTTATGAATTAGGATGACATGACAACAGGATGGCTCAATTTATTTGCAAGTTTATTTGCAAGAGCAGTACAGATTTTTCACTTCTGTTGCATTAGCCTGAATCCCAGCCAGATCAGAGATAAATAGCAGAGCCTCTTAGAGGTGGAAAACTAGGCAAAGGGCCATCAATGCTTTTGCATCGTGATCTATGCTCAGAAATACAGACTTTTGCTGACTGCTAGGAAAAAGAAAGTATTCCCCCCATTGCAGATCAATCACCTTTGAGGATGAAAAGTTCCATATCTGTAATGGTTGTACCAAGGCTGCCACAAAACAGATGCTGAACGGTGACTACATGATTGGCATTTTAGTGTGACTGTGAGTTGGAGGCTTGTCCAAGGCTGTGGCAGCATTCTGTATGTGGGTCACCGGGCTTAACAGGCAGCAACGGGAAACGTGTGTGAACTGTCGTGCTCATTTGGAGAGAGGATTTAATTATCTAGAGGCTTTGATGAGAAATAATTGCTAAAGGCTTTAATACAAGTTGCCATTGTCCAAGAAGTTCTTGTCCCTTCTGCAAGAATTTTGTGTGTCCAGGCTTACCCCGGTGTTGATGGAGCAAACTGTGCTTCCATATGAGAGAGAGACATCTTTCATGGGCAGTAACGATCCATCAACTGAAGTGGGGGAACACTTCACAGCACAGCAACCTGACCAGATACAAAACACTTTAAAATGTGTGCAAACCCTGACTTGCAGCACTCCTAAGGCATTTTCCTCTCCAACCTGTGTGTCTTACTGCAAAAATCATAAGGAGTTAGGGCCTCACAAAGGAACGTTACTTGTGTTTTACCAATTAGAAGATAAACCATAAATCACACATAATAAAGGGTGTTTTCCCCGATTCCCAGGCTTCTGAGTTAATCTCTGTGCAATGCTTTCTTTAATAACTAAGCAGCGTATTGTGAAAATAAACCTACATTTGACTATCTGTGTTAAAAACAAACAACTCAAAACCTCTTTCGAGAGAAATAACAATCTTTTGGCTATATTTTGTGTACCTAAATAAAAGCCTCATAACACACCAATCATGCCCACTAGATGTGTGCAGCAGCAGTACTAGACAGTTAGGGATATCATATTTTGCTTAGGCTGTGTTGTGTGTTAGTGCATCAATTTAATTTTACAGTCTGCTTGATATGGCTGCTTTTATAAGCAGGGATATCATTTTACTTGTGTCCTATTACAAGTTTATGCATTTGTATGATTTTCCATTTGTCATCCAATGCATGCTGAAAGCAGTTGGCTTTTCCCATGGACTTCAGTGTATCACAGGATCACAGAAATACAGAATATGCTGAGTTGGAAGGGACCCACAAGGATCATCAAGTCCAGCTCCTGGCCCTGCACAGGACCATCCCCAAGAGTCACATCATGTGCCTGGGAGTATTGTCCAAATGCTTCTTCAGCTCTCTCAGGTTGTATCAGGAATTTCCTGATTACAATTTACAATTTGAGAAATTATATATTGTAATAATCCTGCAAACGTTTTCTAACCAGCTCACGTGATACCAGATATCATCCTACAGTAGCATTTTTGGCCCATTCTTGTGCCTTGTGTAAATGAAAGCAATTTTCACAGCTGGCCTTCCCATCAGTTCCTTTTGCTGCTTGGAGATTAGATCTGCTAATCTGGTTTTATCATTTCTGTCAGTCGGCCATACTGGTTTAAACCTTTTTTGCTCTGCTTCCCACTCAAGGATGCCCTCTTGGATGTGAGCCTTGGGGATAGCGCGGCCGTGGGAGCCGCGTTCGCATCCTCTGCAGAGGTCTTTGGAGACCTGCCCTCAGATGAGAATGTTAGTTTTTCACAGCCCACTTAAGTAGAAATCAAAATGTTTTTGCCAAGTTTGCTAGGCTGGGAGGAAAAAATCTGGAAGACCTGCAGATGTAGGTGGAATCTCATGAGCTTCCCTGGAGAGCCCTAAACCAGCACACATTGCTGTGCATCCCTGCAATTACTGTGGCAAAGCTTAATCACTAACAAAGTGAGGTCTCATTAAGTCTCTTGCTGACATACCTGGGCTAGGCTGGGGTGTTTAACAAGTAGGAAACACAGATGACTTTGAGTCTTGTAAGTCGACATGTGGAAGCGGAGCCCTGCTATGTTTCCCAACCATCTGAGTTGCACATGTTCAGTGAAGGTGCTCGTGATTTGGCTGTTATCTCTGTATGGGAGAAATGGAAGATAAATCTGAAGGTTTTTCCAGACAAAAGGAACTTATCAAGTAATACTGCAAGCAGACAGTGCAGAACCAAGCTTGGATTTGGTCCTTACTTTGAGCTGAGTGGAAAGAAACTGTTGCCAAGGATCAGATGGAAAATCATTTAACCCTCTTTGAGACTGAACAGCAGCTTTGCTGAGAAAGTCTAATTTGGAATACAAGCATGAGAAAAATAACAAGAGCAATGATTGATACAGTGATTGACAGCATGTCATGTAGGACAACCTGCAAACTCGGCTCCTGAAGGTTATACCATGTGTGATCATGGACTCTGATGAGGTGGAGCTATAAAATATGAGAGGTTATAGAGGAAAAAATGCTGCTTCTGATCCTTTTCACCTCTTCTGATGTGCCTTTTTCTTACCCTGCCTGCATTTCAAATTCTTTTTCAGGCATTAAATTTGTTGGGGCAAGTAGAGGGATTAACTGAACAAATTCATGCATCCTAATATTGAGGGCCTTTTTATTTATTGAATTCCTCATTGTTTGTTACATCACAATTCTCTGACCTCCAGCTCATGCTCTATGTTCACTTGACCGTATTTGCAGTGACTCTTTTTTCTCAGTTTTCTTTATAGTCTGGCTCTTTTCTTTCATTATTATTTCGTTGAGCCTGGCTCTCTCCTTTTAAAGGCCCTCGAATGCATCCAGAGGAAGGTAACAAAGCTGGTGACAGGGCTGGAAGGCATGTCCTGGGAAAAATGGCTGAGGATGTTGGGCTTGTCTAGTTTGGAGTCAAGGAGGCTAAGGGGTGACCTCTTTGCTCTCTACAGCTTCCTAAGGAGGGCACATGGAGGAGATGCTGAGCTCTTCTCCCTGGGATCCAGTGATAGGACATGTGGCAATAGTTGAAAGCTGCACCGGGGAGGTTTACACTGGACATTCAGAAGCTTTTTTTTACCAAGAGGGTAATTGTATTCCAAATGATAAATGACAAATAAATGATGAAAGCTACTTTTTCTCCTTTCTAAAGTGATTGCAGCTATACAAATAGAAAACGGTGGATGGGATTATTGAATAATGGCTATTTTTGGAATTTAGGGTACATTGGTGCTCTTGTACAGGGGTTCCCCTGCTGTGGTTTAAGTGAGCTGAATATGCTGTACTGTGGCTAAAAGAAAGAATTGCAAATCAGATCCATCTCATGCTTAGCTGTGCAGTGAAATTACTCTGGATGGCCAGATCTTTATAGTGAACTGCATATGAAGTTACCCATTTCCCTTGTCTTGCAGAAGAGCTGTGATATCCAGACAGGCTTTGAATTCCACCTCTCTCTTCAGTCCACAGTAACCAACCTTTTACACAGGGTCATGCTGCAGGATGCCCTTAGGTCTCCATGTGGAGCAGAGGCAAGTCTTGCTCTTAGGGCAGCCCTGGTGCTTCTTGAGCCCTAGTGAAAAAAGCCTGTGGTTTTTTTGTGGAACTCATAGCTGAACATCCAGAGTCCTTGCTGCTTATCCTTCATTTGGAGTCACATGCTTTCCTGTTTTTATGAAGGATAAGGCTCTATATTATCAACACTGTTTTCAGCACAAATTCAGAACACAGCCCCATACTAGCTACTATGAAGAAAATTAACTCTACCTCAACCAAACCCAGCACAAACTCCTAAATAAAAATCCCACGAGAACTAACCTCATAACCCATTCTACTCCAGCTGCAAAGCAGAGGATTTTGGTCTGCCTTCTTTAACATAAACACTGAACAGTGTCTATTAAGACAGCTTTCCAAAACAAAACCCTATCAAAACAGAAGGCATTGTATATGCTATTTCCAAGGGCAAAAGGGGGACTCATCACTTAGTGCATAAATGAAAGTCATTTCAGTATTCAAGATATGCAAACCTGTGGGACTTGTACTTATGATTACTTGATATTTCCCAGTTATTTTTAACTGATGTATCATCTGATGCAAATCTCTCTTCATAAAATGCAGAGTAGCTCAAAGAATAGAGCTCCTAAAATCTTGGTTCAGGCAGTATTTTATAACCTTTGGAATTAAGTGACAACTAAGACAAAATTAAGGATCTGTGTCAGAGAAATTTGAGATGTAAACATCTGCTGGGCTGCCTTTTGCATCATGTAGGGAGTTTGTGTGCTTTTTACAGCAGTTTTTGTCACCTAATGCAGAGGGATTTTGAGCCATAGCTTGGGATCCCTTGGCACTGTTGCACAGCAGTCAGTTAATAGAAGACATTGTTCCCTGTAATGTAACGCTGTTATTATTTCAGATATTTTGTTCAAGTTCTTGAATCTCTCCTCATGATCATCTCCTTCTGCATTTTTAATTATCAAGGCTTTACATGAAGAAATTCTGAATTATGAAAGATTAGATAAGGAAACATTCAACATCCAGAAGCCCTTTGCACAGAGCGCCTGTGAACAGGATGGCTGTATTGATTTGTTAAACCAGAGCCTGTGTTTTATCAGCAACACACACATCAAAAGCACTGTTCACAATAAATACACTAACACTTTCTAATAGGAAAGAGAACCCATGAAGAAGCATGGTGATTCTTGCTGATTCGTGTGAGAGAATAGAGGGAATGAGGTGTGGTTTTTGTTTGGGTTTTGGTTTTTTTTTTTAAGGGTAATGATGGAGTAGGTCTATGAGAAAAAGATTAGCCTCATTACAAATCTGGGGGTAGCTGGTTTGCTTCTGATTCAGAGTGATTCATGAGCTGTCACACATCAGAGACATATGGCTTCCCCAGCAGCCAAGGGAGAGAGGGCATCACTTTGGGGTCTGCAGGCTGCCTTGGGACTGCCAGAATTGCTGTGTGGACCTGCACCTGTTTCTGACAGATTTTGCTTCACTTTATCATAAAACAACTCCTAATCAATTTTAGTCAAGCTTTACAATGACAGGTCTAAACCAAAATTAAGTCCCACTACTCTTCTGTGCAGGTTCACCTTAGGTTAAGCTTCAGCATTTCTCTCAGATGCAAACTCTGCTGTTCCTGATGTCTTGAATGACACTGGGCAATATCTACCAGCATCTCCAGCTGGGTGGGAGTTCTGTTCTCTCTTAGATAGGGACTTATAAAATTGAAGGGGAAAGACATTTTAGCAGGGCCTGTTGGGATAGGACAAGCAGTAGTGGTTTTAAGCTAAAAGGGGGTCCATTCAGACTGGATATAAGGAAGAAATTTTTTTATTATGTGGGTAGTAAAACACAGGCACAGTTTCCCAGAGAGGTGATGGATGCCCCATCCCTGGAAGCATTCAAGGTAAGGTTGGATGAGGCTCTGAACAGGCTAATCTAGAGGAAGGTGTCCCTGTTCATTGGACGAGAGTTGGAAGTAGATTGTCTTTAAGGTCCCTTCCAACCTAAATAGTTCTAGGACAGCCATGGCCCCATTTGGGACCCCATTCACAATCCTTCTGTCCTGCAAAATAGTGGAAGAAAGGACACACATGGGACTATTAGTAATATGTTGAAGAAACCAGATAGAGTGTAAACAGCATCTCTGGACAAACTTGGAGCTGAGTTTTTCTCAGGAAGCCCAACACAAATACCCCTCCTCCTGGTGGGGAATGCAGCAGGACCCCTGCCTTGTGTCCTGCCAGCTGTTTCTCCATGCAGCACGCTGTCCAGCTACTCCTCCTTGCAGGCCAGGGGTAACTGCACTTATTTCACAGGCAGCACTATCCAGTGGGTGTTCTTAAATACACTTCAGGAATGGGCCTGATCTGACTAAGATCAGTAGACTAGGTATGTTCTTCCCACATTAAAGCCAATTAATTTTGGATATAGTCCAGTTTCTCTTCTCTGTGAATTGGTTCATGTTGGCTGAGATTGGCTCTTGCATCTCCCCTGGAGGCAGAGCCTCCTCTAAGTGTGAAGGCTGGGCTTACACGGAGCCATTAGAGCAGGGGAAGGGCTTTGATCTCAAAATTGCACCATTTGAAACTGCAGATGAAAAAAAATGAATTAATAAAACAGCAAGCAAGCCTGCAAGTGAATCATTTTAGCTTCTACCAGAACAGGCTCAGTCCCAGCACCTCTTAAATGGGAGCACAACTCCAGCAGGACCCCAAGAGTACTGGGATGCAATGCTCCTGATGATGCAGCAAGAGCAAGGACATAGCAGGTTTGGAAAGGGGAAGATGCCAGCAGGGGCAAAGAAAAGCAGGATGAGTTGTGAGTGGGAGTGTGCCATGGCTCTTGGGAAACGATGGTGAAAGGGAGCTGTGAGCTGAGAGCCAGAGCAGGAGGCATGGGAGGAGCAGGTCTGCGCAGCCTCTGCCGCTCTTGCCCCAAGCTGGGTTTGTGCTGTCGAGCTGCTCCAGCGTGGCACAGTGCCCAGGCAAATTCGGCTGGCTCTGCACCCTAATGCCACTCAGCAGCTTCCAAACCAGACCTGACTTGCACCCTGCCAGCTCCGGGCAGGAGCAGAGCAGCCTGAATAGACGTGCCTTGAGGATATGTCTGCATTGCAGTGCAGAGGTGAGACCTGGCTTTGGTAAGACAGACCTGAGCTAGTCCTTTGGAGCTGTGGAGCTGTGATGCACCTAGAACATGTGGGGGATGTGTCCCTGGGCTCTGGGAAGGGGCTGTGGAGGAGGAGGAAGGTTTTTAGCCTCAGCGAGCCTTGTGATACTTTTGGGGACTGAGGCTGGGTGGTGGAAGGACTTTATAGACTAGCATGTGCTCTGCTCATCAGTGGGGTGGCCATTCTGTAGAAGTCATGTGGGAAAATCATAGAATCATGGAATTGTTTAGGTTGGAAAAGACCTTTGAGATCACTGAGTCCAGCCATTACCCCAGTGCTGCCAAGCCCACCACTAAACCCTGTCCCCCAGTGCCACATCTACACAGTTTTTAAATCCTTCAGATATGGTGACTATACCACTGTCCTGCACAACTTGTTCCAGTGGTTGATAACATTTTCATGAAGAAAATTTTCCTAATATCCAGTCTAAACGTGCTGACCAGCAACACTGAGAAATGGACAAAATGGTAGTGCTGGAATTTGGGTAAAGTACACTGCCCTCTTCCTTAGGATGCATGGGTCTTGGGGTTTGACTGAGGATACTCAGCCCCACACTCTGGCACTGGGACAAACCCCAACCCTTCAGCTGGGTGGTTCATTTCCAGAAGACCAAAACCACTCAAACAGATTTTAGATGGCTCCAGCAAATGTTACCTTCTGAAGTTGTCCTAACTCCTGAGTCTGTGCTGTCAATGTGGTTGCTTATCCCTGAAATTATTCTACATTACAGAGACAGAAAAAAAAATAAATAACAGGAGTAGAGAAAGAAACAGTCAGAAGAAGCTTCATCAAACAAAATCACAGGCAATTTTCAGTGGAATCTTGGGAAATAAAATCTGGTGTGAGCCAGCAGCTTAAAGCTGGAAGGATGACTGTAGCCCCTGGAAGAGGAGTGGAGATGACCTTCCTACCAGCAGCTCCAGGCACCTGTGAGACTCCTCTGCTCTCAGCACTCAGCACTAGATGGCATCCAAGGGGGAATTTGGGCTCCTGAATGCAGTCCTGGGCTGTGAAATTATAACTGTATCTGGATCAAAAATAAGGATTCCATCTGGATGGGGAAAAAATCAAAGGGCCAAGGCAGTGGAATTTTTCCATCTCCTGCTGCCATCTCATTTGGGTACAGATTGCTCTGAGGTCTGTTCCACCATCACACCTGAGTCCTGGGTCATCAGAATAGGAAAATAATCTGACAGAGTGAAGAGCAAAGCCATTATTCACACATCAAGGTGCATTAAAGCCTGCAGGGGTGCATTCACCCATGTCCTTTCTTTCCTTTGAATGCTGCCAGCCTCATGGCCTCTTGGATGGGCAGCACACTACGTATGTTGATGTCTGTTCACACGCTGTCCCATAGTGTTACCTAAGGTGTACAGCCTGAAGACAACTGCAGGTGACTGGAAATGCAGCTGCCCTGAAGGTGTCTTTTTGCTGATGTGGGATGAGGAGGGGCAGTGTCCAGCATCTCTCCCTGCGTAATGTCTGTGCCCTCCTGGAAGGAGGGCAGGATTAGCCCCCACCCCTCCAGTTTGGGTATCAAACTACTTGCTTTTATCATCTCCCAGATAAACTATGGTCATGAACCAGCTTCTCAGGAGAGGCAGCTGTGCTTGGCCCCATGGCTCAGGCACGTGGGGCTGGGGTCTAGCACCCAAGCAGGAGCTCAGAGGCACTGCTCTGTACGGGACAGAGTTGAACACAAAGGTGCTAGGAGCAGACAGGTAATGAGTAAGTGTCTGTGGGTGGCTGCCTGGAGGTGCAGGAGCCACGGGAGGGGCACGGTGTTCCCTCCCTGCCTTGTTTGCATGCTGCAGGTGACCTTGAGTTTAACAATTTAACGAGCACTATGCAATTGCCAGCATCATTTCCTCTGCCCTGTCCCGGGTTAGGAGAGTGCTGAGGTCCAGGTCTCAGAGGGGACTCTACGGCCACCTCTCCTGAGCCTCTTCACTCTGTCTCTAGATGAGCAAAGGGTTCTCAGGGCTCAGTATTCCACCTGGCCCTGCAGGGGCTGCCCACATATCCCCACTGCCCTGCCCATGCCGACAGTGCCCAGGCAGCCCATGGAAGGAGCTGCCCTGACCTTACCGGAGCCGCAGCATCTGCCGTCCCCACCGTGCCACCCCCGCAGCATTTTAAGGAAGAAATGACGGGGGTAGGCACTTCCTTTCCCCCCTTGCTCAATCACGGGTATTCACTCCTGGCCTACATTTATCTTGTGAGTCACGTAACAGGCAGGGAAGGAGCTGTTGGGGTTCGACTCCTGTTTCACTTGGAGGTCAGGCACCGAAAGGGGTTGGGGGTCATCACCATCCAGAAACCACTTTCCCTCTGAAACACCTTTGTGCTCATGCCTTTGATTTTTCTTTTCCTTGTGTTTTTCTGGTGTGAATACAGCTCCAGGCAGGGATGCAGGAGAGCTTTACCGGGGTTCAGCTGGAGTTTGAAATACTTCTCTTCCCAAAAGTATATGTACCTGCAAGAAATAGCTTCAACCCAAGCCCTGAGTAGGCAGAGGTACTACAGAGTGCTGTTTGTGTGCCCATTTCTTCTACCTGCAATTATGGAGAAATTGCCATCGTGTAAGCAGCAGCTGTATGAATAACTTTATTATTTGTTATTATTAGTCCTACATGTGTGTTTTTCTTGAGATCATATCTGCACAAGAAGGCACATTAATAATAGCCTTTTGAACTGGCCGGGTTTCATTTCTATGGATCGTGAAACTTTTGAAGCAAGGTACTGTTTATTGCTTTCTTTTAAAATCAAAGGTATTAAGCTGCAGCAGAGAGACCTCTGTGTTGTCCAGGCTGAGTTCTTGTAAGGGCAGGCGGTCATGTTGTGCTCAGTCTCCTCATCTGGCATCAGCAAAATGGTCTCGTGTTACAGCCTGGTGCCAAGCTATTTTAGGAAGCAAGATTCCCCTTTATGCAATTATTTTTCATATGAGTTTGAAGTAGTGCATTCATTTGCACTTCACTTTTTCTGTTTAGTGTGTTCTATCTGTTGCCTTCGGGTGGGGTGTGTGTTATAGAGAACAGGTTCTCAGCTTGTGACAGCAAGGTACTGAGTATGGAAAAAATGAGCAAGAATGGGTCAAGAAATAGGAAAATCCACCTGGAATACTGTGTACAGGTCTGGGGTTCTCATTATAAGAAGGACATGGAGCTACTGGAGTGAGTCCAGAGGCCACAAAGGTGATCAGAGGGCTTGAGCACCTCTGCTGTGGAGACAGGCTGAGAAAACTGAGGGCGTTCAGTCCAGAGAAAAGAAGGCTTCAGAGAAACTTTAGATCCCCTTCCAGTGCCTAAAGGGGCTCCAAGATAGCTGGAGAGGGACTTTGGACAAGGGCCTGGAGTGACAGGACAAGGGACTCTGGCTTCAAACTGACAGAGGGCAGGGTTAGTTGGGATATTAGGAAGAAATTCTCCACTGAGAGGGTGGTGAAGCACTGGCACAGGTTGTCTAGAAGTGTTCAAGGCCGGGTTGGATGGGGCTTGGAGCAATGTGGGATAGTGGAAGGTGACCCTGCCCATGGCAGGGGGTTTGATCTGAAATGATCTCTTAAGGTCTATTCCAACCAAAAACGTTCTGGGATTCTGTGAAATGATCATGTTTTCTCTTTGAGAACCATTAATAGGAGCTTTTCATCAAAGTCCAGTAGGAAAGAGTAAAATCAGGACTGGGTTCCTTAATGCACATTGTGACCTACCTGTATTTTTTTGGCTGCTTATCAGGTGCTTGTGCCCATGGAGACACAAACACACAGAGCCACCCAGGGTGGCAGTCTCTGAAAATAAGATGAAAACAAAACCAAATTGAAATGCTGCCTTGTCAGACTTGTGTGATTTGTTCTTTTGGTGTTGGGTTTCTTAGCCCAAAAGTCACCTCACAGTTGGTGTTTTACTCCACTTTCCCAGCACCTGGTGGTACAGGGCTTTGCAAAGAGGGCTGCAAAGGTGGGTGAGTTGGCAGGGAAAGGTGTGTGGCTGAGGACAAGTAAAAGAACTCAAAATGCATCCCTTTGGGGTGGGGTCTTTTTCTTTAATTTTTGGATTCCACAGTTTCAAAAATAGTCTTGTGGTTTGGAAACAGGAGGATTTTGACATTCAGTGTTTGATGTTGGCAATACTGGATAAAGGAGATAAAGGGGTCTGTGACGGAGCACATGAGCTATTTGTGAGCTATTGTGCAACAATTGTCAGTGAATCTGTGTCTTTATGTGTTTAAAGTGTATTTCCTGACATTTACTGGCAATTTTAAAGGGATTTACTCCTTGCTGTTTCACAATCCCTGATTCAGAGCAAATTTTGCAGATTTTGAAAATCAGAAGAGACCACTAATGCCATAGTCCGAGTCTCTGGGTAGCTGAAACCACTTATCTTCATCCTCTCTTGTGTTGAGCCCAATACTTTGTGTTCAGCTACAGCATGTCTTCTATAAAGGCAATATATGAAGCTATGAAGATCAACCACTAAGCCAACACCCAAAAATTTGTTCCAAGATCTGATCATTATCACAATTTGATATAAATTGGGTAATGTACTTCTCATTTTTCTTAGTCTACCTTTGGCTAGAAGAATAATTGATGCCCAAACATTCATATAAAAACAATTATTTCTTAATCCCTTTCAAAACAAAGGAAATGATAGGATATATATATATATATATAAATATATATAAGGGAATATGCATGGCTTTACAGAGAAACTTGTTTGATGCTGTGAGCTGCAAGGCCTGGTAAGTCATTTGAACTGTATTAAGGTCAATGTCATAACTTGAACATCATTTAGTTTAGTGGGTTTTCTTCTTTACAGACATTTCTTCAGCTTTTGGAAATCCAGTGTCCCAAGAAAAAGTAAACTGGCACAGAAAAGTGGGCAGGGAAGCTTGTGCAGTTAAAGAAAAAAAAAAAGGTTTTTAACTGGAAATGTGTGTGACAAATGGGAATGGGCCTGGCTTGGCCCCCTTTGGCTATTAAAAGGCTGTGTTGCAAGATAATTTTGGGGAAAAAATTTAGCTAGAGAGAGGGTGTGAAACAAATGGTTCATGCTGAGTCAGTAATTTGAGTGCTGTAGTTTTGTAATGTGCTACGAACCCAAATTGTGGATCCTACCACTCCTGAGTTTTTGGGCCTGGCTCTTATCACAGAAGCAAACAGCCTCTGTGAAAGGATTCAGAATACAAATGGGGGAGAAAATCCTTTTCAGAGCTATAAACCCCTCTTGTGTTTTAAGGAGCTTGACCATTTTCAGCAGGACTTTAAAAGAAAACAGTGTCGAGATCCCCTTGATGAATAGGAACATTAATATATGGGGTGTGTATTATGTAAATCCATACTTCAGTGAAGTGCTAGATAAGATAAATGGGTGCAAAGAGCAGGCTTGAAAGGCTGCTGCTGAGATTTTTGTGTGTATTGTGGCCCTTAAAGGCTTGGTGCAGAACTCAGAGCCCAGGGGGGCACTGAGGTCTTGCCAAGGGATTGCTGCAGTGTAATCATATAAATTTTATCAACATGTGGCACAACTTTGCTCAGCCACAGTATTGCAGTGTTACTCCTGAAAATACTCTTTTCTCTGTGTTTTACTGTGAGCAGTTCCTTCACTATTTCAATGGAGATGGAGGAAAGCTCCTCCATGGCAGAGCTGGTCTGTGCAGCTCCTTTACAATCCCCTGGCACTGCATGGCATGGAGGGGTCACAGCATGGAGGGATGACCAGGGTTATAGTGAACCCAATTTGTATGAGGGAGCAAATATTTGGGGAGGGTCCAGCCTGACCTTTGCAAACACATTTAAATACTTGAGGCTCTTGAGTCTCACAGACAATGAATTATCAAGATAGAGACTTAGGAGCAGATAACCCCAGGAACGTGGGCATTGTATACAAATACCTGGCCTGGCCCTCACAGCTCATGTGAGGCAGCAGGAGTTATGCTGGAGCTCTTCCCTGGTGCAATTCCATTTTCATATTGTACAGTTGTGCAGGACAGGATGGATAGAGGATTCCCCACACCTGGGGCCACAGGCTTCACTTTTTTCTTGTGCTGCTTCATCTCTCAATGAGCCCCACTCTTGCTCCACATATATATTTTGCTTAAAATGTCTTTCAAAAGCCTCTTCCTGCTTCCCTAGTTCCACACCCAGGCCACTCTAGTACCAGCCCATCAGAACAGAGTCTTGATTTATGTTGGGAAGGAACAAGCCCATGTTCAGCATTATCTTTCCTGCTGCCCCATGGTGCCAGTGGCCACCATGCACCTGCCCCATTAGTGCCCATGTTTATCATCAGGGGCTTCACACTTCGAAGGTGATGCCAAAAGCTATGGGGTGGCCCATAAAATGGCTTGGTCTAGATGTGGAAAAATATATTAGTTTTTCTTTCACTTTTCATTTGGATGCTGAACATTTTCAACCAGGTTATTGAGATAGTTTGAGACCAGAAATCAGTCCAAGCTGAAAAAATGTCGGTGTACCTGTTTACATTATAAACCACAAATGTTTGTATCCTGCAACAAACAGCTGGGAAGTGTCTGGACCAGACATTACAAACCTGTTAACTACCGCGAGTTAACCGGTAATCAATTCGGGGCTAAAAACCCGAGTGCGGACCTTTCCTCTGAGACTGCTGTTTATAACGGGGCTTTCATTTAGATCCTGACCTAGAAGCGTAATTAAACCATGGCACATTCTTGACTTTCAAACAAACTTCTGGGAGTTCGCCAGCGCAGAGCACAGACGCAGATTTTACCAGGTTGGAAATGAGGGTGATGTACCACCTCTTTCATTAACTGTTGTTGACGGTGAAAATGCCTGCCCGGTAGAAATTGGGAATTTTACAGACAGCCCTTTAAGGCTACACTAATAAACACATGAAAGGATTTGAGGGAACTATATGAAAATACTGGTCTATTGAAATCCTTTTTTTAATGCCACCAATCGGGGGGAAGGTGTATTATTCAGGCTTGGAATTTTTAATAATTAACTCACATCGTTTGTAATTTAGGCACTGCTTTTTTGATTTTTGCAGTCTGAGTTTGCTCCAGTCCATCAATGCTGGGCTGTATCACCAGGCATTGGGAAACCATCCATTCCCTGACCTGCTGGGGTGCTTTGATGGAGCTGGAGGATTCGGTTTTCCCAAGCAAATGCTGAGGAAGGGCAGTAGATGGTGCTGTTATTCTCTTTTTTGAGAACAGGGATGGCACAACCAGGGCTGTACACAAGGTGTTACCAGTCCCCCGTATGCCCAAATAATAAATCAGGCTCCTTTGAATCATGGGATTTGGGCTTCAGAAAATCTTCAGAATAAATAAAACAATGTCCTTATCTGCAGCTTTTCTGTTTTGATCTTTCGGATGAGATTTTGAAGTCATGTTTTCAAGCTTTTTGTTGTAATCGTGTCATTTGTAGTTTATCTGGTTTTTATGTGTTTTTTTTTCTTTTTGTAATAATGTGAAGTGGAATCCTCTAATCGTGTCAAGAGCCTACAAGACTTAGGGGAACTAAATGAAATTAAGGAGAAACACCAGGATTGTGAAACTTGGCAGGAGTTCAGATGCTGGTTTCAAAATAGGACTTGAAGGTTGTTGGCAAATCGAATGTGGCTGACCCTGAGTAATTCAGGATGCCAGGAACAGGTCTGTGACCACAAAATGTCCTACCCCATGGGTCACTGAGGCACGTGCTTGAGGGATGACCCTCCTGGCCTGCATCAATCTGGATCCCCAATTTCCCAAGCAGCACCAAACGCTGCACCAGGATGACACTTATCACTACTTTCTTTCAATGATCTGAAGGTTTATGAGGCTTGATCCTTCCGAGCAGCACTGGGAAGGGCAGAACTGGGCCACCTCTGGATTTCACTTTTATTTGCCTCCCTCTGCAACAACAGGTCTAAGTCCAGCCTTTGTAAACATTTAGTGGACAGTAATGATTGCACAGGTTGGACAGCCTGGCACCAGTGAAGGTGTCCAGCATGTGAACATGGGCAGGGAACATCCTGCCCTTAACCTCCTCCTGTTTTGAGGGGGAGTTGGCAATGCCCCCAGCTCCCTCCCACTGCTCACAGCCCCTCTCAGGGTGTTTTCTTCAGCAGCAGCAGCAGCTGCTGATACTAAGAATAGTCTTGAACAGGGTAGTGATGGTTCAGCTTTGGACTTTTCAGAAGTATTTTTTGGTATTTGGTATTTTGGCCTCGTGACCCCAGTTCAGGCCACCTGATGTGCAGCACGTAACTCTGCTCCGATTTCCCCCTTTGGTGGGGAACAATCTCAGATAACGGATAACAATCAGCAAACTGAACACAGCTCACTTTCTTATTTTAGGATTGCTGTAGACATGGTCATTAACAGCTACAAGAAATACAATAGGCAGGGCCTGGTCCTCCCACGCTGCATGTTGCCTCTCCAGAAGAGCTGCTGCCAAATCCTCCCTGTGACAGAAAAGCAAAATGGTTTCCCAAGTGAAATCTTGCTTTAGGTCTGAGGGGGAAGTCATGGCTTGGTACTGGGCAGTGCATCAAAATGAGCATCCAACTATGTACACTTTGGACATCAAACTGCTCTGCAACAACATTTGTGTTTGTAGCACGTCAGGAAGAGAGAAGATATACAACCTGGAGAAGAGAAAGCTTCAGGGAGACCTTAGAGCCCCTTCCAGTACCTAAAGGGGCTCAAAGAGAGGGGGACTGGGACTTCTGACAAGGGCGTGGAGCGACAAGACAATGGCGAATGGCTTAAACTGACAGAGAGTAGATTTAGATTAGATATTAGAAAGATGCTTTTCCCTGTGAGGGTGGTGAGGCCCTGGCACAGGTTGCCCAGAGAAGCTGTGGCTACCCCATCCCTGGAAGTGTTCAAGGCCAGGTTGGACGGGGCTTGGAGCAACCTGGGCTAGTGGACGGTGCCCCTGCCCACAGGCAAGAGGCTGGAACAAGATGAGCTTTAAGGTCTCCTCCAATCCAAAGCATTCTATGGTTCTATGCTCCTCTACACGTGTAAGCAGAGCAGCCCAGAGCACTGGGGCCACATCCTGCCTGGTCAAGGAGCAGCCCCAGGAGCATGGGGTTGGTGCTTGCCAAGGGCAGTGCTGCTGGCCAGGCACCCCAGCACCCCGCATCCCAGCATCAGTGCTGGACTAATGAAACATGTTGTAGGGACTAATTAAAGTTGTGTTGGGCCAAGAGGAGTGGGATGGGGTAAGTGGGAATGTAAGCGCAGGCTACAGATTCTCTCCCCACTCCAATAAATAGTTATTTTACATTAAATAATGTGTGGGATAAACTAATTTCATGAGCCACAGAGCAGAAACTGAAGCCTCCTCCCTTTTTGTCTCCCCAAACCCACCCTGTGTACTGAGTGGAAATACAAGCTCTCAACAGGCTCCTCTTGCCCCAAACCACACCTTCTTGTCTCACTTTAATATACTCTTCTATGGACAACTAAGAAAAAAAGTAACATTTTTACTGTTGGTTTTATTTTTGGTTTCTTTTGATAGATATCCTTTGGCCTGGATCATGATGATTGGTCATGATATATCAGGAAGAGCTTCTCTCAATTTTTAAGTTATTGACATGTAATAAGCAGGTTTCCACATAGTTGGGACCCACTGATACAAAGGTACAAGGGGCAACAACAAGTTCCCACCCCTCTTCCCATTTCAGGAGTAGAGCTGATTCTCTAAAAATGACAATATTGAATGAGTAAAACTCAGTTCCTCTTTTAATATTGTTGGGTTCTGAAATATCTCAGTTAATGTTTCAGTCTGAGCAAGAACAAGTGTTATAGCAATGTTTAATATTTGCAGAGATTATATCAGTGCTGTGTTCCTTGTGCACCAGAAGTTGGGTCCAGCTGAGGTGCAAAGATGGTGAAAATGTCGTGAGACCAGACCTTCTCCAAAAATGCCGGGTAAAATTCAATGGTAACATAAATTAGGTTGGTTCATGTAATTTATATATACAAAGCTCTCAGTCCATAGTGGGAATTTCATGTCTGACTGAGAGGAAAAGCTGAGGCCTAGGAGGATAGCTGTTGCATAGTGCATTCAATAACTACCTTTATTAATAAATAATTATTTATTACCAATGATTCTCTTGCATATTATTGACAAAGGCACAGAAGCAGCTTTTTGGTGCTGCTGACTTACCCATTGTCAAGTGTGAACTGGACAACTGTAGTGGCTGCTGCTCCCTTAAGAAATTGTCCGAGATTCAGGCTTATTTGTATGCCCTGGCTTGCATCAATTAACAGTATAAGCTTTTTGTTATGAAAATGCAAACATTAGTAGTCTGAGGGGTCTTGTAAATGCAAATATAAAACTATAATTTCAATTTCCTTTTAAGTACAAGAAAGCTTCTTTTTTATTTTTTTTTTAATTTGCTGCCACAATGATAAGTCTCAAATTTTGTTTATTTTTTTCTTCCTTTAAACACGAAATGGAATTTAAGCCAGGGAACCAGCTGATCTGAGGATATGGGGAGGCTGGAGCCAGCTGGTGAAATCTATGGGCTCCTCTTGGCATGACCAGGCTCTGAAGGATGTGGGGAAGGGTGGATGCTTGGCCCTGCAGTGAAGGCAAACAGGGCTGTGCAGTGTGCCCACAGCTGGCTCAGGGTTGGCCTCTTCAGATGGGGGAGAATTCCCATGTGATGATTCTTTCCACTCGCTTTAGGCATCTGAGGAGCCAAAATTAGGCACCCACACCTCTGCCATGGTTAAGGGAAAGAGAGAGAGACCTTGAAATGTGTCCTCCACAGGCAGCTTGGTCCCCTGAGTGGGTGACTGTCACCATGGGGCACCATTTTGGGCCAAAACTGATGGGTTTGTGCTCAATGCCATGGGGTGATAGTGGGCAAAAGAGAGCTATCTCCTCAAAAGTGAGGTGGCACCTGAGTGCATGTCACTGAGGCACAATGAAAGAATTGGAGGAATGTCCAAGGTCTGTTTTCCTTTTCTTTTTACACCGCACATATAAAAGTAAAATATGAAAACAACCACTTTGCTTTCTTCCTCCCAGGCTGGCCCCGGTATGCCCAGGTATGTGTCTAAACAGATTCCTGGAAAACCTGCCCTTGCCGAGGCACAGTCTCCAGCACTCAGGTTATAGTCTGCAGCTCCATGAAAAGCAGCAGGGGACCATTGTCATACCTCTCCTCCCTGCCCTCCCTGCCTCTGCAAGCAGGGAAACACCAGGGATGCAGCGGGATAAGTGCCTTGGCACAGGACTTCGCCAGCCAGTTGTTTGCCAGCACACAGATGAAAGGCTGAGATCAAATACAACACCAAAAAAATAAGAAGAAAAGTGGTTAGATACTGTTCTGAGCAGTTCCCTCGGGTAGCACCACTCTTCCCACTGCCTGTACCCCCTGCTCAGAGGTGTGAGCATCGCCATCCTGCCACCTGGGGTTCCTGGGAAACCTTTTGTTTTACTTCCTTGGTGATTTTTAATTAGACCCAAGGAGTGATTAACCAACATAATAGTCCCTCACCCAACTCCCAACTCTCTCGTTACACTCATTTGATGAAGGTGGTGAAGGTGGTGCTTGCTACGGTTTAGTGGTGGTACCTGGTGGGGTGGCACAGACAAACTGTCCTTCAGCCCTGAGCCCAGGGTTGCCCCGGTGGGATCTGCCAGGGTCAATGGGAACCACACACACCATGCCCCCTGCAGAAGGCCCTGTCTCAGCACATGGAACAGAGCTAGAGGGCAGGGAATAAAAACAGAAGAAAAGTGTTTAAAGCTATTTGTTGCTAGTTTTCTGCTCTTCACAGCGTTCCCACCTTTCAGGAGTCCTCCAGCCTTGGATCGGCTGGTTGTTTTCTTTCCCGCCCTGCAATCCTGTATGAACGCTAGAGGCTCCCTCCCTCCTTCTGGTCTGCGAGAAACTTTAGTTCCTAACTCTTTTTTTTTTTTTTTTTTTTTTTTAACTTCCCTCAGGAAAAAAATGTGGAGTTAATTATCTATGTAAAATGTCAGATGCAGGAAAGGGGCTGTGCTTACTTGGATATCCCATCCGAAGCGAAGTGACTGATTTCCACCCCTCCTGCTTCTTCTTCTTTTTTTTTTCTTTCTTTTTTTTTTTTTTTTTTTTTTTTTTTTCCTGAGGGGTGGAAAGGGCCTCGCGAAATAAAAGTGCAGGACCGAGCCGGTGGCTCCCAGAGCGGCCGGGGCGGGCGCGGCGGGAGCCCCCAGCGCAGCGCAGCGGAGCCCAGCGCGGAGCCCACCTGCCCCCGGGGCAGCATCGCCGGGCTCCTCGCCCCGCACCTCCTTCCCCGCGGACTGAGACCTTGATACATACATATACATAACATATATACACACATTTTTTTCTTATTTTTTTTTTTTAAATCCTTCCCCTCGGCTTTTCCTCCAGGACTTTTTCCACCGCCTTGGGACACCCGCAAACTTCTCCCCTCGCTCCCCCTTTCGCCCCCTTTGCTGGTGGTTTTGGGCTTGGTTTGGTTTTGTTTCGCTGTTTTGCTGCTCTGAATTTTTCTCCCCCCTTTGGAAGACCCGCCTGCCTCTCGCCTCCCGTGCCCCACCGGAGAGGCCGGGAGCGGCTCCGGCGGCGCGGGCAGCACCTCCCCGGCGCACGGCGTGCGAGCCCCGGCGGCGCGGCTTCGGCTCGGCGCGGCACGGCCCGGCTCGGAGCGGCTCCCTGCGGCCCGGCACGGCCCGGCTCGGCTCGGCACGGCTCGCCCCGGGCGCTCGCCCCCGATAATGCAGAGCTACAAGTACGATAAGGCGATCCCGCCGGAGAGCAAGAATGGGGGCAGCCCGGCGCTCAACAACAACCCGGCCAAGAGCAGCAGCAAGAAAGCCCTGCTCATCTGCCTCGACTGCCTCTGCCTCGTCATGGGTGAGCAACTGGGGTGGGGGGAGCTCCGCGACCCTTCTTCCCCGCTCCCGGCACCCCCAGCCCGTCCCCCACCACCGGGAAAAACTTTTGGGAAAGTTTGGCGGCGGCGGGCGGGCAGAGCTCGGCCGTGCCTCGGCCGCTCTGCTTCCCAAACAAAAGCAGAGCGGGGCCGCCGGGAGAGCCGGGCCGGGGAGCGATCGGGAGGAGCGGCCGGGCCGGACCGGGAGGCGCGGGGGACAGCAGGGTGTCTGCCGGGCACAGCAGCCCCGCACCCCGATCTGCTGAGTATTATGGATATGGTTTTATTTATGTGTCGCTCCCCACGCTGCCGCGCCCGGAGCGGCGCTGGAGGGTGGGGGAGCAGCCCGGCCAGGCGCTGGCGGTGCGCAGGGGGCACTGTGGGCTCGGGGATGCGACCCCGGGGGTCCGCCCGCGCCGGGCCCCGCACCCCGGGGCAGGGTCGGCGGCACCTCGGTGGCGCCGGGGCCAGCTCCAGGTGGAGGCAGTGCTCTACGGCTGCTCCACCGCCCAGCCCGCGGTGACCCGTGTTTTGGTTAATCATGAAAAACAGAAACTCTTGCCGCTCCAGTTAACTGTGTGCCGCTCGGGTGTCGGGTTTACCAGCGCTTCTCTCTTTCTTCCCTCGCCCCTCTGGCACATCTCGCTAAACTCATTCCTTTAAAAGTTTGAAGTGCTCTCATGCATCTCGCAGCCACTGGCAGAGGTCTGGGTTCGCCTGCCTGCTATGGCTTTTGGAGCTGCTATGGCTTTTGGAGCTGCTTTGGCATGGAAGGAAACTGTCAACAGTGTGTCTCCAAAAACTTTTTGCATTCCAAAACATTACCCCTTCCATTGTGGCTGCGATGCTGAATATTTAATTGACAGACACAGGCAGGGGAAATCAACTGGCTTCCAACAAAGAGATTAATAACACAACAGCACGTGAGTTTAATACTCCAGACACCACAGTCTTTAAAACAATTGTTTCTGCTTAGAGCCCATTTTTTAAAGACTGTCAGTTTGATTTAATTTTTATGTAGTTTATTGATCATCTGGTGTATATTACGAGGCACTAATACATTAAGAAGAGAGGCATGGTTTTCTCTTTATATTCCCACAAGAATAGAGGCCAGTGCAGAAAGCTTCATCTCCTCGGATCTGGAAAAAATAAAAATACTTGATATCCCATATATGAAACTAATATAAGTAGAAACATAACTAGCTTGATTTATCTCACCTATTTAAACAGAAGGTTTGGATTCCTGGTAAAACAACTCCTAGGAGTCAGAACTTTTAAACTTTTATTTACGCAAGTTTTCTTAACTTGAGGCATTCCTGGCATGAGTAGGTGCTATTTGAATGGGAAAAGGGTTTTGCTTCCCCTTCTCTAGACTAAGGGTCCTAAATGAAAAAGCAGTTAGTTGACATGTGTTATTCTACTTGTGATAGTTTGGGTAAACAGGACTTATCAAGCATCACTGGAAGGCATTGTTAGCAGGGAATAATGTGATACAGCAAAACTGTGATTGTTGCTTTGTTTCAGGTTACTGCAGGTGGAAATGGGAAAGTAAACACCAGAGTTGGCTTGTTAAGGGTTTTTGGTGGTTTTTTGTTGGGGTTTTTTGTTGTTATTCTGTTGTTGGTTTTGGGGTTTTTTAGAGTGAGGAGCATTTAAAAGTAAGAGCACGAATTCGACAGCTTAGATCACTGGTTTAGATCACTGGCAGGTGAAGAGCATGGGTGGGACATGGTAAGGAAAGTGATTATGGGATGGATAGCCCATGATGTGTGTTTGGGGATGGATAGCCCATGATGCGTGTTTGGGGATGGGCTTTTCAAATACACCCAGACCAGTAGTATTGGACCTGCTGGTGGATGACTGGGCATGAGTTGCTGTGAAAGCAGCTGCCCCACTCACAGGAGGTTTGGCTTGCTCTTCTCTCTGCCTTTTGCTAGGGAAGACTATGAGCTTATAGTTTCCAAGCACTTGATTCCAATTTTCTCCCTTTCTGAGCTTGTAAAAAAAAAAAAAAAAGAAGGAAAGAAACACTTGTAAAGTCGAAAAAGAGGTGCCCTAGCTGAATCCTTCCTGTTGGAGAAAGCTGGACAGGTACAGATTAATGGGTATCTACATGTTCAGTTAAAAACAAACAAACAAAAAAAAGAGTCCTATGTAAGATAATGGGAAGCACAATTGGGTGAAATAACTTCTTATAAGGTGGAGGGACTGAGCAGAGGTCTTCTCTTGTGCGTGTAGGCACAAGGCCAATGGCCTCCAGTGCAGTTAAACTGAGTTACGCCTCTTGAGTGGCTGCCCGAAGACATTCACAGAAGCAGGAAAACAGAAGGCTTTTTCTCATTTGAGGACCACTTTAGGAAATATTAAAAGTGGTCATTTGATTTGCAGAGGCCTGTGACGCTGCATTGGCTTCTACAGCAGGTACTGCCATAATTTTGGCCTGAATTGGTTTTCTCCGAGGGGAAAATGAAAAGAATGAACTATGGCTGAAATGTCTTTCAGAAATGACACACTCTTTGTGAGGCTGTAGATGTGTACAAACCCTTTGTTTACACACAAATTTAAACAAATTACCCAGAAGACAATTATCATAAACATCTAAGAAAGTCTGAATTAGTAAAGCAGAGCTATCAGGAGCTTCCTTCAGCTTTAATTTGGTGAGAGTTGTTAGAAAGATCCACTTTTGTCTTTCATCTAAAAGTACTACAATGGTTATCTTGATAGTAAATGCATAGGAGGAAGATTTTTATCTTCTTTCCTTGAGGATCTTGGGGAGCAGAGTCATGGAGCCATTGCCAGAAGAGCACTGCTGGTGGAATAAGTTGGATGAAGATGCACTGAACCAGACCCCCAATTTCTCCTGCATTTCCAACTTGAGTTGAGTTGGCAGAGAGCTGGGTTTTATTGAATAACCAACCCACTCTTCTAATGAGTGCACTTGGCACTCAGAAATCCTTGGTTTCTTGCATGAACAAGAGGTTTCATCACCAACCCTGTGAACTTCCCAGAAATTCCGCATCCGCGCTTAACTCAGTAAAAAAGGCAGAAAAGAACTGAGTGTGCATTTATTAATAAAGCAGGTCATCCGAGGGGGGAAAATAACTTTCTCCATCTGCTTCCTCCTCTCGGGAGGGCTCTATTTAGAGAATTAGAAGATGCTTCCTGAAATTGTTAGGGCCACAGGCAAGCTTGGTGGTGTGGAAGAGTCCCTGCTGCCCTGTCCCTCTCTTACTGGTCACTGTGACACATCTGAAAATGTGATTGAAAAGCTGGGCGGGTCTGAAGCTGCCCCCACTGAGCCGGTTGGTGTCTTCACATTGTAGATCTGTGGGGAACTGAGCAGCAAAACAAGAGGCATGATGGGAGGACCTCACTCCACCTTCATCTGATCATCCTCAGCCCAATCACAGCCTGTCCCTTTGCGAGGAGTTCCTTCCAGCTCCTTCCTGGAGCATGGAGTTGTTACAGAGGGGAAAGGAACTGGGGTGACTTTGGCTGGGGCAGGTCCCATGGGGTTTTCCCCAGTACCATGGGGTTTTGCTGCCCAGATGCAGCACAGCATGGAGCTTCTGCAACCAGCCACCAATCTCCTCCTGATGCAGGAGATGTGGGCCAGGTGGGGGAAAGCCTTCTGCCCATCCCTTAAGGTGGGATGTTTGGTAGCCCGGTCCCACAGATGTAGCATCTAGGGTTAAATTTATTCCTCTCAGACCTGCTTTTTTCCCTTGGCAGAGACTCCTTGTGCTCAACAAACTCTGAGCAGCCACCTGTGCTCTGCTGATGGGTGCTAAGTCAAGCGTTTAATCTCGGAAGAGGGAAAGGCTGTGTCAGCAAGGGCGATAGGGCAGATGAGGGTCTTCAGTAGCTTGTATTTGTGCAGCTTGCAGGTAGAACAGCTTCCAAAAAGTCTTGCTTGTGCCATAAAATAGAGGGATTTCATCTGGCATACCTGCTTCTGAGGCTTGTGGAATTTGGCTTTATGTGAGCATATGTTTCAGGCTGGTGGGATGTAAACTGCACATAATTTACTGCCCTTCTTATTTTCTGCCTCTAATTTAATTTTCTCTCTTCTGTCAATCCCAGTTAATCTGTACAACACAAGTTTTACTGCCTTGGGGAGGTTTTTGAAGCAACAGATGGATAGACCTCTTACAACCTTAATATCTCTGCAGCTTTCTCACAAATTTGGCATCTCTTCTGTAACAAACTTGATGCTAAAATGAACTTTGAAAGTAAATATTTACACTAACTGGACCTTGACATGTTTATGTAAGTGGGGATATAATCTTATAATTTGGGCTAACAGTTTAGATTACTCTTAGCTTTCCTCTTCTGTGTAGAAAACTGTGTCATCCTCCAGCTTTCAGAACAAAAAGAATTTGAGCTCTGCCATGGGCTCTGTCGCTTCATCGCAAAAATTGGTGCAAACAGGCCTGGGATTGTCATTTAAGTGTAAGGAGTGGGAGGAATTAAAGATGAGGGGTGAGGTTAGAGTTATTTGGATGCTGTAAAGCTGGATTTGATGAGCTAAGCAACTTTGCTTTGTTTGGGTTGGGGTTGTTGTTTTTATTTTTGAGACTACCCTGCTGTGCAGCACTCTCTTGTTGTGTAGGTAACATCTTTCTATACACCTGAAGAAACTGCTGAGTCAATGATTTCTGATTTTCAGCAAGGGACAACAAGATCTGACTGTACTAAACCAGCTGGACAGTCCCAACCCCTTGGTGTTGCCTTCTCCATGATGTGTCTTCTCTGTGTTGGGGAGGACTGAGTCCATACCACATGCAAGAAGCTGTGTGGGTGGAGAGTCGTCATCGTGTTTTGGGCATCCCTAGATGGGGTTTGGTCGTTGATATTTATGTATCATTTAATATCTGTAGGATCTCTTGGTGGCCATGAGCTCCTTGCGAGGCAGCAGGGATGGCTGGTCTGGAAGTGCTTTGGCAATGGCAGGTTGGCAGAAGTGGCGTCTTGGCATGGGGTTGTGCAGTTGGATTCCACCATAATTTGGGAGTAAAGGAGCTTTTTTTGAGCCTTGGAAAGCTTCTTATTAAAGCAACAGTCAGCATCTAAGTGCAATACTCATCTGTAGTTTTGTGCCTCTCTTGAAAGACCAAAGGAGTCAAAGATAACTGGAAGTAAAGACAAGAGAAATACTTTGGAGGTGTTTAAAATCCACTTTCTTTGATTTGCTTTGTGAAAACAAAACCAAAAAAAAACCATAAACCACCAAAAAACCAACGAACTTATCAAAAAGAGATTAGTGACAGTTATACTTGAGGTGTTAATTGCAGAACAAGGAAATGCTGTACCTATGGCAGACTGAGTCCTTAGGGGTATAAATGTGCTGTCTTTCCTGAGTCGGTGGAATTTGGCAAGCCTGAAGATGTGTCTCCAGGAAAAGCAGAATTACGTGCAACTGCTTCATGGCCAGAAGTGCTTTGAATCCTGTGTACCTGCTGCTGAGACAAGCAGGAGATGGGATCACAATTACAGCAGATGACATTTTTTAATTGTCTGTTTGTAGTGAGCACAGAAAATAATATAAACATCGCTCCCAGATCAAACGGATTATTTTTATACCCTTTAAATCTCAATTTAATATGCATGCCTTTCTTAGGCTGCTTTGGTCTGACTTTGTTTGTCTAGATACAGGCTGACGGTGTATCTCCAGATGCTTGTGCCTCCATGTACCGCCCAAAAATGGTTTGCATACCACAGCTGGGGAACCCTCACATGGGCACCGTCTTGCAAACCAGGGCTCCTCTTCAGTGCCTGCATCTGAGGTAGCAAAGGTGTGTTTGTATGTCTCCATCTCTATCTGAAATTACTTAAAAGAGGAGGGGAGGGGAAGCCCCAGCTCTGCTCCGTGGCTCACTCTGGCAGAGCAGACTCCATCCTCTCTGTTCCATTCATACAATACTCCCACTTCATCCGTAGCAATCCAGAAGGGACCGTTGTGGTCGCCCAGTCTGCCTGCGCCTCGAACAAGGGCTGTCTGTTGAAGGGAAAGGCAGCAGCCTTCAAACCCTCCTATCCCAGCATCCACACAGCCAGTGCTGGGAACAGCGGCTTCCCTGGGCATCCTGGGGGGCTGTGTCCCGGCATGGGGGCAGCAGGGAAACCCCCTCCCTGGATGCAGCTTTCCCTCCTGCACAGCAGGATGACATCTTGGGCCTGGTACGAGTGCTGTCATATACTTACTTTTTTTCTTTCTTCCTTTTTGTTCTATCTTAGGGCCTTGGGTTCTGCAGTTGTGTTGGGTTCTGTTGATAGGTCAGGTTTCGTATTTAAAAAAAAAAAACAAATTAAAATTATAAGGCCTCAACAGAAGAGGTGAATTAAAAAATACAAGGTTTATTTTGTATTTATAATATCTGAAATCAGTGTTCTGAATACACTTTTATGCTTCCACCCTTTTTAACATGCCTGGAGGTCCTGCCTGTTCCCAGCTTTCCATTTGCCTTTGCAGATACCTCAGATGGGTGCATCTTGCCAAAAGTTGGGAAGAGGCTGCCCTGTCTGTCACATCTCTTCGTGGATCAACGTGACCTCTTTCTCAGAAGGGCATTCGTATCCCTTTCAAAGCTACCCCGTCTCCGTTTCTCCTTCTCCCATGACATCTACCTTGGAGAGGCACTACCTGCTCCACAATTTTAGCAGGTGGAAAGCTTCTTCATGTGGATCAGATGTCTGTGCCCAGGATTGTGTTGGAGCAGCTGTTGGGAAGTTATGCTCAAGAATCCCTTCTTGCCTTTTAGCTGCACGCAATGGCTTAGTTACAACAGTGGGCTCAGGATCAGCAGAAGCTGCTCCTCGAGTTGGACCTGAGAAGGCAGAACATCATCAAAACTGGGGAATTTGAAGTGTCTTCATACAGCTTTTGGTGCAAACAGTTAGAAAACTTGTCTTAAGCATAAGTTTGTTACCAAGAGAATGTATGGATGAGCTTGAAAATTAGGTTTGTTCTCGCAGGTTTCTAAGTATCAGAAATTCCTATGGACTCCATCCTTTCGAGTCAGTCACGTAAGTGGGCTTGTTTTTCACATGTGTTGGATGTTTTGAAGACAGAGGGTTGAAAACAGACTCTCTGCATCAAGTAAATGTTATAAGCAGAACATGTAATTTAACTCCAGAGCTTCTGATACTCTGAAAATGCCTGTGCTCTTTATGCTGTGTGTTCCTGTTCCAGCCTTGGATGTTCCTTGCCTGCAGATTGCATTCATATATGAGCTTGTTTTATCTGAGCATATGGTGCTCTCCATCAGAACTTGGCTGGGGTTGACAGCCAAAGCCCAAATGAAACCACAGTTGGTCTGACAGTGATGGTGGCACTGAGTCAGTGGAGAGTGTTCATAATCCTCTAGTACTTTCCCGAAGATTTTCATCCCTTGCTCAGAAAAACATGAAAGTATGTTGATCATAGCACAGAGAAGCTTGGGAGATGCCTCCAGCCTTTCTGATAAAACATACCAGTGGGTTTCAGACTATGATGCCTGGGAGACACAGCAAATTAAGGCTGGATTGGCATTGCTGGGCTCACTCAGACCTTACCCTGAACACCAAGGTAGCTGTGCCATGGAGGTGTCCTTACTGCTTTGTGAGTTTGCAGATGGCAGCTGCACCTCTTAGAGCTGCATCACCTTTACTGGTTGGCAGAGCTGAGAACAGTGTGGTTCTTCCTTCCATGGCTTTAAACAGAAAAGTGAAAGTTACTGGTTAGTGGTTTTGGGCAGCCATCCCTCCTGAAACAAATGATGCTCCCTCAGAGATCTCACTTCTTCCAGCAGTGTCAGCACAAAGGGAACAAAGAGCTGCATGGCATCCTGCAATCATTCTGCAAAAAGCTTTCACCTGCTTTTGCTGTAAATTAATGAGAATGCCAGCCATTTCTGAAAGTTTTTACAGCAGTGCCCCTGTGACTGATCATGCATGTGCTGGAGACAGGCCCTGCAGATAGATATTACTTACATTGCTGTTAATTCAGCATGTGCTTACAGAAGCTGAGACATCATCATATGCCTCCAAGTGTCCAGCCACTGAATTTGAAAGCCAGTGTGCCAAATGGGTCTGGGCTTCCTATCATCCTGATGCTCAGCATGTTACGACCTCTGATTTGAGGTGGTGTGATGGGCCTGCCTTTAAGCCTGGCTGCAAGGTTCAGTCTGAGGCTGGCTGGAATGAATAGCCAGCCCAGCCCTGGTTATCATTCTCACTGATGTTGACAGTGAGGTCTTTGCTCTGGTCTTTGTAGCAGCACAGTGGCAGGAAATCAATTGCACATCCCAAGTATTTTGAGCCCTTCCAAGGCTTTTCTTCAAAGCCCACCACTCTTTAAAGTGTTAGTTTCCAAAGGGAAAGTTGAAAATAGCGTGGCAAAATGCTGATAAGCAGGTCTGCTCAGTGACTACTGGGTACATTTATGTTCTGATTGATGCTCACAGTGTAATTTTGGATGGCTGCTGAGCTGATGGCAGGCAGCAAAACTCCTTTGAAGTTGATAGCTGTGAATCAGTTTGGTGCTAGCAGGTTTGTGAAGCAGCTCTTTGATCACTGATCAGATGGCCCTTGCTTTTTGGGGAGCTGATTCTCTGTTTGACTGCTGGGTTGAAGCCCCAGAGGATCCCTGTGCCAGGATGTGAGCCTTGCTGCCCTTGGTCCTGCCCAGGCACGTCACAGAGAGGTTTGTGCCTCTGGGAGTTTCTAATCTAAGGAGACAGGGAGCATGAAGGAGCATCACCTCCATGCGTGGGCAGGGCGCTGGAGCCCGGGGAGGGCACACTTTGAAGGCAGTGTTTCCAGTACAGATGCACCCTGGTGCCCAGTGGGGCTTTTGGAGCTACTGAGGAACCTCTAATTCTTCGCTGAATTCCCTATTAAAACTGCAAATTTCAGTGCTTCAATTTCAGTCCTGCTGGGCCATCACCAGCCTTCCAAAGTATCTTTTGAAATCAGATCCTCAGCAATGCACTACTGTGGAGGAGTCTGTGGCTGCCAGGGCTTGGGCTGAAGCATGTCCCTAGGAAATGTGTGCACCTGTCCTGGAGCTTCCCACCCTAATTCCTGCAAAAAGTTCCCCAGGTGGCTCTGTTCCTGTGCTTCCGTGTTCTGCAGAAAAGGGAAAAAATCTTGGATTCACCCGTTGCAGCGGGAGCTGGCTTGTCCTTTCTCAGATAAGAGCTGAAGTTTTTCAGGTTAAGGATACAGAGGAAAAGGTGCACTAAAGGCATCTGCCACTTGATAATACAACACAAATGGGTAATTCTCAAAGGAAGGGCTTGGAGGGGGCTTTATCCTGCTCATACTTGCTAGGTTAAAAAAAAGATTCCCTTTGTTGCCTGATCACAAGAGGATGTGCTTTCAGTAGAGGCCTCAAGGGGGGTTTTGTAATTTTCTTTTTTCTTATTAATTCTTATAAAAATTTGAAGCATTGGTTACTATCTCCTCAAATAATTTCTTTTTTCCCCCCACATAATCTGGGCCGGATATTTTTTCATCCAGCACTCCTCATTTCTTGACCATCCCTGCAGCTTTAGCATGCAGCTGTCATTCTGCTGCAGCTCCCACAAAGCAGCTGAAAACCAAGGTAACAGCAACATTTTGAGTGAAGGGGATGAAATGTGGGATAGGTTCAGCGTATTTCTTTGTCATTGTTGAAGTCCTATTCAGTCTGGAACTGAATAGGAGGCTGATTAGCATGTGGAAGCATTTCTAAAGCATTGGGCTGTGAGGGTTGGGTGCTTTGGTTTTTTTTTTCCTTAAAGGAGAAGTTTTGTGGCATTTATTTTTCTGACTGAGCTGGTATGAATCTCTGTCAAATGCAAAAGCCATAGAAAAGCCAGACAGCATTTTGGAGAAAGCCTGTTTTGATAAATCACCATGTACATTTGCACAAAGAGGTTTTCCAGTGTGTAAAACTCTCAGAGCTACCGCAGAATCCAGGTATGCAGCATGTTTAAAACAACCAGAAAAGTGGGATACATTTTGGGATATATCTGGATTGTGGATATAACAACAGGTACTTTGCCTTTGCTCTTGCTAAAATTGTCTGCAGCAGGTTGGTTTTGTGTCCACAGTCTGAAAATCCACCTGCTTAAATGCTCAGCATTTTGCGTTTACAGAGAAAGATGTAACTCTGAGGTCGATTAAAAAGCTATCTGCCAGTGAAAAACAACTTTCTCCCCATGAAATTGCTTCAAGTCCTGGGCCTGAGGCTGTTTTTGAAGAAAAGGGTTGACTTTCCCTTTAGTGTGAGGCACTGGGCTGATGTTCCCATTGCACTCCCTTGCTGCAAGATCTGCTGTATTTCTTCTGAGTAATAACTGAAATCATTGCTTTGGTAATGTTTGTGGGTCTCAGCTGAGTCTGTGCTAGAGCAGAAGTCCTGCCTTGGGAGTACCGTATCTCTTGCCTTTTGTGGGAATGCAGGATTTTGGGGTGCTTGCAAACCCCAAAGGAGACAGGAGACCCTGTTGCATGCCAGGGGCTGTATGGATGTAGCACTCTTGTGCCCTGAGCTTGCAGAGACAGTGGGCAGTGCAAGAAAATGCATTTAACTTCTGTGTACAATGAGTGGTGGACTTGAGGTCCATCTTGAGGACCTCAGTGAGTGATGGATTTGAGGTTGCATGGAAAGCTCATGGTGGTACTTGGAGTCAAACCCTCTCATGATGCATGTGCTGTCTAGACCCTGTGCCTGGGTTTCTTTGATGCCTTTTCTAGTTTTCTTTCAATTATTCCAGATATGAAAAAACGACCATCTCACTGGTGTGTCTTAATGTCATAAAACCCTAGAATGGTTTGGGTGGGAAGACGCCTTAAAGTCCATCTCATTCCAAACCCCCCTGCCATGGGCAGGGACACCTTCCACTAGACCAGGTTGCTCCAAGCCCTGTCCAACCTGGACTTGAACAATTCCAGGGATGGGGCATCCCAACTTCTCTGGGTTCAGTGCCTCACCACCCTCTGAGTAATGTCAGCTACTGAAGGCTGATTAAAGCTATTGTTTAATTAAGGAGAACTTAGCTCCTCTGTTCAAAATTCATGATTAAAGGATCGTTTGAAGTAATTCTGCAATACTTTTCCTTCCCTTCCCTTCTCTCCTTTATCATGAAGAAAGTTCCTAGCACTGTACGTGCCCCAGCACCGAGGGTTGAACGCTATTACGGGACCGCAAACCTGCTGGCAAATCTGACTGCTGCCAAAGGCATCTGAACATTAAAAAGCCCTGCAGAGGGGTGGAAGGGAGTTCAATCTCAGGATACGCTGATTTGGAAAGGGAATCCAAACAAAGAGGCTTTTCAGCAGAGGCTGAGGCTTGGCTTCTCTCAAGGGCAGTTTGGGCTTGAGGAAGCATCCGGGAGGCGGTGAGCGGAGCAGGAGTACATGAGCTGGATGCCGCACGGTGTAAGGTTTCCCAGCACAGCGTGGTTTTGTGTTACAGGCTGGGGAACTGGCTGTAAGCACTCCTCTCCTCTCCTCTCTTTTTTCTTCTTTCTTTTTTTTTTTTTTTTGTTTTTTCTTCCCCTCCTTTTATTTCTGTTGAAAACAAAGGAGAGGTTTAGGCCTTCTTTTTTTATTATTTTAATAAAGGTTCCCATCTCCTGCAGGTTTGGCGATGCCTCTCGTTATTGATGCTGGAGGGGGACCCACTGGTGACTCTGACCTGGAGAAACCCTTTGCTGGGTCCCACGCTGGCCTCACAGGGATGTTTTATTTTGCACAGAAAGCTCAGCCCTCTCACAGGCTCACTGAGAGCGCTCTGGCAGGAGACAGTGTTCCTGAGGGGACAGACGCCTCATAAAGGAGTTTGGCTCAGATAAGAAGTGAAATGAGGTGTGTTCTGGGGCACCTTCTTCACAGCAGGAGGGATGCAAAGTGGGGAGTGTGTCTGCCAAGTCCCCTGTTCCCCTGGCAGCCCTGTCCCTCACTGTGACACCTCTGGTGCCACCACATTCCCAAGAAGTGCCATGAAGAGCTGAGCAGGGAGGAGGTACTACCAACCATCCCAACCAACCAGTTGAATTTTTTTTATAGGCGCCAGATGGTTTTAATAGAGGAAAACTGAACTTCTTATGACCCTTCCCCACAGACGTTGTTTGTTGTTTTGTAGTTGTGGCCAGGACAAATCCCTGTCCCAGAACCTGCAGTGAGTGGAGAGTTTGATGCCTGGTGCCTTCTTCTCCCACCCCAGCAAAAGCCTCCCTGTTTCCCCCATGCTTCTCTGCCTGCCCTGCCTCCAAATGATCTGAGAGAAGCTGCTGGGCATGGAAAACTTGAGGCTTTCCACCAATCCCTGACTAAGGAGATTAGCAAGAGTACAAATTGGAAGAAACCAAAACATCTAAAATCAAAGTACAAGGAAGCAATAAAATGTCAGGCCATGTTTTCCCTTCTAGTTGATTAAAAATTCTCCTGATAAGCAAGAAAGCTTTCATGGTTAGACAAGACCTGTATTGTGTCAAATGCAGTGAAAGGTTTATTAGAAGGATAAAGTGGTGTGGGTGTTGGGTTGTACTTGCAGCCCTCCTGGAATTGTTATCCCCCAGAGCTGAAGGCCTTTTGCAAAGGTCTTGGAGCAAAAAGTGTGATGGAGAAAGTGCTTCTCCTATGGAGAGAGGAAGATGTGTGGAAATGGGGGTGTGTGTAGGGGAGTGATACAGATTGGTGTCTGTGTGCTGGACCACTGTCAGAAAGGTTAACACAGAAATTGAGTACGGGGGAAGTTGTATGACAAAGGTAAAGGAAGAAGAGCAAAAGCCACCAAATTACTGCTAATGAGAGTCTCTGGATGCTATATGTGTATCCATAATGCATCCAACACTGTGACTGAGTGCATAGTTGTCCTGTGGCTGGGATAATTTCTGTAAATTCTCTCTTGCTGCCCCTGTTTACAGTCTCGTTTCTGCCCAGGAGCGTCACATTTCTAGTAAATCTAAAATCATGCCCATCTTGAGTGCCATTCATTTTGTGGTGGCTTTAAGGACAAGAGGCCACTGACATGCTGAAGACTGAGAGGAGGGGAAATTCAGGGGACTCACCTTGACTTTCGGAAAGTAGAAAGTCAAACGGAAAAAGGAAATGAGGACTGGGTCTTCTCTCCATGAGAAAAACATCAGCATTGGAAAACAAGAGTGCTTGGAGGTCTGCTCCAGGTCAGTGCCAAGATGCTTCACTGGGCCCATGGTTCCCCTGTAGCCTGAGAAATCTTCTTAGGATGAAACACAAGACAAGAATGACAAAGCAGGAAAACAAAAGGCTCACTTCCATGCTGTTGTGTTTGACTTCCCAAGGTTTTAATTGCCAAGGGCTGCACTGAGAGCCAGCTGGCTGCAAAGGGATGCAGATCTCCAGTAAGCGAAGCAAAGGGATGCAGATTTCAAGTAAGAGAAGAAAGACTCTTCCTTTTTCTTTATCATTTTTTCAGAGGAACTAATAACTGTTATGTTTTCCTGCAGGAGGTGCGGTTTTGTGTACGTTTCCCCTCCAAAAAACGAATTATCATTTTTAGGTACCTGTTTCCTCAGCTCCTCCACCTCCTGTTAAGCTCTTGCTGTTTTACTCCCTGTAGGAGTACGAGGATGCAAGCAGCAGGAAAGGCAAATATGGAGTACAAACTGTACCTCAGTTTTAGAATTTTCTCCTTGGAGCAGAAAACTACGCTTTATACAAAGGTAAAATACAGTAGGTGCTTTAACTTGCAAGCCATTAGACAGTGCGCCAAGAGATGTGCATTTCCCTGCAGATGTGGTACACAGTGACAGCAGGATCATGCCCACCAGTGTGTGGCCTGGGAACAGACTGGACAATCCCAATTTTATGCCCAACCCACATTTTCATATGATAACTTGAAGAGAATCAAAAAAGGCCAGCTTAAAATAATAATAATAATAATAATAATAATAATAATAAAGCATGGGATATTTGGCATGCTGATTGTATAAATCCTGACATTAGCTACCTGTGAATCATCCAGCAGCACGTTAATTGGTACCCCTCAGTAGATGAGGATTTGGCATCAGGTCTGCATGTAATTACAAGCCACACACAGAAGGACACAGGCAGCTAATGAACTCCTGCCAAACTCCAGCTCTGCTTCTGCGGCTTTTGAAGTCCGCTGGTCTTTCAGCATTTTGTATAGTAAGCACTGAAAGGCATCAAATCACTCCTTTGACAGTGTTTAGAAAGGGTTGGTTTGTTGAATAACTGAGTCCCTCCAAACTCCCATCTGAGAACTGGAGCATCTATAGGCGCCTTTCTCAACAGAGCAGTAAATAGGCTGGAAATAGAGGACACCCCCAAGGAGCTGCTGAGCTCCTGCCTCGCTGACAGGAGCCAGCGGGCTCTGGTTGCCATGATGGGCTGCAAGAAAAGAAACTATTTCCACTTAAAAATAGTTCAAAACAATCCCATCAATATGATGAGCTTTTTGTCCCCAAGCCTCAGTGTTTAATACTGAGGTTGTGCAAAGTGGGATGCAGAGTGTCACGTGGGTCTGCAGTTGCCTTGGTGTTTCGAGGGAGGTAGTAAAAGGGTTTTTGGAGGGTTTCTGCCCCATTGGAAGGGCGGGTTTTCATGATGCTAGATTTTGGGAGGTCATGGTGCTTTTTAACGGATGTTTTGTTGCTGGGATCAGATTTGAGCCTAAACCCTTATCTTCCTCTTTTCATGTCTGAGATGACAAAAGGAGTAGTTGTTGAGATAAAAACATTTTCCATGAAAACCTGCGATTTTCAGGCAAACATACCAGGCGGGTTTCATGGAAGTACCATGGTGAAGAGGAATAATGCAACTTGGCATGAAGCCCATCCAAAAAAAAAAAAAGTAGAGGGAGGAAACAGAAGAGCCATTGTCAAAATTAACTGCAATAAAGAAAAAGAGACTGCTATTCCCTTGGGCTTCTTTAACCTTTTTTCCTCAATTTATTCACACGTTCCTTGACAGCAGGGCACGGCATTGTTACAGGAGGCTGGAAAGGGAAATTGGGAGTTATCCATTTTGGGTTTTAAAAGGCATGGTACATGTTGTGTCCCTTGAGCCAGTGTGAATAGAGGCTTGGCCGTTGTCTGTGCCATTCAGATGTGGCCCAATTTATACTGTCCCTTAAGGAAATGGGGCTATGAAATGTCACCTGGCTGCAAAACGCAGCCATCGAGGGGAGGCTTGGGCTGTGCATGGGAAAGGGGCTGGTGTGTCACTGTGTGACAAGGGGAATGTGTCCACTGTGGCTTGCCCTGTGCTTGCAGAAGAGGGTGTTGAAATTTTCAGTGTTGCTATTACACTGCTGCATCACCTGGATTTGCAGAGTTTTCAGTTTCTTAGAGGGATAAAAGCACCCAGAACTCCAAGATGGTGTACACCATGGAACTCTGTGTCCCCAAAAAATCTTTTTGGCTTCCAGGGACGTGAATAATTCATAGGGTGTCATCCAGGGGCAGATAGGGTCTGCATAAGTAAGTTCTTGTGAGCTGTACAGGGGTGGACACCTCTGTCACTGCAGGTGATGTCTTGTCTCTGAAGCATCCCATTCACAGCTGTTTTCCACCAAAGGAACACAAACTTCTGCGGATAGCAAGGTGGCAGCAGGGCCAAGGCAGCAGCCTCTGCCTTCCACCTGCAAAATTTCCCTTCCTTGTAATACAAAGCTATTTTAATTAAGTGCATGATTTTTTTTTTTTTAATGTTACCTGGCTACCAGTGCAATCTCAGTTATATCATGTATTGCTGTATATTAGGATGTCACTCTGTATAGTAACTGCAATCAAAATACAGGGGAGCCAGAAAAGTGATAATATTATGGTTTTTTTAACCCATTGGTGAACAGGCAAAACCTTACTGAGCTCTGCTTGAGGGACCACCGAGATAACCCCCTCTCATTGCTTTAGGGCCCTTTGGATCACTTCCACCCACGCTCACGTCTCTTTGCCTTTCAGCACTGTGTACTGTGCACTATATCCTGGAAACTTGACCAAATCATGACTACCGAGGGGGAAAAGTTTCATTTCCAGTTAGTCAAGGGAGTTGTGTAATACCATTTTCTCCTGGGGAACTTCCAGAAAAAAGAAAAGAGGGGAGGGAAAGGGGGTATTACATAAAGCAAGTATATTAAGAGGAAATAAATTATGAATTAAAAGTGATTAGTGAACTTTTAAGGAAGAGGTCAGAAGTGCTTTTTGTAATACAAACTTTTTAAGCTTCCAGTGCTTGTATTGGGTTACAGAGTTATAACCCGGCCTTATTTGTGCAGGTGGCTGCTGCTTCAAATCCAAAGAAGGATTTTGCGTTTACAATAGGTACATTGACAGAACTGGGTCAAAAAGCTACTGGTGGCAGGCATCAGTGCTGTGGCCAGGAGCTCTGCTGCCTCCTGCACAGGGGCAGTTACTCCCGAAAAGGTGCCTAATTACAGTAGCAGTGCCTGGCCGGGATGCTCAGGAAGGAGGAGAGGAAGTTTGGGAAGTTCAGCAGATGAGTTTTTATTTAAGAGGTCTGATGTTGACCAGGTTAACTGGCTTTATTTTTACTTCAAGTGTTTTGTGTCTTTATTGATTTAAAAATAATCGAGAGGATTTTGTCGACTGCATTGCATTTGCTGAAGTTTTATATTTCCACTTGTTATGGTTTGGGGTGGCTGTGCGAAGAGAAGGAACCAGGGCTTGTATGTGGGAGTGTTGTGGGGCAGTAAGCTGAGATAAGGAATCTTTGCTTGAAATTTTATATATTAAAACAATGCCTACAGCTCACAAAACTTTCCTCTTGAGTAGAAGTTGATGGAGTGGTTGGAAGGGGTCCTGAGCAACCCGGTCTAGTGGGTGACACCCCTGCCCATGGCAGGGAGTTGTAACTGGGTGATCTTTAAGGTTCCTTCCAACCCAAGCCTTTCTGTCATTCTGTGAATCTATATGAGTAGAAAACAGAGTTGTTATTAGATGGGGAAATATTAGGGTTTATGCAGCCAATGGTGTCGGTGGATGAGAGGAGCAGGCTCTCTGCTCATCCTTGCATCCATTTGACAGAAAGCTCTTAGATTTCGCCCAAAGAAACAGGGTGTTGGGTTTTGGTGGGGCTGGGCAGTGGTCCAAGCCCTTCCTCGAAGTCTGAGCCCTGAGGAGTGATGGTGAGGCTCGTTCCAAACCCCACTGACCGGCAGAGTACACCCTGTTCACTTCGTTTGTAATTGAAAACATAATAGTCACTGCAGTGTATTTTTCACACGATCTGTTTGCCTTCAGTATTGCAGAGTTCACAGGCACATTTTTATTTTTTTTTTTACATTTTTTTCCCCTCTATTCAAGCTGGGTCATCCTAGGTCAGACTTGACATATCTGTGAGACTTCCAAAGCACATGGATATATAGAGGTATCTCAAAAGATGCTGACGCATTGGGATTTTCATGGTGTGATGTATTTTATTCCTTTCTGTAGACAATGTGAAATTATGGCTTTGTTTCCGTCATGTTTGACTGGAGCTGGCTCTGGATTCCTGTTGGTAATGTCTTTTATGTTCACCCTCTCCAAATTTGCTGGTTGGCCAGTCTGGTTTAAATCTATTTTACCCCACAAATGCAAACTTTTATATACATCTACATACTGTGGCTTGGATAAGACCCTTTGTCTTATTAATGCATTTTTAGGAATTAAAAATATATGTGCTCTTTAATATAAAGCTCTTTTAATACATCAGCTCACACCAAACTCCCATGAGGAACAGCTTAACACTCTTCATAGAATTCCTTCCTTTCTTTCTTTCTTTCTTCCTTTGTATGTGGTCTTTACCTCTGGAAATAGGTAACAGGTACTCACTAAAAGCATTATTTCTCTCAGAAAAATCAATGGCAGCATTCCTGTTCATCTGGACATTCTTGGAGCGTGGGTCTGGCACATTATGCTTCAGCCACATTAGGAAGTGTTTCTACTGAGGTTTCAAATCCAGAGGAATTTGCACTGCATAACAATAATTTGACATTTAGTTTAAAGTACCTGTGACCAAGAACCATTTTATAATACTATTCTTCCAGGATGGCTGGATCAATAAACGTACTCCAGGTTGCACAGGGGTGTATTAACCAAAAAGGATGAGTATCATGGGATCCCAGAATGGTTTGGGCTGCAAGGGACCCAGCCTAAAGTTCCTCTCGTTCCAACCCTGCTACTGTGGACAGGGACACCTTCCACTAGATCAGGTTGCTCAAAGTCCCATCCAACCTGGCCTTGAGCACTTCCAGGAATGGATATGTCTCTGGAGGATGGGTTTGGGCAGCAGGTAAAGACACCTGTAATTTCTGACACCACCACTGGTTCATTTTAGAAGCATTTCTCAAATACCTCTGCAGCTTGGGGTTATCAGTGTTACATGGTTGTCCATACAGAAGGTGAATATTCTTGGCTTTCTTCTTGTTTGCTAGTGCTCTATCAGGCATGAGAAGATGCTTTTCTCAGTGTTCCTGATTAACCAGTTCTTATTAAAAAAACAAACAAACAAACCAACCAACCGAAAAACAAACAAACAAAAGAAAACAAACAAACAAATAAACCCCACAGAAAAACCCCAAAAAGGTAAGAACCCAGAAAATATCATCTAGTTCAAAATGAATCTGCATCTGCCTACTAGGAAGTTTTCTGGACTCTGTAGCATCTGGTGGACCTAAAAACGGTGAGGTTTACATTGAAGTTCCTATGATTTGGCTGAAAAATAACTAATAATTATAAAGTGGATGGAAATGTCACACTCTTGATAGGAAGAGCACCGGACAGATTGACATAGATGGGGCAAACGTTCATATGAGTTACATGAAAGAACCTACAGCAAGTAGGAAAGTAACTAATAATTTGTTGCCTTTTTTATTTTTTTGTGGAAATCAACCTGTTGTGTCCTAGAACTTTTCTGAACAGGTCAAATCAGAGAAATGCAATATATACTGATCCTTGTTTATAGGTTCTTTTGTACTCTAAAGCAGGTTCCTGTTTTACTGTAAAGTCTAGGGTTTGTTTGTGTGGAGAATTTTCTATCCTTGTGTGTCTGTGTAGCTGAGAGTAGTGGAACTGTAATAGAGTTGAATGGGAATCTATTTTGCAAACAAAGATATTAGATGTGTTTCCAAAATAGAGGCAGATGCACAGAGCAATCTTCTGGACTGCTGGAACCAACTTGAAGAACAATTAAGACTGCACAGGTAATAAAATAGCAGAGCTGATGGTTAGTCTAGTTGTGTCCTAGTCCTACTTTTCCTAGTGAATATATGGGCCTTGAGTATCCAGATTCAGTCAAAAACCATGGTCATGGAGATGCATCACTGATGCTTTCAAGACCTTTAAAAATCCCAACATAATGGCTCAATCCAGTCTGCAGCAGGATCCTTTCGTCTGCCACTGGGCAGTGGATCTGGTCCCTTGAGGTTGTTTTTGGTTGATGAAGCTCCTACCATTCCTTCAGATACTCTCAGTGCTGGTGCATAAATGGGCTCTCTTTTGATTGACAGCATATGCTTGATATTGTGGAAATGTGGAAATACTTCTATTCTTTGGGTTGTTACATTTTATTTGTGTGTGTGTATATATATATATATACACATACATACAATGCAAATTGGCTCCAAGAGCTGTTCACTCTTGCAGCAGTTGCCAAGGCTGATCTTGCAGTGCTACAAATCCTCTCTAAAAGTTGGGGAAGCCAACTTTTAAAACCCCAATAAAAGCCTACCATAGGCTAAGTTAGTTTTAACACATTTTAAAATATATACAAATATTGTAATCCAAATAAGGTTTACATTTACCCAAGATCAACCACTAAGTACTTCAAATAGAAAGCCTGTCTCTTGTAGGTACCCAAATATTTACAGAGTATGATTTGAATGAGGAATTAGATACCCCTCTCAACCCTGACAAGTTATTTAATGGTCTTTTTCACTTGTTAAGCTGGACGTCTAATCTACGGAAACCTTAAGAACACCCAGGGCCTGGACACAGGCAGGCAAACACATCATGGAATGCTTGTTAGAAATTACCATTGCTTTGTTGAGATGGCCAGCACCATCCCACTGACCTGCAGGGTTGAAAGAAGAAAAGATTTAATGGAGGAAAAAACCCCAACCTCCATCAAAACCAAACATTTAGAAAGAAAAAGGCAGTGATGGTGTTTAATTTGGTACAGAGGTTAAGGCTGGGCTGGGAAGATGAGAGTGGCATGGGCGGGTTGCTGCAGAAATGCCTCCTGCCTTCCGCTCTTTCTGCTTTTTGATGAGTGGCCAATGAAAGCTTATCCCCTTTTAAATTTTTTTCCCCATTAAATCTGCACAAGCGTTAACTTTTCAAAGACTGAGATTCAAAGTGCTGTACCCAACACAGAGCCCTTTTTTCTCCTACCTTTGATTTTATGCACATTTCAGGCTGGTCAGAGAGTACACGGGGGTTTTGTTTAGGCTTGGTGGTGGGGTTTTAGCTTTCATGCTGCCAGCCTCCCAGGATTATTGCCTATTAATTGCCTCTTAATAAAGGTGCTGACCAGACAAAGGAATATTTTTTCCTTGGTGCTAGACTTCCAAACTTGATTTGCTTTATGAAATAGAAAGACAAGTAAATTTAAATTTAAACCCTGCTCTGAAATACCTTAGTGTAGGACACCAGCAGTTAGAGGTCACCAAGTCACTTGGACTTCCTCCCAACAAAAGCAACATCATTTTTCAATGTCCAGCCCCACAGCATCCTGCAGTGCCTTGCACAATTCTTTAGTGTCCACACCTGCTCCATGACACTTGGAGCAGGGCTGTTTGGATGGGGCAGGATCAGTCCCCAAGAGGTTTGTGTTATGCTCATGGTTTGGAGCCGTGTTTGATCTCCTACAGCATAGTTGGATAAAAGATTGTGGTTGGGATTTCCTTGTTCCTTTATTAAAGTAAAAAATTCCCTTTGTATAAAGAAAAAAAATGTTCCGTCACCTTGTGAATTATGTTAGAGTTCAGAAGGTAATTTCAGCTCCATTTACCTTTTATGTATTGAAATAAGCAAATCCCTTTGTTTTATGCTTTGTCTGTGAGGTGAGGATAGCAGCCCTTCCCTGGTTGCACAGTTGTATATAGATGTGCCAGTGTTGCCTCCATGCTTTAGGACATGGTCCACAGGGTGCTGTGTCATTTCTTAGCATGGAGATACTGGTCTTAAGGAGAATGTGAGTCCCTTCTACATTGTTCCTAAAGATTTTGCAGTAGGTCTGTGCATGTAGGTGAGTCGTAGCCACAGATAGAATGGCCAGGTAGGACTGTTTTAGGAGAAGGGTGACTATCCCCAAAATCAGTGTAATTTTTTTTGCCTGCCCTGTATTTCTATCATTCACTTCAGTGCAAGTCATCATTAATTACTGTTTTCTGAAATGTACCTCTTGTATTCTCAATAGTTGTGTACTATGTGTAGGGGTGGGAAGACTTAGCAGCTTTGTGGGGTTTGTCTGTTGAATATCTACATCCAAATCACTGCAGCCAGGGATGCACAATCTCAATTTCCTACTAAAATGCTGAATCCGAGAGGCAGACTAGGGCAGAAAAGATGATGGGGACAGAGGTTTTATCTTCACAGTACAACCTTACACTGCTGCCTTCCATCTCCAAGGTGTGTGGACTGTAGCCCCACTTCTGGATACCTTTTCCTCCGGCAGATCTCCTAGTGTGAATAATGTCTCTGTGGTGTTTTGCTGAGGATTCCAAGGGCACCTCTCTCTGCATTTAATTTTCTGTCATCTTCCAGACTTCCCTCTGTAGAGGTTTTTTTTTGCAAAACCCATACTCCTGCTGCCTTTTGGCACTGCTACAGGTTTCTCTGTGCTGGAATCCGCTTGCCAAAAAAATGTGGGTGGTGACCTAGTCCCTTAGACAACCCATCCTCCAAGAAATAACCCTGTGGAAGAAGAGCCATTTTGAGCACGATTTACTGTTTGCCATGGGCTGGGGTCTGCTCTTCCTTAGGTGAAAAAGCAGCCTCTCACCCAGCCCTCAAAATTAAAGGCATGTTATGTCTTATAAGTAATATCCGTTTAGGTATGGAGAGTGTGTTTATGTTTCTCATGTTAAAAAAAGGGGAAGGGAAAAAAAAGAGGGAATCTGAGGTTACTGTTTTGCTGGAAAAATATCAAGACTTGATTGGCAATATCCCACTAAACCACAAGTTTGTAGGAGAGAAAACAAACCCATTGGATTTTCTAAACTGTGCCTATGTGCTTTATGAAAATGTGTCCCATATAGGTCACTTATGCTCTTATTATAGCTGTGGCAAGTGTACACATAATTGAATCGTGGAAATACTACCCCATGCTGCTCAATGAATGAAGGGAAAACAAATCTTTATTATTCCTGGGTTCACATAATATATAGGAACACTATTGTCTTTTTTTTTTTTTTTTTTTTTAAAGCCAGTTTTAGCTTTCAGATGTATTTTATTGTCTGTGGGAACATGTGTTTTACAGACCTGTCATGTGAAAGCTATTAACAAGAGGAACTGGAGGAATAACAATAAGCCACGTAACCGTGGCATGTCTACTCCCCGAGTTCAACTGTTACGCCGCCGCTCCGAGCGCGTGTGAAATCGGATCGCGCCGAGCGGCGTTAGCGCTTCTCCTGCCATTTTTCACTGGGAAACTTAAGGATTCTTTAAGTGGCCTATTAAGATGGGATTGCTGGCATCAGAAGCGCATTTTGGGGCCAAGCTGGCCGGGCATCGCAACGGTTCAATAGTGGAATGAAGATCAACTGGATTCACACGAGATGTCCGATTTTATTTACCAAATCTGAGCTGGACAGGCGGTTCTGAAACAGTTCCTCACTGGTTCACACATGTGGTGGAAACTGTTGTGCCTTGCCAAGCACCATCGAGCCCAGAGTTTGCAATTAACCCACTTCCAGAGCTTTCAGAGAGGATCTGAAAGGGGCCCTGAGCAGTGGCCTTGGCTGCTGCTGGCTCCCTGAATAGCTTCATATTGGTGTGTGTTGTCCCTGCTCACAAGTGATGGAGTTTTTCATTTTTATTAAGACTAACAAAACCTTGTAGTAATCCTGGATTAGGCAAACCTGTTAACATACAGGAAGAGGAGCCAAAATGGATTGTGCAAAGTGAGATCCAGAGAGTGGTTCATGTGGAGAACATGTGGAACATTATTTTGATGACACGTTGTAACAACCTGGACTGTGCCCTTGCTAATCACATCTAGTAGATTGTGTTCACTACAAATGTACTGTGGACAAATTTGGGTCAAGCCCAATAGCACTTCACTTTTTCTTTCCTTTTATATTAATTTTAGAAGGAAAAACCCTCTGATGTCTTTGACTTCTAGCTGTGTAAACAAACCCACAGATACTTAAGCAAGTTAGTGGTCGACAAGTATTCCCTAGTGCTTTCTGTAGGATCTGGGCGTGAGACCTGTTGTCTTGGCCCAAGGACAGCTTGAACCACTGTGCATTTGTTTTTCCCCTTACCTGGGTTTCGCTCTGCAAGTGGGAGGAGGGTTTCCTGTACCTTGTGGTTTGTGATTGCTCTGAACGTGGGTTTCGGGGAATCTGGGGCTTGTTTTGGTGGGGATGTAGCACTCCTCTCGGTGATGGACTTAATAGCAAAGGTGGATGGGGAAATTGAGGCAAAGGGAAGGAGGGTGCCCTGCCCAAGGTGACATTGTGGCTGGGAAACACCCCAGGGTTCTCCTTCTAGTTTTGAGGCAAGGCTGTTATTTCTCTGAAAAACTTAAAACAACTTGGAGTCACAGACATGCAGCAATTTCCAGGTGTTCCCTTCATACTGTATGTCCTAGCCCCATGTTTTTGAGCAGATGTGCCCCCCTACCTGGTGCAAAAGTCCAGCCAAGCTGCGCAGATGCAGGAAATCCTGCACAGAGTGTTCACAAATAGCATTTAAAAAACAGATTTCACGTGGCTTTATTGTGATTGAAGGTGAACAGGTTCTGATGGGACTCCATTGGCTCTTGTGCATGGGCTGGTCCTTGCATGGGTGGGTCAAGGATGGGTATCCCACAGCTGCTCAAGGCACATAGTTGTTGCATTAGTAGGTACAAACACTCATATACCCTGTAAATACAGAGAGGAGTGAGCCAAGGAAGGCTTCAAAGGCATAAAAGTGATGGGCCTGGAGTGTAGCTGGGTTGACCAAGTAGAAGCCATGCGGATACTCGATCCTCCAGTGTTTGTTTGCACAGCTCTGGGCTGCCCAGCCATGGGGCGCTCGGCAGAGCATTGGGCCCTCCCTGGAGAAAAGTGCCAGATTAGTTTTCATGGCCTTTTGCAGAGGGATTGCTTCAGGGGTCTGTTCCTGAAAGTTAATATTTGCAATGCACAAGGCTTAACTGAAAGCAGGCTGCGCAGACATCTGATAACCATAACAGAGGAGATGCTTTTTCCCTGCAAGTCCGACTTGGAAAAACAAATCCCAAAGCTATTCCCTTTGGAAAGATAGCAATATGGAAAGACAAGCATCAGGAATGGTGCTGCGTGGTTTGTAAGGGCTTTTCTAGTTGAGTTCTTTTTGTGAGCTGCTCGTGTTTGCCTGTATTGCTAATGGGTTTGGTTGTTTTTCCCTTTCTTTGCAGCTGGGTTGCCCTTCCTCATCATTGAAACGAGCACAATCCAGCCCTACCAGCGGGGCTTCTACTGCGACGACGACAGCATCAGGTACCCACAGAAGAATGTGGAGACTATCAACGATGCAGTGCTGTGTGCTGCAGGCATCCTCATCGCCATCCTCGCTGTAAGTAACACCTCTGAAACCTCCTCTTCTGTCCCTTGAGGGGTTTTTTTTGTCACTTCTTTTAGCGCCAACATGCCATCAGCAGGGGAGTTTAACATAGTCTTGCCAGTGTGTTCACAGTATCTACTAAGGTTCACATCTCCTCTGCAATGATTTGACTTTTCTGTAAGCATGGTGCAGCAATTATTTGCAAATGAAAGCATGTAATGAGAGGAATGAGATTAGTCTTGAAGCCTGTAAACAGGCCCAAAGCTGTTTGGGCAAGTCTGTGAGCTTCACAAGAGCTTTTTCACCCTCCAGTAGGAGTTCAGAGTAGAGGCAAAAACACTTGAGTGTCAGTAAGGACTTGGCATGGTTTGTCTCTATTCAAATCACTCTTGGTATTTGCCTATTTTATAAGGTTAAAAAAACAAAGAAAGGATACATCTTTTCAGTTAACAAGTGCCTGGAAAAGTTTAACAGGTTAATATTAGGTTTTTAAGAGATTGCATATTACAGCCATTTTTAAAAGACAATTAAAACCTTCCATGGGGAGCATATTCCCAGAGTCCTCACTGTAAAAAGTAGTTAATGCACTACCTTCCCAATGCCTCTTCGTTTTCCTTTTCCTGCCAGTTTTCCTAGAGCTGTGCTAGGAATTGATTGCGTGGTGAGAGCTTTCTATGTCAGCCAAAATGCTGAACTCAGCCCACAGAGTTGAGCCTCTTTATGCCAGCATGTACCTGGTGCTGGGGCAGAAGACAAGAGCTGTCTCCTGGTTGTTGCTTAAACACTTCCAGCTAAGATGAAATTCCCCTATGAAAAGTACCTACATTTTCCTTCTCACCTGCTGCCAGAAGAGTTCAGGTGCTTTCCCAGTGACACTGCTTTCCTCTTGGTCCTTCAGCTGGGAGGGATGGTGATGGAGAGGTCAGGAGCACTTGTTGCCCTTGTAGCTTTTGTCTTTCCTTGTAGGAGCAATGTCACAGGCAATAGATATTTTAGGATAGCACAGTGCCTGTTTTGGTAATACCCCATCCTCAGCCTTGCTGCTTTGTGACATGAATATCTCCATCGCTTCCTGATCTCTCCATCATTTTCTGACCACATACACTCACTTAGCAAAGTAGGTGCCCTGTTCCTACACCCCCTCCCTTCCCAAAGCCAGCCTGAAAGGTGCCAGACCCCCAATTCTATAAACACGGCAGAATTTTACCCTGCAGGTGAATAACCCCCAAGTGTGGAAAAGCCATAAAAACAAAATGAAAAAGCCTCTCATTTTTGCATTACTGCCTGAGCTATCGGCACGCCGGCTCCATGCGGAGTGCGCTTCTGATCCGTAATGAGGCAGTGGCAAATATAGGAGTTGGAACAGAGACTGGAAACATAATCAGCTGCCTATGTGATCCATCAGCTTCCTACCACGAAATAGCAGGTCAATTAAAAGAGAAAGAAAATCCCCAAAGAATTTGATGTTTCTGCCCTGGTTTCACTGTGCCCACAACAAATGTAACTTAATAAGGTAAATTCAAAAGCTCAGTTATTTGCTGCTGAGTGACACAAATGGCTAACGAGGAATTGAAGCAACAGATTTCTTTGCTAAGGCAGCCTGCATGGAAAATTCAAGTCAGCCTGACCTCTTTTTTCAGATGTAACCCAGATACCAGAATTACTGTAGCATAATAGGAATTCCTTCCAAATCCACAAAGCACTGACTCTGCTCCTTTTGCTCCCATCGTTCGCCTTCAGAAGGCAGGATGGTGGTTGCAAGGACTTCCAGGGAGCTGGCGTTTGGGATGGGGCAGCCAAAATTTCACGCCCTTGCTTTATGTGGCGTCACAGGCAGTGTAGCCTGGGGTAAAAGGTCCAGGTCATGTTTTAAGTGGCTTGAGGACACCCAGTGAGCTTGTTAAGTAAACGGCAGAGATGAGTCCTTGGCTTCGATCAGGATGTGAGAGGATATACATTTGGTTTTAATATCTGTGTATTTACTGACTTCAGGCAAATTTCGGTGCAGATGACGCTGGAGAGGCTCATGCCCCTGAGCTGTATACTCTCACGTCTCTCCTGACTACTCTTCATGCCGGGAGATGGTAAATTTTATGTTGGTGGTCCCTTGGATGACCAGGGGAAGGTGACACTCTCCTCTTCCTGAGCCTCATACAGCTACCACTGCTATGATCCCCTGTGTCCCTATACCTGAAAGCCTATGAAATATTCCTAAGAAAATTAATTTCCTTAGTGATCTAAGTTACACAGCTGGGTTAGCTGGGTGTTTTACAGTTGAAGGTGATACACTTCAATGTGATTAGCACAGAGAACATTACACTAGAGACATAAGTGACTAGAAAAGCTCTAAAAGTAATTACAGGCTCATTGAATTGCTTATAATAATAAAATGGGCATGACAAGCAAAAGTCTGCCAAAAGCATTCACTGACAGAAAAGTCTGATATTGGCTTCTCTCTAGTGACCATCTTTCTTAGATGTGTGAGACAGTCCCTGGGAGCTGTGCCCATCACCTGGGAATGGCATATGTCCCATGTGGATGGCTTGCCAGAAATGTGAGGCATGAGAAGAGCTTAATATCTTTAAAACTTGTTTTCTTTTCAGGATGTCCTTCCAGTCCATGCACATCTGTGCTGCATTAGTTTTTCACCGTCCTGCTTTATCTGGGACATCGCTGCCAGAAAAACAAGTTTACCCAATTTTTAGCTTCTCATTAAGGCTGAGCCATGGCTTTCACTAAGTGGGAAGTGTTCATGGGTACCCAGCAGCATGTTAGTGAGGGAATGAAGGCTCCAATTTACAATCTGCTACATGTGTGCAATTACCCAGACCACCAACGGTGGGAGAAAAATATTAATCCCCAGACCTTTGTTGGTCCCTCTTTAAAATGGTCACATGCCTTTCCAAGGCCAAGAGCCTCAGGTTTACGTGTCTGTGAGTTTGGAGTAATGGCACATCTGCCAGTATCAAATATCATCCTTAGTCTGTCTTATCTTCCCCCTGTGAAAGCCAGGAGTTTTGAGCCTCTTAGCTCCCCTTCTTGTGAATTTAGGCTTTTGGGAGTGCAAGTGGTGCTTTGATCTTGTACAGGAGCCACTGTGTCCATCCAGGACAATCTGACTCTGCAGTCCTCATGCCAGTAAGTTTCCTGGCTTGCCAGCTTGTACTGGAGAATGGTCCAAAATGAAGATAAACCATGGTCTTTGGAGACTGTGAGGATTAAAATGATGCTGCAGCTGTTTAGCTGCAGCTGCCTAAACAACTCTTGGTCACTGACAGATTTCCAAGAGTAAATCTCAGCTGTGACATGTAAACTCCAAAATGATGGTGCAGCCACCCAAAGCTTTCCTGTGCATGGTAGCAGAGCACCCTCAAGCTTGGCCTTTATTTTTTACTATTCTTGTTGTATCTCTCTTTGATAAAGCTTGCTTAGCTGCAATTTCAGCTGCCTTAGGTCAACCTTTGTTTTTTCAAGCCCTGGTACGAGTGAGTTCAAACAATGATACAGCTTCATCTCTTCTTAGTCTAATTGCCATACTTTTCCAGTTTATTAGTTTCCAAGGGCTGTGCCAAGCTTTTAAAAAAGGTAGGCAGGGGAGCTTCGTCTCCTGCTTACAGCTGGCAGGCTGCCACGACAGGAGGAATATTGCTGGCTGCTCCAGAAAGGGATTAACATGAAGGCATTTTTCCTGACAGTTAATTTTACATATCATAGTCCCCGTGACTAGAGAGAAGCAGGGACATGGGGGCATCCAAAAAAAAACCCTCTGCCTCAATTTATTACTCTGGTATAAAAACATTTAAAGTAATGAATAAAATCCTAAAGCTGTAAATCTGGAGCTTAAAAATTAGGTGTGTAGCGTGACGGAGAACAATTTAAGCCTTTGCCTCTTTGGGAGAGGTGAGACATTTGGACTTCATTTCACAGCCTGATTTTCATTAACCTGCCTTTTAAGAGTCGTGAATGTGAGAAGTTGGGTCCTCTGCTCCCTTACAGTGATTTATGGTGATATTGTCAAACCTCAGCACCCCCGACACAAGAAAAACATAATTTGCTGCCACGCAAATGCAAGACCCCTTGAAATGCCCCGAAATAGCTGGCCTTTATGGAGGCTTTGAGAGGTTTGAATTGGGTCTGGTGGCAGCAAGTTTTAGGCCAGAATATGAAGTTTGGGACCTTCTGGTTCTTCTCTTGTTGTGTTCATGATTTTAAGAGAGCAAGATAAGCAGGTTGTTCATTTACTTTCCTCCAAAATCAGTTTGATATGAGGGTAGTGGATCTGGCCTCTCCTTCCCAGTACACCCTGATTCTTTATCTCATTGATGTTAATTTTTTCCCCCACTATTCCAGGGTGCTATTTCACTTTTTTAAAGATATGCCAACATGCTAATGCAAAATCTACCTTGTTTTTGTGTATTGGATTTTTCCATAAACAACATTCTGAGCATTGCAATCTCTTCCTGAGAGGGAAGAAGACACGGATGGAGAGACACTGGGCTGTGGGTTCTCCTTCCTCCCTGAGGGAGCAAATTCCTGGTTCGAGACACTCAGGGCGCGAAGAGCTGTCTCAGCCCTGCATTTACACCCGTCACGGGCCTTGCACAGCATTTTTCCTGCTCTCTAACCTCTCTGTTGTGTTTCCCCCACAGATTATAACAGGAGAGCTCTACCGCATCCACTACCTGAAGGAGAAATCCCGCTCCTTTATCCAGAACCCCTACGTGGCAGCGCTCTACAAGCAAGTGGGCTGCTTTGTTTTCGGCTGCGCCATCAGCCAGTCCTTCACAGACATTGCCAAAGTGTCCGTCGGGCGCTTGCGGCCACATTTCCTGGCAGTTTGTGACGTGGATTTCTCCGTCATCAACTGTGCCAAGGGAGTTTACATCCAGAACTACACCTGCAGGGGAAACGACAGCAGGGTCCAGGAAGCCAGGTGAGAGCCTGAAGTGGCACTGAAGCGATGAGTTGCTGCCACTAAAGGTGACTCAGGGGTTTTTCTGTCAGCAATAGATGATTCAATCTGAAACTGAGAGAGTGCATGTTTAGATTAGATATTAGGAACAAATTCTTCCCAGTGAGGGTGGTGAGGCACTGGCAAAGGTTGCCCAGGAAACCTGTGGCTGCCCCATCTCTGGAAGTGTTTAAGGCCAGGTTGGATGGAACTTGGAGCAACTCTGACCAGAGCGAGGTGTCCCTGCCCATGGCAGGCAGTTCGAACTAAATGAACTTGAAGGTCCCTTCCAACCCAAACTATTTGGTTATTCTATGAAATGCTGCTTTTTCTCTGAAGGCCATAAATCTGTTTTGCAGTGACCAGCAGTTTCCCTTGGGAAGTGTGGCACTTCGCTGAATAATATTTCTTTTCCTTTCTCTTTACTCCTACACTATTGTTTCCCAGAGCTGTTGCTCAGTGTGGGAATTCACCCTATGAGCTGAGCTCATGGTGAACAGCCCGAGCTATCCTGTGTGGTGGAGCAGAGAGCTTCTCCTTCAGGGAGGCTCCGCCACATAGGCAGGGCTGCTGTGCCTCCCCTTTGAGCTCTCTATCAAATCCATCAGATGCTCAGTTTTGATTTTTCCAGGGGCATATTCCACATGCTGCAATTAAGTGACCGGAGAAGTTGCTCACTTCTTATTTCTTTACGGTTTCCTGGTTATTTGAGGCAAGATGATGAGTTATCAGGTTATCCTGGAAATAACTGCTGTCCCACAAGTAGACCAGGAAGGGACGAACAATGCGAGCATCCTGTCCATCCGTTCGCTTTCTGCCTCATGAGCAAGCAGGGCGGATAACACGGGTTTTATAACCCAAAGGATTGGGGGTTGTGGATCCCTCTGCTTTGGCACCCTCAGTGGAGGCAGGGAAGTCACCGTATTGTATGTAAAATTATAATTTTGAAGCTTTTGCTGGCTGGTTCTTAGCACCTGCTTTGTTTTGCAGGAAATCCTTCTTCTCCGGGCACGCGTCCTTCTCCCTGTACACCATGCTGTATTTAGTGGTAAGTAACCTCACTAAGCTGATTGATCCCCTGTCCCCCTTTCCTGCAGCACTCAGTCCTGTTTCACATCACTAACGGCACTATGAGCATCAGAGGTAGAAAGTTGGTTGAAAAAAAAAGGAGTGAACTGGTGGTTGGGAAGGTCCAGTCTCAGACGTTATTTGGGATGGAAACTCCTGGGGTGATAGCTGAGCTGTGTGCAGCTTTGGGATGTAGCCAAGGTTGCAAATAAATCCAAATTCTACCAAATTTGTGGATGACCTGTGCAATTTTGTTCTCCCTATATTGTGGTTTCCACTGAGGAGAGTTTGGGGCGAGGCAAAATGTTTCAATGGATGGAGGGGGAAGATGTGCAGTTGTGGCTCTGTCAGGGTGTGACGGCCGGTTCTGAAATGTGCCAGTGGAGCAGGTGGAGCAGCCTCTGCCTGCCTGGTTCCGGAGCAGAGGGCTGGGACTTGTTTTTCTTTGTCAGTGAGAAATGGCTCTGCCCTTCCTGTGCCGGGGCTGGGGGCCGGGGTGGCTGCCAAGGTGCTTCCTGCCAGGACTGCAGGAGGTATGCTGCCCACACGGGCTGGACCCACACACGGTGTTTGGGAGGGTCTGGATAGTGATTTGTGTCTGGTTTTCCCTATTTAAAAATTATTTATTTTGTAAAAAATCAGGCAGAAAAAGATTTTTTATTCCTTTTAAGATTTGTGCACCTCCTCCATCCCCTGTGAGCTCAAACTAGCAAGTAGAGAAACAGCACAGCACTGACAAAAACATTAAACATGAGCTTTTATCTATGAGCAGTCCTTCCCCCAATCCATTACCCTTTGGAAAGATAAGTGACCACTGCTCTCTCCTGCCTTTTCAGCCCTGGATGCCCCCTCCCTCTGAGCAATTTCTGTTAACTGAATGACTGAACTTTCCAGGCGGTTGTGGGTGGCATAGTAAATTATTTCTTTGTTTTCCCTCTTACTTTATTTTGTTTTTGGAAAACTTGTGAATTTTTTCAGTAAACATTTTGGCCATTTCCTCCCAGCCATGTTACAATAAGAGCTGCCTTGGTGATGCTTCACAGGAGGCTCAGCCCATCGTAAAACTTTCTGAGCTGAGTTTGGAAACCATCGCTCACACCAGCATTTATTTATTTCTGAGGAGACCTGTGGGCAGTCAGATAAGGCAGCCCTGAGATGCTTTTGAGCCCAGCATCTGGAAACAGCAAGGACTGCCAGTCGCTATTAAGTTGGTGATGGTTTCTCTACCAGGGCTTGACCCTCTTTCTGCAGGGTGCTGGACAAACCTTATTACTTTACCAGTTTCTTTTTCCATGTGTTTTTCTGAAACTCCAGCACTTGTGGAGCAGATGAGAAACAAATTAAAATACAGTGCCTGGGGGGTGCTGGTGGCAGAGAGTGCACTGGAGACCCCAAAACTGCAGAGTACATTCAACATTCCCACAGGGTGCATGGAAAACCTGCTTCAGAGGGTGAGGCTTTGGGGCAGAGAGCTGCCTCTGGTCTTCCTTTGCTGCATTCCCTGTCCCTGTACGGGAGCACTTGAGCTATGTGCACTGAGCAGCCCCTGTCCCACACCTCCAAGTCCAGGACAACCGGCTGCTCCACTTATCCCTTTGCATGGAGGGCCAATCCCTTTACAAATTATTTTATTTTTCATGTTTAACTTGTCCCAAAAGTGTGATAAGGCTGGTAGCAGGCTCTGTCTGACCAGTTGTCCAGTTGCTTTGTGCCCTAAGAAGTTGGGGAAAATTACATCAAGTGTTTGGTTATAAATTGAAGGGAGAAAAAGGTAACTTGTGACAAGACATTGTGATGTGGTGTGTATCAGAGGTGATGAAATTATGATCTTAAGAGTCTTTTAGATAAAGAAAATGAGCTTTAATCATTCATTTCATAAATGATTTTATGATTCTAACATGTCTAGGAACATCCAGATCCTTGATCACTGGCTGAACTTGAATGAAAAATCTCATAGAAAAAGAGAAGCAGAAAATGTCAGACTAGGAGATGTTGATAATACCCAAAAATAATTATTTAAAAAAAAATAAAGAAAAGAAAAAAGAAAAAATGTTACAATAATCCAGAGTGATTTTATTTCATGCAAGATAAACCCTGCTGTCTTGCCCACCTCAGTGAATGAGTTGGGGTTTTTAACCTGCTTAGAAATGTGGAATCCACCATGCCAGTGCCTGCAGGAGGTGAGTTTGATGGATTTCATCAGGGAATCATCTCAATCAAGACCTCACTGGTTCCTAGGAAGTGAAGGCTGTGCTGCAGCAGGTTGCTGCCTACACTTTGGATACCAGGACTTTGCCAGGAGCTTCTGCAGAGTGGGAGTGTTTGTGGGGCTGAGTGTGTCCTGCAGAGGTTTGGCTGATCACTTGTGTCCCAAGTGTGTTCCCGATTGAACAATACTTCATATTTCAAGGATAAGTCACTTCCCGTCTTTCCTGGCGTTGCCTGGCTTCACTCTCAGAGCCCATTCTGAATTAAAATGTTTGCCTCACCTGATGGAGATGGGTGCCAGAAAACTTCAGCCAGTCTGTTAAAAGATATGCAGATTCCCACGCATCCCACAGGGCTTTGCCTGCACCATGGAGCTGGATTTGTCCAGGTATTTTGGGAGCAGTGGGTGAGTGACCATGGCTATCCCATTTCCCAGTCCAGCAGCAGAGTCCTGTATTATCCATGGCCTCCTGGTAATAAAACACCAATAGGTGCCAAGCTCTGGAGGGCTTTGGGGGAAAAGTCCCAGGGAAAGGCACTTGCAACACAGGAAAATCCCCAGGGATTTAGTTCTGAATGCTGAGACTTTAGGGCTAAGTTTCTCGCAGCCTTCTTGTCACCAGGAATACTCAATTAACATCAGGCCTTTGTATAAAAATTTTAAAAGGGGAAATTACACTTGGGTAATCCTCTTTGTCTTAATTTTCCTTGCTTTGTTACTGCTTGGCTGAGTGAGCTGTGATACATATTTATAGTAGGCTGAGGAAAGAGGAGGTAGGGAACAGCTTATTCCAGGCAGCCCTCTGGACCTGACCCACACCTCTTGGTTTTGTTTCTCTGGATGTGGGGGAGTCTGTAGAGAGCAATGGATGCTTTCTGCACCCCTCAAGCATGTGAGACCATAATGCTGATATTTTTTGCAGCATGAAGTTGCCTGGAATCACAGCCAACCACACAGAGGGTGGAGAAAAGCTAAATTTTAATATCAGGAAAACTGAATTAATATCTGTCAGCAATGTTGACTGATTCTGGATAAAATGCAAGTAAACCAGGGCAGCTTGTGTATTTATTGTGTGTTGGTGGGTGAGGCTAGAGACTTCAGATCAGAATGGATTGTGATGTGTTCTACTGATTTAAATGAAAAATCAGAGATGTTGGTTTTGTGAGGGGAGTGTGAGGCTTCTCACTGGAGTTCTTGCTGAAGGGTAAAGAAAGTCTGGTGCTGTTGAGCAATGTTGTGCCCTTGTGAAGGAACCCCTGTGGTGATTGTGGACTTGGAGTCAAGTTTAGTGGTGACCTAAGTAAGCGAATAAACTGGAATCACATCAGAGGCCAAGGCTGAGGTGTCACTGGCATTGCTGAGCTGATGGGGGTATTCCTGATGAGGTGTGAGGATGCTGTATGCTCAGCAAAGGCAGGGAAGAAGCAAACAGCACATGCCTTTTGTGCTGAGAGGTTTTTGCCCATCTCCTGTCCTTCTCTTCTGGCCAGCTTAGTGCTAAAAGCCTCATTCTGTATTCCTTGTCCTCTAGCTGACTTTGTCCAGCCGGGGCAATGTGTTACACCGGGGTGAGTCTGGGTTTGAGAGGTTTTGTCCCTGTACCACTTTGGGTACCACTCTGTTTGCAGATGGGGCTGGAGGTGGAGGTCACTTCAGGTCAGACAGCCAGAAACATGCCCAGCTGTTTCCCAGAAGGAAACTTTAGGTGTGACTAAGGGTCATGGTTGAGGGAGTTCAGCCTTGTGGTGGGAGAGTGTGAATAGGACGGGATTTCTGGATAGCAGAAAACCCCGGGAGGCTGGAGGTGACTCTTTTAAACCGTGTCCTCTGCCAGCTACTCCTCGATGGGTTTGCTCAGTGGTTGTGTGTGGCTGTGGGCTGTCCCCACCAGCTCTGTGGAAGTCCCCTGGCACAAGAAGAGTGATGTGACGTCCCTCAAGCCATCTGCTTTGTGGTAACTCAGCCTCTGCCAGCAGACAGTGGATGGGAACTCCAAATAACTCCTGCTCTGTGTGATCCCATTTCATGTCATTCCATCCACCCCTTCTCCTGTTGATGCTCCTGGTTTTCACTGCCCTGTGATGATCTGTGGTGGAAATAACCCCAGCTGTGGTTTTGTTCCTTCACCCCCTTTCAGGAAGGGTTCCATCCAGCCACTCATTCCCATACAAATCTGGCAGTCCATAGCAAGCAGCACTTCAGATCCGCTCCCAGGTTTAAAAATACACAAAATACCTTCATAAGCAGATTTTCAGATAAATTTCCAGGAACTTCCTATTTCTTGGAAATAGCACTAATTCCTGCTTTAGGGAAATTCTGATCTTTTCAGCCCCTAAGCTCTACTTTCCCTTTTTGATCTTCTCTTATTAGCTGTGTTTTACTTTCATACTGTGGGCAGAGGTGAAGTTTGGAGCACTCTGAGTCTTGCCTTGAAAGTATTTAGGGGATCCTCAGCACCCTGGTGTTTCAGAGCAGTTTCCATTATACTGCATGTTCAAAGTACGTCTGTGGAATATCAGAAGTGTTGTTACCCTCTTTTTCTTTTTCCTTGTGAGTGGGGAAATAAAGAGCAATTTTTCCATTACCTTTATTGTGGCAGTAAAAGGAACTCAGCAAAGATCCTCACACTGGTAGTACAGTGTGTGAGGGTCATCTGTTCCTGTGGGTTTTACTTCTTCAAGATATGCATGTGTGGGTGTGAGTTGAGTGCTGGGGGCTTTGGGTGACACCCAGCATACCCTGTGTGGTGCCACACTGCCTTTGCACTCCTTTTCCAGGGCTAAAGTATGTAGTTAGGCACACAGTTCAGCCCCAAAAGTGTCTGTTTTATTGGGGGTTCAAACCTGGTATTAGCTTTTTATTGCTAATTTTTAACTGATACTTTGCATCCTCACCTCTCAATGACCTGTTTAGTCCAGGCTTGTGGGATGGAATGATTTAAGGAGGTGTCAAGACTGTGCTAAAGTGACAAATGTCAGATTATCTGGCAGCAAATTTCTTTCTTAAGGGGTTTGATGTGACAGAGACACAAGATTAAAACAAGACATCAGGTTTCAAGTCTTCCTGGTAGAACTAAGAGTGATGGTTTGTAATATATAATACTTGGAGCTAACTTTGCTCTTCAGCAGGTACCTGAACCTGAATTTTGCACTGTCACCTGGCCTGAGCTGAGGCTCTTGAACACGAAAATAGAATCCTAGAATGGTTTGGTTTGGAAGGGACCTTAAACATCAACTAATTCCAACCCCTTGCCATGGGCAGGGACACCTTCCACTAGACCAGGTTGCTCAAAGCCTCGTCCACCCTGGACTTGAACACTTCCAGGGATGGGGCACCCACAACTGTGTCATACCTGCACATGTATTCTCAGGGGCAGATCACTGGGTGCACAAATACCATGGCAATGAAAATTATTGTCACAAACTAGAGAACCACCCCAGTGGTCCATGTGCTGGGCTGCATCAGCGTGGGTCTGCTGTGGGATCTGAGAGCTGAAACTCATCCCGTGCATCGTGTGCACACGTTTTCATGGTGTGGGGTGTGCACTGTGGGGACGTGGCTCCGTTCCCAGGCTCAGGCTGGTTTGCACATATATTCCCCAGAATCATAATGTGCATTAGCAAGCACCAAGCTGTTTTGGTATTGCTCTCTTCCATGTTAATTGGCTAACAATTTGGATAATTTGGAGCATCTGCTCCATTCAAATGACATGATGTTTCATTTCTTCTGAAGAGCCCAGTGTGTGTTCTTTCTAAAAAGGGGTAAATACAATGTTTATGCAACAGCCAAATGTACTAAATTGGCCAAAATGATGCTTCCCCCTTATCAGTTTCCCAATTAGTTCTGCTTTTATAGGTAAATGGTGTCATTAAGTTATTTGTGGTTTCAGGGAACGCAGTGAGAGCTTCATTCCCTTCATATCAAGGCAATGCAAAGTGCTCTGGGTGTGTAAAAGGGATCATAAATGGGAATTAAACCCCTTTCCAGTCCTCTGATGTTGCAGAGCCCCTTGAAGCACACCAGGTCTGACTTCTAGTGCTTCATTTAAAAACAGGCAGAAAAGATCTACTTCAGCTGAGCCCATGGGTTGTGGGTCTGAGCTGCAGGAGCTGAGCTGCATTTGCCACACATTTTACACTCTTTGAGAGTCTCTCTGCTCCCCAAGCCTGAAGGCATCCCTCCCTTCCTGTAGCCTTCCTCCTTATGCTCATCTATGAGCAGTGAGTTGCCGTTTTCCTGTCCTCTCTTCCCACCCAGCTTCCCGGTTCCCACAGGAACCAGCCATACCCCTCAACTAAAACGGAAACGGGCCTGAGATAGTCACGACAGGGGTACAATGCCTATTTGACATCATGTCTACATCATCTTTTTGGGTTGGGCCAGGACTTTTCATGTTATTCCCACCCAGTGAGAGAATTCCCATGTTAGAGGATGGCATTGTACACATCACCTGTGGTTGTGGCCGTGTCTGGAAATCCTCAGGACTGGCTCTGAATGTGTGGCATCCTGCACTGATTCCTTTTTTTGCCTCTGAGAGATGCTGTGAGTCCTACATACCCCAAATTTGGGACCTTGCTTCTGTTACATACTAAATAGCAATGGAGAGGAATTTCCTTACTCAGCCCCATGGGATTTTGTGTGGAGGCTGAAGTGGGGCCATGGTGTGAGCCGGGATGCAGGGTTTCCCAATCACCTGATCCTGGCTCACTGAGTAAAGTCTTCACCCATCCTGTCTCCATCCCCTCCATGAGTTAAAATCCTTCCAGCTCCACTCTGCTCTGCACGATGGAGGCCACACATGTGCAAGGAGCTTCCTTCTTCTCTGACAACTCCCCCTCCCTGACCCACAGGACTGTGGGTGCCTCACGGCCAGCCCCACAGAGCAGTTGCTGCTGTATGTGCGTATTTTGGGCAAATTAACACACAACCTTTCTGTTCTCCTCTCTTCCCGCAGTTTTATCTGCAGGCCAGATTCACATGGAAGGGAGCCCGCCTGCTCCGTCCCCTCCTCCAGTTCACCCTCATCATGATGGCGTTTTACACCGGCCTGTCCCGCGTGTCAGACCACAAGCACCACCCCACCGACGTGCTGGCAGGCTTTGCACAGGGAGCCCTGGTGGCTTACTGCGTGGTAAGTGTGGAAAACCAGGGATGCTGGGAGGGCCCTGGGGGAAACAGCAGATGCCTCTGCTATCTCAGGTAACTCCACTTAAAATCCAGGGAAGTGGCAGGGGGCTGCGTTCTCCAGAGGCTCAGTCCAGGCAGATCAGGGTGCTGGGAAGGCATTCAGTCAAGGGAGAGTATTTCCCTCTTGCCCAGCAGCACTGGCTTCTCCAGCTGCTCATTCTCAGTAATAAGCACTGGCTCGTTAGCAAGGCTTTCCACCAAGACCCAAGCAGAGAGTCTGGGGTGATTGGGATTATGGCACTTCCCAATACAGTCCATGCAGAAGCTGTTCCTGGGCACAGGAGCTGTGTCTGCCCGATAAGGGGAGGCAGACTGCCTTGATGGATGGTGGGTTTTCATTGAGGAAAAGGGCTCGTGAGAAACTGGCAAACAAAAGCTGTACCCACTTGTCTTCAGCTGCTGGGCTTGTTCTCGTGCCACTTGTTTTCCAAAGGATGACCTGATTGCACAGCCCCGTAACTCAAAGTGACACATGAAGATGTTTAAAGCTGCCAGGATGGGGAGCACCAGATCAGGCAGCTGCCTCAGATAGACACAAAGGAGCTGGGAGTTGTGGTAGTTTCTGTGTCTGTACAAGCTCCTGAAAGCAAGATTTTAACAGCTTACCACTTTTTAAGTTAGTTTTTTTAAGTTTGTTTTTAGCTGATCTAAAAGTAAGGCAGCCTCGGAGACAAGGAGTTAAGTTCACTAACGTTACATTTTGCAAGGAGAGAGAATAGGTTATTTATGTACTTCCCACTCATTGATAATATTCCAAAGCCGAAATAAAAATGCCATTGTTGGGAAGTTTTTATGAAGTATTATTAACTTTCTGAGCAGTAGCTGTTGGGTTTTCCCATTGCTTGATGCTGGTGTCCCATGCGGGGCCAGCAAATCCAGAGCGGGAAGTGAGAGAAGTGTGTGTGTTTTTATGCTTGAGAAGTGGGTTAACAGCATTATATAAGGGGAGTAGGGACCAGCCAATCCATCTCTGGATCCCAGCAGCAGTTTCAGAAAGACAATAGCTCTCCAGATGCTCGGGATGGGTGTCCGGCTGCTTCCTGGCTGGGAAAAGCAGCAAGCCTGGCTGTCCCCTCCCAGCCCTCCGGCAGCTGGAAGCTGTGCTGGGAAGGGGAGGCTGTGGTGGTGCTGGGTTAGTTTTCCTGTGTCGAGGTAAACCGACATAGGAAGCAGCTGCCTGGAGCTTCCCAGGCAGGCTCTGGTTTTTCTGCGAGCCTGGGGCAACCTGTGTTGCTCTCGCAGCCAGCCCGTGGAAGGGGCAGTTGTCTCCAAGCCCTTTGCAGGCATAGCTCAGTGACTTGGAATGTCTCAGGCTGCAGCTTAGGACTCAGGACAGGGTTTAAACCCAACCCTTGTCCCATTTCATCAGCTTTCAAGGAACCATCAGGTATATTGCTGTTCTCCAAAACCTGGCTTTGCTAGTGGGGCCCTTTGCCTAGGAGGGGCTGGCAGACTTTTGTCCATCTTGGGGGGTGATAGCAAGGGACGAGAGGAAGACTCATCCTGGCACACCCTGGAGATTGCATTGAATGAGTAGGTTAGCAGCTTTTTGCTAAAATTATTGGTATGGTGGTTCTTGCCCAAGTCTCATGTCCGGGCTTCTGAAGCAGAGGGAAAAACCCAGAGACTCATCACCTCCAACCCTAGGTGCTTTCAGCCAACCCCTCCCCAGCAAAGCCCTCAGGAGTCCACTCTGGTGATAGTCAAGAGCTGTTAAAACACCACAGTTATCAGGCCATAATTTTCAGAAGAAACCAATTGTGGATTTCATCTCTGAAGGCTGCCAGAGCTTAAATCCAGGTCGTGCTGCAGCAGACACGTTTGTCTTTCAGTGCCTGAAATAACAAGCAGAAGACATTAATGTCAAGCACTTCCAGCTGATGAAACATTCAGACTTGGATCCAGGGTGAAATACGATGAGGATTTCTTAAATAGAAATAGTTTTTATATGCTTGCTATGTGTTGTGTAGTTTATGTCTCATCTGAGGGTGAGAGAAAAGGGGGATGTTGGAAGGACTTGCTCCCGGTGTTGCTCTGGTTAGCTTAGATGAGTTGTTTTAACCTCTCAGTATATGATTAAAAATTTCTTCAATATAATGAAAAGTAATAGGAATTGTTAAGTTGAAACATAAGATATTGGCCTACTTGTATAAAATGCTCTCAGTCTTCTCCTGTCAAGTTTTCTTTATGGGTGGAGAGCACCTTCTACAGGAAATGGAGCTAATCCAAGTGAAAAACTTCACACGTTTATTAGTCCTTTCTTGTGTTAAACAGTTCAAGCATTAGGAGGATTTAACACACTTTTAACCCCCAAAGATCACGTTTCATGATTCCTATAAATGTTTATATAACCTCCAGCCATGTTAAAGTGAAATACAGTTTAAAAAGAAATGAAACCTCCTAACTAGTCTCTGAATGAAACCCTGAAAAGCAGCTCAGTAAAAGCTAAAATACCCAGGATGACACTCCACCATAACTCATTCCTGTCCAAAATAAGGACCAGACTCGGTGCAATCCCCATATGCTTCTTGCACTCAGCAATCTCCTCCCATAAATTGATTTGTCATGGCTATCTTGGTGCAGAAGTTCGACATCTTTTTGATTGAATCCAGTTCTCCAAGGTGGACAAGTATTTGAGACGGCATCAGAAGTGCACCAAACCAGCCAAATGGGGGGGTTAGAGTTATTAACAATCCAAAAGAAACCCAGAGCCAGAGCAGTTCAACATGCTTTTACACCATGGTGCTGCAGCAAGAGGCCAGACTGCAGCTTGTGATCCTTGGTGAGGTCAGCTGGATCCTGTTATTTAACCAAAGGTACAAATACTGCCACTTGGATGCCCTGTAAACAACTTTATCATCTCTGTTATACAATTAGACAGCCAGACACCAGCACATACACTAAAAAAAGAACTGTTTTGTAAATCATCTCCTTCTCTGCTTTTCCACAAAGCAATAAAAGCCAAGCAACAACAGCTCAGCTTCCTGCATTCCCAGTTACAATTGTAGGAGTAAATTGCTGCTTACAACAGGTTTGCTGTCTGTTCAGCTTGGTGCCTTATCTGCTGATAGGGACTTGCCAAAGTTATTTCCAAGGACAACTAGACCTGCTGCCCAGGACTTTGGGTAGCTAGAAAATGTGGAGATGCAGGTGGGGAAAACCTTTGCTTCCTCCCTGTGTTACCCAGCCTGGAAGTAGTAATCTAATATTATTCTTTGAGCATCTTGGAATTATTTTTTCACCTGATTTATCTGGTTGCTTAAATGTTGCATTAGAGTACTGTGGGAGAAAACACAAATGTACTGCTAATTCCTGTGGCCATGTGCTGCTCATCCTGGGACTTCAGCTTAGCAAACCCACAGCTCGGTCCAGATTATCAGGGCTTAAGGATGTCCGAGATGAGTTGGCCAATTTGGGCTGGCAGAGGCAGTTGGTGGCAGGACGGAAGCTTGAGGCTTTGGTGCCAGGTAACAAAAAGATGAGTCCTTGCCACTTCTCACACCGTCCAGAGGATCTGTGCTGTCTGACTCTTTTCCCTTCTGGCACAGGTCTGAGCTCTGGCAAGGGTGAAAGTGCCCCGGTCCTGGAGGACTGATAAGCTTTGTGCGGTGGCTGCCAAAAGAGGATGTGGAAGTTTCCTCCCAGCATTTTGTTTCTTATTGTGTTGCTACCTTCCGAAATTGCCGAGCTTTTTCACATCCTGGAGAGGGCTTACATCACGGGATATTTAGGAAGAAGTAGTCAGGAATAACTCCTCCGCTCCTTAGCGTTTGGCTTCAGGACCAAACCTTGGGGGGGGCATGAGGAGCATCACTCACCATTGACTCATTGCTGATAACTTCTAACACAGGTTTGATTTGAAAGCTTTTAATTGCCTACCCGATATCTGGCTGAATGAATTGTTTCACACTGAGTCCATCCCTGAAATCACACACATGAGTCAGGACAGCCCTTTGGAGACCTTTGTAATTTTATTGGAGTGCAGGTCGTGTATCTGTTTCCTGGCTTTTCAACCCGTTCAGCAGAGGTTTGGGTGTTGCACTCAGTGATTACGCAGTGAGAAATGAAATTGTTCTGTCATATTTTTACCCTGTTTTGAGAGGCCTGAGCCTTTTTCTGCACAGTACAGAAAGGTGGTAGCAGGCACTTGGGATTTCACAGCTACTGGTGTTACAGGCAGGCATTCAATAGCACAAAAAAGAGCTACTTTTGCAGCTTAGGGATTTGTATATACTCTGGAAACTAACTTTTCAAACGAAGCATCACTCAGTGTGGCTAAGCTTGTCTTTTCCACTTACTTCTACAGGTGTTCTACGTCTCAGATCTCTTCAAGCCCAAGACAAAGACTTGCCTGCCTCCACCGCCCATCCGGAAGGAGATCCTTTCACCTGTGGACATCATTGAGAGGAATAACCATCACAACATGGTGTAGAACTTCGAGAAACCGGATGGGTGTTGTATTTTATTTTAAACTTTTTTTTTTTTGCAAAAAAAATGACTGCTGACAGCAACTACCTGCTGCTCTCAAATCTCATCAGACAGTAGAATGTAGGGAGAGACTTTCTTGCCCGACCAGTAAAGTCTTACTCTGTGGTCTTTTCAACTTGCGACATTTGGATGAAAGGGGTGGTGGTGGTCAACTAAGGCAAAGGCAACAATGAGAAAGAAAAAAACCACAAAACACAAAAGCCGAACAAACAAAGAGAGGTGCCGGAGTTCTGGATGTGCAATTGGTTTGAGTGTTCATGTTGTAGTGAACGCCAAATTGTTCATAGCCCAATGAACACTAAGGGGTTTTCGGAAAGCTGGCCATCCTAGGTTTTTTCTTACTATGAAGATTTCCAATGCTTGCGAGAAAAAAACCAACTCATGACTAAATTGTATAGCACTATATGCAAGCAACAGCACTGAGTCAAGATCTGGGGTTGGTTTATAAGAGTTGCTTTTTTCTCCTTTTGATCCTAGCTTATTTTTGCCTCCTCTGTTCCATACTGTGACTTAATTTAGAAGAAGCTTGCCCAGTCCAAGATCTCCGAAGGGTCTCTGTTCTCTCTGTTCACACTACATGCCTTTAACGAGCGGCCCTGAGACGCGCAGTGAGGCTGGAGAACTCCCTCCTCCGCGCAGAGAAGCCACATTTCTTCCTCTCCGCTCGCTCCCTGGTGAGGGTTCATCCTGTCTGAGCCCCCAACGTGGCCCTTCACGAAAAGAGCATCCTCCACTTCCCAGCCATCCCCCTCCCTCAAAAAATCACGGCAGATATTCTGTGTGCCCACGGGAGCTGGCGGTTTGCAAGTGGGTAGCGGCGGCTCTGCCGAAGACTCGTTCGCACTACGACCTCGGGGCTGAGTCCTGGGGAAACTTTTATTCTGCAGTTTTGGGACGGGCTGCTGGGCGGCACGTCCTGGCCTGGGTGTCAGTCGGTTTGTGCATCCCCTCCTCCTCCTCTTCCTCCCTTGGGCACCCCGGTGTGCACCATGGCAGGTACCAGGTCCTGTGCTCCGCTGGGTCACGCTGGTGGTAAATCAGTTGTGCCGATACCGAGTGTGATGACTAATTTTTTTTTTGCCCAGAAACCACAGGTTCTTGGTTTGCAGCCCTTTCACCAAGCACGTTTGCAAAGGGATCCCACAAAACATGCAGAACGGCCATTTGCACATCCTTCTTACAGAATCCGTCCTATCATTTCAACTTATAGCAAGCTATGATTTTTTTTATATTATAAATATTATATAAATAATGTATAAAACCTTAAAAATTAACTATGTAAAATATTATTTCTGAAACAATTTTAGATATATCCACTATGACTATAAACTGTGTCCTGACCTGTGTTATTTACATTTTGCTGCTTAAAAAAGCATTGAATTAATTTTTTTATAGTCGACTAAAATATTGTAGGTCTGTGGTAGTAATATTTTAATGAAAATAACTACAATTAGAGACACTTGTATAAAAAATCATATTAAATTGTCTGTATTTTTGTAATGTTCCATTTTGTAAAGAGAAGAATATTCAAAGACTTTTGTAGAATACAAAACTGAAGTTTGTATCTGCGAAATTATTGCTGTATAAATGTGCTTTTTAAATAAAAGCTCATAACACAACTAAACATACTGGTGCAAGTTGTGTTCTGCCTTTGGGTTGCCCTTTCCTTGCCAGAGAAATAAGGTCCCTGCCCAGTGGGACAGCTGGAGTTGTGATGTGGATGTTGGATGACACTTGGGGATGTGGTGGTTCAGGAGGGCATCTAGATAAAAAGGACTTGATGCCGCTTTCAGTGGGCACTTGAGAAGGTTCCACCAGTTCCTGGCTGGGGACACTCACAGGTTTTTGCATTGATCTGTTCTTTGGTATGCCTGGTCTTAAAGCAAATCTCATTTTATTGAGGGCACCTTTAGCAATGTTAATTTAGAGAAATTAACAGCTGCTGGCTGTCCTAGACAGCCCCTATCTAGGAGGGCTCCCAGCTACTCTCTGCACAAACACCTTTTCCATAAAAAACCAGACATGTCACAGCTGAATAAAAAAACCTGCAGCTTGCTGGGTTGCAAGTGTGGGTGGAAGGGGAAAAGAAGAAAAAGAAAATGCCACAACAACATGTTCTCAGAAAGGCACATGTGCACAGCATACGAGGCAGCCTTGATTTTATTTTTTTTATTATTATTATTTTCCTCTTCCTACAGAAGCAAATGAACTTCTTGGTGGTGACACACGGTCAGAGCTGCGTTTCGACCACTCCTTGGGTGAACCGCATCAGCGAGATAACACAGCACAGAAATAATATGCAAGAATGCATGACAGGAAGTGAATACCACATCAAACTGCAAATAAAGAGCAGGTGGAAATTAAGCCAGCAGAACTCAGCTAGCACTTGCTATTATTATCCTAATTAGAAGTAATATTTTATTACACGTGGAAAAAATTTGTAAACCCTCACCTGTCCTAAATGCAAAGAGAGTTTTCATGGTGCCACGTGTGACTTGAGTGTAAAAGTGTTTGGGGGTTGAGCAGGTTGTAGAGGTTAGACATCAGCTTTAGGGCAATGGGTGCTGAGGACAGACTCTTAATCTCCAGTTTATCTCCAAAATATGCTGCCTGGGTCTAACTAATCCACGTGGGAGGAGGAAACACTGCCATGTCTGCCTGTGCCTGGCAGGAGCCTGGCTCTGTGGAGCCCTTCATGTGCAGAGCTGGCTCCAGTGCAGCAAACCCTGGGCTGAGTAAAGTGTTGGCTTGCATCTTAACCCCAGCTACTTGGAAAAAAACAGGAATACAGATGTCTGGGTGAAAGAGGAGGGCTCAGAGAAGTGTCAGAGGGGAAACAGCACAGGAGGTGATAAGAGTCAGGGCAGGGCTGTGGGGCCGGTAAGTCATGAGACCTCACTCAGGATGTGTGGGTCATCTTGGGCAGAGGGAGAAAAGGCCATGGATAAATGTATAGAAGGCAACAGGCTTGAATACTATAGCATGGGGCTGAGCATCAGCAGTGCCAAGTCCTATTTCTGGCTGAGCGATGGTCGTTTCCTCCTCTGCTTCCTGTCCGCCTGTCAAGTGCTGTCCGATTCCATCCGATCCTGGGAGGGTGACAGCAGCTTCGCACGGCAGCACGTGCTGGGTGGGTGAGAGCAGCTTTGGTGGGGGTCACCCCTATTGACTGGTTGGGAATTAAATGAAGTGATAATTACTGGAGGCATGGGTGGGAGAAGGTGATATGTGGTGTCAGAGTCCATGGAGACCTTTCTGGGCTAGCAAAGCACAGAGCAATGTTTTGGTGCTACTGAAGGAAATGAGCACTGATTTTAAATGAGTATTTAAATGAAACTCCACAGAGAAGTGAAAGCCAAAGGAGCAGAGGTGTAGGTACCTCAAGCCTTAAGCACAGCGACAGGGCGTATCTATTGCCATCGCTTCCTGAGGGGCAGGAAGGAAGTGCAAGAGAAATGAGTGAAATGGAAAAGAAAACAAACCCAAACCCATACGAGCACTTGGATCCTGAGGCAACCACTTCTGCAGTGTCTGCAGGTGCATCTGGTGCTTGCACCTTGCACTGCTGTGGTGTTTGGTCCTTCCTGCTGGGATGCTGAGCAGCCGGGAGACTTTGGGGTTTGCATGCTGCAGCTCTCTGCAGTGATCCTGACAAGGCAGATGGATGAACAAACTCAGATGTGTTCATGCAAACAAGACCTGTTGCTGGAGCCTGAGGCTGGATGCTGGTTGTGGCCTTTAGTGCTGCAAAACCTGGGCTCTGCTGATGCTGATGCTAATCGGAGGTTGTGGAGCACCCAGCCGTCTGCCTTTGATGCTGGGGCCTGGCTGGCAGATCCTTTCTGCACAAGGGGACATTCTGGTCAAACCTGTCTTTTTTTGCACAGAGACCGGTTCAACGTGTTTTCAAAGGCAGGGATTCATGCATGCACCTGACTGCCATGGGAGCAGGTCCTTTGTTCCAGGGTAAGAAGGGTTTACGCAAGCCCTAGGTTCGGCCATGTCTCGGTGTACCTAAACAGCTTCACTCAGCAAGAATGCTTGGCAGCCTTCAGAGGCTGAAGCTGTTGTACTTCTGCTCAATGATTTTCGGATATGAAGTTCTCAATCAAGGGAGGGGGAGGAAAGAGATTCATCCCGCAAGCAGAGACCTGTTTTCTCATGCTCCAAGCCTGCTTGTTTTGGGTGTCCGAAGGTTTCACCCAGCTGTTTGTAAAGATGAAACCAGCATTCAGCCATGGAGACAGAGGACAGGTTGGGCTGAGGTCCTGCTGCACCAGAGGGCTGATGTCAAGCCCATATCCATGGCTGGGGTGAAGCATGACTATCCCTGGAGTCAGCACCCCACTTCAATTGCATTTCTCCCCCCATTGTCCCTTTCCTTTGACACACCCTCTGCCTTCATCCACTGTTCTATTCTCAAAAGGCAAGCGATTCCTGCCTTGTGTTTTCCTCTGGAGACCAGATCAGAGGTTCAGATTTTTATGAATGAAGTGAATCACTTCCCTCCTGGCTTCTGTAAACATGGTCCCTATACCTGCCCACAGATAGGACCTACTGTCCCTTCCCTTCAGACTTTTCTACCCTTGTTCCCTGGGTGCCAGGTGATGCTTCTGACACAGCCCTGATGGCCAACTGCTTGTCTTACCAAGCTACATCACAGCTGAACAGAAGCTGTCACCTTCACTGAAGAAAGAGAAGGCAGAAAACAACCTCCTGTTGACTCAGCGAGAGGAAAAAGACTCACAAACAAACCCCAAAACCCAACAACTTTCAATTATCACCTTTGCACGCCACCCCCACTGGCACCAGCCGGCACAGGAGTGCCTGCGTTAGCTTGTCCTGAGTTATAATTTCCTCAGGGCACAGACTACACCTATGTGTGTGTTTGGGTAATAATGATCCAACTGGTTGTGTTGAGTCCCTGCCTCATCCTATCTGTAGCTAGAAGGGAGCGAAGTCACCGGGAACATCTCCCAGTTTCCTTAGAAAGTCTTGTTCTACGAGTTCCTGCCCTGCTCTAGAGCTGCCGACTGCCACCGCAGCGGTAGCTTGCAGGCAACGCTGCTTTTAATACATAGTGGTGTGGCCTTGTGCAGCATTTAATTTTTGTCTTTAACCCAGAAAATAACCATCTTTGCTTCTGTTTTGGTTTTTTGTTTGTTTGGTTTTTTTTGTTTTTTGGGGTTGTTTTGTTTTGTTTGTTTTGTTTTGTTTTGTTTGTTGTTGTTGTTGTTGGTTTTTTTATTATTATTTTTTCTCTCTCTCTCATCAGGTAACTGTGGACTGTGTTTCGGGACTCGTGAAGTGTGAGGCTGCCAGACAATTCAGTGCTGGTGGCAAAGGCATCAGCATCTGCGGTGTCTGAAGGCATGAACTCTGCAGGGTTTGATCTCACTTTATGTGAAGGGTTCATAACCAGCAGGAACAATGGGCTATTATTTAAGAAAAACACCTTTTAGTGTTTCCACGTGTCAGCAGAAAGTTGAGAAACAGAACCACCAAAACACCAAACTGTGTGTACACACACAGCTATGGATGGGAGAAATGGGAATTGTGGGGAATTCAGCCTGCTCCTGAAATCTTTGAAGTGATTCAAAACACACCAAAACTTGAAATAATGTGACTTCTCTTTCCCACCTGAAAAATTAATACATTGAAACAAAGCCATCACTTCGTTTGTACAGGAACTGGTGTGAAAATCTTGGCTTTCCCATCACACTTTGACATCTCCATTTCCAGGTGTGCGGTGTGACTGCATGCAAGCTGAGGTCGGCCTGAGATATAAATTAAATAAAGGAGCATTTAATTCTTGCTAGGCTGCTCTTTCCCCTGGAGAAACACCGTGAATGGAACAGAAAGAAAAGTGCTGTTTTAATAAGGAACTCTGAAAGAAAATAAAATCTAAAAAGAAAATAAAATCTAAAAAAGAAAAGAAACCCTCTTTTATTCAAAGGAGGAAGGGAGCCAGATCTCCCATGAGCACCATCATTTCAAAGGGACCTGCCTTCTGCACAAGTGCATAATTTGCTTATTTTCAAAGAAATTTTAGTGATGTTGAAGGCAAATGAGTAACATTGTTCCAGCCTCCCAGGGCTTGTCTGAACAAGAAAAGTTGTTAATGTTTATTATGAGGTAAAATTTTAATCCATTTCATTAAACTGTGTAGATATTCTTAGTTTAGTTTTAAGCAGGATTAGTCCTGTTTACCTCAAGTCAAGTAAGCACAAGTATAACGTCAACTGATATAAGCCTTGCTTAAATTAAAGGAAAAACAGCTACCATGACTTAGGGGAACGAGGAAAAAGCCCACTGAAGCTTTTATTTAAAACAAAAAAATTGGGATTTTTTTTTCCTTTACAAGGTATTTCTTTCAATAGGAAAACAATAAAACCCAGAAAAAGTCTATGAAAGTTTTGCTTGTAAACGATGAGACAATTGCAGCTGAAAAAACACTGCTTAATTCTGGAGAGGTAATTCTTTTCAGCAGACCCAACCTAAGAGTTGCCTTGAATGGATATGGTGCAAATCTGGGCCTGTTAGATATGGCATTTCCAATTCACCTGCCTCTGAGAGTCACCAACAGTGACCATCAACAAAGTATTTAATGCTGAGGCTGGTGGGATGCTCCAGCCCTTGCTCAGAAATCATCCAGCAGCTCTTAGCTGCCTATGGCCAAGGTATTGCAAGTACTTTAGGAAGACATCCAGGCTTGATGTGAAGTTGATGGATTAAATTGGATTTACCACATCCCTTGGCCAGCTGTCCCACCAGCTCATTGGCCTCACTGTTAAAAATATGTTAATACTTCCCTTGGTTTTCATTAATAACTGCTTCTGCATTCCCATGCCCCATATCCTTTTCCTTTTATTTATCAAAAAAAGCTTTTTCTTATTAAATTGAGCCATTTTCCCAGAGCTGAATCTCCTGATTAACTTTTCATGGGGTTTTCCTCAAAAATAATGCTTTTAGGTTTAAAATTTGCTCAGGCTTCTGCTTCTCCTACAAGAACAGAAGAAAGGCTACAAGTTCTCACAAAATCAGTGGGGAAGGGACCAGCTGGGGACCAATTTTCCTTTGCACAAGCAATTAGACAGAAGCACCTTCTGCTTGTAGGTCAGATTTAATCTGGTGCTCTCCTAAAGGAGAGATTCCTTATCAGGTCTTAACCCCTCCACCTTCCAGACCCTGGGAGAATAGAGGCTTGACAGCATTTGCCCTGCTTCAAGCTTTCTTCAGTCAGACATCTTATCTGCTAGACCTCAGGGTACTTCTGAACAGCAGATAACCCTCTCCATGGGGTTGTCTGTAGCTGCAGAAGAGGCCCCTTTTCAAAATGAACATTAGTGACTTCCAAACCAATGTGTAAGATGCATTTCATCAAGCAACATTGAAGGTGGGCATCATTTCCAAGCTTCTGAGCAGTGTGAAAAATTCCTTTATACTTGGCTTAAATCAGGTATGACACTGCTAGGCAAGTGAACTGGGCCACCATGAGCCAGGGAACATACAGCAAAAGTCTTAGAGGTTTGGAGGCGACTCCATGGGGTGATGTGAAGCTGAAGGCTTAAATCTTGTAAAGATGATTTTGTCATGGATTGACCTGTGCCTTAAAACTCACACAGCACAGGGATCTATAATGATTTCAGCTTTCTAAAGGAGCTACAAAGGAACTGGAAGTTACCTCTATGCTAAATTCTTGCACTGCAGCTCGTATACCAGCAGAGCCAGAGCAAAGCTGACTGCAGATGAGACCTTGCTGAGGGCACAGAGCAGCAGTGAGGATTGATAGAGGATGGGGAATAATTGCACAGACACCAGCGAACCCAGGCTGAACAAAAGGCTGCAGAAGACTTTCCACCCACCCCATGCTAATAGGCTGGAGGGGTATTAGCAGGGTTAGGCAGAGAGTTACATCTTCAGTCTTATTTATTATGGACAAAATATTCAAATAGCTGTGTGCCTGCTCCCTGTCTGAACTGGCACTGAAAATAAGAAGACAATTGCCTGGCTAAGCTCTTGGAGGAAGATTTGAATAGAGAAGGCAGGTTTACTGGAGGCATTAAGCCATGCATGTCTTATCTTGCAGTGAAGGGAGCCTTTCTGCAGAAGCAGCCGGGTTAGGCACCGAGCAGGTGGATTAACTGTTCAGAGGAAAGAGCATGGAAAACAGCTTTCTTGCAGAGCAGGTCTCCGTATAAATAAGAACAGGCAGCATGGATTAGTGCTTAAGCTAATGAACCACCGTCAGACCTCACTGGGAGAAGATATTAGCACATAGCGGTACAACCTTCGACAGGCTGGCACCTCTGCAAGGAGCCAGAGGCTCTGGGAGAGAACAGGATGCCTGTAGCCAACCTCCCAAAATACACATTGTGCTTTAATGGAAACCTAACACAAACATTTCCAGCACTGGACCTGTAATGAGCTTCCAGTTTGCCTCAGGACGTTTTCTCCCAATTTGGTTATATTTACGAGCAGCTATTTTTGTTTAAGTATAGAAGAGGGGAGGGTGTTGGAAATAGCCTGGAAAGAGCTTCGTTTGCCCATGCACCCATTGCTGCAGTGGGGAAAGGGCAACCTTTTGGGGTGATTCACTTCCATTTATCAGCTGCTGTGCTTTATTTTTTGTTATGAGGGAAAATATATACATTTTTGCAGATAAAAGCAAGGTAATCAAGGAGTTTATTAAATAGAAAATGAGCTTAAGAACAAAGAGAGGCAAAACTAAGGTGCCAAGGTGAACAGGAGTGGAGTGAGGTTGGGGCATGGAGGTGGGTTTGGCTGTAAAGCAGTCACCCTGCTCCACCCATGGAAAACCTTTCATGGGTGGGTTTAGGTTCTCCAGGAAACTGGCGAGGTTGTCAGGAGTCAGAAAGGAAGTGTATCCTCAAGAGACATCCGTATGGTATTTCCCCCTATCTACACTATCAGCCAAGGTAGGTAACCTTATGAAGAGGAAGCCAATCTGCTGGTATTTCTAGTCACCAAAATTGCTTGGGGTTTCTCCTTGCCATTCCTCACTTTATTAAGGTAGCTTTGAATCTGGGGTTTTCCCTTGTGAAATTCCAATATTTTACTGCATGTTTTCCTTTGAATCGAGTCAGAAAATCAAAATATTAATTTTGATTTTTTTTTCCCCCCATGGAATGGGAAATTCCAAACAATCCCCATTAGAAAATGTTAAACATTTTTGTGCAAATCTCTTTGCCCCTCTACAGCGCAGCCCCATATAGCTGCAGGCACTAAGCACTGAAGAAGCGCCCTTGACTCCAACATCACTTAAAATATCAAAGCACTCAAGGCACACATTTTTCTTTTCTTAAATGCTTCAAGACATGCTACAAGGAGGAACAGAAGATTAATTATTTTGAAGTGCAGTAGCAAGGCTTGTTCTTTGCCAGCCCACTGGCTGGGGTAGAAGCGTGGTGAGCTCGCGTTCACCGAGACAGCAGCTGTGCAAGTGCATTTGCTTACCATCCTGCGAGATATTGCCTGGAGCCGCGCTCCAGAGCTCAGGAAAACTTGGTCCTCCTGGCATAGCTGCCGGGTTTCTCAGCAGAGATTACCTGTCTCCTTCCACACACACACCCCGCCCCGAGCTGTGCTAATCGCTCCTAAGGCTTTAGAGGACGCTTAGAAATGGTGAGGCCATCACTGTGTTAAAGCCTCCGGGGAAGGTGATATTTGTTGTAACGATCCATTTCCTCTCCCTAGAGCAATGCAGGGAGGCAAAGTGGGAGCTAATATGCCAACAATAATGAAGTGATGAGGGTTAAAATGACTCCAGTAATACAAGTCGCCCAGCTCCGGTTTCACATCAGTTTGCTGAGTGGCATCTGCCAAGCATCTAAAGGTCTCTGTGAATCCCGGCCTCTGTCAGGTTATTTAGGCGCTCTGCTCCTGCAAATTTTATCAGGAGCTACTGCTAACTGGAAACAGGGGATTTAAATAACCTTTTATGTACGGACCCCAAGTCCTGAGAGTCCTGCACAGAGTCCTGCACACTTCACCCATATTCTACTGTCACAAATAGCATAAGTCATATAATAATGCTTAATCTGCATAAGCTCATCATAATTAGATAAAAGTCAAGTGAAACATTCTTCACCTTCTGTAAATAACTCACGCCAGAATCAGAATAAGTGCCAGCAGAAAGAGCATGTTCTTACAGCAACGGGATTTCCAGGAATGCTGCTTTCCTTACCGAAAAAATCTGTCCGAATGCGTGGCATTTGAGCAAACGGGCTAAGCCAAAGTAAGAACTAACTGCGGGGCTCGGCAGCACATGTTTCACATTAAGGAGCTGTTTGAGGGGCCTATGTGGCTTAGTGGATAAATCATCAGGTTTGTCCCCTTGCAGCTCACAAGTGCAGAATAGCCTGTGGTCCTAAGGAGAAAAAAACTCAGCCTAAGCTCGATCGTTTCCATCACAGAGGTTCTGCTCTGGTGTGAAACAGGCCGGGTCTGTGGGCTGGACCTGTGGGAAACTCCAGCCCTACCTTATGCGGACCTTGGGGGCAGCTGTAGAATGTGACGGACCCACTCCAGCCATCCACAGCCTCTCCACGGGTCTCCTCTATCCACAACCTCGGTAGCAAGCAGCAACATGGGAAAAGCAATGAAAACTGATGGAACACAAATCCGAGGATCTGGCACACAAAGAGCAAGAGACAAAGACTACAATAGTCTTTGAATATCTGCGAAGGATACCAGCCAGGAGCCAGTTTGGCTACAGGGGGACAGCTGGAAGCTAAGGACAGATGATCCCGATCTTACCCAGCAGCTAAGTGGATTTCCAACCACCGTTTTCACAGAAAGAAGCTGAATGATCAGGTTAATTTTCTTGGGTGGGAAAGAACTGCTAAAAGCCTTTAATAGCTCCTGCTCAGGCGATCGTGATTATAAGCAGGTGGGAGGAAGCCCAGCCTGATGTATGAGATGCCAGCCTTGAACGTGGTAAACAAGGACAGGGGAATATTTGTTTTGACAGCAAGCTTAGTACACAGGAAACATCAAGCAATAAGAGGGACGACTCTGTACAGGAGTTCCCAGTCCTATATTTAAGAGCAAATCAAACTAAAGGGAGGACCCTGCAAATTATAGACATCTACAAATAACCCCAGACCTTTTGTCTCAGCTGTGGGAAGATCCTGAGGACACTGATAACAGAGACTACGTTGCACAACTTTCGGAAAGAGGGGGCCTGGTAGTGTGTCCACTCTGCCCAGGATCTTGGCTCCAGCTCTGGTTACAGGCTGCAGGGGAAGGTGGAGAAAGCCCAGGAGAGGATAATTATGGAACAACCTGTTGATGGAGGAAGTGGCTTCCCAACCTGTCTTTATTTAAGGCTTGAGTTCTGCTCAAAAGCAGGAAGATTTATAGCCTTCCCCATGGTTATGTTGTTTTCTCCTTCTGGCCAGATTATTTTAATAAATGAGAGGCAGGAAAAAAACTGCTGAAAAGCAAAGCCCCTACAGCAATGTTGTGTCACATCATTAAATAAGGACACTTTTTACTTAAGAGGAGTTGTTTGACCCATAATTACAGCTGTACTCCCATTTGGAAAATGGCTTTCAGTCTATAGGGACTTCTGTAATTTTAACAGGATGCAACATTCGAATCCTCACCCTCCGTTTTCAAGGGCAGCATAAGGTATAATGTTAAATAGTAGCTGTTTTTCAGACTGGAAGGGGCTCTTCATTGCTGTTATACAGAAAGCCTTTTACTGAAATTAAATACTCTCTGTAAATGTCAAATAGCATTGGGTTCTCATTCCTGAGGTCTGAACACAATTTGCTGTGGCAAAACATAAGCTGAAAACTAACCCAGCTTGTATGACACAATGAGTATCAACTGGGAATTTCCAAATACCAGCATCACTGGGGCAGCTGGAGCTGTGTAGATTACCAAAGGTGAAGGTATTGCAGTGTCCTGAAACGTGGGTTAACTTGCAATACTTACTGTCCCCCAAGACTGGCTTGGGCATAGCAAGAATGCAATGGCATGTTTAAACATGTTGTCTCATCACCATTTTGATCTAAACCAGTTACGAATCTATAAATCATCTCCGAGGTCAGCAGGCAGTTTCTTTGGTGATAATAATAATTACATTCCTTGCATTTACACTGTATTTTTCACTAGTAGATCACAGGAGACTTCATCAAAGCAGGCAGCAGTCACTGCTTCCCATTATTACCAGCAGAGAAAATGAGGTGCAGGGAAGGTAAACAACATATTTGTCCCAAACTAGGGGTCAGGTGAGGGGGGTGGGAAGAATTAGGAGCCCATGGGACATTATTCAAAGGAGAATCCATAGCTGCTGACCTATTGCCTCAAATGGATTAGCATGAGGTTTCCCAAAACCTAATGGTGAGGAGACACCTGGGAAGTTTTGGATGAACTACTACTGCTTTGTCTTTTATTTGTTCTGGTTTTCTTCCAAAAGAAACTTTTCACAGGAACCAGCTCTTTCTAACAAAGCTTTCCTGAAGACAGGTTTCTTGACATCATAAGGTACTTTGTCGTCCAAAATTGTGTGGTTTTAGCCACAGAGGCCTTTGATGGAGATGTGAGAACCCCAGAACTGTGTCAGAATTCATGGCCAAATCTCTCCATCCCTGATACAGCTCCTGGTTGTGGTCTCACCAGAATGGTGCAGCTGGTCTGGGCTGTTCACAAATACATGGTTCATCCAGCCAAAATAACTGCATTTCTGCTTTAACTATTTCTCAAAAAAAAATATTAAAAATTGTTTTATCCCCTAATGTTTGAACTGTGACCAGCTGTGCAACAAGACATGAGCTATCTTCCTATCCAAAAGCTTTAAAGGTGTTGGTCTCACATTCACTTCCTGGAGAGCAGGGCTAAGTTTTGATGCCTCAGCAAATTTTTCTGCCCGTCTTCATGTGGGAAATTTCCTGTCCGTATTTAAGCCTTGCTCAGGCTCTTTCTGCTGTCACTCCCTCTAACAAGAGAGTTGCAAAAAAAGGAGTAAAACCAAAAAAGACAAGCCTGTAAAAATGCCCTCTGCATTATACTCTGAAGAAAAACATTAATATTGCATTATCCAATTGAACGTTTTCCTTTCACATCACTTTTAATCAGAACTCCAGTTTAATTCCAAATTTGAGGTCTGGGAAAAATAGCAAATTTTTAAAATAAAAGTGTTGTGTTCTTGAAAAAAAACCAAACAAAACCAACCAAACACCCCACTACCAAAAAAACTCCACTTGATTTTTTCTGAGCAGTTTTTCAGTACTTGAGCTGGAATGGTTTATAATGCATAAAGTCATTTGTGTTTTGCATTCAGCAATCTTTGGGCTTTTGCCTGTAGTTGTGCAAAGTTTTGGCAAAAATATACCAGCAACAGTTATTTCAGTTTTTGATTCACATTTTGGTGTCAGCAAGGAACTGAGAGCTCAAAGATGGAAAGAAGTTATTTCTCATAATTTTGGAAGTCTACACATCATTTAATTGTTGTCTGAATCAAGTCCATGAAAGCTTTTATTGCTATTATTGTCCTGGCCTCCCTCACTGGAACAGGCGTATTCCCTAAGAAATGAGGAATTTGCAAATCAGGGACAAAACTGGCACCCCAGGTTCTTTTATACACAAAGGTGCACTTTGCAAGTTTAACTTTTCTGTGTTGGTTTCTACTCGTTCAGTTTTGCATTTGAGGAGGGGCAGGATCACAACAAAAGCCAAAGTAGCTCCATTTAGCTCTGTGCTTTGCACTGGTTTGATTTTCTTTTTTTCCCCCCCAGGTATCAGCTGGCCCACTGCAATGCAAACGGTTGCAGACTCACAAACTCCAAAAAAACCCTGACCTTGAGGTGAAAACCCCTTGTGTCCTGCAGAAGCAACAGAGCGTTTTATTGTAAGGCGGAGCAGCGACTTTTGGGGGGCCAGGGCTGCGCTTGCTGGCAGCTCCGAGGACAGATTTGTGTCTCCACCGAGTTTTGTGCAAGACTCGCAGAGTTTCATGTCCCCAGCGAACCTGAAATGTGTGTTGTTTTCTATTTTACACGGCTCCCAAGGGCAGAGGGAGGAATCAAACCCCATCCTGAGTGGGGCCCTTGCCCCCAGTGAAGGAGGATCTGGCATGGAGGTGCTAATGTGCCTCATAAAACCATCACAGTGGGAAAGCGTCAGGAGTCTCTTTTCCAAAGGAGCTCATCTAAATACCAGTCCTCCATGACAACACATGCTTAGGCTATATAAACTAGCAGAGAAAAGGATCCTTGCATTGACTTCACTTCCCAAGCGAATATTCTCCATATCCAGCCCGGGGGGTGGCTCAGGAGCCGGTGGGAACAGTAGCAGTTAGAGCTGGAGGACAGCACAGTGTCACATAAAGCAACCACCAAGTACTTTAAAATCTGATATAGACACAGATTTCACTGGGAGATAGGGGTGGCAGACCTGGGAGGCAAGGCCTTCTGACCTGGCAGGTGATTGCCATCCCCAGAGGATGCAGCAAGGAGAAGCCCCAGATAGCCAAACATCACCGCAAACCTCCTCTGCTTCCAAGGAGATAAAACCAGTCTGCGGACAGCATAAGTTTAAGCTGATTTAGATACAGCTGGTGTGCTGGGAGCTGAAGGTAATTTATTTCTCTTGGCTGATGACCTGCTCCCTTCGAGGGCTGCGTTTTCCAAGCTCTCTCTGCTTGGCCGCAACATTTGTACCTCTGGCAGTTATTGTTATTTTAATATTAGGCTAAGAGCTAATGTATTAGGCTAATATATTAAGCCGGTAAACTCTTTAGCCAGCCTATTCCAGTGACACATGAAGGAGATTTTATAGATAGGCTGTTCAAACCCAGCTCAACCCTAGTCTGGCATTTAACTGTGGCTTGCAGAATATAATGGCTGAATGCATTTCGCCCATGCCCACAATAACACTCTTTGACTGCAAAAGAAGTTCCAATAAATATGTCATTCAAATGCGAATGTATTTCAGTAAAAATTAGTGAAGCTGATGCTATGAATAACCTGCAGAGCTACAGTGCAGTTTCAATTGCTCTCCCATCAGACAGGACCGAGATGATTAACACCAGATCAGCCATGATATTTATATTGCTCGGATCATGGTGTGTCATGAGCAAATGCAAAATTGCACACTGTATCGGAACAGCAGGGATGGGAAGAGCCACGTAATGAGCCGGTTATATAGTGAGAAACAAATGGGATCGTAACACAACCCTGGAAACAAGGGATTGCTTCCAAGAGGGGTGAGGGAGCAGGAGAGCAGTGTGAGAGCAGCACTGTGAATGACTTTTGGGTTAAATGAAGTAATGTATATAAACAGAGGTGTTGGGTGTTTCTTTTCTTGCATGATATAAGATGCATTTGAACAAAGATCCGGGCAACTTGGGAGAATATTTTATTAAGTCCATTATTTTTGTTTATTTTCTGCTAAAATAATCCCCTACCAGTTTTTTCTATTATCCTCTCTCCATCCCCCCTCTATTTCATCAATAACAGGGTTCCCTCCTGTGAACTAGCCCCTCCAACCAGTGAGTCCCTCCCCCACCTGCGGCCCCTTTCCACTGAGCGCTATTTTGTAAGATCTGTTGTCACCAGGACTCTGCGAAGACTTAGGCATGTAATGGGAAACATGTGTCTTTCCCTGGCGCTTGCAATCTTACCCTGAGGAGCTCCAGCGAGGACTGAAATGGGAGTGCTCTCTGTGGAGTCAGGGAGCTGACGGGTAAAGTTTGGAGCCAGAGGCAGCAACTTGGGTGTTTTTTGTTTGCTCCCAGAAGTGTAGGATCTCACACAATAACGATAGTGGCAAATGGTGGTTTCTGCTGTGGAGGTGGGGGTAAGTTGGGCAATAGCGCTCGTGACAAGCAGCCCAGACAAAAGGGAGCAAGAGGGAAATAAATGGCTTTTTAGAGGATGGCAGAAGCAAAATGATGGGAAGGCAAGCCCCAGGTTGGAGCCTCAGCCCGCCACAGTTTTGCACATTTTCCTGAGCCAGAGAAAAAGAGAGGAAGAAGCTGAAGAAGATGCAGAGAAGCTGGGAAATCATTGGGGCTGTTAAATTATTTTTCGTGAATCATCACCATCAAAAAGAAAAGTGGTCATCATGATACTGCATGCATGATATATGATATATCATATACATAATATATGGGATAATGGGTCTCATTCCTCTTTATTTTTCCTTCTGAGTGATTTAATCTGTAGTCTTCTGGACAAAGTTGATGCTGCAAAGAAAGTGGTGTTCTGCACGAAGATGCCAGGCTCAGGGTGGATGAGATTTACTTCAGTGATAAAACCTACTCATCACCTCAGCCTCCTTCTTACTTTTTCCTGGGGTACCAGCCAGAAATTCAGTTGAGAGCAATGAGAACCCAGAGCAATGAGGGGCCCAGACCCAATTGCCATATCTAAAATCTGAATGTGACTTGGCCTCATCTGGGATTAGACACCGGAATAACAAAGCACGCAGGATCTGGCTGGTGTCTGACAGCCAGTGCTTCTGGGTTTCCAACAGCCAACTTCATTCGGAGAAAAAAAAAAATATAAAAAATATCAGGCTAAGAATGAGGCACGTTGTTGTTTCCTTACGAGTTCACTTGCAAAGGTCACTGCTGCTCTCCCCCCACGCCAGTCTCTCTCTCTTTCTGCAACTCTTTTGTTTGTGCAAGCTTCAGGAATTAAAACCTCATTTCAAGGGTTATGAGGAGACCACAGCAGCGATACATTGCACTGATTATCAGCAGCAGGCAAGCGTCTCCCCAGCAGCTCTTCAGCTGTGGTAGTGTGCAAGTTCTGTATGGCTTACAATGATTTTTCCTGCCTGTAAATTTTTCTTTTGAGCTAACAGGGACTCCACTGCGCTAGTGGAACAGACTTATCATGATAAATTACATGGGATTATATTGTTACAGGGAATTGCCATCACCTCAGCAGTAATAGAATGGAAAGTTAAAAAAAAAAAAAAAAGATAAAGAACAGCAAGATTGCTGGGAGTGCAGTGAGAAGAGAAATGGCCCTGGTGGGGAAGCAGATAGATGTCTTCCTCAGGTGAAAAGATTCATTTATGGACAGAGCACTCTGGGACATTTTTGGATGAAATAGCCAAACTATAGGAAAGTCACTGTCTTTATGAAAAAAGTGGGGCTTTAGGGGTTCCTAGGGGCTTAAGTTGTCTATAGCTGGAGCCCATATTTTGGTGCAATGATGGGAACACCATTTTCAGAAGTCAACAGCAATTTTCAATGTCCTAATTTCTGTGTAGATAGATGCAGAAACCTTGGAAGACGCTGGATTTCCCAGAGGAAGCTGTTACCTCCCCTGGAAAAGTCAGACAAACTTGCATCAGGACCCCTGAAAACTGAGGGAGCCCCAAATCATTTCGTGCTTTTGCAATGGGCACATCACTGATTAAAGGCCTAGCAGAAATATTATCTTTCCCAGCCTCTTGCATAACAGAGGCTGGATAATTAAATTGTATAATCTTTACATCAAGCCTGTAATTCCCTGATTGCGTTAGAGTATGTCTTTAAAAAAAGCCCCAGCCTAAACACCCCCAGACGCATCTTGTCTTCCCTGAGCAGTCTTTATGCTGCCCCTTAGAAAGGGTCATGACTAGAAATACTTTAACAATTCCACCTCCCATTTGCACTGATTTTATCTGGGTTGATTTTCCAGCTCTGGCTCACTGAAAAGCTGATTTGCCATCAGCAACCCTTTCCCTGCTGTGGGCACCATCCAGCTGTGAAGTAGCCACCTCTTGCCCCCGTCCCTGGGGAACTCAATGGGTCAGATTTCTGAGATGTTCACCCCAGCCACGTTTTCAAATGTCATTTTTCAGGCCTGCTTTCCCAAGCCCTCAGTAACTCACTGAAGTCCTCTCCACAGCCTGGCCTCCACGCCAAGCCCGAGCCAGGCACGTTCCCAGCAGTGCTACACACAGTAGCAGTGACACTCACCCGCTTGTAACGCCAACCTCTGCCTCTCTTTTATTTCTCTATATCATTATGCTGATGTAATAAATATGAAGAGGAGCTCCAGGCACTGGCTGTTTCCTTTGTTTGAAATGCTGTACCACGTTCTCCCAACTGGATATTATGGTATGATTATACACATGCCAGAGGAGTAGCTCTCAATGTCTGTGCAGCTTTTACACTGCATCTTTGCCTCCCTGTCCTTCCCTTTGCACTTCCCATCCCACATTCACGCGCTCCCATTACATGGCTAGCCTATATTTTACTCCCTCTGTTCTTGCTGCAGCCGTTCTTGGTAAGGGAAGTCTTGATTATATGTTATGGCCAAGTGACTTAAATCATAGAAAAAAAAATGAACACACAGGAGTGTTGCCTTGAGGTCAAAATGAAGTGCCAAGCTTTTGCATGGCCATCAGGACTTAACCTCCATCTGGGGAGACTCCAACACCCCCCAAGCCAGCCCAAGGTGAACTGGGTGGAGAGCAAAATCTTACACACAAGCGGCAAACTTCAGGCACTGGGAAGATTCCTGCCTGTTTCCAGCAGTGGGAAAATGTACAAGCAGGGAAGTCATATTTACATAAGTCAAGGAAAACACTGTTTCCTTCTTCGGCAGGAAACAGAAGTTATTCTCAGAGCTTCGGCAAAAGAACGAGAAATTAAATAAAGTGCTGGCAGCCTAAACTTGTTTTATTCCTGTGGTTTTACAATCTCTGAGTCAAAATAAACACATTTTCAATCTCAGGAGAATTATTAGGATAATAATGGCAGGGTGGGGGGGATGTTATTTACAGGCTCCAGTAGAATCGCTCAATGAATCACGCGGACTGTAGCAACAGATTTAAGGCAAGAAAATTCACATTTATAGAACTGTCTGGTTTGATTCTTCTGTTAGCAGGCACGCTGATGCAGCATCTCAAGACTGGGCAAACCTCTGGGTGCTCCCAGCAGGAGTTCTGCCTAAGAGACGGGTAATGATTGATATTACAACACCCAATTTCTTTCAGTTAGGAGTTTTAAGGGGTTTTAATGGTGTTGTCTCCTCTTGAGCCTGGGATGGCCTCTCATGGGTGGTTGTCAAAGCAAAATTCCTGGCCATGGCTGCCATCCCAGGCATAAGATGGTGTTAATTTATGTTGCCTTGTGATATCCAAAGATTAAATACAAATGAGGAATTTGAATCCTCACACCTTGATGTACTTAACATCTCAACTATTAAAAAATAACCCAAGGTAACATTGTTTTCCTTCAGGACAAGAAGCCAGCAGTCCACATGGTTCTTTACCTTCTCTTCTGACCAGAGCAGTTGTGTTTGCCCATGACACAACAAGAATATCCCTATGAGTAGCACCTTCCCATCTCTTTCAATTTATGCTTTTTATGTGAAATTCAATGGCATTGTGAAAGCAGTAGTTTTTGGGCTGAATTTCTGTCTACCACTGTGTATTGCCTACATGCCCAAACCACTCAGTGTAAATGAGTGGAAAGGTTAGGTGTATATCTGTAATACATATACAACACATAACATATAATATGTATATTAAAGCCGGCCACAGGCTTAAGGAGGGACAACACCATTAAAATACATATATATATGTATCTAACATATATAGATATATTTACAGTGCATAGTTTAGGCATTTAGACATATATTTGTCATAGGCATCACGTAGTCTATCTACAGCCAGGAGGAGCTGCAGGTACAAGAGCACTCAAATGCAATTATCAGAAATAGTTACAAGAAGTACTTACAGGGGAAACTACAAGAGGTTGCTACAAGGATGAGTATCAGAAGCTGGTACAAGGCTCTAGGCCCTGGGAGCATGCAGCACACTGGAAGAGGAGCCACTGTGTGGATGCCAGGATGAGAATGATGCAATCACAGCAAGTCCTGCAGCTCTTTGCAAAGCTCTCACCTTTCACTGGAATCCTGGGAGACAAAAGCAGATAGCAGCTAAGTGAGAAAATCCTGAATTGCTTACTCCTTTCAAACCCAGAGGAGCAGCTTGTCCTGCACTAAGTAGTTCCTAGGCTTAGGCTGCTGTTTCAAGGGTAGAGGTTAAACTCAGATGCAAGCCTGTAATTTTTACAAACAAGGCTCATATTTCCCTTCTGGTAATATATGCATGGAAATCCACGTAGGCATGTAGCCTAAGACATGCATGAGGAGACCATTGAAGACTTGTTATCTTTGCCTTTGTTCTGCTTTCCTGGTGCTTTTTTAATCCCTGCACCAGTACTGCCTTGAGATCGACTCCCTTTTCCAGGACAAGCTTTTCACAGGGCCGAAGGGCTCTTTGTTCTCCTCTCACTGCCCCTCGGCATTGTTTTGTTGTGCCGTCCCTGGGGTGTGCTTCTGCTCTTCCAGAGGGCCAGTGGCAGAGAGGAAGAGGCAGAGGATGTGAACTCCCATGTTTGAACACAAAGAGAAAGGAGGACCTGTTTATTCTGTGCTAAAAGGTCCCCAGCAGACAGAGAGATTTCCATGTGTTCAGCAGTAAAAAAAAAAGGGGTAGGGGAGATGGCAGTGTAAGTTGTTGGGGTGCTGTGGTGCTGGATTCCTCCCCACCAAGCAACACGGTGGCAGTGTTTGCAGACCTTGCTGCTGCTATCACCATCTCAGTGAGTTCTTCAAGTCTGTGTGGGAGTTGCTTTTGGGACTTCCAGGTATAAAAACCTGTTGGCTCCAGGGAAGCTGCTTTGCATACCATGGCAAGGAAAGTAAATACATCAGTGCCGATGGTGGCTGGGAGAGAGCCACAGCCATTCCCAGGCATGTGGGGAAGGAAGGGACCACCTACGTCACGGGGCTCAGTCACCATCTCCTCACAAACACCTTCCACAAGCTGGTCAAGCACTGACTACTCGGTTATTTCCTGGTTAGTGTTGCAGCTGCTACCCCTCACTTATTAAAAGCTTGGCATAAATATTGCAGTAATTCAGTTTGCCTCAACATTTTTTAAACTAAAGTTCACATAGACTTCTTGAGGAGCACCCAGAGTCCACCCTGCACATGCTATTACAAAATTAATAAAAATGCAGCTAAGATGCATATTCACTTGTTGCACTGCTTCCCAAAAATGCTGGTTGGCTGTTTTTCCTTCCTTGAACTCTTGAAAATGAATATGTGGTGAGGACTTTATGTTAGGTTGTCCACCATGGGGAGGAAAGCCATCAATCATTTCACAGCCCTTCTCTCTATGTCTTACGGCCCTGGTGGTCCACAGCTGAAGTGTGAGGACTGTCGGGTTGGTGGTTACTGCAACCAGCCAAGGGCTCTTGTGCTCATCCCAGCAGGTTGTCGTGAATGATTGAATCATTAAAGTGAGTAATTTGTTGTAATACAAGAACAGCTTAAACACGTCCTGCATCTTCACAATGGTGTTGCTCCACCGTCCCCCTTGCCCAAATTATGCAGCCAAGGTGTGAGTCAGATCTTGGAGGTGATTTGGGCCCTATAAACAATATTTTAAGGGGAGAAAGAATTAATTTCAATGGGGGTAATTTTTCCACAGCCCATCAGGCAGTTGTGAAGAACTAGTAAGCCCTTGGCACCAGAAAAGTGCAGGAAGGAGTTTCTCACTTTGTTTTTATTTGCAAGCAGGGCCACTACCACATACTCAAAAACAGGTATTCCAGAGGCATGTTGTGAGGTTAACACTGCTGCAGGACTGAGCTCGAGGTGTTCTCCAGTGTGGCCCCAGTGCAATCCGAGGGTAACAGTGATGGAACCTGGGGGTTCTCATGACTCAGTGAAACTGGAGTGAGTTACCTTGCATCTATTGTGGATTAAGGTGAGGACATGGACAATTACTGCAGAGCAGCCACCATGCAGGCACTGCTGTCCCTCCCTGGTGGGAACCTGCTCAAGAGGCCATACCCATGGAAAGAGCACATAGTGGTTATCTCAAGGTCATGTGAGCAGGAAACAACATGGACAACGTGCATATTGTGAATGGGAACTGCTTGCTGGTGGGGCTATCAGAGCTTCCCAGGTCAGGCAGGACACACAGGGAGTCACCCTGCCCCAGAACAAAGCAGGAAGAGGTGAAGATGGTGCCAAAAATCCTGGTGAGAAGGTTCAAAGTCTGGCCAGATCAACCTACCCTTGTAGAGAGAGACACAGGTTGCAGCAATGCTCATCTGGAACTCGCCTTTGCAGGATGTCTTGTAGATCCTGCCATGCTGAGGCTGGAATTACAAAGTAATTTCGTATGTTTTTGCTTGATGTTTATGTATTCCTTCATCTCAGGGCATCGTGGTCCATGGAGGAGCTCGCAAGAAAATAACCACAGCAACTGTAATGAAATTGCCACCAGCATCTGGATTTTCTTGAAGGTGAAGATGAGTGATGATGCAGATGCAAAGCCATAAAATCAACAGCAGCTTTCCAACAAAAGCCAGAGGACAATGACTTTGTTGGAGCATCAGCCATCAGGAATGTCTTTAAGGGTTAAAGTAGTGAGCTGACAAAAACCTTAATGTTTTTACAGCACACCGACTCGTAACATACAATACAGGACAATTCGTTCTATTGATGTCTAAAAATTCTTAATGGAGAAACAGGCTGTCAAAATACAGGATACTTTATAGGTTAGCTCTTCTCCATACTTCATCCTCAGGTATTTGCCAAGTTAGCAGAGGATCAGACTTCAAGTCACATTTAGGCTTCTTTAGAGCAGTTTTTCCACTAAAAGCTTAGCTCAAAGACATACATATTAACAAAAAAAAGAGCCATTCATTCCTGTCACACATTTCGTCCTCAGAACACTTGCAAATCCTGCATATCATTTTTTTTTCTAATTGAAAGGAAATAAAACATCTTTTATATAGTCAGACAATTGTGCACAGTCTTTACCAAGAATGGAAAAATACCCTAAAAATGGAAAGCAGGTGGGGTTTCTCCACAACAAGTTTCTTCATCTGCACAAGAACAGATAGGCTACATCCCTGTTTTCTGTTTAAAAAGAACCCATATTCATAAAATACTTCTGTGAGCTGGAGCTCTGTTGGAAGTGGTTTTTTGGTGCCTGTAGTAGCTGCATGTGTCTACAGTTTTTTCTGAGCAGATTGAGAAAACTTTCCTACTGTACCACAGCAACCTTGGCACTCCACCTTTCCTTTCCATTGCTACTAACTTGGGAAGTTCTGCAGATTTCTTTGATGTTGCTATTGGTTTGGGAGTGTCACAGCTGAAGAAGAAAACAGAGGACACCTTCCGAGATGTTGATGGGGATGGGGGAGAAGAAGCAGAATTTGTTCTTTGCTTAAAAGACACCTGAGACATGCAGAACAAAAGAGAAGGGGGAAAATGCTCAACAGAATAATCCCCACAGCAGAACTTGGGGTCTAAAGGTCACTGGTATTTCACTGAGGATTTGCCTCATTACATCTAAATATCTTCATTAGCTCAGGAGCCTCCTCAGTAGGAATAGAGCTTGCAAAATTGGACCACTCTGGCAAGTACTTTTTTTCACACCCAGGTGGATCCCAACGAAGCACACAGTGACACCATTATTTCAGACATGGGTTATCAGCAAAGCACACAGAAATGCAGGGTTAGAGCAGCAACTTTCAGAATAAAAGTTGCTGATAAACCTGGAAATACTTTCAGACCTCCCATAGCACAGGAACAGCCAGGAATAGTTAAGCGAGTGCCAAAGCAAAACCCTTGACCTGAACAACTGCATATTTCAGAGGCATTTAAAACAAAATCTCAGGCTGAACTCAGAGGCATGAGAACAGGATAGAAAATTTAGATCATATTAATGAGGCACAAAATGGGTCAGAGTTTAGTTTGGGGTCAAATTTTGGGACCTTCCTGGCTTTCCTGGATTTTTTTTTTTTTTTTTTTTTTTAAGTGCTCTAACTCAGTGAGAAGTACTCCGTGGACAACTCCAGCTTGTTTTCCACTCAGAAGCATAGCATCCCTCCCAGATAAACTAGTCTGAACCACTCTTATTTACTGTGTCAGCTAATGGAGGGATAAAGCCAGATGAGATGGTTCCATTTTGTTGTTTTTCCTCCCACCTTTCTTCTTCACTGCCTGTCACCGATTCCCTTTCCTCCCCCTCTCCTCCCCCACTATTAAAACAAAACATCTGCCACAGTTTTTTGAGATGCTTTGGGCTTTTTCAGGCTGTTACCAGCAAAGATAGGGCTTGGCAGGGAGGGACGCTGAGTGAGAGCCACAGCAGGTGAAGGGTTTTAATTCCCCTGTTACTGCAATCAGCTGCCACGACCACGGAGCCGTCCGCGGGAGGCAGCAGTAATGATTTCCAAACGAAAAAGAGAGCCCTGGCAGGCTGGACTGGGGCTTGGCCCCATCCATCAGTGCTCTGCAGAGCTCAGCTGGTGACTAGTCACTGCATCACTCCTTTCTGATTAAATTCCTGTTAAGTTTAGAAAAATAATACGTCCTTAGTGGAATAAGAAACTCTGGAAGAAGAAAGAAAAAATCTTTCTGGGCTTTTTTTGGCCAAAGGTGAGGGCCAGCCCTGAAGAAGCATATGGGAAAAATGGCTCTAGGACCTGTTAAAGCACAGGGCTTATCCTTGCATTTTCTGTGACCACAAAATCCAGATTCACTGGTGAACTAAGATCCTTTATATGATTATGACAAGGAAAAATGCTGGACAACGTACATAAATTATTATGTGTGAACTATGAGGTACAGAAGCGCCCAAGTCTTTCAGCAGACAATTTCTCAAAGGGGTTGATCAGAAAAACCTGCACATTTTTGTCCAAGACATTTTGTCTGACATTTTGTTCTCCCAGCTATCTGACCCTTTTTTTCATTATCTGTCTGTTTGCTGACGTATGCAGGAGCCAAGCAGATGGAGGAGAGGGGCCACCAGGTATTTTGGCATCCCCAGTCAGACCAGCTCTGAAGGAAAAGATAAAAATAGGTCCATGTCACTGGATCCCAGGCCAGGAAGGTCCCACCACCTTTACCACTAAGATTTGCCTATTGCACCCAAGAACCAGTAGTTACTACAGCAGCAATATTAGTAATTATACTAATAGTTCATCTTCTCAGCTTATGTTTCTTTCCTTTAGTTCTTAGAGTCCTGCTGGGGAGGGAATACTAGTTTGTGTCTAGCCCAATGATCATATCTCACTCCTTTTAGAACTGAAATGGAATAAACAATCCCAGAAACTATCATTACTGGATTAAAACAAAACTTTTGGCTAAACGTGAGATAATTTTTTAAATTTCATTTGGGGGCTATATAATCTTTTTGGATAACCTTTTACTTTGGTTCAAGTTAATTTTCAAAATGAAACCACTATGAATAGCAGATCTGAAATAGGTGAACATTCAGAAAACAACAAAATGAAACTATGCAACATTTTCATGGTCAATCTTTGCATTTTAGAAACACTGATAGAAAAGTAGCTGGGACTCTCTCTTTCACAGAAATTATTCATCACATTTGAATCCATTCACTGTCTTTCTCTTCCCAAAGTCCCATTTGGAGAGGTGAACTTATGGTAGAACTTTTTCCCCCCCAGAATCTGTAGTTGTGTCTGCCCCAGACAGGGAGCAGATGTGGCTGAGGCACTTGGGTCAGCTCTACTTCCCCTCTGTGGACCAACACCCCACACAGACCCCTCCCCGATTTTATGGTTGGTGTGCAGTGACAGCAGCTTGAGGAACAACAAAATAAAAGAGGGTCTTTACCCCAGGTAGCACAGCAAGGTCATTTTTAGGCATCACAGCCTCATCTCTGCTGCCCAAAGACATGTCACTGGTCATCTGCTGTTTTCACCTCATGTTTCCTCTATCAGTATGCTCTAGGACACTAATGGCTCCCACAACACAATGATTTGTCTGAGATTATTATGGAATTGGAGAGTAAAGGAGAGCTCCTTAAAGTCCTGGGAAACTCTACCTGGCACGCACTGAGGGGCTGATAACACCACCTTTTGAACATGCAGGCAGGGGGTGGAAGGAGCCAAACTATTAATCTTCTGTAATCTTGCTGGAATTAAGTGACAGTGATGGAGTACTCTGTAATGGGCTTCCTGAATCCTCATACAAACGGAGGAAGTGACCACCCTTGACCAGATTTCTGCTCATGCTGCCTGTTTCCCTGCCTGCATTACACATTTTCCCTTTTACAATCAGCTCCGACCCTGCTTTAGCTTAATGCTCAGCCAGCCCACGAGAATGGCTGTCTGGAGGGGCTGGGGGGTTCCCTGGAGAGTGGTTTACAGGGTATCATCAAGCTGAAATCCTCAGAGCAGAAAGGTCTCCTATGTACCAAGAAGGCAGCTCTGGGATACCCAACCTCAAGTCTTCATTGCCTAAGGAAATCTGGCCAGTGGTGTCCCAAAACACTGGGATTTCCTGGGCACACCAAGAAATGCTGTCCTTGGGCTGTCCCTATGACATGGAGAATGTCTGGCATTCCTGGTGCCTCTAGTCACTGCTAGCAGAGACATGTTCAACAGAACCAGCAGCAGCGCAGGAGACGCTGGGGCCTTTCAAGCCTTGCATCCTTCGGGCCATGGTGGGGAGAGGATGGATTTATTTTTGGAAAGCGTCAGTTGAGCTCTATTGTCCTGGTGTATCCATGTTATAAAACCATGCTGGGGACCCATCCCTGCCCCATGATGGGCTTGCATAACCCTCCAGCAGCACTGGTGCTGAAAAGGGACCATGACCCTCCCTTCTTTGCATTGCCAACTGGGAGCTCTGGCAGACAAGCCCCAGCAAGTTTATGAACTCCCTGTCTCCCACCCAACAAGCTGGCCAAGAAAATGCCCCGAAGGCTCATGTTGAGGAGTCAGTGTGAAACAAAAAAGAGACCACAGATTAAGGCCCGTGGGAACTTCAAACCACGCCAAAGGGAAGAGCCAATGGGCTCTATGGCCATAGAAGGGCATATTCAGAGTCCGTTCCCAGCATCCTGACTTCAGTTCCAAGCACTGGCTTTGGAAGCCCAGTCAGTCTGGCAGCCTGTGTGGGCTCTGCCTCTGGCATCAGGGCTGGCAGGAGGAGGGAACTGTGGGAGAAATGGAGCTCAGAGAAATAAATCCCTTTGCTAATCTGGCCCTGGAAGTCTCACAAACACAGGGACAAAGACCTGGGCTGCAGAGAGGGAGGTGACCTCATGAGGATGTCAAGCATCACAGTGAGATGTCTAACCTGCCAGCCGAGCCCTCATTAATATCACCTATAAGAACAACAGCTGGCCCATCACACCTCAGCTTAGACCTGGGCTTTGATTTTTTCATCTTTTCCTACATCAAACTCTCAGGCACTCTGAGCAGCAGGGAATTCAAGACAGGCACACCCCTTGACACCAGCTCTGGATTTGGCCACTTGGGCCTGACATATTTTCAAACAAAAATCACATTATCAGTGTGGTCTTTCATCCCCCTCCTGTATCCTGGAACCCTTTACTCAGCAAAGAGCCACCTCTGATCTTCACAAATGTGGATTCGCTCCTGCTGCAGGGGAGGGTCAGAATCAGGCATTTGGGTTTGTGCTACATGATAGTCCTTTGCTGTCTTTCTTCTTTTTTCATCTTCTTTTGCTCTTCCCTCAGCTGGTTAAACCCCCACTTACTTGCTGCCTGAATCAGGAAGGGCTAAAGATTAGTAATGAGTTCAGGCTATGGTCTAGTGTTTTTTTGTCACTTACTTGTATAAATAATGCAGGAAAAGCTCCTGCGTTGAAATCCAGGCGCTCCATGAAAGGTGTAGAACAGGAGAGGTGCGAATGGAAACCTTGGTGGCATTAGGGGTTGTTTTTCTAAACATTCCCCATCAATAAGCACACAGTCTCTTAGCACTGCACAGTCCCACTGAGGTCTTTAAATTGTATTTCTAGGATTTCTCTAAAACAGGGGCCTCAAGCTTTCAGATACAAAGGGAGCTAGGGAATGGTTTCTTTAGCAAGAGATTTGAGCAATCAGTGCTTTTTGTCTCTCTCTCTTTTTTTTTTCTTTTATGGACATCTGCTGGGGTTTGTATTTTTTGAGTCATGAGGGTGAAGGGGGTTGAGGGGGAAAGAGAGGCTTGCAGACGGGGTGAACACAACATACACTGGAAAAAATCCCGGATGCTATAAATGGGAGCCCCCTAACAGTGCAGCTCATCTGAAGCAAAATGAAAATATCAGGCATCCAAGAAACATATGTGCAGATGGCTTTGAGCCCAGTCTCCTTACTAGGGCTCTGCATTAAATAAAATGCACCGGGTCATGTTGCTATAGATATAAGAGATTACTAGGTGCAATGTGCACTTCACTGTGAAACTGCAGGTTTTTAAACAATTGCAAATACAGACCTTGTTTATGGATCAAGCAAATGGCTTCAGTCAAGCAGAGCAGTCCTTTTTTTGTTGATTCTTTATTTTTTTTTGCTAGGGTTGGGGTCAGGAGGCTCATACTCTGAGATTGTGCTGTAGTAACTGCTCAGGAGGAGAGCGGTCTCACCACTGACGTGAGAAGCAGCATCCAAGAGGGCTATTGACTATGACCTGTATTTTTGAAGGATGATATGAATCAATCCAGAGCATTGGCAAGATCTCGCTGTTGGGGCTTTTGCTTTCAGCCAATGTCAATTATGTCATTACTGAGCCTGCAGAAGCTATTACTAATGTTACTTTTACAGTTCACTGCCGACTAGAGAAAAGAGTTTTTCACACTGTTGTCGTTTTGTTGGAGCAAGACTATACGAATCACAGATGGCTTCCTTGCCAGATGTAGCCTTGCAGGACGGCAGTTTGGGGTTTACAAGAGCTTTAATGAAAACTTGGCACTTTACCAACTTTTGGCAAATACTCTTGGGCTGTCAACTCACGCAAGCAAGTCAAGATCCTAAAAATGCCTAATGACTTGTTCTCACTGAACGAGGAGGTGAAAAGTTTTACCTGAGAAACAAAACCCAAATGAGCAAAGCAATACTCGATCACGCTGCACCTGAGATCATGATCATGGGGGTTATTGAAAGCTCTCACTGCACTCTGGATCTGTTCCCAAGTCCTTGCCATTGTGATTGAGGAGTCCAATATATTTCTGCTGACATAGAATACTGACGGTGAGCTGGGGGGAGAACGGACATCCAGGTGCTTTGATGTCTACTGCTCTTTTTTCTCAGTAATGACTTTGCTGCTTTGCCCTGGTTGAGAGTTCATTTGTTGGCATTTATGCTTGGTTTGTTTCTTCCTCAGTGACATGAGCCCTTCATTAAAATTGTGCTAAAAGAAATTCTCAGATGTGAGCCGTCAGATGTAGGACTTCTCCAATATTAAATTTCCAAATGGTACAGAAACAACCAACATCTCTGGATGAAAGCTGGAAACTCTTTGCATTATTTGAGTTTTCAGGTATATTATTTCCTTTTCTGTATTAATGAAATTGTGTGCTTAGTGAGAGTTGACATAGCATGGTGTCCTTTTAAGCATAGTTCTTCTTAGTTTATCAGTCTCCCCATTTTCCACTCCCACCACCCTGGACCAATATTCATCCTGATCTCAATAGTCAAATGGAGTCAGCTGCAATGATTTGGCAGTGAAGCTTCTTCAGTTACGCTCTGGATAAGAAATGAGTTCCTGGGTCCCAGTAGCCCCAAAGTGCTGTCTCATGGCTGCAGTATGTGCACCAGTGGGATGGAGCACAACGGTGCCTGTGCACATAAAACTCCACTTGAAGCATTCAAAAAATCATCCAGGCAAATCATCAGGCAAACAAACCCTGAAACATTATTCACACCACATCTCAAGGCAATGTCTCATCTGTGGGCCTTTAGCAGTCTCCCAGAACCAACTGCCTTTGCTTCAGCTTGTGTGCCTGTCTTTAAATACCTTCATCCCGAGCCTAACTTGAATGGTAGATTTTTTATCACCATTGGTGCACAGACCAGATGACTGAATTCTCTGGAGGCAGGAGGAAGTAGCACTTTACATCCAGGTGGCAAAGGAATTAATAAGGTGGCTGGAGAAATGTAATCACAAAGATGTCATCCTTTTTCCACTGACTGAGGTTTGGATGCAAACCTGATACCTAACTCCCCTTAGAATTTCTGTGGATTCATCTACTTCAGAATCACCCTTAAACAGAGTTATTCTGACTTTTTCTGTGTCAGGTGCTCTGAAACTTTACAGAAGTGAAGTTCATTTATAAGATGCAGATAAAATCAATATCCCTGAGACAAAGCACAGCAAGCACGATGGGTGCCCTTCTTTTTACTTTGGTGATTGCATAAGGGAGTTGCAGATCACAGAATCTTAGAATGGTTTGGGTTGGAAGGAACCTTAAAGACCATCCAGTTCCAGTCCCATCCAACCTAGCCTTGAAGACTTCCAGGGATGGGATGTTAGCAAAGCTATAATGGGTTGTAAATCTTCCTCTCTTTCCCCCCTCAAAAAAGAAAAACTATAAGTGTCAGGCTACCTTAAATCAGGTTTTTAATATTATTCTGTTTTATAGAAGGACTTTGGATAGGATCAGAAGAAATCTAGTGGTTTGTGATAATTAGTCTTTAAAGAGTACCACATGTCTTTTCATAAAATATTGTCTTGCTGGCCTGGGAGGGGTATTGCTAATGAAAGGCTGCAAAGCTGCATAATATTCCCTACTACATGCAACAGAAGAGACTTAGTACAGCAGTAGCTCTAATAACAATCAACTCTAAAATATGTTCTGCTTGAAATGATCTTTTCTTGGATAGCTCTTTATCTCTACAGTGAAATCTCAGGCACCACCGTTCCCATGATGCATAGCACCTCAATTTCTGTTCTGCAAATGCTTCTCTGTAGGTGACCCAGAGTACTAAATTTTGGCAAGGGCTGAGCTCACAGACAAGAGCTGGGACTCTGAAGAAGTGACCACGTGCTCTGGATGCCCCATCTCTGTTCAAGGCCAGGCTGGAGAGAGCTCTGAGCAACCTGATCTGGTGACAGTGTCCCTGCCCATTATTAGGGTTGGAACTAGATGATCTTTAAGGTCTTTGCCAAACCAAGCCATTCTATGATGATTCTAAGTCTCCAGAGCATGTTGTGGACATCTGTGATTTGCACCATGTGTTTCCATTTGCCAGTGTGTCTCCATTGACTAAAATGGGAAGTTGCTAATATGGGTAGCTATGGGTAGGTGAGCTGACTCTTATCCCCATGAAAAATTCTTCAGAAAAGTCTGTCTCCAGCTGACAGAGCTGCTGTAAGGACCCAAACCTTACAGAGAGGGAAGTGCTTAAATGAGCCAGCAAGGTGGTCATGGTAAATTCCGACATTCAGGAGTGCATGATTGGTAATGTTTAACATTCCCTAGAAAAATCACAACATTATTAATTTTCCTGCCTTATATATCTCTGGAATGGCAAAAGCAAGAGCAGAAATCTGGCCCAGTGATCCATCATCCAGGGCTTTGAAATAAAGCCAACTTCAGTGAAATTTGAGTGAGCCTGTAGAAACACAAGGAGGGCTAAAGCAACAAGTGCATTTCACTGAGCTATGATATCATCTTCTGCTCCTTTCAAGAGGGGAAGCTGTTTGTCCGATGTGTAGGACAGAAAAAAGAAGCAGAAAAGCACACACTTTAATATTAAAAGCTACCCTAGGAAAGAACTTAAAATCTGAGGTCATTTCCTCGATGAGCTTAAAACATTATTTGTCATCCACACTGAAACAGGAGAGAAAGGGAAACAGAAGAAGGACAGGAAAGGCCTGTCGCACCCTTGCCATTTGTGGTTTGCAGAGAAGGTGCTCAGTTACACCGGCCGGCAGACAGGCTGTGAGGGTGCTCCTTTCATCTCCTCCTGGTTGGCCCTGAGCACCACGGTGGCAGAATTCGTGGAGCGGAACAGGTGAGCCTTGGAAAAGCTCTAGTACCACCTGGGACTGGTTTACATTTCCTTACCATCACAGGCATTTGTCAGAACCTCCAGCCAAATGGCCTCAAAGGAATGAACTTTTTTCTTCTCTGCTCAGTCTAGGCTATGGATATTTGCAGGGAAGAATTAAATCCACTCTGGAGGAGGTGGAAAAGGCAGATCCAACAAACCCCCTCAGGAGACTGCTTAAGCAGCTTTAGCAGTATATTAAGTGACATAGTATTGGGGTTTGGGCTTGATTTAATAGATTCCCCTGCATATCAGTGCAAAGTGGGTGTGAGAAAGTGCATTGCGTTGGTTTGTTGTGACACAACTGCAGGACCTGGCACTTGGCCTTGTTGATTCTCACACCACTGGCTTCAGCCCATAGATCTAGTCTGTCCAGATCCCTCTGAAGAACCTTTCTGCCCTCCAGCAGATCAATGCTCCTGCCAAATTTGTGTTATCTGCAAATGTACCGAGGGTGCACTCGATCCCCTCATCCCGATTATTGATAAAGACACTAAACAGGACTGGCCCCAAAACTGAGCCCTGGGGGACACCACTGGTTACTGGCCTCCAGCTGGATGCATCTCCATTCACCACCACTCTCTGAGCCCGACCATCAGTTTTTTACCCAGCAAAGAGTCCAGCCATCCAAACCAAGAGCAGACAGTTTCTCCAGGAGAATGCTGGAGGCATTAGTGAAGTCTAGGTAGGCAACATCCACAGTCTTCATAATTCGTGTTTTCTTCTGCTCATGCTGAACTCCCAGTAGAAGCACTGGGCAGCCTGTGTGATGGCAGAACAGCAGGATGTGAACAATGTAAAAGTACAGACTAGCACAGGCCTCTGTGGGATGTTTGGCCCTTGTCATGTTTCATTTATTAGCATGGATGCAGCTGAGATGTCCTGAAGATGATTATAGAATCATAGAATCAAAGAATGGTTTGAGTTGGAAGGAACCTTAAAGCTCATCTCAACCACCCCTGACATGGTCAAGGACACATTCCACTAGACCAGGTTGTCTCAAGCCCCATCCAACCTGGCCTTGAGCACTTCCAGGGATGGGGCAGCCACAGTTTCTCCAGGCAACCTGTGACAGCATCTCACAACTCTCACAGGAAAGCTGAAGCCATGGAAAAGGCATCTTCTCCTGTGAGCATCCCTCCATCCTCTCTAGACCAGGTCCCTGCCAACATTTTGCTTACATTTGAACTGCCACTAAACAACACGATGAGACTTGCTCTGCAATGAGCTTGTGGTCTGCCCAGCAGCACTGAACTGCTGTTTGGTCTGCAGCTGCTGTTTAGCCTCTGGATTGCGCAGCTCCAAACGTATCATTGGTTCCCTGTTATCAAGGGCTCTGACTCAGAACTCAGCAAAACATTGTCATTCCAGCCTGTGGGAGCTGTACATTTTTTCCCCCAGCAAATTTGGCTTAAGCCACATGAGTCTCATAAATAATCAGAATGTCTAAGAAAAGACAAGACTGTTAATTTTTACATATTTACCTATTAAAAAGACTGCACTTGCAACATCTTGTGACTCAGCTGAGGAAAGGTTTGGCTTTTTTTTTTTTACTCTATGAAAGAAAATTATAATGATGATGATAACTGTTATGTGAGGTATTTCTCTTTGCTGAAACTTGGATCAAGGACCAGAAGATCCTGACACAAATCTGACACAAGGCAGTGTTAGTGCTTGGAGCTGCAGCAAACACCATCCTTCCCCTTCTGCTGCTGTAGAGAACAACACGCTGCCACTCAGCAGCACAGCTGAGTGAATATTCTGACAGTGCCCTTCCCTAGAAGTCAGAGCAGTCTCTTGTCAGCACTGCTCTGAACAAGTACATCACAGCCTGATGCCGGGTGACACAGCATTCTAGTGGGGTTTTTTTACAGCCTAGGCATACACTACAGCAAAAGCTGCCCTGCCAGGGAAGCACTTGGGCCCTCTGCACTGCTGGTGCTGCACAAATGGAGGGTCCCCTTGCTAAAACACAGCAGAGGTGGTTTTGAGCAGCTCTGCAGCCCCTCTGCACTAGGGAAATGTCATACAGCCATTGGTCCTTGCTGGCAAGTAAGCTGGGAATGAGAGATTTCTGTTTGTCTGACCACTGTGTGGAGCAGATGGGAAATCAGCAGGGAAGTAGTGGTCAGCAAGGCAGCAAGTGGCCTATAGCACATCAGCACCAGGAGGTCCACAGATATTGCTGTAAAGCAATAAATGCTGCCAGTTTAATACTGGCAGTGAGACGAGCCAGCAGCACAACACCATAGGGATGTGAATGTTCCCTGGATACTCCCTGAGTTAATTTCAGCTCATTTCAGCTTCTTCTAATACACAGAAAAAAAAAGAAATTATTTTAAAAGAGTTGTTAATCCATTTTGGGGCCAGAAAAACCCTCCAGCACAGCCACCTGCATTATATAGAACATCCAGCTTCGCTCAGCAGCATCGGCATCACACCCATAAATTTTGGTAGAGCAAGGGTCTCATTTTCATCAAATGTGGAAGACTTTTTTTCCCTACTCTAAATAATCATGTCTATTACCTTTTTTTTGTATTATAATGTTATAATAAGAAACTGGAATTGCTCCTCAGGATGAACTTCAGCTTTAACCACAAACACAGGCCTGGCTGTGGGAAGCAGTGAACTTGGCGGCATTACCTGGTTGTTAGTGTTAAAAGCAAGAAATGGTGAGGAAAATCTGTTCCGTACTCCCTCCAAGTGTGTTGATCTCTGATCACCCTTTCTAACCTGATCCTTCCCCTGGCAGTGTGGAAAACAGCAATGCCCAGCCAGCCATTTAAGCATAAAGAGATAAGGCTGATGGGGGAATTTTCCACAGCCCATCTGTGATGGGCTGATGGCACTGCCATAATGAAAACCTTCTGAGTCATCTATCCATGTTCAAAGCCAAATGAAGATTGATTGAGGCAGGCACGGTGGGGTCATGAAGTAGACTCATCACGATAGATGAGTGGATGTTTGTGCATCTGAATGATGGGCTTTCCTTGCACACTGCCTTGCTGTCTCCTCAGTATCCCCAGGAAGGTGTTAGGAGTCACTCAGGGTTCAAGGAATCCTTCATTGCATCCTGTGTCACTTCTAAAAGACACAAGGACTCAGTTCACCCAAGTCTTGCCTGGCACTGTGGTAAGAAGCTTTGCTGCATGACCATCCATAGGGAAGCAATACTCCAAAGAAGACAAAGTCCATTCAGTAGCTTCCACTTAACATTGCCTCCCTTTGCCTCTTTTTATTACAAACACCATGTTGTTGTTAATATTTTTTCTTTCTTGGCTACCTCTTTCCTTCTGCAACAGGTCAACAGGCTAAATCAGCTGTCTCTTTCTCTAACATCCTTTCACTCACAGTAAGTGTCATTCACTGCAAAATGTCTCAGTCTCCAGCCTGATGGGTTTGTCAGTCTAGAGGAAACAATGTTAACTGCCACCTTAAATTAAGACTTGCAGTCCTGGGAAATGGAAGGTGAGACCTGTGTGGCTTTCTCCATCCCCCAAAGCACAGAGCCTGGGGAAAAAACAGGACCTCTTAGAGACTGATATCTGCCTCCAGATTTCCCTAGTGCCTCCTCCTTCTCCCTTTTCCCCCTTATCTCCTTTTCTCGCCAGATATTACACCCTAAAACCACACAGACATGTTCTTTCCTTGACCCTAACAGGCCTTTAGCAAGGCAATACTTTTGTAGGCAATTATTTTTTCTGAGACCTGGATGAAAACTCATTTTAAAAATTTATTTTCAGTTTTGTTCTTCTTGGTTCTTCGGTGAGAAGAACAGATTCCCCAATTATCCTTCACTGGACTAGTCTGCTGCCTTCCCATGGCTGCCACAATCCTTTAGGACACCATGGGGCCATGTCTCTCCTCTTCTCACTGAGCCCTGTGGCGTTGCACTGCGTCTGAGACCCCCCATGCAACACTGTCCATGCTTTGGTTTGACTTCTCTGTCAGTAACCTTGCTAGGCTGGATCTGGGATTTGTCAGCAGAAGGATGTTTTCCTCATACACAGCTTAATACTCTGTTTGGACCATTCCTGATTCGTCTCTGCCTGACATTTTATACACTTTGAGAAACCCACATGGCCCTGAGTGGAATTAGATAGCCCTTTAATGGTGGTATGGGCAGCAATGCAACGGGGTCAGGGTGAAAAATGTCAAAAGTCAATTTAAACTATTAAAACAGTTGCTTTGAACCAAAGCAGGACTTGTCTATACCATAACACAAAGTTCATCCAGGTTAGGGGCGGTGGAGGACAGAGAACTGCACTCTTCCTCAGCTTATCAGCAGTCAAGATTTTATTCATTCCTCAGACAAGCCCTTGGATCCAGTCAGTGCTCTCAAGAGGAGAAACTCCCCAGACTATGTCAGATTTCAGGAAAGTACAATGACAACAGCCTTACTTCACAGATACTGATATTTCAGAGAAGAAAGTACATTTTTCAAGGCAGAAGGCAGCAGCCTGGAGTTCAGTTACATTGTCCGGGTGATTAATGTGTTATTTAGGGAGCAGACAGCAGCAAGGAGTCTGAGAGGGACCTCCTCTTCTCTATGCCTGCCTTCTAGTGCTGAAAAAAAACCTCTCCACAAAATAAAAAAAGTAAGCAAATTTAGCTTTTGTGGACACTGTGTGTTTTCTGACTATCTAAGGAACGTTTGAGATAATCGTGTGCACAACGGGAATGGCACAAACAGTAACTTGTGCCTGCTGAAGACAAATGCTCATGTTTAACTGCTTCACAGACACAGTTTATCAGAGCAACGAGTCCAACAACAAGCAAAACAACAATGCAAACAAAAATCACGAAGAAATAATAAAATTAGTTATGTCTGGTTTATCCTTACTGATCTGTGAGAGGCAAGATCCAAACTGGTGTGGGTTTCATACCAGAGACACTTAATCTCCTTCCCTATCCACTTCCCTTTGTACCACAGAGGTGGCTGAAAGGGGAAGGAAATTTATCCCAAATATGAGGGCCCTTCATTTGTAGAGACTCAACAGAGCTGCTCAGCTTTGGGGTCACAGGGGAGAACCTTGTGTACTCCACCTGTGGGTGTCCTGAGTGGTGTGGCAGGTGCAGCAGGGAGCATGGCATTTAACATCCACATGCAGCACCAGGGATGGGAAGATCATGTAAGGAAAAAGGAGTAATGAGCTCATTTTCCTCCTGGGTATCAGATGTAATAAATACTTTATGCACCAACTCTCAGCACTGTCAGACGCTGATTCCTAAGCAGGAGATAGAGACCTCTGAGTGTCCCTTGGGGGATTTTCCCCTGGAATTCAGTGTCTAGGTCTTGAATGTACAGCCCTAGCATGTATTTTACAGAATGTATTTTTCATCACACGATCCCCCTACTTCCTTCCACCCTTCTCCCCTTGGGAAATACAGCACAGTGCACACTTTTGGCATACAGTGAAATGTACAAATAAACCAACATCTTGCTGGGTCAGCCCTCTGTTGGCAAACTCCTTGTACTTTTTCACTTGATGCTACAACTCCACTTACAGCGACCATCTTGTCTTGGCAGGACTCGTTTGCCTATTCACTTACTCCTCAGCTCTGCTATTTGGTGTCAAAGCACACCAAGAGATCCTCAAATGCCCTTGGCTTCCACTTGACAAATGAATGCTGAGTTGTGGGGACAGTCCATACCATAGAAAAGGAAAAGGCATAAAAATACTGCTTGCCAGCATCCAAGAAAAGAGAGGAGATATATGATGTCGGGTCCTATTCAACCACAGGAGGAACTGCAGGAGGTTTTTTACAGCTTCCACCATTGGCTTCCATATGGGTTTTCAAATACCCTTACACAGTAATAGAGATAAATATCTCTTGGTCCTGATGCAGAGAGACATTTCATGGGACACAGAACATTGGAAAAGACCTCTAACATCATCTTTTCCAACCATGTCCACTGCCATGTCTACCACTAAACCATGTCCCCAAGTGCCACATCTACACTCTTTTTGAACACTTCCAAGGATGGTGATTCCACCACTTCCCTGGGCAGCCTGGTCCAGTACCTGACCACCCTTTCAGTGAATAAATTTTTCCTAATGGCCACTCTAAACTTCCTCTGGCAAAACTTGAGCCGTTAACTGCTCACAACATTTCCCAGAGTAGTGTCATTTCTCTCTTTTTGTTGAGAAACTGAATGATCTCATCCCTTGTCCTACATTTAAAATTAGAATTGCTTTTTCCCATCCTAATTCTATATCTAATGTATGGGTTTGATCTTTTTTTCAGTGCTACATTGTTTCTGAAGTGCAAAGTGTCTGGAAATGGAAAAGAAAGAAGTCACACATGGACGCCTCAGACAAGGACAACAGGCTGCCCATCACTGAAAGGGTACTGCTATGGGCACACCATCCCTAAATATGAGGTGTTTAAAGAGTGAGGATGAAGTCTGGAAAACAGACTGGCAATTTCAGATGTGTAGCCTCAAAGCAGTCTCACTCTTCAAGGACAGTGCTCTCAAAAAGTCATTTTGATCCCAAGCTGGACACTGGTCTGCAAAGCATCAAAAGTTTTGCGTGACATTTCAGAGCCATGTCAAAACCATTTGCATTTTGTAAACAGGAAGTCACATAGTCTGGAGAGGATATTTTTCCCCCCATCAATAGCTGCATGCAGCCTTTTTACATAACCCTTTTTTGGAGTATTTCAGGGCCGAAAAGCTCATTTCCCTCTCATAAGCACATAGGAGAATGCAGCTGCCACCCAGACATCCTTTAAATGGGACCACATGTAAGCCACTTAGTCTCCAAAAATGAAAGCAAAACACAGTGCTGTCATCACTGCACGGCACCGTCAATCAGAGCCGTTCCTAATATGCTGCACCATGTACATCTCATACCACGTTCATTATAAGCTTAACCTAATGCCTAATAACACAGCAGAATATTATAAATGTTAGAAACTCTGGATTAGTAAGTGGGAGGGATAAGTGGAAACAAAAAAGTTCAGATCCAGTCTTTTCTCCGGCCATGAGCATTGGTGAATACAAATCCCTCTAATACTTTACTGAGGTGTTTTCCCAGCTTCACCCTGACCATATTGTGTGCAACTTCCTGAAAAAGGGCATTTTTGTTCAAGTTACTCCACTGAATAATCACAATCAAATTATTTTACTTTCAAGTTCAGCAAGATGAGCTTGCCAGGACACTCCCCCGTTGTGTGGATGGGAGACCCCATGGTGGGTCATGCCCAGCTGCTTTCATCTCCTCCCTTGCCCCATAGGTCCCATCACTGGATGCAGGAAAGCCACAGTGGGAATGTGCTGCAAGGGCAGATGATACCTGTCACACTAAGGACCAAGAGAACAGATAATGTCTACAGACAGGCCTGGGACTTTGGGCTGTTGCTGGGATTACCAGGAAAAATTGTTAGAAAAACACGTCCTTTTCAGTGAAATAGTTGGTTCAGGTCAAATCCCTATATCTCAAAACTGCTGTAAGTTGTGAAGGAAAAGTTATCTATATAGGAGATTGAAAAAAAAAACCTGTGGCATCAAGACTTCTCCTTTGTTTAGAGGCATGAAAGGCTGAGAAGAAATAGGATGTGTCCTTCCATGGGCAGAAAGAATGCAAGGCAGTAAATTGTAGCTGCATAAAGGGGCTGACAAAAGTTAAAGCTATCGATAATTGTACCCTTCCTTTACCTGCAAACCTCATAAGACTTCTTAAAGGCCAAATATAAAAAGTCATTATCTTTCCATCATAACACCAATGCTAGAATCCAGGGCTTGGAATGGAAAATACAGCTCTGGGGACCACAGCTGACGGGAGGGGTTTGTACTGGGAAAGATGCAGGGTAAAGGAGAAAGAGGAGAAAGAGGTGGGTCCAGTTGAATGCATGGCGCAGTGGGAAAAATGTTAAAGGAAGGAGCAAAACCATGGGAAAAAAAAAGTTCAGTGAATATCACGCTAGATCTATTGGAAGTATCATTTAAAAAAACACGAGGAAATTATTAAAATATATTTGGTCATTTGTGTAAAGCTCTTTAAGCATGTTAAATCATCTGTAAAAGTCTTGTAAGAGGGGAGAGAGTTCATTAAGAATGAGGTGAGGGTAAGAGGGGCCAGAGCTCTCTGATGGTGACTGGTGGGTGGGTTGGTTTCACTGTGGGAAGGTGTTTCCACTTCTTTCAACATGCCCTGGGTGTAAAAGTAGTTAGAGTCTTAAACAAACCAGCTGGCACAGGCTTAAAATTGTGTTGTTATTCATATGCATCCAAGTATAAAACAAGGACTGTATAAGCTGAATAAATAAACAGACTCACTGGTCTCTGGTGAGGAGGTCTGTGTCGTTTTATTCACACTTTTTACCATATACTCTGGGGTCATTTGCCAGACTGGGAATAAATGGCATCTGGTTCTTTAACCCAGGCTTGATCTCCTCTCTCTTATAAAGATGTTTCTTTCCTGGCTTCTGGGGTGCAAAAACCAGGTGAAGTGAAAGGAAAATCTAGCCATAAAAGGTCTTAAATATATCAGAAATCTTTGGGCCTGATTCTGACTGTGTTTATTCCCTCTTTCTGCCACCATAACAGAGCAGACAATACAACAACCTTGGTTTCATTTAAATTCAACAAGAAAGTTCTCAAAAATTTGTTATAAATATGCTAAATCTCAGTAGAACTAATATAACTAAGTCAGCTGCTTTCAAACATTCAATACATCTATGCTCAAACACCAAGCCCACTTCCAGTGGGAGGTTGTTTTAGTGATTTTAGTGAAGGAAAAATACCATTTGCAGGCAGAAAAACCCCACATATTTCAAGTCAATTTTTTCAATGGTAATGCAGAATTAACATCAATTCACCACAATTTGACTTTGCTCAAGCTGCTCTGTGTCAGTGATGGTAGGAAGGGCAAGTTGGCCCTAATGAGCTGCCTTTGTGGAGACTGTTGGACTCTGTTGTTTCAACAAACCCATTTTATTATTCTGTGATGGTGTTTGAAATGTAAAACAACTCAGATCTTGATGCAGCCATGCAGACCACCACCCCCCAAACCTCCTCCAGTGGAAGACCAGAATTAGGAAAATGAAAGGTTTTGCTCATTAAACCAAATGACACAAATATCTATCTACTTTGAAAATTAACTAAGAGGACTGTATACTGGTATCCTAGGACATCAGGGAGCATCAAAGTGGTTTGGATCAAGACTGAGATATGGGTGCCTGCAGACCACAGTCAGGCTTTGACTTCCATCCCTTGTTGCCACACATGCACTTGCTGCCACTTGAAGCCATTGAGATTCCTCAAAATATGGAATTGGGAGAAGTAAAGGGGAGATTGGTGAATCCTACTACTACTAGTGCTGCATGGCTGTGGCAGATACACAGCAGTGCCTGGGCAGGAGGAGAAATCGTGGGCACACCAATCACCCACATCAAAGCAGAGGCGGCAAAGTTTGGGCTCAGGCTGGTTTTCCATAGAGTGCAGCAGGCACATCACTGGAAAATGCAGCATTCTTCTGGTTCCATGCAAAACCTTTCCTGTGTTATTAATTTTGGAAACCCCTTATTATGCTCTCATTAAATGATACCTCCCTTAAAATGTCCTTTATGCATTTAACATGCTGAGGGCTATGCATGGCATTTGCAGCAGCTCTTGGTGGCAATTCAGGTGCAAATTTCTTGGCCTCCTACAGCTTTTGGCAGGGAAAGAAGAGCAAAGCCAGAGACAGAGAAGTTTTAACTCTCTTATGTGTTGAAGGTCAGGTGAAGGAGGGTATTTGTGGTCCAATCCTACTGTTATTGAAACAAATGGCAGGTTTGCCAGTGATGTCTATGGGAGCAGGCTTAGGCTCAGGCTGTGATTTCAGTGTGGAATTATAGCAGGGCCTAACTGCATTAATTAGGGGGTGGTTAGCAGGAAAGCTACCGGTGGTACAGATTATTTGGTGGTGGAGCAATGTGGGTTCGTGACTTCTGTTCTTGGACTGCTCTCATCCCGTGTTCCGTCCTGGCCTCCCAAAAATGCTTTTCTCCCGTGTAAGACAGCACGCAAACACATTCCTCACAAATGCATCGTGGCTGGTTTAACACGGCAGCATGACTGGGGATTTTTCAAGGATGGTGACAGGGGAAAAACAAGAATTGTGCACTACACAGATGTATCTTTGAAGACAGAACATGGGTCGTGTCTTGGAATTTAGGGACTATCATATGGGAACAGTTTACTGGGCTTTTAGGGTTTCTTTGTTACAGGGTTTCATAGCAAGAGGTCCTCACCTGCCACCTTTCACATGTACCTAATTGCACAGAAATATAACAGAGGGAGGTATTTTTTTTTCTCTTGATCTTGGCTCTTTGCCTTGCATTTTTCTTTCAGCTGATATAATTACATGTATAATCTTTATTCTTATGCATGCTTCCATGTGTAGATTAGCTTTTCACATCACCCTGAAAGCATCTCACCTTGATGAAACCCAAAACACAGCTTCACTCCTAGCATAGGCATTTACTTTGGCTGTCTGCTCTGCCCAGGCAGGGCCGAGGCAGCTGAGGACCCAGCACTCAGTGGCTTGGCAGGAATACCCCTCCCATGTACGTTTCCAGGACTCAGAATTTCTTTTCTTTTAGGTGTGATGGTGCACAGCAGCATTTATGGTGTCTAAAGCATAGAGAGCTTCTAGAAGAACCCCCAGACCAGAAGGCTGTGGTGGAAGTAGGTTTCACTGAGCAGCAAATCAATCAGCTGCTGAGATGAATGTCCTTTCAGATACACACATGGAATTAATTAATTCAATTAAGGCTTTTTTTTGTTGTTTCCTGGAAGCAAAGATGGCTTTTAGCTCTGGGATATACTACTATTGCACAAATGGAGAAAAACAAAATCACAAGGCTGATTTTTGGGTGGTAAAGACCAAAGCTTTTAAAGTGGATTAGTGTTATTGTGGGGTGGTGGGAAACAGGAGACTCATCCCAGTACAGCTTGGAGTTCACTCTGATTTGCAAACCAGGCAAACCCAGGTTATGGCTGTACATCAAAACCATGGTAAGGGCTTTCTGGGCTTTGGATAGTTCTCATACATAGCTAGGAAAGCAGGAGATCTGCTGGGATCTGTCTGGTTTGGGGTAATAACATACACGACAGATGCTGATATGTGTGTGTATCTCAACTCAGTGCTGTGGACACAGAGGACCCAGCTCTGCAAAGCTGAGCTGCAACCCTCGAGCTCCAATGGCAGACTAGATCTTTTGTTTTGGAAAAGTTTCTTCCAAATGCAATATTGTGTAATATTTACTCCTCTGTGCATTTACTCCCACAGTGCAGCAGTGATTCACAAGTGTAGTATTATATTATTTACTATTTTTCCTTACTTTTTTCTCTTACCAGATGCTGCTTTAGTGTTGCTTCTGTCTGGTGAGTGGGTTACAAGATTAAAATGCCCATTGCCTCCTGGCACTTCACACAAACCATTTCACAGACTGATCTAATTTTATTTTAAAAGCAGGCTTAGAAATGTTTCTCCTTGCTGTGAGATTCTTCTTGACTTTAGTGCCCTCATGGTTACAAAAGAGCTAAAGGAAATTTTTCAGAGCCCCAAAGGTTTGGCAGTGGGCACAAGGTGTTTGATCAGGGTTTGGAAACTCTCAGGGGTTTGGGTGGTTTTTGCTGTGTTAGACAAGGACTATTGTCTTTCTGTGTACACGTGGGACTTGTTTGTCCCAGTGGTGGGAAGTCCTCCTTCATCCTGATACTCATTGAGGGATAACGAAACAGCCTTAAGTGCTCAGGGTGAACCCTGGCTTGAAATAAGACACATTTTCCTATCATCAGGACTAATCACTCAGAGAATGATCAGAGGAAGCCAAAGCCTGGAGGTGCTGGATAAGTTTTGGAAAAATCTGCCCTTGTCACCATTGATACTGAACACTCGAGGTGGTTTGGGAACCCAGAACGGGTTGTTTGTTTTTTCTTTTCGTTGGGTTATTCATAAAATCCAAAAATAACAAAAACAAAACAAAACAAAATGAAACAAAACAAAAAACAAAACAACACACACACACAAAAAAACCCAAACAAAAACAACAACAAACAAACACCCAAATTTTCCTTGTGCCTAGAGTAATTTCAAACAACAATGCTCAGGTGCTGACAAGGCAAGAGGAGAAAATTAAAGCCCCAATCTGGACAAAGTGAGGTTCCATCTGAAATAAAAAGGATGTGATTTTTTGTGGAAAAGGCAAAGGCTGGCATTTCTCTAGGACAGTTGGGGAGAGCAGTGAAGGAACTGGGAGCTTGCTGGAGAAAGGAATGATGAGAAATTTAGAAAATTATTTCTACAGGAAAATTACAAGAACCAAGCTCATGTCCTGAGCAGGGTGGTTGGAGGGTTAAGTCATGACAATGTAATTCAAATATTTAGATAGAAAGGAAATTAAACTGGCTTCATGTCCACAGAGCAATGAAGAAAGAAATCTCAGCAAAAGACACCTAGGTTAAAAACTGTGAAAGAGACTTAGGGATGTTCTGGCATGGGGTTTTGGGGCAAACTGTGGATTTGCCACTGCTGCAAAACCTCCACCTTCTGGGGATGGTTCAGAGAGGTTTTGGCACCCAAGTAACTCTTTGGCACCCACATAACCTCCTGAACTCCCTTCCAGCTCCATTTTCTGTGATTTTGAAATAACAGCAAAATTACACCCTGACAACATAAGAGCTGGGATTATTTGTTTTAGGATTAACGTAATTAGGCTAAGTATGAATCAGATGTTTTAGCTATTTTCAATTAAAGTACACAGGAGAGATGTGATTCTGTCTCTCCGTCAGTGAAAAATCTATGCAATCACAGAAAACAAGTGCTGACAGACACCTTCCTCTCACCCCAATCCACACATGGCAGGTAGGACTATACGAAGGATTAGGCATCATGCCTTTTAATCCTGTTGGATGGTGCCAGGCTGAGTCTTGCTTGTATAACCATAGCCTTTCTGAAGTCATATTAAGTGTCTTAATTAACATCAAGAAATGTTAACGCTTGCTGGATTTACTGGGAAGATTTGAACTCCAGCTTAATTCAGTGCTGACATATCAACACATGAACTCCAAGATCAGATCCCTCCTAGAGCTGCCTGTTTTAGGATCACAAGGGATTGCTTTTGGCTACCTACATCTTCTGCAGTGCTGTGTCAAGCCCACATGCAGGAATGGAATTATACTCTGGGACTGACACCCCACCTTGGCTGGGTGTCTTCGAGGAAAAGTCAACCACATCCCTTTGGACAGCCCCAGTGGATAAGTACACTCACAGCTAAAAACACACCTGTTTTATGGCTGGAAGTGTTTTAACTCCTGGATATACCTGGGTTTCTGTTTATCTGAGAGATGGCTATATCAGTGAACAGATCACAAGGAAACTGCTTACTCCCCATGGATGCACAGAGCAAATAATAATCAAGCCAGAAAATTTCAGAGGGGCATATCTGTCTTATAGTAATCATCTAGAGATTATTCCAGCCTGTTTATTGCAGACAAACCATGAAGGCTTTTCCAGTTTTCCCCATTTTCCTCCTGGTAGCAAGCTGCTTGCTCATACACCTTGACACTGGCAATGAGCTTAGCTCATGGAAACTTTACCCTTGCTGTGCAGTGGTCCTGGTACAAGCAAGGAAATAACCTTTGGTTCTAACTGCTGTTGAAGGGCTTATTTTATTTTTGTGATGGTTTGAATATGGACTGATAGTGCACAGCCAAATACAGGGAGAGCTGCTGGTGCTCTTCAAACATGTGCTGTGGTGGCCTTGGTGGGACCTGAATGGAAAATTGGTTAAGCCCCAGAAATGTCCCCGTTATTCTTGTTTTGCCTCCGTTTTGAAATCAGTGTCACCCTTTGGTAATGAGGTCATGCAGCAATATAGACTCGGGAGAGGGGAAGACCAAAACCATGTCATGGGTGTATTTTACAGGCAGCTTACCCTATCCATCCCTCCAGTCAATGTGCACACAGGTCCTGGGACAGCAGCAGATACCACTACACTGGGCAATCAGCCCTTCTTCTCCTGAATCTCAGCACTGAAAGTTCAGAGGGCTCAATTTATCCCTTCCCTCCCACTTCTGGCACAGCCCTGTTCTTGGAAAAGGCACCATGTTGCAGATCCACCCTGTAACAAGTGCCAAAGCAGGTTTTTGGAGAACTATATTTGAACACAGCAGCCTGCAGCTCAACAACACCACTGGTTTACAGGGAAACTATCTCAGCATAACTCAAACTTTGATCAGCATCTGCTATAAACAGAGATGCAAAGACACAGACATTTCTCTGACAAATGCTTTGTTCCTTTAAAGAAGAAGTGCCCACAGAAGGTTTGAAATTAGGCTGGATTCTGGGAGTCCCTAAAGTGAATAAAAATAAAAATGCCCAGGCTTGACTCCTGACATCAAACTCCTCTGAAAATCCTGGCTGGAGACAAGGACATGCAATCCCAAGGCCAAGGCTGCTGTTTATAGACCAATTTAGCAGCATGCCTGCTCGAGCCTGGTTGCAGTGGTACCATCTGTGGTTTATTACTGGGGATTTTGTACCAGCTGGGCAGCAGGAGCTTGTCTGAAATCCTCCCCAGCTCAGGAGCTGATGAACTATTTAGCTACTGCTTGTATTTGTCTTATAAAAGTAATAGTACCATGTTCTGTTGCCATTAAGGTCTGACATTAAATACATTAATTTCCTAATAGATCTAAAGCAAGAGCTAGGATGGCCTTTTATTTTTAATGAACTGAAGAGTGCTGTGATCCTATTCATCCACCCATGAAATCCACTGACTGACAAGGTCCCATTTCTGGGCAGCGGGGTTAAATGTGCTTCAGACAAAAGCCAGATTTTCCTTTCTTCTGCATGCCATGGACAGGATCAAAGGAATGGGGAAATGGACATTAAAGCACTTGTAATCAAGGACACAGACTCCATCCCAGCATGGGCCAGCCCCCTCGCAGACTCAGGGAAATGCTGCTGTGCATTATTGCATGGGAAGCCTGAGAGCTTTGGGGAGCAAACTGAGCAGGTAAATGAGGCTGGGGGGCAAGAGCTGCAGGCTCAGATGTCATCACTAGGAGCTTTTCCATATAGGAGTGAATATCTCTTGCACCTTTGGGGCTTCCTCCCAGTTTAAGGCTTTCTTAAGGAGCTTGTAATATCACTGGGACTCACCAGATGGTGCTAGAATGGATAACCCTGGAACAGGATGGATGGAGAGATGGGCAAGCAGGTCTTGGGGAGAAAAGGAAAGCAAAAATACCAATGTGATTACACTTCTATTTAAAAACAGTGGTAGTGTACCAAAAAGGCTTTTCTCATTAATCACATTTCTCTGCAACTGGGGCAACACCACAGCAGCAGTGGTGCAGCTGGAAATTCACAATAAGGTGTGATAGAGACCTGGATGGGTGGCAAGGCCACCAGGACCTAGTTTGGAGGTGAGGATGAAGGTCACCTTCAGAGAAGCTGGACAGTCATCTCTCCTCTTGTCTTTTCCCTTGGGTCTTTTGTTTCAAGACATTTTATTCAAGCAGCCCTCTCAAATGGTCTTGAAAGGAATGGGGAAGATAGACTGCTGATGTCTCCCAAAAGACAGCAAACTGGCGATAGTTTGTTTTCCAAGCACATATGAGTTCATTTTCTTTTCAAAATTTGCATTTATTTTTAACTGGATTAACATCCAGCTAATGTGGATGTCAACTAGTTGGAATGCAATTTTGGAAATTATGGAGGAATTTAGCACTGCTGATATAAACCAAATGTGATTGAGTTGGAAAGCATAAGATATTCATCTGTATGGGCTTGGTGTCATTAGCATGCTCTATCTTTCTCTTAGGTTAACTCTTAGGTGATCCAAATGGAAAGAAATACTTCTGCCATAGCCCCCATATGGCTAATATTACTAATATTACAGTGTATTACTTAGCTGGGGGTTTAAAAGAAATAATAGGGAGTTTATTACCCAGATCTTCCTCCTAATAAGAAAGGCCATTGACACTATATATATAAAGCAGTTTTGGACTTGTTATGCTGGGGGTTTTTTTCATTTGTCAGTGTCTGAATTATAAAGGTTACTGTAGTGCATAATGATTTGTAAGCACGAATGTGCTGGCATAAGCATGCAGCTGTCCTCATCCTGCATCTATTTCAAGCATGTTCAGTGTATTTATTGTGGTATGTGTTGAAACTTCACATTGATAAGTCAAGAAAGGACTTAAACGTCTATAAGTCTGTACCATGAAAGGAAAGTGTGCAAATATCTGCTTCATACCTTGCTTTCAGAGTGTTTTCCTGAGCTCAGGCCACAAAGAGGAAGCATTCTCTCTTTAAATGGATGTGGTCCAATGGCCTTCTCAGTGCTGAGATCCTGCCTCCAGGAAACACAGACTGGGAAGCATCAAAGCAGAGAAGGCGAGTTGTTCCTTAATCAAAATATTGTGAAACTGTGGTTCTGCCAATGGTTTTCTGCTTGGGTTTTGTAGATACATAGGATGCTCAGGGAGCTTCAAAGAAAGATGTCAACCAAATGTTTTTCAGGATCACATGCAAGGCAGAAGGAAATGTGCTTCCTAAAGGTCCTACCGGCAGATGAATATCTTTCTGCAATCATTAAAGTTGTAAAGTCATCCCCCACCCCCTCCCTACACACACATGAAAGATGATGGGATTTGCAACCCAGACAAAACCAGATTTGGGAATTGGACATTTCCCTTGGAAGGAGCAGCACACAGATCTTGCAGTGGATATGCTGGGGGAAAGCAGAGCAAGGACCTGGCCATGTTGGGCAGCTCCTCATCCTCTGCTGTTGTGGTGCTGTGCCTCAACATCCTCTGGCATCTCTGTGCACAGAGACAGGGCTACCCTGGGACACAGGTCATTGCCCATGGCTGCGGCTCCTACTTTGCTGCCTGCTCCCATACAACTGGTGGAAAATAGATAGAAGAGGGATTTGGTTGCAACTGTCTCCAAAAGCCTGCATTTGCTGTGGAGAAGTACGTTTTCCTGACCTGTCTCTCCTGCACAGAGGTCTCATTACAGTACAGAATTCCTGGTATCAGTCACATTGCAGTAGCCTGTCTTCAGGGTGCTCCAGAGTACCTGAGCAGAGGAGGCTCCCTGCTGATAAAGGTGCTTGCATTGTTCCCTGCTTCTCCCAGGGCACAGGACATGATCCTGGATCCCATTGCAGCAAAGGACAGCTGCCTACTTTACCGATCCATCATTTATCTATATTGGGAGAAAATCGATTTGGGAACAACGAGGCTGACAGACACATTTCAATCTCTATTCCCACAGAGTTGTGTTCACCCTAGTAGGAGGGGAACCTCTTTCACCAGAGGACAAGAATATGAGGGATGAGTTTAACACCTCCAGCAATAAACTAAAGGTATGATAAAATAATAGTGGTGGTCTTCGGACTCATACCTCTCACAAGTAGGGTTTGTAGTATCAACGGCAGCTTGCTTTGCCTGACAAAGTAAGAGTTTTGATGAATATGGATTTGAGTATGACTCCCAGTTTCTCAAACCAGACCAAATTTCAGTTCTACTTGATATTCCTTGGGAATGCAGAAGGATGATCTATGGATGGCGGTATTGGGAAAATGACTTAAATTCATCCTCCTCCTCCTGATAACTCCTTGTGTCCTTGACTTTGCAAGTAGTTTGAGTCATCATGGTACTTCAACATCTTTAGCATAAAGGTTAAATTCAAGGTTACTACTATTTTATTATTTATGTCTAACAGTTTCCTTGGAATTGCAGACCTTTGGAGAGACCTTGCTTCTGCAACACAGATTGTCCGAGCTGTGGTGGTGGCACTCTCCATGCATAAGATCTGACATGGACTCTTTACTCTTGTCTTGCAATTAACAGAGCCATTCTCTATGAAGTCCCATAAATGGTTAGAGGGCATTAAAAGGTGTCTTATCACCAAGTAATTCCATAATTTTTGGAAACAGAAACCCTATGTGTTTTTTCAATAAGCACTTCTCCTTCTGACAGTGCTACATCTTTCACAAACACAGCAAGAGTAACCTCTGCACTTCGCCTGCAGCAGTGAAGTATGAAATTTTGAATTCCATGGGTCACTGTTTTTGCTGCAGCCAGATGTGGATAAAAGGCAAAGGGTGTTTTATTGTTGTTTTTTCAAGAAACAGAGAAAGGTTTGTACTAAGGTACAACCTCTGTCCTAAAAACAAGTGGTTAACATGTGGCTTGAATATCACCAATTGCCATTTCAAAAGATGAACTTAAAAAAAAAATATTTAGAATTTAAATATTCTGTCTGCAGCTAATAAAGTACATTGTGACTTTAAATTGGATTTGGGAAAACATACAGGAGAGCTACAACCTTGATGCGGGGCTGTGCATTAGCAATGTGGGTTGTTGATATCACAGGTACCAATGAGTTGTGATGGATGTAAAAGGGAAAAACTCAGTGGCTGAGAAAAGCAGGGTAGTGAGACCTTCCTTTTGTTCTGAACAGAATGGGTTATCCATCGGAAATAAATTAACAGATGCATTCAATCCCTGTGTACAATGATGGATGAGTCTATGAAAGCCTTCATTATTGGTATGCATTTTATGCAAACTCTTTTGGCGACTAAAGCGTGTTAAAAAACTGCTTAGCTTAATTCCTCTGAAGTCCCAGTGTGCCACTGATGATTTAAACCCTCTGTTTCCTGCTTGGAGAACTGAATATTCAGGAATGAATACCAGGAATGAATATCTCACTTCTGGAATTTTGTGAGGAAAGATATCTTCGTGGTAAACTTTGGTGGACCTCAGCACTTGGAAACACTTCCAGAGAACAGTTGAAGCTATGAAACCCATAAATAACAAATTGAGAAGTTCACTGTTTATTTGTGGAGGACAACAGTAATAATATTTCATTTTTATTACTTAATCCAGCCCTCCCTGGATGATATTTGGTTTCCCAGCCACTGTCTCTGCAGCCCAACAGTGTGACATGATTTTTGCTTCCAGCAGTTTCTTCACCGTCTCCTTAAGTGCTCTGTTACAAAACCAAAGATAAAAATGGTGATCACAATGAAATGCAAACCATAAATATTTGATGATCCTCTAGCTTTGATTGCTGCTGCTTTTAGCCTGGTGCTTGACACCACACTTGTCAGAGGCACTAGTAGCCAGGTTGTGAGAACCCTGAGATTTTACTGCTCCACTACACTTAAAGGATGATGTTCTTTAAATGTTAACAGCTGTGAGTCAGATTTTTTGCTGTGGCAAGGGAAAATTCAGTAGAAAGTTTGATTTTTTTTTTTTTGTCTTGCTGTTGCTGCCCAAGTTCCCCTTGTCAATAAGACCAGAGGGCTGGAGAACCTCTTCTACTGAGACAGGCTGAGAGAGTTGGAGTTGTTCAACTTGGAGAAGAGAGGGCTCCAGGCAGATGTTATTGCAGCTTTTCACTGCTTAAAGGGGGCTTACGAGAAAGCTGGGAACAAATTTTTTAGCAGGGCCTGTTGCGACAGGACAAGGAATGATGGTTTTAAAGTAAAAGTGGGTCAATTCAGACTGGATATAAGAAAGAAAGTTTTTACAATGAGAGTGGTGAAGCACTGGCATAGGTTGGCCAGGGAGGTGGTGGCTGCCCCACCCCTGAAAACTTTCATGGCCAGCTTGGATGTGAATCTGAGCAACCTTATCTAGCTAAAGTTGTTCCTGCTAATTGCAAGGGGTTTGGACTAGATGATCTGTAAACATCCCTGCCAACCCAAACTATTCTGTGATTTCTGATTCTATGTCTCAGAAGAGGGAAAGAAAAATACTTAATTGCCCATTTGTACCGTTTGAGAGCATCCACCTCTTCTCCCAGTTATGCGACTTCTTTGCTTCTGCCTTTACAAGACTTTCCACCTCTGTGTGTTGCACACAGCTAGGCTAACTCCCTGATTTAGTAGGAAATATCTGGCATCACCTTGGATGAAAATTATGGAATCATACAATGGTTTGGATTGGAAGGGACCTTAAAAATCACCTAGTTCAAACCCTGCCACCATGGGCAGGGACACCTTCAACTAGACAAGGTTGTGCAGGCCCCATCCAACCTGGCTTGATGGGCCAACCAAAATAGCTGATGAAGTATCAGATAAGCATAAAAGCAGAGTAGGGCCAAGTGTGGGTTACTGCAGGTAGGAGCACAGGATGGGGGAGAAATAAAATGATTTGAAGAGAGGAGCCATGGGGGAAGGATACCTTCCCCTGTCAATGGCAGCAGGAGAGAGGACCTCCACAGCCATCCAGCTATCTGTGGGGACACAGCTGGGCTAGTGAATGTCTCTGCTACCCACATAAAACAGAGAGGTAAGGGAGTGCCATCTTTCCCCTCCCTCCTCCTGAATTGTCCTTTCGCTCTTAACCACTTTGTGTGCTGCACCAGCTGGTCCTGCTCCAAGCATTCCTTTCTAATCTGCAGTTGAGACATAGGGCAATTTTTGTTCCTCCAAGTTTGGAGTTACTTCAACATTGTAAGCCATGGAACAACTGCTCATGTTCTCGCTCCAGCATTTGAAGTCTTCCTGTGAAACAGCTGGCCTCTGATGTGCAAGATACCTGCTTCCCACTATTTGGCTTCCAACAGCAAGAAGATGACTTACAGACATGAACTATCCCTTAATTTAACACATCAAAACCAAGCAAAAATAAACAAAACCGAGTGAAGAACACATGTAGATCATGAACTCACATTTTGCACCTTGCACTTTTGCCCAGAGCACATGTTTTTGCAGCTTATCTCCCTAGGTATCTGTGATGGTGCCTTCTATGTGTTTGTTTTCTTTGTGTGGGGATACTTGGCAAGAAACTGCCTCTCTGGGAGAAAAAGCAGTTTTTGCTTCTCTCTGGCCATGGACCAAACAAAGACCATAACTGGACACTTAACCACAAGCTTGCTGCAAAACCTGTTCTGATAAGTGAAGTGGCTTGCACTGATTCCAGCGGGTCTTGAGGAAGGTTATGTCCCAACTACTTTTTCCTTCTGAGCTATGTTACCCTTCATCTAAATCAGTTTGCTGTCTTTCTGTAATTTTAGAAATCTCTTCTACAGCCTCAAAATGCAATGCAATGTCACAGAAGCAACATAGCTTGAGTCTTGCCTCTTAGTCTGAAACGGGGCGAAGATTCATCCATGGAGCAGCCTTTGACTTTGGAATTAATTCCACAGTGTGACAGGCAGTGATCTTCATCCCTTACTGTTAATTGACTGTAAACAGCTAATAGGATGTTTCTAACAAAAAAAAATGATCAATTAACTCTTATTTTTGTTTCCATGGAGTGCTCTTTTCTCTGCTGCTCTTAGGTGAAAGGCTTCTGAGGTGTCTCATTCATGGGCACTTTATAAGGTATGGTAATATCAATGCATCCTTCTTGGAAAAAAGATTGTGTTACTTGCAAAGACAAAGCTCAGATGTGCTTTAGACCACAGACCCCACTATGGACTCCAAGTCCTGCTGCATGCAGTGACTGCCTGGTTTTTAAATTGGAAAACAGACATAGTGAAGCTCAGCTTCAACTTAACTTCAAGAGCTTATAACATCCCTGAAAACACTTTTAACTAGTTTCCAAATTTATACTTGTTTTTGAACTGGAATAAGTGCCATTTTAAAACGATAGGAAAGGAAAACATTCTGTTTGCTAACAAATAGATACAGTTCTTCCCATCGATGCTGGGTTTGTGTTAGAGCTGGCAGATGTCAGTGGCCACATCCCTCACCAAGCACTAGAATTTGAGTCTTCAACTGGTCTTGCAGGGCCCCAAAACCTGCTCAGAAACTGATTCACTGTCAGTAGAGATCTGCCTACATGGATTTGTGGATACAAACCCACATATGTACAGCCAAGAGGAAGGTGTTACAGCCAGTACATTCCCACTGCTGATACTGAGTGAAAATACAGCCTTTTCTCTGTTACTTGTGATGAATACAGAATGAAAGGGTCAAATCCAAAAGCTAATGGCTGGTCAGAGATTCAGCTGGGCGAGGGTTAAGATCAAGTCTTGTGGAGTCAGGAAAGAGAAAGGCCCCAAGTGTCCTCAAAATTTCCATATGACATTTATGTATCAATAACAGCATTGTTCGGGAGCAAGAGCTCATTTCCTAAGAAAGGCAGCTTGCTCCTTGCAGACCATGCTCCCTGTAGCTGAGAATGCCAGGCTGTTCCTTGGCAAGGAGCTTGTTAGTCCATTTAAAAAATGCCCAAGTCAAACGAGGTATAAATCACTGTTGTTCCCTCCCATTAAGACACACCAACTTAATCTTGCCGAGGACACTGACCTGAAAATGTTTAACAAAGTCAGCATTAATAGGGAAAACTTTTCTTATGCTGAATTTCCAAAGGCTTTTGGTGTTTTTGTAGTTTACTTTTCATCTAAAAATCCATTTGCTGTATTTTTATTTTTTTTAAAGGATTATCTCTTAATCTTACCCTGTTACAAAATGTATTTATAATCCTCATGGCAGTTACTTAGCAAGTCTTAAACCTGTCATTAAAATACCTCCTCTTGTTTCTACAATCAGCAGTCTTAATCCTCTGCAAGTCTCTCTTTTTTCAGGTTTTTCTTTTCTCACTTTCTTCCCAAATGGCTTAAACCAAGGTATGACAGGTAGCAAACAATCCCCCCTCTAATTATGTGGAAGAAACAAATAAAGGGAAGGAATATGTGTGTGTGGCAAATTCCTGAGAGTTTGGAAACTAGAGGCCGTAGGAATGTGCCCTGGGAAATTTTAAACCCACTCTAAAGCTGTGGGTTTGAACAGTGGTGGATTTACTCCCTGGAAGGCATCGATGGGGAAAGGTATTGCCAAAAGAGGGGGTGGCTGTGAGCAGCTCCAGACGTGCAGCCCTGGTCCTGGGGTGAGGATGAGGAAGTGAGGTCCTGCACGGGAGGATACTCATCATCCAGATCCAGCAAAATGTATGTTGAGCTTTACCTGGAAGTGCTCAGCAAGCTACTGTATGACAGGCTCGGCAGTGCCTAAATCCCTCTCAGCACCGCATTCCCTGGAAAAGCCGAGGCTTGGGAGCTACGGGTATGGTTGGACACTGGTGAGTAGGAGGGCAAGTGGTGGGAAGAAGAAGGACCACATTGTTGGAGAAGTGGGTGTGAGTATCAGGGAAAAAAAAAAAGGGCTGGAAGCAGGATGTCTGATTCATGGGAAAAAAAGATCCTGAATTAAAGAAAAGCAGAGAAAACACAGCAGCTCTGCAGCACACATTACTGGGAGGGGAAGGAATAAGGTGTCACTCCATCAGTGCTGTAGCAGGATGTGGCACTAAGCACAGGTTAAGTGCATCAGACAGCTCTCACCTTCTTGAAGCTCAGAGTTTGTTTTGTATCCAACCCTATCCCAAACGTGCATCTCTGGAGGGGTGGTATCCATAACCACTCCCAGCATGTGCTCTCTGTGAAGGTTTTTAGGGGAAAAAAAGAGCTCACTTCCACAGTCCCCAGAGACTCCACGCTGTCCTGGGAGCTCCCCAGGCAAACACAGCGCTGGTTTGAAACCAGATACCTCCTGTACAAAACTCGTCAGAACATAATTAGGCTGAACTGGGCTTTTTTCAAAGGCATTAAGTCCGTGAACTTTTCAATCTAAAACAATGCCACAATGACCACGTTGGGAATAGGGCATTATGGCCCTTCTTGGAGACTATGTGTTGAAGTTGTCTTGTTAGTAGGGAGACTTAATGCAATAAAGGAAAGCATTGTGGCCTGGAACAGCTGGGCTTTTCTAACTGCTTGCCTAAATGTGGATGATTAATGACCAAAATACATCCTTGCTGAATGGCATTGAGAGGTTGGAGGTATTTCATGGCATTTTCCTTTTCCCATTTTTGTAAGAGATTTGTTGCAAACAAAGCTCCATTGATGTAGGTCCATTACAGATATGCAAAGTGAATACCGAATTATTGCCTATCTGATGGGTGACAAGAATGTTACTTTGTTGCTGCATGTTTTATGCTGCAGGATCTGAAGATGCTCAAAAAGCTGCTTGGTGCTTTTGGAGACTGAAGCTGCTCAAACACTTTAATGAGATTTGTTGTCATTGTTGTTGGAAAATGCTGCTCTATCCAAACCAAAATGTCTTGCAGTGCAATAGTCCCATTAATAACATTTCCATGGGAAAGTTTTCAGAGTTTCTGGGGTCAATTTATTAGCAGAGAAGAATATAAATAAGAACCCTGATCTTCTCGATCTCAAACCAGATGTTTCAATGGCAGCAACAAGAACAACAACAAAAAAAACATTTCAGGGATGAATTTAAAAAGTTTAGGTCTTGTTCCACACTGGAATGAAAACACATTTCTGGACCTCAAAACCCTTCATGGGAGTGCACTGCTAATCTCTGGCTGCCTCAGCCAGAAACTTCATGGCCCATCAGAGAAGGGGCTGGCACATAAATCCTTTGTTAATCCAGCCATGCCATGGCCACCCACTCCACACTTGAACTTGGGTAGGGATATCACCCATCTGCTGCTGCTGCTGTCTGTGCTACTCCCCATTTGCCCAGAAGCCTCTGGCACTGTAGAAGAAGTGCTGAAATGTGCAACATGGTTCACAAAATAAAGGGCAGAGTTTGTTTGGACCTAGAAACAGCCATCTGAGGGAGATGCAACATTGTGGTCACACAGGATATGAAATACCATCGTCAAATAAAACCACAGAGTAGGTTTATAATACAATTATCAGGAGTGCACGTGAAAGACAAAGGCTGAAAAAACCTGCAAGAAATGTCCTAATTTCCCAGTAGTCCCCCTCAGTGTTATTATCCAACACCATCCCATGGCTGCCAGCATGCAGATTTGTGTCTCATCCATCTTTGCTGCACCAGCAATGAGTTGGGGATTCATGGCTGGTAGAAGATACCTGGACAGGGTGGGTGGATGCATCCAGGTGGGATGGGGTTCCAGATCCCTTCAGGGTGGAACTGTCAGTTTTTAGTTTCTTACTGACACTGTGTGCACGATTTCAGGTTGGTGGGAAAGAAAGAGCAACATTTTGATATCATTTCTACTATCTGACCCTTCTCTCCCAACAAGTAACACGTGTGCATGACAATTTGCTTCATCTAAAGGTACTGCTGCAGCCAGGGAAGGTATATCTTGGATTTATCCAAGGCACTTAAAGGCACATTATTTTTCTCCTCAGCCATCATGTTGGCTTTTATCATTCAACAGGCCATGGAATTATTTTCCCTAACATCCCCTTAAGAAGGATGTATTTTTCAAAATACTGCCATTCCCTTCTCTTAAACAGGTTTTGATGTGGCTACTTTAAATCAAAACCATGAGCTTTCCTCTCCTCACGCCCACCGACTTAAAACCTGCCCTCAATGCCAGTGGTTCAGAACTATCCAAATAAAGCAGTTGCTTTAAGGAGTGTTTGCTTTTCCTCTTAGGCTCCTTCTCCCGACGCTATATTGTTTGTGGAAAAAGAGTTCTCTGGGTGGGTCATTTAGCTGTCGTGGTTAAGAAGCTGTATTTGAAGTCTGGTTCAGTGTAGAAGAAAAACATGTCAAAACAGCCTTGAAAGTACAGTTCACTTCCCTGCCGCCATCCTCCATGTGTCAGGATGTTACCTTTTTCCCTCCATGTAAAAGCTCTTTCCCATGAAAAACAGCTTTAGGAGGACATTTGCTGGGTAGCTCCAAAATGCAGCAAACATTACACTCTTTTCATTCCAGGAAAACAAATTACTTCTTGAATAAAGCCGTGCCTATACAGTGCTGCGTTTTAACTTTGTTTGAACACTTGCTCCCAAATATCTTTATATCAGGGAAACATGCTTAATTATTCCTGAGTAATTTTGCCTGCTGGATTGCAGTTCCTCAAGTAAATGCTATGTGGGATTTTCTTGATGATGTTTTTTTTTTTTTCATTTGAAATCATGCCAAGGTACAGGTTTCCCTCTTCCATCTTCCCCCTCTACCTTTTGACTTTAAAGCAGATTCTTGGTGTTCCTTAAATAAACACTCCTCCAAGATACTTTTTCACCGAGTGGCACGTACGCCCTGAGCCAAAAAATGGCATTAATGCATTTTTCTTCTGTGGCTTTGGAATGACGCGCATCTAATGTGAATGTGTGTTGCCTCGGAGAACGCTCTGTTTTCTATTCTCGTGTTTGATTCTCTGCAGCTGGGGAGCCACGTTTCACAGGTGGTTGGGAAGCTTATTAGATTATTCATAACGGGTTTTATTTCTTTTTTCCTCCTTTTCTTTTTTTTTTCCTTTAAGCAATTAAAAACATGTGTTAAAGGAGCCTGCGATGATTACAAGCACTGCTGACATCTATTTCCCAGTTACCTTTTGCTGTTTTCACTCAGTAGCTGGTACCTGTAGACACCGCTTGGAGACCCCATGAGCCAAAGGAGCAAGAAGTGAATGTTATTCCTCTTATAAATAGCTTATATAAAGTAAAAAATAGGATTTCCTGTGGGAGAAAATTCTGTTGTTTTCCTGAGAATGAGCAGCAATCACAGTGATAATGATGACAAAGATGATTAATGTTTTCAGGCACTTTTTCTGCTGATGATCCCAAAGCAGCAACAAACTCTGGGCAAGCAGCAGTTCATCTGAATATGAATTGCTGATCCATGGCAGTCTCAAAGGAGGCACATCCACCAGGAAGGGGAAAAGCATTGAGAGAGTCACTGAGGGGGAGAATTGAGCCAGCAGAAGAGGTTTGCTCCAGGCCTCACTAATATCAATCCCGGTGTGAAATTCAGTCTGGACTACGAGGCTTTGCAAGCCTCCACCAAAATGGAGCAGACCATGTGTGAACCAGATACCAGCTCAGCTTCTCTTTCAGAGGAGGACTTTGGTAACTCTCATGTGGACTGTTCGGCTCTGAGTTCCCAGGGGAGCCCAGACTGACTTTTCAGAGTTGTTGAGCTTTGACTGGCTTGGGTTCAGGCTGTGCTTCACTTCTTGTGAATAGTCAGACCCCAAAACACTGAGTTGATTTTCAGAGAGGGACTTCTAGCAAGGGAAATTAATTCAGTATTGTATATTGTACACAGGCTTCTTAAAGGGCATTTGTTTAAAAAATTAGAATTCATATTTGGTTGAGACTGATGGATTCTTAAAGGATTCATGCATGCAGTGGAAAGAGAAATGCTGAAAAGGTCAGGGATAAATATCAGAAATGTTGACAGGAGGCACCCACAGCAAGAAGGTCTGGTGATGCACTACTTTGCTGATCATCACTCTGAAGCCTTTAAGACTCTTCACTTCAGGAGCAAATTCATAAACCCTTACATGAAGACTGCCCAGTCCACCCAGTCCATCCATACAGACAGAGCAGAGAAGCATTTCAAATGGAGATCACAGAATCATGGAATTATACAATTGTTTGAGTTTGAAGGAACCTTAAAGATCATCCAGTTGCAACCACCTGCCATGGACAGAGACACCTTCCACTAGACCAGGTTGCTCAGAGATCTATCCAGCCTGGCTTTAAACAGCACCCATGTGGGCTGCAGTGATGGGACCTTTGTCAGGCAGAGAAACATCTCCTCACATGCCTAACCCTGTGGGCCCAAGCTGAGCTATTTCCTAGCTATCCACCTTCCTCCAGTGCATTGCCCATCCCTGGACTGGTTCACACCAATACCTCAGGCAGAAAATATTTGTCTTCCTCTTCCTCACAGTGTCAACTACATCTCTCTCTTGGCTCCCACAGTCCAGCCTCCTGTTTCCATAATCAGCCAATAATTCCCTCCTCTTCTCCAACTCTTCTGCTGGTAAATCAAATGCTGAAAAGTTTCTTTTTAAAATGCTCCTGGCTTATTAGTACCCTTCATGCATCACAGTTTTCTGTATTGTCTCCTTCTCTGCCTTTGGGTCATTTCTTATACACAGGAAACGAAAACAGGATGGCAAAGTTTGCATGAAATATCTGTTCTTGACAGACTGCTGACTCAGGCTACACTCACAAACAGTCCAAACACGGCAAAATATATAAATCCACCACTCCTCCAGCTGTGCGTTTTCCCACTCCATCTGCCATCACTTGTTTGCACAGTAAGCCTCTTTGGAAATCGCCCACCTTGAGGACCTGCTTTCTGAAAATATCAGTGGGAAAATGACATTAAAGACGGTTTGGACAGCAGTGGGTGTCTGAGGTTGAGTACTCATTTTTACCCAACCTTATTCTAACTAAGTCAGAGTAGTGGGATGTGCTGCCTAAATGGAAAATGTCCCTGAGAGCAGCCTGTTGTCATGTTCAGTGGGCAGATATGCACTGGTGGAGGTTACCATGAGCTGTGCTCCTTGATGACCTTTCCTTCACAGGCGGAAATGAACTTCTTCTCTTCATCCTGACATCTGCCAGCAATCTGAGGCTGCTCTGTACCGCACAGCTTGGTTTCCTAATGTTTTGGTGAGAAAAGATCACGTGGGATGAGTATAATGACATTTTCCACTTAACCCACAGGTCTCACCTCTGGTTCTAATAACCTCGTGGAAACCATCAGACACCTCTATGGTGTCTGATCAGAGGAGAAGCCAGACCCACTCAGCTATCATTTTTTTTTTTCCCAAAGGATTCTTAAAGCTTTTCTAAATTCCCACTTTTCAAGAGAGGATTTAGTGGGAAGGCTTCATTAAGTAATCACGGAAAAACCCATGCAGGAAAAGAAGCAAGCAAACAGCTAACTTATGTGGAAGTCAAACCTGGTCTCCATCAGGGAAATCTGGAGTCATCCTGGAATTTTATTTTACAAATACCAGTCTTTTTACCCCAGAAGTCAGCCACTTTCCTGTCCGGAGGGCTTTTCCTACTATTTCAGTCACTTTTTAGCTTTTCCACTTATGAGTTTTGTCTTCTGAGACATTTCCCACAGGCGGAGCAGAGGAGCACTGTTGCTTACAGGTCTGTCTCTGATGCCCTGTGTAGCCTGTGGAGGTCACCAGCAGTGTCACTCCCAAGAACATGCTTTGCCAGCTTAATCAAGGCCAGATTCCCTGGGAGGGCTGTGATCCAGGAGACAATGCTTCCAGTCGCATCCATTTGGCAAATGCTGCCTGATGCTGCACAGCCCCCATCTCTGCACTGGCTGGGACTACTCCCAGTAATGATGTTCCTCCAATTAACCTCAATGAGATCAGACCTTGTTCAGCTCAGAGTGATTCTGAAAATCCCATTTGTCTCCTCTTCTTGGTCCATGGGTTCCCCCAGGATGATATCACTTCCTTTGCCTGCACCGGAGGTGGAAATGCCTTGCTGCTTGCTTGTGTTCCTGTAGGATTTGTCATCATCATCAGGAGACACAAATAAATAACAGTGTATGGCACCACCTGAAGTTTATTGGAGCTAAGATTGTGGGTTTAAGTAGGAGAGATACGTTGGGGTTTTGGGGATGACTGGATTCCTTGGTGGAGTGAGAAAACCCCCTCCTGCCAACAGCTGTACCAGGGCTTATCTCCTTTCCTCCACTTCTGGTTTATTAATGTTAGATCCTATTTGATGAGTATTAATGTTAGACCCTGGTTGATGAGCTGAGCTGTGAGCGGTGCTTGTGCTTCCCTGCTCAGATTGCTTTCACAAATGGTGTGACCTCTTCTTTCTCTGTAAATATCATTTTATACCAGGATGTTTTCCAGTCTGCCCAGCTGCACTGAAGTGATTTTTTTAGAGGAAGAAGTCAGTCCAAGGTTTTGATGCAGCCTAAATGGGTAAGCTGGAGCCGCAGGGAGCTGTCAGACAGACTACACACTTCTCTTACATTTAACTCCTAGATCATTCTTTTTCTGCAACTTAAGTGCTTTATTTTTCTTGCAGAGAACCTACAGTCATTGGTGCTACCTGTGCACATCCCAGTTCACTCCCAGGGCTCAGCAAAGTGTCCCTCACTTCAGAGCTGGGAAAAGATGCTACTGTTCCATTAAATCTAAAAAGAGCAGTTTGTGGTAGAAACTGCAGGAAAAAAGCTTTCTCTTCTTTCTCCCCACCCCCTCCCCATCATCCACCCTGTGGGCGCTGCTGCTCACCCACATTTTCCCAAGCACTTTCTCTACCTTATTTTCATGGAGTCAAGGAAGCAACTGGCTCTTTGGGATTTACATGCTTTTGAGGTAAAGGCAGAGCAGCTTTGAGAGATGACTCTTCTCTGCTGCCTGCTTTGTGGCTGGCCTTAGAAAATCATGGGAGAGGCATTTTGCAGCTCAAACTTTGCAGCTTGTTCACACTGTTTTCTGAGCTGAAACCTTTCCTTTGAAATGGAGAACATGACAAGCACTTTTTTGCCTGATGTCTTGGGTCTTAATCCAATTTTTCCGGTGGATTAAAGAATTTTGTGGGCAGGTGTTCGGTTGGTTTTTTTTTTTTATTTCTCCCCTGACCCACTTTGCTGCTTGGATAAATAATTTCTGCAGGGTAAGATGTGAAGCCAAAGCAAGTAGCTTTATGTTTTTTCTAAGTAAAACAGTCATAAAAATTATCAGTTTCAGATTAACCTTGACACGAAATTAAAACTATGCTCAAACACAAAGGAAAAATATCTCAAACAAAAACTGCATCAAAAGTCTGACTCCAAAGTGGTTGGTTTCTTTCCTAGTTACTTGTGCTCATGCAGTGAAGTTGTGATTTCAGTGGAAGTATCAAGGCAACACTGGTGTTAAATCTGGAAGTGGTTCGTAACCAAACTTTGCCTTGTGGCATCATCGGCCTTGTGTGCTTAATTCATCCAATGTTGTCCTTGTAGAGCTGATTGAAAAATGGAGCAACAGAGCACTGTTGTTTGGATATCATATTATTTCTGAGGCAGTCCTACATGGGGAGAGAAGGTACATTTTTCCCTGCTAATTCCAGCTTGCAGGGTGCAGGATTTGCTTTTTAAGTCCCTGCAGTCAGTGCGGCTCTTGCACAGGCACAGATACATCAGTCAGCTCCTGATACCTCAAGATTTCCCTTTTTCATTTAAATGCAAGAATGAGAAATGCAGCCCAGTACCTCCCTAGGTGACCTTGGTGGGTTTTGGCCCCCCATAAGGAGGAGTGATGGGATTTCCTTTGGATACACAATATCTTCTCCTGTGGCCAAACAAGAACGAGTGTGTTCCCACCCAAAGGCTTTGCAGTAATTAATAAGACCTGGCCATATCTGAACAGGCACAAAACATGGGGACACACAGTGTTTTTCTCCTTGAGGCACACAGTATTTTTCTCCTTTTTCCAGCCCTCTGTCTTTTTTCCCATTTGTTCCTTAGATGATGCCATTACAAGGAAAGATTTGGATTTTCCTTGTTAACATTAGAACTGGTCACCAGATACCCTAATCCCTCAGAGCAGTTACCTGATCATGTCTGCACACACTGCCAGGACTCCAAAGACGCCCATCTGTAGATCTTAAGTAGCCTAAAGTTATGTCTTTCTTTGCTGACTTTAGATAATCACATAAAGCTTTGTCCGTGCCCCAAGGACAGATAATAAAATAAACAGAGAAATTTAGATAAACTGGAGGCAAAACATAACCTGTTTGGTTAATAAAGGAGACATTTTTCACTTGTCATCAAATTTCAGTTGAGTCACTGTGTTGTCCCACCTTGCCTATCACTGAAAATCATTATAGGTTTTTTTTAGTACCTTAAACCAATCTGGTAAGTTAATTTCATTTCGTCTCAGCATCACTTGTGATTAAAAACAACTCTCTTCCATTGTGGAAAAGACTGTTAAACATAGAATAGAACATGTACTCATCTTCCCCAATAAAAGCCTTTCTGGGGATGAAGGGGAAAGTAATGTTTTCCAGTACTCACAAAACTAGAATTTCACATAAAATTTTAATTCATCAGATATTTTTAACCCTGGAAACCTGATCTGGGTACAGTGGCGTTTGTATATCATGTATCACACACACACAAAATGCTGCTCAGAACACACACACATATCACTTGCCAGGGATTATTTTCCACTTGGTGATGTGTTGCATCCATATATTGGTATATTAATATGATTATATGTAGAATTAATAGGATGAACTCCTGCCAAGAGCAGAGTGCAGTGCATGGTGGAGCAGCACGCTCTGCTGCTGTCTAAGCACCCCTGCTCTGTTCCTCCACCTGGAATTGCCACATGAAGCACTGCACTCAAGTACTGGTGTCCCAGTCCACCCCATAAAGCACCAGTTCTTGGCTGAGTGGCTGCAGTGAGGTATCATATGCTTCCTTTGGGTTTTACATCCCCTCTCTTGAGTCCAGCCTATTTTTGGCTCCTTGAGGATTGGGGTTTTGTGGTTCCCTGTGTGAAAATGATGCATGGCAAGCTCAGCCCAGGCAGGTGAAGAGCTTGGTGGCCTCAAACTCAAGGCCAGCTCTTCTCCTTCCCATGACTGCATGCTCACCACTCCATCAGCACAGATTTATTTCCATGCTCGATTTGTAGGAATAAAAGAGCCAGATAAGAAATATGTTTTTAATAGTAGTGTCACCAATGAATGACGAGGATCTCGATATGAGCCATTAAGTAAAAGCAGGGGTGGAATGAGCATCATTTGTCTGTTGCCAGCTTCTCTCAACTGGCTTTCATTTAAAGGAGAAAAAATCCCCAATCATTTCTATTCAGGTAATAGTGAAATATATTTGTTGTCAGCAACAGGTCAAAATGCAGAGATATGTTATTCACAGCAAGCTGACTTCACATTTTCTAACCTAAATGCTGGATTGCTTCCCTCAATTATTCACATATGTCTTCTGGTTTAATAATAACCCACATGCTGTCCCTTAAAGAAAACTACAGACTTCATGATGTTCAGCTAGAATACATGGGTCTGCTCAGCCATTTCTTGTTCCAGAAGCTGAATCAGTCTCAGAGATGAAATTAAGAGAGGTGCCAATATGAAGTGCATCTTGTTAAAATATAAAAATATGCAATTTACGCACCAAAGAGATTGCAAGTGGGGAGAGTTTTAATGATACAGTGACTTAAGTAAGAAGCAAAGCAAGCCTGATGGTCACACCATAATCACTAACCCACGCATTCCCGCAGCACAAAAACATTCAGTCATTCAACGTGTTTGGAGGTGGCTGCTACTGTGCTCCAGCACAACATACTGCATTCCATGATGGAATAGCATCTATGTAATGCTACATGGTAGATGGCCACACTTGCTGCTTAGCAAGTGCTTGGTAGCTTTGATGTATGGTTGTCTGGTGTGCGGTATGTGGCAGAGAACTGCCTGGGACGAGGGTGTGCTCTGGTCTGAACAAACACAGCATCTCTGTTATGAGTGCTTGAGCTGCATGGCAGATGTCTGTGTTTCCTTCTCGCTCTCTTCCTTTCTTCCATCCTCTCTGCTTCAGGCCTTCTGCAAAGTAAATTACTTTTCTGCCCACATAGATTTGGACACTTTTCTATCAGCTCAGCTGATAGGTTTTCTTACCTCTGGAATCCTGTGGCGGTGCAAGGTTTGATTCACCTTTGAAACAGTAGAGGCAGAATTAAAATAAGTGTGAGCTAGCCTTGTGCGATGCCTCCTTGTACACTGCTTTGGAGTTACCATGTAAACAACGATCAGAGCCATGGGCAGGTTTTACAGCTGATACATAATAAAGAAATTTTGGTCTGTCACTCCATAAAAATGCTGCGGGTGCAGTCCATCTAGGAAAAAAAGTGGCAGTGGGCATGGTTGCAGATGATAAGAAGTAATTTGTGCAGTCAGGCATGTGCCAAGCAAGAAATTAGAGGTGGGAAGAGTCAGTCAGAAAGTCCCACTCCTGAAATCTCCTGCTCATGTCATCGTTCATAGAAACATAGAAATATAGAATGATTTGGGTTGGAACAGACTTTGAAGCTCATCCAATCCCAGACCCCCTACCATAAGCAGGCACACCTTCCACTAGATCTGGATGCTTAAAGATCCATCCAACCAGGCCTTGATCACTTTTAGGGATGGGGCATCCACAGCTTCTCTGGACAACCTGTGCCAGTGCCTCACCACTCTCACAGGGAAGAATTTCTTCCTAATATCCATCCTAAACCTACTCTCTTCCAGTTTAAAGCCGTTCCCCCTTGTCCTATCACTACATTCAAGTCTCATTTTCAGCTCTGTGTCAGCAGGGAGGTGTCAGTTCAGGAAACATCACCAGGGTGGGTGATGCTATGCTCATCACTGTTACAAATCCCCTTGTCAGGTGTTGTATCCAGAGAACTGGGCTGCTCACCACTGGGGGTTTCAGTTTCCAACAGAAAAAACAAACGTTTTGAGAACACAGATGGTGTTGACGTAACCAAACCCCATGTTCTCCCTGGAAAAAAGTTTAGTGGGAGATTTTTGACCAGCACCAAATACACTTTCAACCAAGAGAGCTTAGTAGCAATCCCCCAAAGATGAAAGACCAAGGAGTTTCAGATTCCCCTCCTCCCATGCATCACCTCTGGGTGATGTCTCAGCAGTCAGGCATTAAACAGTGTCCTGCGACTCACGAGCCCCCGCGTTCCTTGAAGAGATCACTTTCAAGTGTAATGCAGTAAAACCTCATATGATTTCCATATGTCCTGCTGCCTGAATATTTTGCAACTGATTCACGATGAAAAAAACTTATAAACACATTACCCTGGCAGGAACAATTCTTGAGGTAACAGGAGATGTGATAGCAGAGACTTTGAAAGGAGGTCGTTATTATCCAGTAGCATTTTTCTCTGTATGTCTATGAAATGTATGTCAATGAGTCACATCCTTTCAAAACAAAGAATGAAAAGTGCCCTGTAGGACAGGTGAGCTCCTCCCCAAGCCTCTCCATGACTATTTAGCTCCAGAGCTGCTTGCAGCACTGCCAGCAAGGCTATTAGCTGAACAAGCCACAGATCCAGATGCCTTGGCTGGGAAAGAAAATGATCCAAGCTTTGACATATGGGTTTTGCTACAACTGTAGCCGCAAGTGCTGACTCCTTTGCTGGAGGACACAGAGGGGCCAGATGGAAAGAAAAGCAACACCGCCACTGCTGCCCACAAAACCGGACAGTTGGAGACAGCACACAAGCTTCTGACAGCACATAAGTGGCCATGTGAGCACGGCTCTGGTGTGACACAGCTCTTGTGAGCTCCAAGTGTCATGCAAAGGATGCAGAAGCCTCAAGGTCTGCCAGTCTGGGCCTCCCCATCATTCTCTACATGCCTGGGACATCTCAATCCTCTATGCTGATTTTGATGCTTGTGATTATTTTTTTTCCAAAATAATGACCTGTTTTTTTGGTGTTTCTTCTGATATTCCTTAGGCAGGCCTGCTTCTTTGGAGAAGGCTGAGCACATGCATCTCTGCAAGCCCCTGCCTGGAGCCTTGCACCCTCTGTCAACAACATGTCATGTGCATCTGCCACACTTCAGAGCTGTGGCGCAGAGGACAAACTGTAGCAGCATCAGGCTCTGCCGCTCTGCCCTGTTCTCAAAGGCTCTGGCTTCTCTTGCTACAGTACAGAGCTGAAACCCCAGTGACATCCTCAGCTGTAAACAAAACTGATGGTTTATGGCCTCATCTCAAACTAGCACAGTAGCTGTGTGACCTGGTCCTGGTTGGACCTGTCTGCCTACTAATACTTTACAGGTTTGTTTAACCCCTCCCAACCTCCTTCCTTGCTTTTATTTCTGTAAAAAGCAGCAAATGTTCCTCTCTGGAGGAGCTCATCTGTCCCCTGCAGGTCTCTTGTATTCCCATATAAAAATTTTGGTTTAAGTAAGTTAGTGAATCCATGATAAGATCCCTCCTTTATATCTCTCCTTCCTGTGAGGTGCATCCTTGACTTTAACTGGGAATTGGAAGGTTAACTAATGCTAGTGGGGGAATAATGTCACATTAACTGCTGAAAGCCCCTGGGAGAAGCTGGTTAGATGACCTGTTTTTAGTGCAAAGGCTGGTTCAGCTCTTTGTGAATTTGTAGTAAATCAGCACTTCATAATAAGAACAAATGTTTCATTCTCACTTAAAAATTACTACGGTCCGAGGCTTGTAATGTGTAGTTTTCATGCAGGGGTTACATGACAGGAATTTAAATCTGTTCCATTTTCATCTGTAATTTAAAACGTGTCGTTTTGATCGATGAATTAGTAAAGGAACCCAGGATAATTTTGAAACTACCAGCTTAGTAAAGTTGCCTGACCTTGCAAATAACCTTTCCAGTTTAGAAGACTTTAATAGCTTAACTATTAGCTAATCTCCTGGGAAACGTTTTCCTTGGGCAAAACTAGTATGGAAATATAACACCAGTAATAAGGTTTCCATCTTTCTTCTATCTTGATAATTTTAATTAATTGCCACACAGTAAAAACATAAGACTGGGAGACAGGGGATAAAAATCCTTGCAAGGGGAGGGCAGGAGTTAACTGTAGGCTGTTTCTAGCCTTTACCTGCCTTTTTTTGCATAGATTCATTAGGTGCTGAAATATATTAGCAATTGTTAAGGCATAACTGCCGCTTGATTGCTTGACACTTTGGGCTGAAAGCTGTGAAATAGATCACTTTGTAATGGAAAAAAGCTGCTCCTGCTTATAATGAACAAACATTAAAACCTAGAATGGTTTGCAGGGCACCTCAACAAGCCCCTGAGAGTTTTTGTGTTGCCGCTGAGATGTAGTTGACTCTTGGGTTTTGGGAGTTATTTCTTTCTGAGTATGGGCAGTGGTTTTTCTAAGGGCAACCAAGGACTGCAAAAATGGGATTTGTTACACGAAAAAGAAGAGTCATGTATAAGCGAAGAGGATAGGATGGAAATCCACGGCCCAGGTGAAATGTGGGCTAACATCTAGTACAAAACAGGTATTGGGTTCCTTAAGTATCCTGTTTAGTTTATTTTTCTGAAGTTTCTAGTGCCATTTTATCTAATGGCCTCTAACACAAGCACTGCAGTGGATTGATGAGGGGTTCTCCCTATAGCTTTACCTGGCTGATAAAAGGGTTCTCATTTTACTTTACATGCATTTTGCACTGTGGTTTTCCATGCTGTCTTGGGGGGGGGCAAGTGGGGGAGGGGATGGAAATCTGTTTCCCAGGCTAACGATATGTGACCTTTTCATTGCTCTAGCTCAGCTGCCCAGCTGACAGCAGTCAGGTACAGCTGACAGCAGTCCTCCTTCCAGGAGGGACAGGGATGTCACTGTGCCCAGCACTCAGTGGGTGTCTGCTGTGCTTCAGGTGCTGCTGTACCCATTGTGTTTTAACTTTTAAACCCCATTAACTATTACCATTCCAGTAATAAGAAACCAGAGGCAAGCAACTGAAATGAAGGGTCTTTTCAAACTGCAAATAACGTTTCCATTTTTGAAAAGGCCTTTTATTTCACTGTGTTGGTGAATAGCATAGTGAGAGCTACACTAGTTTGCAAGCATTTTGTGTCTTAACTGGGACAAAGATCATTCCCTGTGCATGTGAAGGCACAGTTTAGGTAGCAATAATGTGGCTCCTGCATGAAGACATAGAGTATTCTGGTGCAAGGGAACTGAACCACAGGGGCTTCCCTCAGGCTTAGCTTTGGCTGCTGAGGTTTATTTTGCAGGCCTGAGCTATATTAGTGAAGGTAAGTTCCCATCTCAGTGTGGTGACACAGCAAGTGTCTGCTCCAGCACCACCATTCCAGGCTATCGATCTCCAAACCTCTCCTTCCCTTCTGAGACTCTGCAGACACCCACCGGGTGTGATGGACTGAGTGCAGGGTCCTGCTCTGCGGGCTCTGTTTTCAGTGAAAATGAGCTTCGTCCTTGCTCAGCAGCGGGTGTTGCAAGGTGACCTTTGAACCAGCACTTTAGCCCCTGGAGCACAGAAATTAGACTTCAGTCTGGAAGGACCTCTGCTCCAACAGATGACCTGTTATTTTATCTTGAGCAGTGGCAGCAGCCGCAGAGGAGCGTTGGCACATGGCTTTCAGAGCTAATCACTCATGCTCTTTGAGGAGAGCAGGAATTTTGCTCCCTCCCCCTCCAGCAACCTGGGACTTTATTGAGTGTCTGCATCATTTCAGGCTGATCCTTCCTTAACATTTTCCATTTATTTCCCCCAGATTCAAACTTCTGGACCTCTGTAACACATGTGATGGAGGCTCTTCACTTGAGCCCATTGAACCCAACCCCTTCTCTGCTGCAAGTCCCTGTTATCCCTCTCCATGAGCCACCCACCATGTGTTTCAGCCTTCTGGGATCTCCCCACTGAACCCTGCACCAAAATCCTGTCTTTTTGCCTGTTTCACTACCATCATTCAGCCCTGATGATGCACAGGTGGCAACCCAGGGAAGAGGCGAGAAGCAGCAGCAGCTCCTCTGTTTGCTTTCCCTCCTATGGACTCTGTAGGGAAAGCCTGAGGCTACAAATAAATTAGAGAAGGGAAACTCCATTTTTCATGCCCTGAGGCTCCTAAATATTTGTTGTTTATTCAGTCCAGCTCTGGTCTACTGAACAAGGGCTCCCTGCAGGGGCTGGAGGGCAGGGCAGCAATACACAAGCCTGTGTCACAAGAAAATGACAAAGGTCAGAGCTAACTGTGAGACTGAGATTCAAACTGAGAACCCTTGTGATTAAACTGTGGAAAATACCCCTCAAACTCACATGAGAGTAGGTCCATCAGTAGGTCTAGGCTGGGGGGGGTCAGACCCTACAGTGGTTCCTCCAAGCAGGTGTTGATGACAGGCTCATTTCAGCCCTTGTAATGCTGCAAATGAAGGGCAGAGATCACAGGCTCCCGGTGGATGGATGAGACCTTGTGAGAAGAGAAGTAGGTGCTGGTGTGGCATTCTGGTCTTGCTGGCTGGAATATGGGATGTGGTTACTGCTCAGAATACATCCAGAGATGCTCAGCATCACAGAAAATAGAAGAAATGAACCTGCTGTGTCTGTCCAGAGAGTCTCACAGTGGTGTAGCTCCAGCATGGTGGCTGTCACCTCCTTCCCTTACAGACCACTTTCAGGGTGATCCTGCACCTCTGGTTATCCCTGGACCATTCACATTCCAAGGCTTGTGCAAAGTCTAAACACTGGATGCACGCGCAGCTTTCTTGGAGGTCCCTGAGTAATGGGACTGTACCTGTCCTCATAGCAAACTGCCCTGCAGTCCACAGAAAAGTCATCTCACAAGAATGCTGAACTGTAAAACTCCCGTCTGGTTTGGGACATTGCAACTGCAGAAGAGAATTCATGGCCTCTTGCAGGGGACTGAACTCAAAGTAAATAATATTATTTCAGAAAACAAAATTCATTTTGCAGCCTGAGACCAACTGCAACAGGATACAAAGCAGGGGGAAAAAAAAGTAAAAATGCCTTGCCTCCGGGGCTATTTATTATTTATACACCACTGTGCCTAGATAAACTCCTCCTTGAAAGAGTAGGACAAAAATAATTCTGCAATGTGGAAACAAACTACCTATTTAAAGTGATTTTATGCCTGAATGGCCTCATTATAAAAACAGCCTGCGTGCAATAACTTTTTACCTTTTTCTACATTATCCAATGAACTGCTTTTTGTCACTCTCACCAGTTTCAGTGCTTTCATGCAACCACCTTGGTGGAAAGCCTCCGTGGTTTCCCTAGAAACGTCTTCCTTCCTGGATGTTGACCCATGGTGGTTGAGGCAGCTAAAACCCTGGAGAGGTCCTGTTCAAACAGGAAAGAGCAGACAGTTTAATGGCCAGCTTTGCAGCTCTGCTCCTCCACAGTTTACAGTGCTTGGGAGCTATAAAAAAAAAATATCATAACGAAGGTTTCTTTACTTTAGAGTCAACTGTGTTGGTGTTTTCAACAAAAGCTGAATCTGCAGGTACAGATTATTGTTGGGCAACGCTGGAGTGAAGACGGTTCACTTGCAAAGTGCTGGTGCTTTGAAGGTGGCTCCTTGTGCAAATGGACTTAATCCTTTGGAAAAAACACGTGCTATGTGCTTCTAGGTACATTCATGTCAGTGGCACAAGCGAGGCTGTCTGAGAAGCTGTAAATAATGTCACCTTTCAAGTGTTTTGCAGCACTCACACGTGAATGCTCTTCAATGTCTGAGCAGGAACAAGAGCCCAGAGTCCAGTAGTCCATGAGAAAGCTGAGAAAAACACTTGTCAGGCTGTGACATTGTTAAATGAGGCTTATCTCCAGCTCTGCTTGTGACCAAACACTCATTCCCAGGGACAGGTATCCCGTGCATGTGTTGATCACTGTCATTGGCGTTACTGGAGCTGTTGCTGGCAAAGTTGGAGGAGACTTCAGGGTGATCCTTAGGTGAAGGGACCTGGTAGCACCTTTCTACCATGCACATCCCACAGAATCATCCCCACCATCCAGAGCAAGCCCAGTGGCAGGTCACACCACTGTTTCAGATTTGCTGTTCCTTCCATTTTTATTCACTTTCTATTTTTATTCACTTTCAAGGGAACTTGTGAAGATTTTCAGCTATACTAAAAGCTAAACACACTTTTTTTAGTATTTTGTTTGTTTGTTTTGCTTGGTTTCTTTAGACAGTGCTGTCTAAATACTGATTCTACAAGAAAGCTGGAGAGGAACTCTTTGCAACGACATGCAGTGGTAGGACAAGAGGAAAGGACTTTAAATGGACAGAAGGCAGTTTTGGATTAGATATTATGAAGAAATTCTTTACTCTGGGGATGATGAAGCACTGGCACAAGTTTCCCAGAGAAGTTGTGGATGCCCCATCCCTGGAAGTGTTCAAGGCCAGGTTGGACAGGGCTTCGAGCAGCCTCATCTAGTGGAAGATGTCCCTGCCCATGGTAGGGGGCTGGAATTAGATGGATTTTAGAGTCCCTTCCAACCCAACCTTATATGATTCTATGATGGCATCTTCCAAATGCTGCCTGTTGTCCAGGTTTTGTTGCCTTTACACAAAGAATGAAATAACCAACAACTGCTGAATTATCAACTCTAAGCTGTATAACACTCCAGTGTGCACCCTCCAATCTGCTCTCACTGTATATAGCAGCCTTGGGAAATCCATGGCATGAAGAAAAGCAAATTACCTCCAGGTCGTTTGCAGCCTGGTCTAAGCTGCCTGGGAGCCCTGTGGTGAGTGTGGCATGCATCCTGTCCCCATTCAAAGGAGCAGAAATGTCTGTTAACTGCAGTGCATTGCTGTGCTAATGCTGGTGCAGCAGGTCTGAGGACAGCCAGCTTGGAGTGGCCTGGGACCATGCAGAGCTGGCCCAAGGCAGATGGCAGTAGGTGCTCTCTCTGTGCATGCTTTTGGGTGCACAATTATATGCAGAAAGTCTGTGTTACTTTTATCTCTACTCTGTTTAGCTTAGCTGCTTAATCTAAAGGGAATTCTTGGTTGAAAGGGCTGGGCATATCAACACAGAGAGGCAAAACCCGGAGAATTGTAATTAACAACAACAAAAATAAATTACGCTAGAGTGTTTCTATTAAAGGTTTTAATAGCAAACATTACAGAGAGCAGGTTTTTCAAGCCAAACAGGAAGAAAAACAAATAAACAACTGAAGCCAGCGAATTCATAGGCTTTGGAAGTTAGGTTATCAACCAGGGACCCACAGACAGGAACTGATGAAGCAGAAATCTCCAGGGAAACAGATGAGGTTTTCAAAGAACACAAACACATAAAACCCTGAGATATACATACATTTATAAATAAGCTCGGGGAAGTGCTGGACACTCAATTCCCAGGCTGAGGGTTATGAGCTGGAAGAAGAGTCTGAAGATTTGGTCCACACAATGAAAATCTGGAAACATTTGAAGAGGCAATTTGTGTGTTTGCAAATCTTGGAGAATCTGATGATATAGTGAGAGTCACTGCTGCTGGTGTGGGTGTGACATCAGAGAAGGAGGGCAGAGAAAAGCTGAAGGAAAACCAGAAATGTGAAGGCAAGTGTCAGGCAGCTCCATCCTCTCCAAAGAACAGTGGTACCTAAGGAAAAGAACTCCAGAGGACTACACGCAATTTTGAAGGCAGAAACACTGCCATTGAGTCATATCAGAAACTGTAAGAGTCTTGAGGGATCTCAAGCTCTGTTTCAGGATGACCTACCTGGGCTGAGCTGCTCTTATTCCAAACATCTCTCATCCCCTAGACCATTTATATTTTCATTGACACAGTAATGGATAGGGTTAACACCTACAGGCAAGAGTTAAATGGCCTCTTGGTGATGTGTAAATTAGCAAGTGGACAGTTGCCCCAGAGAGAAATGGCAAACAAATATTTATTCGTTGTTTCAAAGAACCATAGCCGTAAAACTTTGTCATTCGTCTGCAAAAGTGTTTGTGTTTTCACTGAAACCAATGCTAAAGGTGATGGCTTTAGTCCTAACTGTGGTAACCTCTGTAACTCTGTGATTTACTGCCTTCAGGTAACAGAAAAAAACAAGCTAGAGTGTGTTTTTATGTACATTGCTCTGGAATTATGATAGGAAGATGCCAAGAATGAATTTGAATACCATTTTACCTTATCAATGTGTGTAAACACTTGATGGGGCAGCTCAAAGTAGACTGAGCCAGACTCTTCTCTGTGTCACACAATGACAAGGCAAGAGGCAAAGAACACAACTTGAAACACAGAAAATTCCATTTAAATATAAAAAAAGCTTTCTATAAAGTGATGGGTAGTTGAACACTGGAGTAGGTTTCCCAGAGAGGTTGTGTGAGTATCTCTCTTCTATTTTCCAAACTGTCTAAGCGACTATTTAAACTAAAAAAAAATATATTTAGACACACACTTACATAGTAGGATGTTCAGAAATATTGAGGGGACCTAAGAAATATTTAGATCCAGTAGAAACCACATGCAAAGTAAGGCTCTGTCTAACAGGAGTGAGATTGACAAAATCAAAGGATACATATAAATTCTTGTAGTCTTGTATAGGTTTCTTAAACATATATGTGTGGATATACATATGTAACAGAGATCTATTTCCTAAATTACAGTGACTTCTAGTAAGGATCGTGCTGAACAATTAAGAGTTTGGTGTTTAATTCAATGTTAATTCTTTTTTTCCTTGTACTTTTAAGCTGTTACTAGAATGTGCTGGCATTTGGTCATGATTAATTTATAGAAAAAACCCTCGGTTTCTAAACCTACATATAGGTTGTTAGGTTGGAGCTTAGACAGAAAGGCACCATGTGCTTATGAAGGATAAGGAAAGGATGAAGGCATCTAGGTGTGTGTCATAGCTGAAAGCTCTGAGTTTACCTCAGTGCATTGTCAATAAGGGCTTGAATTGATGAATGGCCTGAGCACATGCTCAGGGGTTAGAATATGCAAAAATTTGAGCTTTACAACAGTGCTGCAAAAGTTATGGCAAGGCCCCAAAATCCATTAGTGTCACTGTGTGCCATTTTCTTATTACCCCTCAGGGACCACAGTAACTGCTCCTGATCTGAGGGCTGTGTTTTAGTATGGATTTATAGAAGACCATGGCATGTACACTTCAGTCCAGCCTTTGAAATAACTTGTGTTTCAGTGACCCCAGTATCCCAAGTCAGCTTGGTTAAGGAAATATACACCGAGAGGTCATAAAAGAGGCCAGGCCCTCTATAACTCTATGGAGACTCCTCACTGCCTGTGAAAAGTCATCCTTTGGGCTCTGGTTTCCTATCCTTTCTCTCTTACCTCCATGGATAGTACAGTCACCTTGCAAAGTGGGCACCACTCTTTAAAATAGATGGTCTCCAAATATTTGGCTCGAGGATTAAAACAAAACTCAGGGGAGACTATTCTGATGATCTCAAAACACAGAAGAAAGTTCGATGATGATTACTCTCTGCAAGAATTTCCTAGATCTGCAGGGAAGCTGTTTTTTAGCTTTCTGTGGGGAAAAGATGTAGCAACCAGTGTGTTTACAGCAGGGAAAACACATTCTTTTGGCTATGCACAAGTGAATACTGGCTAAAATATTTCACTGGTTTTTCATGCTAATTCACCTTTCAGGGGACTCTATGACAAAAAAAATGCCATCCCCAGAGGAAGACTTCATTTTTCCGGGAAGACAGGAATTAGCACAAATTAAAATTCTATTTGCATAATTCACTTGGAATTCTAGTTGAAATGCTTTTGCAATTTTAATTACACCATTTGTTGCCCATTTATTGCTTAATATTACTGAATCAAGTTAAAAAGGAAAAGCTGCTGTATGACTTTCTTATGAGACGCCTAAGTCTGGGTAGCTATTCCTGGGAAGTTTGGAGTGTGTGTCATCAGGCAGCTGGTCTCAGCCTCCTGGGGCCATGTATTCACTGTTCCTCCTTAGGACACATGAGTATTAACTTGAAGAAGCCTTCTGTGCCCCACCAAAAGCCAAATCACCCAGGTGCCTTGAAGGAAGGTTTTATAAAATGAAAAGTAAAAGAAGGGGAGGAAGAAAAATAACTCCAGGATGAATTTAGATGAACTGTTATTAATTATGAAAAGACCTTTATTAACCCCTCCAGTTTTGCTGGTGCTGGGACAGGGAGGGGAAAGTTGTAAAGATTATGGAAGGTGTTTCTACCCATGGCAGGGGGATTGAAACTACGTGGGTTTTAAGGTCCCTTCCAACTCAAACTGTTCTATGATTCTATAACTGAAATACATTAAAGGGGTGAAGTCCATAGTTTTTGCTAAAAGCCAAGACACATCAGATAAATCCCTGTGGAGTGCCTGCACGCTTATGCTGCTTTTCTATAAAATAACTGTCACCCACAGAGAACTCTGCTTTCCAGGAGTGCCAAATACAGAGATGAGTGATTTGCTCTGAAAGTCAGATCAGTTTTACGTGGTTTCTAATCCCCTAGATTACTTTTGTCCATGAAGACTACTGCTTCATTGATGCAGAAGGTGAATTTTATAGCAGCACCAAAATCCGTTCTCATATGTTATCTTTGCCTAGAGAATCAGACTTTTGACATAAACCTGGAAGGTAGTTCAAAGCCTTGCTGCATAAACACACATCCATTTTTTCTACTTTAGGAATAGGTAATGTAAGAGTTGAAAGGTGAAGGTTATGGCAGTTCGTGTTTATTTCACCAAGAGCCAAGAGATGGGAAACATCTGGCACTTACACACCATGCAAGTCTTAAAAACAAAGAGACCTAGACTTTAGTCCGGCTGAGCAAGCACTGGGATAAAAGTTAATGACAGGCTGCTTATTTAAAGGTATCATAATACAGAACAGCCATGTAGGGAACCAGGGAGGATTCAGGAGGGGGAAAATAAGGGGAAAATCTAGCTTTGTATTTCCAAGTTAAGGGTCAAAGCCCAACTTCAGTTACACTCCAGTGTCAACCCTGACCTGCAGGCCTTGTACAGCATGTAGGACCCTCCAGATTTCAGTCTTTCCTGGATTCTAACATGACCAAATATCCAAAGCAGCACTCAGAAGTGCTGTTGATGTGTCTCATGTGTGACAATGTAGAAGTCCTCAGGACCAATCATTTTCATGAAACCAAGGGGAGAGCCTGAGCACAAAGGGACTTGCAGTGACGCTGAATTGTTGTGTTAGTGTGAAAGGCTCATGAGCATTTCTTGGGAGTAATGTAGGTGCTCCAGCATATTGCTGCAGCTTCCCTGGAGCAGATCTTACACCTGCTTTGCATCTTCTTGCAAAGGTTTGTCCTGAAAAAGAGGTTTTGTAGAGTTGGGCTCCATCCTTTTGAAAAATCCCAGGCTGAACATGTTCCTTTATTGTGGCAGCTCCTCTTCAAAACACATCACCTCTGATCTCCCATCTTCATTACTCAGTCCCCAGAATAAATTGGTCCTTTCAGAAGGATCCATTTTGCAAGCAGAGATTTACACAGAAAATGAAGAGTGAAGACTCTTTTGCTCCTTTCCCCACTGTCCATTGATACTGTATGGACAGTTTTCCCACATCAGCTCAGCCAACGCAGATAAGCTCCATGGTCACCCCCTGCCCCTCCACGTCCTGACTTTGTCTAATGTCCTGTCCCAATCCTAGCTGTTATATGAAGGCTTCATCTCCCACCACAAAAGATAAAAATCACACAAAAGGAAGAAATAGTATTATTGGTTCAGGACGCGTCATTTCTCAGCCAAGAACACACATGATACAGCCATGCTGTGTTGTCTGTAGTTGCCTACCTGCTGCTTTCATGACTGTGGAGCTAAGGAGAGCTCCACTTTTTGCCTTTGGCAAGGTAAGTTTCCAATCCCAACCCCTCAACCACACTAGAATTAATATTTAACATACCTCCAGAGTCACAAAGAAATGTGGCCTCCTCCTTCTAAGATTTTAAAGCTAACCATTGCAAACAACACTCTCTACATTGCAGCAAGCATGCATGAGAGTCCTCTTAACTTCTTGGTTTTTCAAGAGAAAAGACCTGTCACAGGCATACATATCATAAAAACCTCTTGCTCCCATAAGATGTGATAAAGAAACAATAGTTATTGCCCTAAAAGAGATTTCCAAGGGTAGCTACGTGACAGGAGCTCAAGTGCTAATTCTTGTTAGGGCTGTGGTTTGCACCCAGCTGTAAGATATGTGGTATCACACCACCAGTGCCATGTGCCAGATAAGCAACATGCTGCTAGAGCATAAGCAAACTCCAATCAATGGCTCACATTTGTCAGAACAACAAAAATAACAACAGAACCCCTTTATAACAGCAGGTTTTTAGTGTATCAGTATTTTTTAACTTTATGTTGGACCAGCTATCTCCTGCTTTTCCACAGCAGGAGTGCAGCTAGCACAGAAGTATAAAGCTGGTATAAATTCCATATCATGTCCCTTGGCTAATTTGACAAAACACAATCATGTGTCCATGCCTGATCCACATTAGATTTATAGTCCTGGGTGAGCTGCTAGTGCAGGGATCTGGTATTAATAATCCTGGAACCACAGCCTAAATCTATTAGCTGGAAGCAGTTATATGATTCTTAATCCTATTTTGTGTCAAAGCAGATGACTGCAACCAAGATGAAGCAGAAATTACATGTTTTTGCCAGGCTAAACTTGCCCTGAGCTGAGCTTTTTGGAGAGTTCAAGCCATGCCAGGTACTAATCTTAAAACTGATGTTTTGGAGATACTTCTGGGAGTTGAACCTTTTGGGCTCTTGCAATCCAAGAGCCCAAAAGATGAGGCTTTTTCCTGTAAGAAATAGGCTCCTTTTACTTGAAAGATGCTTACATCCCATGCAAGAAACGTCATCTATGTTTGAGAACCCACTGTTGGAGCAGGATGAAAGCTTACATGTTTGACATAATTTGCAAGCATGGTAAAGATTTGGAACAGTATTCCTTGAAAACTTAACGAGACTCATACTCCAAGAGTCCACCATAAAAACCCAGCTCCCTTCCTTAGAATGCTTTGCCCATTCTAAATATCTGAAAATCATAATCGTGCTGTTTCCTCAGCAATTAAATATTTTATATACTACATTTCTTTAATAATAGTAAACCTTTTTTTTTATTATTTAAAAAAGTCGTCCCCTGACAAGCACGTTATTAAATTACAGTTTATAGCCCTTGCAGTGGGGTAAATTATAGTTGTTTTATTAAACTATTTTAAAGACTGGAGTTTTACCGACATCTTGCTCCAATAGTTGGCCAAGCCTGTGAATGCTGCAGAGGTGCAAGTTGCATCTCACAGAGTCCTGCTGCACACCAGGAGGGAATTTATGTTTGATTTTCCAAATAATAGGAAACCAGGGAAAGCAAGTCCCATCCGACTCCAAGCCTCTGGTGTTTAATACCCATTATCTATGTTGGGGGTGTTGCATTTTCTCTCTCATAGCCATTGTGAGGTAGTGAGACTCAAGAAGGCGCAGGCTGTGGCCTGTTACTGTTCTGTTTATTCTTATTGCATTAGTTTGTTTGCTTCTTCACAGATGATCCTGTTCCTCCACAGCTGCTGGCCCACCAGGAGCTCCTCAACTTGAAGAGCTACACATGCTTACCCAACCAAAAATCATAAATAAAGGATTGGTAACATCCAGGCTGCATAAATATGCTATGAAAATGCAAACTCATGCCACTAGTACAGTCACGCCAAAGGGCACATATGCCTCCAGGACCCACTTCTCCTCCAGGTTACCCTCCCTGGAATTACACTGATGCCACATTGACATCAAGAAAAGGAAAAATCATATCCCAGATATTAAACAGAGCACTTAAGCCTTGTTTGGAGTCAACAGCATGTTTTTTTGTCACTTCCACAGGCTTGTTTCTGTAACTGATAACTGTGTCACAGTGGTTTCTGATGTTAAATGGCACTGTGAGAACAGACCTACACACTCATGCGGTTGCAGAACTGAAGCTCCGACAGCCTCGCCGTGGATCTGATCCTGATCCTGTCCCTTGTCTTCTGCTCCAAGCAATTTCTGCACACGGCATTTGGCACTGAAACAGGAAATTAAGGGCTATAGGAAAGCAACCTTTGGCCTTTAATTCACTTTTTAATAAAATCATTAAAAGAAACCCACTCCCTGCCAGACATTATGGGAAATTGCTTTAATGATGCTTTCGAGCAAAACACACTCTCTCAGCTGCATGCATGGCTTGCTCGATAGCTTCAGCTCACTTATTTGTGTGTTTGCAGTATGAAAATTGTTTCAATTACAAAGCCAGGCTAGAAAATGTTATATGAGCTAGGCCATGATAACACCTAGAGGCCAGGCTCTATCTTATACATAAACAACAGTTATAAAGTTTTGCTGGAAAACATCAATATGTCTGAGCCAAAGATGACAATCAACAAAAGGACAAAGAAAGCAGAGGGATTTTGTGTCCTCCCAGTCTCTACTGGAAACAAAATGTGTGCCATTACCTGCACAAGTGACAGCACACAGCAAAGAAACTCACAGTTTATGAGAGCAAAAACCCATCTGTCCATAGCTAAAAGTCTCAGGCAGCAGCTCCTAATCAGACTGTTCTCCCACTGACTTAAGTGTTTGACTTTGCATGTTTGTGTAGGCTCTTGTGAAAAAAATTGTGACCCTTTTTTACTAGAGAAGAGACAAACCTTGCTTTATAATTTTTAAGTTCATAACTTAAAAATTGAGCATGCATAAATCTACTTAAGAAATTTTATTAATTGAACTAAAGCTATGGATAAGTAATGATTACTGAGGACACCTTAAAAATTACAGGACAGATTTGTGCTAAACCAGATTGTTTAGTTAGAGCAGCAAAATTTTAAGAGATTGAATAATTTCTATCTAGTGCAAAATTTGCCCTTCACACACTTTGATTCTTTCTATCCTTCCTATTGTATAAAAAAATGTTAATCAACAAACCTGGTAGTCAGTTTTCTACAATCAATAAATTCTTCGTCCAAGCCACAGTAGCTCTTATGTCTGTACGTTGTAAAAGTAAATTTACATCATATGTCAAACATTACACATGAAGAGAAAAACAAGGCTGATTTCTAGTCCTAAAAGATATATGTGTATCCATAAAATCAGCAAGCTGTGTCCTGAATACAGCTGGATAATCATACTCTGACCAAATGGCTTTTTGTCTCAGACTGGAGATCTATCAGGCTCAACTGTTTTCCAGCACTGCATCTGTTTCAGGGAGCTTTGGGGAAATGCAGGACAAGCCCCTGCTTTACGACCAGTCCTGTGTGAACCCAAATTTTCCTGCTGCCTGGGCTGTGGAGCAGCCAAGGTGTTATGCCAGCTTCCCAGAGGCTCTGGGATGGCAAGAATCAAACCCAAGCTGTAGCTGTGCTGCACATCTTTCCATAGCAGAGAGCCAGGCAGTCTGATAGAGTTTGGTCACCAGAAGGAAATAACGAAGGAAGAAAGACCCAGCTGTGTTAATTAATCACAGGGTGACTTGATAGCACCAGCTGATTTTGAGAAAAGCAGATCTGATCCTGACAAGAGGGACTGAGCAGACATGAGGGAGCAGGAAAGCCTTTGCAAGAGGCATTGATTAGAGGTCTGTTGAGGATCTGGTGAGCATTGCTGGGCACCTTCCAAGCAAGGCAAATCCCAGCCAGAAAAAATGCAAGAAAACAACAACTAGAAACACCAGGGAATATGTAACCTCCTTAGAAAATGAAACTCAAAACCTGTGGTACCTCTAGCCTACTAAATGGCATCTAAGATGCACATAATGCCTATATAAAAATAGATTGCATAGAAGCAGTGGAAAGGAAAAAAACATTGCTTTAATTTAAAGACCACATGTGACACAAGAGGGATAGAATAAAATCTCTGCCCGTAATTGCATAAACATACAAGGAGTTCCACTGACTAGAGGAAAGAACAATCAGCTGGTTTTGAGGGTAGTTTCACCCCAACATGATGAAGGTATCAAAATTTTCTTGCTCTGACCATAATTAATTTCATTATTTTCCCCCAGAAAAATGAAGATGTACTGCTACTCAACTCCAGAAGCTCTCACCTTGGTGGCTGAGGAACACAGCAGAAAGGGAAAGTGTGGAACTACAAGAGAGCACTTGTTTCATGGGTTCTTTGTTAGTGGGAACATCCTCTGTGGAAAAAACACTGCTGCTGGAGAACACACACTGAGAATATTTCCAGAACATTTTCCACTGTTTTCCAATGACATGACATTACTTTATTTGGGTGGGCTCCTTTCTTTGGCTAGTTGTGCTCCTGGTTTTGGCTGGAAATCTCCATGGATGAGTAGAAAAGGAATGCTACCTACTCCCACAAGTGAAGAGGCATTTTGAGATGCAGTCTTTAACAGAGTATACCTTTCTCATGGAAGAAATTTATTAGAAAATCTCTAATGAAAATTAATATAACTCTGAAATGAGCTCTTTGTCTAATACCTCACCAACTTTCTGGGAAGTGATTGGGTGGAGGCAATTGAATTTCAGGGTGGATCTGGTTAATATAAACTGCCACCTGGTGAATGCTAAAGACTATTTTTGTCCTTACTAGGCGTGGTCTGGTTTACACTTGGGAGAAGAACAGATCCTCAGATATTCAAGTTGTACAATTAGAGGTTACAACACAAATATGAAATGAAATAAGTCACTGCATGACTTTCATCCAGCGACGCTGCACAGAGATTATTTTAACACAACGGTTCCTTCTAGAGTCCCCAGGCCAGAGTAAGCTGAAATTAGGCATTCACAGTTCCTGCTAATCCAACTACTTTTTCATCCAAGATGATGTAAGAAACCATCCTGCTAAACCTGTTGGTAATGACTCTACTTCCTTATAGGGATGGTGAAGGACACTAAAGGAAATACATGAAGTGTCCAAACCCTGTGGTGATGAGTTCACAGCAGTGTCCAGAGTAGACTGGGGATACCAGGCTGCAGCAGCTCCTTTCAGACAGCTTGCGGCATCATGGACCTATTGACACTGAAAGACTCCCACTGGCTTTTATCAGCTTTGGCTCACATCCTTGGCATCTGGTTCATGCCTCTTTATTTATAATGTCATGCATATCAGGAGCAGCCTCCCAGGGAAAACACGCCAACTCATCTTCTTGCTCAAAGAAGCCATTTAGCTGTGATCGTAATCTGTGATTTCATTGCTAGCCCCTATTTGCCTTTGCAGTTAGACTCTCCAGGGATAGAGTTTTATTTCTTTGGCACAGCTTAAGCATTGTGCTGTGCAAATCTCTCTGTCTATTTATCTCATGCATACCTATATAATAAGCATGGATGTGATGAATAATAAGTACATAGGTGCTACGGGTCTCCTTTGTATTTCTTTGGCACTATTAATAGCTTTTAAAAGTGGGAATAACTCTCATTTGTGCCAGCTCTAAGCTGTCTTGATACAGTCCAAGCATTGTAATGGAGTTTTATTATAAACAGAACATTTCTGAATAATTAATCATTCCGATATAAGACACACATAACAATTCCAAATAACCTCTGCACATGTTCTTAGTTGAAAGGGGCAAATGAAAGATGGGGGGAGGGAGAAATGGAGTCAAAATAAGGAGAGAAGATATAGAAACCAGCCAGGAAAGCATATTCCTTATAAAGTAAATGGGTAGGATATCCAAGTGTATCTCTGACAGTATCTCAGCTGCATGTGCAAGAGTGGGGTGTAAGGATGGGGTGCTGGACAACATCATCTGCTCTAAACCACTGAGCATGGTCCCAAAAACGTAAGTGCCAAGCTCTTGGCACTGCAACAGTAGATGTGGGACCTGTCAGGCTGCCCAGAGCCATCTGTGTGTGTAAGATCGTGCAGCCAGTCACTTGTTTCGCTTTTAAGAAACCCAAACAATCATAAACACAGGCATTTTTTAGTTTTAGCAGCTGCAGCAGAATTCACCAGGATGGGATGGTCAAGGAACTCATGTGAGGCAGGAAGTTTGGTGGCTGCTCTTTATTTCAATGGATGTTTCTCTGCACTCCATTATTTTTTTCAGGAGCACAATGAATCAGGGCATATGGCACATCCAGACAGGAGGCTATAGTCCATAAGAGTGCAGACTACAGCATTACTCACTGCTTTCTACTCACTGTCCAGCTCATGTTGCTGTTTCTCAAAGCCAGTTTTGCCCTGCCTCAACTGAGTGGTTCATTATCATATAGAAAGGATAGTATGGGATGGTCTCTGTATGGCAGTGAAGACATGAATTGACACTGAGTCTTTAAACATGCCAGTTTAAAGTTAAACATACCAGTTAAACAAAACCTGCACAGGGATGTGTTTGCTACTTTTACTGGATTCATTGTACACCAGGATCATCTTAAGAATGAGAGATAATTTCTGCTTTTTCCAATCATCTCATCGGTTTTCCCTCGTGCCATCTAAAGTGTCTCCAGCCAATCACATCAAATGTAAATAAAGGTTGGAAGAGCTTTGTTTTGCAGCCATGTAACATGAAATTATATGTAATATATGAAGTTAAAAACAAACAAACAAATGAAAATTGGAGCGGTTTGGGGGAATAATGCACTTCTCCCTTGACTCATACAAAAAGACATGGTGAGAGCATTCCCAGCAGCAGCATCTATAAAGGGCCTAAACCTTTGAAATCTTGCTGCTGTGTATTTCTAAAACATGGATGAGCTGGCAGACCTCAGGTAGCATCTTCCATGCCATGAAAAGTGGTTGAAGGTTTGGAGGAAACATCCCTCTCACTTTTTGCAGGTGGAGGGAAAGATCACCTTTATTGTAGTACACTCATCCATGAATACAACCACTCTCTTCTACATGGTCCAGCCTTGCACTTGGAACCCAGATCCAAGCTGGGCTCCCAAACAGCCTTTTGGTAGTGTGGTCTGGATTATCCATGTTAATTTCTGCTCTTACTGAGCTGCACAGAGACATAAAGAGTCTAACTATAACTGAATCTGTCAGAGGAACCACATGAAGATTCCAAGAAACTGGAGTTTAGACAGCATTTCCTTAGGTTTTAGTAGCAACTGTGCTTGTTTTTTATTATAATTATTTTTTTTCCTAATGGTTTGGGTTGAAAGGGACCTTAAATGTCATTTAGTTCCAACCCCCATGCCATTGGCAAGGATGCCACCCACTAGGAAAAGTTGCTGGTTTTTGGGATTTTTTAAAATGAAAAATTCTTTATGATGTCTTTAATGGGAGAGGTAAATTGAGTGCCTGACTTTTCAGCTTTCTTTTGGGATTTGGAAGGATTTTTTCCATACTAGGGATCAGGACTTTTGCTACAAATCACTCCCAAACCCCACTGAACTCTCTTTGTGACAGGGATACCATGCCTGAAACATGCTTTGTGCATCCTAAGGGCCCTTTAGATCTTAATGCCTTGGTCCCTGGTGCTAAACAACGGGCAAGCAAAAACTTGTTTAGTGCCATTACAGCAGGGCAGCTTATTACCACACAGAAAATTACACATAGCTCCAAGTCGGTGTGGCAAGGTTATAAATCAGCCCCATTTACACAAGTGGACAAGTTCAAGTTGAAGTTATCGAGTAGGACGGCTTGAGTGGCATCCTGTACGTCAGACCCAGAACTGAATGACCCCTCTTTTCCTTTTGCCGAAGAGACAAATGGTGAGAACGTGTCAGACTTTATCTCTGATTCACATTTTTAGCTGGGGACATAGGAAATTTTAAACTGAAAATAATGTCTTTCTAGGGGTGTGTTACAATCTCTTCCTGACAAGGTCCTTATTTTTAAAAACAGGGCAGTAAACAGAACAACACCCATATGATGACAAGATTGAAATACACGGATGATCTCAAGCATTTTCATCAAAGAGATACCAAGCTGCTTGTCTCCGAAGGCCAATTCATGACTTTCCTTGCAGCAGGACAGCATAGCATGCCTTGGCCTATGCCACTACCCTGGCTGAGATAAGCCCTTGCCAGATCTTTCATCCTTGTCCCACTGACAGAAGGTCCCTGGGGATCCCCTGTTGAAATATCAAAGCATTAATAACATACCACACTCATTCTCCCACTGTGAGCTTCCCCAGGGCCATGATCGTGACACCTTATAGAAACCAGCATTTGCTCTTGCATCAACAGGGATGATCTGTGACTGGCTTAAAGCAGTTCTATATACCAGAGTGCTGTAAATAGGAAGCAGCCTGGTGAAAGAGCAGGTCGTCAGTCTTTATGCTCCCCTTGGCCAAGTAGAACTCCCCACATAAAAAAAAAAAAATAAATAAAATAATTAAAAAAGTCATGAAGACCTCCTATCTCTCACTGCGCAGCAGTCAGATGTTAGTACATGTCTCAAGCAGAGATGCATTGCCTTTTCCCTCTGCATTAGATAAACAGCAGCTTTCTTTTTTCCTTTCTTATGGAAATCGTAACTGTGAAGCTTGCTGTATTTCTCAGAGGATGAGTTATTAACAGCCTTCACAATCCTTTCCATTAGGAAGCAACCAAACAAACTTGACAGGACCCTCATGCATTCAATCACTTTTACTAAATTCTGTTTATGTTATTTTTATAGAGGATTTAGCATTCACAAGGCTGTATCACTTTTTGAAATAAAGGCAACAAAAGTTCTTGTTATTCATGAGAAAGAGGCAGAAGAGGTCCTTCTTGCATCCTTGAAAGCTCTCTACTGCTCTCCTGGCTCTTGAGACAGGAGTTCAGCCAGGTCTCACATGAAGCCAGGTTAGTTCTGCAAAAATTACCAAAATGCCCAGAATATTGGCTGTTTTCTGTCCCTGGGAAGGTCAATCCCATTGACTCATTCCACAAACAAAAGTTGGCAGTCTTGTGGTGGTGACTGCCATCACCTCCAACCTGCACTCAGTTCAGAGTAGTGCCTGTTCTTCCTGCAGTGGCAATTTAACCAGTGGCTTTAGTGGTCCAGCCTTTATGGGGGAAACAAGAAAAGCCTTACAGTCATCCAGATTACAGCATGTATCAACAACAAACATGAGAGGATTGTATTTAGTTTCCTATCTGCAACTGGACCCACCACAGTGGCTTATGACAGCCATGCACTACATCTCATCTCTGGATTATCCTCCACAAAGAGAGTGGGATTTTATCCAGACAAATTCTGTAAAGTGTGGTGAGTGGTAGCAGTAGCATTTTGTAAAATGTTTCCTTTCACACAATTAACTTCTTAGTGTGTATGTGAGAGAATTCCCATTTGTCTACTATGCAGAAAAGCTAATTAATTTCCCATGACAATATTGCATTTTAAAGCTGGAAATATCCCTTCTTTAAAGGAAAGCTTGCTGATCAACCAGGCCCATAGTGAGGCAGTGCTTATTGTTCCTTGGTTGGAAAAGACTTTGTGCCACACGCAGATAAACCCATGATTATTAACACTAATTCCTCCAGTGAACATCTCACCAGTCCTACAAATGTCACCCTCATTTTTAAAAGAAAGGAAAATATGGGTTCAAAATTCATTGGTCATCAGGCAGCATATTATGGATGGATTTTCCAATGAGCTTCGTGTCTTTTGCAGTGACCAAACATTTGAAACAAGCTCTTCATAGTCCAAAATAAATGTCTACATTTTCAGAAGACAGGCAGAGATTAGACACTGTCTGGGAAAAGATTCCATTTTTTATCACTTGCAAGTTTTATTTTTGCACATGAATTTTGTCCTCGGGTCTGGCTGAGCTGGAAGAGGCAGATGTGTCTCAGAAGGGTCAGCCAAGCATGGACACTGCTATTGCATGGGCTGTCTGTGCAGCTTGATGCACTGCTTCAGTGACACTGGAAATTCCTATCCCTGGAAGGAACTTTGGAATGGTCTGGCCATATCCTCCACGTCTAGGCTGGTCCAAGAGTAATGCAGAGTCCCTATAACCTAAAATCAGGAAGACTCATCAGCTTTGCCTTCTGGAGCATAAGAGTAAAGCCTTGCAAATGCTCACCCCCCTGAAAAGCTCTCACACAGATTGTATCATATTGCCTACTGCAATGCAAGAGAAATGAGAAATCAAAGACACTGGAGACTTTTATTGTTCTTTTTAAGTTCTCTCCCAGCAAATACGGTGCCCATATTTTACAAGGCTACAACACAATAATCTACCACCACCACTTTAACGACCAAGCAGTTGCAGAGTTGATCTATAAACTGATGTTGCCATTTAATGTGGTTTCCAGTGAACTGTAAAATTTATAGCTGTAACTAACACTCCCTCTGCCCCTCTCTCTTTTATGTTCACCTCAAAAAACAAGCTGCTCCACAGCTCCGAAAGGCAACACACAGAAAATCAATGTGTAACCTGAAGTGAGCTAATTAGGATCACATTCACATACCCTGGATCTGTGGTCTTCGAGTCAATTAAGAGAAGATTAATGCCTAACACTGGATGGATGAATACCACGAAAAGTCAGGCACAGAAACATTCAGATACATTGCTCTTGCACAACTTGAATAGTGACAAAGCTGCAGTGCTGAGCAGAGACCCTGTGTGAGCTTTCTTCCATGGTTTTCTTTCATGGTTTTCCCACTCTCCCTCCTGAAACCTTCTCAGCCTCACCACTATTGTCATCTCATCGTGCTGCCACTGGCACCCCTTCTTTGGTAGCTGCCTAACATGGGTGTACCTCCCCTCACCCATGGTGATAAGAGTGGATGTAAGGTGAACTCTACCTCTGTTCAGCTGGCCTGGCTCTTCTCCCACCCCTTTTGAAGTGACTGATGGGATTTAAATGGGCTTCATGTCAAGTTCACCACATGGGGGGATCTTTGTCCCAAAAAAACGTAATGTTGGAAAATCTTCTTGGGCGCACACAAGCGCATGGACCGATTTAAGCTCACTGTTATGAACGTTTGGAATAAAAACCAAGGGCCTGATCCCAAAGCCCATTAGCCTTTGGAAAGGCTCCCTATGATGTCAGTGGATTTTGGAATAAGCTTTTTGATGCTTTCTGGTAAGGGCTGATGGAAAAAAATCTTCAATTTTAATTGGGGTGGGAGAGGGAATTGGTAAGGAAAATGTTTTTAGATGAACACCACCATTGCAGGGGATGCATGTGCTTGCTTGCGCTTCATTGATACTTTCTGCAGAAAACTTTCATACTTACTGATGTTGTCTCTTTGTTTAGAGGGTGTAATTTTTTTTAGTGGGGGGCAGATTAACTTTCTGACCTCACATAAGATCACATTTAATATTTTAATCTTCTCAATAACTTCCTAATGGGAAGGAGGATCTATTTCAATACTTTTGTCTGGATATTGAATCAAAACTTTGGTTTTCCCTCCCTTGCCACTGCCTCTCTGCCACAAACAAGGTTGTCTGCAAGCACTGGGCTTAGTGATGATGCCATGATGATGCCATGATGTATTAAACAATAGATGCACACTGCTTCCATGGCAGGTTTCTCAGGGAGGTGGGGAGAGCAATCCAAAGGGACACAAAGTCACCCCTGGGTCATTTTGGGAGCTCCCAGAAGTGTGGCATGTATATATTGGCTGATGAGACAAGTCAGAGTCCTCAATATTATGAATGCAGTCAATCAAACTTTGCTTTAAAGTGGCTTTGTCTGGAGCCAGAGCATGAGTGGCAATTTGGGGTGAGGACACCTTATGACGGCTTTGGGAGAATTGCCATGTTAAGCTCATGTCAATGCTGCAATGTTTTTATTTAAGAGTAGAGCAAAAAAAAGCAGAGGGCCAGATTCTCATGTCATTTTTTCTAGTAGAACCAGGCATAAGTCAACCTGCTACTGGAGAACCACAGTGCTGTACTGCGTAATCATGGTTGGTCCCATAAAAATTGGTGGAGGTGGGAATGGAAGAGAGCTCCTATTGTAGGGAAAAAGAAATTAGCAAATTTTTCCCCTAATAGTAGGGGAAAAAGCAATGAATAATGAGCAAGGATCAAAGTCCCTGGTTAGGGATGTTCAGAGGTATTAGATTAATATTTTTTCCTCTTAACTCAGTACATAACTCACTCTTTACATTTGTCAGCGGGACTGCCCACTGGAAGTCTCCCCACTCAGCGTGGTGCAATTATACCAAGATATTGATAAAATCATAGGATGTCCTGAGTTGGAAGGGACCCACAAGGATCATCAAGTTAAAGAATCATCAACATATTGTTGTGCAAGTGTGCAGAGACAACAACTTTTTTTTCCTGATATGTATGAAAGTGGAAACACTGAGTAACTTATAAAAATCTCAGAACAGCTGTAGGATATTGATGGAGCACAACTCCAGTGTGTAACCAAAGAGCCCATAAAGCAGAAACAACAAAAGAAAGACTACAAACAGCAACATGCATTATTTCTGTGAATCTGCTCTGCACACTTTTACAGCAGGGAGAGCTCAACTCCAGTTTTACAAAACAGCCTGGCAGCTGTGCTATTTATATGCTCACCACCAAGCTTTCATTAATTTTAACATGTGTTAATGGACACCCTGTATTATTTTGGGAGGCTAAACGTGAGATTTATTTAATTTCCTTAAATATCAAATATGGGTCAGGTAAAATAAACCATGGATTGTATTTTTTTTTCTTCTAAGGAAAAAAGTGTCAATTTGACAGAATTCAGACAGAGCAATGTCTGATCATATTTACAGCATTTATAGGTTTGGAAATCTCCAAAGAAATCTGAGGAAACCTAAAGTTTGCCTGAGTACATTGAGTAAAATTTTTCTTGGTAATGAATAAATACTCCACAGGTCTTTACAAGAACACCCTTTTAACTACATGTAAATATTCCATAATCTTTCAGAAAATCTCCAGTTTAAAGGTGATGCCTAAAACAGGCTCTTTCTTTTTTAATAGCAATTTCTAAAATGCCATTTGCAGATCCAATAATTTCTCTCAGATTTCTTCCCTTTGCTAAAAACACCAGTGTTTCCAAACAGTCATACAAAGACTTTTGAAACAGAGTCCTTGTGTTGTTTAAAAGAAGTTCTCAAATATGAACTACATGCACCTAAATCAAATTGCAGCTATAAGAAAACTTATTTCTCACCTCATCTTGTTCCTTAGGACTTAATGGAAAACTGGCATAAAGCATGGCAACAGAAAAAAAGTACCTGCCACAAAAAATAAATCTGTCATACTTAGGAAAATCCATTCATCAAAGGAGAGAAAAATACAATGAAATCATGTGAAGTTTATGGAATAAATCTGTAACTGATTTGGCTATAATATTTAATCTCCTTCTACTACCTTGTAGTGTGAGATTGTGTTCACCCTTCAGAGCTTGAACATGACAATGGGTTTTTAGTGGCAAATTTATAACTTAATCGGGATATTGCTGGTATGGTAGCACAAAGCCAGGGTTTTTTGAGTGTTTCTGATTCTGGCCAGAGGGACAGATGCTTGGGGAGGTAAATCAGACTCAGTTTGACTGGTAACAGATGACTTTGTAGAAGCACGGTTGATTTACACCACTGGGGAGCCTGGCTCTAATCTGTACTGGAAGGGCACCTTTGAAGCAAAAACTCTCCCCTGTACACACTGGTTCCAGTTAAAAACAACCCTGTTCTGTCCTGAGAGGCAGGACCTGGGGTCACAGGTTTGCAGTGAACAAGATAAAGGAGAAATGTCCCTTAACACAATAAAGCCCTTTCCCTCACACACCGTGACAGCAATGCTGAGCTTGCTGACACCCCAGGCTTCAAAGGAAGGTGAAGGGTGCTGTGAAGGAGATGACCTTGCAAAGAGGTTTGTTTATGGGCACAAAACAGTACCCTCCTCCAACCCAGCAGCCAGCTGAACTAAACAGCTTCTGCTGGAGCCCAGAAACTGCAGGAAACTGGAGAGCTCATGAGAGGGCTGCAGCACCCGTCCAGAGATTTGACTTTCTTGAGTGACAGCTTGATGAACTTAGGCATGGGGAGTTGGCCCTTTGAAGAAGTAATTGTACTGCTAGCCAAGAAAAAACAGCTCTGGATTGTGCTGTGAATGTTTACACAATGCCAAAGAGACAAGCAGGGGCTCCTTGGGATGGGTGCCACAACAGGGAGGGCGTGTTTCAAAGAGTTATTTATTCACCGGAGATCCTGAGAGGATGTTTGCTGGATCACGCAGAAGAGTGGAAGCTCCTGAAATCCAGGATGCCGTAAGTTCAAGTAGGAGCAGGCAGCAGATTTATCTCTCGGGGCTGCTGGGAGCTTGTCAAGTGCCATAATTGCCATTTGTTCTCCCCCCATTCGTGACTTCTAAGTGTCAGTATCCTTTGTGACAACTTTGATGGCAATTATTTATGTTGCATAAACAATGTATGTTGACACAATCATCTTTCCCCACTTTTTAATTCACCAACATCTCAAAGAGTTCTGCAAAAGCAAAGGGAACATGAAGGAAAATGATCAGTGCTGAGCAAGCTAAGGGGTTTGTCTAAGATCTCCTCCTCAATGAGGAAGAGTGAGAGTCTCTGCATGCCACTGTGCTGCTTGAGTACCTTGGGAAGCTGCTCTGGCCTGGCCTCATCCTTTAGGATGCTGGTGCTCCTCAGGACATCATTCAGCACAAAACCAGTAAAAAAGTGCATATGTGACAATTTTTATAACAAAACATCCATCTTCTGCCTTCCTGTGCTTTGTGCTTGCTCTGGGAAGGACACTTGCCCTGTGCCAGCCCCTGGCCTGAAACTTGCACCTCCATCCCTCTTGTTTTGTCTACTCTTTGATAATAGCCTGCATTAGTACACTGCATTGTTTTAATTCCAGCCACTAGCCAGATAAGGCTATCAGCATATCACAACTCTTGCTCAGGATAATCTACTGGGGCTCTTGTGAAAGGAATGCTCTGCCACAGCAGGGGGGCAGTGCTGGGTGTACCAAAGGGATGCTCATCAGCCACAGCCTTGCTGTACAGCTGGAAACAAATCGCTATTTTCCTGTTTTACACCATCTATCTACTTATTTTTGAGAGTAAAACTGACTTTTAGTACAGCCCTAAGCATGGAGCTGGACTGTGACTTAATCTGTGCTGGCTACTGTAATCTAAATTGCACTGTAATGTGCAATATGTTGTCTTTCATCCAACTTGTGGGCAAATATTTGTCTATATAGATAAGCTGACATTTTGCTTAGTACATGCACTCTAATTTCCAATAAAACCTCTAATAAAGAATTACAAAGTGAATTTATTGCTTCTCTTCAAAGCAAGGACATGGTGCCACTTTGAAGGGGTATTTGAAGTGTTAAATCTATTTCTATGATGCTTTAATACCTTTTCTGTACATTTCTCTTTTTTTAGTCATTTTAATATTATTGTGCCACTCTATTAAGAGGCTATAAAATATTTTAAAGAGCAATAAAAGTAAACACAAATGCTAAAAAGCCCATTCTTCTCTCTCCAGCCCACTGAGAGAGGAAGAGACAGAGGATTTAGGCATAACAAAATTCATGGCAGCTGTGTAAATAAAATAAAAGAGCATACTGTTTTTCTGTTGATTATTATTCTTAACATCTTGCTATCAAGCAGGAGCCCAAGGCAAGCTATGGGAACGAAGCAGAAACACTGAAGGAGAGCATGCAATGGTGGGCAGGCTCTGCATCCTTTCTGAAAATGGGAATTGAAATATAAGAACAACAGAGGAAGCTTTCCAAGGCAAAGAGTCTTCATCCAGCAGACTTCACCTGCTGCAGGCATGAACCAGCTAAAGGGTGTTATTATAACCAGCATTAATAAGGATGTGCTCCTTGCCAAGACAGAGTAAGATTTGGTAGAACTGACCCTCCTGGGATAACCTCCCTCCTCCTGCCTGGCGTTTGTTAGCTTTCTGCAAACCACCGAGTTTAGCTCTGTGCTGAGTACCTGCTCATGGTTCACTGAAGTCTTAGAAAACAGGGTTTAAGTAAGATGTAACTTGATAAGCTCCATGGTTCTTCTCAGCCCACCCATGAATTTCACTTGGTGTGGGAAGAGGAAAGTCTAGTCTAACTAAAAAATTGAAGCTGAAGTGGGGATGAAAATGGTCAGAGGGAGTCTTTCAAAAATCTGAATAGTGACTGTTGATCCCACTAAACATAGAGAGACAAAACCCCCTGCCAAAAATGGGTTTATCTGAGGGAAATTGGATTCTCAATGTCAACGGTCTCTGCAGAAATGTCCAACAGTTCTCATAAAAGAAAATAATAGATTTTGAGCCAACATCTCTCCTTCCTGTAAAATACTCCTGACAAAAGTGATTCTTTTGTTCCTGAGGCTGGACAAGTGCTGGGAGCCCAGCACCTTCCCACGCTGCAGCTGATTGCAAAGAATGGCAGCTCTTGCCAACTCCCTTGGTCACAGAATCACAGAATCATTTAGGTTGGAAAAGACCTCCAAGATCACTGAGTCCAGTCTTTGACCGATCTCTACCTTGTCAACCAGATGATGGCACTGAGTGCCCCATTCAATCATTTCTTGAACATCCTAGGGATGGGGACTCCGCTGCCTCTCTGGGCAGCCCATTCCAGTGCCTCACCACCAGTTCAGTGAAGAAATTCTTCCTGTTGTCCAACCTGAGCATCTCTTGGTGCAGTTTGAGGCCATTTCCTCTCTTCCTGTCTCTAGCTGCCTGGGAGAAGAGACTGATCCCTACCTCCAACCTCCTTTCAGGTAGTTGTAGAGAGTGATAAGGTCTCCCCTGAACCTCCTTTTCTCTGGGTTAAACAACCTCACAGGCACCAAGGAGCTGACAGAGCCATGGTCAGATCTCAGCCCTCCTGCCCTTTTGAAAAACAATACAGTAGCCTGGGTTATTCTATTTATAGGATCTTAAAATCTAAATTTGCAGCTAATTCTATAGGTACAAGCTCAGGCCCTGGTTTACTGCTTGAGATGAGCAAAAACCCCATAATACAGCCTATGTCTATCATCCAGGTATGCCATGGAGAGGCTGCTTATTTTGCATGATGCTGCTGCAAACATTCCTTGCCTTAAAGACTGTTCCACCAATGAGCTCTTACAGATGCAGTGCTTCACAGGCAACAGCTGCTGGGCTGATGGCAGGAGTGAAAAGAAATTTGCTTTCAAAAGGCAAGGTGTAAAAGGAGGGTAAAATAAATTTGAGAGAACTGAGGTTAGGGAAACCTTAGTGGGAACAGAATGTGACTAATGATCAAGTTGGTACAACACGTAATAAGTATCATGGAGGGTCCTTCAAGAGCCAGAGACCTTTTGGTTTATCTCGGAAAGGTTTCACAGGTAGAGAAAGGTAGTAGGATGCTGCCCTCACCGAGCACCACAAGCCCTGATCAACTTGGGGGCATCTGAACTGCCATGCAGGGTCTCTGCCACCCCACTGCAGCCCTTCTGTCCCACACCAGGCAGGGCACCCTGCTGTCCTAACTCTGAGGAGTCTGCTGCAGTCCGTAATCCCAGCACACACACACAGACCCGTGTATTACATGACCAAAGGGCTTCACAATGTTTTTCTGGAAGTGACTTCATTTGGTCTGAGACCTTAGTGCAGGATTTGGTTGTATTTATTTATTTTTCCCTGTGTTTTCTCATCCTAGACAACACACATGCAGCTGTGAAGGGCTGATGACTCCCTTTGCTGAGCAGGCTTTCTCCTGAGAGCCTTCCTTCAATGGTCTCCATTATAACGATCTGGATTCTGCATTTCCGCCGTCACGCTGACGAATGGAGCCCCAGGTCCTGGAGTGACTACAGTGAGTGTGGGGCAGGAATCACAGCCAAATTCACCAGCACAGCTCACTAGCCACTGATTTATTTCCCTCTGTGACCTCCACGTGGCTGCGGTCCAGGCGTGAGCCCACGTACTGCTGGAATCCTGCACATCGTTTCGGGGTCTTTACTCATCATTTACTAGACGGTGCTCTCCGAGTTGTCAGTACGGTTTCCAGGAGTGAGAGGCTTTCGTTGTGCTCAGTGGGGATTTGGCCACGGCATTCCGGAAGGACGGGAATACCGAAAATACTAACGTCCTCCAAGTTACTCACTTCGGTGTGCCTGTAAGGTCTGCGTATGGAAAATTATTTGTCATTTCCTTGCAGACACTATTTTCAAAGGAGAGATATATCATTCTGGCAGCAGTGCAGCACCATGATTTAGTAGTTTATTTATCTCTCAGACCAGCTCAGCTGCTTAAGTACACGAATCTAGCCCTGTCCCTTTTTCCCCTCCTTTTTTGTTAAAAACCCCACAGTTTTGGTCTAATAAGGCTTGTTCATAGAATGAGATGTGCTGATGTGAATGAACTCTGGCTAGCAAGAGAAATGAGGATTTGCAGTGCTCGGAGGTTCATCCAGCGGGATACAGTTGTTTGAAAGCCTAGAGTGACTCTGACAGCTAAAGAGATTGGGAGATGGAAATTCATCATAATGTTTCACCACCAAGACACACAATGTTGGGGGTAGAGGTGTTGGAGGAGAGCACTGTGGGAGACACTTTCTGGGGTAAAGAATCCATGCAAATGGTTCTCTTCACTCCTGTTAGCAGAGTAAGTGGAGGAAAGGGATATGAATAGGGTTTCCTTGTGAACCACCAATTTTTACCATTCCTTCTATCTCCAGGCAGCCTTGGGTACCATTTATATCTGTATTATAGTAGCTCTCAGGCACACAAGAACTCAGCTGAGAAGAGGAGGTTGTAAACCAACCCTGGACCCTACCACCCATCCCAACGACAGACACTCCTTATCCCCAGCCAGCCCAGAGGTTTCAACCTCTAAAAATAAGAGCACAAGCACACTTAAATTTATATATAGTTTCAGGATGTTCTGAAGAGTAAGAGCTTTCTCTTATTTTGCTCTCATTTTATAAGAGGCATAAAACTTTATTTTCTGTGGTTTATAAGTATCAAAGTTACAAGGGGCCTGACCTTGTGAAGGCTTGAGGGCACTTGGCTTTGGTGAAGTTTGGCCCCAACATGTATATATTTAGCCCCGGGTTTACTTTGAATAGAAGCTGAAGTGCCTGTAAGTTCTGGCTGTAGAAAAACATGGATGTAGTCAAACCTCTTAAAGGAGAAGTCAAATCACATCTTTGGAATGGGAACCAGACATTCTAGAGCTGAGACAGAAATTCATTAGAAATAAAGACAGATGACCATGAAGTCCAGGACTGTGAATGGAAGAAGTTAAATAAATTCCCGAAGCCCTGACAGGCCAGTAACCTCCTCCACCAAAACATTAAAGATGTCTCTTCACAAAATAAAAAAAAAAAAAGTGCATTTGAGGGCTTGAGAGAGGTCTGCCTTCAGGAATCCCTTTGTCTATTTGCCCAAAAGTCTCAGTATCAGTTACAGCCTGTGAAACACTCAAAGCTTTCTGGGGTCTCTTGGCCAGCAGATTCCCTCTCTCTGCTTCCAAGGATTATTTTTTCCCCATTAGAATACAAATTTTGGACAATTTCCCTCTCATCATGCACAAGTGTAACAGATGATCTCTCACTGAATTATTTTAGAAATGCATTTATGGAGTCTGTTGTCTGGGATATAGAAGCTCCATCTTTCCTACACTATATATTATCAAATATTATTAACAGGGTCCAAAGCGTGGAAGACTGACTTTGCAACTGAGAAAAACCTTCCACCAGTCTATCCAGACACTGCTAAGCGTCTGTGCTGTACTCATAATCTGCTTCATATCTCTCTTAAGTGCCTCTTGCACGTGGAGGACAGAATTCTACTATAGACAGCAGCTGAAGGAGCAGCCATCAGGTGATAACAGCTTATACCTCTTGGCCACATAGATCCCATGTCTGCTTGGGATCCACTGATACCATACACTGTCATCATGCTGCCTGCTGGTCTGGTGACATCTTTGGAAAAGAGTGGGTTTTCTGCAAAGTGATTGTGATGGAAGAGAAGAGCCCTGGCTAAATGTGCTCTCCCTCCTGGTCTCTGAGTGCTCAGATTGGTTGTGTCCTGGGTCCTTACTGGGACCTGACCTGAGTATGGTCTATCTTCCCCATTTCCTTTGGACAGGAGAGGGTCCTGGGTCATTTCATGAGCTCCCTTGGCATAGATGAGTCAGACATGGGCCAGGGACCTCACTCACCATGCTGAATCATTGCTGTCGTCCATGTGTCCTCGGCTGTGTTGGATTCTGATAAGGGTAAGTCGTTATAAGGATTTATTTACAAAGAAAACAAAAAGAAATCACAAACTCAACTATGCACAATGGGTAGCATGGAAAATACACTGCCCTGAGCCAACTGAATATTTGAGCTGATATTTAGTGTTCTCCTTGTGTTTAGAATTGTGCATGTTCAGGCATCTGGCCCTGGACACTGAACATCTTATGCAATTCAGCCCCCAGCACTGCTCAGGACATTCTTTTTGGTTTACAAGGAATCTTTATTGAAGCAGTACACAACGATAAGCATTAATAGAAAGGACATTCCTCACTCATAACTTTAAAGAGAAGCCATTAACTCCATTTGCAGAAATGTGTGCAATGTGAATTCCTGGAAGGGTGGGGCAGGAGGGGGAAAGGACTGAGAGATGAAAACCTGGGGGAACAGTGTCCAAAATAAAAAGTAAGTTGTATATTGCACTGTGCAGGTTTAGAGAAACAATGTGTCTTGGTGAAAGGAAGCACTGATCAGCCACTATTAGCAGCATGTCCGACTTGATCACCCTGTCCTCAGCTAATGTCCCATGTGCTGATCCCCACAGACACTGCTGGCATGGTCAAGCTGTTCTCTTCTCCACTTCTTGTCCTGTGCTGTATCTCAGGTCTGTGCTCCTGGGTCTCAGACCTGTCTGTCATGCTGCTGCCCTCTCCTGTTGGATGGGTTCAGGTTGACCATCACCATCCTTCAGCAGCCCGAGACTGCATGGAGGGCAAGCATTGGAAATGCTGGCAAACATGACATGGTGGGAATGGGAATATTTGTTGCTCTTGCAGGAAAAACCCCTTCTGCAGGTAGTGCTAAGAGTGTTGATCCTGAGGCTGTAGACATAAGGAAGATTGCTCCAAGACTTCTTGCCATCACCCTATAACAGGCAGTCCATGGGCCAGTGCGACCAGCACCAAGAGCAGGAAGCGAAGAGAGGAGTTAGAGATGTGAGGAATCAGAGAGTCAATTAACCATAACCTCAGATAAGAGTAAACTATTACATCTGTCTTTGTTTTAATGGCATTGATCTAAAACAGAGACACGGTGATTTCCAGTGCAAAAGTTTATGGGTATAATCTGTATTTGCTGGTGGAAATGGCTCTTTATACTTGAGAGTGGGACCACATCATGTTGGTGCAGTTTATCTTCTGGTGAGTTAAAGACTTCAAGGGGATTGCTTTAACGAGGGGTTAGTAAACTTCACAGTTGTCTGCAATATTTTATTGGAGGTTGGGGAGACTGCTCAAACATCTGCTCGGAAGAATAAACAAACAGCTTTGCCACGTCGGGCTTCAATTACTGTTTGAAAGAGCAGGCTGGCTCCTAGGGTAGGACTTACAAGGCAAGTGAGAGGATGAGAAGAGTGCAGAGCCTCCTCAAATCCTGGCCCTCTCCATTGCATTCATACTTTAATATCGCATCCCAGAGGGGAGATGAGGTCGGTGGTGGTTGTTTTTTGGAATAAACATTCTGAGTCAGGAGCAATCATTAATACAGCAGAGATCTGGAAAAATATACCTTTGTAAACAACACTGGTTTATAGCTGTGAAAGGAACTGTGTGTACCAAGAATCCTTTGCCTGTATCTGAGTGTATCCTGCTCGTAGAGACAAATCAGCAGGGAATTTTCTCACTTGGAGGAAAATATTCAGTAGACTTCATTTGTACAATACATTTCATATAATCCATATTTCCCTGGAACAAAGAGACAGAATTTAGGCTGTGGTAGGAAATTAAATGCAAGAGGAGTTGGTGAGATTTCTTATGTGGATAACTTAATGGAATACATTAAAAAATCTTAACTTTGCTATCAATCACAAAACAGAAAGTTTAAAACATAGATCCTACTTGCCACAAATTTCCAATGTAATGTTACTGTAAGAAAGTAGCACAAATATATCTCTATATATGCATATATATATATATAAATATCCATATATCTACAGAAATACAGACATTTAACACTGAAAAAATGTGTGTCACACAAAAGAAGCAGTGAAATACGCAGGGTGCAAAGGTGCTGGCGATATTATCTCCTACCCGAGTGACAGTCCTGCCAGCAGCTGGGAACATGAGCTCCATAGGGGTTTGAGGTCTACAGAAGAAGCCCATATGGGTAACCTAATAGCACAGTATGGGCAGGAATGATTTTCACTGTACAAAGGGCAATTTCATGGTCATCTCCCTTGGAGAACTGGTGGGAGTTGGAAGCTGAACTGCTATTTGTGTCTTTGAAAACCTCTCCTGTAATATTTAGACAGAAATGGTGACAGGGTTTAGAGAAACCACCCCAAAACAGGCAAAGGTGAAACCTGTTTTAACCTAATGTTGTCCAAGGATAGGGAAGTCTGTCGTTTGAATTTGAAAAAATTATTAAGCATTTACATGGGGGCCAGTATTCCTTTAATTAAACTGACCTTACCTGTGGTCAGGGCTGCAGGGGAGTACCTGCATTGGTGAACACACACTGTTTTCTGTGTTTCAGGATACTTCAGAAGCCATTGATATAGTGACTGGGTATATACACAGCTGTGCCATCCATACAGAGAACACAGCAACCAACCAACTTACCCTGAACTTCAGAAGCTTAGCATCCTCTGTGTGTTAAAGAACAGTGTTACCATAAAAAAATATGCATTTCTCATTTCAAGGGTGAGTCTCCACACTACCCTAGCAGAAGCCACGCATGCAAAGTCCTTTTTTTAATTGTAGTTATTCTCTCTTTAATAGATTTCATAACATGCAGTAATCTTATTATGCTAGGTAGGTTGTTTTTGCAGAGAAAACAGGGGTTTCCTTGTAAAATACTGTTTCTTTTGGAGAAAGACTACTTTTTTTCCTAAGGAAAAAACAAGACCCATGCTGTGGCCACAAGTCCTCCAAGAATTTTGGGGCTGATTCATTCTTCCAGCTACCTTTAGGGTCAAGGGCCTCTTGTCTCCTGTAGCTCCACATTACCCATGAACATCACTTCCCTGTCCCTTCTAGAGGGCTTTCTCCAGTGCTCAAATACAGGAAGGTCTTTGGACTCCATCCCAGGAGAGGAGGAGGAGGAGATGGCAATCATCCATGCTGGGTGAATGTCAACCCCATGGGTTTAGATGACTATCTCAAATATTTCTGAAAATTTAACAATTGGGTTAATAACAGGAAGTCAGGAGCTGGCAAATTACCGTTCTTATAATCAGAGAAGGAGTTATGTTTTGGCAGTGATAGCCAATTTCCACGTCTCATTAAAGCAATGTGCCTTATTAATTTCTTTTTAAGGCTGTTTCTCTTTTAAAGGATACAGGAGTAGATACCCCCTTTTATGAGACATTAATCCGCTTTGTCTGAGCAGTTTGTATTGATGGAGGAAGTGAATTCATTCAAAGTGGCTGGATAAACACAGTGTCAGTCCTGTATCCCTCTGATACCAGTCTCTTACTGGAAAAGACATGAAACACGTCACTTCCACGGTGCGTCTCTGGGCTCAGCTCCGAGTCTGCACAGGGACTGTCCCAGGAGCATTTTCACGTCTCTGCATTGGTTTTTTCCCCAAGAGACACAGTATTTTGATGTGGGTAGGACTGAAAGGTCACCAAGAGGATAAAGATGGGCTTATGTTATCAGGTCCCAAGCATGTACCTGACCACTGCACAGTGTAATGGGTGGCTGGATCTGGCCCAGTATCCCATACTCCATCTGTGCAAGGGTGATGTTTTGTGACCAATACCAGAAATAATATTGTCAGTCATAGAATCACAAAATCCTAGAGTGGCTTGGGTTGGAAGGGACCTTAAAGATCATCTTATTCCAAACCCTGACATGGGCAGGGACACCTTCTGCTAGACCAGGTTGTTCAGAGCTCCATCCAACCTGGCCTTGAACACTTCCAGGAATGGAGCAGCCACATCTTCTCTGGGCAACCTGTGCCAGGGCCTCACCAACAGTCCAATCCTTTCCTGCATCTAGGGAAGTTTAAAGGTAATTCAGGGCTACAGAGTCCTTTCTAATTGTTGAATCTTGTTGAAAAAGTCGCTACCCATGAAGGTGAAAGAACTAGTCCTGTACAAAGAAAATGTATGATAAAGCAGATTTATTGAGGTCATTGTGACTTTTCCCAACAGCAATTCTCCCCAGTGGAAGTTGTTTCTTCTTCCCACTTGGTGTAACCCTTCCAAGCAGGGGACTGAGAGGTGTGGTGGGCAGCAAAAGCTCTGCACAGCTCAGGGGGTGTTTTGCAAAGCCAGCTCAAAGGTCTGTGCAGAGACAAGACTGTGATAAAACAGAAGAAAGGGTGATGGAAAGGCTGTGTTACCAAAGGTGTGGATCATAATGATCCCACAGCAACATTTACACACACTTTCTGGAACACAGTCTTTGAAGGATCAAGGCTGTATTTTGACTGCAGGCTTCTGTGGTGTGTTTCTTTGGTATGGACCCAGAATCAATGGCTTGGCCAGAAGCCTGTTGCTGCAAAACAGCAGGATTCAAAAAAAAAAAAAAAAAGGCATAATGTTCATCCAAATAGGGGTTTTTATCTGTTGAATTTTGTTTAAAGATAAGTAAAAACTAAGCATATGTCTTCATCACTTCTATAATATGATCTGAAGCAAAAATGTTTGGGCTGAGCAATTTAGGAGGAAGGAGAAAATCTTGAAAAAATCATGTTTCTTCAGTTTAATATGTGAACTAAACAACCTAGCACAGAAGGGAGCCTAGTCTCTGTGGTCCAGCACCTTTTGCTAAATGACAGATTGACTGTCTGTACAATGCCGTAAAATATCCTGTTTGCTTTATCTTGGGTGGAGCAATAAAGGAAGGAAAATCACAGTCGCTCTCCTCCCTTTATCAAAATAGTCTGTGCCTATCTAAGAATCAAGGATAAATTAATAATAGGGATCCTTTGGGATTTGGGCTGCTGCTAGAAGCCAACGTGTGACACGACGAATATGCTTGTTTGAATATCATCAAAGCATTTAACACCCTCCATTTTGGAAAACACGTCTGTGCAGCATCACTCCAACCAGTTCCTGTGTAGCCTCATCAAATATGTAAACATAGCCTCTTCTTCCTCTCATGCTTATTTTTTATAGCCCTCACATCCTCCAATGCACTCCTCCCATAGAAGATCCATCACCTTCCCTGAGCCTGCAGAAGATCCATCACCTTCCCGGAGCCCTGCAGCCTCCCAGAGACCCCATTGCAGACAGGAGTTATTCAGGGTTATTTGACCCTATTTCACTCTGAAGTTGTAACTTGTACTTGGTCAAAGATTAGACTTGATGATCTTGGAGGTCTTTGCGAACCTTAATGATTCTGTGATCCTATGAACTTGCCCATTGCCTGCTCCAGGATCCCAGGTAAAGAAGTGGAGGTGACTGGGCCCTGCATTTTAGACAGCAGCAGGCACACATGGGTGTCAGTGTTCAAAGGGGAACAGCATCTCAAGAAGGAGAGAGGGGAAAAAAAATTGAGCGTATTTTCTCATGATTTATGCGGCTGATATGAAATATTTGTTATACATTTCCTTTGGGATGTATTTTGGTTCAAAACCTGTGATACCAGTTGATAATGAGTTACACATTTATTTTGAAACAGTGCAGACCAGCACTAATTGGAAGCACGTTCTATTTGATGAAGCAGGTACAAGAACTCTGAGACATTCACTGTCATTTAACAGGCTTCTGCAATGATATTAATCAAAGCACTTTTTCTAAGCTATGAAAAGTCAATGCAGCAGCGATCAGGTATGATACAGGGTACAGCAACAGTCAACCTGGACCAGCCAAGGACATTTTTCTATTCCAGAACTGTTACGTTTTCATTAAAAAAAAAAAAAAAGAGAAGCTTTCAACTGGGCCTAGTAAATTTTGCATTGCCAGATGAAAACTTTTAGTGACTTCAGGAAATGTCAGGGTTTTTTTCCCCACAGAAAGCAGGTCTTTTTTTAGAAAAAAAGAATAATAAAAAAAAGAGTGATTTAAGTTATAAACCTGGCTAGAAATTTGTGACTAGTTTTCATACGTGTTCTTTCTGCACTCTTTGGCATCTCTGGTGTTGCATCTATAGACATTAATTCATTCTGTGGCCCAATGGCAACCATGTGAGGAGGAAGGGGAGAACTGTATCCCTTTCAGAGATGCAGAAGTGGGGAAGCAATGAGGTTCTGGCAGCTGCTGCTACAAAGCCGGAGCAGCTGAAAGTCTGACAACACTGTGGTTCATCACCATCATTTGCATTACATTATCCTGCACGATCACACAAGCAAGGCTGAGATGGTGGAGTACAAAGACACGTGAGGAGATTATTCTATCTCTTGGGACAGGATTTAATATTATCTATAGCAGATCTGGGGTGACAGTCGTTATGCAGAAAAATAATTAACATTCATGACCAGGAAAGTGACACACAAGGACAACCCTTGAGAGGGCACAGTAAGTGTAGAAAACTGTGACAGCACTGTGCTAAAAGGATACTCAGCCCTTGAAATTTTAAAGTCCCAAGAGCCTGGATTTTTTTAGATAGCAGAGGGATCTGCCTTTTATCACTTTGCTATTTATACAGATAAATGGATAGAAATGGTATACATGAGTGTGGAGGATGTAGGAAGCTTTTCTGTGGTGTAAATGGGTTCAGACGACTACTCGATAAACATTACTAGAGGCAGCAACAGCTGCACTGAAAATCAGGTTGCTGATGAAGGTAAGGAAACGACCAGAACAGACTTTTGGTGGCAGATCTTAAAATCACATCCCTGATGCTCCAAGCTCTTTGTGTACATTGAAGTTACCCATACATGGTACAGAAATGTGGTTTTTGTGGTGGAATTCAATGTGGGCAATCATCTGCTAATTTCAAAGCTACAGCTGGGTTTTTCCAATTGCCACATCTTGCCAAATACTTGCGGAAAAAAAAGGGTGTTCTCAAACAGATTTATCTTAATTTTTTAGGTGTTAGACACTGTTTCCTTCTTCAAATATATGAAAAGAAAATGTGGTGGTTTCTTTTTTTTTGTTGTTTTTTTACTTCTCATTCCAACCATGGGCTGATTTTGTGTACCTAGCAATTGTTGCTTTGCTATCTAGTAAGTTGCTGCTGAGTGTTCACAATGAGCTGGAAGCATTTCAATCATGCGCTTGCAGGAGAAGAGTTCAGCAAAGTTTCACTCAGGTACTCCAGCATGAAACTTTCCTACCTGGCTAAGTTACAAAAAGGGCCTTTCCCCTGTACTGTGAGGAGAGTTCATAAATCAGTGAAACCTTTAACCACACAGGTTGGAGAAAGGAGCCAACACAGAGGGACTCAAGGGGGAGCCAGGACAGAATACACCAGCACAAACACACATGCAGAGATATTAAGCAAACAGGGAAAAAAATTTGCAAAGGTATAATTAGATCCTGGTGGATCTATGATGAGGGATCCACTGACTGTAAAAAAACCAGGTTTCTTGGTACTACCGGGCTGGCTTCATGCCTTGGAGAAACACAGAGTGATCTCCAGCAAGGGAAATTTCCACGAAACAGCGTTGTGAGGACATTCTGCGCTGGCTCCACCACATTTTTTTCCAAGAAAAGCAGCCAGCAGCCCAAACCAAACCCCAAACAACGTAGACCTCAGAAACATAAATAAAAACAAGCAGGAGAAAGAAGCCTTCGGAAATTTGGGAAGGCAGGGAAAGGAGCAGCCCAGCGGAAGGCACCACAGGACTTGAAGAGGTCCAGTCTGCTATTTGTTTGTGGCACCAGAGTAAATGCAATGAAACCATCCCTAGGAGCAAGATATTTGGCTGGCACAACAATGTTCCTGTTTGCCAAAATGGAAGGTTTCATGTGCACTTCATCACCAGACAGTAGTAACTTTCCATTCAAAAGCAAATGAGATTGACCACGATGGTCTGAGTCCTTCCTGAAGAAACAAGGCATTGTGCATTCCCAGTCTCTTGGACGATGGATGCAAGTCCATGGCTTAGAGTGTCTATTTCCAGACACTGTGAAAAGACACTCCAAACAAAGGGACCTCTCAACGTGACACAAGTGGCAGCAAACGTACAACTGTACGTGCAGCTGACATCAGAAAAAAACAGTTTCCAAGAAAAACAGCACAGGCTCAAGTGCTGCACCTTTAAATAATAAGTTCTTCTCTTCCAGATGATTTTAATAAGCCCAGGCACATGTGTTGTAACCCCTTGATGCAGTACAATATGAATAACCAAATAAAAGATCTCTCCAGATTTTAAGATTTACTGTTTGCAATGGGAAAAGGCCAACCAGATGACATCATTATACTTCAAATATGAAATACTGCCAAGTTTGGTAATACTAAACTAGAGAAATTGATCCTCTATGTTTTTGCAGAAAAACGATTTTTGGATTTGGGGGTGATTTCTTCTCTTGTTATTTATGTAACTATAACATTCATGTTGAGCAAACCTGAATTTTACTTAAAACTAGAGCCAGAGTACCTTATCTTACAGGTTATTTGTTTTCAACCATCTGCTTAGCTGGAAATAACCGAGTTTGACAATTTATGGGTTAAAGAGTCAATGGATTGTGTTGGATAAATCACAAAGAGCTAAATTCTAGCTCAGGCAAAACCATACTTGGCTTAGGTGGGAGTCTGCCTGATGAGGATGGATCATGGTCTTGGTCCCTGTCTGGAAGATGCTGCTTTGTTTGCCTCTAAGGAACTAAAATCCATACGTGTGTAGCAATAGCACCCTTTTCATCTAAGACATCTGGATTTCTGGAAGTATAAAGCCATGATAATACTGTATTAAATTTACATGCCATCTTTCTTCAGGGATTCTGCATCTTCTCAAGTCTCATGGCTATTTCAAACAACCCCTTAAATGAGGTCCTCTGAATACTGTTCAGCCCACTGCAGATTTGAGTCCCTGAGAGGTTAAGCCACTTGCCCAAGACTGCAAAGTGATTCACAGGCAGAGCTGAAACCAAAAACCACAAAGCTCTTTTCCCACACCCCTGCACACCACTTCTTGTAGACTGTTTGTTGATGATGTGAATAATAACAGTTGCAAAGTTTTGTACTGCAGACAACTCCAGTGATTTTTTTTTTTTTATTTAAAATCAAATGCTTACTCAAAATCTTTTCTGCTGCAGAAAAGGATCCTGAAATTTCATGTTACAGCAATGCTTGCAGACAAATCCATACCCTTAAGGCCAGGAAAATGTTCTATTTTTAAAGCACACATAAGTATATTTATTAAAGCAGCCATATATACATGGAATTATGTTGGACCTATTTACTTCAGAGAGGAAGCTCCAAGTGGAACTCATATGGTTCACCCATCACAACAAAACGGGTCTTACTTAAACCTCAGTGCTGTGATGGCTTCAGTGTGTTGCATGCCATGTGTGACCCTTAAATACCAATCCTCCATCCTTGCTGCAGATGTATGAGCTGCTCCTTCCTGCAGAGGACACCAGAAGGCGAGGCACACCAGGTGCTGCCCATCCTGGAAGTCTACAGCACAGAAGTGCTGCAAGGTTGGTTTTCCTTGTTGACATCCATTGCCCATGGGTAAATGTCCTCATTGTGGAAAATGGTTACCTCAACATCGAGGAAGGCTTGGTCTGAGGTGACCTCCTTTGGCAGGATCATGAACTCCATCCTGTCATGGAGGTGATGATAAGTGTCTGGTGGACGTGGCACTGGGAAGAGTGCCTGGAGCATGCCCACAGCTTGGCAGCAGCGTCAAGAAGCAGTGGACGAGGCCAGAATAAGCACAGGAACTGAGAAACTCAGAAGGGAAGTTTCTGGGGCCAAGAGCTGGTTGGGAACAGCATTTGGCTCTCTGAGCTAGAGGAGCCTTTCCGGCTCTTTGATTCCTGTAGTGCTGGGGGAAGTGGGACTTCATAGCTTCACATGGAAGAAACGTCCCACATCACCACCAGCTCTCATTCCAGCCAGGCATTCCTTTTCCCACCAGCCAAACAGGGAAAGAAAAGAGTGGGGAGGGGAAAAAAAACAGTGCTAAGCCCTGAATTTTGGCGAGTTGCTTCAGCTAAAAAAAAAGGTTGAAAGCCTCTCTAGTTACAGAGAAAACCACTGTTGGAACGGTGGATGAGTTCAAACTCGGGAAGGTTTTTGTAAGACCAGTTGTGAGGGGGTTTGGGATGGTGCAGTTCACACACCTCATCAGGGTGGGCAGGAGCTGGGCCAGTTTTAGTCACACCAGCTGGCATGGAGATATCCAGGGAACCTCTGTGTGGTGCTGCATCACTCTCTAAGATCCTCTCAATCTTAGAAGCTGGTTTACCTTAAGCTCATGACTCAGGTAATTTTGGATGGCCCAAAGAGCTTTCTGTTGTCAAAACTGTTCTTGGGGTGCAAAGTTCAGGTATGAACAGCTCTTGGGCATGGAAAAAAGGACAGATATTTGCTGCTTTTTTTTTCAGTGGATTGTTTTCTGCCCAGATACATGGACATGCTCCACAGATCTCATAGCAATTGGAGATCTGGAATTGGAGATGCACAAAATCCCTGCTCCTGCACTCCTTGTGCACTCCTAGGTTTTCTGCTAGTCAAATTGTCAGTAGATATGGGATTTTGGCAAGCTAACCAACTGCCACATGCTTTAACCAGAGGGTGTGAATGCAATTAGGTATGCAATTAGGTATTTTACAGTGTGCAGAATCTACGGCAGATTTGACAGAAATGTCCCCATGAGCCCAAAAGACAGAGGAATATATAAAATCCTGAGTTCATCCAAATGAACTAGAATGCAACACCGGAAAGTAGAAACTAAAGAATTAATGCACAACATTTAGTAAAAGATCTGTACATTAAGAGACATCAGTTACATGTTCTCCCCCACAGCTGTATTTTTAACTGGATGTGTGGAGGAAGGAGGCCAGGTTTGCTGACATGGCACACCATGCTGGGAAAGGCCATCAGAGGTGAGAAGGACCAAGACCTTCCCAATGAGGGGAAGATGAAGGAGCTGAAGCAAAGCCCTCAGAGGAAAGCACTGTTCCTTTCCAATAGCAGGTCCTTCATTCATCTTCCTTCTCTCTGGGCATGGTTCATATATATCCCAGGGCACTCCATGAAAACCATGATGTTGCTTTCAAGTGCTGCCCAAACCAAAACACAGCAGGTAAAATGAAGGAAAGAAAGGCAGAACAACCCAGCATCCCAAGTACCTAAGCTCTGTCTGTGCCACTAAGGGAGGGTAAATCTTAGGATAAATGAATCAGGGACCACCGTGGGAGAGTGTTTACAACCAGGAGGATGGTTTTACAAATGCATTTACCACTGCATTTTTGTTTATAACAACTTCTGGATTAATTTTATTTTGCAAATAATCATGGCTGGTTGCCCAACTTTGAACTTCGGTCGGGTGGTGCCCTGCATTTCAGCAAAAGCCTTATATTTAGTGGTGTCCAACTAAAACATGTAATGTGGTCAGAAATGTGTTTTCCCTGTTTTAAGAGGAGTAGCAGAAGGAAACTTGGAGGAGCTTCTGTTCCCTTTTTTTTTCTCTCTCTATTGGATGACTCGAAAAATGAAAGAGAATCTGTTTCTGTGTGAATGTATCCCTTTGGACTATTTTTGAAACCAAATATTTAGAGCTGTGCAAAGAATGGACTGGGGTTTTTTTTCTTCTTCTTCTTCTTTTTTTTTTTTTAATTTTTCTGCCAAAGCAGACAAATCAAGAAAAAATGTTCATTTCATATTGACTAATCTATTTTGTATGACAGCAAATGAATGATTCTGTTTCATTTTCACATTTGGATTGTTATTTTCTTAGCCTTTAGAAAAGAGTTGTGGTTGTTTGTTCAGGGAGAAAAGATTTCCAAATAGAACAGGGAAAAAAGTCTGTTTAAATAAGGAAAATGAAATATATGAAAGTTATTCCACTTTCTCCCTGGTTTGCCTGACTATCTGAAAGTTGTCTGACTAATTTATCACCTCAAAAGATTATTTTAGAAAATTTTCTTTACAGACAAAATTCCGTTAAATTTCTAATAATGAGGAGATGGATGTGGTATTGTTTTCCAGATAAATGTAACATTTTAGAATTAATAAAATAACACAGTGTTTTAGTGTTTCCTTAACTAGTGATGTCAAAATATTGAAACCACACATTCAGGGCTGGGTAGTGAACCTCCAGTAAAATCTTACCAGCTTGAAACAAAAACATGGCCTGAGTGCAAAACCTTTCTGCAGTTCAATTTCCTTTTTGGGGCACACACAAATCAGTTGCAGATGCAGCAACATCTCATCTTTCAGGTGTGGAGCTGTGACTGACTGCAGTGGATATTCATAGCCCACCTTGACTGCAAAGCAGTCCAACACAAGGCTCAGCATGATCATCTGCCTCTCTTGTTATTCGTGCTTGTTGTCCAATCAGTACACTTTAGAAAAATAAGGGGAAACTGATATAGATCCTCCCAGCATTCTTGAAATGAAATAATGACATGCACTGAACTGCTACCACCTTGCCAAAGAAGGATTTCTTGAAAGTCACTGACACAAGCCATGTCCCAGATGCCTCTTAATTTTCCCTCAAGACATCACAGCTCAGAGTTGACTATTCTGTATCCTTCCTATTGAGGTACTCAGGAGACAGAATGAGTCCTCTTGACATTTTTAAGGGGCTAGAATAGTATTTGGGGAAGCGAGACAGGTTTTTGATGAAACCTGGCCATTGCAAACCAAGTCACCAGGGGACTGCCTTTGAGGAGTGAAAATACCAGAAACTTTTCTCAAAATTGTCTCCATTCCAGCATCCAAACCCCTGTCAAAGTATCAGTGTTCTAGAACTTCATTCGCTGTGTGAGGTTAGAGTTAAATCCTTCCAACACGTTTTTCCTGTCGACAGTTGCACACAGCCAGAAATTAATATCTGGAGAGTGCATATGAAGAAGCTAACCACAATTGGTGTTAATTTGGAAGTGTTAGATTTTAGGGTCCATGAGATTAAACACCCCTAAATGGACCTCAGTTTGCGGCACCAAGTCAACACAGCACTTTGTGTGAGGTGTGTGAACTTGAGGAATTTGAACCAGGAACCATGAAGACACTAACTCACCAAAAAACACATAAATGGCTAAAATAATAAAAAACCCCTCTTCTTTTTCCACATTATTTCAGTGAGTATTTTAATGGATTTTTGGATCAAATTCAACTAGAGCTTGGAAATGTTTTTGGATGCTTTACTATCTTAACCATATGTCAGTACTTCAGTCCTTCTCTATTAGATTTAGGTTGTCCACAAACCAGTAAAAAGTCTAATCAAGTATGTCAGGAAAGGGACAAACCCAGAAGCATGTGACCAACATGGTCCCTTTTCAGATCTTTTTTTTTTATTTTAACTTCCTGCTGTGCTAATACAATTATTATCCATGGACACGGAATCTTTATTTTAGAGAAACCTTGGAGTGGATTGAAAACATAGTCCTCATCTTCTGCCCGAGAAAACATTTATGCTTATTTTATGGTTGGGTAGTTGTTCAAATGCCCATGCAATGCGTCCAAGGGAGGATGATGTGTGGGAAGAGCAAGCCCAGCTGCTCAAGGAAAGTCTCCCTGAGGGCAAGCTTGGCACTTCTCCTGGTAACATTTTTTGTGGGTTTCAGTGGAGCACCTGACAAACAGCACCCATGCAAGCTGGCTGGACCCTCCAGCAGCAGTGGCTGCAGCAGAGGCTCCTGAGTGATGCTGCTGGTGCAAGGTGCTCCAGGCACCTACACCCAGCTGACCACCCGTGGCACTCACAGGTTGCTGGTACAACCCCTGCTATGACCACGGACTGTGCAAATTGGTATGGAGAGGGCAGGGTGGGTGGCATAAATGCACAGCCCTCTCCTTCCCCAGAGTGACTTTCCAGTTTGGAAAAGAAGAGGTTCCCCTTGACTTTTTTGTGTCTTCCTGGAGTATCCTGGCACAGTTTTCCTTTGCTTTAACTCTCCTTTTGAATTTACAATAAATTAATATCGCTACTACTATTATTAAAATGATGTTTGAGCAGCCCAGGGAGGCTATTTAAGAGGAGCTGGCAACATCCTGAATCTCACACAACCTTTTACCCTCACATCTGTGTGTTTTCATCAGCCAAATTAAGAGTGAGTGGAAATACTCACACAATTACAAGCTTTTATGTATGAAACGACCATTTGAATACCCACGTTAGTGAGTCTTGTGCCAATTAGCTGAGGCACAGCATAGTGGTTCCAGCTCATCCACACCAGGCAGAGCACTTCAGTCTCAGTCTCTCCCTCTAATAAGGGGTTGTGATTTAGTCCTGAAGTTTGGTCTCAATTCGTAAACAGAACATGAAAATCTGGTTGTAATGTTCCCACATGGTTTTTGGGGTACAACAGTAACTCCTAAGCAAGGGGATGTGGAGAAATTTTTCTGGCAGGTCATGAGCATCTTCTAAACACCTGTGTGTGTGCAGCAGAGTGATGACCTAGTGCTCCCAGCAGCACCATGCTGGGGAGGATCTGAGCCCATCTGCCTTGGGATCAATGGCGAAGAATCATCAGGTGATTCAACTGCATCCAAGTTTTAACTAACACACATCCAGACTGCTTTGCTATTCCTCACAGAACAGTTGGCATCTGCTTTGCAAAGGATCCCACCCAGCACAGTCCCCATTCCCTCTCTCCCAGAAGTGTTGCAGTAAAAAAGTAATAAACCCCTCACTGAAAAAAATATTGGTGGATCTTCTAGATCTCCATAGGATCTCTGTCCCCTAATTGCCCCCTCATTGCTACTGTTCATTTAACACTTTCTTGTGCACTTGGAAGCACACGGTTGTTAAGCACCTTGACTTGTCATTGCCCGTCCTCAGACACATCATCTCTAAGGATGACACCATCAGGAAGCTCACCCTTGGCTGCTGGAAGAGCTGGAAAAGGTTCAGCTGCTTCCTGCACAGTGACCACTACATCAGCCGAAAGTTTGCTGTGAGATGTTCCAGAGCAACTGCTTTGCTCTGGGAGACAGCAAAACGTCTTCCAGCTTGCAAAGCTCAATGCAATCCATCTGCTCCCTTTGACATCACTTTGCTGCCTTTTGTGAGACACATTCCCAAAACATCTCTGTACTTGCCAAATATGCCGTGACTCATGGTCTTCCCAGGTACAGCAAAGTTGCAAATTCCCCTCAGACATTACAGTGATTCTCATGTTTTGATGGTCTCCTGCTTCAGTAGCCTTAGAAGGGTTTGACGAATGTAGTTACTGATGTGACGAGCAAAACAGATGTTTTGCTTTGTTGTGGTTTTTTTCCCCAGCAAACAATGATGTTATTTCCACAGAATAACCCAATAAGAAAGCAAAATCCTTGCAAATCTTAGAGCACTGACCTGCAGCTTTAGCACTGTGTGGCTTTCCCTTTAACCCACTAGTAGTCAGAAGAGTAAATATGTAAAGGAAACACAGGTAAAACTGGCTGATGTGATGAATGAGCCAGATTTTTGTCAATGGATTAATTTCCCTCCTCTTTAACTATACCTAAGGAAGATATAGTGGAGAGATTCATGGTGTCCCTCATGAATCAGGAGAGGAACATGAGTATTTAAGTTGTGATGGCTACTGTAGGGTGAGTGGTTGAGGTCCTTCAGGTTCCTGTTTCTCTTTACTCATTCTAAGCATTACCAGCTCAGATTTTGACATCAGCATATGCTGGATCAGGTGAAACACATTGTTTCAGGTCAAGCAGCAGGCTGTGTGCTGGGGAAAGCTTTCTGACTAATCAGTCCAAATTTTGTTGAAAAAAACTCGTGTTAACTTTTCCAAACCACAGAAAATGATACAAGGACCGAGTGGCATCTATTCGTGATGACTGAGGTGATATCATAAAATATGGCAAAAAGAACAAAGTCTGAGATTTAGTAGGAATAAAATATAATGAAGCAATAAGTCCTGCATTTCTTTGTGTGCAGCTATAACTTGTGTGTGTGATTATACAGGTGACAGAAGATGTATTGGTCTCTGACTGCTAAACTGATGTAATGCATGAATATGTAACAACACTGTTTAAATTTATGACACCAGAGTAGGATGAAGCCTCTCAGATGTTTCAGATGTCATTTTATCTGCTTAAGTAAGTTCCTTTGTTCTACTCCTGCAGTTCTTCAATACCTGTCACTCCAAATGGGTATAAAACAAGAAAATTTAAGGTGGAATCATGGCTTTCTGATCCAGTTGTAAGGTTCTATTAATTAATTCTTGGAGGCCCAACTAGTGATGATTTCTTGATCTTAATGCCTTTATTTCAGCATAATACAAAGCTAAAATTGCATTTACTACTAGAACAGTTGCTGAAGGTGACACATGGACATCAGGTGACTCATGAACATGAGAGGAGGAGCAGTGACTTTTCTGTCCCAGGAATGTGAAGGGATACCACAGTCTAGCAGCTAAGATGTGACACCTCCAGTAAAATGCCTAAGTTCTCTTTGCACTGTTGGCTTTCCTCTGCTAACAGAGGGTGAAAGACCCCTTCTTTGCAATTTCTCTCATGTTTCTTTTTTATCTGAGGAATAGATATGAAAGTACAAGGCTTACCACCAAGAATGGATGTACATTCAGGCTCTTTCAAATAATCAGTCATCTCAGGTTTCTAAAAGAATATATAGTTGAGCTTTGTTGTTTGAAAAGGGCCACATTTTCAAACCAAATTGCTTCAAATCCTCTCCTAAACAGCTGCTTATTTCCATGCTTAAAAAGTCAGACAAGTTTTCTCAGATAAACCAAGCAACTGAGTTATATTCCCAGGCAGGGAAGATGTTGTTATTGAATTATGTCTTGCCAAATAGTGTCCAGTCTTGCAGTCTCTAGGCTAAATGAACAAGGATTTCCATGGAAAATGACCTAGGTTGCTTCTCTCCCTGAGCCTACTGTGGTGCTGTCCATTGGAAGACATACTGCTGGGAAAATACTGCAAAAAAGTTTCCCAGGAATACTCATTTTAATGCCTTATTGAATGCACTGTAACTTGTCTTACGTTCTTTTTAAGTTTCTCTTTCCAGTAATGAACACATTTACTGACAAGAACAATTATAGAAGCAAAAAATTAATGGAAAGATATTTTATAATGCAAGTATTTATATTGGAAACTTGGCACTAAGTGGCATGTTCCTTTGATCATGGAATGAAGGCATATTATGCTCTCCTGTAAATCTAATGGCTAATAAAAACAAAACAAAACAAGCCAAACCAAACCAAACCAAAACAAACCAAACCAAAACAAAAAACCACTATTTGAACATTGATAAGAAAAATTAACAGATGAACAATTATATTTTTCTTTGATTATTCCAGATAAGAAACAAACAAACAAAAAAGGTAAATTTCAATGGATGAATTATTTGAATGGTGCTATTTGTATCTAATGAAGAGACTTTTTGGGGCAGGATCAGTGTGTGTTGTGCCTATCCATGATACCACCACAACAGACAACACAGGCAACAGTGTGTAGTTATGGGGAATACAAAGGGATAGGAGCTTTAACCCCTGGTGAATGCTGGTTATTTAACATCAGACACATAAGAAGAGCTCAGCTCCTGTATTAGTCTGTGTGTCTCCATGGATTCAGATGGAAACAGGGCTGTTTATGGTAATTATGACTAACCATGTGAATAAGAAAAAAAAGATCTCACTAAACTAACAAAATAAGCCAGCAGTGTAATCCAGTTACCATCATCAGCATAAAGAATAAAAACTGAGACTTAACACCTTAGAAACACTCCTAAAGGCAATCCAGACAATTTTGTTAAATGGATACAGTGATGACTTCTCAAAAAAAAACCAAACCCAAAACAAACCCCAAACTCTATAATTAAATTTGAACAGGGCTAAAGTATTTTAAAATCTGCCCCATCTATGCAGTGTAATTAAAAATCTGGCAAAACCACCACTTAAACCAGTGTGGGTTTTGTATCAGTAATACTGAACTCAACTGGTTAACCTCCAATACTGTAAGAATAAAAAGAGAGGTGCCTACTTAGATTGATAAGAAACACCTCAAATAAAGGTTTTCTGACTTTAGTTTTCTTCTGCAGATCCAGTCAAATCTGTGCATTAAACCAAGGAGAGGAAATGGGGAAGAGAAAACAAACAAAAAAAAAGACCAGTACTTTCTGCTGTTAAAAATGCTATAGTAACTCAGCTGGGAAGATGGAAATTATCCATAGGAGAAATTGTTTGATCATTAATAAGGCAAGAAGTCTGTCTGTAAGCAACAGGAAACTGGTTGGTCCTGGCTTGTTTTCAGATACCGTTGAACTCCTCTGTGGGCAGCACATCAGGCTTCTCAGAAATGGTCCAGATCTAAGTTACAAATCCCACCTAACACACAGCACAGGTCTTGACTGTATTGAAGAGCTGGTGATGAAGTGCAGCAGTTGAGAGGGAGGGTAAGGAACTATTCACTTGGGCAATTTAAGCTTTCCTCCTTTTCCTATTTGAAAACTGCTTCTCCTCAGACACAGTAAAAGTGAAGAGAGGTTAAGTTTACTAATTTCCAAGGGCGTGCATCCAGAGATCCCAAAGAACATGTAACACTACCTTGCGAGCTCCACTTCATATTTTTAGTCAACTATTTTTCATGAAACATGTTGAGACTTTTCAAGTGCTTAATTTTTTTGCTAGTGGAAAATAATCTTTCAGTTCAGTAGACTGGCTTTTCAAACATTTAGACCTGATCTGAAAACCTGCCAGTATTTTCCCTCTTAGCAGATAAGTAGATACTTTGTTGTTTATCCTCCGTATCTTTCCCCTGACCTGGTGGCATATGAAGTGGTGTGCAGAAAAATGTGAAGCTAGAGGGAAATTAAAGACTACTTTTGTGTCAAACCAAAAGTATTATATGCCCACCTTTTATTTTCTGAGACTGATAAGTGAAGGTGCAATTGCTTTTCTGCTATTGTCTGTCCAGAATCTCCCTCGCCTGCATTCCCAGGCAATACAAATCTCACAAAACCGGTTTTTCAGTCATTTTTTGTGATGTAAAGCTGGGACTGCCAGGTAATTCCTAGGGACTGTACACAAAGCCTTTAACCTTTTTACCTCCACCAGATGCTTTTAAATTGCTTTAGAGTGATCTTAAAATGTCTTCTGGAGCACATATAAGAGGAAAAGGGCACAATCCTGACGAAGAACTCATGCATGATCCCACTGTTTTCTCTGAAGGGAATTGATGCAGAAAGCTGATGCATCATTTACGCACTACTTAATTTCCTCAGATTTCCCAAAGATTACCTGACACTTGAGCCATAAGACTTTTATGTCCCCTTTTTTACTTCTCCTTCACTAAAGTATATATTTCTCTGGAATTTGGGACATTGTGGCAGTGGGATCTTCAGCAGTGGAGTCAGTTTCCCACGAAGAACCCAATAACTATCAGGCTGATGTGGATGGCTACGTTTCTTTTCAATATTTGGATAAACTCTCACTCAACTTACTTTTTTAGCTTTTTTTACAATGTAGTTATTTGGAAAACAGAACAATGTGTGTTACCAGTAACATCTGAAAATAGAGATTGAGCAATAAGAGCATTATAGGACTTGATTTCAAAAGAATGCATGTAGCAATTATTCCAGGCTGCATTAAATTACAAAAATTGAGAAAAGCTGTGACCTAGATACTTCTTCTCTTGAAATATTTTTCATTTCAAGCGTCTACTTCTTTTTCTTCTTTTTCTTTTTTTTTTCTCAGCATCCATTTTGTAATGAAAGAAGTATTGTTTTGTTGGTAAGGTTTTTATCTTTGCAAGCCCATTATGCTATATTAACAGGTTGCAGGGGATAGTTAAACACAACAGAGACATATGTAGTCCCAGCAGAGCAGAGAAACAGATTTTGAAACAAAGATACCCTGCAAACTATTGGGAGTTATACAAAACAGACAGGGGAGCTATTTAAGTGAGGAAATCTGATATAGATCCAGAGCTGGAATTGAAAGGCTGAAAAGCTCAAAGAGCAAAATTTGAGTATGAAATGTTATCTGTGCAGTAGGGGATTAACTATGAGCTGAATTATATTAAAACACACTCCATGTTAAGGAAAAGTTCTGATACACATTCATTTTTTTTATAGCAAAAAAAGTCACTCCTCATAGATTCACTACTCAAAAAGCAGTATCATACATAACAAATAAAAGAATAGCTCCATATATCGAGAAACAGATAGATTTTTGGTTGTAATTGAGTGTTTTAGAAAGGAAGAAAACACTCAGAAAAAATTTAATTTCCTTTCAAAATAGTGTGAAAAACGGAATGAAAAATACCAAACACAAGGACATTGTAATTGGAATAATTACTCTGGATCAGTATTGGCTGGGAAAATTATGTGGTGAGTCATATTTTATTTTTTTAATCTGTTGCTAAATAGTATTTAGCAACATAGGCCTCAGTTCATCTGTGGATTAATCATTACAGGATTAATGACTGCTGACTTAAAAATTTCAGTAGGTTGTAATTTACTGAAATGTTGCTCATGTCTACAATAAAGTTGAGTGCTCACTGTCTGTACACAATCTTCTTTGCCTGAGCTGCTTAATCAGAAATCATTAATAGTTCTCTTCTAAATTCTCCTGCATCCTGTTAAAAAGGCTTTGCAAATCTTTAATTGCACCATCACAGTTCAAAAGCAATTTTTCCTGGGATTTTATTGCCTCTTTGAAGTATTAAGTGGTCGAAACACTACTCTCTGCATCACACCTTGCAAGATCAAGGTCCGGCAGAAATATTGAAGTGTATTTGAGATGAAGACATTCAGATGGGGGCTCTGAGAGAGGCTTCAAGTGATGCAAGCAGGATTCTTTTCCTGGAGCTAGATGTGTTCTTGGCTGCTTCCTCTGTGACTCAGGGTAGCCCATGCTGTGAGATCTTCAACCATAGGCACAGTGGTATATAGAGCTTCCTCACCTGCCTCTGCAGACAAGAGGAGCTATTTCCTAAAGATTTAATCCCTGAACTGGATGCACCACTTTCCTTACAATCCACCCTAGCCAAAGGAAGCCTTTATCTGTGACAGCAAGAGAAATTGATTGCAAAAAGCAGATTACTGCAAGAACATTTATGATATACACAGAAACCCAGTCACTGAAAACACTCATCTTTCCTAAAAATCATGGGTGAGAGGAAAAAGATGCCTAAGAACCAATACTATTCCAAGAGGAATCATTGTCCTTTAGCCACCAGGATTACCCCAGAGGTGGGAAGACATCTGCAGGGTTGTAACCTGCCTGTGGCAAGTGGGGACCTACTGTGATTTGCACTGGGAGGGAAAAAAAAGATCATCCTATAGAGTTGATTTCTTGAGATCAGAAGATCCAAGTCCTGTGCCCACAGCTCCCTCAGAGCTCTGCAGCCGTGGTAGGAAATATTTTCCTACATCCTGAATAATGGCTTTACCCACTCAGAATAGATTTTCAGTATAAATATGTCCTACATGAACTGAAAGCACTTAGGTTTGAAAGAGCCATTCATGTCTATTAAGTCAGACAAATGATTGAAATTTAACATTAAAAGTGCAACTCCACACCTTGTACCATTTATCGACAGGAAATTAGGAACAATTAGATCTCTGTAAAACAAGGCAAAACCATGATTGCTGGAGGTCAGACTTCAGGAAAACCCTGCAGAAAACTCAACAGCAGAAATTTTTTACAGGTATGTTCCTTTACACTTACACTGCACATATGGTTTTGGCGACAATCAGGTAAAATGGACAAAACCAGATTCCCCACCAGATGTAATAAATTCAACCCTTTTTCTCCCTCCCACTCCTGTTATAAACAAGCAGAAATGTTGCACAGAACAGAGACTCTTCTGGTTTTTATGGGTGTTACTGTGCTCTGGAATGGAAAGGGGACTGGCAAAGATTGCTTGCAAGTACAAAAATGAAAGGAAGAGAATTAATTTTCTGCAACTTGCTCTGTGCTATTTCTGGAGTTTTAATACTTTCACATTCCGAAAGTTCACAATGAAACACCTTGTGTAAATATTGCAAGATCCTACCTGGAATTCTCACAATGAGCTGTCAGCAGATAAACTTTCGCCTGCTATTTTCCATAAATGGATAACCTGGAGAACACACACACACACACACACAGAGTCAGATCTCATTACTTCTTTCCTTTAGTATGGAGTCTACTGCTTATTCCTAATAACTATGTTTATGCTAGGTTAAAATAAAGAACTCCTTTCCAAAATGTTCTTTCTAACTCAGACCAATTTTGAATAAAACTTCATTAGGGTTATGAGGGTTTCAATTTTTTAGACACATAAGCATGCATAAAGTACATTAGATAGATAGATAGATAGATAGATAGATAGATAGATAGATAGATAGATAGATAGATAGATAGATAGATAGATAGATAGACAGATAAATGAATTTTTTTTCTTCAAACTTCCAGTTTTGGCCAGCACTAAAGCCAAACATGCCAAAACACAGAGAAAAGGACTATTCTCCTGACACTCCCAGCTGTGGCCAGAAGAAATTGTGCCTGAAATCGCGTGAGAAAATTTCAAGACAAATGAGCTTTGGCTCTTTAAGCTGTGAATGTTTGGATGCTTATTTAAAGTGAAGTGACCCCAAACTGCAAAGCACTGGATGCTCACTCATCGCTAATTTCTAATAGTCACTCTGAGACAAGGTGAAAGAGCCAAAAACAGGCTTCCTGGCTTGCATAGAGCATTTAAGGGATGAAGGAGGAAAGGAAGAGTCTCTGGGGTTTTTGGGCCATGTTGGCTGGGGAAATCGTTTTGCCTTAGTGTTATGCAGGAGTTTTGGTGTTTGAACACCCTATGCCCAAAGGCAGAGTGATGGCAGCCACGGTGTCCTTGCAGGCACACCAACAGCCATTGCCACGATCTGGCCCTGCTTCTCCTCTGTGCATAGAGAAGGGGACATATGTGGAGGAGGAGGTGGAAAAGGCACCCTTCTATCTCCTACAGGATAGAAAGGACAATCCCACCCCTTCTCATTTTCCACCCCTTTGTCTCTAAGACACTTCCTCCACTACATATTGGCCTTTTCCATGCAGCTTTGAGCAAGGCTGAAATGGTAGAGACAGAGATTGTGTGATTCCCTTAGAAAAACTTATTTTTGGGTTTGGGAACAATGAAAGGTATAAGGAGAACAAGGAGAACTTGTGTTCTGGGAAGTCAGGGAGCCCTTTTTGTTGCTGGTCCCTCAGAAGAGTGCAGCTGAGATGAGTATATGCTTTTACAAGCAATTATTTTAAAATGTGCCCAAAGGATGCAATAGTCAGGCTTTATTGGATATGTAATACACACTGTGACAGTATATGGTGCTATTGCAGGCCAAAATTACAATTCTGGGACCTTGTAGCCTGCAGCTGCTCAGTAAAACAAAGGAAATCCCACGGAAAGAAAAAAGGGAGGGGGCTTAATATGCTTTTAAGCCAAATCCAAAACATAGATTATATGACTTCCCTCATTTCAGGACTCTTCTGTGCCTTTAGGGGCAGCTGGAGGAAATACAGAGCATCTTCCCTAGAGCTTTCCTTAGTGAGGGGAGGGAGCCACAGCCACCACAGGCACACCTCAGGTTTGGACATCTCATTCCCAGGAGGGGCACTGGCAGCAGAGGGGCCAGAGCTGATGGTGGCCCTTGCACTGGTAATGTTAGGACTGGGTTGTCCCTGTGAGTTCCTCAGAGCAGCTCTCCAGAAGAATCCATGCCATGGTTCAGTCACACATCTTAATTAGCATGTCACTGGCCAAGGGGCCAGAGGAGAAGCATTAAATGCCTATCTACCTGGAAGCAAAGAAGATCATCTTTTGAAAGAAGCTTACAGCTAGTCCTGAAGTAGAGGAGCAGAACAGTGCTCTGGGAACAGAGAGAGCCGAGGACACAGACTGTGGGAGATCTGTCCCAGCACAGGAACCACACATCAAATTTTCTCTTTCATGGTGCTTATTATGCCACTGACCCTAACCTGATTAGTGAGCAACACATTGTTCTGCACTCTAAATCACTTCCCATGAATAACTTCTTTTGTTAGTTTGTTTGTTAGTTTGTTTTGGGGAAGCTTTGTCGCTGTATTCCAGAAATCAGGCTAAAAGTTTGCCTTTGAGAACAGAGTGTGTGCAGATGTTGGCAGAACAACCTCAAGACAAATTAGAATCTGATCAACTGCTTTTGCAACTGGAACAATCAATACAATGAGTGGAAAATGTGATACAGATCTCAGATAGGGCATGCAGGATATAAGAAGAGCCAGTGAAGCATAGAAAGGGGGTGGTTAAGCATTCTTGAATGCTCTGGGCAGGGGCAGCAGGTTCTTTGTGATTTACACGATAAGGCGTGTTAGTAGAGCATTAAGAAGCCATACCACAGCTTTAATGACAAAAGTAACTGTGGCACAGATCAGATGGAACTTGTGCTTTATTTCATCGTTGCAGTTCTGCTGGTAGTGTATTTCCAGATGGTAAGTGTTGCTCAGCTGCTGGGCTTCAGCTATTCCTTACCTTGAGACCCTTCTTGGAAATGCAAACAAATGTGTAGAAGTTTCTGCACCATTTCCTCTGCAGCAGCAGCCTGCAGCCCTCAGCTGCACTGCCCACACCAGCCCCACATCACATGCTCGAGAGTATTTGTAGCACAGAAGGTGATGGCACTTGTCTACAGATTGCTGATGCAGTGCATGAACCTACTATGTTTACAGGAGGAAACAGGCATGGAAAAAGGGATTTGGGAACCAAGTGAGTTAGTCTATCCCTGGGACACCTGTTCACACCTGGCAGCATCCCAGAGACACCAGGGAGGACACGTTAGGGTACAACACACTGAGGCTTCACCCAGAGGTGGGAGATGTGCTCTGTAACCTGCAGTCCAGAACAATGTTTAGGGACTAAGGAAAATGAAGGCTTTTCAGACTTGTTAACTCAGATTCTGGATGCAGAATTAGGAAGTCTGAAGTAATATATTAAGTAAAAAACTCCATTAACTCAATCTGAATAAAAACATCACTGTTAGCCACTATCCAAGTTTAACACAAACCCCCTTTGGCTCCCTGGTTCTAGCAATTTTATCAACACTTGATCTCCTTTGACATCAGAGCTGGCTTCTGTCTCTAGATCATTTTGTCTAGACTCAGTGTTTACATTAAACTTACCCAGATTGGCACCCTTTGCTTGACAACCTTTTTCTGTGTGTGTGTGTGTGCGCTTATAGCAGCTTTGTTTACGCAGTTTACCACTGAACTTGTGACCAAAAATAAACATAGAATTAAATGTGAGCAATACTCAGTGGGACACTAAATGCATTTTATACAGTTTGCCTATGAAGCAAAGAATATGAACTGATTTTCAGTAATCTACAAAGGCCCATAATCAATCCCAGATCATCAGACAAGAGTGATTGTTCGGGTGAGCTAAATTTCTGCTGCTTTTCACCATTGGAACAATTACTGAAACCTCAGTCATGTTCAATATGTAAAGTGGCAGCAAAACCCAACCTCAAAAAATTTTCAAGACAGAGTTTTCAGTGTATAAATACATCAGCCCAAGGCCAGAAAGAGTCAGTGAAGAGCTGCAGAGTCCAGTGGACTTTGGATAAGAGCTGTAAGGATGTTGGTAAAAGAGGCATTTCATAGCTTATGAAGGCTGAGAGGATGCATAGTCATGGATCTGAAAGCCAGAAAACACTGTTATAACTACCCAACTGCCCTCCTACAAAAACCCTGACTGTGATATTTCCAAAGGTAATACAGATATGCACGGCTGAGTCACAGTGTCCTCTAGACCAACATCTGTCCTTGATTCAAAGTGCCTAAAGATTCAGCTAGACTTCCTACTCCATCATTGCTTTTTGTTTGTCCTTGGCAAGGAGAACAAAAGATTAACCATAATTATAAACCCATATTTGGTCAATGTGACTATCCAGGTCCTGAAAAGAGTAAACAAGGTGAACATTTGGGGTATGAGCAAAACTCAGCCAGGGAGCAAAGGAGTTCATGGGAAACAGCAATGTTTATTTTCACTCAAAACCTCCCAAAACTTTGCATTTTACTCTGGGTTGTTAGTATTAATCACTATAACCAAGTTAACTATCAATATATTGTGTAGTCCTGGGTTCTTCTTGATTCTAAGAGTCCCTTCCTGCTCACGTTCCCATCACACACAATGGCCACAGCTTGGCTGTTGATTTATTGGAAATGAGATGGCACAAGAGTACTGTCCAAAAAGTCCAAAAGTTTGTGCAGTCAGAAGGAAGCAGCCCAGAGAACAGAGGCCCTAGTTACAAAATACATCTGTTTACTTAGTAAAGCAGTTGTTTTTACTGCAGCTGAGCTTTCTGAAATAGCACTGAATGCTTGAAAAAGCAGGGTTTGCAGCAGATCCGTTGTTTGGAAGGACTTCTGGACCTCTCTGTAGAGCTTTTATTGATTTTCTCAGAATCCTCTCTCCTTCTGGCCATCAGATGTATATGACTGCCCTGCCTGATGGCATATCTCCAGCAAGACAGCTTGAGCAACACACATGAGTTACGTGTGTATTCATGGCTACAGAAAAAGTAGCTCCTGAGCCAATCTAATGAGTACAAGACACAGCTGAGCTGATACCAAGTCATGTGTGGATGTCAATTTCCAGCCAATAGTGAAGTGTCAGGACACAATTGTTTGGCAAGTCCTTTGCCCTTTATGTGTCCAAACAGCATGTCAATGCCTTTGTGCAGTGAAGGGCTCTGGATCTTACAGGAAGCAATCCTGTTCACTCCAAAAAAAGCTGCCAAACCTTCAGAAATTAGAAGTGAATCACAGGTCATTTCTATTGCAAAATCTTAGCGATAACCCTTGATCACTGAAATCTTCTCTTTCACGTGTAATCACATCTTATGAGCTGTGGGGTGATGTTCCACTTACAGATATGGAGTAAGAAGCGATGACTCACACCTTTTCCTGGTTTTACAGACAGCCCTTCCTATGGAACACTATAATATATATCTGATTATAATGATAAAAAGTTTGTGAATATTTTAGCTCCTTGTGTAATTTCCAGCCTGTATTCTGGAAATAAAACAGCTAGAAAATCCCAGCTTGTTCAGTTGGTCTTACAATGAAGCATACTATGAACATCAATAGAAAAAGTACAGGACAGATTTATTGGAAGTATGAATTTACAAACTTATAAAGAAAATCAGATATTAAAATTAATGTGCAAACTCTGGAGAAAACCTTGCTGGTATCAAGATATGCAGAATAACTGAATAAATTTTCTCAGATCCTCACAAAGTCTTACCTCTAATTAGAGCTGCCTGAGGCAGAATTTGTCAATGCAGAGGTGGAAACCTCAGACTGGGGACAGGCTGCTGACCCTCACACTGCTTGGGAGCTCATGGACTTCTTTTCCATGGCACTAGGGCATTTAATTCAGAGGCATTAACTAAGATCCAAAATAAGGCTGGAAAACAGAATTCTGCAGAATCTGACTGGAGACAGATAGAGCTGATGAGTGACTTTGCAATGGAAACCTGATAACTGCTATGCAGAGAAACCCTCTTCTATTCAGTTGACCACTGATTTCATGGAATAAAGGGGCTCAGGAGAAGTGAGGAAGCATGGATTTAAACTAAAAGAGAATAGATTTGGACAAGATATTAGGAAGAAATTCTTTACTGTGGTGGTAATGAGGCACTGGCACAGGTTTTCCTAAGAAGCTGTGGATGCCCCATCCCTGGAAGTTTTCAAGGCCTGGCTGAATGGGGCTTTGAGATGCCTGGTCTAGTGGAAGGTGTCCATCCAACAAGGGGGTTAGATGATATTTAAGGCTCCTTCCAACCCAAACTCTTCTATGGTTTTATAATCAAGTGGTAGATTAAGCATTATGATTCCAGGAATAGTAATTCCCATGTTATCTATTTTAGGCTAGCCGGGCTTTCCAGGAAGCCCTAAACAGAGTTTCCTAGCCATGGTGAGCAGTCACCTTGTCTGCACAGCAAAGCATGGAGTCATTCTTATCCCACCTTAATGGCACAACATGCTTTTCCAGGAACTTCCCTTGCAGAGTTTTCAGGCAGATAAGCATTAGTTTTTCTTGAATGAGAGCCATGGCGTTTGTACAATAACAGTCACCATCATGATCTCCTGCACCAGTGAAGTCCACAAGCTAACTATAGGATGCCTAAAGAGCTATTTCCTGCTATTATTTCACTTTCCATCAGCTGTTGTTGTTATTATTTAACTCATTATTAGTTCAAGTATGATGCAGCATCAAGCAGTTGTTGTTCTTATTAAGGAAAAAAGTAATTGGTTGTCTGGTCTCCACTTGAATGAAATTTCTCTCTGGGGAGTTTTCAGCATTAGTCTATTTCCGGCAACAAAAGCTGTGATTTTAGCATCCTCCAAAATGCTGGATTACAGTAGAAGTGGAAATGGGGTAGTGAAACAAAATTTGCAGTATTTCCCACAGGGAGTTCTTCATATGGATAGTCAGCAGGATGGTCACTTCTATGTACACAAAATTCTAGTAAAATAAACACACCCTCCAAACTTCCTGGGCTCTAAATCATCCTGCTAAATTTGATTATCACTTAAGTGATTTAGAAAGCAAGATGTTCTCTGTGTTATAAGAGTTTATTCACAACGTCAGCTAAAAGTGATAGACACTGCAGTAATTCAAAACAGAGGGTGGGGGAAAAAGGAGTTATGAAAACTTGGCTTAGGCTGGAGACCAGAGAAGAAATTGAAGGAAGAGCAGCATTTTTGAGGGAAAGGCGAATTGAAGGAATGAAGTTTTGAAATTCCTGTCTTTCCTGCCTCCACAGTAAGCAGGAGAATCTAACGTTTTCTGGCTTCATGGGGAACAAAGCAGAGCTTGAAGATTTAAGCTTCCCTGCTCCCACAGGCTATGGTTACCTGGCTGCTTAGCCCGAGCCCCAGCACTCGTGTGCACATAAAGCAGTCGGTGGCTCGCTCCAAATTTGAGCCTGGTGAAAGGCTCTCCAGAGCACTGGACCATGCTGGCACTCAACATTTGACCCCCTGGATGTCAGAAGGACCAAGGCTTGAGTGCTGAGCAGTGGAGGGTCTCCTTGCTACACACTGCTAATGGAAAAGGCTGGTGCTTCATGCTGGTTCTCACAGGCTGTGAGTTAAACCACCTGTGAATCTGTGCAGCACTGCTCCTTCTGCTGACCTTTCTCCCTTATGCAATCCCTCTTCCAAAATATGCACATCCTGTGCCTGCTGCACAGGGCTAAATTATGAATGGGAATGAATTTTCGAAGTAGGTGCTGACATCCCAGCTGATGAGATGACACAGCCTGTGAGCAACCATCACAACAAAGATGTGACAGGAAAAGATGCCATCCCTGCTCCATAGGAGTTGCTGAGCCAAATAGCTCTCCCACAGGAGATTTCCAGAAAGCCTTGAATAATTAACAGTGTGAAGTTAACCGTATGTCAAATATTTCATGGTGTGTATCCAAACTGTGAGTATCTGTTAGAATTTTGCTTGGAAAAGAAAAACAATAGAGGAAGATTTATTTCGCATTAATGCTCTAACATATTTCCTTACCTATCTCCCTATCCAAGAACTTTTTCAGTTCATTATCCCAGTCTGGGCTCATCACCATCCCTGTCATATCCCATTTACCTCTCCTTAGCTTCCAATAAATTCTGAAACAAATCAGCAAGAGTGGGGGAGGCTCTCAACTTTTTATATAGCTGGAATAAAAGTGGGAACAGTCATCTGAGTAATTTCTTTCCGTCCTAGTAAAAAATAAGAGAATGGAGTAGACTTAGAGACATTCCTGCCATAGAGGAGGGAGAGGAATGTTTGTGGAAGCTTGTGTACCACTGTGCCTGTGCCTTGTGCCTTAAGATTCCCAACAGCAGCTCCAAGAGCTGCAACCCAAGAGTAAAAGGAAGAAACTCAAGTCACAGCAAAGAAATAGTAAACAGAAATCTGCTGGACATTAGCTAATAAACTTGACAGAGAAGAGTTCAGAATTTCAAGTGTAATCCCAGGAAAGGTGTGAACTGGGGATGTGTTACATGGGGGTCTTAAACCTTCAAGAAGGGAGTTTCACACTCATCCAGAACAAGACACATGTCCAGCCTCAGAGATTTACGGACCTAAGTTGTAGAGTCTCCGGGAATGTGTGTCTTGGTCAAGAAAAGGGTTTGTGTTTTTGGAGCATTTCTTTGAAATTTTCTATCTGGGACAAGAAAATGGGCAACCTGATTAATCTGCCATCAGAAATGTCTTTATTAAGATGCTCTGCAATAGTCTGGCAGTGAACATGGATTGGTGCACAGCTACCAAACCAGTACATGCCCAGGTGGGCGTGGTGTCGCAGAAATTACTTGCCAACCCTGGCATCAGCCCAGCCCTGACATCACATTTCAGCTGCTCTCCAGTATGAGAACCACAGGAAGCAAAGGCTGGCACTGGCAAACACAGATTCATGTCTTTTATTGTAAAGGTCTGACTCCTTTTCCTGAAGTTTCTAAGTGTGGCCTTTTGAGCATAATTGATTGAGACAGTAGCAAAAATCAAGAGGTTTCTGCTGTAGAATGAGACGTGATTATTAACCACAAAACACAGGGTACTTTTCTTTCTTCTTTTTCTTTTTTCTTAGTGTCTACTTCACAGTTTTTCTTCCTTTGAAATAACTTGAAGTTACCAGAGCCTAAGAACCCATAATATCTTCCTCAGCATGTTGGAGCACCCCTTTCTCCGGGATTGGAGCCATCAAGCAGCCGCTGGGATAACTCTTGCATCCTGACAGTTCGACAGCCACCACAGCACCACCAAACATGCAGGAGCCTTGTTTTTACCTGCACCAAACACCTCATTTACATTTCCACTTCCTATAACCCCTTTACACCAGCCACACCATGCTGTCCAGAGGTTGCAGCAGAATTTCCCTGGACTATAACATTCCTTGAAGGCTTACAGAGATGCCAATGAGCCTGGTTGGCTCCATCGACAACAGCTGCAAGCCTGTGGGGGGTTAAATTTCTCTGCAGATAAACCTTTCTGTCACCTACATGTGAGCTGAGACTTGAAGTGCATATTATCCATAATTACCTACTTAATGCACTTTTGTGATTATAAGGATGAGGTGGACTGTAATGACTGTCTTTTGCCATCTCCTGCCTAACCCAAGCAGGAGCCTTGTCCTGTTGTCACCTCCTGTGCAACCCAGGATGGTCCTTGTCCTGAATGAGTTTCCTTATCTGGTCCCTGCGGTGCTTAAAAATCATATCTCCATTTGATACACAAAGGAGATCCCATTCCCAAATCAATTTTCTCCAAATTTCAAGTTGATTGGCCAAATTATGTTTTAAAATAAAATTTAAGAATATTGGGCAGTCTATAATGACACTGGGGGAAAACCCCACATTTCTATACTACTGTTTTGTCCTCAGTAATGTCCATTCCAAAGTCAAATAGTAATGCTGGAGCAGCATAAGAGTTGTACAAGCATGTGAGCCAGCATCCATCTACACTTCTGATTCAAAGAGTCACCATTTCCTGAACTCTGAAAGCATCATAAACCAAAACATTTCTTGGATGTTCTCTAACACAAGCACCACTTTCTCAAAGGCAGTGGGAGCCTTTCGACTTCCATTTTGTCAAGTTCTGACTTCTTTTGTAAGTGAAGATCCAAATCCTACAAGAATTCGAACTTTACTGCCTATGCAAGAGAAAAACTGCCCCCTCCCTCCCCGCCCAATAAATGTATGGAAAAGAAACAGTAAAATAAGGTTTCCCCAAACAGCATTTACTGATAACAATACAGCTTTGTGGTTGCTGTCATTTTTTAAATGTATTTCCAAGAAAAAACAAATGGAAATATATGATTTATCCACATTTCTGCCAAAAAGGCAGTTCCCAGAGTATACATTTAATGACAGCATCACAGGAAGACAATTTTTCCCATCCTCTCTAAGTTCCCTGTCCACTGCACAAAGAACATCAGCAGGAAGAAATCCCATACAGAAAGAGAGGGGATATGGACATGTCTGATGGAAGTAAAAAAAGTGTTTGGAGCTGAGCTGGTTTGAAAGGGCCCTGGAGAGCAGCTTGTCATCTACTGGAGGTTGCCCAAATCCAAGATCTCACTGAGGCTCATAGAAAGAAACTGTTCTCTCATTTGGCTGACAGAAGAGTGTCAAATATCTGTCCCAGAGGAATTTCTCATACCTGCTGAGATCACAGGCTTTTTGGTGGCTTTTTTTGTTTGGTGGGTTTTTTTGTTTGGTTTTTTTTTTTTGAGGTGGGGGCAGTGGGTGGGTTGGGTGTTGTGGGGTTTTCCCCCAGATTGGAAATATAGAGTTTTATTTCTTTGGAAGGAGAACTTGCAGAGGGGCAGGTTTCCTGGGCCCTCGGCCATCAAGCAAAGCCAAGCTCAAGCTACCTACGTAGCACTTGGTGGAAAATGGCAGCGACTCGTGGCCGATGAGAGATTAAAAGGTGATTTACAGTGAAGGAAGGGCCACCCCTGATGCAGAATTTCCTGCTAAACTAAAGGAGAAATGTCTGCTATAAACAATGTAATATATGTAAACTTCACTTGTACTTAAAACCAGGATTGAAAAAAGTACCAGTGGGAGAAGAAACGCCAACAAATCAAAAGTGGCAGAGGATAAAAAGTGGATTTTGGAGAGGTCTGAACAAAGAAGGCAGGCTCCTATGGAAGGCCAGACAGAGCACAGCCATCCATGAGCTCACACAACATCCTCACAGCAAGAGAGGATTTAAAGAGCCAAAGAAGTCCATGAAATTCACATAGGGCCTTCAGGAGCGGAAGAAATATTACACTTGAAGAGAGACATTCCCCAATCAAGACCACAAAAGCCATTAAAATTATCCGACAAGTTGGTTTAGACTCTCTGGCAGGATTTCTGCAGAGCAGCAGGAGCTACGGTGTGGAAGCCTCTGATAAATCACAAGTCACTGCTGTGTTGCTGATGCAAAGAAAAGAGATCCATGAGGGACCAGTCAGCATCTGTCCAGAACAGAATTGTGCTGAGACATGATGCTGTGACACTGACTATCTGACTGAGACTTGGCCTTGGCAGTGACCTCTGCTTGGTGTTAGACAGAGGGAAGCTACCGGGAATTGTGCTCTCAATGGAGATTTCCTGGGGGGAAATCAGAGAAATCACTCTACTATCTTGGTGGAGCCCAGTTATTTCTGGATGGGCTTCCCCATGAGTTGCTGTTTCTGACCCTATTTGGGTTAAACATTGAAGAAGTGATTTCTAACTCAGCAAATAGCCTTAAACTGAGTGATCACAATGGACTCGCTTGAAGAAAAACTATGACTTTTGGTATCAAAAAGGATGTGGAGCTGGAGGAGTTAGGGGGGCTGAAGGGTTCAGTGAATCCTATGATGAATGAGGCTGGAATTTCTGTTAGGAAATCCAAAAAAATGCCATCCAATATATCTCCCTGCTAAAAGAGGAAGGTCTCCTCCCTGACCCACATGGATATCTTAAAGTGGCAAAAAAAAGTAGTAGGAGTCTTGCCAAGTGTGTAAAAAGGGATGTAAAAGCAACAGAGAAGTATCTTAGAGGCTAGGGAGAGAAAAGGTAAAATGAGAACTGTCAAAATCAACCTAGCTAGACATTTTGATGAGGAAAACAGCCTCAGATGTTTTCCAGCCACAAAGATGGAGAGGGAAAAAGTGCTATGCTGCAGTTAAAATGGTGCAAAAATAGGAGAACTTGTTGCTGCAACCACCCTGTCATCTCTCCTGTGGTGCTCAGCAAAGGGCTGCTGCAGAGCCTGGGGTGGCAAGGGAGAAGAGGATGTGGAAAGGATGGAGCTGAGAGTCACAGCCAGAGCATCACATGGGGAAGTCTAGAGGGATGGGGAAATCTCCATCCTGGGTTGTGAAAAGAACTTGAGAAACTGCAAGTCAGGAGTATGGATTTGTAACCCCTAAATGTGCAATAACTGCATTGAAGGAGAGGAGTAAGGAGAAAAGAACAGTTTAGGCACTGGCAGGTCACTGAATCTGAACTGAAAGCAATGAAAGCTTTCAAAAGCACTTTTTCAAGAAAAATTAGACATTGTGAATCAGGTTTTGCCTCCATTCCTGTGTCTTCAAAGAAATGAGTCCCAGCTTTTTTTCTGGCAGGACATGAGTCATTCTGACCTCCCTCAGAGTGAAAGCCAGTTGTGTCCATGTGGAAAGAAGAGAGCCCCTGGCACACGCCTTGGATGTTGTTTTCCCGGGCATCATCTGGGTAACATACTTCGAGCCTGAGCTGCCATTCATTTTTGGTAAATGACTAATAACGACTTGCAAAATTCACTACTATGTTTTTCATCACAGCTGCTCTGGGAATATGTTTCTGGCACACAAAGCACTGCTACCATCACGACAAAACCAATTATGCTAGTTAAAAAAAACAGGCCAAGAAGATATAAGGTTATTGTTAGGCTGAGGGCAGGGGAATTATTGAGATGAGTTGTCTACAAAATAGCTTAAGAGAGTTGATTTCTTATCATGACATCATGCGTTAGGCTACTCAATTATGATGAGTGATAATCATGACAAAAACTGCTCTAGCTATGGCCTTGGGAGATGAAAATTGAGGGGAGGAATTAGCAGGGGGTTGAAAGAAAAAAAAAGAAGGAAAATTAAGTCATCTTCAGTATATATTAAGCAAATAGAAATTGGTATAAATTATAGTGTGTGAGTGGAGTAACAGGAAAAGTAACTCCACAAAAGCAGGGCAAGGATTATTTTATAGTGTGCACCTATATAAAGTCAGGCACGCCAGGGGAGGATTAGGGCTCAGAGGGGTCCTGAAGTGCAAACAACCCAGAAAGGTGCATACGCCTGGTCTCCAGGCAAAGGGACATTTAGGATCAGATCTCTACATCCTCAAGTGTTATCCTCATCACACAACACTTTTCACAAATCCACCTAACATCCCTATAAAACAGAAGGATTTTTATGCTTCCCTGAGTGCTCAGAATCATATAGTTCTGGTTGTCAGAAATCTTCCTTTTTTCTCCTAAATTTTCTTTTTGTAAAGCTATACCTGGGCTTTAGGTGACCTCTCAGCCCTGTCCCTTCTTAGAATGCTGTAGAACTCTTAATACCCTCACTACCTCCCTTTTGCTTGGATAACCAAGCCAGCATCTCCCAGTTCCTCCACATTGCATGGCCTTTCCTTTCCCTGGGGCTCTGTGGTCTGCTGAGCATATTCCAGGTGGGAAACCTGATCCCTGGAGGCTCCCTCGGCCCTGGAATTAGGGGGCAGCTGGGTGCTGAGAAACCACCTCTGAGAAAAGGGCTAAAAAACAAATAAAACTGTGCAAGAGCCAAGGAAAACTGGAAGTAACAAGATGATTTGTGTAAACTTTAAATTGAGCGAGTTTCATGGAGAGGGCTCAAGTTACATTTTGCGGGCAGGGAGAGACAAACTCTGGCACAACAGCAGCAGCTTCAAAGAGGCACAGAGATGATTCCTTCCTTGCTGCCTCTGTGCCACCCTCCACCATTTGGAACAGTTGGGTTTCAGGTTTGCTGTACACTAAAGTTAAGGAAAAAAAGTCAAAATAGCGATTTTCCCTGTCAGTTCTGGGCTGTGATGGGTGCACCAGTGCAGGCAGGTGAGGAGCAGCCTGCCTGCCTTGGCAAAGCCTCCCATCTGGGATCTCAGGTTTTAGCTGGAGATTGTATATGAAAGGAAAACACATTTCTGGGGTTTTCAGGACGTTTGCTACCCAAACATGTGTGAGGGGCTAAGGCACAGCTCCCCTGTAGACCACCCACTACCTCCTCACAGCCAGAGCTTATTCTCCTGCTGGTGTCTTTGGGACAACCCAGCATGGCAGGGGACCAAGAGCAACTTGAAAGCTAGACAAACATAATCAGCTGTAGCTTTAGAAAATAAGAGATAGTGAGTTTTTTGATAAAGCTGTAGAGAGTTTTGTGATAGAGCTGTCACTCCAAAGAGTGAGACATAACTATAAAGTCAAAATGAAAAACCTGTCTGTCTTGGGAGCATGGAAAATGTGCTGAGGGTAGGAGTTATGCAATGTGGTAAGATGTTTATCAGTTCTGTTTTTTTCATTTTCCCCTCATATTGGAGCTGAGAGCTGGAAAGTGGGCTGCTGGGGATGAGATGGAAAACAAGGACTCTTCACTTCTTGGGCTGATGTTTCAAAATTGTAACACAGGGATAATGATACTGAAAACAAATTTAGAGTATCCTGTGGTTTGCTCCTCACTGACTGCTTTCAAGGAAGAGTCAGATGAGACAACAGTGAGGGAAAAGGGGATAGACTCTCTCCCACCCAACAGCTCCTCGATATCAACAGCTCCTTGGCATCAACACTAACGTAGTCAGGGCTCAGTTCAGAAACAGGGTGCTCAAGCACGCCTCTGCCACACTTGGCATCTTTGGATACCTCTCCTGCCTTCACAATCAGCAGCACCTTAAAAATGCCTTTCCTAGGGCATTAAAACCAAACCCAAATGCTGCTGCCTGTCCAAATCCAGAGGAGATGACAGCTGAGATGTTTGGGTGAAGTCGGGAAAAGTTCACAAGAAACGCCTGTGGGTGGTAGAGTGACGTAACCCTTTAGGTAGCTCTCAGCATTTTGAGGTCAGCCTTCCATTAACTTTCCATTAAAAACCTGGCAATCTACATGTGAGCATTGCAACACCTGATTTCTGTGTGCCAGAGAGGGCGTGTACCCACAAGCTGCCCCTGCACCCTGCTCCCCCGGGTGTGCAGGAGCTGCGCTGGACATCCAGACCCAGAAGCCACTCGTTCCTGGTTCCTGGGAGAAATGAGTCAACGCCCGGACCAGAGAAACATTCCAGCGTCTAGGAAAACAATTGAAACCTTGAGTGGTCTTGCAACATCCAGCCACTCAACAGAGTGAAGCAATCACTCACATGAGCTGGTTTTCAGCTCACTTAATTCAAACTACAGTGCCCAGGAATCCCCAGGACCAGAGTTTGCTCCTATGGGGTTTATGGAATACCCACACCCAGGGTAACACGGCCCTGCGTGGACATCAGTGCCCTTTCCCAGTTCCCCTGCTCAGTGTGGGCAGTGGGCTGTGTGCTGGGCATCCCTAAAATGCAGAAAGAGTCCGCTGAAAGAGTCAGCTGCTGTTTGGGTAAAGAGGGGCAGTCCAATCTTCCTTTTTCAGGGATCCAAAACTACTGCCCTGGGAGGAGGAACCACCTGCTTATCCTACATCCCATGTGTACCAAAACAATGGCAACAGAAGATTTGCATTTCTGGTACCTTAACAGTTACATAGATTTTTTCTGCTGGATTTTTTCTTTTATCTTGCAAGCTTGAAAAAATGTTTATGATCTAAGGAAAAGATAAAAAAAAATTTCCAACAAAACCTAGCAGAAGTAAATATATGTTTTTAGAAGGGTAGTTTTAAAAAAAATTTAAGGCAAAACTTCTGTAGTTACCGTGGTACATTTGCTTTACTGAAAGAGTGGTGAGAAACAAACATTTCAGAGGTGAAAGCAACTCAGCCCTAGCAGGTGTTTTATGATGTTAACAGAGCCAAGTGAGGAAAACATCTCTCCATTACAGATGCAATTATCTGTTTGAACTGAAAACACTGACTTTGGAGAGAAAACAGCAAAATACTTGACTTCCAAAATATTTAACTTATTTTGAGCATTTGACCAGTAGGAGGGAGCAAAGCAGGGACAAAACCACTCGTGTAGTGCTTCCAAATGTACATATACTATTCACGCTTTTCATAGCTGAGTGGTTAACAACAAAGACAATTACATTCTTGCTACAGCTGATTAAACAGTTGATCCCACGGACCCCAGGCTTCTCAGACACGGTTGTTTGCTGTAAGCAGAACCAGCAAAACAAAAACAAGGCTAAAGCGGAGATGTTCATCTGTCATGGTCCGGGTTCAGGACAGCAACCTCCGCCAGAGTCATGCATAAATATGAAACACGTCCTGTTTATACTAAAATTAATACAATTTAGCCAGAACATTGCAGGGTTGGGAATGTGGAGGTGTGGTTAAATCTGTAACTGAGCTAGGATCTGAGTTGTCCCTCTTCTGTTATCATCAAAGAGCTGAAGTTGCCAAGTCCTATGCACAGGACTCCTGGATCTCTCTTTTGTTTATGGGTTAGTGTCCCAGTATTCAATCCCTGTTTTCTTGGCTGTACATAGAGTGTCCCACCAGCCCAGCTGGGCAACTCTAGATGATGTCTTAAGCACGCAAACAACTCTCCACTTGGAAAAGCTTTGATTCCCGTTGAGCCTGTGCATAAACACATCACCCAAGAGTCCATTCCCCACCTACAGCTGCTCCCATGGGGCATCCTGAGTTATGTGACACAGGATATCTAACTTCTAGAGAAATAAGTCTCATTGAACTTAAATGATCTATCCTTTCAGCAGGCATAGGCTCATTCCTTGCTACATACCTCAAATTCTTCTCAGAATTATTTTACTTCCAGCTTTGTTTTGCCTTTTGGAAGCACTGAATGTTGTCTCCTTAATGTGCCTTTGCGAGAAATAATTGCATTTGTATTGGCAATCTTTTTTTTTCTAAGCTATTACTAAATCTGCAGTCTTTTCCCTGGGGAATGATATAAGTTGGATAAATAAGAAAGCTGGCTTGTGACCACTTTTTTGCAAAAGAGGAAAAAAATGTGCTTTACTATGTGGCATAATAGGCAGTATTTCCACACAGCAGCAACCCTCTGTGGAAAAAAACTCCTGCAAGCCTTTCATATTTTAGCCCAAGTGGAGTATTTGCTCCAGAGCAAAATTGCTCAAAATGTTCTAGAAGTGAGTACATATTTGATATTCAATATTCATTAATCACTTTTGCCTCTGCATCATTTTTATCTGAGACCTGAACACAGCTGACCTTTTCTGTTTTACCTCAGTGATGTACAGACTATAAAAAACCCACTTCCCATACTAATAAAGGAGCTCCAGTCCTGAAAAGTTTAAAAAATTAAAAAAAAACAAAAAAAAAAACAAAAACGACCCAAAAACCAAACAAACACAAAAGAAGCAGTGAGGGAGAGCTGTGACCACCACAGAGCTGCAAACTTGGAGCATGAGCTCTGAAACATCTTCCCTTTGCATAAAGCATGTGGAAGATGGAGAAGACTGTTTCAAGCACAAGCCTGTGGCTGGTGTTCCTCCTGAGATATCTAATATATCTCCTATTTTATGCATATATTTGAGAGTAATTCTTTAACCATGTTTCTTGGTGGTTTTGGTGAGGGAACTTTAGCAGGTATGAGGATGTTCCTTGACCCTGTACTTTCTAAACAGTTAGGGGTAGATTTGATCCCTCCAAGGCTTGGTCTTAACCCTGAAAGAGGAGACTGCCTGTTCTACAAGTGGTAAACAACAATATAACACAAATATATCTGAAATAAAGATGCAACATAAGCTTTTTTAGTTAATAGAAACCAACTGGAAACATTCCCATTGACTCCCAAGGGTCGTGCCTCAAAACATAATGTATGAATGGAATAAACCACCCTGTTAAATCACCAGAAGTCATGGACACTCATTCCTCAGCCCTAAGCCCCTGTCCAGATGATACAGCTTCTCTTTAAGGGAGGAGCAAGAGGAGTTAATCCGGGGACTAAAGTCTGGGCTTCTGAAATGCAAATTTCACACTCCCTCCAAACAAATACCTTTGAATATGGGAAAAGGGAAAATCACAGCATGGTCCCCAAGGTCAGACCAGAATGAGCCACCCTGATCCTGTGACAGTCCTACAGCAGCCAAATCCTTCTCTACTTCTCGCAGAGGGATCTGGCTACATAGGTAGTAAGGAATGTGCAGGCAAGAAAAGGTTGTCACGCCTCATTAGAGGGCAAGGATGAGAGTGAAAAAAATAGAATCATAGAATCAGAGCATCATTTAATTTGGAAAAGACCTCTGAGATCATTGAGTCCAACCATTAATCCACCACTGCCAAGTCCACCACTAAACCATGTCCCCAAGTGCCACATCTACACGTCTTTAAAATGAGCTTACTCTGGAAAGCTGAATTTTGCTGCCTGGGATACATCTCCATACACTCAGCCCAGCTCAGAGCTAGAGAGCCCTGCAGCTCTTGGAACCTTCTGCTGCAACTTTCCATCCAAAAGCTCCACGTGGACTCACTTGTAAATGGCAAGAGATTAGAGAACTTCCCGTCATCATTACTTTTTCACAAAAAGTTTGGAAAAATCTTGCTTTCTGCAGGAAAGAAAAAAAAAAAAAGGAAAGGATCTTGAGGGAGGGGGGAAATAAAATGTTTATAGTGTGCATTACCTAAAAAAATAATTCATATGATGAATCTTTATCTTAAAAGCCCTGGACTAAAAACAAATAAATGAATCATTTAAATTATTGTGAAAACGGGCATGTTTCATGTTATTTATGTGTTTAATGTTCCTTTTAGGGTTAGGTTTTTTCCTTCTTATAAAGAAAGGCAGTTTTCTTAGGATTGCTGTGAATACCAATGTCAAATTCTATTTTAACGGTGTTCAGTGATGCATGAACATCCCAAAGGTAGAATTTTAAAAACACTAAAACCATTTGTTAAACAGCAACTAGGCAAATTGAACAGTTTTCTTTTCCTGCAAAATTTACAAAGGATAAAATATCCACATGGCTGATGTCTGAGACAATCCCCATTAAAATAAACAGAAATATCATCATTGACTTATCTGAACTTTGGAGCAGAAACAGAAAAGTATTTTTCTATTGCCAGTTGGTCTTTATAAACAAAATTATGGATAAAATCACATGAAGCCAAGGTATTTATTAAATGGCTAGTGGTTTTCTAACCAGATGATATGGTACATTCTGGCTACCCTCTAGAGACTCTGAAGCTGCCACTTGAGATGGGCAATGCAACAGAGCAGCAGTGTTGGGACACCAGGAAGTGCTCCTAAGACAGAAGATATTCTTCAATTTTTTTTGGAAAGGAAGAAATGAAGGGAACCTTAGTATGAAAAGAAAAATAAGTGTCTCAAATCCAATCGTGCCTTTTGGGAATAGCAGGTTTCCTTTCACTGAGACAGCAACAGGTTACCTGATTCAATTCTGTTCCAAAGGTATATCCCCCTTCCATCTTCTGATGTGATATTTCTAGCCTCATCCCTGTATACGAGTTGTCAAGGCAGGAATTTGCTTCCTTGTTACACATCTCACCACTTTTTTTTCTTTTTTTCTTTTTTTCTCCACTCTACTTAATATACCATGGTGAAATACCAGCTCTGCTTATTTTAGCTGGATTTAGACATGGATCTTTTTGTATCCATTTCTCAGGCTACAATAAAACATGAAAAAGTTATAGTGGTCAATTAAAATAAAAAAACAAACCCACCAAAACACGTGCCTCCTGCCTTCTGCTCACTGTCCCTTGCATGGGTGGCTGGGGACAGCTGTTGGGTCACATTCCCACCCCAGAGAATCCCAGAATCATTAAAGTTGGAAAAAACTTCTAAGATCAAGTCCAATCATTACCATGTCTGGAAAACTGTGTTAGTGAGCCATGATCTCTGGGGACATGTGAATGTTTATGTGAGCCTTGGGATTTGACCATTCCTTTGTATTAAGGGTATATTTTCATATCAAATGTGGGTAACAACAACATGAGAGATCTACCAGTCTCTACCAGTGCTGTTTGTCTTTCTTAAAGCCTCAAGATGTGACCCAGAATAGCATTATTAATATTGTGAAGAATAATATAAGAGAAGGAAAACACCAATAACAATGACAAGAATAACCCAAAGTATGTTAGACTTGTTAAAGGCAAGTTAAAACAATTTGGGACATAATTTGTGGAGAATAAAAAATGTCAACTGCATTTACACCTGTGCCTCACCTGGCCTCAAGCTCAGCGAGGGACTCACACATAGGCCTCATTTTAAGTACACAGCATGTGTGATTTAATAGGTGCATTTTGTGAGTTTAAAATTACCTATATTTAAGAGCATTGCTGATTCAGGGGGTATATTCTTATATTTATGTGGTAGCTTCAAATTCTTCATAATTACATTACCCCTCCTGCTCTCTTCAGATATTTCCATCTTTCTTCTGTGTCAGGAAAAGGCTCTCTTTCACTATTTGTTAATCAGTTTATGATAACACAATCTTTGTGGTGTTTTCCTTGGCAGCACGGACTGAAATTATTTAATGACCTGATCATTAATTGAAGATTAAGGTTTGTGGTTGTGTGTGCTTGGGTCTCCCATTGAATATGAACCCAGCAGAGCTGAAGACTTCCAACCCTTCATAGGATAAAGAATCAAATTACTAGGAAGTAGTGCAGTCCATCAGACTGGAGTCATTGTGGTACTGCTTTGTACAGATTTCACATGGCACCTATTGTATAAACATTTTTCCAAGGAAATCAGAGAAGTTTGGTCCCACTGCCCTCTCCTTATGTACAGGTGCGTAAGGCTGGTGCAGAGAGCTGACAAAATAGCCCAAAGTCACTTATCACCCAAGGTTGCCCATGAAGCAGACTCAAGGGTTGAGGGGCAAACCAACATCAAACTGGGCTGTGGGGCTGGGTAAAACTTGGTCTTGAAATAAAAAATACTTATTTCCCCCTGCTGCTGTGATTCACCTGTGATGGTCCTCCAAGAAAGACCTGGAGGGACCCAGCATGATTTTCGGTCACCACAGGCTACAATTTTCCCACGGAGTTATTAGAAGAATTCTTAATTCTTTTACTACATTTTGTTTGTTTGTTTGTTTGTTTTGTATTCTTTAAGACTACGGCAGGTTTTTAAAAATCCATTTTATAAAAAATGAATAAAAATCAATGGTAAAAGTGGTTTAGGAAGTGGAGGTGATGGCTTACTGATTCTTTTCCATATAGCAGGAAGACATGTGGTTCCAAAAAAAATCAAAATACATATGAAAAGAAAAGCTTCAAGAAAATTGTAAAAAAAAAAAAGAAATAAAATAAAAATCCCAGTCTCCCCAATTAGTTAAACGAGGAAAATGAATGCCACCTGGACTGCAGCAGGTATTGGACTGTTTGGATTTTCCACAAGAGGAAAAGAAATTCACTTTTCTCTCCCTCTGTGTCCCCACTTTTCATCTGTCTTCATTTGCTCAGGTTATTTTGTCAGACATCTGCCCAGCTCCAAGTCAAATAACCGTCCTCCTTCTGCAGGATAAACCAGATCCAAGCAAGGGAATAGAGAGTGTGCATCTGAGCACTCTTGGCACTTGGAATGTATAAACCCAAACTTAAGCCTCGTTTGGTTCTAGTTTGTAGGTCACCCCTTTAAAAACCTGTTGAAATGCTTTGAGCAGCTGAAATTAGCCTTGTAAATACTCTGCAGCTATGCCCAAAAAAACCCTACAGAACATAGATTCCCACTGAAATATTGAATTATTTTGTTAGTGCCTTATGCTGCTGCTGCCGCCTTTCAAAGAGCAGGTGGCCTTAGTGCCGATTAGTTAAACAAACACATGGAAAGGAAGAGTTAGTCTGGTGGGGGAGGCGGGGGAGTGGGAGTCAATACATCTTCTTGCTGAGACCCAAAGTGTGTGCCTGTGTAGGTATACAAAGAGCACACAGGAATTTGTCATCATTTTGTGTGTTACATGGTGACAGCGATTTACCTGCTCAAGTGGAAAGTAAAAACAAAACTCCATTCAGGGGCAAAGCCTGGCTAAAAGACCAGAACAAATTCTGGCTTTCCCCCGGGAAGATTCTTGAGGATACAAGAATAAAAGAAAAAAATAAAATAAAATCACAGGCATCTGGCAGGTCAAGAAACAATGGCTGAAGATACAAAGTAACTGTCAGGTGGGAGGGGAATGCCAAATAGCCACTTGTTGATAATAATAAGCAGAAGAAATAGCTATTTTTGTGTGGTGGGGGGAAAATTAGTGTCTAAATCAATAGGATCCACTGCTAAAGCACATAGCATGAGTTAACCAGGTGCAAAGGGCTAAGCATTTGAATTTCTTTTAAAGGAGCAAAGGAATTCATTCAGGGATTTTTTCAGGGTGGGGTGAGGGGAGAAAAGTGGGAAAGGAAAGGAAGTAGGGGAAAAGGGGAGAAATAAGTAGTAAAAACATCATGAGAAATATCACAGTAGCGAGGAGAGAAGGCAGCTGAAAAGTCAAGGATAACTGAAGAAGCACATGAAGCATGACCTCGAAATGAGACTGATGAAGTGAGCTTTTTGGGTTGAGTGCTGGCTGGAAAAGGGCGCTTGGACCACTGCCCAAGGAAACTGCCTCCTGCTATTTAATTTCTAATGAGTTCAGGGAACAAGGATTTTGCCCAGGCTTTGAAATAAACAGGATTGCGTTAAAGAAATATTTGAGACCATCATTAATTTCTACTTCTAGTGGAAACAAGCCGTGAGACCTCACATCCTGGCTAATCATTTGGGTCAAGAAGGTAACATCATGTGAATTCCAGCACTATATATTATTTTATAGGGCCAAATAATTCTATGTGTTTGCCTGTATTGTGGGTTTTCAGAAGAGAGGGGTCATTGCAAGTAAACTTTTGTGTTAATTAATACTGTAGAGATTCAGCATTTTAGTTTCTTACTTCTCCTTCCTTCCTGTGCCAGTTTTTCCATCCCTATAATTGTCCTTCCTGTTTATGCAATTCTATATGCACAGTGGCTACTAAAAGTCAGCTGTTAAAACTGTTTACTGTAAATATTTACACTGTGGCCATTAGTGAAATCTGTATCTCTGAATGGATGACGGATGGCAGAGGGTCTAATCCCAGAGACACTGTGGAATAAACAGGGGAAAATCACATGCAGAGGCTGGGAATGCTGCTTCCCACTGCTTTCAAGGCAGAAGAGAAAGTCTTGTACTTGGGACATTTGCTCTGAAAAGTGCTAAGAAGTACAAGTTAGTTGCTGATGTCCACGATTGATTTTGGATGCCCTTTTCTCCATGGCATCCTGGGATTTGGGCTGCCAGCCAGCAGCTGGGGCATCCAGCAGCTTCTGGATGAATGATGGGCAATCCATCACCTTCTGGAAAAGATGGATCCCAAGTGCCCCTATTCTTCATATTTTTTGTTCTCTATGTTCTTTCAGAAGTAACTGGTGTGGCAGAGCACACATTCTCATGAAAAAGAGACACCGAGTAATAACATAATGAAATCCCCTCCAAACTGAATTATTTGGGAAGAACAGAAATAAGCAGGTATTAGATGTCAGCTAAATATTTGCTGGAGTAACAGTTTAGGCTTTGTTCAGTGTTAATAGGAGTTTTTCCACATGGTGCTGTCAGATAAAGCTTCAAAGAAGAGTCACCTCAGGCAAATACACACCACTTCCATCCAAGCCTGAAATCCCAATTGCACAAAGGAGAGAATTGGGAAGGTGACATTCCCTGGAAACTTCCAAATAGACAGGTCAGTATATCCTAGGATAGAGACCTGCCTCATTCCATGGTTCTAATCAGAGCTGTGGGAAGCATTTATAAATCAGGATAGCACACAATCTCCAAGCACATACTAAAGTCCCTTGTTTAAGCCGCAGCATGTGTTTAGGTGCTGTTTTGCAGGGATGGACTATGCTGATGACCCAGCTGATGTACGTCACGGAGCATGTCCATGGGGAAAGAACTTGGCAGTTTACTCTGGATTTAAGATAGGACTTGTGCACACATGAAAAACACTCCATGACTTATGCCTGCAAGACGTGATGGTTTGGGAAATGTTTCACGTGTTACTAAACCCGTTTGAGATTCTAAACTCTGCCTTCTTTGTTTTCATTTTAATTCCCAGACAAATGGAAAATCCACAGAGAAATGACCAGGCTAATAACACTGATGAGTTCCTATTCATGGGGATTCATCCTAAAGAACATAATTTTCCCTGACCAAGAGGCCTGGAGGCTGAGCAAAAGCAAGCTGGAAGATTGAGACAGCCTTGGGGCTCATCTGAGAACTGAGAAGCAAGGAAATCTGGAGGAAAAGGAAAAGGATATAGAGAAAGGGAAAAAGGGGGAGGGGGGAGGAAAAAGGGAAAAGAAGAAAAAGAGAAAAAAATAAAAAATGAGAAAAAAGAAAAAAGGGGGGGGGAGAAAAAAGGAGGGCTGGTGGAGGGAAAAAGAGAGAAAAGAAAAATGGAAAAAAGCACCTTCCTTGAATACTGTAGGGAGGAGATGAAGAGAGAGAAACATTGTGGTTCATATAAGATGTCACTTTGGAACCAAAAGAGAAGCAATGTAAACAACACAGTCCCAAATCCTACACTGAGGAATTAGGCTTATGGAAGAGTCTGAGGCAAGGAAAAGATAATAACTGTTTTAGGCAGTTATTTTGTGGGCATTTGTGGCTGTAGGAGGAGACAACCCACAGGCTGTGCCCAGAGGTGGCAGAGGGGTCACTCAGCTGCACCTTGGCTGCAGCACTGGGGTCCAGCTCATAAAGGTCAACAACTTCCCAATGAGAGGAATCACATTTTGGTGTCATTCAAACCCTGCTGACCTGTACCAGATAAACAGCAATGTGCATCTTCCTCATACACACCAGCACACCTGCAACTGGAACTACTAAAACATCAGTTTTGGTGAAAATGCTCTTCTCTGCCAACTGCATATCCATAACCCCCCATTTTCCTCCTTGCTGCACAGGTGCCCCTCTGATCAAAGGGAAACCAAGTCCTTCATTCAATGTTCCCTTTCATTTGGCAAAGCGCCTTCCTTCCCACACCAAAATTAATCTCAGCACAGGTAGTTTTCCATTTGTAGCTCAGCCTTCTTTGTGGGAAAGTTTATTTTGCTCAGCCCAATTAACCACTGCTGTAAAATGTCTCTTAACAGGAGCCAGGGTGGGATTAGTCATTCCCAGGTGGGAAGGTTTGCTCCATGCGGCACCTGCCAAGCTCCACACAGCCCTTTGCTGCATTTAACAGGAGACCGGTGGATCTGATGGTACCATCTTTTATTTCTCTCTGTAAGGTATTTTATTTCTGTTGGCACTTCCAGAGCTCAGACTTGGATGTGTTTATGACATGGCTTGATGTTAATGTGAGTTTTCTGTGCTCCACCACTGCATTCTCATTTCTCCTGCCTCCATGTTACTCCACTCTGATCTACTACTTTTATTAATCTTTACCCCACCTTCTGTTTTTGTAGCAAAAAGTCATCACACAGAGCAACAGACAGAAGGATCAGAGTAGAAAACTGTCTTTTTTTTTGTCAGAGACCACGAAAGTGGGCTCAAAACACCACAGGCACATGAAGTCATAGCATCTATGTCCTACCAGTTCTCCTACTGCTGCTGGTAGAGCACGCACACCACAAGGGAAAGGGGGAGCTCCCTTCTCCCCCGAAACAACAAATTAAACTGCAAGTCATATTAACTTCAACTCAGCTGACTCAAAGCCTGTGTTGAAAAGTGTTTTCAGGTCTGGCAGATTAACCTGACTCCAGGTTACACCTGGTGTTCAGACAGAGGTATGAAGACAAGAGGCTCATGGGGTTTCTCTGAAGCCACTCTGGTCATCACAGAACTTGCTGACCTGCAGCCTCGACCAACTCCTTCGTGCCTTAATTCCAACCCCCCCACCCCCGTCCCCCCAAACAAAAGCAGCTATGGGTTACAATGAGTGCCATTGAAGAGATAACCACCTCCACTCCCTGTTATTGACTTTTAGAGTGGCATTTCCTCTATCAAGAATGAGCCCCACAACAAGGTATTTGTACCTGGCTGCAATACAAACTTGCTTTTTACCAGTGCCTGCTGCACATACCGCACCGAGGTGTTGGGAGGATTAATTACTTAGCACACGCAGAGGACTTTGAAGATAATATGTGCCAAGTAATTACTATGTGTTTTACTGATTTGGGCATGCATGGACATTTTTTTCTTAATGGTTTGTTGATTTTGTTGACTGGCAGTCCGGGACAAAGCTGCATTTCTTGTGAGGTTTCTTTTTTTAATATTATTTTTAATAGGCTTTTTAATTGCAGTATTTACTTTAGTCACCTATTAAATAGCTAATTACCTGTGATCCTGTTTAGATTTGTGTTTAGCACAGACAACAATTACATCTTTTCTCCCACAGCCCACAGTTACTGCATTACATGCTGTTCTTGATCTATTTTTTTCCCCTGTAAACAGGACTTTCTGACTTTAATAACTTATTTTCATCCTTCTGCTAGATAAAGTAGAATGAATCTCAGTAAAGGCTCTCTGCTTTACCCACAACAAAGGGGCCATGGCCAAAAGCTGTTGTATAAACATGATAGATTAATCCTTTGTGTCATTAAAAGGTGTAAATAGGACATCAGTGTAAATAGGAGAAACAACAGGGTAGGGAAAGAAAATGTATACAGAATTCCATGTTCTACTGATTACAAAAAGGTGCCAGTGGGTGCCTGGGAGGTCATTAGGCTTTACTTTTAGGACAACAAGCAAACAGTTCAGCAAGGAGACTGGTGGCTCTCACTCATCGGAGCTTTATGAAAAGCACTGATGGGAACAGCAGCAGAAAGTATCACAAAGGGTGCTTCATCCAGGGTAACCCAAAAAGCTCTGTGACAGCCTGGCTGGAAAAGAGGAGCCCAACCTGCCACCCATGCACCTTCTCCTTGGTTTGACATCTTCTGCAGTACTTAAACTACCATTTCCACTTCGACAAACACCCAATTAAAGAGAAAGACCTCATTAGGTAGAATTTGGCAGATTGCTTCTATTTTACTTCTTCACTACTTAATGACAGCATTAAGCTCCTCTGTAGCACACAGGTATTTGTGAAAAGGTCAAGCCTAGCTCAGAGCCAACAACCAGACAGCAAGGGTCTCATTTCTTGTATGCCCTTAACATCCTTTCACTGCTGCAGAAGGATTTCCAAGCTCAGCAGCTTAGACCAGATTACTTCTTTTGCCTATCCTTACTCTCAGCCCCCAAAAGGTCAACTAGTTCTGCAGTCTGAACTGAAGACCTGCCCAAGAACAGTAAGTGAAAATTAGATCCCTTCTTGTCAAGATGAACTTTGATTTACACTTATCTCCTAGTTTCTTCTCTGTTATTTTTTTCCCCCAAAGACAGGCTGTGGATGAAGCAGTTTAAGTTAGAGGTAAAAAGGAGGCAATCAAGGTGAAGAGGTGAAAAGAAACATTATCTGCTAAATTATCTGCAGTGACCTGTACTCAAGCCAGTCACCTCAGCTCTTACTTTCAGATGTAAAACCCAGCAAAGTCCCCACAGTGCTTAGCTCCAGGGGCTCCAGAAGAGGAGAAACAAACTTAACTAAACCCTCTCAACCACCTCAGCTCGATTAGAAATAATAGTTCCAATGCCTTCTCCCTGCCTCCATGGTCTGGGAGCTTGAGGAACGGCTCACTTGCTGCATCTGTCTGAGCAAAGAGGTCAAGGGAGATCCAGGGCAACCATAGGGCCAGCTCCTGACGTGTGTACGTGGTGCCTCTGTCCAGCTCTTCTTCCCAGCCTGTGCAGGCACAGCCTCTGTCTGCCCCAGGAAATGTTTTTCCCAGCACATCTCTTTCAAGATATAATCCAAAATAGATTTAGCAGATGGAACTCTGGATTTGCCTCCCTGCAATGCCATCCAGAGGCCAGAGAGTTCCACAGGGAAATCCTGCCACAGGCACAAAGAGAGCTGATGCCTTGCAGCTACTCCACTTCGATCTGAGGGGCTCAGTCAACCCTGCCTGTGTATTTACTTTTCACAGATTTTATGGCAGAGGCTGTGCATTGCAACAACTCCTTTTTTTCTTTCCTTTTTTTTTTTTTTTTTTTTTTTTTTTTCCCCAGGAATTCACAGCAGGTGCAGGATTGTGGAGGATACTTGCTGGAAAAAGCCAGGCTCCAGGGGAAAAAACCTTTGCCCTTGTCTGTCTTGCCATCTCCAACTGAGGTCAGGGCTATCCTGCTAATTATTGGATACACTAATTCTTTGCAAGTGCAGAAGCCCCTCCAGGAATCCTGCAGTCAGGTTTAGCAGTGCCACGCATCCCAAACTTTTCAGGGCAAGCAAGCTTCAGGGATATCATGTTTTTCCAGGCACAGTCTTGAAAGTAATAGGAAAACAACCATCTCATTGTTTAGAGCATCCCTAAATATTGCCAGTAAAGATCTGGTCAACTTTCCACAGTCTGTGGCTTTTGAGATTTTTCCATGAGGGTGATTTATTTCATCAAAACAGCTCTCAGGCCACCAGCTGTTAAAGCACTTGTGGAAAGGGCCAACTCCATTCTCATTCTTCGCTGCAGGTTTCCCTTAATAGAATCAAACTGGTTAATAAGTGCTAATACCGGTAATACGGTGCTCTGTACTTTGACCTAAATTCTCCTCCAGCTCCCGAGGGGGTGGACACAGGGGGAATACTTCCTTCAGTGCATAGACAGGCAGGATTAACCCGTACAGACAATCCTCATCCCTGTGTTTCAGGAGCATTTTGAGGTCCAGGCTCTGTTGTATCAGACACCGTGCAAAATCCTATCCAGCTCCTCTGGTCTCAAACTGCTTGTGGTTTGTTAGTACTTGAACAGTGCTCAGCCTCAGTCCCCATTCTCCAGAATGACCTTTCCCTGCTGAGTGCAGCCAGTTCAGACAGTCAAAGTTGTTTTTTTTTTTAAAAAAAGATAAGATGTGGCACAGTTTTCTAAGTTTGGTAACTACACTGCCAGTTTGAGCACACAATAAAAAGGCAAATGTCACTGTGAAATTAATGGTGGGAAGGAGCCTTTTTTTTTTTTTTTTTTTCCCCTGGGACAATATCCAGAAAAATGAGATTGGCATAAACACTGCAAATGTCATTTTATTCTGGTCAGGTTAATTTGGCAGGTCAGGCTCAAGTGAAATGGTTCTTTTAGTTACTTTCATTGACATGTAATCCAAGTTGTAGTTTTAGATACATGAACCACATATGCTTATCTACAGAACTGCAACAAAAGCAACTCCCGCAAGCTGTGTGGAGCAGAGTAAGGTGGAACAGGAAGGGGATTTAGGATGAAATGAGGTGACTTTACTCCTACTGGTCCCAATCCCAGCAAAAGCACATGTTGTTGCCCAAGAAATCAGCTTGAAGTACTTTTCAAGTAGAAATGGATATCCTCAGGCTTCAGGGTTAACGCTTCAGAGTGTTGAGCTAGAGGGAGTTTATAACCATGAGCTGGTGTGATGGTGTTTGGCACAACCACACTTCCTCCTCCCAGCTCAGAGAGGAGGAGTCACAGCACTCCGGGCACTGACCTCCAGCACTGCTCAGCCTGCGCTCTCTAGAGGAGTTTTGGCAGCGAAGGGGAGGAAGGAAGGAATGTAGACTCCTCCAGTCACCAAGTTAATGGGTTTCAATGTGTAATTAGTGTCATTCTTGAAAACCCATGCCTTGTCACCACTCTAAATGTGTTTAGCTTCTGTTTTCTCATTATTTTGGGATCTCATTTTTCCGCTAGATTAAGGAGATACTTTTGTTTCCCCCCCCCCCAGAAAAACCCCTCTCCCATGTGGGTACTCATAGATGATTAAGAGATGATTGGAAACCTCTTGGCCTGCTCTTTGCATGTTCAACATTTGCCTGAGGAAGGATAAATATCGACTATACAGTTTGGAAGTTTGACAAATTCTGATGTACTGAGCAGAGACTAACAAATCCCTGATTTGTATCTCGTCCTGGGTACCACAATTCTTTGGGATTACTTATGCATAGTGACCATGAATTGAATGAAAGACTAATTTTCCTGTATTGGTAGTAGTAATTTTGGGGGATTTCAGGCTACCCTGGAAAGCTCAGTGATACACCCCGAGGGATTTAATTTAGGAGACTGGTCGGTATGTGCTCTTGTTACTATTACTGGGGAAAAACAGGTGCCTTAAGAGGTAAAGTCAACTTTGAGTTGGTGGAAAGGAGCTATCTCCTCTCTTCACTTTTTCTCTGTCCCTATCAGGGAAAACCAATTTCAATTGATACAGTGAGAAAACATGGCTTGACAACTCTGACTCTAACAGAAACACATGATTTTTTTTTAACACCACTGCACTATCACTGCAGGGTACATGTCCCCTTGCAGCCAAAACAGTTTCCAAAGTCCCCATGGCTGTACCCACCTCCACCCCAGCCAGAACATGCAGCAGCACGTGAGGCCTCAGGCATGCCACAGCTGGGTAAGCCAAAGAAAGGAGTTCAACTCTGCAAACACGGAGATCTAGAGTTACATGGTACATGTTTCTTATCCTATTTAATTTTGATTTGATTTTTATTTGCAAGCCAGAACAAATGCAAAGTTCTGAGGATGGAACACACTCTCTTTCCCCTGCCTTGAGACAGACAGAAAGACTTAGGAAATACCACAGAAATAAACTCCGCTAAGAAAATGCAAGAATTGAGCAGTTCAGCTTTCAAGAGTCAGATAATGGCAAACAGAAGGTTGAACTTTTCCCCTCGTGTGCATATGCATCATGATTCATTGCATACTCCTCTTATGCTATTCCTCAACTATTGCAGTATGCCATAATTTGTCTCAAGAGGCAAACAGTAGTTTGCAGAGCTGCATACTTGTCTCTGAGTGGCGGGGCAAGGCTGAGTTCACAGCACACCCCCTCCACTGTGCCCAAAGCACTGCACACAATGGCAAACTTGCTGGCGTCAGGGAGAAGCACAAGAGCAGGGCTGCTCCCTAAAGGAAAATCCAGGAAAAACCAAGCAGCAGCTCAGGAACAGGGCAAAGGGCAGGAAATCCTGCGGTGCAGTTCAGGCTGAGCTCAAGTGGGGACCATCAAATGTCCTAAGTGAGGCAGGTCAGGGAAACCACGGAATGGGTCAGGTTGAAAGGGACCACATTAGGTCATTTGGTCCAAACTCCTTGCTGAAGCAGGGTTGTACTAGACTACATTGCACAGGGTCCTATCCAGATGGTCCTTGAACATCTACAGTGAGAGTGACTCCCTGTCCTCTTTGGGCAATCTGTTTCAGTGTATGGTCACCTGCACAGTAAAGAAGATCCTCCTATTCAGGTGGAGCCCTCTGTACCTCAGTTTCTGTCCATTGCCTCTTGTCCTATTGCTTGGCACCACTGAATGGAGCCTGCCTCTGTCCTTTTGGTACCCTCCATTCAGGTACTGATAGACATTAGCAAGATCAAGGTCTGTTAGTGCCCTCAGGGCCCCCAGCTGTTCAGGGGTGTCCCTGAGATATGGCTACCCTGAAGCCATTCCCTGGGGTACAGGAAAGGCTGTCTGCATTATGTGGTTCAAGTGGCCAGTCCCATGATTAGCCAAAAGCTGCACATTGTGCAGGATTTGCCCTCATGAAATAAGAAGTAGTGGTAGGTTTGAGTCACTTCTGGCAAGACCATGTGTGGAGCTCATCGTCCCCAAAGCACAGCTCAGAAAGAGCTCTGCTAGAAAAGGAGCCTGAAGTCATGGCGTTGTGTCCATATATCTACATCACTGCTTCTCCCCAGCTAGCTTGGACCAGTGAAGCCTGGCAGACTGGTACTGCAAATACCTCTGAAAAATGTCCCTAAGCAGCCCCCTGAAAGAAGTCCAGCCACAGTGCTCATAGTGCTGAAGTCAGCATAGCCCTGATCTCAGTCAAGTCCGCTGCCCGAGGAGCCTGGCCGTGTGCAGGACACGCGCTTCCCAGTGCTGCACGGAGTAATCAGCTATTGCCATGCAGATGAGCCCCAGGAGATGAGCAGCAATCAGCACTGGGACTTGCAGTTCTGGGAAGCGCAGCCCTCCGCTTTCAGAAATATCTCACTGCAGGAGTAATGCCGCTCGAATCTTGCAAGTAATAAAAAGTAATGGGAAACAGATGCTGCTGTACCTTAGATTAGAATCTATGTTTAGATTTCCAAGATAATTTTTATCTCTGATACTTTGGCTAATGTAAGGCTGATATGATAAATGGATTTTCTATGGAGTCTGAGAAGAGTGCGCCTGCTTCAAAATGCAACCTGATATGGATTTGTCTCCGGCAGGGAGACAAAGAAAAGAAACAGAACTGGCCTGAATGAGGGTCAGGATGGAGGATGTGTTACATGTACGAGGTCAAATGATCCTGGATTTGTGCTGGAGAGGGAGAAGTCACATCTCCCCTCCCACTTTCCCTAAGCAGGGTGAGAAGGACCATCCTTCATGGCTCCTTGAAGCCCAGGGGAACCTTTCCTCCTTCTCCTCCCCCCCAGTAGAGCAGCACCCCCCAGCCCACGTTTCAGAAAGACCCTGGGAGAGCTGTCACATCTGCAGTCAAGTGAAACCAGGGCCTTTAAATCCTAAATGGGGTGAACTCAAATACCCAGTACACTGACTTCAAATCAGCCACTGATGGAGACAACAGGGTACCACACTCCAATAACTGTATTTCCACTGGCTCACAGTACTAGGATAGGGTATAGACCTCCCTGCACATCCACATTCTCCTTAGCTCACTTGAACTCTGTTTTCTGAAACCCACTCTTCTCTGTAAGAAAAGTAACATGTCCTTCAATACCCCCATCTTTGACATCCTTCAATAACCCCTCTTCCTGTCACCTCTCCTGAGGCCAGGCACAGTTTGCTGCCATGCTCACCTCTCTTTCACTGTCCCACTGAAGCAATGGCCATAAACAGCCTTGTCCTGGTCTGCAGCCAACAGGATCAATGGAATATGCATGTGGCAAAAAAATATGGGGGAGAAAAAGAAGAAAGATTTAATTTTTTAAAATTTTTAATTATTATTATTATTATTATTTTCTAGCCTGAAAACTCTTGGCAAAGTAAAACTCGTCAGTTCCTTCTAGCATTGTAAGCAGAGATTATGTAATATTTACAGTGATATTAATGCAATCAATCAGCGTCAGCAAGTGGAGATGTGGGAGCCAGTTATACACACGAGAGAAAAGTGGGGAAAAGGAAAGCACAAAAGGGTCCCTGTGATGGCCAGGGAAGGATGCCAAATAACTTCACTGCTTTCCAAACTAATATGTTACAAAATAACACAATCAGCTTTGGCCCAGTTCATTAAAAATAATTGACTTGACTGCTCAGTGACTTCCCTGCAGACTGGAGATGCCCACGAGCACCCAGGCGTTCCCATAAACACCTTTCCTCCTGCCATTTGAAGGGGAAGGCTTTGCCCAGCCCTGCTCTAGCTCAGTCCCAAACGATGTCAAAGGAGCCCTTGTTGGATCTTGGGTTACTGGGAAGGGTGAAAGAGTAATGGATCAAGAGCCTGCACAGAACAGAAGGGCTTTGCCATTGCTCCATCCACTTGCAACAAAATGTCAGTGGCTGAAAAGAGGCTATTCTTCCCAAGGTGTGAGCCTTGCAGCATCAGGAAAGTGACTTTGCAACCCTGAAAACCTCACAAATAGTGACTTCTGCTGCTTTGTTTTCTTTTCCTTTTTGCAGGTGGAAATATTAAAGTCCAGAGGGGATTATTGCCAGGACTTGATTTCTGCATCACCACTGGAAAAAATTTTGGCAGCAGGAAAAAGATGTTGTTTTGCTGTACAAGGGTGGGAAGTGGGATCCGCTGTGATTTGAGAAAGACTTAAACCCAACCCAGCCAGCTGCCAACCCGGCAGGCTGTGAAGGGCTCAGCAGTTGGCTTCCCAGGAGCTGGAAATGTGCTGAAGAGCAGCAGCTCTGGTCCCTGTCTACCAGGGTGGAAACACTGCAGGCATTTCTAAACCGTATCTTGGAATAAACCTTTCCTAAATAACTGCTACTGATGTTTGGACCCCAGTCTACAGTTTGGCTGAGGCCAGTCTTGGCATTCAGATCTTCATGTGGACTGTTTCATGTTCGGGAGATGGTGGAACGAGGGAATCATTGCTTCTCTGGCTAGTGGGCCACTCTCACTAGGAGAAATATGCAAATTATGCTCCCATGAATGTACCTTCTAAAGAGGCTAGAATGGATGAATTAACTTGTTTTCTTAATTTTAAAATATTTATGTAACTGTTGATGGTTGGATGGTTCTCACATACCAGTAGATCTGATAACTGACTTCTGCTGGAGCACTGAAGAATTTTGTAGCCAAAAATGAGAAATCCAAGAAATTCAGGTCTACCCTGGATGTGCCACTGCCTGTTGATGTGCTTCTCTGAACCAAAAAATTACAGTTTACAAAATTTACCTTTGCCTGCTATGTAAAGGACAAAACCTGAATATCTTTAGACATGTGAACATCACTTGAGAAACTGAGGTAAGATATAGTTAAGAAAAAACAAAATTATGATAAGCATGTAGATGCCTAAAACCCTACTGCATTTTCTTTACAGGACTTGTTTGACCAAGAATTCAGTTTAACTTCTGCAGTAAGAAATTCCAGGTACACTTCATTCGGAGAGAGGAAATTATATATCTTTTAAAACCCATCAAGTGCAGTAAAAGATCAGGAGGGACATCGTATTTTTCCCATGTTCACGTTTGTTATGTTACCCCAAACCCAGAAGTGTGCTCAGCTCATAGTCAAAGCAGACAGATTTCTTTTTCTCTGTTGATCTCCTGCCAGAAGCCACCACAAGGAAATTCCCACACCTTCAGAAAAGTTCACTGACACCCATCTTGGTTGAAAGGGATGGGACAGCTGAGTAGCAGAGCACCAGCTGCTGAGCTCCTGACCCAGGTGCAGATGGAGATAAGGGCAGAGACAATGACTCCTCAAACACAGTTTGGAAAGAGCTATTGGCCCAACCACGATTGAGAAATGCCTGTTCTCCAGAGGAAGATCAGCATGTGGGCAGCAGTGAATTTTTCAAGAGCAGACCTCCCCAAGCAGTTAGTTTGGCAGTAAGAGGCAGTTGTCTTTGAACAGGCATTCAACATGTGATCATTTTGGGCTCCTTCCCATTTAGGAGTATGACTCCTGGGGAAAGCTTGACATCAGATGATGCCCTGCTCAGAGAGTGCAAAACTCTGTCTCAGGCCAAGTTTTGTGCATTTCTGACTCCTGAGCTATGCTCTTTCTTCTTCTCTGACCCAGAGAGACTGTTTTGGGCTGAATTCCTAGTGACATGAGCAAAAATTCCTAGAATAAGATCCTTGTGCGCAGATGGAAGAACAAACTCTTTTGACCACAACCACAAACCACTTCCATAAACTCCAACCTTTTGCTCTGGCTTTAGGTTTCCTTGTAGAGCCTTGAAAGCTTTCTGGGCAAAGTTCAGTACCCTGGGGGAAAAACGGTCCCTTTTTTATTGTTGCTGAGACCTGTTCCTTGCACCATGGAGGTGCTCACCAGATGCCCTAGAAACATTTTGTCACTGGGACCAAAAGAAAATGAACATTTGCCCCAGACAACTCTAATCATATAAGCAACTAAATTAGGCAGCTGATCTGCCTTCAATCTATAATCTCTGTAGAGATCTTTCTTTCAGTGAGTGTTTTAGAGCTGGAATTTACCTCACGTCCAGAGAAGAGCCCTACAGAGTAACCTTCCTTTCTTCCCTGTGTAGAGAAGCTGTTGAGCAGTTTAAGGCAGACAGCAAACTTAGACACCTGAAGTAGACACCTGGAGGTGCCATCACCTTCATCACCTTCTGGAGATGAGTACTTACCTGGTACTCTACCCTCTGTGTCTCCACTGAGTGAGAAATGCTTCCTTTGTGCTTCAAAATCTGGACAACACTTTTCCCAACATCAAACTGACCAAAAACTGATAGTGGCAGAAGAGTGACCTGAAATGCATGTTCCAGAGGGTCAGAGACGAGAGCAGCAGTTGCTTTCTTTGGTCTGTGGTGATATTCACAGCTTTCTCTGTATGTCACACTGAGGCAAAAATTACGCAATGCCCTGACTGTACATTTATCCACACTTCTGGTGCTTTAGCAATCTGGCTTCTCAGCTAGAGGCTGGAGCCAAAGTATATTAAGAAATGAGCCTGTGAGTTGAACATATGCTATCAGCAAAGTCTCATTTTTTGTTGCCACTTACTATTTCTTAACAGGAGGAGACTGCACATGGGGCTGTCTTTAGACAGGAATGATGCAGGACAAAGCCCTCAATTGCTTTACACCTTCAAACCACTCACTGCCACTAATCTGCAGTGCAAAGGTGTCCAATTTTAACCTTCCCAGTTAGGGCTAATGAAAGGAATCATCAGCCACAAAAATACTACAACAAGGACCCAGGATATGGGCAATCAGTGACCTCCATGTTGCAGGCAAATACGGAGTACAAACAGCTAAGCCGTAGATGACCTCAAGAGGAAAGATGGATTGAGGAGAACTGTTCACCCCAGTCCAGAAGAGCCATGGGCTTGGCCAGAAGTCCACAGCTAATGCTGTGTCCATCCTGTTTGGTTATAAACACAGAGCAGCACTTGGCTGCTGCTCTTGTGTGTATTTCCATATGTGCTGATAATACACATTTTTAAAGGCGATGTTAATTGCCGCACTAGATTTATTAGCATGAATATTATCCATCCTTTCCTTTCAACCCTCTCCCCACTTCAGCTCAATTCATCACTTTTAGGAGAGGGCAAGCTGAGGACCACACCTCCTCTGCTTCCCAAGGATGGCACTGTAGACATCAGTTTCAACATGGCCCATGGATCAAAGGATGAGTTTATTGAAAGTTGCAGGTAAATGACTGAACCAAGCACAGGGAGGCCCATTGCATTATTTTCTCCTGAAAATCCCTGAGCAACCTGAGGTGCCAGTAACTTTGCATCTAGTTTGCAGCACAGTAATGAGAACAAAGAGCTTTTGGGGCAAAATCCAAACCACATCCTCCTATCAAACCCTGCAGAGCCAGGATGCTAAAATGGCTGAGCCTGCAGCACAGAGCTATATAAAGCTGCAGGGATAACAGCCCTTGTTTGGTGCCAGGCTCCAGGCTACAGTGAGTTTTACAGGAGGAAGGTTACAGGCCTCTAACGGGATGTAAATTGTGTTTCAAAAAGTGTGGCTGGTGTCTGTGCAGATCCTGGAAATCTGCATCTTTCAGTGTAAGCATCGGTGGTGCCAAGCAATTACAATGTTTATAGAAACTGATGGCCTACATCTGTTTAAAATACTTCCCAGTGTTTAGACTGACAGGACAGAAAACATTCTGCAAGGAGTAAGTAGAAATTGGATGGTTTGATATATATATTTTTTAAGTTAGAAGAACTCACACTAAATTGATTAACTACTCAAATTCATTAGCACTGTAAGCACTATAGGGTGAACACATGCCATAAACCTGCCTTCCTGCATGATAGGGAATTAACAAAATGTAAGAAAACTCTTCCAGAGGGTAAAGCCTGTTTGGAACTAGACTGAAACAGGAATGTAGTCTCATATCCCAGCAGCTTTATAGCCTTTCTGTTTGATTTCAAGCAAGACAAAGGTTTCTCTCCATTGATAAATCAGCCAGTATGTCTTTGCCTCAACTCCCAATCTCTACAAAGATAACACACATTCTTACTCCAATGTAGCTATTTACCGACAGAGCAGAAGAGCAAACTGAGGTCCCAGCCTGACTTGCAAAAGATAATTAGATTAGTTGCACTAAACAGAGAAGCCTGACCAAATCCCTTGGCTTTATCTCACCTGCCTGTGGTGGCTCCTACTCTCAACTCCAACACTGCCCTTTATTGCTTTCACTGCTTCCAGGCTTTGACTCCTTCCAGGAGACTCTGCAGAATCAGTAGTCCCTCTTCATACCAAAATCCAGCACCATGGGATACACCTTCTTTCATTCAGGTAGCTTTGGACATAAGCAAAACATCCAGATGGTTCAGGAATGAAAGAAGCAGAAATTGTGTCAGATTGTGACCATGAGAGCAAGGAGAGCAGATCTATATGGTGCTGCATTCCAACAGCCCTCAACGACACAAGGGCTCTTTAGGGACCTCAGTGAGCCAGTGCAAACTAGAGCTGCCTCCAGAAAACCAGAGGTTGCTTCAGAAATGGCCAAACCCCAGGACCCCATGGCCAAACCCTATAGTTTTGGCAAAACTTTTTCCCTCAGCTGCAGCAGCTCTAAGCAGCATGAACAATACAGGAAAATACCTAAATTCTCATGCACATAACCATGGGCTCACAACCATCCTTAGCTTCCTTTTCCTTGAACTTGGGCTGCTGTGCTGTAGTGCTTTGCCACCTGACTAGTCAAAGAAGCCCTCCCTCATTAGCAGTTTGGACTCTTGCTATAAATCTCCCCATAGGGCTTCCTCCTGGGTGACAGTGTTCCAGAACAAAGAGCCCCATTCACCAGACAAGCCTTTGGAGTGCATTTTCCATTTTTTAATGTCAGTCTTAGAGGAGGGGGGTGCAAGTTTTATGGGCAAAGCACACAGAGACCCCAGAAGGGTCACCCTGTTCTGGAATTAGTTATAACCAAGCTCCCTTGGACATGGCTGCTGTACAGCAAGTGGGAACGTCTCTCCTCTCTCAGTTATACTGAAAACAAATGTATGGCAGAAAAAAAAATCCATCTCTGGAGCTCTCCCATAGTTAATTGCCAGGATTATTATGTTATCTAGCTTAGTCAAAGATTTAGAGTTTCCATTCCCTTTTTTCTTCCACCCAATCCCTTGTATTTTTAAGGCTATTTATGTCACACACACACGCAAAACTCCAGCACAAGAAGGCAGCCACATCAAGCACCAACATCACAAAAAAGCCACCACCATCTCTTCCAAGCTCTCATTCCTTCTGTTCTGTAATTAGTAAGCAAATTATATAAATTAGAAGCACGTGCAGAGGGGAAGTTGTTCTCTCTGGCACTGGCTGGGGAGGGACTACATCTCCCATGAGGAAGTTCTCTGGGGCACTGGGATGGAATTATTACTGCAGTTTGCACTGATGCTTCGTCCTGCCTGCCGTCAAGTACCCACATGGCTTGTCTTTTCTCCCACTGGAGAATACCCTCTCCCCTCAGCAATTACACAGTCCACATGGGGCTCTGTGTGTTGTTCCAGCACTGCTGTCTCTCCCCCAGTCCCTGAGTGGAGCTGTGTAAAGCATGCAGACATTTTCATCACTAAACTTACGGCTGCCCTGAGGGTATGTGCATAAGATTACTCAGTGCTCTTTAAATCAGTCCCAGAACAACCTTTTCCAGCCACTGCTAAACAAAAGCTTTTCCAGCAGAACTCCATTTTTCTTTTCTCTGTAAGAAGCCATTTTTTTCAGACTACCTCAGCAGTTACACTTGGGCACTAGCTGGTGGAAACACACACAAATACCTGCAACCTCACAGAAATTAATGGAAAAACCCCTGCCATTAAATTCAAGCAGAGTGGAAAAAAATTTTACACTTGTTTTTTAGGAAGAAGGCAAAAAAAAAAAAAAAAAAAAAAAAGAAAAAAGGGAAGGAAAGGATCCATTGAAAGTCAGTTTGAGTCCACATCAAAGCAAACCTTGGTGGCTCTCCTAACCCCTGTGGATGACATGTAAGTCCTACAGAAGTGAGCTGCTGCTCCACCACAATGTAGGAGCTGTAAGGATGCAGTCTGCTCTAGGCTAAGCCTCTGACCTGCTCCTCCCATGTCCAAGGTGGCCTGGACACTAGTATAGCACTTGCAATGCTAAAGAAACCACAGGGCAGGTGGGCATAACATCTACCAAGCAAATTCTAAAGGAACAGAGTGGTTTTAGACTTTTATTCTCCTACCAAATAATTCAGCCACTGATGTCTCAGAATGGGCTTTGTAGGGTGAGGCTACGCTATGTTTGCATTTGGTATGATGATGATTGGGGAACACATTATTCCACACCCAGTTTGCATCCATCATCACCAGTCCAGTGGACAGCCCAGGCTCTCAGGGAATAATGTCTCTTGTGCTTCTCCAAAAGCAACCCTGTTTGAGACCTGTTTGGTCTGTCCTTCCTCTCTGATCCTCTCGCCCATAACTACAGCTTTCCATCAGGCAAGTGACTCAGAAATTCCAATACCACATCAGAAGGGGTGTCCTTGCCAGGTAAATGAGTGCTATGAAGGGACGAGGGCTTTATGTCTCTCCTCAGAGAGAGATATGTTTACATATCTCAGCAACAGCCAAAGCGGTTGTTCTTTGCACCAGGATGGAGAGGTGAATTTTAGACAAAGCCAAACTAACAGCTCTGCTGACAGCTCTCAGGTCAGCTACACAACTGGTCTCAGACATCTGACATGAACACACATACTGGAGCTTCTAAAGTTTCCCATGGTGTCATCTGTGACTGACTAATGTCTAAGGTTCACGGGGTTGCCCAGCATCACTGTGCACCAGAGACAGGCCAAGCCAGCCTGTCCATTACATGGGGACAATCCTGGGCACATCTCTGGCCAATGCTGAAGGACCTCAGCATCTTGAAAGACAAGCTCCATCTGAAGGGATACAGCATTACCATCTGCGTGAGGAGTCATGTCAGGGTGAGGGCTCTGAGGTAAGTCGTCCCTACACAGCCAGTTGTTGGATCTGCTACACATTGATATTTCTACACAAATATATTTGAATGCTGCTCACATCAGCATTTAGCTGGAGGAAATCCCAGCCACAAGCCCACCGGGATCAGGGGAATCAAAGTGTTACTAATAAAGAGCCACATCTCACCTCCCAAATCCACACTCCAAACAGTAGGATGCAAGAGGGAGGATTTCTCATAAGCCTACCGACTCCAGCAGGAAATGGCACATTTAGCACTTCTTTCATGACTTTCTTTCCACCACATTTCCTCTATGCCCTCTCCCAAGCTCTGTCAATGGCAGCACACTATCTCTGTGAGCAGATTCCTTCATTTTTAAGAGCAGCACTGTGCACTCCTGCCAAAGGAACCTCATTGGTCCCTCATGTGGCCACAGTCACGTCCCCTCCAATTTATCCCTGCAAATCACAGTGGCACCAGATTAAGCCTTTGGCCATGTTATTTCATGAGGTTTACTCATCACAAATGTTGACAGTAAGGATAAGCTTTAAGTAATAAATGAGAAAACCAATTCCCTTCCATATATTCAACAAAATCCTGTTGCTCCCTTCAGGAGAAAACATGCTGCACAACGTTCTTGTACAGGCACAAGAGGAAATCACTCTTTGGATTTGGAAAGTCAATATTAATGTGCTCAGACTGCAGTAGAGGGCATGTTCATTTTGCAATTGAGTTACTTTCCCTGATACGCTCTTGATTCCATTTTCCTGGCAAATTGTGATGGCTAATAAATTGCAATAACTTTGAGTTTACATTATGACTTGCAGAAGATTATTTTGGGCAGTAATGACATTCCCAAAGTGGAGGGTCTCTCCAGTGAAATATCTGGCATATGGAAGCAATTCACTATTTACAGATTCAGATGAAACCTACGTATTACTGATGAAGAAACCATGTTTTGATAAGCTAATAGGCAGTGGTGCAAGCTGACAGACACATTTCTTAAAGGGGAGAAAATATGAAGCTCCTAATGTCTACTAGGAAGTCAGTCTTCTCCCAGAGCTTACTGAGGCCAATAGACTGAGTCCTCTATGTTTCACTGGGGTTGAAGATCAAGTTTTCACCCTCGTCACAAGAGGAACATGTTCTGGGTCAGCTCACTTCATCCCAGAACACTTTATCCTACAATAATATTCCAGCCTCCCACTTATTATATGCTGAAATCTGTTTATTTCCTCTAATATCCCACTCTCTCTCAGTGTCTCTTTTTGAAACCCCCAGGGCAGCTGAAGGGGGAATTTTAATTTTATTGTGCTATTTGTCAAATGTTTTTTCCCTTTTTTTTCCAGACACTGTTTACACAGAGCAGCCTTCCTCCCTGATCCCCTCTGGTTTGTCTTTTATTTCTCAGGCATTTCCTAGCTGCTGTGCTTGGGCTCCACCTTGTCATGTAAATCCAATTTAATTTGCACAGTTCTGCTTGACTGGGGCTGTTTTCTAATAAATTCAAGCTCCGTGAAAAATTCCAACCAGGTGATCCACTCAGAGGCAGCAGCTCCTAACACAGTTTGTGGGAAGTATCTTCAAAACAGTCTCTAGGAGGAGGCAGGTGGCTTTTGGGGCTGATTGGCCTTTTACTTCTAATATTGACTTTTAATTACCAACAGCTAAACCTTGTTTTCCTGTATGATCCATGGCTGCCTGAAAATCCAATTTGTCCTGGGGTTATTGACACAGTTGGAAAACTTACTATGTTTACTCTTTTTGAGAAAACAGTTTAGTTTTATGCATTCATTTCAAACCAAGACTGTCCATGTTCATACTGCAAGCTCAAACTGTGCCCTTCTTCATCCCTCTCCTTAAAAGGGAGTTGCACTTCTAGTGCAGAGATGGCAACATACAGGAAACAAGAATGAAGAATAGTTTTATTTTATGGTTTTATGTTTTTAATCCTTAACAGTGGTTGAAATTTTGGGAATACTCAATAAACTAAATAGCAAAAATCCTCTATGCAAAATGGGGGTGGTTGACCCTACAAGCCCAGTAAAACACCCTGAGATGCCAAGCAGGATCAGAAGTGGGTCATAAGAGAAATAAGTGAGTGCTGTGCCCTACCTACCCAGCCTAAATCAGAGCCCAAAAATCCCCTTCTGCTATAAGCAGGATCTGGGATGCTTCTGAGCAATGTCTAAAAACAGAAAAGCACCCTTTGCTTCATGGCCCACATCTCAGTGTAGGCTGGTGCCTCCCCATTAACCAATTTTGGCTGCAGGCTCAGCCCCAAGCACAGGTTAGGTGATGCACATGGCTTCATCGGCCAAGCAACTGCTACACTGCCTCGGCTCTGAACTGGACTTGATCCCTTGTGAAGCACCTCCAAAAATAGCAGCATTACATACCTCAGGTACAGGAGGCCAGCTTGAGGTTTAAGTAGCATTTATCTACTCTCCTGTGCAAAGAAAACCCCCAAAAAATCCCAAGGAATCCACAGAAGAAAAAACCCCAGCTTTTGTTCCCCTTGGTCAATAAAACAAAAAATACTCCTCTAACAGCTTTGTAAATAAATACAGGGCACCATGAGAGTGCAGGTGATTTATTGGCACTTAACATTACGGGGGTGACAGAAAGCACTGCAATAGTCAAGTACCATGGTCACGGCCATTATAAACATTTTTTTAAAGGGGGTTTATTACAGAGCTGTAAAAGTAAGCTCTAGGCTAGAAGTTGGCATGTGAGTTCTCTGCACCTTTGAAGTATTTATTGACAGTAGAGATTTGGAAAGGAAAAAATATCAAATTGGAAATTATGGTTTCATCAGACTTTGAATAGCAACTGTAAAAATGAAAGGAGATAAGGAAGGGGAGAAAGAAGATAGGGAGCTATGCTGTTAGGATGAATAACGTCCAGCAAATAATTTTCCAGGGAGATCTTTGGGTTCACCTTTTTCCACTTACAAAACAGGGGTTTCTACAGAGTTTCTCCGTCTTTCAAAATATTTGCCCAGCCATTTCCATGCAGTTATTGGTGTGTAATTTACAGCTTTCCACAGCAGGGAATGCAAGTCGCCCTGGGGTAACACATGCCATTGAGAGCTGCTGGGAGAGCAGCAGCTCTCCTGGCTCCCTGCTTTCACCAGAGGAGGAGGAATTTGTGTCCAAGCAGATCAGCCCTGCCAGGTTACACATTGGCAAAAGCAAGGGGTAAATCCCACCTGGCCTGATTCTCCAGCCAGTGCTGGAGCTTCAGAAGTCTAGTCCAGGTATAGGGGGTGGTTTTTCCATCCCTGCAAGCACTAGCCAAATGTAGGTACCTCTCAGATTTCAAATCCAGAAGAGACCACTGGAAGCTTCCTGTACCAGAAAGGCCATTCCATTTTTCAGTTAAATGTCATCACAGCACTGCTCCTGCTCACAAGCTCACCTCCACAATATTTCTGTACCATGAATTAGGAACACTGGAGCATCCCTGGAAAGCCCTATGCTGAGTGATACCTTCTAAGGTAATTATAGGAAAAGGGAAATGAGAATGGGTTACCATCCAGGAGGACAGCAAGGAAACATTAACTCCTCCATTGGCAGCATCCAGGGTTACACTCTGAGTATGCTGGAGCTTGGCATCCCATTTTGAAGGCTTGCACATGCCCACCTGCATTTGGTACATCATTGAACTTGGATCAGAGAGACAAAAAGCTGTCTTCATTCATTGCCTTGCTGCTCCAGGGCAAACCCCACAGTGAAACCTAGTTGGATGGGAGAAGTGATCTGGAAAAACAGATTGGAACATCTCAAATCAAGTGGTGAAGATGAACCACATCTCGAGCAGGCAGTGCAGGAGAGGAGACACTGATTAACACCCGTCAGCAGCCTGACCTGACTCCCTGGGAAAATGATGATATTTATGTCTGCCCTTTCCATAGCCACACTCACCACTGAAACCTTTCCACATGCTGAATTATGGGCTGGATGGATGAGTCCAGCTTAGAGCAGATGTTTATCTAATTTGATTTCACATTTTTTTTAAACATTTCACATGTAGGAAAATGATAAAAGCAAGAAGATTAAACATGGATGTCCAAAGTCTAACTAACATCCCCACTGGTAAGCTGGGTGTGTTTTATCTTTAAAACAGAGTGACACCAGTTTCCTTTGTAATGCATGAATCCCAGGGGCAGCAATCAGAAATAACACAATTATGTTGTTAAGAATCATTTATTATTATTATTATTACTGTTAGTTTGGGTGAATCAACTCAGTAAGACCAACACAACTTCTCTGAATAAGTTAAACTATATTTAAAAGTCTTAAATAAGACTTTGATGGGACTGAGTGTGAAAACCTACTTATGGGTAAGATGCAATTATGGAATTTTGACAAGAGCATTTGACCAACCCAAAAAAATCCATGCATCAAACTGTCATCATCCCCAAACGTGCATGCCTCAGATTTTCCAGTTCAGTAAGGTTATAGAACATTACAGCTTTTTATGTATTTAAAAGTGAGAGTTAAAATATAATTATAATATAAAAACATTATAAAATAAAAAGCTTACTTTTTATAAGCTCACCACACTGGAAAATGTGAGGCACAACAATCTTTTCTATAGCAGTCTCAATATTATGGTTCCAAGTTCCTCACACCTTGTAACGTAATTAAGTGTCCTCCTGAACGCTTCGTTGTGCTTTGATTTTTGCAAACTATGGCCAGGAATGGTTGGTCAGGCTCCACTCTCTCCAACCATCCTGACACTTGGTGGCTTGGAAATAGATTGCTCAAAGAGCAAGTATGAGAAGTGAGCCCTAGGGGTAGCTTTGGCTCTGTAAACTCACTGCACACAGGGAAAGAGAGAGGCAGTGGTCAGAAATACTTTTTCCCAGATGCAAACATGCAAGCAGGTGCCAAAGTGTTCTAACTAGATGATTTTATTTAGCCTGGTGACAAAATAAACCCCTGTGTAAGAAGATACAGTAGTTCAAAGCAACAGGTAAGGGGTTTCAGTTTAAGCAAATTTTAAGTTTTTTATCAGAGGGAACAGCATTGATATACATATAAAATCTTTAACAAAATGTTATCCCTGAGGTCATGCGTCTGAACTGTTTTCTTTTTCTTATGTTCTATCAGTGTTTTCAGATGTCCATATCCTGCAACTGTGGTTCCCATGTAAGCTTGGTTCATGCTGCCAGTCCTGTGGCAAAGGAATATCAGCACCTCATGGCCACCTGTTGGAAACTGGCTATTCTTTAGCTCAAAGGCTTGTGCATCTTTGAACATCTGGGCTGAAGAGGTTTTTGAAGTAAATCAAAACAAGTTATGGGAAATTCTAGACATGGCAAAGATTCTTTGAAAGAAGTGCTGTGCTGGTTTTGGCTGAGGTAATTTTCCTCATGGTAGCTGGTATGGGGTTGTGTTTTGGATTTGTGCTGAAAACAGCAGATGGAATGTTCAGAGTGACAGTGTTTGTCTTCTCAAGTCACTGTTACACATGATGGAGCCCTGTTTTCCTGGAGATGGCTGAACACTTTCCCACCCATGGGAATGAATTCCTTGGTTTGTTTTGTTTGCTCACATGGCTGTGCTTTAGCTATTAAACCATCCCTGTCTTAGCCCACGAGTTCTTACCATTCCAATTCTCTCCCCCATCCCACCGTAGGGAGTGGGTGAGAAGCTGGGTGGGGCTTAGCTGCCAACTGGGGTTTAACCACAACAAGGGTCTTGCATATCAAAATCTCCCCAGTTATGAGCCCAGGGCTTTACTAAAGGAACACAGAAGTTTGTAGTATTGATTAGAGCATTCTGTGCCCTAAGGACACTCCATCCTCCCTATTTATTTGTCATTTTCTTTCTTTCTGGCTCTGTGGACCAGATCATGCAAGTAGAACACAGTTTTCTCTCAGGACTCATGGTCTACAGTTGTGATGAAATCAAATCTTGAATTCTCAGGGTCTGTGTGGGCCATGATGTTGACCTGTGAACCAAGGGATGGAGTGGAGAGAAAGCAGAAAGGTTTTCCTGTCTTGCCTAAGTAGGGAAGAGACTAAATGGGTCTGACCGGGGGGCAAGGGAACCCAGTCCTGCTTCCCAGATAAAACCCCATGTGTGTGCTGACTCCATACCATTCCTCCATAGAGCCTGGTTGTCTTTGTAAGAAGATGCAGGAAGGTGGTCAAAAAAGAGCTGCAAGAGGCTCCAGTATGCCCCAGCTTCTGGATGATGAGATTGCATTGACTGTTTCCCTTTTGATTCATCTCCAGCTGATCCTGAGACAGGAGGGACTATAGGGGTAATGACCATTCCTATTACATCTATGGGAACATCTCACAGAGGGTGGACACAACGCTGCAAAACTGGGTGTGTTATGACAAGTTAGGATGGATAAAAATAATCTGCAGAATGTCAAGAGCAGACTCTTAGGGAGGGCCATGAAGAACGATACTCAGATTTTGGAAGAGTGAGTGGAACGTTCCAATTCTTCCCAAAATATACAGTGGAAATATTTGGGCTCAGAAAGAATGTCTACAGCCAGGGCAGCAAGAGAAACAGTACTAGTGCTGGCAGCGCTGGAGAGGTTGAGAGCTGACTCAGAAAGAGGATTATCTTTCATGCTGCCGATCGCAACGTCCTCGCCTGGCCTTTGGTGCTGCATTTCACTAGTGCACTGCAAGCCAAACCCCCAGCTATGGGTCAAGCCAAAGAGAATAGGCTTGAACGTGGGGCAACTGGCAGCAAAAAGATTTCTCCAGACACTGACTGTGGGCCAGAGGTGAGCTGATCCCTGATTGTTATTGCAGGCTGAGAGGTGTGGTGTGCTTGGCAGCTGTTGTTTCCATCGACTTGCATGGGCTGGATGGGGGAAAGCAGAGAGGCAAATTCATCCAGGCCACTGTCTCCAGATGACTTCTAAATGAACCTTTCAGTGGGAGAGGCTTACCTGGTCCTTTGTTCCTTTGCACAAGAGGTCACCATGTATTGATGGTGTGTTTTTCACAAGGATGTTACAGCACCAAAAATCGCAGGACAGAGTAGTTTCTTTATCCTTGTTTTCTTATTCTGTTCTACCCAAATCATCTTATGGAGTTCCTTGGTGTTTTGTTCAAAAACCTGGATCAAAGATAATGAACTCTTCCCAGGCTCTCCTGCAGTTGACCATACACTCCTGCAGAGTTTCTGTACTTTTCAGGTGTCATCATAAAACAATTATCCACTAATAATCAAGTTATTAGCCACTAATAATCAGTTAAACTAATAGACTACAACTGGCATCCCATCAAGGTGATACCTGGGCACCAAGACAAAGCACCTTCTCAGATCACCATCGACACATACAAGCCCAATAGCGTGAGACTACAGTAATTATTCCTTGAACTGGAGGGACATTAATTCAGGCAGCAGCCAGAAGGCCAACTGTACTTTTCCTTTTGGTCTTTGCCATATCTAAATATGGGTTAGGAAGAGGAATTTCAGACATCTTATTACAAAAGGGGCGATGTGCTTTGGGGCATGTCCTGCAGTACTACCCATCTCATCAAATCAGGCAATTAGCTAAGGACAGAGCTGATTTTATGGCCATACATCCTAATTCCTTTCTCATGGTAACCAGTCATAAAAGGAAAAACAGAGTCAAACATGCATCCAGGAAACATACTCAAGTCCCACTGTGTGGGCATCACCATGGGCTTACTCCAAAGAGATGTGATGGTGATGCTATTTATGAGACTTACTTTTTCCCCACCCTCACTGTTCAATTTTACTATTTTTGATCATCAGGCAGGAAAGCATAAATAAAATACTGTCAATGTCATAGTCATTTTTCAAGCAGGAAGTGACACAGGTTGACACCCAGCCATTAATTTGACATGGGGTAGTAAAATCATTTGATTCTGCTGGCAGAATTTTATAGGAATTAACCAGCTGGAATATTTATGGTCAACATATTGCTTTCACTGTAAAGGCTAGTATAAAAACAAAATGGAGCATTATCATTATTTATTGTAAAGGGAAAAGGACATTACTTATTGATTTATGGAAACAGTTATTTAGGAAATTTGCTTTTCTGTAAATAGCCCCCCAAATTTTACTCTAATTTTAAAATTATTCACAGAAGGGTGTTTTGGGAGAAGCAGATATTGTAAAGAGGCACAGAGAAATGGATAGGTTTTAGTGGTGTGTGAACTTTGCTCCCAAAGAACAAGTACATGTGCTACAGCCAAGATGATGGTGGCCATAGGTCAAGTGTCCAAGGGTTTGTTATTGTCTAGTTATCCAATGAAACCTAAGGGAGTCAGGGAGATATTTGGGCCTCATGAACACCTTCAGCCAGGCCAGGGAGAAGAAAGGACCAAAGAGGCTGCAGTCTACTTGTCATAGGCCTACGCCCTACTCCCACCACACTCTTAGCGCAACCACCCAAGGCCAGGGAAGGGCTCTTCACAGAACACGCTGAGTTGGAAGGGAGACACAAGGATCATGAAGTCCCACTCTTAGCCCCTCCCCATCCCCAAGAACCATCCCCAAGAGCCCCACCATGTGCCTGAGAGTATCTTATGCACCCAGACTCTGGGTTGCATCCTGCTGGTCCTGTACTGCCAAGCTTAACCAGCCACACCCTATTTCTTCCTTCCATTAAGCAAATCCTTTACATGCATGAGGAGTCTCTCCCCAGGTAAAAGTTTGCTGTCCACGCTCTCACTCGTAGGCATATTAGAATAACATACTTGGTTGTGCATGTGGAGGGGAACCCTGCCAAGGAGCAGGCATGTACACTTCTCTCTGCAGCAGGCTCCAGATCTGGATGGCAGTGGAGTGGGGCTGCACTGTCCCTCACCCTCCTGTTAGATGCTGAGGTGAAGTTTTCCCTTCAGCTGGGGGGAAAATGGAGGGTGGGAGGAAGCACATGGAGATCCTTATCAGTCTGCAGTCAATAGCACCACATCAAGCCGCATACCTGATGTATTAGACACCCTCCTGAGATGAGCCAACTGACCCAAACCAGTGCTGCCTGCACAGCCTGGCCAGCTCCCCCTGTAAGTGTCACTCCATGCAGGGGCCAGCTCCTTACACCACCATCCTGCTCCTTCATGCTCAGTCTCTGTCTTGCTCACTCAGCCTTAATAATTGTATTCCCAGCACTACTTAAAATGCTGCAGGGAGATCTTCCCAGTACCTCCAGACAGGAGCGAAACCTCGATGCTTGCATAACCACTCTCACCAAGAGGTGACCAAAGTACTACTGATCAGCAGAGGAGGGATGACGCTGGAGTCCGTAGGAAGGGATGAGCTGCAGAAAAGGACAGAAGATCCCACAACATTCACCCTAGTTCCTTCAGCTCTGGCCCCAGGGCCAGGTGCACCCAGCTGTGAGCCACCCTCAGCACAAGGAGCACCACAACCAACCCATCCAAACTGATTGTTAAAGCACCTGCACTAATAAGGTGAGAAACGTTTATTATTATGGGCATAGCTGTGTATTAAGAGGCTGAGGTGACTTCTGGCTTACATCCCACCATCTCGGAGCAAGGCAGAGCTAGTCCTGATCTGCAGGCAGAGCCAAAAGCACATTGCTGTTCTAGTGTCTGTACTGCCTCTGTGACGCCTCATGGCTGAAATTCCTGCACGAATCAACCCACAGTGAGAGGGCCTCTGCACCAAGGAGATTTATATGCTCAATAGCAGGAGGTTTGGGGGGAGCAGATGTAGACAGAGAGGGTCATGCAAAGTCACATTGGAAATATATGGCAGAAGCAAGAGCTTAGCCCAGTTGAACTAAATTCTTGCTCAATGGCAAAGCCATGAGACCATCCTTCCTCTTAAGAGTTTTCGCATGCCCGAACAAGCCTGGTGAGGACTTAATGACATCTGTGTGTTCTTGCCTGAGCAAGGACCTCATGATTTGGCTGACTGCCATGAAAAGAAAAAAAAAAGATGTCCAAAAGTTATGAAAATAAAGGTATTTATCTTCATTGTTAGAGGCAAAGACTGAGCCTTTTATTTCCCTCTCTTGGAGGATTAAGCTCACAGATTTACAAAGAACTGGTTGATTACCAAAATAAATACATTGCCATGCCAATTTATAGGACACAAATGTAGGAAACCCATCCAACCAAATCAGGCAAAGTGTAATTCATGTGAGAGCCCTCAGCATGTGCAAAGGGCACAGTGCATGTGGAACAAAGCACATAGGGAAAACATGCTAGAAACCTCTATCTGCGGGAACAATTCCCAGTGCAGCGTACAATGGAGCTATAAAATAAATGGCTTGGCTCTCCATTGGAAGCAAAGCCCAACTGTTCTCAATGAGAAGGAGGATCATGTATCTTTATAATGAGAATTCAGTCATTTTTAAATGTTGGCTTTGCTCATATCACCACCAAATCTGTCTGCAGAGCTGACAGGCTGCAGACTTCATTTGGATTTCTAACTGTGATTATACATGGCAGTGATGGATACCACAGGGTTTTCCGGGGCTTAGGGTTTGGGGCTGGCTTTTGTTTTTCAGTTGTTTGGGGCTTGGGATTGAGTGAGCTGGTGGGGTATTTTTAGTGTCACTGTCCAATGAGGCTTAAAGAGCTCTTTACTCATTTTAGTAGTTCTGATAATGCACAGAGATGAAAGCAGATCCTGAACAAGTTCTTCTTTATATTGGCAAAGCTGCCCCTTCTGCGATGAAACCCAAGAGCAGTTTTTGCTTTCAGTGCACAGTGAGACGGAGCAGAACATGTTTACTGAGCCTGAACATACCATTGCTCTCAGAGGCGTAAGCACCACCCTTTGCAGCAAAGGTGATCCTCAGAGCACTAAAACATCTGCTTGCTCAGTGAAAAAACAACCCCACAATCATGTTAACATTCATGAGCATGGCATATTGAGGAGTTAAGTGTCCTTTCCTCTCTGTTGTTTCTTACAATGCAGAATCACTTTTTGTAGTCTGCAAAGGAATGATGCATTTCACAGTCATACCAGGTCCTGTCACAGTTCAACTTGAAGAAACGTGAAGCTGTCCATTAGAAAATGAGGCAGTCTTCACATAAGGCTTAAAGCCCTATTTGGAAGCTGTTCTTTCACAATCCTGCCATCTACCTTAGACTGCAAGGCTACAGACAAGCAAGAGGACTTGTAAAAGCAAGAGACTACAGCAGCACAGTGATGTCCAAGACTTTACAGGAAACAGGCACAGGGAGGGTATCTATAATTTTAAAAGTCAATTTCTCCAAATCTTTGCTCCTCCTATTAAGGCTAAAATGCAGAAGGTCATCTTCAGCATGGGGAAACCAAATCAATGCTATGATCTCTAGGCACCACAGCCTGATTTCCAATGGGAAGGTCAAGTGGCATAATTTTGACTTCTACAAGGCAGTTCTCCACATAACATGGTGTAACATCCCTGAATTTGTGACATGAGACATTTGGAAGCAGCAACAGACCAATTAGCCTGATTAGACTGTTAGACTGTTAGACTGGAGCTTCAGCACTTGAGAAAGAGGTGGTTTACCTGACTATTGGAGCAATGGGGACAAGTTCAAAGCATCCAGATCAGTTTAGTGATGACGTGCATGGAGTTCACAGCATGTTCTTTACAAGTGGACATGAAGCAGCTCATAAAACTGACTTAGATCTGTTGCCAAGATCAAATGTTCTCAGTTGAGATGATCTGGTACAGCACGGGGCTGGATCTCAGCAAAGAGGATCTCTCCCTTCTTCAGAGCACTGAGTGGTCTAAGGCACACCAGCTCTGCACCGGAGCTGGACAACACCTTGGATTCCAGCCTACTGTGGCCTTCAGAGCAGCAGCACATGGCCAGGTAGCATACTCAGGAACATCTAGACCATCTCAGAGTCCTTGAGGTGATGGGAATACACCAAGAGAGAATCATAAAATCATTAAGGTTAGAAAAGACCTATAAGATCAAGTCCAACCATTAACCTGGATGCTGTTTTTTCTTTGTGCAGGGTTGGAAGGCTGGTTGCAATGCTTCTGGGAGTCCCACCCCAGCAGTGAATATCATCCTGCCACTACACTGACAGAAAATTTAAAGGCAATAATGACAAGTCCACACTTCAAATCAAACAAAAGCACAGATTCCCCGCAGTTAGCTCAGCAGCACACAGCTGTATTGCTCCCAGCACCCCAGCTAAGTGCTGCTGTGGCATAGACCAGCTGCAAGTGCTTTGTAAAGCAAAGGGCACAGCAAAGCCAAACAGGACTCCAGCTCTCCCCAGCAGCATGTCAACTGCTTCAACACAGCACTCCTTCCCAAGCTTTAGCCATCTGTGCACAGACCTTGAGGCCAAAATGAGAGGAGCCTTCCCAGTTGCAGCTTTTAGAGGAGGCCAAAGTCTCTGTGAAGCCCTGTACATTGTGACCTGTGAAATATATGAACTCCCAGGCTTTACATGAGCCTCACTCTTCTGTGCAATATCACATGGCTTTTGGATTTGTCTGCCCTGTCCACCTATCCCATGTGTTTCCAATAATTGCTTACATATGGGGAGGTTTCTTTTGTTTGCCCTTAGAAGGGACACACTGTTGTTCCCCGTCCTTAGATGAGGCCACAGACGTACACATCATTTTTATTGGTGTATTTTATTGCCCCTACTTCTTTACAGCACATGCCACTGGTCTCTCCAGCCTTCCCTTTCAGTCCACTGTTTAGCCCCGCCGCTGTTAGGTCTCCTCATTCCCCATCCTTTCTCAGTCAAAACAGGGGCCCCTAATTAAGAGAATGCCTTATAAATCTCTCCGCATCCAAATAAGATCCAGAGCCTGGCTGGGGAGACGGATCTGGAGACAGTGGGTAGGTCTGGCATTCCTCATGTTGCACACAGGCTTTCTTTAGCATCGCTCTGCTTGGCACGTGAGCTTGGATCTCGGCACCAGCAGCCAGTGCTGAGACCCAAGCTCACTTGCCCACCATTTATAGCAAGCAAGAAGAATGGGCTGGAGACCACCCACTTGGACCCAAAACCTTCGTTATGCAGAGCAAAGACCCAAATAGGATGCTGACCCTGCAGAAGAGGCAGTCACATCATCTAAAGCTTCCTTGCAGGACCTTGGGGTGCACACTGGTAGGAGAGGTGGGTAGCAATCTCTCCTCCAAAAAGCTGGAGACATGGCCAGCAGACCCTTGGAGCAGGAGGTGAGATGCATTTAGAGGTTGTTCTTCCTCTTCTAAGGCATATTCTACCCTCAAAACTACCCAAACCCACCCAAAAACCAGGATGGATGTTCCTGCTATGAAGCTTTGCCTGGATAGAGCCTTGTGCCCAGTTTCACACCAAGTGGTGCAAGGCAGCTCCCAGCTCAGCACACCCATCCCATACATAGCTGATCACCCAAACCCCCATAGAAGCACCCCAGAGGTTTGTCCTGGTTTGGGGTTCCTGGGTTGCTCTCTGCTCTTTCCATTGGTGCTGTGTGTGCACAGAGAGCACAGGTCTTAACACAGGCAGGATCACCCTGTGGTGACAGCACACTGTGACTTGCACATTGATGGCCCAAATAATGTGTCTAAAGTAGAATGTGCTAGTACAACCCTGAGAACTCACAATAACACCAAGCAGCTCGCTGAAAACCTGCTCCTCATGGAAGATGTTGGAGGCCTATAACTTGAAAGACACAAAGATAATAGTGGCCTGAGACAGAGAAACCCCACTCCACTGTATCACCACGTTGCCTTTGTCTACAGTTCTGACTTGATCAGTACTGTGCCTGCCCAGGGACTAAAGCTCATCCTGCAGCAGTGTCTCTGCATTACACTCACACACAATAATTTCCTCCGTGTACACATTGCTGGAAACAGAGCCAGTGCCAGAATTCCCTGATACCAAATCCCTCCTTGGGCTGGTGCCCAGTACTCTGGAAAAGGCCGGCAACATCTGGAAGCAGTGACACTGCACATCTGCGAGACCCTCAGAGCTACAGGGTGGAGGGAGAACTACCTACAGGATTAGTTATGTTGATAATTAAATCCCAAATAGGAGGGCACTAGATGTACTCACCTTCCCTAACACCATAATGCTTGAACTATTGCATGAGCCTGCACACAATGCTGCTGCTGCTATAAACAACCCTTGTGGTAGAAGTAGATGGAAATGTTGCTTGCACTTGTAACAGAATTGCAGCTGGGGAGGCTGAGTAGGTAGGATAAATCTAAAAAAAAAAACATCTCTAATTATCAAGGGAGTGATTTTGAGTCTCTTATTCATGTGGAGTAGTGACAAAGCAGATCACTGCACTGATTATCAGCATTACTCAGGGGACTAGATCCAGGCTTTAACACAATCAGGACCTCTAGGACCAAGTCAGGCTCATACAAAGCTTCTTCAGGCTTCCCGCAAACTTGGGAAACTCGTTTTCTTCCTCAGACTTCACAAGACATGGCTTTCTACTATACCCAGAAAGATAACTTCATGCTTCTAACATACTGTTTTTCTGGATGCCTGGAATGGAAGAGCACAGAGGAATACCTTGTGGTTTTATTGGAAACATTCCCTATTTAGACCTCTGGCATAATCAATACCGCAATATGCAAGATACCTTTCCTCCAAACCACGTGATATTATATCTTTAATGCACTCCTTTTTTTCTTTAAGTTTTTAAGGATTTTACTACTAATGAAGTCCTAATTTCCTGGCAGCAAGGTCAGATTTAGCAGAATGAAAGAGAGGGCAAGAGGGACTGTGAGCTCTCTCTGCGACTCCCCCAGCACTGTGTCAGCATCACCCAGCCCGTGCCATGGCAGAAGGGCTCTGCTCCACACCACAGCCCACGCTCTGGCCTGGCCAGATTTTTGCAGACGTGCACACACTTCACATCATGAGAAACCCCAGTGAAACCAGTGGGGCTGATCTGGCTGCTGATGCTCTGTTTGCTGCACTGAAGTGTCTGGGATTGGTGACAGGAGTTTTATCAAGTCACCTAAAAGTCAGAGAGTCCAGGAGAATTTAGAAAAGGATTACTTTAGCTGCTGTATTTGTATACTAACACCTCCTACTTGACTCAAGGTCTACGAAATTTCAAAGAGGCATTACTTAATTTATCTATGTTTTTCTATTATTTTTACTTTATTTTAATGCTAAATCCACCCCTTGATAGCCAAGATCAGGGATCCTGAGCACCCCAGCTACCCTGGGAGCTTGGGGAAATGTTTCCCCATGGTGATTCTAAACAGGAAAGACACCTAGACCAACAAACCACTGCTGATAAAGGCTATAAATTAGCAGAAACCACCTGTGCATACTGCAGGAGCCATGCTCTGTACACAACACAGACAGACAAAAATTTGCACAAAGAACAACATTTGCAACCATGATGAAACTCGAGGTAATGAGCCTTCCTGATGCTTATCTCTGACCTGAGAACCAGGCTCATTCCAATTGTTTCCTAAGTCATTACAGATAAATACTGCTTTGCATTCTCAATGACCCCAATCCAAAGCTTTTCCAAAATCAGAAGCTCCCAGGACAGCTTCAGTAGCATGTTTTGGAGAGGGTGGGGCAGACTTTTTGCTGTTTGTGCTGGTGAATAAACCCATTATGTGGACACCCAGCATTGAAACGATGAGAGATCTGGGTTCAAAACGAGGGTTTTGTTTCGCTGTAAATCCTATTTATGGCTTAGGGTGCAGCTGATACGCCGTTAGCTTTTATTTCATTGATAATTCAGTGATTGTAGTTGAAACCTTGCAACTTAATGAGCTGATGTTATTACTCATACTGTGTGGCCATCTGGAACCAGTTTGGTCAGAGAGCCCAAAGCACCACCAGCCACCTGTAATGCATTAAGCCTCAGCCCAGTACCAGCTCTGTGGATTGGAAAAGCCAGGCCTGCATAAATACTAACCTGTGAGAATGTAATTGGAGAAGTGATATTTAAGAACTTATAGTTTGCCAGAAACGCTCATTCTCAGGGGAATGTATGCAGAGGCTTAAAGTTTAAAGCCAAGAGGTTTTTAGTTTCAACATTGTGAATCAAGAAAAACCATTGCATATGGATGTTGTTGGACTGTCCAAGCCGCCAGGTCTGTCCAAACAGACCAAGGTATGCCAGGGCTTTTCAAAACCCAGGTTCCCTCCTCACACCTGAGCCTCACGCTGCACATGTTGCTTATTACTGAGGTACTATCTCCAGACGTTGTTCCAAAGGGACTGAAGAAATAAGGAATAAATACTCCACAATGCTTTACAGTCATAGAGAATGTGCTGCTGCCACAATCAGGAAAAAAAAAAATCACTACAGAGCTCTCATGTGGATAACAGATAATTTGGAAAGGCACAAACCAGCACCTAAATATCCCAGCAAAATAGTCTACTGAATGTTGTGACTGGACAAGAGCTGCCTCTGGGTCAAAAGAGAGGTGGAGCAGCTGCCTTACCTGGAATTCCCTGCTGTGTCCCAAGCAGATCCATCCTTGGTGGCCTTCTCCCAGGAGAGGACACGAGCTGGAGTTGCTGGTGGCTCTGCCACTGGTGCACCAAAAAGGTGTCTGTGTTGGCAGAGACATAAATTAGTGTGGTTAGTTAGAATGGTAATTAGCATGGTTCCTCTCTGCCCACTGCTGATTTACAGCAGCTGGGGGTATGAATCACTACTCAGATTTCAGAGATTTGGGTAAAATACAATTCAAGTAAAATGCATTTTTTTCTTTTGATATTTCCAAATCTTTTTGGCTTTCAATGGTAAAATATGTATTGGGAATTGCTTTCCACACTTTCCTGATGCAAACACTGATGGCTGCAACTCAGACAGGCTGTGACACTGACTAAAAGCAATTTTCCTGGCTGTTTTCCAATGGCTCAAGGACAATGGTTTCTCCTGCTGGGACTTGATGGAGCTGGGCTTCATGATCCTTATGGGTCCCATCCAATTTGAGATATTCTATGATTCTAAAGCCCCTGGTTCAGTTAAAGACACACAAAGCTCCGATGCTTCAAGGTAGAAATGTAAATCCAAAGAAATAGAGATGGCTCAGCTCCTGGAAGGGCTTCCATTTCTTTTCTTCCCCTGTTTGTCCTGCACAAGGGAACTTTGCAGAGCAAATAAACAGGATCTCCAGTAAATACAGGCCTATACGAAGGCATGACTGGATACATGAGCATTTTGTCTTAGAAGAGACCCATAAATGTTTTATGAGTTCCATGTAAACATATAAACATGGCATTTGTGTGAAAATCACATTTTATTTAGCATCATGTGCATTTTACACACTCATGATACATCACAGGGGCTCAGCATGGCCATCACATTCATATGTCTTGCAAGGAGTTAAATTGTGTTTCATTTATTTATTTATTTACTTTAGTGCATTTTGGTGACAGAAATTTATCTGGTTTAGATGAAGGCTGGAAGTACCTTTTTTCTTTTTCCCCTGTGTAATCCTGAAGTGCTTTGAAATTCCCAAAGAGTCATAAAAAAAAAAAAAAAATGGGCCAAGGAGAATTTTTGCTGATCTGGTTTTGATATAAGTGATGCAATGCAATATTAAAGAGCATATATAGAAAGCCCACGATAACAGTGAAAACGTGAAGAGGTTTAATTTTAAACCCTGAAGTGTAGTGGATATATTTAGTAAGAGTTGGGGAGGGTCTTGCATTCCTCACACGTAGATGCTTTCCAATCCCATCTGTGTCTGGAAAACACCCCAATCTTTTCCTGCCTCATCCCCATGGCCAGGTAGGAGCTGCAGTGTAAGTGTCACATCCCATTTCCACGCTCTTGAAGAGGGTTGTCCCCTGGCCATGTTGACCAAAGCCCCTGAGACCCACCACAGAACATGGGAAACAAAAGCAAATCCTGAAAGAAGAGCTGAAATTCCATGTGGATGTGCAGAAGATGGATTCAGCAACTTTTTTCATTTATTTTCTTTGTTCTCTGTCAGAATATATTATGATACAAATCTTTCTGACTCGTAGACATAAAGTCTTTTCTTTGTGAGACAGTAGATACTTATTTCTTCATGATCCTTCAGACTCTTTTTTTTTCCAAATTTCAGCAGATTTTTCAGTATTTTGTGGTGGGGTTTTGAGTAATTCCATGCACAGAATTGTCCAAGGAATTTTTCTTTGCAATAGTTCTTTGTGGGTTGACTTCCTGCAAACATACTTGAGTGAGAGCTCCATCAAAAATGCTAGTGTCTCTTAAATTGGGTGAAGATTAAGATGGGAGGATAAAAACCCACAAAAATTTTGAAGCTTTCACAAAAGCATTTAGAAAAGTTACTGAAAATTCACCATATTTTCTGGGAAATTATTACTAAAAAAAAAAAAAAAAAGAGACAAAAAAACCCACACCGAAAACCAGCAATGTTTTCCCTGAAATGTATTTGTGGCCTGGACTGTGATAGAAGTCTCTTTTGCCAAAATTTTGTTCATCTGAGCATCCATAACTCCATTTATATGGAGGCAACAGGAAGAAATCCCATACAATCTAATCTAGTGGAAGGTGTTGCCAATGGTGAGGGGGTTGGAACTAGATATTCTTTAAGGTCTCTTCCAACCCAAACCATTCTATAATTCTACGATAATCCCCTACAGTTGGTGCTCACTGTTGAAACCTTGGGCTTCCACCCCACCTCAGTCCTACTTCTTCCCTACTTTTTATTTCAGGTCACCTTATCCAAGATGCACATCCCACACATCCTGTATATTCCCTGACCATGTCAGCATCCTCCTAACCCCCGCCATTGCTATTCTACCCATGTTTCTTTGATATATAAGATCTCTGAGGCTGGGACAGAAAGAAATTTTCCAAATTTCTTTCACACTTAATCAGCCTCAGGAAAAAAAAAAAAAGAGGGAAAAAAAAAAAAAAAAGCAGGATTCTTGGGAAGCTCAGTTTGGAAAACATCAGTCACAACACCCTGAAATCCTCTCTCTCACTGATAACTGTGACAATGAACAGCGCCACCAGCTCACAGATGGTGACAGCCCCTGTTCCATGTGTGTCCCCACAGTGACAGCAAGGACAGAGCTTATTTCCATGCTCTCCAAACAGATACCTGGCTTCCTTTAGGACAGGGATGCCCAAGCACAACCTGTAGCAGATATGTTCCCATTGTATCCAGGAGCTGCTCTTAGACTGGGGTTCAAATGAAGACGATGTTTGCTTTGCCATGGTTTCTCATCTCAGCTACTTGGGTTTGCTCTAGGAATAACAAAAATGTCTTGCCTTTGCATTTTTATTCATTCACAGCTCGGATTTCCCAGAGCTCAGAAGTGTGGGCATGCAGGCACTGCTCACAGTCAGCCCAGCATTTGGCTGTCAGGATAAAATTCAACCTACACTCAATGCCTATGAGGAAAGAAAAATAAGGAAACCCATCTAGATTAACTGGCTCACTCCATGTCCCACAAGTTTTCATTCACAGCTTTCACTGCCAGCATTGCACCATTACAAACTGAATGGTTCAAAGCTTTGTTTCTCCAGAGGCTTTTTCCTTCATATAAAATACAGGTTATTACAATGCATCCCCGTGGCATCGTGCCAGCCACCATCAGCCATCTGCACACACCACAGTGAGAAACTCACTTGTGCTTACCCAAAAAAAAGGAGGGAAAAAGTTCATTCATGGACTGACTGAGCAGTGTTAGGTGGAGGTACAAGGGTTGTCTCTGTCCTGCTCAGGGTCACCTCTGAACCTCAACAGTATCTGGGCCATCCGACTTATCTCAGATCTGTCCTACGTGCTTCTGTGGTTTTCCCCAGCTGTCCCAAAAGTAAAACATCCCCCACTACGCACACAAATGCCTTTTGCAGTGGCAACCCCAAATTTCTGGGCACATGTCTCTGCAGAGAAAGCAAACCTGCCTCAGCTTTTCCCATTAGCTGCCTTCTCCTGTTATACGACTTGCACCTTGCTTCCATTCCTCATGGGGTGCATGAAAACCTAGAAAACAAAACCACCACAATTTTATAAACGATGTGGGGGAAAAAAACAAACAACACAACTGAAGCAAAGAACTTGATGACATATCCCATCCACAGCTTGTCCAATCATTTTTGCAGCACTTATATCTTCAGGTGTCTCTGACCATGGGCAGGGGCTTGGAACTAAGTGATCCCTTCCCACCTAAACCATTCTAGGATTCTATGATTTAGACCCTAAATCACCCTATGTGCATCTCCCCACATGAATTTGCCTGTGCAGCCCAGCACTGGAGAGAAACTGGGGAGCAGGGCAGGGATTTTGAGCCTCCTTCAGTTATCACAATAAACCACTAGATTACTGATATAAAGCAATACAAAATTACACCCTTACTCTAAGAAAAACCAAGCACAGTGTTGCAAACCCCCAACCATTCCTGCTCTGGGCTTACTGCTGCTACACACTGTTGTTCATCTTCCAGCAACTTCCACTCGAAAAAAGCAGCACGACATTATGAAAAAAACAGCATTCCATATACACAAACACATGTTTCTCTGTAAATATTTAGAGAACATGCAAATCCTCAAGAGGACAAGGCAAAGCAGTGAGAGCGTCAGCAATCATTCTCGTTGCTTTCCAAACCCCAAACACTAACAGTCATAGTCTTTCTCCATCTCTCTTGTAAGGAGGGTTTATTCTTGCCCCTGTGCATCCCATCACCGTGGCGTGGGGATGCTTGACACTGTGTCTGACACGCTGAGCTCTGCTTGACACTTTATAGGACTTTTAAACAGCAGGTGTGCAAGATGCAACCTCGGGTCAGTTAGTGGGGATGAGAGGCTCCATCCAGTCAAAGGAAACAAAACAAAACAAAACCACTCCTTTTCATGGCTTGCAGCTGGTCATGAAAAGGCCGGAGTCCTGGAGCCCTCCCTAACCTCAGGGCTGCCAGGGTCTTCTGCAGGCAGCGGATGGGAGGGGAGAGACGGTGTCTGGCTCTGCCCACCTCTGTCTCCATGGAAGTGCTTATCAAGTGGAAGGAAGTTATAATAAAATTTACTGCAGTTCCACAAAGTACCACTGTTTGTGTGTTATTAATCACTTACACGGGTCCCCGTCAGAGGAAATGGCAGCCCCGACAGTGATTTATATGCTATTTAGATAACCTGAGGAGAGCACATTACGAGCTCCGTGCCCAGTCTGTTGTCTCCCGAGGGGTGTCCCCTCCTCCAAACACCCAGGGGTCCCCTTGGACCCTCCCTTTTGCCTTCAAAGCCACCGCATGCCTTATCAGGGCCACCGCCAAAGCAGTGCTTTCCAAAGGCATCCAAAGGCAGCAGCTTTTCCCATCACTGAGATCAAACAGTTCCTCCTGCCTGCAAACAAAAACCTGGCTGGAAAACAAAGAGGCTGTCCCCTGCCTTGAGTCCTGAGGGACATCAAGTGCAGGCAGCTGGTGATGCTGCTGTTACCACCTGGTGCTGAGCAGTGCCCAGCACAGGTCCCATCCTCAGGCTACCCCAGCATGGGACAATCCCATTGGGATGTTCATTTTGAAGTGATAGCATGGTTAATGAAGGGATGTCAGAAAAAGAGTAACATTTGCATAATTTATGTTTTAAAAAAACCTTTTTTATTTTAGACTGTAGCTGGTGTGAGCCTGGGGTGCAACATGTTTGCACAGCAGAAGATGTTGGGGTTGTGAGCAATTCAAGGGAGGATGGTGCTGTAGGGACCCTACACTATTTGCTGGTACTGAGACCCAGGCTGACCATGTCACCCTCTTCTCTTCCCAGTCATTCCTCCAGCAAAGCTTTCCCACTCACTATCCTTAGCCCTTCATTTGGGGTGCTCTGGCTACTGCTCCATGCTGCTGTAGAATGAGATTTTGCTCTGTGGTCCAATTCTTGGATGTACAAGAAAGGACTCACAGTCCCAATCCTACCCACTCTGGGCTGCAAGCTGCAAGTGGCTCACACTTCCTCCAAAAAGCTGCACAATTTTTGTTTCTTTCCTTTTTTTCCCCCCTCACCTTTTCCCTTGGTCACTTTCAGACCAGCAGGAAGGACCAATTTCACTCATGCAAACTGAACCAAAACTGCCCAGAAAAGCCGTCAAATCTCTCTTTCCATCCTGAAATTTTCTCCCTGTGATTGTTGAAGTTTACATATCCTTGAAAAATCCATGTCCCTGTTTCTGAGAAAGCCTAGAGGAAGCGTTTTGGGGGATAGGGCAGCAGCACAGCTCAGTCTCAGTTTCAGTAACAGGGTTGTTTTTCTTGCCCCTAATCTCTTCTGTGTATCTCATTTCCTCTCCGTTTCATAAATGAACAAATTTACTGTAGTCATTAGAGTTTTACTTCAAAATTAAAGGCAGTCTAATACAAAATCGTGCACATATTGATTTTGACTCTGCTTTTGTTAAGTCAGATGTTTCTTAATCAAAACCATATTTTTTGTGAGGTCTGGTAATTTTAGGCACCTTAGGAAAAAAAAAAGAAAAGAAAGACAAAGAAGGACTTAACCTTCTATTAAATATCAACTTCTCTTCATTGTAAACAACTCAGCTCTAGATCAATGGTGTGACATTTGCTTTCCCAAATGCAAGTGTTTATTTCTGTCTTTTTGTAAACAGAGGTAATGTCTTTGTGGCCTTTCCATTTCAGTTGACATTGAGAAATGGAGTATAAAGATGCAGCCCAGACTGCTTTGGCTGCAGAGCTGGCTCTTTTGGAGAGGTTCAGAGTCCCATGCTAAGGGTGTCTCTGAGGTTCAAGTAAAGCTCCACGGATTAGAGTGCTTGAAATCCAGAAACTTCCTCAGAAGTTCATTTGGAACATCAGAGCTGATATTTTGGCTTCTGCATCACTCCAGCTGGGGATGCAGAAACGCTGCCATGTGCTGTAGGCTTCAGCCAAGCCCCAGGCAAGCTCAGGACTCAGGGCCATGCATTCAGTAGGGTAGATGCCCTTTCTTCTCCCTGGATGATATAATGTATGACTTCCAAGAAGCAACAAAAGCTGAAGTATCACAGAGCAAAAGCTGCCCTGGCTTGTGAGTGTGCCACACCTGGGAAAGGACAGCATGTTGTGTGCAATGTAGGTCTCCCTGCCTTCCCATGTTCCACCTTTCAGTCCCATGGGGACGGCTTGGGTACCATGGGGGATTTTAAACAATATCAGATGCCTGCATTCAACTCGAAAAAATCCCTTATTTTTCCTGCATTTGCAGTTTACAGCAGCCTTCGAATTTACTAGGTCCTGCTGAAAACCTCAGTTGCTTCTGCATCTTTTGGAACCTCAATGGCTTTCCAAAACAATGGACCCTATTCAGAGGCAAGGGCAGATCCCCTCAGACACCATGGCTGGACTTGTCTTTAAGCTTGGCAACACATCAGAAAGCCCTTCCCCAAGCAGTGACCTCCGTGTCATCAGTGCTATTTCACTCTCCTCCTCTGGAAGCACCAAGGTTCCCCAAACAGGACAGTTATCCCTCATATTCAGTGTCAGATATGAACACACACATTTCGTCTTAGGTGCAAGTGCTGTGTTTGCTGGAGCTTCTTTCGCCCTAGTCAGGTCACAGGAAAGGGAAGACAAACACTGCAAGGTGAAACATATCCTCACATGGGTCAGGTTTGGGAACAATAGCGTCAACATGGAAAGACAGGAAGACGCCAGCACTAAGTGAAAGGTTCTCTTCCCATTTCCCCCAAAATCTATTGCTAAAGCTTTCAGCTGCATGCATTACATGATTCTCAAATTTAGGGTTTGCACCAAAGGCTGTTGATGCTAATCCCACTTTTCCCATTTTTCCCCCAGTATCTCATGCTGGAGCTCTGAGTTGTTGTCTGACACAGGTATTAAAACTGCCAGAGAGAGGATTCAACAGCTTAGGAGACCTTAGCCAGCCATGGTATCCTTGTCTCAGCTTCAACCATAGGCTCCCAGAATAGCCACTGGGCTAAAAATAAATTAGCGTTGTTTAAATCAGAAAGCAAAATGTGCTTTTTCTCTCTCATCTTGCAGGTCTGAGTAGTTGCAGTGAAAATAACAGATTTGTTTTGTTGTTTCCCTCAGTTTATTTTATCCTCATGTGGATAAGTTATGGAATTGTGGTAGCAGATTTATTGACTCAAAGTATTCACTCAGAAGCTGCAGATCCCTGAAACCCACAATTTTACTCATGAAGCAATCCCTCCCTGAACAGAAGCCCCAGTTTCATGTTCATAAATAACAACAGTAGAGAAAGAAGAAAGATCTAAATAAGATGGAGAGAGGGTTCAATAACAGCCACAGCTCACTTTTCAAAACAGCCTTGTAAAAATGCCGTTAGTATCACAGGTCTCAGCTGGACAATATGAAGAATGTCAGGAATCCAATTTCTAGAGTCCAGTCTTTGGGGAAAAGGCAGTTTTTAAGACATACTTGATGATATGATCCTGAAAACAGTTATATAAATCACAGCTGACTCAGCCCAGCAAACAGCTATTTTGGAGCTCCACAATCATGGCAAGGGCTGTGCACTTATCTGTTACTTTGGGTCTGTGTATCTTGCAGGACAACTCATTCCGATTCCCAAGTGCTTTCTCATGGTACTAACTCTAACTTATTTACATCAATGTGAAAAATGTTTACTTCTCCTCCCTGAGAGTGTGGCCAGCACAAATGACCCACTCGTGGTGATGTAGGATGCCAGTGGTGGTATGAGTGATTTGTGACTTGCCAGCATCCTCAGCAGCAGTTTGATCCTGTTCTGAATCAGCATTTCTAAAAAGCTTTATACACTTGAAAGCCGTTTCTGAAGGTGGGGAAAGTGGGAGGTTTGCCCCCCAGCCTGCACTCTCTTAAGAGAATTAGCAGCTCTCATCTGCTAAGCTGACATGACCCAGTAATGATTTCTCCCCCAGCTTTCCTTCTTACTTTTATCTACCCACTTCATTTTCTTCCTCAGAACACAAAATAGCTGCTTTTCCTAACTGACTCATCACCACAGTCCCATGGGGAGGCGGCGAGCACAGTCCCACGTTCACCAGCATTGCTGACAACCAGCAGAGGACAGAAACTGCAGGAATTCAGCCCTGTTTCCCCTATGATGCTTCCTAATTGGCAGCACCAAGAGGCAGAGATGTAAAGGCATCTGCTGCTCATGCAAACCACCCTGGTCCTGTGTTCAGCTTGGTCTCTAGACTCCCCATGCCAGCAAGGTGTGAAAAGAGACATCCAAAGTGAATCCAAGACCTGCTAGATCTGAACCTCTGCTCATTATGTGCCTGTGATGTGGAGCAGAGACGTGACACAGGGGCTCCCTGAGAATGGATGGGCTAATTCATATGCTATCTCTGGTGAGCTGAGTGGAAGGAGCTGGCTTAAAGCATGGAGGCTTGATGGGCAGGCAGGGAGACTTTGAGCTTCTTTGACATGCTGCAGTAGCAGTTTTTGGGTGAAAAATTATGACAGCTTTGGAAGCTGAGGGGTCAGACCAAGAAAAGAAAAGAGAAAATATAAAGTAAATTGGGGTGGTGTCTGCACTGGCATGCCAGCACAAAGGGAGGTGGCCCTTAGAGCCCCATCATCTTCATAGAGTAGAGGATATGCTGGCCATGAAGCATCAGGTTGCACAGGCTGGGTTACTGGTCTTCCAGTTTTCAGAGAAGATTAAATGGCACCAAAAGAGACAATAACCGAATGAGGCTGGGTGTTGGGACACATCCCCCTCATAGGTGTTCTGTGCAGAAGCAGCATCACACCACAGCTCTGTCATCTTCCCCCCTCCAGAGCCTGTCTCACACCACCTGTAGCCCTGTAAACAGAGAAGGGAGCAGAGGCTGCTGATGCCAGAAACAGACTCCCATTTCCAGTGGATCAGGGATTCACAGAAAAAAACCCAGCATGTTCTCTAGACTCATCTCTTGTCCACCCCTGCTCCATCATTAGCTCTGCATGAACACTCTCACTGTCCACCTTGGCAGTACCCAAGCGCATACCCCCTCCTCCAGGCCCCAGCTGCAGGACATTGGGGTGTTTGCACCAGTGTTGCCCCATATCCTCAGTCATATCCAGTGTCAGTGGCTGAAGCACCCCTGTTAGAGTGCTGCCCTAAGTGATTAACCAGGCAAACACCACCCTACAGCGGAGCAGCTGGACGGGTGACTTGAAAGCAGTTCTGCTCATGACATGCCTGGATTTTGCCTGGTGAGATCGAAGGGTGAAGCTGAAAACATCATTCACAAGAGAGCACATTTTTGCATTTCAAAGAAAAAACAATTTTACTTGCTAATAAATGATTTGTTTATTTACCCTTTCCTCCCAGAGAATGGTTTCATGGCTGCAAGTCCAGATAACTTATGCTTCTATTTAACCCACATGTGACTTCGAGGTCATTCATTCAGGGAAGTGTAGTATTTCTTACCATGGTATGGAACTAAAATAGGCTGGACTCTTGCCAGATGGGAGGTTTGCATCTCCCCACACTGGAGACACCCAAGTGGCAGTCTGGCTGGTGGCCATGTGGAGCAGGGAGGTCAGGGACCATCCATCAGTTTGGGTCCTTTCTGGGTGAACGGAGCCCAGTAAATAAGTAGTTAAGTCGCCTGCTCCATCCCTGGAATTGGAAAAGCCATTGGGAGTGGTGCTTTCAGTACAGCACAAGCTGTCAGCCAGTTTGTTTTGTTTGCTAATGTAGCCCAACAAGCGGCTGGTGGGTAAGTATAATCGGTTTGAGAACACACAGTTCCTGGATAGGTTTTGAGATATGCCCAGTAGTGAACCCATTTCCCTGGACTGCAATGAGGGTTGGGGGTTTGGGTTTTTTTGCTTTGTTTTTAATGTAGAGTAGACTTCATTTATTATTACAAGAAAATCAAGGGCTCTACTGAAGTCATTATTATGCAGTTGCCAAGTATTCAGGATGGCAGAGTTACGATTTTTTTCAACAAGAAAAATTCACCTGTGCCCCTTTTCAGGTAAACCTGTTCAACAATTTTCAAAGGTCAGTTTTCCTTCCCATCCCCTTTGTGTCAGAAACGTTTGTCTCATATGTTGGAAATTTTGACATGAAAACAGTAATATCTCAGCAATTCAGAACTAAAACACCTATAATCAGCTTCTCAACGGAAAACAAAATTTCCCAGTGGGACATTTCAGTTTCTCCAGGTGCTCCAGCCATCACCCAAAGAGAAGGCTCCAGTGCTACAGATGCCATCTGATTAATCCTCCTTGCACCCTCGGTGTGCAGAGGGGATTAACCTCAACTTACAGATCAGGAAAATGAGAGAGAAGGCAGATGAGTGACAGCTCTAATGAACACATTGCTTCGCTCAGCCAAGGATTAGAACTCGTGAACCCCCAGTTTGCAATTCCCTAATTAGTAAATGACAGAGCTCCTCCAATGGACCAGAAATGAGTATTTTGTAATAAAGCAAAATGTTTTCCTTCAGATGTTTGGGTTCCTGCAAAATATCTTGCTACTGAAGCTGATTACAAGCCCTGCTTCTGCCACTGTCACCTCTCCTGGTTTTGTTAATGAGAAATTCATCTTTAGGGAGGAAATATCTGCTGTCACACCACGTCACAAGAGGAAGCACTACAGAAATGTAGCTATTCAGCAATCTTTGGGGGATCTAGCAGTGCCAGGGGCTGTTCTTCACAGGCTGATTACGGCTCCCATGCTGGTTTATTTGCTGAGTGTTTAGGTCTTGGTGCCAATGGAAACCCAGTTTCATCAACAGTTTTTTCTGGCAGAAGAGTATAAATTTGATTAAAAATTAATTCAAATCACCTCAGTAATGTTCGAGAGGTATGTATAACTCTGACAAGTGCAAACCAACACTTCTCTGGAGATGGGATAGTTTTTTACATACATTGCATGCAAATGTATGGGCAGCAAACTCAGCCAAGAGAAATCCTAGGGACTCTAAGGCATTGTCCATGACAGTTGATTTCACTATTGCATCTCTGCTACTAGTTAAGAAAAAAAGATCACAGTGCCATGGATAAGCCTCTGTATTTATGACCACACTCTACCTCCTCATATCCTTTGAATATTTCCTATTTATGCACTTTTAAATATCAAACTTTCATGGGTATTTTGAGTTTAAATGACTGGTTGGAACATTTTCCAAAAGAAAGTAGTTTGGTTGTTCTGCTGGGGCTTTTTGGGGTTTTTTGTTTGTTTGTTTTTCCTCACGGGGAATGGAACAATATTCTATAAAAATCTATAAGCTTCGCAAATTTTATATCAAAAAGAAATCCCCTCCACAAAAAGCATTCTGATTTTCCTGCAGTAGAAGGGTTTACATTACACTAACTGGCACATTCCATCTTTCTCTTTCATTTGCAATACAATGATGTAATTTTAGAGAAGGAAAAAACATTTCTATTAGTGAAAAAATCAGTTTATTTTTGGGTTTGAGATTTTCTTCCCCTTTGGAAGAATGTTTTCTTTCCTGTAATTTCAGAACACGTTTTCTCTAATTTCAGATTTTTTCCATAAATAAAAATTCCAATTCCTGTCCTGCTCTATTGCATCCTTTATTCGGGATCCTCCCAGGAATGGTATGCCTCAAGGATTAAAGAGATGTAATGTTTGGAGAGAGATAAAGATTAAGTTCATTCAGTTTCTAGACCTCATGCCGGCTCCGAGACTGAATTTCACTTTGTATGAGTTATCACAACTGAAACTGCTCTTCGGTGGAAACCACTCTGCAACCATCCATTTGCAGTTGTAAAAGTCAATATATTTAAGCCTGCGGTGCATAACAATGACCCCTATGGATCCTCCAACGTTTTTCTTGGATCTCTATAAGCCTGTTTCTAATATATTACTCATCTAAATTGTTCCTGGGACTTGATTATTTGCTGGAGTTAAATATCCAATCTTTAAAGATTTTTAAACATGTGCATGCTGAATTCCCCACTGCAATAAGCTTCATTTAGCTCAACTAAAACTGCCGTGCCATAAAAAAACGCTTTAAAAAATCCCAAACTAACTGCTCTCCTGGTTGGTGGAAGCTCCCCAGGCAGGATTCCTTAGTGATGATAATCTCTGGTTTTGGCTGGCTCTGTTTGGTGCCTGGAAGAATCAAAATCCAGTTTTCACTGAGCTGCATATTGAGGTGAAAAGAGAGGGCACAACCATCCCCCCCCTCCTCTGCAGCGTCCTTCCACATAGTACACGGATACTGGATGTTCCCCAAGGAAAAAAATGTGGCAAGCCAAGCGATCTACAAAACAATATTGATTTATGCTCTGTCTCTGAAAAGCGGATGAAATCACCCCGGTTTGAATGCGCCAGGGCTCGCTGCATTCCTCCCAGTCACCCCGGCCCTGGAGAGCCCTCCTCGCTATTCAAAGGCAAATCACTGCACACCCAGCTCAGCGTACGGTCCCTCCCTTTGTCACCATCAACTTCTGGGGCAAAGCCTGTCGAATTCTAAAGCCCATCAAAGGCTGCTCAGCCTTTGCCTGGTTTGCTTCCCAAGCCCCAGCTCCTTTTCATCGTGCTGGTGTAAACTAGGGGCCGGTCTATTGAAGGAGATAAAGTTGTAGCAGAAAAGAACTGGGCCAAAAAAGTAATCCAAAATCCACTGTGCAGAGTTCAGCAGGCAACTGCTCTTTCTCTGTTTCTTCCGCAAAGAAGGAAAACTGGGTCATCGTGAAAATAACTGTACAAAGCCCGGCATTTTCCCCCTCCTCTCCCATATGGAAGGGCAATTGGGCAATCATGCGAATAACTGCACAAAGTTCAGCAAAATGGGGGGGGAGGAGCGAGGGGGTGGTGGTGAGAGGGGTGTTCCCCCCCTCCTCCTCCTCCTCCTCCTCTTCCCTTTTGCTTTACAGCAATGAATACTAACAAGGTGATTCCGGTGTGTTTTCAGAGTATTCAGAGCAAGTGCCAAACACTTATTTCCAAAACTGGAAGTTTTGCAAATGGTTCACCCTTGTGACTCTGAAATCTGGGGGAAAACACCCTAATTTATGTATCTTTGATTGATTTTTATGGCTATTCAGAATGTCTTTATCTCAGCCGTACAGTCAGATTTCTGTGGTTTTGGCCACAGAGCCTCCCTACAGTTTCAACAGCTTAATATCCAGAATTAATAAATCTGATATGTACATGCTTTCACAACCCCCTTGTTTTATTCCCCCGGGGGAAAATATCATCTGCCCTATTGTTGACTGCTTGGATTTACCCCTACAATATCTCTCCCATCAACATGTGATTAATCACCCTAATCCAGCAGGCACCTCTCAGGAACTCAAGACCTTTTACAAGCCTTAATTAAGCCTTGCAACATCCCCGTAAAATAGGTTGAAGCCGGGGTTAAATGATTTGCCTGAGGTGACAGAGTAAATCAGAAGCAGGGATAGAAATGAGACGGAAAGCTGCCGCTTCTGAAACATGTGCACGGCTCCTAGGATCAATGCAAGATACCAAAATCTTTATATTTGTTTTTGGAGATAAGATGCTACAGCCACAAAAGCCATGGCAGTCATGCTGTGAGGCTTCCCTAGCCCTCACCCACTGCAGGAATCTGCCTTAATTCCTTCAGCTTGGGCATCACCTGCAAGCCCAACCTCTCTGCTTGCCCGTGGTCCATGTTGCAGTTCCCCAGCTTGCACAGGCTTTAACTGCTGTAAACTGGCAGCTGAGCGCTGCCCCAGAGCTGTCTTTCATAAGCCACCTCTCCTCATTTGACATCCAAATTGAAGTCAGACCCTTGTCACTTGGCACATCATCAATTCTATGGAGGGAGAGGGGAATCAGAGCCAAGTGTGAGGATGCTGAAGTCCAGGCTTCTCTCCCACCTCCTCTGCAAGTGGAGGGGAAAATCAAGGAAAGAGAATCTAGTGACACCTTCTGTGATACAAAAATAGAAAAGGGGGGGGTGTGGGGGGTGTGGAAATGCATAACCTGTTTTACATGGCCTGAGAGCTCCTGTCGCCTTGCCAGGGGTCTTTTTGTAGGATCACCTATTTGCTAGACTCAGAATTAGAGTTTCATGCAGGTGGTGGTGAGGATTGTCCATGTGCTCTTTTCTTCCTCTCCACTGAGTTATGAAACATAATGTGAGTTTCTGAGATTGATTTTCTTTTTCCTTCTTCCCAAGAAAAAGCTTTTCTTTTTTTTCCCTAATTTGCCCCAGATCTTCATGGCAGAGTCCAACATTAAACAAAACACGCAGCAACCAAAAATCAGTGTTCTCTCAGCTGGTTTAGTGGTTTCCTCAATGACCCAACAGCAAAAGCAGACTGGCAGGGGTAGGGAGATCTCCCTGTTGTACCCACCAAAGTGGGCTCTGTTGGGAAGGGTAAATACCCACAGCTCCAGGAAAGTATCCCTTTTCCTGCAGAAACAGATTTCCCTTATCCTTCTCTCTACTGCTCATGTGTCTCCTTCAATGTACTATTAAAGGTCATCCAAGGAGACATCATTCCTAGAAAGTTCTTCCTCCCCCAGGGCTCTTTACATCTCCTTTCACACACTTTACCCAGCTTGGCATGATATGGAATAAATAAAACAGCCAATTTATGAGGAAATGATAGTCTGAGGTCCTTGTGCACATGTTGCCACTCAGGAGGTAGCTGTGCTGGATGACAGCTCACCCAGGGGCAATGGAAAGGAGCAAGAGGATCAGCCCCATAAGGCATTACTAAAAGCTTTAATGAGAATAAGCAAAACCAGCAAATCCCCACTTCTGATGGCATTTGTCTTAGCTATTTTCTTGGGGGCCAGCTGAGATCTTTGACATATATTTAGGCTGAGGGGCATCCCAGAAACATCTTGCCAAAGAGATTAATTGTTCATACAGAAAACATTTACCCACTACTGTGACCCCCTGAGCATTTTCCAGCCCGGTGGACTGATCCACCATGTGTCCCTGGAGACAGGGCAGTGTGCCAGCGGATGGGGAGAGATGGTGGCCCCACACAGCATCCCTGGGGATGCTCTCACATGCCTGTCCATGTGGGCTACTCCCAGGAACAGCTTGTCTGCAGGTTTGCTCTGCTTACACCACAGAATGAACATCTGGGAGAGTGGCATAACCACAGAGCTCAGGCATCTTTGCTTTGAGAGGACCCCTGGGAGCTGCATCAAAAATCCTCCTCTTCCTTCTCAACCGCTGCTCCACAGTTGTATCAGCCACCCCATCACACACATGCTGTGCACAATCAGCACACAAATTCCAGGGACTCATCCCTGTCCGATGCTCTCAGTCTGGAAGTAGTTAATACACAAGGTGCCAGGAAATGGTGCTAAAAATATGCTGCATGGTTGCTCCGAAGAACATGCCATGCCTTCCACACAGCTTTTTCACTGGGATTCTTCAGGGCAGCCTTACAGAACATGGTAATTTTTTCCTACACCTATTTCAACATCCCAAATAGAGCCACAGGCAACGGGTGGATTCTTCCCTATCCTCCAGCAAGGCCAGTGTTCCCAGCTCCCTCACTCCTGGTAGGTTTTGCAACATTTAGCTATTTTGAAACACCAAGATAAATTTCCAGACCCGTGTTTACAGCAAAGGGCTTGAAAGCACAGATACTAAACCTCAGAAGGCAAATAGACACAACTCTTAATTGCAATGTTATTCTAATTCCAACTATTTTAATTAAGCACTTGGGTTGTCAATAGAATTGTGCCTTTTTTCCTGCATTTTGGAAACGCTTCCAGAAACATGAATAGTCTCAGCAGCTGGACATGAAAATCGGAAATCATAAGTGTGCAGAAAATGCTAATTAAAATGGAACCAAATTACCGAAAGCTCAGCATTTTCAGTGCCACAATTCCCTGTCTGGCTTGGCTGTTCCAAACTAGTCTCTTCATGCTTCAGCAGGAGTTGAGCAAGCAGCATCCTACGGCTGAGACTTTGGGAACAGAGTTCCTGTTTGAAACAATCAAAGATGTAGGTCATAAAGTGCCTCCTGCATGGATCTGATCACTGGGATACAGCCACAGCTGTGAGGACCCTCATACCACCCATTTTCCTAAGCCAACCTTGGAAATGTTGCTGTTATCAACTGACTAAAATAGCACTTGTTGCACAGAAAGCAGCCAGGAAACAGTTAATCCCAATTAGTTCAAACCAGCAGATATCATTCTTTGTATTTTGGCAGTTCTCGTTTTGAAGGAAAAAATATGTTTGTGCTCTTGGAGTCAGTCTGAACAATAAAATTGGATGCCAATTTTCTGGTCTAAATTAGGTGAAAGACCAGACTTTTTATCATATGTGTGTGTCTGTGTGTGCTGTTGGGTTACATGTTTATTTTACTCCTTGTGTATTTACCACCAAAATCACAGGCTGCCCAGCCTAAGCCTGGCAGAGGAACACAACAGCCCAGCTCATTCACTAAGGTTGGAAATTAAACCTGGCACCAGGAAAACACGAGACGCTATCAATTGCAAAAGCAGATATTGCCAAAAGATAAACATAATAAAGTCAGTCATTGTCAGCATATCAAGCGAAAGCCTTTCCAGGGTGCATGAATAAGGGGTTTAAACTTTTGCACTGGTTGAAGTGTTTTCATGTCCGATTTCAGTGAGAGCTGAAAAACATCCAAACCCTGGGCTTCAAAGAGGCTAAAATCAAAAGGATTAATGAGTGGTAAAATGCCATGGGAAAAGAAACGAGGCTGGCACATCTTCCACGGGACATTGTCCATTGTGAGCCTGTAGCCAAGGTGCAGGCAGCATTGCCCTCCAAAGGGGAGGGAAAGGAAAATACAAGTAAACTAAGCACATTTTCAGCTTCATTCCACGTGCTGTTCCCATCTGCTGGTATCAACTGTAGGAGCCTGACCAGGGGAGAGCAATGTTACCACCCCTCTGCTGGGGGGCAGGTCTCAGGCTCTGTGGACACAGGATGGCAGACAACGTGACTGGTGAGAGGGGCACAACCCAACCTCTGTGATACATGGGAAGGGTCCAATACTTTTCTTTCCACACAAGTGAGCTTTCCATAATCTTGTTTTCATCATTCACTCCCCTCAGATGTCACTAATTTTCAGGACAGGCGAGAGGATGCCAGACTCACAGTCAGCACAGACGCCGGCACGCAAGGGAGAAACTATTCCTGCAGCAGAGCAGAAGATACAACACAACCCAGCCAAAACACGCTGACTTATCAGCCAAATCAGCCAGTGGCAGCTCTGCTCACAGCACGATGGTCCCTATCCAAAATTCCTCCAAGCCCTCTCCCCTGGCCGTTCATGGAGGTGTGCAGCTCCGAGGAGAGCTTGCTGGCATCTGTTTTCTGCTCACTTCACTGGGAGAGTACCTTGGACATTAAATCTCTGACACGTCCTTTACCTCCTATTCAAAGTGTTTTCGAAACACTAGAGGGAGATGGGATTCAAATCAGGTTTTGCAATCAGAAATGCGTATTTATCCATGATGGAAACCACCCAGAAACACTAACAGAGCGCAGTGCACCTAGGAGAACATAGGTACCACTTCTGATCACAGCCAGGTGCAGAGCAGACCATTTGCAAGAGGGGATTCAATAGTATTTTGGGTGTTTCACTCAAGAAATGCACATAAAACAGATAAAAATTGAGCACAGGCTTAAATTTAGGCACATACTTAAGAGCTTGCTGGCACAAGAGCTCAACCAAGGATTAAGAGCCACACACCACATTACTTTTAATTGAGCTACTGTCTTCCCATATGGTTTTCCTTGGGGAGACCAGTGGCTGGCTTACTAGTTCAAGTAACAACATCAGTTAAAAGAGTATTCAAACAATTGCGGTTGGCAGTTTTCTGAATAATATGAATGTTATAGAGTGTCGGAAAATGTCGTATCATCAATTTTCTGGTTTCCTGCACTCATTGCTTTTGATCTCCACTAAAAGATTTATTGAACAGCTTTCATTTTTACATTAACCTAGTCCAAATTACACTGATTGAGAGCTGGGGTTTTTTTTTTTATTTTTTTAACATACAAAGCTTTTTAAAGCTGAGTTTTCCATTCCTTCCAGCTTTTATTGTTTGAAGCAAAGGGCTGTTTTGGCAGGTTTATGAGATGGCGTCTGTTTTGCTGACAGACGTGCCTGATAGATTGCTTGTTCATGTTTTATTTTTGGAGTCATTGCTGTGTTATCTGCGTTTGAAAAACAATTCACTTTGATTAAAATTTAAATCAAATATGTGGAAATATCAGCCTTACCACCAGATCTTACATATCTCCTGTTGAGCCTCTTGTCCTCACTGTGAGTGATTCCTTCTCCTCCAGTAATGTCCATGTTCAGTTATTATTGCGCACAAACAAGGAATAATTACTGCCCATAATGCTTTGAAAGGTGAATAAAGACACTTCTTGTGCTGCCTGGTTAACTTAGACATGCCACTGGTGAGTGTGAAATTAAAATATTGCTTAAAAATAAAAATATAGGAGCCAGAATATTTGACTTGGATGATTTCTTGCAGTAGTGAATTTGAAGGTGACCACAGCAAGCACAATTAATGATGGATTGGATGTATTGGACATGAAACATTATAAGGATTATTACCTTTCAGTTGTATTTAATCATTCATAGCTTTTAAATTCTGCCTGGAGATCAGGTTCCAAGAATTTGTTGTTGTTTAATAAGATTATTTTCATTAATCTGTATCACGCCGTAAGTTTGGGCTGAGTTAGAGAAATAAAACTGAGAACTTCTAGTGCCAACACCTCTATGCAAGAGAGTTTACAAGGCAGTGAGTCAGTGAGTCATATAGTATTCTGAGTTGGAAGAGATCCACAAGGATCATCGAGTCCAACTCCTGGCTCTTCACAGGACAATCCCAAGAATCACACCATGTGTCAGAGAGCATTGTCCAGTGCTCTTCCCTCACGTTTAAAAGATACCTTTTGCCATTCTGGGAGGTATTACAAGCCACTTTTATCCTCTGTTAAAAGAAGAGAAAAATGGATCTTTCATTTAAGTTATATAAAACAGAGATGCCTCCTGCAACATATCGAGACCTTCAGTGGCAGTTGTGGGGGAAACAAAAAATAAAGGGAAAAAAGAAAAAAGAAGTTTTCCTTCACTGCTTTTTGCTTTTAGACAGCCCAGACATGTTAATTCAGTGAGCCAAGTTCACCCCCTCAAAGTCCATCTGTGACAGTACTGATGAGCTTGGCCTAGCTGATGCTTCTTGAAATAGCCTCCAGCCCCAAAATAGCCCTGCACACACACCAGAACCATTTCCTCAATGGGAATTGCAGGGATGGGGTGGGCAGGGAAATCTGGGGAAGCTCATAAGTGAACATGAGAGTTGAGCATGGTCCAACTTTCTATAAACACAGCTAAACAAGGCACAGTGTTCCTCCTCTCTGTCTCTGCATTCCTGTTGCCTCTTTTCCTATCTCAGCTGAATTTTCCTACCAGCTTCCTGAAAATACTTCCCGATTTCACACCATAAACATCCTCTGCTTTTATTTGACCAAGGCTTCCTATGCTGAGAGCCCTTCCTCCCTGTGCCTCCAAAGCTGCTTCTATGCTTCCCCTATCTTTGATATCTCAACAATAAATGAAAAACAACCTTTCCTGTGCTGGGTACTGACATGCTCTTAACATTTTTATTCATCCTTCTTTCAAGCGGTGAGTGCAGGTCACTTCATGCCTGGGTTATCCAACAGCTGCTTTGCAAGAGATGGAAACAGAGGTGGAAGGACTTATCGCTCCCAAATTAAGCCTGGGAGGAACATCACACTCAGAGGGAGACGACGAGATGCTGGGAGTTGTTCCTGTGTTGTGAGATTCCTTCCAGACCCACATTAGTGGAGATGCTTGAGGGATGGGACTGACCCCTGCTAGAAGGTGGAAGGTCACAGTCACCCTGGTCTCCATGGGGAATGTTACCTCTGAGCCACATGTCACTGTCCTTGGATGGCCTCCTCTTGCACTGGGGAATTCCCAGAGCTCAAGCCAAAGCCAGCTGAAGGCAAGAGATGTTTGTGTTACTTCAGCAGCCTTGGGTTTCCTAGAAAAAGAGTTTCCTGGAGAGCAGGCTTCCTAGAAAAAGAGTTTCCTGGAGAGCAAGTGCTGATGGACAGAGAGATGCTTCCTCGGGAGACACGCTTCTGTCAGACAAGTAAGGTGCAACCTGTGTGCTGTCTCTTCCTCCTCTGGAGAGCTTTAGTTACTGCTGGAGACCCATCATGCCCTATCATATTACTGCCCTTTTCCAACTTTTTATTTTGCCACTCAGTAATACATTAATTCCCCAGAAGTCCAACCATGTGAGATGCTTTGTGGAGCCCTGAGGGAGCAAAAAAGAGAAATGGCATATCCTCCACTGCAGGCATACAGCATAGAATCATGGAATCACTTAGCTTGGAAAAGCCTTCTAAGCTGTCCTGGCTGTGTCACCTCCTAGTTGCCTGTGCCACTCAGCCTCCTCACTCAGGACCACCCAGGACACTTTTTTTTGAGCTGGTGGGCACTGACTAAAGCTGGAAGAGCAGAGTTCAACCATGCTGGAAGTCAGCCTAACACCAGGACTAAGATGCTACATGTGTGACTCAGCATTTGTGTGCTTTGGTGGCCTGGTAGTAGGACCTGCAGCATGCAGAAAGGGCCTGATTTTGAAAACAGCATCACAGAGAAGGCTGATGTGCTCCAAACAATTCAGCTCTGATTTAAGCAGGGGCCGTGTAACCTCAGCTTCTGCAAAAGTCTTTACAGAGGCATTTGGCGCTGCAGCAGCAGCTTTGGGAAGGTCTTCTGGCACATGAGAAAGCAAAAGAATTTGCCAGGAAAGCTAGGTTGAGGAGTAGCAAGGCTTGTTTATGGAGAGCTGCAAATGGGCTGTCTGTATTCACCATGATTGTATCAGAGCCACCAATGGACAAATGCCCTGCTTCTGATGTAAAAATAAGAGAGTGAGGATTAGTTTGAGAACTCTTTTATTTTGTTTCAGCCACATTTTGTTAGTATCAGATGCAGACAGGGATAGACTACCCTACCTCAGAGTGGCCAAAGATAACATGCAAAGCTTTGCTAGAAAGGATGACTGCGAAAGAAGAGTGAGCAATGAGGAGGATGCAGCATCCTGTATTTAACCAGCAGCAGACAGGAACAAAATCCCTGTCCCACCACCTGTCACCCACAGACTCTCCCCTTAAGCAGATGTATTTTTGCCACCATGTGATTCCTAAGTAAATCTCATGTTTAGATACCATTTGAATGCATGTAGCATTGTTTTAACAAACTTTGGGTAGAAGCCAATAGCATCTTTTACTTGTTTGCCATTTTTGATTTGTAATCAGGAAGGCAGAAGCTTCTCTGTTTGTTCACGTTAACATAACAGAGAAAAACTGGAAAGGAAAGCCTGACAGCTTTAGATGCATCACCCTTTCATTTATTACTGCAGATAAGGCACACTGTTGAGAGAAGTTTAAAGGCATGAAAGCCCCAGGATGTATAAAATAACATTGGCCATTTCAGTTATGTTTTACCCTGTTGCTTTTTCCTTAAAGGGAAAGAACAGAGAATAGTATCTTTTCACTGTGTCCTGTTCAGGCAGGATCTTAGTTCACCTTGTACAACTATGAAAAGCTGTTTGGTGAACAGAAAAAGAAATAGCAAAGGGGCTGGTTTCATAATTCTAATATTTCTTCAGCATTAGAGCATGATAAAGCAAATTTAAACTCCCCTGGTTTAATACTTAAGAGATAACAGTTATAAAGGCATTTAGAAATCAGGACACCTTCCTTCCCAGTATCCCATCATGGAATTTCAGTGTACACCGCTTGAGGCTGCCAAGTGTGCAAAAGGCATTTCTTGGAAGAGCTATATAGCTGGGTGCAGATGATGACTCCTCTTTAATACACCACATTTGAAGCTGAGGAAGGCTGAGCTGAAGCAACACTGACTCCATCCTAACCAGGGGCACCATGTTCCTCACAGCAGGAAAAATCAAGACAACATGTACGGTTTGTTTGGCTTGCATGGTGTTGCAATTTAACTGTCAACTATCCAGTCACTGTGAGTCACAGTAACGATTAAATAGGATTTATGTATTGTAATAATTTGCATATTAATAACATTGTGTTGGGAATAGATTTCTGTGCCACTATGGATATTACCTTGATGGTGCCCAAGGCAAGCCCAAGAGTCCAAAGCTGGACAGGGAGAACTGGATGAACCTTGATCAGCTCACATCAGTTCTGACAATTTTATGCCTCTATCACATGAGTAAAGAGCTTTAAGGAGGGACTTGTAAAGGGACAGCATGGGACTTGTGCACACTAAGTTCTTGGGGTGGGCAGCTGCCGAAAGCAGCTTGGCCAGCAACCTGGAGATCCACACCCTCACAGAGTAGAGTCTGCTCTTGGCTTCCCAGCATCACACCAGAGAAGACAACAAAGTGAAACTCGGCCTCTAAGAGCCTCACAAGTAAAAACAACTCTAAACTCTTTATTCCTCCAATAAATTTTTCCTTGTGGTGAGACTCACTGGAGAGTTTAGTTATTTTTTCCAATACACAAAATGCAACCATCCAGCCCAATGCCTGTGTAATATTTACAAGAATGAAACAAATGAAGGACAAAATTAAAGTCGAGCAGCCCCAGGAATAGGCTGCAGGAATCCTTGGGAACAACTCGCTGGTCCTCAGTGCATCACTGTGTGAGGCACCATTGCCCTCACATCCTCCCAGCATAGCCAAGGCCACCAGGCTGAGCATACTCATCCCAGGCCAGCTTATTGGCTCCCAGCAGCTTGCTGTGTTATTAAAATAACACCCTTTTGTCATCCAGGCCCTAAACACCTCTCTGGAGCACTTGCGAAAGCTTCTTCAAGGGAAGAAGAACTCACCCTTCTCACAGGAGCTGCGGCTGAGAAGGCTGATAATCATCTTGTGATCACAAATTACTTTTCATAAGGACCATTTATGAGGTAACAGTTGGCATGTGGAAAGCATTTCATTTCACCAGCAGCTTACTGAAAACGAAACATCGTGAACCCTAAAAAGAAACTGTGAATCAAAGGCTGCATTCTTCTCTCCCACAGTGACCCCTTTGTTTGGGTCTGCCCAAAAGTTTCATTACGAAAGTCTGATACAGGAGCCTTATTAAATTGTGATTAAATGACGTGTCCACGTAGAGGCCTGCTCGTTCTGCTGTTGATGTGGGCTGGATTTCTTAGACTTTTAAAACATACAGGCTTATGAAATAGTTGTAATATCTTTTCCCATGATTTCTAGGGAACGGAGGGTCTTTGCTCCTGCTCTAGTCATACCTGGCCTTGCTCCAGAGGATAACTTTTTCATTAAAAGTGCATTAGGTGCACAGTTCACCATGCAGCCATCCTGATGAAGCATTGACCTGGCTCAGAAGTCTTAATGGGCTTTGGTGAACTTTGCTGGCCTCTGTAAAAACAGAATCACCCATCACTGGATTGACTTTGAGCTGCTTTTACCATCATTTGATCCAGTTTGTTCCCACTGATTCCACCTAACTCTTTCTCTGCTTCAGGATTTTAAAAAAGCAGCACAAGCTGAATCTTGGCTCAGGCCACATAATTCCTTTACTGGATCAGCAGAGCTGACATTGTACAATTGGGACATCTTAGAGAGGGTTAAAGAGCAGAAAGTCGAACCCAATTACTCCCCACCTTTTCTGACCAAGTGTGAGCTCTGACCCTCCAGCAAGCTCACAGCAGTGATGCATCTTTCCCTTCAGATGACTCATTTTAAATAGTGCCTAGTGATTTATGCACAGAAAAATGCATTAATATGGAAATGCACAAATTTGTATGTTTTAAGGCCAGAGGAACCGTCCCAAATGTTCACTCTGACTCTCTGGAGACTGCAGCCTCACCCAGCAACTCCTGCCTGAAATGCATGGCTTCCGTTGGAGTGAAAACATCCAAGCATCACAGCGGAATGCTTAAAATACTTTCTCCAAATATTTGTCAGAAGGGATATTGTAAAAACTGAGTCATAGAATGGTTTGTGTTGGAAGGCACCTCAAAGATGATTCAGTTCCAACCCCCCTGCCATAGACAGAGACACCTTCCACTAGACCAGGCCGTTCAGAGCTCCACCCATCCTACCCTTGAATATCCAGGGATGGCATCCAGAGCTCCTCTGGGCAATCTGTGCCAGTGCTTCACTATCCTCACAGTAAAGAATTTTTTCCCAATATTTAACCTACTCTCTGTCAGTTTGACCCTTGTCCTGTCACTACCTGTCCTTGTAAGAGCAGCTCTGCACTGATTCAGTCAATAGCAGATCAAGCTACTCAGGAAGGTGGCAGAGGATGGCCAGGAGCTTTGATGGCAATATGGGTTATTTCTGGGAGATACTGGCAACCTTCTGGCTGAGTCAGCAAGAATTCTCTGTGGGACATGTATCACAGGCTGGCCGCCCCACAACCCTGGGAACAGAGGGTTGGATCACAGAGGCACAGTCTCATTTGTCCAGCAAAGGCGATTTAAATCGTGCTTTACAAAGTACAAACGTGTGTAAATATTTGTGTAAGATAAGATCGGTGAGTGGCCGAGCAATATTTCAAAGAGCTGAGCAAGGGCAAACAACAATTTATATGTACTGCTTCAGAAAAATAAAATTAGGAAATGCAGCAATGTGTTTATGTTAGGGTAACATATGCTCTGGAGTGGGTTTCTGTCAGTGGATGTCCCACACATGGAACAAGCAGTGGAAATACGAGGGCAGGGCATGAAAAGAGATTTATCTGAAGATCAGTCCTGAATCTCCTGAGGGACTCCTAATCAAGCCGTTCACCAGCCACAGGACAACAAAAGGCTTTTGGGAAAGAGTGGTGGATCTGTCAGATGACATACACAGGCACAGGCAGCTGTTTGCTAAGTTGTATTTTATTCAGAGCAAACTCACACTGAGCATGAGATAATGAGATAATCTGAGATAGTCAATCTTTATTCAGGAGACAAAGTGTGTTATCTAAGGTAGCTGCAATGTTCTCTGGCAAGGATACATTCCAGATTTTTTCCTTTTAAATTAATATTTTTAATTAATACTTGTAGCCCAGAGTCACAACACTGTGGACATCATCAAAAACCATCCTGAACTGGAGGTTCAGAGAGGTGCTGTACCATCCTGCCTCCCTTAGCAGGTGAATGCCATTAATGCTGACCTGCGAGGCTGTGACACAAAAGCAGAATCCACTCTCAGAAAAGACAGAAAAAAAGTCTGCATATTTTATAGGCAGGAAGCAGACAGGGCCAGTCTCTCAAATGGTTTAGTCCAGAGAAGGAATAGCAGCTCTCAGCTTTCCATAAATCCCCCCCACATTTCCCGGGGATGATCACACCGCAGTACCACGTGACTATAAAAAACACTACACCATTTTTATTGAGACTTTGTACACCTCAATTGCATTTTGCATCACAAATCAGATTCTCAGCATCTCTTAATCACTTTGTCTAAGACTTTTTAATTTACTGGAGTCAACAGAAACTCTTCTGCCACAGCCACCTACACCTTCACACCGGCAGCAAAACCACCTGACCCTTCCCATTATCTGGTGTTCAAATCATGCACAGACAGCACAAGGTTGTAGATAATCACAGTGCAATGCCTTGAGCTTTCTAATTGTAGCCATCAGACGTTAAAACTTAGGCTACATGACTTGGGGAAGCAATGGGAGAGTCAAGCAAGCCATCACACTCCAACCACCAAAAAACTACCTCCCTCTCTCCACAGCCCCACTTCTTTTTCCAGATGCTTTGCATTTCCCCCTTTCCTCTGCCAGGTGTTTTTAGCACATCAATGCTAAAAATTTGAGCATGTCCTAGGATCACAGCCTGCTTTTAACTAAACTACCACAGATCTGTCTCATGGAAGATATTTCGTGCCAGAAATATTATCTAATTTGTAAGCATTTTATGATTTTTTAAGAGTCATAAAATAAAGTATTAGGAAACAAATGGGCAACGGAAAAGATCTCTTCTGGTAGCCAAAGTGACCATATAATTGATTTTTATGAATAGCATCTGAAGAAATGAGTCACAACCCATATGGCTGTTTTGGAACCCAGATATACATCGTGTTTTAAGCCTCTCAGAAGATTTATCCAAGTTTTTCGCATATAATCAATGGTCATTAGACAAGGACATGAATCATTACAGTTCCTAAGGCTGAGCACATGTTTGAAGGGTGAAGGTTTCACACATTCTCTCTCTATAAATACCCATCCAAGGTTGTCCAGAGCATGAGCAACTCACATGGTAGAAAGTAAAAAGGTATCACAGAACAAACTGCAGACTCATTACAGAACCAAAGGCCTCCTCCCTCCAATGGTGTAAATGTTATTAGCTTAGGACACAGTTCAAACTCCAGTGTAAGTCAGATGGAAAAACTTCACCTCTAAGGCAGACTGTGTATCCTCTTTCTCCATGGCTTTAACCATTTTCTCATTGCTTGGCCCCAGCCGGTGATGAGGTTGGGTTACAAATTTGCTCACTCAACTGTGATGCTATACAAACAACACCCACACAGTTCACATGTGCACACTCTTCCCATGGACATCTGGGCTGTCCAGTGGTGCAGAATCATCCCTCCCACGGGCCCACATTTGCACAACCACACACACCTCACACATAACACACCAGACTCATTCCTGGATGCTTCATGCAGCTCCACCATTTCATCCCACACTACCTTTTCAAGCACCAGAAGATTCACATTCATTCAGTGTTGACACAGGACTGCATCCTGCATCTTCTGAAAGATGTTGAGAGCCCTGTTTGCAATGGCTTCAGACTTATGCTTTATAATTCATCCAACAGCAGAGTGAGAATTTTGTTTACTATGACAGTAGATGCAACGGGTACAGAACCCTGGGCAACTCAATCTCTGCAAACATTATTATTAAATTAAATTGCTTCACATTCCAGCCTCTGGTGCTGGTCCACAATACCCTTCCTCTGCTCATGGCATACAACACCGGAGCACCTACATATCACACATTGTGCCAGTTTTCAAGGACTCCCAGAGAGTGAAATGTCTCCCAGTACAAAAGAGCCTTCTTGTTCCCATGGAAATCTCAGCCGTATAAATATTTTGAAAGTCCACTTGCTGTGGAAGAAAAAAGTATAAGCCAGGATTTGTGCATGATCCTTCAGGTACGGAATCTCCAGTGCATTTCTTTTCATCCATCAGACTTCTATGAAGCCATGCTTTACACACACACACAATAGCTGCCCACAAACACCAGAGGTGTTTGGCCTAGATTGCATATTTAGATTTTTGATAGACTTTTAGAACCAGAAGGGACTGTTATCATAGTTCCATCCAGCTTCCTATGAAACACAAACCAAACAGTCTCAGCTGCTAATTTCAGTATCAAGCCCTGTGACTTCTACTTGAACCAGCACCAGACACATTTCCAACGTGCTACAGCTACTATATTATGTACCTTGCAGTTCCTGTATTCCTCCAGGTAAAGCAAAGGACAGAAGGCAGCTGCAGTCCCTCTTGTTGCCTTTTTGCCCTGATAAATGAGGAAACCAACTAAGCGCCAGCAGCATTTTTAAAAGCTGTCTGGTCTTGGAGGTAAGCAAAGCCTTCACATTCCTGGGAAACAGACAGTCGGGTGATAGAGAATAGACCAGGATCCATAATCTGTTGTACAGGTTTGAATCCACACCACCAGCACACGTTCAGGTCTGCTTTAAAGGGAAGCTGAAGGATTAACATCGGCTCCCAGACAAAGCCTGCTGTAACAAAACCCTTGCCTACAGTTTGACAGAGGCACTAACAGGGTCTTTCAAGATGACTGCCAAGAGAAGGCTCCAAGGCAGACGAAAACTTTGAGGTTAAAATTTGAAAGGCAGACAAACTTATCCTCATATTCATGTTACAGCACATGATAAACTACTCCAGAGGGAATTCTTACCAGGATGCTAGAAGAAATTTTATGAAGAACTAGAGCCATTTATCTAAAATGAGGATGAAAGAGTAACATATTACCTAGGAGGAAACAAAGAAAGGTAATATTTTGCTCTCAATTTTATTATGTTTCTAAGGCAATTCAGTCAGATAAAATTTGGAAAGACATTGGAAGATGAAAAGGCCTGTACAAAAACAGATCCTGAGGATCACAATTTCAGGAAATATTATGCAGTTGTAGCAAAAGTAGAAGTTTTCCTATTTAAATTATTTGATATTATTATGAAAGATACCAAGATTAGCATTCTTCCACCAGGAGATTTCCCAGATTTCCCACCCACATAGAGTCTAAAAATCTTTATTATAAGGAGCCATTCCCTACTTCACAGATCAAAGCAACCATCCCCATGCTGGCAGCTCAGCTAGAAATAGGGCTGACATACAGTTTAGCATCTTTAGTCTTGGCTTTAGTAGACATATGAGTCTTTCTGAGCACAAGGATTTTATTCCTTGAATATCAGGGGCATCTGTCTGGTTGGTTCCCTAGTTCTCACAGGTGGTTAAATCACCTCTCCAACATGAATTGATGTCCTCTGCTGATGTGGGGCTGGGGGCTTCTGTCCCCTCCAGCATAGCAGGAGTCTCCATGGTGCTGAGGAGCCACGTGAATGCAGCCAAACCCAGCCTTACGGCCTTGGAACTGCTCCTGTGCCAAGAACAACACTAAATAACCTGCTCTCAACCAAGAAGCATGAGCATTTCCAAGCTCAGCTGGGGCCTCTTCCTTTTTTTTTAGCCTGAGAAAAGTCAAAATGCTCCGAGATACTTTGGAAATAGAGTACAGCAAGTGCTGCTGAAGGGGATATTTGCAAGGAGCCCTGCCATGACCTCAGCTTTTAAATCACTTCAGTCAGAACGGCTCAGAAGTCATGCCAATGCCAAATTATCCCCATGCAATACAAGAAAGGAAGCTAATCCCTGCTCCTTGATGATAATTAGCACAATGAGAAACACCTTTCTGACATTATTTAGCTCAGAGCCAAAGCCCAAGCTGTCTCAGAAGAAAACTTCTTCGAAGGAGCAGATGATGACAAAGTCTTGAGTGGTGCATTGCACCACACCAGTAGTGTTCAAAGAAACAAAGCACCTGGCCTTCCTGGCTCATCACTGCATCTGGCCACCAGCCATGGCTCACCTCCCCATGGTTTGGATACAGGCAGGAATTCCTTCTCCTTTCCAGTGGCCAGACACACTTGATTTTCTAGCTATTCCATTGAGGAAATAACCCCCAGGTGATTATGTGCTACAAGGCTCTGAGCAGTGACTCAGCCCTTGTGGCTTTTAGTGGAACCGACTTCACAAGAAGATTTTGAGGAGGGGGGAAATTCTTAATGAATGTGACAGTGAATAAACATGGTAGTAAAACTCCAGGCAGATGCAGGTTTAACTCCCAGGTGACTTTCCATGCCCCTACCCTCATGCCTGGGCTGAATTGGCTCATTTTAAGGGAAAAGGAATAACATTTTCCATGTGGATAATTCAGAGAGATTGACTGGAGTTTTGTCACTGGCACCCACAAAATGACAGGTGAGGGTTTCAGCCACAGTGCTGCCGGGCAATACTGGGGAGAGGATTACACCAAAACAGAACCACCTCAGACTCAAAACCTCACTGTTGCTGTCTCTTAAAGGGTTTGAGGCTGGAAATCCAGAGATCCTTCAGCACCAATCCTTTCCAGCCATGCCCCAAAAATATGGGGCAGGGGAATGAATAATTTCCCACTTAATGGCTTGATCACCTCTGACCCGTTAAACTGGTAAAGAACAGCAGGGCCAGAAGATTTAAAAGGTCCTTGAAAGATCTGGGAATATTTTTTGATGTGCAAAAAGCCCCAGGTGTTGATGCCACACACCACAGATGCCACCTGCCCCCATAAGCAAAGCAAGGGATGCACCCTTAGCCCCACTTTCCCAGAACAAGCAGTGAGCAAGGTGTACTTGCAAGGAAATTTAGAAAACAGAAAACCTACCAAAAAACACACCCTCCCAGAAAAAGACCAAAACCCCAAACAGAACTGAATTCTGTTCAGAATTATTTCTCCTCTGGGAGAGATAAGATGTGAAAGAGCAAATCACTTGTGACAGATGGCAAGGGTGGTGGGGAATGCACTAATGGGAAGCACACACATCCCAGGAGGATGAAAGCAGTATAAAACCTTTTAAAAAACTGATTGCATGTCTCTCTGGGCTGCTTCACTTTGGTTCTTTTTATAAAAGATATATTCATTTAAAGTTAAATCTTGAAATCTGTCATGAGCCCATTATTATACCGGTGCCTTGAATTGGTTTAAAGATATACCAAGTCTACATATACCCACATGTATTTTGGACCCAGATTTATACAGAAAACTAGGCACTCTTTATATTTATGAAATATTGAATTCAGCGCATCAGCAGCATGAACTGCAGGGAGCTGAAAAGCAAGGTGCTGGCTGCATGCAGCATCACACTGCAGCTACATACAGTATTTATGTTCAGAGCCACTGCAGCTGGGGTTAAAGGCAGGATTTTCCTTCTTTCTTCCCCTTTCCCAGTGGTGCCTAAAACTGAGGTTATTACAGGAGTGCTGCCTTTCAGCAGTGTTGGGTTACAACTCAGATTTCACCTTCAGATCCAAAGTTAATGATTTGTCATTGTGGAGATGCAGAATTTTGAGGGAAACTCCTTTCCAAGCCCTCATACCAGCTGCTCCACCTGCAGCGTGGTGACTCCCAATGCTCTACCAGGTAGAGCTCATTTTGGCTTCCTTCATTTTGCATTCTCCAGTTACACATTCTGTTCAAATTAGCATTTCTACAAATCCTGCACAGCCCCACAGCACACTGCACAGGTCCTCCAGCTTGCTCCAAGAGGATTAACAGGACAACAAAGTCACAACAGCCTTGTATTTCAGTTAAAGACAGATACTTCTCTCACATCTCAAATTATCTAGTGCACACTCCCACCCCAGAATGACATATCACTGCTGGTACAAGCAGGATGGCAGAGGAACTCTGCATCCTTTCAGGCACTACCCACCTCCTTAGCACAGGGAATCCTGGAATGCACTTTCACATTTCATAAGAGCACATGTAGTGTAATATGAATTTAAGATGCTCAGAGGGCTGGAGCACCCCTGTTATGTAGACAGGCTGAGAGAGCTGGGGCTGTTCAGCCTGGAGAAAAGAAGGCTCCAGGGAGCCTTAGAGTCCCTTCCAGTGCCTAAAGAGGCTCCAGGAGAGCTGGAGAGGGACTTTGGACAAGGGTCACTTTGGAGTAATAAGACAAGGTGAATGTCTTCAAACTGACCGAGTTCAGGGTTAGATGAGATAATAGGAAGTAATTGTCCCCTGTGAGGGTGATGAGGCCCTGGCACAGGTTGCCCAGAGAAGCTGTGGCTGTCCCATCCCTGGAAGTGTTCAAGGCCAGTTTGGATGAGGCTTTGAGCAACATGATGTGGTGGAAGGTATCCCTGCCTATGGTAGGGAGTTGAAACAAAATGGTTTTTAAGGACCCTTCCAACCCAAACCATTCTGTGATGGTATGATTTATTGCTTGTACCTTTTGACACAAATACCCCTTGCACCTGTTTCTTGCATGTGCAGGCATCCCAGCAGGCTATGAGATACAAAAATCTATCAACACTGCATGGAGAAAATTGCATTCCAGTCCTTAGTGGTTTAAAGGACTGATTTAATTTCTGAGATGCAGCCCACTGCTTTCTTAACAGCACATGCTGGTTTTACGAGACGGTCCAGAGGAAAACATCCAGAACACTTATCAGCTGAAACCACAGGTAGCACATAGGGAAGCAGATTAAGGGAATAACATGTTTTGCACTGGCAGCCATCCCCCATGCACACATGAAAAGCCCAGGGGACAGTTAACCTTGAGTGTAGCTGCTCGGGTTTAGTACTACAGATCCACAGAAAGATTTATCTCTAATTCTCAAACAGGCAGGAGTTTGGTAGTGATTCAAGGAAAACAGTAGTGGGTCCCCTTTCATTCAGCATTCTGAACAAGTGTGGGCAAAGAGGAAATTTCAGCATAAAACAGACACAGGTAGGAGCTGCTAATTTTGTGAATGAAGCTCAGACCATGGGAGGTCCATAGTTAATCATGTGTGTCACCCCCTGCATGACATGTTCAAACCAGTTCAGGAACCCTCAGACATCAGAACCAAAAAGATTTTACATCAATAGAGTCAGGAGGTGATGGAACCACCTTCCACTCTGGGAATTGGAGCTAAGAGAACATAAACAGTTTTTAAGATGGGTCTTGACCATTTTATGAAAAAATATCCAAGATGTGGACTTCTGCAGCAGCAGAGGACGCTGACCCAGGACTTCTCTCAATCCAAACATCCAAACATTTGTGCTACTCACAGCAAAACATTTTGATGTTAGATATTTGCTGGACCAGCTCCAAACTGTCATCCTAAACAATTTTCTGTGATCCCCACTGTAATATGTTGCTCTTTTTCATTACTTCCTGGTTTTCCATCTCTGGGTGTGCCTTACCATCGTGAAATCTGACTCTGCCACTTAATTAATACCATAACTGCACACTGTAACCGCTTGCCCTGTGCCGAGCACCATCCCCACACTCTGAGGTATTTGTTGCTGCGACAAGGGAATACAAAGCTTTACATGCAGGAGATGGAAAAAGTTAAAGTCAATATTTTGGCTGGTGGAAATATTTATGGAAAGAACCCGTGAATTAGTGAGCTGTATTCATTCCACTGACATTTCCTAACTGCGTTAACCTTTTGTATTTCTTGTGGTTGGCTCCTGTTTAATATGTTCTAATTATATGAGAACCAGGAAGCAAATGAATGGCTGAGATTAAAGTTAAACAACAGCCATAAATACTGCAGGACAGATTCTCAGCACTGAGCCTGTAGATGTACGCCTCTGAGTTCAATGCTGTGCAGATGAGACACATAAGGCTATCAGACACATGTGCAGAGCTCATTGTTTCTAGCCCACTCACTCATTTGAGGGCAGAAGTTGTCCCTTTGATGGCACTGTGTTGATGTTTCATTGTGCATGTAATAAAACACACAATTTCATTCGAAGAGGGTTCACAAAGGACAAATGACTTCTGCAAAAATCAACATTTCCTCCAGCCTTCCTACAACGAGAAAGGCAGGAAAGGAAAAAGGGATTCAAAATGATGATTCAGTAATGATGGGTAGATGATTTTAGAGGCTTTGGCCAACCTTCAGCATGGCTCAGGTACTCCTGCATGCACTGTGAGCAGTAGCAGCAATTCCATACAACGTGAGCAGCCAGTCACTCAGCAGTGATCTACAAGCACAGCAATATCTGTTACAAAACACACAAGATTGGAATAACTTTCTCCCAGCAAAACCTTACATCATAGGCGAACATAGACAGTTGCAAAACTTGGATCCACGAGCGGAAGATGTTTGCAATCTGTTCTAGTTCCGCTTGGTGCACGGAAGTGCCAGATGGCCACTCTGCTGTTCACCACCTCAGAAGTGGTCGGAGGAAATACATGTATGCAGGTTGTCCCTTTTAACCAAATACACTCAAAGCTGCTGAACAAGGGAGTAGCAGCAATCTGCTGTCACTGTTACAAACTCAAGCTGGCTGGAGATGCTGACCTCTGGAGCAATTGCACCTCTGCTGGAGAATTAGATGCCACACTCAACCATCACCTTCATTTTGGAGGTTAAGAATGACAACACCAGCCACACCAATACTTGCACATGGCCAAGGTGCTGTCAGTCTGCAGCCCTGATCACATAACCATCCACACCTGTATGTCAGCTTCCTTTGTCCACCATAGGATAGTATTTAAGATACTTACAAGTGGAGCAAGAGATCTAATGGGATTATGTGCTCTATTTCTAATCTAGCGACCTCCTACCTCCTCGCAGACAAAACAGAGATCTGTGTATAGCAACAAGGAAAAAGGGCATCATCTTTTATCTATTTGGCCTGTGTAATAAGTGTCCTCTCAGCTCCTTGCTCCCCTTGCTTCCGATATGATGCAGCATCAAAGGGATTCACGCATGTGGTTGCAATTAAATCCATGCTTAAACACTTTGCTGAACCCAAGCATTCATTGAACTACAATTTTTTCTAAGGCAGGGACCATCTTTTCCTATAAGATGCCTCACACAGAGAGTTTGACCCCAGTTGGCCTTCTCTATCCCACTAAAATAAAAATAAATAACTAGGAGTAATAATAATAAACGGTGTCACCCTGGTAAAAGTTTATTTCCTTTGTGTTTCCAGGAACAGTACACAATCTTCAAGGGGGGATGTTGTCTCCTACCATCAACAATGCCAAAAATAAACAAAAATTAAGTTTAAGAGTCACGTTTCAAATTTGATCGCAGAAAATATTTTGTGTGGATGCGGTATAGTTTAGACTCCGATGTGTTTCTTTATGGTCTATCTACTTCCTCAAAAAATATCACCCATAATCACTACACAACAGCCAAGCCTAACACAGCATAGCACTTCAATAAACATCTCTATTCCGCTATTGCCTAAGGGGCAAAAGGAATCCTAGTAGGTCTGTAAAGGATTTTTTGAGAGCAAATCTCTTGGCTGATCTGTTAAAAATCCCAGTGTTTGTGTTGCACAGCATTAGCAGAATCTGTTCATAGCCCAGACAGTCTCTGCTTTATTTTCAATAACTCTGATTCCCACCCCATGCAGGTTTTTATTTTAGAAACAGTTATTTAACACAGTGATCTTGAGTATTTTTTATGCATCTGGGAAAGTCTCTGCCTTTTACCACAGTTTCCCCTTTTGTAAAGCAAGTGTCATTAGAGACTTGAAACGCTTAATGCTTTAACACTTCGGAATAAACAGTGTTACATTAGCACAGGTGCAAATAGCTTTCTAATTATTATTAATTTAATAATACCGTGCTGCTGGCACATGCTAATTAGATTCATGTTGTTCTCTACGAGGGGAACAACATTAGAAATTTCCACAGCTGTCAGCTGCCGTCTTCTCACAATTGCTATGGAAAGCAAACAAACCATGAAGGCAACTCATAATTATTACAAACACTCCCTAACCTAAACCACGTTGTCATTTCTAAATCAGAGCTGCATGCTTGCTCTTGTCTGTGGTGTCAGAAAGGGATCAGAGCCAGCTGAAGGACAAGCAGCTATCAGATAATTTGATGACCAAGCAATTAGTTTGGTTTTAACAAGCTGCTTTAACACACATAAAGTGGTTCTCCGACCCATCCTACCTCTCACTATATCATACTGATCTTAGCATGAGACAACATTTGGCTTTCCAGTATTTTCTGGAGTTTTCCTGCAAGGTAAGTGCTATCCTGTTTGGAAAAGGCTTTGCCATTGATATCCATGGGGATTCCTTCCCCCCAGCTAGAAGAAAGGAAGGAGAGCTGCAGTTCCCCCTGCCTGTTGCTGAGTCCCTCTGGGTTTTTTTCATAAACTCATTCCAAGAACATGGCTTAAGCTCTTAAGTGATATTCAAAGCCCTCTGCATGAGGTTTATGGCTTTCAATGTCTGCTGAGAATATAGTTATAACTGGCAAGTTCAGAGGCAGGTATTTGGATGCTCTTCCACAAATACATCCCTATAAAACAGATCTCAACTCTGACATTGACCAAGACTTAATTTAAAGTGGTTTAGTAGAAGCAGCTGACAGATTAAAAAAGAAAAAAAGGTCTACATGCAGAGAAAAGCCTACAGGGCTGAATTTGCAGCTGAATGTCTCTCTGGCAGAACTAGAACACTCTGACTCTCCTTTGAACTGTGTATCACTCACTGATTTTGACTTCTTAAATCTAAACTGCCTGTTTTACCATAGAAGAGAGGAAGTCCTTGTTTGCTATTTCTTTTATATTACAGTTTAATTTAGATTTCATTACAATAATTAGGGTTTTGATTTGCAGTATTTCCTGAATGAATTCTTTGTCTTCTGTGAAAACTCTCAAAGGAGAATCAGGGCTGACAGTGTGGGGATCAGGAGGCTCTCCTACAGGACCCACATGCCCATGCATGTTGCATCCCTGATGGATAGAAATTACTTGTGCAGGGGGATGCACAGAGAGGAGGCTACCAGGGTCAGCCCATGCCAGCCTCAAAACTGGGGTGACACCATTTGTCATCCCCATCAAAGGCCACTCCAGAGGACTCCCCAAATTCAGCAGCATTAGTAGCAGGAATGGACCCAGAGCAACGTGTCTCAAGAGAAATCCAGTCCAGTAATGAGCAAATCCCCAGCCTTGCAGCACAGGAGCATCCAAGTAAGGAATAACACTCATTCACACATTCCCAACCCTCCTGCAGACAGAAAAACCAACATGTAAAAGAAACCCAAGCTCAGTTGGAACCTTTTTGGTTAAAGTGTAGTTATGAACCCCAGTAAGTTCACTCTGACATACAATAAGATACTCATAATCTTCAAACCATTACTGAATTTGGATGACAGCAAGGGCTTTGCAAGAGTCATAAAATCACAGAATGGTTTGGGTTGAAAGCAGTATTAAAGACCATCTCCTTCCAACCCCAATGCCATGGGTAGGAATACCAGCCACTGGAGCAGGTTGCTCAAAACCCCATCCAACACGGCTTTTTAGATGCAGTGAATTCAGACACTTATTTTACACTTATTTTAGTGTGGCACCCAGAGGCTCAGTCACATCAAGGGCCTGCACTGGAGAGCATAACAAGAGATACCAGTTTCCAAACCTGCAAACTGCTCAGTGCTTGAGCAGGACAGGGAGGATATCCACATTGTGCAGTACAAACACACCTGGATCAGCATCAGACAAACAGGGGACACGTCTCCATAGACAATGTTCTGTGAGAAACTTATCTGGGCCTTTTCAAAGCTCCCTCCTTTCGCTGAGACAACACTTCCACTGTGAGCCCAGAGGACTGATAGGAAACCAGGCCAAAGAACTTGAGCTAATCTGAAGGATTATATTTTGCCATTGTAAAACACTTGGAAAAAAGGCTGTCCTCAACCCCCAGCTCCTCCAAACCCCACGATGTTGAGCAGCTTGGTCATGGACACCACCTTCCTGCATTCGTGTTCAGGCTGGGCTCAGACAAACCAGCAGGTGTGGGACATGCTGGAAAGCTCTCTTGCTCTGTGTAGCCAACCAAGAAATGACTACCTAACTGGCCTCTTCCAGTCACCACATAACCTTTACAAGTCCTGCACACCACTGAGCGTGCACGCTGGAAAGCAAAATAAACTGCCTCATTCAGAAACTTTCCTTTCTTTTATATTGCACTGTGAAGTTTGAAACATCACGTGCAAGACCTCCCATGAGTGTGAAGTATGCTGAAAAAGACCATTTCTTCCCCACAGACTGATTCCCACTTTGAACCAAAAAGCTCTGTAACACACTTTACCTAGGAAATCGGATACAGACACTCTTCTCACACTTTTACTAAGTCTTCACATACAAGTTTAACTTTCTAGCCAAGGCCAGGTGGGAAAGTCCTACTATTAAAACACTGACAGGAAGCTGTGGGGTCATTTAACATCCCTACCCTCAAATAAAAGCTCCTCTTCCACTGACATGTAGTTGAGGGCTCTTGCTTGTCTTTCCCAACCACAAAACTGGCTTGGATGTTAATTTGAAATGGAAAATGTACCCAAATGTGACGACAGTCTATTAAAAAATATAATAACCTTAATGTAGTAAACGCTTTCTGAGCACAAGAACCACATGGTATAAACACTGTGGGCACTCATAAACCTTCAGTTGGTTTTAGCAGCTTTTCTTTCAGCCTACTATACCCTCAGCAAAGGACTCTTTTTTTTTTAGTTCATTGTGATCACAGTGAAACATTTTTCTTTAACAGTTACAAAAAATAAAAATAAAAAAAATTAAAAGCATACCTTGATGTATATCTTAAAACATTCCACCAAAAGTTCTCCTTACCCAAGCTGACATGATGCTTTAGGAACCTAAAATCTTCCCCTCCAGCCTTTGTAGGAGCCAGGGCTCATCTTCAATTACGTGCCAGGTGCTGTTCAGCATCCTAGGAAACATGGTGTGGGAAACAGCTGAAGCCATCACCACTGTAGTTCCCACAAGCCTGGCAGGCAGCAGGCAGTGTGGGCCTAGGGAAAAGAAGGTCTTTTGTCTGCACATTAGCTTTTTCTGAACCTTATGACCAGTGTAAGATGTCTCAAGGCTGACTTTACCTTCCAAAGGGTGGTGTCAAATATTTGCATCACCCAGAAACGTTGCTGAGGTTTTTAAACCTGGTCCTGGTTTAAAAATTAGGATGAAACAGGTAGAGTTCAGCTGCTGTTTATTGCACTGGAGAATTCAGGTCTTTTGTTTTATCTGGGGATATCTCTAACATAACTTAGAACATAAGTCCCTTAATTTCAATGTTTCACATCACCTGTTCTTGCTGGGCCAAACAATGCTTCTTAAAACAAACCAGAAATATGGAAGGAGTAAAATGGAGAGAAATGATTCTCAGCAACATTCTCCTGACAGGGATGGATCATTTTAGCGTAGGATAATTAATCGGCCACAGTCTAAACAGCTTCTGTCTTAAAGGACTTCCTTCTCCTCCAAATGTATTCTCAGTGGGTCAGAAATGCCAGTGCAGTATTATCATTCTGTCTTTGCATTTGAAATACTAGCTACCATGTTGGTGAAATAGACCTTTATTGAACTTCAAAGGGCCATAATTATATATCCTTTCCTTCAGCTTTGATATTTTAATATTCAGCTGGTGAAATTATTATCTATTCTAGCCACAAAGCATTTATTTATTTTGCTTGCTTTATCTCTGTTATTTCTGTGGTGGTAAGAGGCTGAGGAAGAAGCCCCCCTGCTTATTGGCAGCAGCAGAAAGTGGGAATTGAATGTACCAGGACTTTTATCTCCAGTAGCTGAAGAACGAAGTGTTTGAACTCCTCCTCAAACCCTAACGGGACTCAGAAATTTCTCCCTGCAGCCAGTTCCTCTCATTTATGCTTTTCAAGAGCCAGCCAAATTTCTTTATATAGGTTTCCCTGTGCCATAAGGGAGCACAGGAGTCAAGAAGACACAGTTCAGCATTAATGATGGCATGAATTTTTCATCTGAAAAGGGTACTCTGTTTTCGGAAGCTGCAAAAAGAAATTGTTGCTTGTGTTTGCTCAGCTCCAGGCTCACCAAGGTGGATGAACGAGCAACAGGGGTAGAAATATTTTATGTATACATCCAGCCCAAACATAAATACACACAGGTAGAATACAGCTCCCTTGCTGGCTGACAAAACAAGGTGGTGTTTCATGGGTCTACATCCCTCACGAGAGAGCCCCTGTGAACATTTTGTGTCCTCTTCCAGAGTGTTCCATCAACAGGAGTAAGCTGCAAAATTCAGAGCAAAACCTGGATTTTCCAAGCTCAACTCATAGATCTGGCCCTAACCTTCAACAAAACTAATGAAAAGTGCATTTACATCACCAAGAGATTTCAAAATAGAGTAAACCCCCCAACATTTTCAGAGTATCTCTGCATCTCATTGAACCAGAGCTGTAGTGAGGAAGTGCTGGAAATCACACCGGAATGATGTTATCGAGACATTACAAAGCAATTTCTATACCAAATCCCCTCAGATGCACCTGGGTCTCTCTCCTGGTGAAAAAGGATGATGGTTGATCCTGTGCAGGCATTTCTCAAGAGTCCTCACAAGGCTTCTCTCTCTCCATTGGGTCATTTCCAACCAATCTTGAAATCAAACCTGGGTTAGATGAGCCCAATATCAGCATATGGCTTTCATCAGGTGATTTCCATGCTGTTGAGGAACGTGATTGAATTGCACTTCACAGCATCCCCTGATGGGCTTCATCAGCCTTTGCTCTGCCTTGCTGAGCTGGAAACTGAGGAAAAGGGTCAAAGCGTCAATGTCACCTTTCCAAATTTGCAATGAGAAACAGCAGAAGTGGTAGAATTACCACTGAGAGCTCTGAGCTCCTTGTCTCACGCTTCCTGGGACAGGCTTCCCAAAATACAGCTCCTTTCAGAAAGTATTTCCCTACAACAGAGACAGAAATAGCTAGCCAGTTGGAATCAGACATGAGGGTCAAAATGCTCTATAAAATTGCAATTCTTCCCTTAAAAAAAATCAAAAATTAAATGATGGATGCTAACGATTGGCTTTCCCATCATTAAATCTGAAGAAGCTTCTGCTGCAACATATGGGGTGGCTGTCCAGGCCAGAAACCCATCTCATTCAGCCCTGGGAATCCAACCCAGTGACATGGGGGAGGTATTAGAAGATGGAAGACTTCTAGAGATGCATGTTTCCCACACGTGGTCTCGCACTGGCTCTGCATGTGGCTGGGTTTGTCACCTCTGAATACCTCCTGTGGCCATTCAAACCTTTGTCAGGGCTTGTCAGGAAATGCTTGTAATCATGGACATGTTCCCTTCCTACAGAGCTGTGCTGTTCTGTCCACACAGGGAACTTCCAGAAACAAAGGCAAAGAGCCAGAAGCTGCTCCCTGAGCAGCAAAGAGGGCTTGTGGTGCACATCCCAGTGACTGGAGTCACCCAAGCCCCAACTATTTCTGCACTGTGTTATGTGAGCCCCAAACCACAGCCTCACTCCTTCAAACACTCCAGAGTGTCTCACTTTCCATTTACCATCATTTACCATCATTTTCCAGCAATGAAGCTCTTGGTGAGCATATTCCTGGTCAGCTGCAGGAGCCTGCTGTCTCTTTCCAGGATTAAGTTGTTTATCTTCTTACATGGGCCTTCAGGAAAGCTATGATCCTGTTTATGTCACAGTGTTGCCGTTTTCCAGAAACATTAATGCCTGAAAAAAATAGTGGAGCACCATCTGGAAGAATGGGGACATTTGCTGAAGCAGAGAGGTGACCAAGAGCCAAAGGCCCATTCTGTTGAGCAATGGCTTGGCTTGGTTCTCCAGCTCACAGTCAACTGAGGGATGCTCAGCACAGGAAAGACACAACAGCCTCCTAAAACCAAATCAGGCAGTTATGTACTTAACAGGAATTTGGGAAGGAGGAGCATGGGGAACATCATAGGGCACATTCTTTTTGCAAATGAAAGAACTTGGTCTTTAGCAGTACCACAAAATCTTGGGAGTTTATTTGCAAATTTTCATACAAAAATGACTTTGTATTCGGAAATGTTAACGTCTGACTTTCAGCCCCTGAAAAGATGCAAAGGAAATGGAAATCCAAACAAGTAGCATATACCATGCCCTCGGCTCCACCAACAAAAATATTTGGCTTCCACTTGCAGTTATCCCAATCATAAAGAAGATAGGGTTGCAGGAATGTAAGTCAAAGTGAATGTTAAATTTACATTAGACATTTGTTAATTAGCCAGCAAATGAATCACCCCCATGGGCTGGCATGGTCCACACAATTTAAACCAAACACTGTTGTGTCAAGTTTAACTGTTGCCTTGGAACTGACTAAGCAGAAACATTCCAAAATGGAATTATTAATAAGAATTTCTTGTATTATTAAAAACATCAAGATTAAAATACCACAGTGGACATTTACAGGCAGGGAAGTAGGAGGGAGACTCAGTAGGTGTTTATTAAATCCATTTCCACATCCAGCCTCAGTGTGCTCTCCATTCCCCTGCAAGCAAAAGCCCTCTTTTATCTGGAATCTACCCCTGTGGGTACCTCTTCAATTATTACACCCTGGTCAGTATGATTTGTTGGCTTAATCAATATTCAGGTTAAACACTAATTTCTTTTAGCAAGAAGGAACTCTGTCACACTTCTTGACGTGTTGTGCAAATGCATTAAGGGACCAAAATATTTTCCTGGGATGTTAAAGGAACATTCCTGAGACTGTGCCTCAGTGGGTAGCTTAGAGCTGGAAGGGTGGTAGCGTGCACAAATCTTGGCTACTGCGTCTTCCTCTTCCTCCTGAAGTTGCTGACACCTTAGAAATAGCTTTGGGAGGACTAAGGAATCACTGTGGCCTCTTTTCCTGATCCCACATGGCTTTTCCACTGGGTTTTCTCCCCACTGAACAGCCAAACCACCCAAACAAAGCTACCAGGGTTCTGGCTTTACTATTGACACAGGGACCCTGGTAAACTTTCTTGTACACCAACATCTGAGACTCAAGTGCCCCAAGACCTTCAGAAAAGGATATAATTTTTTTTTCACTTCCTTTGAGCCTAGGCCAAAAGCCAAAGTCATAAATGGAAACAGTTATTCTGGGCTCAATATCACCTTTTGTGCAATGACAAAAATAATGTGTTGTTGAACTGTTTGGCATGACTGCCCGAGCATATGACAAGAGGCTAATTACTTTTGAAGCCAAATCCACTTGAGAAAACAAGAATTCAACTTACAGGAACTCATATTTTGCCAGTTTTGCTGCTCCAAATGCATATTTTCTTCTGGTTTTCCTCTGTCTCGTGACATCCTTTCCTTCTTTTTTTAAATTCTAATGCACAGTTTGCTGCTGAACTTGCAGGCAATCTCTACTGTCCCCCTCTCAGTCTCGCTCACCCCATGTGATAACCAAACCCGTCCTGCAGAGCTGAACTCTTTTTCCACCATCACACAAAACATTTAATCACTCAACACATTTGTTTGCAGCTGTCTTTCATCACCAACCCCTCACTCTGCTGGCTCCTCAGAGCAGAGGGAAAATTTAGTTTTCCACTAATGAAGGTATAAAGCAGGTAATTTTTTTGTCCTTTGGTCCCCAGAAAATTTTGCTTTATTTTACTGGGAAAACAAAAAATTTAGTGAAATGCTTGGGCTGCTATTTTGGTCATAAGGTGGGTAAACAAATGCAGCTCTTCAGGGAAGAAGTAGATTTCAGATTTTTAAGCAAGTTTAGCAAAATCAAATAGTTTCTTCATAACACAAGTTGGTCATTCCTATAGATGTGTAGTTCTTCAGGGTAGGTACAGCTACTGATTTATTATGAATTATTATATGGATTCTTCTGCTGCTCCTCTCAAACCATTCCCTTGTTTGCTTATTCATATAAATGCTAAAGAAAAAAACCCACAACAACATCAACAACAAAACAGACCCAAACAAAATCCCAAGAAATGAACAGCCAACTAAACGTGACTCAGAGGTTTGCAAAAAGATTTGCTTTAAGTGATGTTCCCAAGTCTGAGACTGCAAACACAGTGTGGGGTTTTCTGCTCTGTGAAATTTGCTTTGCACCTGATATTTGGGAGGCATTTTCCCTTTTTCTCCCTCACTGTTTAGCTCTTGCTTCTAATGTCAAACACAGGCAGTAGCTTTGAAGCTTTTCCAAATGAAAACGCCAGAAGAGTCCTGGTTTTCCAGACAGGCTGCCAACTGCAGCAATCATTAATTTTACATGCTAATTTTAAAGTTGATTGTTTTTGTGTCTTCGCCTTCAAAGGCAGCCCTAATGAAAAACCTAAAATATACTTAAAAAGCTAGAAAATAATTTTGTTAAAATGTCTTTTCTTGCAAAAAGTGCTATTATTTTTATTTTAAGGAACACAAGTTTCCATCCTATAGCTTGCATAAATGTTGCTGAAGATTTCCATACCAAATATTTGGTTTATTCCAGAGAAGTCTTTAAAAAAATAATAAAAAAAATCAGATTAAAAGCGTTTTCATTCATTCCACTGTTGGCACTATGGATGTTATTAGTGAAGTGTGCATGTAACATATGTGCAGAGCAATTATGTTTTTCAGTTACAAAACACTATTCATTAGATTAAATAAAATGACAGAGATTTTGGTCTGGTTCTGCCCTCAGATATTACACAGTCACTTGACTGGAGTACAATTTTGACTGTTTTCCCAGCTCATCAGCACATTAAAACCAGCTGTGGGTCTTGATAAATTGTTTCAGCAGAACCCACTGAAAATATCTGTATTTTCCTTCCTCCCAGCCCAACAAATGAAACTTTGAGGTCATTATAGTAGTTTTAATTACAATTTGGTAGGGATGTCCTTCACAGAAAATGGTAGTTCCATAAACAATATGTTTCTTCTGTCATATTAGATTTCTTTATTTCAATTGTAAATTCACAAAACCATGTGCTTCCTATTTTAGCTCCTGGACCCCCTGCTAAATTTATACACATGAAGGAGTGGTAGCACAGGGAGAGCAGCAGCCAGGAGTGTCCAGAGCCTTATTTCTGCTTGTGAAAACATGTTTATTCATTCTGCAAACGAAAAGAGGAAAGAAAAAAAATTGGGGCGGGGGGAAGGGGGAGAAGGGGAGGGGTGGAGAGGAAAACAAAAGAAAACCAAAGCAGAACTCAGCAAACTGGGAGCAAAATTAGGCGGGTGTCAAGACAGAGCCCCAAAGTGATAGAGGTTTGTAAATGTATAACAACTGCATTAGCAGCGAGCCTCATACATGGCTCTAAAGTGAAACCAGCTGCCAGCGCCTGGCTCCCACCGCCTCGCAGCAGAGGCTCTGGGACACGTCACACAAAAGTTCCCCAGAGCTGCAAACAATTACCCTGGTTTCTTATTTGTTCCATTTTATCAAAGCCTCCAGGCTGGAGGAGAGAAAAGAGAGGAAAAGAGAAATTTGAAGGGAAAAAGGATTACAATAGTTAAAAAGGGCTTCAGTTTGGTTTAGTTTAGTCTCACTGAGTTAAATCCAAGAAGGGGTTTCCATATCCCACTCTCACATCTCTCTACTAGGGAAAATTTAAGTCCCTCTTCAATCTGCAGTAGCATTTAGGCTGTATTTTAGCAGAGCCCTTAAGCAAGTGCCTAATTTTAAGCACCTGATTTATTCTATTCACTGCAGGCTGAGTCCGCCAGGGGGTGATGCAAAGAGTAGATAAACACTGACTCGACTTTACTCAATAACTCTCAAACAATTCAGTGTCCATAATATAAAGATGTCATTGTACTAGTTTATTGTTTCTACCACACGTTTCAGCATTCTGGACACAACCAAGCAGTTTAAGTGCTGCTGGGATAGACCTTTCCCATTAGCAGAACACTGGAAAAACGTATTGACAAACAATTGTCTTCAACAAAGCCCCAGCATTCCCTTTGACAATGTGCATTGCATTTGTAAGATAAATTTTGGCTGGAAAAGGAGCATTTTGGCCAGGAATTAAGTGTGTTTGTGAAAGAAAAGTTCCTCTGGAAACCCATGGAGTTGGGTTTGCACTGAGGAGCTCACATCATTGGCTTGACCTCGTAATGATTCCATATAACTTCACACAAACACTTTAATTAGCTCATCATGGACTGAAAACCATATAATAAGGGAGACATTTGTATCTGCCCCACCATGAAATGTCACTTGCGATAATGAATTTCATGTCTGTCTGATTAAGAGTTTATGTGACCAAATTTAAGTTTGGGAAAGATCTCAAAATGTCAAATTTCTCAGAGGGCAAACAAGTTTGTGAAAATCAGAGCCAGAAATGAACCAAAGTAGTGGAAATTCCAATTGAAAATGTTAGACTGGTTCCCTGCCTTTTGTTGACAGTTGGATTTTGGAAAAGAACAATTAGTGTAATAGGTTCTGGGAGCTACTGAGCCAGAAATTGAGAAAAATGGAAACCAAGAGAAACAGCTGAAATATCTTCTCATTCTTATTTAGATTGTGGTTGGAGCAGCTGAATGGCTGTTTTTTCTGGTCCACTTGTGTAATACTGAGAACTGGGGAGGGAAGGAATTGTCCCAAGTCGACCTCACAGAACAAAGGGGGAAAACCGTGGGACCAAAAAGAAAAGGGGGGGGGGGGAAGATTTTCTTTGGAGAATTGAGAAGTGTGCAGCATATTCTGTTGAGATGAATTGATGGCTCTGCTCAACCCAAAATTAGATTTTTTTTTTTACAGACTGTTTTTAGAGCAGAGGCAGGAGAGATACACTTGGTTGTATTAGGAAAATTGAGGGATATTCCAAGGGAAAAAAAAAAAAACAAACAAAAAACAAAAACAAAAAACAACACTTTGGATTGAAAAGCAGAATTTTTCCGAGGACTTTTTAAAAAGCTGTTTCAAATAAAATGGAAAAAGAGAAAGCTTTGTGATGCAAACTTGTTGAAATTCATCTGCTTTTTTTTTTTTTTTTTTCAATTCTGTTTTCAAAGGTTAAAAATTAAGGCAGTTGGCATAGCTTTGAAAAACCACCAAATCAACCTCTTTTGAAGGAAAAAAAGGAGAAACACTGTATCACACTTGGGATGGGTGGAGGAGTCTAAACCCCAACACGTCATGGCAGAGCATAACTGCCACACCCAGCCCAGGCCAGATTTTTCCTGAAGCTGGGATCAGCCTCAAGGCACAGAGACCTTCCACCTGCAAATGTGGGATTTGAGGTCTGTGGAGATTCTGTGCCAGCAAGAGCACAATGCCACCAGTCAAAGCAGAAGAAATATCCATGGGGTGCTGCAGGTGATGAGAAATGTCGGATTTGCGGGGTGGGGAGGAGACCTGAGTGAGATCAGTCATCGGATCCCTTCAAAGGGCCAGGAGAGGAAAGGCAGACAAACCCATTCCAATAAGCCAGGTGCTAGTGCCACGATGCCAACCAATGACTACATCCACCTCTTGAAGCATGGAGATTTGTTACCTACCAGGTTGATGGATGCCTGCAGTCCTGGTTCAGGGGCCCAGGCATATTTAAAGCCATCTCAAACCATCCAGGCCCTAAGGGTATTACTTAAAAGAGTTTGGGATGTGCTATACCTTTCTAGTATTGGCTTCCTATAGGACAGGATTGTTCCATTGTAGGGATGGGAATCCAAAAGACATCATTTACTCTAAGGTGTCAGTAGATTGGCAGTGCTGAGCTGATGGATGTGTCAACAGGAGGCTTCCCAAAACTGAGATATCCTGCAAGTGATAGCATTTAGTTTTCAGTGTTTAATCTAGACTAGTAATAGACAAGTGAGCATGGAATCCAGTTAAGAAGGACTCACAGTCTGAGTCCTTGATGGTCTCGCCCCTTGGGAGACCAGCTTAGCACTCTCCTGTACTCCCATAGCCCCATGGAAAGCCTGGAAACACAGCAAAGGATTCACTATCCTGACAATATTTGACTCTGCAGGTCTCTTGCAACATCCTTCAAGATGATGCCCAAGTACCTCATACCCACTCACCTGTACCTTATTGTAGGGCTAAGACACCCCTATGACCTGCTTCATATACAGACCCCATGGGAGCTGGTAACTTGTTGTTAGATCAAGAGTTTAGGAGCTCAATTCAAATTAAAAACGGTACTTAAGCTCCCTTTAAAAACTGAATTTTCTTGAAGAAATTGAAAAAGTCCCACTGTTGCTTTATTGAACAAGCCAATGGAGTTCTTCATCAAGCACTGATGTGGGCAGTGCTGGAAAAACCCTACAGGAGAGGGCAGAGTCCTCCCCTCTGCAGAAACCCCAGCTGACTTCAAGGGCACTAAAAATATCTTTTGTGACATGAGGAGAGGAATATGATCGTCCCCTAATTCTTCGCTCCTGACTAACAGGCATTACTTTGTGTTTCCAAATGGTGGTTTCCCCTTGAGCTGCTAAAATTTTATTGGATAACAGTGTTAAGGAGGGTCTGTATATAACACCAAGGACATAACAGTGGGGTCACCCCTCCCTGCAGCTGCTGCTGTCCCCTGATCTGGGCCGCCTGCTCTCTGCTCTTGGGACACCTGTAACTTCAGCCCTCGATGCTGAAATGGGAGTTACTTCAAAAAGGGACTTTTCACAGTGGAGAAGTGCCAAACCAAGACCTTCACAGCACTAACAAATGGAGAATTCAGCCACTTTCTGGTTCTCACGGTGGGGTTAGACACAGCTGTGCTCAAGCTGGATCTTGGGCCAAGGGCTTTAAAGCTGTTTAGCCTTCCTGCATCTTTGAAAAGGTTGTCAAGGCGTTCTGTGAAACAGCTGAAAAGATTTATTAATTTCTGCAGAAAGCTCCAGAATTTCAAACAGGCTATTTTGTGTGTATGAAACAGTTCTGTCACTGATTTCCCCTGCACTCAATCCCAGCTGACAGCACCAAGGTCTAACATGAGAAGATGAATTTACTGGTTGCACTGAAATCATCCTTCAGGGCATCCATTGCCAGTTCAGTTGTACATCTATTCTCCCTTGACTACAGCTCTAAGACACAAACCCCAGCCAACCATCCTGATTGCCCAGGTGTCTTATGAGGTCATCCTTTAACAGTTATGACATCATCATTTGGTTGAAGCCCAGAGGCAAAGTCACTCACTCAGGACCAACTTTCTTCCTTCATTTGGAAGAGGGAGAAGCATAGAGCTGAGAAATCACAGCACCTTCCAAAAGCAAGCAGTGGTGGTGGAGGAGGCAGGGAAGGGGTACATTGGCTGAGCAGTAAAGGTCTGAGCACTGCTCCTCCTCCCTGCTTCAGCACCACACTGGGAACAGCTGGTGCCATGCTTGGGAATTTACCGTTGGATCAGCTTCTACTCCCTCTCCCCAGCTGTGCAGAGGTCCACATAAGACCCCCAGCTGGTGCAGAGCAACATGTGCCAAGCCAGGAAATGTCCCAAATGCTTGGCTACACACTCTCCATTATATTTGCATCACCTCACCACTACAGCATCTTTGCCCTTTGGCAGCAGAGAAACAAGTTGTGCTGAGGGACTGTGAACCACCTCTCCAGTCACATTTCCATGGACAGGAACATTTCCATGGACGTCTTTGCTCCAACTCTTAGAAGAACAAAACCCAATAAGGCCAAAGACCAAAGATGCAAACTACATACACAGAGCTCCCTCTGCTACAGCAGGAATTGAAGTCAGATTCCTACAACTGGGAAACAAGGGAATCTAAGTTGCATGTATAGCTTGAGAGCCAGGGCTATTAAAAAAATCAAACATTAAATATTCTTAACAAAGGCAATCTGGGCTCACTGTGTTCTGTTTTTGTTGTGTTTTCCCCCTGTTTTATGCTGCTTTAACCTTCAGTTGTTGCTGTTGGAATCCTTTTTGCGCTGTTCCACTTGTCATTCTTCTTATTTTTATTAGAGACACTTTGGCAGAAGACTTATCAAAATGCGCTGAGCTTGTCAACAAACGTCATTAGCAACGAGTTGAGGCAGACAGTGTAAGCAGAGAAAGGGCATGGGAAAATATGCAATATAAAATAATTTTATCTGTCGAAGAAATGCAGCAGAATAATAATGGCAAAAGCCTTGCTGTAAATTATTTGCGCTGTTATAGAACTAAGTTCCCACTGTTAAGTGATTTCTAGCCAGGCTGCAAAAGGTCTGTGCAAGGGACCATATGCTCTTCTGGAAGAAAATGGTATTGTTTCCTCAAAAAGAGGGTCTGGCCACTCTGTATGCGATGTAATCAGGGTGAGACACACTACCCTCCACATTGGATAACTTTAAAATCTTAAATGACAAACTACAGACTAGATCTCCAGAAATCAAAATCAGTCCCCTGGCAAAAATACAGTTGTACCAGTCTACACCCAAATCATGCTTTCTTTTGTGCTAATATTACACGCTAGTATATCCAAGAAGCCCACACATTCAGCTTCGTGCAGGGGTTCAATCTCAACATGCCAAGCTGTTACAGGGCTAAGAAACTGTCCCTCTCTCTCTATTCTCTGCTTTGAAGTTCCCTCAAAGACATTTGCTTACTTAAGCTCATGCAAGAGAAGGTGAAGTCTGACCCCACCATCCACGGGTGGTGTCCACTTTCATAAGGGTATGAGAAGAAAAATAAATCACTGCAAAATGAACGTAAGCGAAGCCTTACAGTGTGCTTACTGAATTAGGCGTGAGGTTACACTGCAGGTTGCACTGGGCTGTACAAGAAGGGTTGGAATTCAGTAGGCTTAGGTTAATCAAAATAAATCATAAGGTCAATGGTAAGGTGAAAGCTGAAAGGCATCCCACCCACCCACCACAGTTCATCAGCAGCAAGCAAGAAATCGCACTCCTGGTATCCCGGAGGACAGGGAAGACATATGAGCCCATAAGATTTAGTCCTGAATTGTGCTGATTATAGCTCTTTGGAGATCAGCTTCTGATAAGTGAATAGGTCAGGCTGCTCCTGTCCAAGGCTAATGGTCAAGGGATGTTATTTAACCTCATGTGCTTCCATGGGGCACTGGAGAGGATGGAGGGCTGCCACGGAGGGTCACTGAGTGAGAGTGAGTACAGCAATAGGAACAGAGGTGAAGCTCCAAGGAGGGGAAATGTCAGAGGCCAACCCTGGTGAGCCATTGTGCCAAGAGGAGGAGGGCACGTGGTGGCTCATAACACATCATAAACACTGCTAGCTGCAGCTCACAGGGAGGGACAGGGCACGGACATAGTACAAAGTAGGGGAAACTTGGAAGAAAAAGGTTATTAAAATTTAAAATATTTTAATTGATCACACCAGTGATCTCTTCAATATGCCACTAGGAGTGATGGGCTCTAGAACGCTTGCTAAACCACAGGCAGGAACTCAAACATCTCAGATATGAAACTGAAGACATTGTCCTCCACGGGGCAGGGAACTGCCCTTCCATTGCTGCACAGCTTTGTGCAAGGAACTCTCGAGCACATATATGGAGCAGGGACACAAAAATGTTTGCAAACCTGACTCACAGCCTTACTGGACTCTAATGCCATTTCATTGGACTGAACTGAGGTTGTGTGTCTTTCATAGCCTGTTTTGCCTAAGGGAGTATTTTTATGGCCAAAATAATACTTGCCATATGGGAAAACCCCACAGAAATTAATAGGAGTACAACCAGTAGAATTGGAGAGAAATGAAATAATCTATGGAAATGCTGTGTAATCTTTAAAATTTGATAGAGAATGATCCCCACTTGCAAATACTTTTCAAGACATTCTATAGAATTACAGTGATGTAATTTGGTTTTAAATCCTATTCAAAAAGCTCCAAGGCCTAAGAATGGTTATTGTTTTCTTATTAAATTCTGTAAGACTTTTCCATAAGGAAAGAGCTGGTATTCTCATATCTCCACTATCCAAATCTAAGGGAATACAAGACCACTGGATTTAATTATATCAGGCACATAAGTGTCTTCCAACCCATTACTTGTATCTATACACATGAAAACACTCATTCATACAAATTAGGTGCCATTGGAATCAGTAGAGTTGAACCCACTCTGATGGGACCAGGTACTGAAAAAACTGTGGTGACTGACATGCTTTTAAAGGTCACAGAAGGGAATCGACTGGAAAGCTCTTATGAAATGCTTTTGGAGGTGGAAAAATACCAATGCACTGAGATGGAAACTGGAGGAACGTGGTGGGTTTGCTCTCATTTCTTTTGAAAAGAGCAATTTTTGGTCATGTACCAGAAAGGGAGTATGTGCTTGCCCCAGTCCAGAGCATCCTGCGGCCTGGGGTGGGGAGGCCAGCTGGGATGTGAAAGGCACAGACTTTAGAGCTGGGAATTGAGCCTAGGGAGCTGGCAGCCTGAATATTTCCCTCACCAGGGGACTGTAAGGTATTTGTTCTCCTCCTTTCTCTCTCCCACTCATTCATTTCAAATGAGACCTATTGGTTCACAGCGAGATCGAGAGGGAAAAACAACCCTGCAATCACAAAGTGCCGTTGTGAGATGGAAAAACTGGATTTTACCGAGCTCTGCTCCAAAAAAAATTAAGGGAAGAGGTGAGAGTGGCTGCCTGAAGCCTGCCCATGGGTCAGGAGGGGACTGTGTGCTGGTGGAACATGCCTGGGATTCCTCCACTGTGATGCCGAACTGGCCCTGGCAATTGCAGCCAGGGGGAAGTTGCTCACTGTTGTGAAACACAGAAGGAAAAAAGTTATATTAAGGTAATAAATGAAAGCAAAAGTGCTCTCTGTCAGGGGCCTGAGAGCAGGGGAAATCTCAGTGTGCGGTAGACCAGTGCAAAATGCATCTTGGCATAATTCTCTGCACCGGAGGAAAAAGGACATAAATAGATGCAAAAAAATCTTATGGCTGGCTAGTAGAGTATGCATGTACATGTCATTAAGAGCTCCAATCCCTGATTTAGTGAAGTACTTCAGTGTATGTTTAATTTTCAGTATGTTAGTGATGAACTGGGTCATAGAGCACTAATGAAAATGACTGGTGTTGATCTAAAAATTATGAAAAATAAACAAGAAAGAAATATATGTATTTCTTTTTATTATTTCTGGGGAACATTATTGTTTAAAAAATAAAAAGCACTTAGATATTTTTAAACAAACTTTCAAATTTAGATTTCCTACTAAACTCAACTACTCTTCCCAAAGGAACCTAGAAATAAATCCTGTAAATTAGAGAATTTTCTTGGAAAATGCTTGGGTTTGCCTTTTTTTTAAACACAAGTGTATGACTGTGGATCTCCTGGAAGGGGCCAGGGTCATATCAATATAGACCCTCTAAAGGGTAGAAAAAACCACACCTTATGTATGAAAAGACTCAGCACGAACCTTTCACATCTACCCCTGACATGTGGTGAAATTGCTTCAATTTGGCTTTTATTATTCAGTTCAAATGACGGTCCCTGAGGTGGACCAAATTTCAAGCAAGTCCTGGCTGTGTTTCAAGGGAGCACAAGCCACTTTATAGCTTCAGGTGCAAAGACTCCATGACTTTCTTTTTCATATAAATTTGACAAAGTTAAGAGTTGACAATTTTAGTCACACTGCAGGACTCTTCTCAATCTCTGCCTGCTCCAAGGCCACCTCTCAGAGAAGTTCACCTTGAGCCTTTAGGCTGCCATGACTAACATTCTATTATTTATTGGACATCAGGAAAGACCACAATTTAAAAATGAAGAGTAGATCATCAGGACAAAAGTTTTCCTTTAGTAATTGTGTTCAGCTGTCTTTTCAACAAAGGCAGTACAGGGAGAAGCAGTAATTTTGCTTTATCAGCCTAAATCTTAATTAAAAATATGTAATAAATACTTCTTGTTTTGGAACAGAGAGGGGCAAAAGAAAGCCAGAAGTTGTTTCTCTTTATCTGATAGCCATCAGAAGTGAAAAATCCCAGTTTACATTCTGGATTTCATCACTTGTATAAAACCAACCTGCCATCAATGAGGCTGGCAGAGAAATGCGCTGCAGAAAACAAATGTTCATCTGGGGAGGGCTCAGCCTCTCTGCTGACCCTCTCATGGGACAGGAGATGCTGTTATACATAAGACAAGCTGCTCTGCAGGCACTGTGGAACCCTGAAAATCAGGCTGCCCTATTCTTTGAGAGGATGCTAAACAATTTTCTCTCCCAAACTTGAAAGACTGGTCCATGTTCAGGGCTGAGCAGGGCTCCTCAGTGGTCTATAAGTCCATCAGCCCTGAGGACACCTGGCAGTGCTGGAGTAGCCAAAACTATTTGTCATCCTGGGGAGTCTTGTGCAAAGTGCAAGTGCACTTTGTTTTCCCCCTGCCATGAATGACCTCCTGAGAGGCAGCAGCTGCCTGGGATCCGCTCCTGCTGGCAGAGCATGCCACAGGTGGCACCATCTGTGCCACCAAGTCCAACCCAAACAGCTCATTCCCAGCTGCAGGGAAGGGCCGGGAATGTGATAGTGACTCCCATGCGGGGTGGAGGGTGGCTCACACACTGGCTCCCTTGTGGAGGAGGAACAGTCAATAATTAGCACCTGTAAGCAACTCCCAGGCCTGGCAATAAACACAAATATGTCTCCTGGCATGGCCTTCTAGGAAAATATAAGCTGAAAAGGCCCCTGTGCCAGAGACATTCCACTGTGTGTGTCCCACTGCCGCACACCAGCTGCTCGCTGTGGGTGCGTGTGCTGCAGGACAAGCAAACTGAGCCTGCTGTATCAGGAGAAAGGGGAATCTTTTCCCCTCGGCTGTTTTCACATATTTAATAGCACTTATGGACTTCAGAGGTACTCTCATCTCCAGATTTTCAATCATGACTGAAGGAAAGATGTGACCCTAAATGGATTTACACTATGATTTTTTGTAATGTATGTTTAATTTGTCCAGCTACTTCAATAAGGGGCTGACCAGAGGTCCACAAGTGTCATGCACATCTTTCCACCTCCCTCTCACCTTCTGCCATTCAAAAGCACTCATATTGCTGAAATGCAGATGTTATGGAACGAGCAGCAATAGATGTGCAGCAGCAAAAAAAAAGATGGTACCAGTCTGAGACATTCAAAGAAACCTCTCCTAATTGGTATGGAATCTTCCCTGATGCCCAGAAACCACTAGCTTGTGGGATTTAGGAAAGACCTTGACCATGAGAAATGTCATCACGGTGGTAAGTCCAGGAATGAAGGGCAAGTGGTTGCTTTGGTGAGGAAAACCCATCACGCCCTATACCAATAGGGACATTTAAGAGGGGGTGGCTATCACCAGGTTCCAAGAGGACACATCAGGCAAAAGGAAGAGACACCTACGACTTTATACCACGTCCACTCCAAAGAATGAAGTCTGGACATGGGAAGATCGCAGTCTCCACTCATCCCAGAAAGGGGTTCTGTCAGAGGGGTTGGTGCTGCCACCAGCACAGCTGCAGGCACACCAGGCCCAAACACAATAAACAAAAGGACTTTGCTCTCAGAGCCGGGACTGGGCACAGGGTTATGTGATTTTTGGAAGCCTTGCAGAAAGTTGTGTGTGACAGATGGAATTAAAAATCCCTTCACATTGCAGGGACGCCCTGGCGCTATGAGGCAGCTCTTGCTAAGCACTCTGCTAGGTAGCTACCTGCTGTGCTGAGAGATCTAATCAGTGCCTAATATCTCCAAAGGAAACAGCACTGAACAGTTCCATTGTTTAAATTTTTTTGCTCTGGGCTCACAAAATCCTGGTGCTCACTCTCTTGAGTGTGAAAACTGAATATAAAGCAGGTCGGACTCAGCTGTGGCTTAGCAGGCAGTGTGAGCTGCCCATCAGTGATGGGCTTGCATATAAACCACTTGGCAGAGCTTCCAGGACAAGTCAATTCCTGGAAGGAGAAGCAGCTAATAGGTATGAAACACACTGTTCTTGTACCAATAAGCACTAAGGCCAAATGTCTGCCTGTCAGGTAAGTCATAAAGCATTGACTATTGAAAAGCCTTCTGCTTCTGAGCAGTCACACCTGAACCCTTGCTTTGCTGAAATTCATCTCCTTGATCAAAATACACTCTGGGGCTCAGCAGCTGAGATAGTGGTATAGTGGCCATTGGTCACAGTTTAGCTGAAATTCCTGCTTGCCTTCCTGCTGTGCCAGTTTGGACCCCAGTTTTACCTTCAACTGGCCTGGGTAAGGGACTGACTCCTGGTATGTATTTTCCCATATAAAAAGAGCATTTGTATTCTTTCAACCAGTGTGACTTTTGGTTTAGATTCAGGGGGAAAAGCAAACTTTTCCTAACAGGGGCAAAGAGCGTGTCACCTCCATAACATGCTACATAAACAGAATTTTCCTCCTGGCAAGCAAGACCCACCTGAAACACAGAGGAGCAAACACACTTAAGAGGTGTGACGGAGCTACTGAGGGCTGCCCAGTAGGCAATACCTGCACTCCAGTGACTCCCTCATCTGTTTTAACAACCAGAAAAGTCCACGTGGACATGCACATGTTGGCTTAAGCTGTGACCATGCACCTGCTCTAATTTCTGGACGTTCAGAGGATACTCCTCAGTACTGCTTCTTTGATATAATACAAAAAGAAAGTTTTAACACTTAATTCTTCCCACTGTGACTTCTTTTTCTCTCATTGTCCTTATTACCCAGGATGGAGTTAGTTTGATTTAGGTTCTTATGTTCAATAGCCTTATCAAGCTCAGAGCTGGCAAGAAAAATATTCTGAAGAATAAATATGTTGCAAAAGAAGCTATAGGAAACATTATGTTGTCCCGAGTCCAGGAAAACAACAGGAGCAGTGCAGTTTAACACGTTGAGTTTAATTTAAACTATTTGGTACTTTGGAATCAAATAAATTTGGGTGCATATGGGACTGGCCTGAGGATCTGAGATGGCAAATTTCCTAAGTAAAGAATGGTGACCTTACTGGTTTATAAAAACCTCCAATGTACTTTCATATCTTCTCTTTTTCACTTATTGCTGTGATTAATGCTGTGCCGTTGCTGTGGTCCAGATAATAACCACATCAGAAGGACATCCTTTACTCATTTACAGATAGACGTGACCCATGAAGCTTCTGAGAAAACATCCCTGGGTCACGGTCAGTTTTCTCCCATGCTTCCAGCAAAACCATCTTCCCCCTGCCAAGGAAGGATTGCTTTCCCAGGAAGGGGGTTAATGCCTCAGTGACCATCATGACTCTGCAGATGTTCTATGCCATAGTCCATGGTCTGTCCAGAATGATGCAAAGGCACAAAAAAGGCAACCAGCCCTGCTGCTCACAGAGAACTCAATGCAAATTCACGATTCCACCTGGTCCGAAGACTTAAATTTCATTATGTGCTTTATAAACTTCAGAGTTTTAGAAATAACATATAATATTACTGGCTCAGAATGAATTTCCATCTAAAGGCAAAGTTCTGAAAGGGATATATTAAATCCAAGGAAATTCTGCTTCAAAAGCACCACGCACTTCTGAACATAATATCCCAAAGTCATGCTCCAAAGTTAAAATTTGATAAAAACTGGAAATTACTTGGCATCTCAGCATATTTGGAGATACTGAGTAATGAAATGGATAAGACCTGTTCCAAGAATAAGATGAATTTTCACCTTTGTTTAAATATTTAAACTGTACAGAATGAGAAAGGCCTGGTCAATATTTTCAAATGTGGCTGGTTGTTAGTGGTGTTAGTTTATATGTCTCTATCACTTTCTCCACATTTTTTCTCTCTGAGTTCAGTGTAGTTGACTGAGACCTCATCTCCTGCTAAAATTCATGTAGAAGACAATTTTAACTGCTTTCATGAGTCTGTCAACCATCAGAAATCTCTCCCATTATCAAGAGATTTCTTATTTTTAAGACATTAAAGCTCTGTCTTTTTCTTTTTTTTTTTTTTTCTGCTGTGTTGGTTTTTTCATGTCCAGTCCTCTCTAGGATGATAAATACCCAAGATACCAGGCACAGGTTATTGAAAACAGAACAAGATAAATACAAGCAGGGAGAAAAATATGTTTACTTGTGGTAGTTTTTGAGGGGGGCCCTGCAACTGAAGGAATGAACATTGATTGACTTTGTTCTAGAGGCCACAAAGAAAGAAACACGATGCTGATTTTTTATGAAGACTGCAAACTGCATTATCTGAAATAAGAAGTTCTGCCTGAAACAAAATGGGGTTTCTTTGGAAATGACTGCTGAAAATTAGATGCTAAGAAGATGTTAATTAGATGTGTTGGGCAAGGTCTTTTCCTAAGGCCACTTCAGCTAATAAAGGCAACCATGTATTTTAATTGCCACCCTGGGGAAAGGAAAAAACATATTTGGCTCATCAGCATGCAACAAGAGTAATTAGTGAGTTAGAAATAGGTGTGGCAGGGGAACAAAACAGTGAACTGACAGAAGGATTTGTACATCAGAAATATAGATAATTTGGAGGAAATCTGGAGGTTGACCAATGATTTTGAAACACACTGTGCAAAAATAGTTGTGTTCCTACTCTGTCAGTTAACCCAGAGGTGTAAACACAGCAGGCAGACCTCTAATCCAATTTTCAGAGGCAGGTTGAAGGTAGAAACTTGATTCCCTAGTCAGAGGAGCCATCTAGGGTGTGACCAGTCTTGGCAGAGCCCAGGCACCTCTTCCTTCTAGGATCTTGGGCATGGTTGAGTTATTCAGATCCTTAATAGCTCAGTTTGGTTTTATCTGTAAAGGAAGTGAATTGTATTTAGGTGTCACCTCTGTAGCACCTCACTGGTTTATAAAACACCTCTGAAGAACAGATGTGAAGAATGGTTTCTAACAGGGAGCCTAAAATCCTAGAAGACAAAAAGAGGACAGTACTCAGAGCCTTAACAAGGCTACCAGCAGACTCACATGATGTTGCCCATCACTCAGGAGATTTCAGTCTTTGATTTTTGACATTACTACTCACAATCAACTGATCTGATGCACTCTTTCCTCTTCTGTGCTATTTGCAGTGACATTGAAGAGCCATTGGCATAAAAATCCACCTCCGATTTACTGCAGAAATGGAGACAGATGCATTTTATTAGGAGTTTGTACCGCTCTGCAGAGATGAGAAAATATTTATAGATAGTTCAGCTGATCTTTTAAAGTGGCATGATTTGATTGCCATTGAATAATTATTATGAAAACATTTGCAAGGTTTTTGTTACCTACCTTCCCCTCTCTTTAGAAGACGTCTTTCTGGAAAAGATTTTTTGAAAAAATGGGGCGTAATGTAATACATGGCTATAACATAGATTGTTAATTTTTAGCGTAGCTGAATCACAGCATGCTTTGATTGAGAGGAGCCAACACAAACATGCAAAATATGTGCCTCTTTGAACAGGATACACCACATCCTGCATTTGGTAGCCAAAGGTTCCAGTTTGCATCACAAATGTAGTCCAAGATCTCTCTCTCCTTGAGGTATGTACCTCTGAAAGTGCCAAATCTGCAAGACACACTGCCTTTTTTTTTTTTTTTTTTTAATTTCTTTCTTTAATTCTTTCTCTTTAAAAAAATTTTTTTTTTTAAAAAAAAAGAGTTTAATCATTTGCTTGTTTGGGTTTAGTAGAGACTCAGCAGGTGATTGAAAGAAAGGAGTTGTCAGAAGGAACTTTGATTAATCAGAGACTTGATCGTTTGATTAATCGCCCCAGAAAGAGCTGACTGCAGCAAAAGTGCCCCAGCCAACATGTAAACACATCGAAAGAACATTTTCAAAATACGTAAAGACAAATTGCAGTTCAAAGCTACTCTTGCTGGCCTGTTGATTTGACTGCTAGAAACAAAAGCCTTTCTGCCTGGCTGATAGAAACCAGACGTTCCATGGGAGGAAACAATCGACTCCAGGTTCTTTCAAATTTTGAATAAAAAGAGCTTGACATTTTCTTTTTTAATTGAATTTTTTGTCTTCTCATTCTTGTTTACAGTAATAAATTACAGTCTTTAGTCTTTTTATAAGGAAAGTTAAATTTCCTCTCATTTTCAAGCAATTTATAACACATGTTTGAAACCTTCAGTTACACAGAACGTCCCAGCAAAGCATAAATAATCTCAGTGAGGTAGCAAACAAAACATCAACCTATGCATCACCCAACCATCATCACATTTTACCTGCCACTTAATGATACCCAGTAGGAAACCTTGAGTTGGAAAAATACTCCAAATTGCCTAGCAATCACTTCATGTAGGGAGAAAAAATGAGATTTGAGAATTCAGATGACTCCCAAGCTAGTGGAGGTAGTAAAAATTCTTTCTTGTCATGGAAGTGCATGGTGAGCTGGTTGCATGGTGCACATAAGCCCTTGACAATGTTTCTTCTCAAGGTCAGGAAAACCGAAGACCGGTCCTGTTGAGCACGGTGCTCGAGGAAAGCCAGTAAAAAGCAGAATTAGTATTTTGCAGGAAATTTTGGGAGGGAAGGAAACAGTTTCCTTTCTAAAAATAAAACTTTCCTACAGATTGTGCAAAACAGAGAATATGGGGAGAAAATTGAATGTTTCCAGCGTTTAAGCCAAAACCAATGGGTTTGGTCTTCAACCCACACTACCTGGGGAAATCCCTGATTTGCGGATGCCGTACCCTCACTGGGCTGCCTGTGCAGGAGCTCAGGCATGGAAACACGGTATACCAGCAGCCACCAGCCCAATTCCTTCAGAATCCAATGACTGTAAATGGCTGAACCGCTGCTTTGATCACAGGGCTCAGATGAGAGAGAATCATGTCATATTTTCCAGTCATCAGCAACACGAGAAATAATCTTAAGGAAAAGATTGGTTCAAGTCAAATCAAGATGTAGACCACTTTGCTTTTTCCATGCACACCTGCAACATCCCAGACCCATCACCAGCAGCCCAGCAACAATTCTGAATCAACTGAAAGCATTTGGCCCTAAAAGGAACATAATCTGATTGAATGAGGTATGTTTTTCAGCACAGAAGAAAACTTAAAAAAAAAAAGGTGGTGTTATTTAGTAGCTGTTTTAAAATACATGTGATTTGTGAGACCAAACAGAACAATGAAAGTTAAAATAATTCCTGTGCAAAATTCTGAACAAATGCTTTGACACTTCCAAAGTGTTTCATTTTCCAAAATTCTGAAATGTTGTGTATCGCCTTTTACATTCCTTCCTATAGCCACCATCCATTGTTTTGAGGTCTAAAACTTGATTTTGAAGTAGAGTTTGCCTTTCTCAAGCTGTAATTTTTAATACATTTACTATTTCTGCAGCAAGGGTCACAGCTACCTGTTTCTCATTTCAGCATAGCAAGTGGGGTCTGAGCTGAGAAAATTGTCTTGAAAGTGCAAGAGCACAGTGAAGAAATTTTGGTGAAAGCATTTAGAAAAATCTGTGTAAACAATTTGAAAAGAGTCCACACTTTGATAGTCTAATTGCTTATTAATATTTGCTGAAATATAAATATACAAACCCCCCTATTCCCAAATGCTTTGCTAACAAGAAAGGAGACACACTAAAACGTAGTGGATGCTTCTGTAATAATTGTTTTGGAAATATACTTTTTCTTTAGTTTGCTTTATTTTGCTGTATCTTATCTTTAACATATTTTAATGAACATTAATTAACCCATCTTTGTCAAAGACCTTGAATCTCAACCCTGAATTCTAGAGAGCTAAAATTACCAGCATCTCCTCCCTTCAGCTGCAGAGCCAAGAGATGAAGATCTACATTATCTCTTACAACTTCCTTAGTGGCAACAGGAATCCAAATGCTATTCCTCCCCTCTTGTATATATCAATTGTAAGTCCTTTGTATTCCCTCTCATTCCTTATCTAGTTGTATTTTAATTAATGAAATCAAAAGACCATCTACTAAAATAAACCATATTTAACGAGGGAAGAAAGTCAAAACAAACAGGCACTGTTTACTTCCTTTGCACTGATTTGCCAAGAAATGAGCTCCACATCCAACATTATCGATTCCTGTCAGCAGTATTAACATCTCAGCAGCATGAAGAGTAGCATCTGGATCCAAAGGATGAGGGGGAGAGGAGTGCAGCGAAATGAAGGCAATGTGATATTTCTGTATGCCTTGGTGGATGTCCTCATCCCCACAGGTATGTCCTGTCGATCAGTCCTGCAGGTGGCAAAGTGACATTCACAGTCTAACATTCTGTTGTGGCTCTCTGTGGAGAGGGGATTGGCACTGCCATGTGCCTGGTGTGTCCTCCAGAAAGAGTTCCTCCCAGCCACCTCTGTAGCTCCTGGCTTCTAATACTGAAGGATGTGGTACCATATAGTCAGAAGTTATTTCAGCTGTCATCTACTGCTGACCACCTTTTCAGTGTGAAAGAGCTTGGATTTGGTGGCCATCACAGCAAAATATGCCAGCTGTTCATGTGATTGAGTTTGTAAGGAAAGGAGACATCTCACTGTCCACAGAGCAGGTCAAAGCAGGCAGAAATATCTGTCTAATCGGAGAATCATCTTCACTAGTTACAACTCTGCCCACAAACACCTCCAGCCTTTTGGAACATTTTATGTGAAAGATTTTGTTACTGAAAGAGCAGTTTTCCCAAACCCAAAAGATTCAGTCCAAAAGCATCATTTTCAATCATTAGATCTTTTCTTTCACAGAATTTTAAAACAAAAACAAACTAGAGTCTACATAAGCTTCGGGTTTTGGGAAATGGAAGTGTTACAAGTGTTTCCCCCACTTCTTTAATTGCTGGCTGTTCCTTTTCCATCCCTGCCCCACCTTCCTTTCACCACTGAATGCACTGACAGGCTGTTTGTCTGGTGGGATTGTCGTTTTCCTTTTTCCTCTGACATATTCACAGTATTTGTCTGACTTCTGCAATATGCAGAGCAGCCGTGAGAACCCCTGCAGGACCCACCTTTGGCTGTAGTACCACCCTGGGAAACAGAAGCAACTTGAAGATTTGCAATTTTTCTTCATAAACCACTGTTTTCCTCCTTTTCAACTGGCTCTGCAACTATTATGTTCAGATTTTGCAACACTGCTGGATTTCAGCAGCGCCCTTTGTTATCCCCCTGCTTGCCGACAAACAAAGAGGGAACTGGATGGCTCCTGCAAGCCCGAGTGGGATGTTGGCTCCCCATTCACTGCTTCAGATCTGAAGCCGCTAACAATGAACAATGGGGACACACTGGCTCCCTGTTGCTTTTGTGCTCCAAGTAGTGTGTGAATGGGGCCGAGGGCATGGACATGGCTCTGGGACAGGGTATTTTGGTTTCCTGCCTTTTTTGTCTGGCGCAGAGCAGAAGCCAGAGCATCCACAGGGGTATTCCCTTGCTACACTTGGTGGCATCTGCCCCTCAGGGGCTGTTTTGTCGCTGAGAATAGATGGAGCATTAAACAGAGGCCAAGGAAGAGAGCGTTGTGCATATGCCCCATTAAATCCATCCCACATGACCAACTCCCTTCTGCTGACAAACAGCAGCTCAGTGCCACTCCTGCAGCATCTCAGTCTCTGCACCTCATTCTCCAGGAGCCACAACTGACCAGAGAATGATCCTGGCCCCTGGGCATGAATTTAGTGACCTCAGTGTTGCTTTTGGGAGTAAATATCCTGTCAGTCAAGCCATCGGCAGCTCCTCAGTGTCCAAAAAGGTAGACGGGCATTACGGCAGCAGATTTAGAGGTGGCCTTGTCACTTGGAGTTAAAAGCTATTGTCTGACCTAAAGTCTGAACATTTGCAGCCCTGTGGGTAAACACAGGGCTGCCTGGAGCTCAGGTTTAAATCCCTGCTCACATACAGAATAAATAAAGAATTAAATGTGGTGCATAAATAAATACAACTGTTAAGCGGCGTGGAACCAAACACAGCCCTCTCTGTGTCCTCCCTCTGAAGGGGCCTCGGTGCAGGAGCCCTGTCTCAGCTCCACGCCAGGCTGCTGCAATCAAAGCCAAAATGCCAACATGCTCTTTTATCCTCTTTTTCTCAGATCTGGTCCCTAAATTCTCACTTTACCTGGATGACAGAGGTCAGCACAAATTGTACAGATCCAGGTGTCATGTGTTTGTGCAAGCGAAGCCAACTAGGACAGTTCTCTCATTTCATTAGTTCAAGGTGTTGGTAAAATCGTAACAAAAAATGTTGACTCTCTCACCCTGATTTTTTTTCCAGACTGTAAAACGCACTGATTTCTCTGGGTTTCTTATCCCATATTCAAGGAGATTTTTTTCTTCACTGGTCTTTTCTCATTTTCTTTTCCATTTTTCTTTTCACTCCCTTGAGACCCAGCCAGGGTGTGAGCTACAAATTTTATATATTTTTTAAATGTATGTATAATGTATATAATGTGTATATACATTTTATATATATATATATAATGATCAATATATATATCTTTTCAGTAATGCCTTTCAAAAAGAAATGTCTTCCCAAAAACTAAAACAAGCAAGGAACTAGATCAAATCAAACCCCCTCTCTGACCTCATACCATTGAATCCAAATCTTCCTCCAAAGACCTCTTAGTTCAGGCTTCCTTGTTCACTGGCCATCAGCAGAGTCTCAAGATGTTTTTCAGCAGGGAGTTGGACCAAGCTGTTCCTGGGCTATACAGACACTGATCTCAGTTGTCTCAGCTGAGGATTTGGACCACAGGTCTGGTAGCCACGGCCCCAGCCATCCCCTCATTGCCCTGTAGTGTGACACATCACCAATGTAGTGCAAAGCAGGGAGCGACACACTCCTAGGACTGATTCATAGCCATCCAAGTGATGTGAAATATGGCTCACATCCGAGTCCAGGCTAGAAAACTGGTACACAGAATGGTATTTCCGAATGGTAAAGGGAGCTGGAGCTTAAGTGACTCTCTAGTCCCATGCAAATGTCACTCTTACGCTCTGGTCATGGCACAGTTGTTCCCCAAAGACAATAGGGCTGAGGGTAGCCCTCCAACAAACTCTGCAAATGCCCCATGGCCAGGAGAGCCAGTTGTGCCTTTGGAGACATATCTGAGGGTCTCTGTAGTGATGGGAAAGCCATGCTGTCTCTGCTAGTTCCGCCACACTGTTCTAGTATCCCAAAATTCTCACCACACAGGCGCCACTGGGGGACCTCTTTAGTTTGCATGAAGACATTTGTGGATTTCAGCTGAGGAATTCTGGTTTTCAACCATTTGGAGGATGATTTTTGCAGCAATTAGCTATCAGATCTGTCTCCATTCCCCTAACTGCCTATGAATTTCACAGTGAGCAACACGCAAGCCATTAGTGGTCAGAGAGTCACAGAAGATTCAGAACACATTTCCTATTAAAAGAATTATTAACTAAGATTTTTTCATGGTGACATCCAAGCTCCACTAACTGCTTCCCAAGTACTCCAGAAGGGATTATGTCTGTTTGGAGGCAGTCTAATTTCAGGGGTGCGATATTTCACAGTTAGGGGGGGATTTTGGGTCTTCTACCTACATCTTATGCACAGACTTTAGTAAAACTTGATTAATAATTGAAGAAGATGAACTTCCTCCTAATTGCAAAGCAGCACACAAGGATCACAAATTATATCAGATCCCATGTCTCTGTGCAAATAAGGGAGCCCTTCTGAGGGTGCCACATGGACACTGTATGATTTCCAGTGTACTGGGTTATGATGTGCATTGTGAGCAACAGATGGAGGAGACTGGAAAGGCCAGAGTTCCTCACTGTAGCAGGGTCCATTTAGTGATTTCATAACTCCAGCTGGACCTCTTTTAGCAAGGGAGAGGATTTTTATGAGGCAAAATGCTATAACTCTGCTGTCACTAAAGGCCATCAGACACCATGTGGCATGTTCATGATATCACCAGTGTGCACCAGTTTTAAAACCAGAGGTTTTAGCCATAAAGCTGCCAAACAGCGAAATCACATATGAGAGCAATGCTGAACTTTTAACAGTGAAACATCCCTTTGAAAACCCTTCCTCTTCCTGTTCCTTCTCAACCCCAAAGCTTTGGAGATATAGAGAAGGGAAAATGAAGGGTGTATGCTTCAAAGTGCTGTGATAAACATCCCAGGATTAAAACAAAGCCAAACTTTGTGTCCCGTTTCTGAGCAGAAACAGCTGTCACTCAGCAAAAGCGTTTGCTTAATGATGAGGGAGCCAAAAAACCCCCCACTTCTTTAAAGAAAGGGAGTGTATCTGTTTCATGATGCTCATTTCGCCCTGCCCTAAGTTAAAATTCAGGAGGAATCAGTGCAACATGCCAGGTAGGAGTCAGAGATGAAAATCTAGCAGGGTAAGTGTGAGCCATGCAGCCATAAATTGCTTGCCTTAACTGCTTGTGACAATTGGTAGCAGACAAATGTTGTATATCTCTGGCAAATGTTTCTGCAGTACACAGCTTTCTGTTCTGCTCCAGTTACTGTGGTCTTTCTCACCACCTTCTTGCAGAGATTTTCCTTGTGTATCAGGGAAATGTTGGAGGCTGGGAGGAGAGGGGAGCAGCCAAAGCCAGGCCAGGCCAATGAAACCCTCTGACATGGACTATAACAAACGAAGGCAAAACATAAGAAGCCTCAAGGGACTCAGAGCTCCACGAGGCAGAGATTTTGTGCATTGATACCTGCAGACAAAATCCTGATTGTAGACACCAGTTCAGTGCCAGAACACTTTTCCGCTAGGAGACTTCAAATTTATGCTTCTAGTAGGGTTGAGAAGTTCACAGAAAGGTCATATTCGTCTGCTTCTCTGCACTGTAATGCAATACCTCTCCTAGTGATTTTAATTAGGACCCTCACAATTAATTTGCTTCCCCATCACATTTGTATTTTTACTTCTTGTCATAAGTGAAGAAATGCTGCTGCAGTCATTGCCTCCTCTACCAAAGGAAAAATGAAGACTCATTACTTTTGTCAATGATAAAGGTTATTTCATCCTGCTCCTGCTACACCCTGGGCTTTTTCAGGCAGATTGATGATAACTGCTCATTTCAGTTGGCTGCACAATGCCCAAGATTCTTTGATTTTGGAGGTTTTACCTTGTTACCCCACTGTCAGCTATTGGAGTTCAAACCAGCAGGCTACATGTGTGCAGAGCAAACTTTGCACATGGTGTGGGTAGGTAAGGGGGAGCAGGAGGGAGAGGGAAGAACAATTTTACAATATTTATTTAATTTCTATGGTGCCACAGCTGAAAAGGACAAGCAATGATGTTCACATTTCCCACTGAAGAGGCTGCACAGTTAAGTTTTGCTCAACTCCTGATGAGTAAAAACTGGAATAGTTGCAGCTTGGAAGATAGAGTTACTGTGATTGGGAAACTCTCTTCTAATAGTGAAATACATGGAGGGAAGATACTTCTTGCCTATTTTGCTCAGTGCAGAGCAAGCTTATTCAACTCCTAAAATGCATTCAGGGTGTTTTTTTTTCTGCTTTTACAGAAAAACCATTTTCTAACTTGTTCACTTTTCTCAGCGCACAGGTCTGTGCCATGCAAATGGTTGAAAATATTGCAGAATTTGGATTCAAATTAGCAGAATAGTTTAAAAACAATTTTTTGATTCATTCATAAACTGCTTTTGTACTATCACCCTGATGTATAGGCCATATGCCAATGGATTTCAAGGAAATTTTAGATTAATCCCATGTGCTCTTACTGCTTTGAATGCACAGGTCACCACTTTAGAATTCAGAGACATACCCATAAATTTGGCTGGCAGCATCCAGAGGCCTCCTGCATTCACAGATAGGATTTAGGAGCTGCCATGTGGTGTTGATGGCCTACCCAAGCCCTCTGTGAGTTTCTAAAGAGAGAAGAAGTTTGAATCATTTAAAATTGAGCTGATACAATGTTGTCACATTATAATTTTTCATCACTCTGTCCTGCCCTGTAAAAGCCTTACTCAGGTTTCTTTCCTTCTCCCAAATGAGTAATGCTGAGCTTTACAGAATGCTTTGGATGGGGAATAAGACATTGTCAAAATCATGTAAAGCATGATCCAAAATCTCTGAAACATGGGGGTAGAAGAAATAATCCCTTCTCTTGCATCAGCACCAGATTCATTCATCTGTTGAGGACTTGTAAAACTCATGAGCAGGCTGGCTACGAGGCGGCTTTTCGGCCCTCTGCATCTACGATGGGGATATGCCCATGTGAAATCATACAGAAACTCCTGAGAGTTTTCCATGAGATCACTTCAGAGCCATCCTCACTGAATCAGGAGGATGTGTGAATTTTAACACTGCCAGTATATACCTAATTGTGTTAAACATGAAACATCCTTAACCCTTTCTGGTAAAGAGGTGTTTCTACACTGGGCAATGAAGCAAGGAATGGCCATGCCTGACTGCTGCTATCGCAACAAGGCCAGGTAGTTTTGTGTGGAACAATCCATAAGGGGAAAAAGGAACCACCTAAGCATATTTAGTCATAGTGAATGAGGTTTTTAACACCATATATTTCCATATTTCAGGAATCCAAGGAAGGAAAAGGAACTGAACATAAGCAACTTCCTAATCAACATACACAGATGATGGAGAGGAATATCTGCTGTCACATTAACATTCAGAACCATAGAATCCTTTAGGTTGGAAAAGACCTTTAAGATGGTTGAGTCCAACCATATTTTGGACTGCTTCCATACTAGTCCTAGTAAGAAGTCCATAGTTAAGATTTTGGTGGTGGAGAGGAGCAGACTGCAGTCGGTGCCCAGCACAGCTCCTGCAGGCCAGCTGACACCAGCCTTCCCAGCCTGAAACTGGAATTATTCAGTCAGCAGCAGAGGCAGTGAGTGCAGTACAGATGGTTGGCCTTCAGGATGAAAGCTGACTCCTGTTCCTTTGGACCAGCCCTTACCCGTTGCTCCACCTGTGTACTCTGCTGCATTTGTCTTCCAAGTCTTTCTCCAGATTTGGCTCTTTTATTGTATCCTGCTCTAGAGGCTCTTAAAAGGTATTGGCCCCGAGAGGTATCCACTGCCAGAAATATAACAAATGAGCAGACAAAAATCCAGGTGTCAGTGCAGAAAACAAAAGAAAGAACCAAAGAAAACAAAAGAGAGCATTGTGACCGAAGCCAAGCCAGCCCTACCTCAAAGCAGTGGATGCAAAGAGAGTTCATGTATGTTGATGTTGTTACTCCTACTGATAAATATCAAAGGCCAGACACAAGTACCACCTGTTGCAGAGGCTAGTTTGCACCACAGTCCTTCACATATTTTCAGGATACTTTCAGGCCTCCATTATCTGAGGCAACAAGGACTAAGGTTTATCCAAACAAATTAAAAACGTACATGATACCTGCTATTTCTGTACCACCCCACTGGCATCCCACAAAGCCAATCAATTCTATGAAACTTGCAGCTCTTGTGGTTCCAGGAAGGTTTATTAACTTTGCCATAAGACTACAGTCTGCACACACATGGACATGCTCTGGGATGCTCTTGGACACTGGCTACCTCTGGAAGCAGTGGGGTTGCAGGTGGGCAATGCTGCTCCTGGGCTGGCAAGTTCTGCAGAAATAAGGCCACTGTCTCAGTAAGACACTTTGTTGTCTCTGACTAAATATATTTTCAAGCTGTTAACTCAATAAGGTCTGTGTTCAGTGCTTGCCTGTCATGGCAATAAATATAACCCCTATTGATGTATGTGCTCAGGTTTGGCATCCCCTAATGGGATGCCCATAACTGTTGTACCATCTTCATAACAGAAGATCTCACAGCTGTGGGTCTGCACTGAGAACAAAGTGAATTTGAGGGGCTAGTTTGGCCTACAGCAGGAGCCTGAAAGGGTGCATGACCTCTACAGCAAAATGGGGTGCTCTGGTACAGAGTAAAGACAATGAGATGGAAAGAAAATGGTCGTGTAAAGAAAAAACTGTTGAAGATCAACATTCCTAAAGTAAACCCCATTTGGAGGATCCAGTGGGTCCACTGTCAATCAGCAATAAAGACCATTTTCTTGCTCAGGGAAAACTCTGAACTTGTAACCTCCAGGCTCAGCTCGTAAGCAAATGTTTGCACAGAAAGCACAATAACAATTGTTTAAAGGAAAGATGTAGCAATCTACATGAAGCTTTGAGTAGCAGATAAAATTTGTTCCTAACTATTTGCGGTTCACAACACTTCAGATCTATTGTAACCACTTTATGACCATGAAAAATGTCATGTTGTCACTACACTAAGCCCTGCAGTCATATTCTAAAAGCACGATCCATCACTTGAGCTGAAGAAAAATATCTTTTAAGGTTTGGCACTACAAGATTCATGACACATATCCTGTCTCAGAGAAGATGGTGACACACACACTCACCAACCAGTCTACTGCAATATACCAAACAGTCTAAGTATTTTAAGTCTTGTTCTTTTTCAAGAATCCAAGCCTGAAAGAGAACAAATTGAATGGTTCTTCTAAACTGTTTCCTCCCAAAGTAGTATTTAAGCGGCAACAGCAATGTGGCACTCTGACAATTTTTACCCTGATATTATTATTTACAACAGAATCACTCTGTGTGGCTGAGAGGTGACACTGGACAACAAACAGGGCATTTTGCTATGGATAGGAAAGTGTCCAAGCAGGGTTTTACTGGTGCAGCAGGAATTGACCGGTCTGGTTTAGTGCCTTCAAAAAGAAGCACAATTTGAGTACAAGGAAAACATGCAAAATTGGAAGGCAAATTAATCTCAATCCAAATCTAAATTTTTTTGGTGTTGGCCAAACTCTATTTCTCCCAAGCTTATTAATGCTGATGGTGCACATTTCTTGTCTCAGAATGTTACAAATCATTTAGCATGGCTGCAGTGGGAGGAAGCGTTAAAATTGTGTAATATTATTGCCTTATCTTGCATTGCCAAATTTCTCTCCTCCCTCAACCTTCATTAAAAGAACTTCCAAAGACTTGTTTCTTTGAGCACTCTTAATAGCTCTTCCACACCCGTATGAAAATGCCAGGTTTGGGGAGCTGTTTTAAAGGCCTTCAGGTTGGCATGAGGTTTGAGGCTCAGCATTTGACAAAGAAGCAAATACAGCAGCATTTCAGGTATTTATTGCTTGGATGGAGGGTTCATTCCTCAGCAAAATCTTATCTGAACATATGCCACTGAGCAGAAACTTTGAATATATGCCTAAAAACTGTAGTGATTTCTGTCCTTGAGTGACTACTAGCACCAGTGGTCATCCAGGACCCGGAAACTTTGCAAGACCTTGAATAACAGCACGAAGGGGGGAAATACTCCTCTGGTTTTAAGCAGATCAAATCAAGTGGTAGGAACTGTAGTAGAAGAGCAACTAAGTGCCAGTTGTGCACAGGTCCCCTCATGGCCCAGCACTACCTGCATTCAGCACACACTACCCAGCACACCATTTTTGGAAGAGATGTGAGTTGATTTCTGGATTGAGGTTTCAAGTCAAACCCCACTGGCACCACGGGACAGATCCCATTGTGTAGATCTGCTGTGGCCCCTGAGTGGTCACGTCATCTTTCCTGGAATACACCACGTTAGAGGAGGGCTCAGGCTGGTGCAAACACGCTCCCATTCTGCATTGACTCAACACAGAATAGTCAAGCTTCTTAGGCAGCAGACGAAAAATAGTAACAAGTACTAAGATTATTCACAAATGTCGGCTCTAGTCTGTATCCTGCATTCAACTGAAGAAAGGCAAAGCTTAGCAGTGAAACAAGGACCAAACACAAATGAACAATGTCGAAGCTCTCTTGTGAAATGCTTTTCTTTAAGTTGCATTACATGCATGATAAACTAAATCAGCTCTGAATTCCTGCTCCAACTGGATACGAGGCAGGGGAGTAATTAAAACAGCACAGAACAGTAGACCATGTCAAGAGTAATCAAAATTTACAAGCTCAATAGATAAAGATTGTTTGTTTTGCTTGTAGAAACTAAGAGTAAAAGTATCTGAGCATTAGAGGACACCAACAAATTTCTCAGCACTCTCACTTATTTTACAAAAGAGAGCAGCAGAATTATTCAGAACTACCAGATGCACAGAGCTCTGCCCGACCTTCTTGGCAGATGGCCCATTCACCATGAAAAAAAAACACACAAAGATCTCAGTGTACAGAGCCCAGACTGTGATGGTGTGAACTGGAGAAGCGCTAGGGACTGAGCTGGGGCAGGAACCCGTAAGACCTGTGGGTCCTTAGGCCATGTAGCAGCAAGAAAACTGTTCAGAGGGACAAATTAGAGCCCGTGAGAATTAGGACTCTCTGTCTCCGTTTAATATATTTGTTCTAAGGCTGAGTTGTACAAACTGTCCCTCTGCTGCCTCTTTGGAGGTGCTGAAGCCAGTCCAGATAAATTAAAGCTAGCAACAGGGCAAAGGGAACATTTGCTGCCTTTATTGCTGGCTTCTATTACACAAATTAAGTCTTATGAAAGACAGCTTCATGCTGAGGATAGAAGATATCAAATGAAGCCAGCCCAAGAAGCAGGATTTTCCTTAAACCAGATTTTTCAGTTTTGAGGTTTAAAAGAACAAGTTTTGTTTTGTTGTTGTAATTAAAAATTCCATTTTACTAAGGATTCCTTTTCTTCTGGGGGAAAGTAAAAGCCTAAAATATAAACCAGAAGCAAACTGCAGTGGAAGAATACAGAGCAGATCTATTGAATATATTTTTGTTTCCTATTTGATTCCTGGTTGTATGCTTTTGAGGAAAATCTCTTCCCTTTTCCAAGGCAGGTGAAATCAAACAAGTGGGAAGGCACAAACAAGGTTAGACATGAAGTAAGAATAATCCTGGAAAACAGGTGGTGTTCCTCTCCCGATGTCTGACAGTTGAGAAGATGCTTTTCTGGAAGTGATCTTTTGCCATCACATAATCAGCTGGTCTCCACAGCAGGTTAACCACTGAAATCTAATTTCTACTACATTGAGGATATCAGCCTAGAAGATCCAAGCTTTCTTTTTAGTCCTAAACTCTATGATTCAGATCAATAAATGAACTACTTGAGGGGAATGAGGTGCCCCATTCCTAAAAGTGCTACCAGGGCCATGATTTTGTCTGGCTCCATTTAACCACCACCCAAGGCATGCTACTGTGTTGCAGTAGCACCTAGTGGCCAGGGCTATGAAAACACACAGAAAAGGAAGCATTCCTGCCAAAAAATCTGAATACTGCTAAGCTTAACCAAAAAACAACAGGTGGTCATATGTGACTGCTGCAGCCAGCACAAGGTAACTCAAGTTGACTCTAAAGGCCTAATTCTCATGTGAAAGTGAGAGTAAAAATAATTTACATCCTGTGCTTGCTGGCTCAAAAGACCTCAGTATAAATGAGAATCCAGTCCTAAATCCTCAGTGGGATCCAGGCTTCAAGAAGGATTTCAGCTCAAGAAGGGGTCTGGGTTCTACTTCGTAGTGTGTGAACAGCTGAATGGGCAATTCATATTATTTTAAGAAATGTCATGATGGGTTTGGTATGGTTTTGTTTTTTCCTTTAATAATTACACCCCACTTATTAGACTGTAACCAGGGCACCCGTAAAGCCTGTTGAGCTAAGGTCAGCACAAATCATCCCACCAGGAACACAAAGTGGAAAACTGAGAATGCGGGAGGAAGAGGTCTTGCTGAAGAGTATGAATCATGCAAGGAGAGCTGCCTCTGGGAAACAACCTGTTGTATCTTTCCTACCAAAAAAAAAAAAAAGAAGGTGATGGTTCTTTCTTTCTTACTGTCAGTACAACTGTCTAACTCAGGCATGCAGTCTAAAAGCAAGCTGAGGTCAAGGAGAGCATTAAGACAGGATTGTATCTTATGGTGAAATTTCCCTTTGCCTTTTTATTCTTTGGGCAGTGCTAGGGGAAACAAATGTCATGTAGAAACACATGGAAGCAGGTCCTGAAATTCCATCTCCAAGGATGTCTTGCTGAACTGGAGTGGACTGAAAAATCAGGAAGTTTTCCAAGACAGTGCGTAGTTCACTTGACACCATGAGCTCAGTCTATGTTTTTGGGTCAGCTCAGGGCTGGAAACCGCGTTTGGGTCCCACACAGCCTAATTGTCCATACTGTCACATTTTGTCTTCCTATTTGGATGTTGTCCAGATCAACCAACTGACTCTTGGCTGGGGAAACCTACCATCTTGTATTGTCTGTCCTCATGGAAGAAAGGAATGGGAACTCAGCTCCAAGAGCAGAATAGTTGCAGCCAGGGATGAGAAGATAGAAATTCCCTGACACAGAAAACCAAAAAGAATTGACAACAGGGACTTGGAGACTGAAAAATAGTCAATGTCAAGGGCAGTTCTATCTGGGGGAGAGGGGATGAGCTGGGCTAAGAAGCACATAGGTAATCTGAGTTTAGGGCCCAGAAGAGAGTAATGTAAAATGGACCATCATTGAGATATCTGGAAAATATACTCCAGAAATTATTTCAAGAATTTATTCCCTTTTGCTCTGGTTATCTTCTTCTTGAAGAAAAAGAAATGGAGAGAGAGAAAACTCCACATTTCTACTAGGAGCTCTTTTTTTGAGTTTTGGTTTTTTGTTTTTTTTTTTTTTATTAGGAATGAAAAAATATTCAGAGGGAAAATGAGCTCATTTCTGTCATCTGCTGCCACCATCTGCAAATGCAGCAGCAACATCTTTGAAATAGTGAATTAAACCCACCCACTTTTCATTTCTGCCTCCCAGTGTGGTGGGTGGTATGAGCCAGTAATGGGGAAGCTGGCCTGGGAATAAGGACCCAAAAAGGGCCAGAACAGACCCAAGCTCCCCTCCCATTGCTGTCATCAGTCTGCCACACCAAATAAATTCATTTATCCTCTCCTTCTCCTTCAGTAGGTTGGCTAAATTAACTCTTTCTCTGTGCAAGGATGTTGTGTTACTTTCAAAGGATGGTGCTGGAGAGAGTCTGTGTCCTAGAGACTCTGGGGAAACAGAGCACAGGAGCAGAGCAGGAGCAGATCCTGTTTTTCCCTGATGATCAGTGCTTTCTGACACATGAGCTGCTCTGCTGCTGAGTGTAGAGCTTGAGAAAGAAAGCCAAGATCACGTAACACTACGAATGTCCAGCCTGGGTTGAATCCCCCAGTAAAGGTTTCAAAACAAATACTAGTAATGCAGCATATTTTTTCTTGTCCCACTAGTTCCAGCTAGGACTGGGACCAGATGTGCCAATTTTCAACAAGAAAGGCTACTTATGCTATTCTTGGCACAGCTTGAAGCAGAAAGTACCACAAATCCCATTTAATATAGTGCCTAAATGCCAGAGACCTATTTGTTCACTTGGTTTTTCAAGCTCATCTGGTTCCGATAACCATCTGACCTCCAAGGCCAAGTCACAACCCTGAATCCACCCTTCACAACTGTACCCATCACTAGTATTTTCCTTCTAGAAATGTGTTTCTTCCTATGGCTAAAGATTGCCTTTCAAATAAAAGTTTACAGAACGAAGCAAGGCACATCACAATTTAAATTGCATCGTATTTTTAGTAGTGAGATACAGATTCTTCAGGGTTTGGAGGCACGTTGGCATTCCAAATTAGCAAGACGGGCATGGGTGCTACTGGCAGATGTTTAGAGAATGGTTCACATATCTGAAGATAAGGGGCTTACTACCCAAAATATCCATGAAAATAAGAGGAGATACAAGCATATCAAAGTTGCATAGAGAATTCATCCTCCCTTGGATTCACATTATATGAGACTGATCTGCCGGAACTCAGATACTGAGCAAAGCTAATCCCTGTCTCATACTGAGCTCTGGATGATTACAACATGTTACCCTGCAGTCCCATTACCCAGTTCAAATGGGATAAGGTCACTGAAAAAATGGCCATTTCTATGGAAGACAGCCCTCTGACAGCAACCACTTCCAGCTTGAAAAACTCCCAAGTATTAAATATCCCTTTTTCCCTTTGTCTTCACCAGTAAATCTTCCTTCTAAACCTCTGCACAAACCAGAATTGCTTGGGAAAGAAAGGGACAGACAACAGAAGAGAAGGAATAAGTTAGAGACAACAAAGGGTAAGTGGAAATATTCATATCCATGGAGATGGATGGGTTTCATTTCAGGATACTGAAGGAAGTGGGTTATGTGACTGTTAGACCAGTGTTTATTACCTGCAAAAGGTCACAGTGATGGGGGAAGTCCTTAATGACCAGGAAAAGGCTGAGCAAACATCTGCCCATCTACAAGATAGGTGGGGAAAAGGATTTCAGGCAGCTGGCTTCCATCCACCCCTGGAAGAACCATGGAACACATCTTCTGGAGTCCATTTCCACACATGGGAGGATCTACAAGATAAATAAAGAACAGTCAACACAGATGATCAATCTGATGATGTACCACCTAGGGAAGATCATGCTTTACCAGTCTGACTGCCTTATGTGATGACATGACTGGCTGCAGAGATAAGGTGAGAGTAGTGCTGTAACATACTTTGCTTTTAGGAAGACTTCTGGCCCTATTTCCCACAGTAGCTTCTTTTGTGAGCTGAGGCATTATGGACTGGACAAATGGATCATTGTGTGGGTTGAAAATGGGCTGGACAGCTGGACTCAGAGCGTGGCAATCAATGATTCAGCAGTTCGTTGCCAGCTGGGAAACAAAATCAGGGTACAGGAGCTGGGCTTGTACAGCCTGGTGAAGAGGAGGCAAAGGGGGAGTCTACATGTCCAACAGTCACCTACAACTACATGAAGGAAGGTTACTATGGTTGTGGAGCCAAACACTTGTAGGTAAGTAGAGGAAGTTAGTAAAAGTTGCAACACAAATTGCAATATGGGAAGCTGAGCTTGAATATTACAAAAACTTTTAATGTAACTAGGTAATTCAGCTCTGGAAAAGGTTAGCTAGAGGTGATCTTGCATCTGCTTCCATGGTTATTTTCAAGCCATGGCTCATCTGATCTAGTTTTGATGAAAGTCCTGATCCAATTGAGAGATTCCCTGCAACCACTTTTTCTACAACTGTGTAATTCAGACAAGTACCTCCACTGAGCAGGGAACTCAGTTAGGAAGCAAGAAGGCAAAAGCTTGTGAAGACAAACTCTGACTCTAACTGCTATCACTCTGTCTCCCATGCAGACAGGCCATGGATACTTCCAGCACAAGTGGAGGATGAGATGGGAGAGATGGTCACCTGGATGGTTAACGACTTACTGCTCTCTCCCGTGACCTCCTTGTCCCCTCAAACCTGGACTTGAGAGCTGACTGTAAAGAAACACGTGTGAGGAGTGCCACTACTACTGACGGGAGATGAATAACACACAAAAGGGAGAACCAGGGCCAGACCAGCTTTCATAGTAAATAAAAACAGTTCTTTGTTGTCAAAAGGAGAACTGGGTCTTTGGCAGGGTCTGGTGACAAAGCAAAGCTCCATATGTGGGAAGACAGCCATAAGAGGCTGGAAGCATCTGCTCAGATGTGCCTGAGAAATAACCCGCTGTTGTCCTGGGCAAAGAGACCAGTGACCACTCAGGACAGAGCACCCAACTTCCCGAAGAGGCACCTTGGTTTTTTCTGGATGGAGGGGCCACTGAGATGCAAAGCCTTGCACCCATGTGATTTCAATCCCACTTCTGGCACATGTGTTTTGTCCTCTGCTGGCAGAGCAGTCATTCAGTGAGCCTGTCTCTGGTTAAGGCCTCCCTTCCCACTCCCCCACCCCCTGTTGTTACTAAGCAGGGCTTTTCTGTTTCGTCTCACTTCGCTTTTATTATGGCAAAGTCCTATAAAACTATCAAGTAGAACTGGCTGAAAAACAGTGTTTCCAGTGCCTTGAAAATGTAAGGATTTAAATATATATATATATAAAATTTGAGTTTTGTCCAAATTGAACAGAAACTTTTCTCAGTTTTTTTTTGAAAAGAGAGCAATTTCCAGGAAGCCAGAAGCTCCCCAGACCCTGCTGCAGCCTCCCAATGAAATGCACGTCAAAGCTTGTCAGCTTCAGTGGGCAGCTGCAGAGCTCCCAGCATCCCTGGCCTTGGGGCAAATCCACCAGGTGCATCCGCTCGGGAGTCTGAGACTTGTACACACTGTGTTTCTCCTGTCCTGGAAGAGATCTGCCAGCAGTGCAGGTGGGTTTCCTCAAGCTTTCTTCCTCAGGCATGGGGAAAGTCAACTGTGCTCAGTGCAGTTCCAGCAAAATAAGCCAGGCTTAAGGAATGATGTTTCATGGGAACATTTCTGACCAACTCAATTCTCTGGGATAAGCCATCAAAGAAGAAACTTGTTGGCTGAAGGAGCATTTTCATTGCAAGGATATCTGGTCCATCTGCAACATGACTTCCCTCACAGGAGCGTCCAGTCCCAGTGATCCTTTCTCATTTAAGCTGGCTGCCAACAAATGCTACTCCATATGGGAATGACAAGACCATGACCACCCCACCAGTGCTAATGGTTACTGGGGTGATGTCAGAGGATGACAATTTCAAACATCTAAACTGCTGCTTTTAAAAGCAGCAGATCCTGGTACCACTTTATGACCTCGTTGGGTGTATCTTCCCTTCACGCACTCAGGCCTGGTGATGAGAACGCCCATAAATTAATAGTTTGGATTACTTTAAAACAGATTCCTCTGAATCAGCCCATATGGATGTGACGAGCTGGTGAAGCATACATCATGCTACAGCTTGGCATCATGCCTGCATCTCTGTCCCATAAAGTGGGCAGCTTTTAGACCCATTTAATCACACTTAAACAAGCTTTTTATCTGATTTGTTCTGCGTCATAACTCTTCCTCCAAACACTATAAACCACTGTGGCAATACCGTGAAGTACAAGCCAGCCACACGTTTTAGAGTCATCAGCCTGGCTCTCACAGTTTGTTTAAATCAGCATTTCATGACAAATATATTTAAATGCAGCTCTTCCTCCACACACACCCCACAGCCCTTGAGGAGGTATTTCCATGCCCTAAGTTAATTTTCTCATGGTGAAATCATCAGTCTTTTCAGCCACCACATCCTTATTGAAAGCTCAGGCTGCAGGTGCAATTCCAAAGCCTCCAGCTGTCTGGAAATGGTACGTACAGGAACGTGTTAGGATTCTCCCTGTCCAAGAGATCCCCAAACATGGCACAGATGGCTTGGAGTCACCTGCACAGAGGCAACTCTGCACAGAGGTTGCGGGTAAGATGTAGATTGTTTTGGTTGGTGTCTTTTTTTCCATGTTTCAGCCTCTCTGTGCAGCACAAGTGTTTCAGCTCTCACACAAAGTGATTCCCACTATTTGTTTAGATGCTGTGAGTGATACACAAAAGCCTCATGGTGATGGGTGCAGAGTGGGAAAAATACTTCACATTGATAAGCAAACCAAGCAAGCAACTCCACGAGAATGTCTGCCACGGGGGCTTCAGGAAGGGACAATGACCCAGCCAGATAGGTATTTACAGGCCACCTTTTACCTTTGATTTACATTAAAAAAACAACCAACCAACCAAACAAACAAACAAAAAAGAACCCCAAACCAACACTGGCAACACTTCCCTTCCATATTTGTCACACTCTGTTTCACCCTCTGATGAGTCCCAAGAACAAACCAGGATTAGCTGGATGTCCCATCTTGCACCTGAAAGTGCCGGTTCCCTCTGCTCAATAGAAGTTGCCTGTTACAGGACCTCAAGAGTTAAAATACCCTGATAAGCTTTAACCTCCTGAATGAGAGGGAGAAAGACATCTGCTTTTTGTTTTCACAGCCCAGCATCTGTGTGCTCCAGTTTTGAAAAATCTGCATTCCATATCAACAGAGAGAAGTCCTCATAATTTATGCAGTGATACACCAACATATTAAAAGTATTATATTTTACTCTAATGAAAGAAATAAGATATCTTTTCATTCACACAAGGAAGAGTTGTTGTAATAAATACAAAATGGGCACCTTTTAATTTCTTTAAGGGCAAAGATATTATGACAGCAAAGACTTTGAGTTGTAGCTACTTACTAAACAAATCTTTACCAAAACAGATGTGGACACTATAAGAACATCATGGTAACTAAAGGATGCAAATTTATTTGAATAAGGTTAACAGCAGGAAAGCATGTCTGAAAATTTGTTGTGTTTCTGAAGAACTCTTTGCAAAAGGAATCCAAATAGGGCAGTTGAGAAGAGTTCATCCTGACAGAAAACTGACCATTAACGGCAGAAGGAGCTGGGATATTCAGTCTTTTTTGAATATCTCAACAAAACCAAGTGACAGCTACAGTATGTAGATTTACCCACACAACTCCTCTCACTGACTGCATGGCAAGAAAATCCAGTCACAACCATGTGAAATCCACAGCTAGAGGCTGTTCTGTTTTTTTCAGGTTCTTGTTGTTCTGAGTAGGAACATGAGTCTTACTTTGTCAGTTGTCCTCAGGAAATACAGTAAAGTCTGCAGTTCTGTCCATCTCTGGCCTGTCTGGAGCATCTCTGTCTCCCTGCACTATCAGGTGAGTCAGGTTATGCCCACTGAGGCTACATTAACCTTGCTTGCTTGTGGTGCTTTTTCTGTAGTTGTCATCCTTCTCACACTCTCAAAGTAAAACTTTTTATTGGCAGTAGAAGGACCAAAATCTCCAAGAAGAAAGGCAGAAGTGTTTTTGTCTACAAACAGATATGAAATTGCAAGAGATCTTTTTAAATATAAATGGAAGAAGAGCCTACAGGTGAAGAAGAGAGGTCAAACAGCAACATCAGCAATGTAGGAGAGGATGTTCTGTTCTTTGGAAGATTTCCCACTGTGAGAATATAACTTTTAGACAGCAAAAATAAATTGAGACCTTCATTTCTGCTGTAGCGTTAAATGGCTTTTAGCTACTAACTGGGCATTCAGAGAACCAAAAAAATAATTTGTATTTGAGGAGAGGGAACAAATCAAACAAAGTGGAAATCACCCGACAAAATGCCCTGTTCATGCTGCAGATTCTGTGCAGCTATAGATAACATGCCAACCTTTTTTGTAAAACAGCATTTGTTCACCTTTGAGTACTTAAATAATTTACCTAAAGGATACTAATTTATTGATTTCAGAATTATTTATGCTGACCCACAAAAGAAAACAAGTTAAACTACAAGAAGGCAACACATTAAAAAGAAAAGTAATTTTAGAAATACTTAAAAATACCAAAATAAGGGGAAAAAAGGCAAGATGAAATTCCAGTTCCACTCTGTGTCATTGTCTTAGAGATCACTACGAAGGTCCATTTAGCCAAAGATTAGATTTGCATGGGAGGAAGTCTTCTTTATGCACTGTTAATTACTTCAACAGTCTATAAAATTAATGGTTAAATGAACCACATTTATAGAGATTATATTTCAGATACTATTACATTTAACAGAATATCTGTTGTTATTAATTACTAGATTTAAGAACTGTCTGGAACAAAACAGGACACACCCCAGGGAATCTGCTTCAATCCCAAATCCCACAACTGCACCACAGACGTGGATACACATCATTCATTCACTTTGATGGTGCAGAGCTGCACTGAGCAGAGGCCTTTCACTGCCCTATGCAGTGGTCCTAAATCCTGCATTTTGTGGTCCTGCAAAGGGAGGACACAGCAGCCAAGCTCCCTCACCGTGGCTGAGAGACTGGAACCACTCAGACGATTCAGTGCCACTCACTATTCCTACTTCAACATGTGTGGCACACCCAAAATAACACCAGGGTGGCTCAGATATGCTAAAGGACACTTCCCTGCCAAACACCAAAGGCCGACCAAGCTACATCTCCAGCTTCACCTAAGAGATCCACCACTCTTTTCAGTTTAAGATATTGATTTTTAAGGGGGGGGGGGGAAGGGGGAGAGCCAGGGTGGGTGGAAGTCAATCTGTCTTCTTTTTGAGCAGAAATTTCCAAGTTATTAAGAACTTTTTTTCTGTCTCTTCCCCCATCTGTGATACAGAAGTAAATCTTTGCCTTCCTTAAATCCCTCTCTCCCTCTTGACTTATCTCATACATTCCTTCACTTGGAAATCCAGATTCTCATCTGTTCCAGGCCTCTTTCCATGCCAGACTCTTTGAGAAGAAATTTCTTGTCTTAGTAAAGAGCTGAAATTTTCTCTTCTTTTCTCCTTGCTTACTTTCCCAGTTCAAATCCACTCCTTCCTATTGGATCTAATAATTACCATCCTGTTGCCACAGTGTGTGTAAGTTCCCATTTGCCTTCTGTTGCATTCAGGTTTCCAACTACCAGGTTTCCATTTCTGCCAAGTTTGTTTAGATTCGTTTTATTCTTTACCCATATTATCCCCTCTTTTATTTCAAGTACAGGCAGATGTCTCACATGTTATAGATAAATCTCTGTGCATGTGTGTGCCTGAGTTTGTATGAATGTAGACGTAGATACAAGCCAAAACTTGTGTTTCCAAGCAGGAGAAAAAGCCTGACAATAAATTTCGCCCTTTTGTATCCAACTCAATACTAATTCCACTTAAAAATCAGTAATTTAGGGAATGAATGCGTGAATCAACTCCAGTTTCTTCTCATATGAAGGGCAAGTAGGGAAGGGGAGAAATAAAATTCCTCCTTTCCACATCTGGGCACAGAAAGCCATGGAGAAACATGACCAACATCCCCTGCTTTTTCTGAGAACCACTGAGGGGAATGACAGCTCTTCTAATGCCTTCTGTAGCCCAGGATCCCACTTGGAATGCTAGGACCTGACCCTGCAATGTCCAGATGTCTTTGGAGACCTGCTGGCTCTCCTCACCATTGACAGGATCCAGTGAGCATGTTACTTTCTCTCCAGTGAGCCCCACTCCAGAAAAAACCCCACTCCAGAAAAGTGTCAGCTGCATCCTGGACACCAAGATTCCCTTTTGGTCAAAGATTACAACTAGCAGCAGGTAAATCAGTTGCCATTAGTCATTTTTAATAGCACTCAAAGCTTTAAAACAGCAGTCAAAGGGAAGAGTAATTAAAGACATAAGTATATATGGGAACTGGGATAGAGTACAACTTTGGGATTTGCCAAGGATATTCATTTCATCTGGCTTCTTTGCTGGAGATTTCCTAGAGGACATACAGCGAATCCAATTGATCTGGACTTCAGAAAAGTATGTTGTACTGGGCCACATGGAAAATGGCTCTTTACAGGAAAAAATAGGAATTTGTACAAGTTATGAAAAGTACATGAAGTGTTGATTTGTATGAAAGGAAGCACATTATGTGAAAAGGAAATTCTTCGACTAAAGGGAATTACTCATGGAGCTCTTCAGTGCTGGGTCTTGGGAATGTTGCCGGGTATTTTCACTAATGACCATGGAATGTAATGTAAAAAAAGTGCTAATGAAACTTGCTGATGACCCCCATTTCAGAAATGCTTCAAACAAAGAGGAGAACAAGAAGATTAACACTAACTGGACTTGAGATAGGAAGTCACAGGAAACACACAGAAATTTGCGGTGCTAGGTGTGAGGCAATGTGTCACTGCAGCCTCACTGAGGTGGAAAGACCTGAGAGCACTGGATAACACTTCCAGTAGACTGAGGGAAGTGATAATACCATTGTACTGGAGTATTGTGTCCAGTTGTAGATAAGGAAGGTAAAGTCACAGGACAACATATGAAAGAAAGGTCTGTGGGAATAGTAGAGAGGGAAGCATTTTCAGGAGCAGAAACCAAAAGAGGATGGCCTAAATTGTATCCCAAATCAAAGGTGTTTTAAATGAAACCTTTAAATTTAGTGGGCTTAAAGCACCAGAAAATACCAGAAAACCTTGAAGAGCTTCATGCTCTGCTTGGGAATAATAAAGCAAAAGCTCTAACAGGCTGTTAGCCTTAAGACTCTTGTTTTGATCATCAGCCCATCAGTGAAGGACCCAAATTTTCTCCCCCTGACACCAGCTTTCAAATGGCATTTTCATAGTCACCTCAACCCAGGTATTCACTGCACATGCCCTGCCTGTCAAAAATGCCCCAGGCTTCAAAGGAGAGAGGCAGCTCTGGGAGAGGGCAAGGAAAGGATAGGCAGGCTGGGAAGTGAGAGGCGTTGTCACACCTGGTTTCTTAAAGGCCCTGAAAACAGTTTGTGAGAGGTCCTGACAGCAGGTAATACACTGAGGTTGTGTGTCTGCAGGCAGGTAGGTCATGGAGCATCCAAACATCCGGGTGAACATCAGCAAGAGAGAGTGACAGCAAACATAAGTCCCCCAAAAATCATGGAGTACTTTAATACTAGCAGGATGTTAAAATCAAAAGTAAGCAGCGTCATGAAAGGAAGTGGTAAAGCCAAAATTGGGTGAGGTTTCTACATAGAGAACAAGATCAAATCCCCATCTTTCCATGATTTGACATCTTAGAGGGAAACAGACTCTTTTTTCCGCTTTAAGTATAAACATTCCCTGCAGTGAACATAGCCTAAGTATCCCAGTATCCTGTTGTTATATCCAGTCCAAGAAGTGAAACCAAGGCCCTGGGTCTGTAATTGGGGCCACATGGATGTCCCTGTGCTCACACTGGAATGTTCTGACTCCTCCAGCCCAGCCACGTAGCTCCAGGTGAGAGCTGAGCCAAGGTACCTGAGCTGCTACACGGCCCCTTCACCGTGACCCTGGGCAAGTAATGCTGAGTCTTTATCTCAGTTCCCATCTGCAAACCTGGGGTGACCATTCAGCTCTCACCTGCTTCGAAGCCCATCAGGTAAGGAATATGCTTTCTAGGTGAATGTCCAAGAGGACCCTGACTTTGGTTAATGCAATTAAGTGCTACAGTAATTATAAATATAACAGAAAAAGAGCCATATTATATAAATTAATATAATCAAGAATCAGTGGCTCTTCTCCCAAAAGGTCCCAGCACTTAAGAGTTTTCATGTTTTTGTTTTTGGAACAGACTAATCACTTTCACATCATAAACAAATAATGGTTTTAATAGATTCCATACTTTGTGGAGTTTTTACAGCTAACATGCAGCAAAGCTCTTACCCTTCACAGGCTTGCTTGCTTTTTTTTTTTTTTTTTGCTTTTTTTTTTGACTTTTTTTTTTTTTTTTAAACAGCAAAACATATTCTGTAGTAAATTAAGTGTGATTCACGTGGCATTTTGCATGAACGTGCTGTGGATGTGGCCTATGAAACAAGCTTTGTTAGAATTCTGTAGCCCTTATGTTCCATTTTTGTGCTTATAATTCTCAACATGTTTTTGCTGCAATTTCATATAAGGAACAACAGGGGAGCCTTTCTCTGTCTAATATAACACCTATGAATTCCCATCAATTCAATAACAGATGGGAGGAGTCAGATGCTGCCCTGATATCCACACAGGCTGTTTGCCTCCACCCTGCTCAAGGGCAGAGTAAATGAGAGAAGAAACCAAGCCTCGTAAAGGCACATGTAATCTTTCACAGGCAAGTTCAACTCCTGATGAACCTTTAAGACTCATAAATAAATGTCTGCTTTCCCGGATTACCTTGCATTTCCGTGTTGTGCTCCATCCCATTCTGGCCTCAAGCTACAGCTGAGGCAGCAATAATCCTCTGGTGGGATGAAGCATGGAAATTCTCATGGCTGAGGTGGCATCACTACCATGGAGCTACCTTATTACTTTTTTTTTTGGTGTATTTAGTATCTCTGCATCTGTTTGAAAAACCCAGTTATCTGCAGAAAGGCTCAGCTTAGAGCAACACAGTCCAAGTTGGGTGATCTTGCTTATCAAGCCCAGAAATACAAGCTAGAGAACTTCTGCTGGCATGAAGAAAACCCAGCACTTTGAGTCACATGTGCCTAACATAAAACCTATTGGACTGAGAGGCACAGAGAAAGGTGGTGGAGACAAGATTAATGGTTTTAGCTGGGAGTGAAATCCAATAATGAAGTAGTGACCCATGACACTTGAGAAGCAGTAACAGTTTGTTGACCACAAGAATGATTGCTCAGAGCACCTTCTTAATGTTGTAAATGTGAAAATGATTTACAGCATGACCAACATGTAAAAAAAAGCAAGTTAGCAGGCAGACAGGATTGACATTGGTAATTGTTCCTGACTACATACATATGTGGAGGTAAGAAAGTAGAAATACTTTTGGTGTGTAGCATGGTAGCAATGTATCAAAATTACTAACAGCAAAGGACTCGAAATCCTTGAGCTGAGGTGATTAAAAAACATGCAAACACCATTCATAACACCAAAATAAACAACAAGCCTGAAAGGGATGAAGGCTTCACTTTGGATTTCAGTAGGGCTGGTTTGCCTTGGGTCTGGAGTTGTGAGAGTATCAGAGCCTTGGAGACAGAGCAAAACACCCAAATGATTAATATCCAGAACGAGCCTCAGTGCACAAGTGACTCTGTTCTGAAGAAGTAGGAAGACTCTCAGGGGATTTCGGCAGCATCTGAAAGCATGAGTCTGTTCAGATTTAGCAACAGTGAGATTTAACAGTGGAAATCAATAGAGAACTAGCAAAATGTTTGAGAAGAACATGACATTTGTCTTCCAGTTAACTTTGCTCACTGGTGCACTGAGGGTGGCAAAGCCCAGACTTGCAGTGGCACCTTTTGTGGTCCTGACAGAAAACAGGAACATCAGGATATCTCAGCTTCCTCTTTGCCTGTAAAATAGGAAGACAGTTGAGCCTTCTTCCCCTTGGGCTTAGCCAGCCCTGCTGGTAGTTCACTGGGGCAGGGATGGTCTTCTACAGCATGGTCCAGGGTCTGACAGTCTCACAGAACAGGATGAAAGCATCTCTTTCACCCCAGTTTTTAATGCTGCTATCAGGGGAAAGAAATAGGATTTGTGCTGCCCAGGTGTAAAGTGTCAGTGATCTTCTCTGTGCTGATTTAAAAAGGTTCCCTTCTGTTTTTTTCAGAGAAATGGCTCTGCAGCTTACAAGAAGGTTTGGTAAAATGGTCATGTGAACAGCTAAGGGCTGGAGAATAGTCTCCTTTCCAGCCATTTTTTGTTTCCTTCCTGAACCCCAGCTTTTCTTTCCTTTTGTGAATGATCACAAGTTTCTTGGTCAAGGTGAAGAGGTTTTCTGAACAGAGCAGGGCTATTCATTGCACCCTGGGGAGACACCAAGCATCCCACCCACACCAGACCCCATCATATTTGGGTTGAAAACCAGGTACAAAACCCACCAAATGTGGCACTGCTCAGACTTGATTTTATGCAGCTCTTAGCCAAATCATTATGACCAACACCAACTGATGACAAACGCACAATGACAATAAATAAAGAGGATCTCTGATCTATCACCATGGCTTGCATTTCTTGTGCCTTGTAGTGCAATGACCTCCGTCTCCCTCCCTTGTCTATCAGTCCCAACAGCCTTGGATTACCGCTCAACAGTCCCAGCACAAAGCTGCTCTTCTCCCCTCTCCAGAATGAAAGGCAGCATAGGAGATGTAAAAGTAACAAGAACACAAGTCATCATGAAGCTGATCAGAAGAAAGAGCAGGGTCTTGTTTCAAAAGTAATTGTTTTCATGATTGGCTTTTTTCGGCATCACTCAAGGCCTCTGTTCCACGATCTCCTGTTAAAAGCTGCTTGGTTTTGTTGTTTTTTAATATGGTCATAACCCCATTTTATATAGAAGGGAAAATGCTGGCTCCCTGTGGTTTTCATGGATTTTCATATTGGTGTAATTCAAACAATATGATGACTCAACTTGACGTCGTTTCCTGGCTGCAGTGGGGCTCGTGGTAATCAAGAGTTTAAACTTTATTGGGACGTGTGATGGAGCAGCAGCAAACACCACAGAGAGCCCTAATGAAAGCAAACAGTGGACAGGCTGGCCAACTCAGTCCAGTAAGAACACTTCCTACCCCAGGTCATCTGCCCTCTGGTCAGGTGAGCTACCCAAAATCTTGCATCTCCACCCGATGAGATGCAAACATGCAAAGGGCCACAAACACATGCACAGAGACTGAAAGCAAACAAACTTCATTTTCACTGCAACGGGCAAGAAGAAAGTAGAGGTACAAGACATCTGTGCTACTGTTCCAGTGCCCTGGAAGTTGGCTTTGTGTCACCCCAAAGCCAGTCTGAATTCTCGTCTTAATAATTATCAGAGTCTGAGAAGAGTCAGTGTTTTGTTCCAGTGAGCACAAGAAGCATTTGCACTCTGGTTTTAATTATAACGGGAGGTGGAAAGACAACCCAAACTCGAAGAATGAGGGTTGAGAAGAAAGAGGTGAATAAAAAGTGGTGTCATGGCATTTGTGCGTGTTTCCAGTTGTAAGCATCTTTACACAAAAGCATGTCTTTCTGTCGGGTGTTTGCACATCCCTGTACATGCACACATCTAAGAGGCAGGGCTGGTAGCACAACCTCTTATTTAGCTTGCCAAACATTTCCAATTATAAAGCCCTGTTTTCAATTGCTAATAACTTTGTTAAACTTAAACCACTTGGGCTTCAATTTTCCATGCCAAGTGTCTGCCTTGGGCTGAATTTTTTGTTATCCCTTCTTTTTTTTAGCTGTCAGCCAATAAAAAGGTTCAGCTGATTCAGAGAAGATGGCTAGAGAAAATACTGGGGCTTGCAACACAAAAAAATCCTAGCATACTTGTCTTGCAAAGTTCTAGAGTCTTCCTGCTGTAGAGAAAGGACTGGAAATCTTCAAATAGTGAAAAACCTTATCAAATCTGACAGAGCAAAATTGCTCTGAAAAGCATTTTTATACAAAAGCAAAGCCTCTTATATCTGTGATTCCATCTTTCCTGGACACACATTAGCCTTTCATCCTCCTGGCCATGGCAGGACTGTTTGGACCACTCCAACACAGCCCAGCTGCACTCAGATGAGGGGCAGAGAATCTGGTTTTCTTCCATCCCAACTCTTCTACAAGCCATCACCCTTCTCTTCCCAAAGGCAGCCATCCTTGCTTTAATCTGCCACCTCTCTCTCTATTCCTCATGCTGTATTTTTCATTTCCAACAGGGAATGCAAAGCAAGGCACAGTGTAAAAACTGTCCTTCCTCATAAAACCCACGTGACAGCAAAGATGTGTCATTGCCCCTTCTCCCCCCATGCAGCAGTACCTTCAGGATCCCTGGGGTTTGCCCACTTATTAATATCCCCAACATTCACATCTGTTTCAGATCGGTTTATGTGGATGGGATTTAAAAACAAATATGTTCTCCATTAATGCTGGCCCTTGCTGTGCCTACAGTCACTAACAGGCTTACGTATTTTCGGATCAGATCAGATGTTCTCTGTGGTTTGTTTGTCTGATTTTCTGTGTGGTGACTTTCTTCTGGCAAATCAGGTCTGAAAAGTAAAACATGTAGGGAGTAGCGTGGAGCCACCAACACCGGTGAGTTCAGAGGAAAAAAAGCCAGACATGCATCCTGAAGATCAACTTCCCCTGGATCTACAGACTCATGGCCCGATACACAGTTCTGCCAAAGGGGAGGTTCACATTCCCCCTTGTATCTCACTCCTGTGGGATGTTGGACACATGGCAAATGATACTTGTGTACTTCTGGGACTCAGAGAGGTCACAAAAATCATTCATACAGGCAGATGTGGGAGGATTTCAGCTTGACAGGACTACAAAGAGAGGGTGCAGAGTTCTCAGCAGTCATGTTTCTTCAAAGGTGAAGGAATCATTGAAATAATCAAGGTCTAACTCCTCTACCATCTACTTACAAGATCTAGGAAAAATACTGTAGTTCAGAGGATCATAAAACTGGAGATGCTGGGAAAAGCACAGAAGAGGAAAAGAAAACAGTTAGTTTGATATGTTTAGTTTGATATTTAGTTTGATATCAAATTTGATATTAGTTTGATTTAGTTTGATATTTAGTTTGATATTATTCCAGTCCTTCCACAGGTCTGGAAATAGAGCTGGACTAGAATGTCAATGTGCTGGTTGCTGTTATCAGGTGGGGTTTGGGAGCCTTGAGTCCATATAGCTCAGGAATATTAAAGAGAACAAGGGAAGGCAGACATGGGAAAATCAGGAGTCCTGCAGTGGGGCTAGAAGCTGGGAGATAGGAAGTGATTCCAGCAAGGCTGACATGTTCTTATCAATGAAGAATAACACATGGGTGAGCCAAAAGACAGATACAGAAATACAGGTGCTATACCACTAAAATAAGTATAAAATAATGAAGTTTATTCTGTTTTCTAGGGAAAGCGCATCACCTTGTAATGTATTCAAATCATAAGTCCTCCTTTAATGATTACTTTGAGAGACACAACCACCTACCTCAACAATCCCTTTGCCACAGACAATTCCATTTAATTGCTGAGGAGATTGATTTTCTATTAGGAACAAAAAGCCCAAAACCATATTTTGTGAATGAAAACCCACTATATTTTGGAGTAAAAGTTGCTGCCCAAAGCTTGTCATCCCAGCAAGGGACACAGCTCCCAGTAGAGTAGCATCAGAATGCAGCCCAAGGCAAAGCCATCAACTCCCATCTCATACATTCAAGAGGCCCAGAGGGAAACCCAAAGCAGGTTAAGACACTGAAATACTATCTGAAAAAAAGATGTTTTCTTTTTCTTTCTCCAGAGTGAAAACTGCTCTGCCACGAGACAAGGTGTGCTCAGAGTCAGCCAGCCAGATTCACAGAAGATAACAGCCCCAGTGACACTACAGAGCATGGCCTGTGAATGTGCATTTCTGTTTTACTTTCAGGTAGCTATTGCAGTGCTGAGGAGGCAGAGGGGCAGAGTTTGCACACTGTTGGAGCTGCTCAGCTTGTGGGTAACCCAAAAGAAGGAATTGGAGTATCTTTGGGAAGACCTTTGCTTTGTCTACACAGGCAAGAGCGAACAGACCCATACTGTCCCCTCTCACCTTCTGAGTTTACCTAACACAAGCTGAGTAATCTAGAACTCTTATAGCCATCATACTTTGGACCCCGAGTTAGTCTCAGCTGACTGTCTCTGCCCCAACCTGACTACAGACAAGCATACAGCCCCTGGCCAAAGTTGTGCTAAACTCCTATTTCACAGTCCCAACGTGTGTAGCTGGAAATCTGGGAGAACTGCTGTTCCACCACAAACATTTCAGCTGGAGACCTTGCACAGTGCAAGGTGGAGAGTGAAACAAGTACCCAGAGCCAGATTAGGGGCTCTGAATGAGGAGCCAGCACTGAGAGCCCTGGTGCTGGGCAGTGCGATGTGCACGGACGTTCCCACCAAAGCCATGTGCCTTTGCAGGTTGGTCCCAGAGGAAGCACAGCCCACAGAGTCTTGAAGAGCAGCCCATGGGGGTTTGCTGCAGACAAAAGAATGTGCATCACCACAAGGGAGAATTTAACCCGGCTCTCTCATCCTTCAAATGCCAGGTGGGAGGTTTGACCTTGGGCAGCAGATCCAGGGACTGTCCTGTGGTGCAGACCCACATGTGCACATGCAGGCATAGATGAAGTGCTTTTGCCTGTGACCCCAAGCGAAATGGCAAGCCCCAGTTGGCCGGGGTATTCCAATACCCACTTTGGGTCTGTAAGCTGTCCTCTGAGTAGGATTTCCCGGCACAGAGCATCATATCTTTCACACTTTTTGAGCAGGGTTATAAATTATGACGAGAGTCCCTGTAACTCCAGTCTGATCCCTCCATACTCCTGGCGCCTGCTGGGTGGTTGTTGTTGTTGTTACAGCTACAGCTCCAAATGGGGAACGTGTGATGTACAGCTGGGAAGGGACTTTTCTAACTGCTCAGTGAAGCGGTCACAAATAGGAAGAAACTGCAGTTTCCTACAATATTTAGCATTATATAGGCCCTCAGCAGTGCCACACTTTACTTCTTCATTTCTAGCATCCCCCTTTGAGAGTTCTACCCCACTTCATCATCATAAACATGTCAACAATCAGTCCCCGTGGAGGACTCTGCTGTTTGTTCTTTGGCTCACATGGAGAAAGCATGTCCCTGCTGCAGCCCCCAGCACACATTTCTCTATGCTCAAAGGGGCTGGAGTTGGAACGTGGCCATCTTGTGGCTCCCGGACCTTGATATATATATGGAAAAAAAAAAAAAAGAAAGAAAAAAAGAAAGGAACATGAACTTGATAAATATGATCAGCTGCCGGGAACGTGCCTGAAGCCTCCTGCTGCTGTTGTTGACATCAGAAAGCTGCAGAGCCTGGGAGATAGGAGGAAGCTTTATTGTCTCGGTCCTACCAGGAGCACGCGATGCCGTTCCAGCTGCCTGGTGCTACCCTGTGCGTTCCAAGCCTGTCACTGGGAAAACAGGACATCAGTTCTCACCTCCTGAACCCAGCAGCTGGTGGAGGGCTTCCCACTGCCTCTCCCAAAACCTAAGAAGAACTTTTTCATAGAAACCAGCACCAGCATGACATTTCCCCAGACTAATTTTTTATTACATCTGAAGTTTCCTGTCAGCCACCTGAAAGTTCCCTAGCCTCAAGGGCTGCTAACTGAGCCAAATTATGCGGCCAGACAGGGAGCACCTGAGCCCAGGGAGAGGTGCCACTCCAGGGTGCAGCTGTGTGTTGGTGGTTTTTTTGAGTGGCTTCAGCTGGTGAAACAGGGCAGCTCCCGCTGAAAGCTGTTTCATGTTTTAGGAAGAAAGAGGATCCAAAGCATGGTTCCCTCTCAGAGCTTATTGAGGAAATTCAGGCTTCCTTAAACTTCACTAACATAGCAAGTTGATCTATCAAAGCACCAGGACTGAATTCCCTTAAATCTGATGGAGAAGAAACAAAGCCCATTCTAGTTAATAGACATATTATCTGAATACTAATTCAAGTAATTGAGCTGAAAAGAGATGGAAACTCCTTTGGTAAAAGGAAATCTGAAGCAGTACACTATTTTAACAGGGGCATGATGAATAATTTTGCAGTCACAAGTCACGAATATATGTGATGAAGATAGAAATACCTGAGAAGATCCCACAAAAATGCCTTTTCAGAGCTTTTTCATCCTTTTATTTTCTTTCAGTGTGCAATGCTTCCCCACTCTTTCAGGTCCATGGCATTAGGTATACGACAGGAGGGAATTACTTTCTTTCACATAGAAAGTTTAGGCCCCCTGAAAGGGGCTGGCTGGACATTTATGAAGATGTAAGCCCTCTGTATAGACCCAGAACAAACTTCCCCAGTGCTTTGCTAAAAAATATGGTGCAATGCTTGGCTGGATGAAGCACAGTGAAAGAGCTCAGTTTTCATGGCTCATTTAGTTGGGGACTTTTCTTCAGGGACAGCCAGCAAGAGCACTGATTTTGATCACTTTCTTCTGATGCAGACAAAATTATTCTTGGATTTGGGCTGCAATTGGTGTAATTTATAGGACTTTTAAGATGCTTCAGAGAGGTTACCTGGAAAAGACAGTTCCCAAATCTGCACCACTCCAAGACAGCCAAATCCTTTCTCACATGAACTTATAGCACTAATGCCTTCGAAAAAAAAAACAACCCTCTATTCAGAAATATTTTTTTTTTAATTGCTTGTCATTCAGCTATGGCTGCATGGGAATGTTTCCTGGCCTCAAGTTTCTAACCCTTTGGCAAAAAATGTTCAGATCTTTCTTCAAAGTAAAAGAATGTTTTTAAGAAAATAGTTTTTTTCTTAAAAAAAAAAAAAAAAAAAAACCCCCAAACAAACAAACAAACAAAATAACAAAAAATACCAAAAAACCCACAAAACAAAAAACCACAAACAAACAAACAAAAAAAACCAACAAAAAAAACCCTTACATTTTGCAGAATCAAACAGTTCCTCATGAACACTGTGGGGTTTTAATGGCTGGAGCCTTCTCACAGCAGCATCCAAGCAGCCCTGGTGTAGGCCTGTCAGGGGCACTCAGGTGTGAAGGTGCTGAGAGACCCCTAAGTGTCTGGATCAAGAAATGGAAAGAAAATGCAAAATGAAACTTTCCTGAGTAACTCAAAGGTTCCTCTTCTAAAATCACTAGAAAACCTTTAGCACAAACTCCTCCCCCTCCTCCCTGATTATCCTAGATTTAAATAGCACTGTGCTTTGCAAGGGAGCTGCAAAGAGCCCCAGAGCCAGCCAGCTGAGATAAAAGGCCACAACTGAGTGTTTCTGTAAAGACAACAGTTGCACCATGTGACAGATATGCCACAAGGTTCTTCTGTAAATGAAAGAAAAGGAGTCCTTGTGGCCCCTGTCATGGCTCTTTCCCCACATCTGTGGCACAGAGGGATGTAGGATATGCCGGTATCTGGGATGGGTAGGAAAATGAAAGGCACAACGTCTTACCTTTGAGCACACAGTCTCTCACTGCTATCACCAGACCCTGTGAGTATCCAGGAGTGAAATATGGCCCTATGCTAGTTCATATCCCAGGTGCACAAACCTACCCTTCACAACTTTATTACTTATGACCTCTCCGTGCCCCAGCAGCATTTGGGGAGCGTTACCAGCTTTAATCCCTGTCTCTCAACTCAGCACTGCCTTAACTCTCCTTTAGCGATCTCCTGTGGGACAGACCCTCACACCTGAGCACACACACTGGCACAGCACAGGCATCAGGGTGCATGCAGGCACCTGCACTTTTGGAAATGCCCCTGCAGAATCCTGCTGCTATTCTGTTCTGTTAGTTCACATATACCTACTCTCTAAATTCTCTCCTAGTTCCTGAAACAACCTTTCCTATCGTTATGCAGCTGAAAGAAAATAAGCTTTCACAACCATTTTTATTATTCAGTTTAAAACCTGTTTACCACCTGTTCCATTTCCATGTTAAAATGTGACATCAGTTTGGGCCCAGGCTAACCCCACCCTTGTCATCAAATCACTGCACTTAGATTAACCAAGACAGAGACCTTTTTTCCCCTTGTGTAAATCTACTTTCTTCTCCGTGCTAGACATGATTCTTGGCAAAGATGCTGAAGAGAGGAGCTTGGAGGAAATGAATAATATTTTTTATTCTAAAGAAACCAATGCCAAAAGTAAATTTTGAAAAGATTATACAGCTTCAATTGACTCATATGTTTGTCAAGATGCTGTGACTCTGCAGAGCCCCAGTGAAAGGAAGAAGCTGTGATTTTAAGCTGCATAAACTGTGGATCTTTTGCATTGTTTGGACTTCTGCAATCAGATCTGCATTTCAGTTAATAAAAATAAAGCACTTACTCGACATTTTTTATATTCAGGACAGCAAGCAGACCAGCTTTCAGAAACACCAGCCAACTACCTCCAGTACAGCTCAGTTAAATGCAATCACCTGCAGACACTCTCCTCCATCTGGTAAGACAACGTTCCTGCAAGAGTGGTTCTCCTCCACTAATCCTGTCATTAAACCTGAAAAACAAATCCTATTATTTTAATTCATCTGGCAGTTGCTTGCCCCACTTTAATTGCACACCCTACAAACTGACAAGTCGCTTCAGCCTAGACAAGGGGAACCCAAACTTCACCTCGGAGCTGTCAGCAAAAACGCACTGAGCAAGTGTTCCACAGCCCTTTGACATACTCTGTGTTATACCTGAGTCTCCAGGCCTTCCCTGAGCATGCTTGCAGCATACTAGAAGGGTTTAAGGTCTCCCTGGTAAAAGCTCTATTTACTCCCTAGGAAGTCCCACACAGGGTATTATTTTAGTGGTCTGTCAACACAAAGCTTCAGCCTGACTGGGGTTGTGCCATCCCAGGCATATATTAATGAATCACTCCAACAGAAGCATCTTAATGCAACCATCCTTTTAAAAAATCAATCAGAATTAAATGTAAACCGCAAAACCAGTAAGTGGATGTATTGTTAAGAGGTTTTGATTAAAGCTTTTGAAATTAAAAGGATCAGACTGAGGATCACAGAAACATACCGCAAAATCATCAAAAGAAGATGAGGAGCAGATTTTGTAGCCCTTGCTCTTGAGGGAGATAAATCAGTTCTTTATATTTTATGTAAGGAAAGGGTTGCAAAACTTGGCCTTTGAGACACAGAAAATCTTCTTAACTGATCTTGAGTCCTTGAAGCCAGTTAGTCCTTTGGTGTCTCCCCTGTGAGGAGTGTCTGGTAGAAGGGCAGTTGCCCCAAACAGTGGTTTCTCTCCCATCACTTGGCTGGATGTGCCAGGGTAAATTTCAGCATATCACCAGCATGGTGACAAGCAGCAGATTCTGCAGCTCATCCACCACCAACTTCTGGAAGCAGATAAAGCGTTTTATAAAGCAGTGATATCATCGAGTGAGACAATTGCTTGTGTTGCCTGACAGGTACAATTTCAAGCTTTAATGTCATAGAACCCCTTGCATTACATTTCTCATGGAATAACAGCAGTGTGCCATAAATCGTGGTTTTTACAGGAAACCTTAAACATCAGTGTGAATATTTGTTTCAAATCACACTAAAAATGAGTGAAGATTATTAGTCCTGTAGACACTTTAACATGGTCAAACCCTCTTCCACCCAAAATGCCTACTGAAACTTCATTCTTCTGTTTATCTACCAAGGCTTCCATTTCTATCCTAATTTTATCTAAAATTTACCCCCTTCCTTGGATGTGCAGGTATAGAAATTGAGTGTTGGATACAGCCTTTGGATGTGAGTATGTATATGTGCTGTCAGAGCTGAAGGCAGAGCAATGTAACTGCCCTCTTGCAGTTATAGAGTCAGGAATTCCAGCACAGCTTGTGCGGTGAATATAGCCCTAAATCCAGATGCCACTTTACAGATAGTCTTTCAGTTCAATGACACCCAACTTCTCCTTTTAAGGCTACCCCAAAGCCACAGAAATTAATCCCTTTTGCAATATGTCTCTGCTAAACTGAAACCTGGTTAAACTTGGGCTTGAAAATTTTTTTATATTTACCGCACATTTAAAAGTCATATTTATATGTGACAGAGCAAACCAAACCAAAACAAAAACAAAAATAAGTTCTCTGCTGAGAATTTATGTGTCATGCTTTGCCCCAGAGTGTTTTTATGACCTGGTTATAAACCCCTGGAAACAGAAGGGTGTATAATGAAAACATTGACAGATCCTTACCTAGAATATTGCAAATGAGCACACCATAAAAATGACTAATTACAGGTATTGTAACACTCAGCTTAGCTCTCAGGTCCAGCTGGTGGGCTGGAGGGCAGAGATGCAGACAGTGATAACAGAGAGCTTGGCCTCTGCTCCTGTTGGATTTGCCTACATACAGACACTGAACTCCTCGTTTTGACCTAATAAAGGGTCAAATGAATGGCCATGACCACAACAGGAAACGCTTTTCATAATGTTGTGAGCTTAATGGCAAGAAGAGTGTTTGCAGGTTACCTGGTCTGCAAAAAAACCCTGCCCTTGTTCACTGCCAGCAACAAGTCTTTGTTTGTGTCCACTCATAGTCCCAAGAATGTTCCAGCTGATTAAACCTTGCCTACCTACTTCAGGTGGTGTTTGAGGATGTGTTAGACCATATAGCAAACCTCCAGATTCCTCTAAGTGATTTTGTCTGGTCTGTGAGGGAGGAAGGGAGTCCCTCACAGGCTCTGAAGAGCAGCAGTGGGATGAGGTGAGGAGATTGGAGATGGAGTATGTCTGCATGAGGGCACACAGGAATCAGGTAGTTATTGCACTTGAGCCAGCTTACCAAAAAAAAAAGGTCAAAAATAAATGGAGACTTCATGACATGAGTACCCATGCATCAGCAGGGGATTGTTTTTTTGGTTTACACATGTCGAGAAGTGTAGTTACTGCAAACAACAGTTTCTGCATGATTGCAGGGATGGTGCACGCGTTCTTCATTCATAGAAGGCATCGGCTATTGCCTGCTAAACTGGGAAACTGCTCAGACCAGACTCCACCATTCTGACAGCTCCTGAGAGCTGATGTTCTCTGAAAGCTGCTCCCTCTCAGGTGTTGAGGAAAGAACTTGAGCCTTTCCCACCCATGCTGGAAAAGCTAATGTAAGCTGGCAAAAGCAGCAGGAAGATGGCTCTGGCCTTGGGGAGGTTGCAGAGGAAGACAACCTCCAGCATTTCTGTTACTCCCTATCCTTCTCTGCTCTGGTGGAGAAAAAACCCCTTCATCTCTCTCCTGAGCTTAGGTACATCACCTCTATTCTTCAGTGCCTGGTTGGGCTAAACACAGTTCTCTGCATGCTGACCCTCCAGTGCTTGCAGAAACCCCATCCCCAAGGTCACAGCAGGCTGCTCTGTCTGAGGAACTGGCAGCTGTATCCATTAGGAAGTTGTAGTGGAGCCAGTGAGCTTTACAAGAGAAGGCTGAAGGGTGCTGGAGGCACCCGCTATTGCAATAAAGGCCTCAGCAACAGCAAGGGGACAGAGCCTGGCCATGGACACCCCGAAGGCCTAAAGATAAAGGGTTGGATTACACAAAGCAGCCTCTCATTATCCACTCCTTGATACTGGTTGGTAACAGTGTTTTTTAAGGAATCCCTTAATTACGTTTTACAGTGCATAGGTTAGGCATTTTCCAGCAAGGGCTTTATTGTAATGGGTTGCACATGTTCTCATACTGTACACCAAAATGAAACTTAGCTACAGGGCATTTCCTTCCGCTGCTCTTGCTGGGGAGCAGCTTTAACCTTTTTGCAGACACAAAGCCATATTTCACTCCTGAGAGGCTGCAGCCGTTCCCCACTCCCATCAGTTGGGTCAGCTCAGCCCTTAACTGTGCAGGGAACTCCCCAATGTGCTGCAGGGAGCAATCCTGAGGGGGTAGGGGAGAGGTGAGACAGAGATGGAAGAGACCCAGGAGGGTAAAACCCAGCAGTGCCTGACTGCCAGTAAAGCCCAGGAGTCTCCCAAGGAGGAGCTCAAAGCTGGCAGCCACATCACTGACCAGTGCCAGACTGCCGTGGAAATCACCTGGGGACCCTACTCCAACACCAGCAGTGTTGTATGTCTGTGTCACATTTCAATGCAGCAGAGTCTGGACTGTTGGAAAAAGAAAAAAAAAGCCAGTTTCATAGGAATGAAGACTGGATTCATAGGTAAAAAAGAAAACCCAGATCGGAATGGCCAGATATTTGGATAGGATTTGTCCACAGTCATCAGCTGTGGTAAGATTTTCTCCTGAGCTTGGACTCTCGTTTACACAGAGCAACCAGGGCTGCGTTTTGGCCTATAGGGTTTTTTTTCAGCTGGAGTTTGGTGTGAGATTGAAGAAATGAAAACTCTATTGGGAGACAAACACTGCTAGGTCACAGGAATAACTCATGGATTCCTCTTCTCATCTCAGCAAGCTGATGCTGCAGCATAACTATCAGAAAAAAATCCCCAGCTGTGGTTTAATTGTGCAGAATTTACTCCAGATTTTGTGAGATAGCCCAAAACTTGAAAACTTCTGACCATCTTCCAGTTTGAAAGCATTGATATTGAAGGGGGATTCTATGTGGCAGATTCAGATCGAGCAGAAGGAGATACCTGTGCACACAACATACAGGGAAGCAGTGGGGCTCCTTACCATGGGATGTAATAGAAAAATATGTTTACATGGGTTCAAAGAGCAAGTGGTCAAGTTTCTGAAAGAAAAAAAAAATCCTTCGAGGTATTCTAAATACCTAAGTAACAACATTGTGCTTGGTGTTCCTGAAAGCTCACGGCATCATTTAGACACCAGAGCTGCAGAAATAGTTTCTGTAGCAGGTCCTCTGAGAAGAGGCTGATGACCAGCACAGTTCAACGCACCTCAGCCATGCCTGAGGAATGTGGGTCCCATTAAGCAGGTCCCCAAAACCTCAACCTACAGCAGAGGACTCTGCTGATCTATCCAGCAGCTTGAATAGTTAACACAGCCAAAATATACTTTAACCTTAGGGCTGCTGTGGAGGGACTAAACCTCAGTCCCACAAACAGCCAGGGATGTGACAGCTCTGTGCATACCAGGAACCTGGCTGAAATGACACCTGCAGGAGTGTTTCTAGGAACTGGAATTTGCAGCTGGGTTTTCCGTGGTACCCACTCCTCTTTGCACTCAGACCTTTGAAAATCAGGCTAATAGTATGCTCACACTGAAGAAAGAAATTTATGTTGTCTTTATGCTCTAAGCCTGAATTTGTCCTGAGGGAACAGTAGCAGAAAAAACAGCCATTTATTTTTAATAGACACCAGCGTCATTACTTGAGTCTGGTGAGCTTAAAGGATTGGGAGGTAAATGATATCATCAAGGAAGAAACTTACTTCTTTACTTTTTTTCATTCATCTAATAAAAGAAAATCCCACACAGGAATATAAGAGCCATGCTACAGTGTGCAAATGCTTCTCTTCAGGACAGCAGACCTCATTTGTCTTGTCTGCTGTCCCTTCCACAAAGCACAAACTTCCCTTCTTGTGCTGTCCTGGGGACAGCCTTCATCACACTCCATCAAGAAATGAACCAGGTGATGGCAGAGGCGCCTGCAAACCCCCACATTCTTCTCTTCCCGAAGGACAGAGAAACCCCTCTCAGGGAAGGGGAAGTCAGGATTTATCTACAGTGACAGCTCCCCAGCCCAGAGTGGCAGAAGGGAGCAGGGCCCCCCACCTTTGGACACCTCGGGGTCACTGTAGGCCAACCAGAGCACCTCCACTTGGCTATGACCTTGGGGCAGCCCTTGCAAATCACATCTGGAATGTGTTTCAGCTTCAAGAGCAATAAATGAAAACACTGAACACAACAGGGTCGAAGCAATGTTGTTTGAAAGAGAAGGTAATGCTTTGACCCTTATGTGGCCCATGACATGTCTGGTTATTCCGCCAAGAACTATGAAAGTGTGGCTTGGGATGGGTAAAAGATAATAAAGTATTTTGTCACCAAATAATAGAATTCATTTCAAGCCTCAGTGGCACCCAAGAACGGGAAATGTGAATTCCCCACACTCCAAGCCATTCCTTTTCTTTTGTCTCCAGGTATACAACAAGCAAACAAGAGCTCCAGTGTATTCACACAGAAGCAATCAGGATCAGAAAAGTTCAAGCCATTTTCCAAGCAGTTTGGAAAATCCTGATTTGAAAAAAATTAGAAAACTACCAGTTTAATCTGTAAACAAATGTATCAGCAAATGGAAATTGAACTTAAAACACAAAAATTACATAGGACTTCTCTGTCATTGTTTCTTTGCTTTTCACCACAGAAGCCATGGGTGTGATTTCAGCATCCTGCTCCCTAAAACGTCCCTTTGGAGGATGTGGTAGTGCTGGCTGCAGGTACCCCCATAACTCCTCCTCTTTCACTGCCTGTAGCACCACACAGCTCAAGTGTTCCTGGTCCTGTGGGCACCTGTAAGGACTATTGTCTGGGCCACAAGGAAAAGCACAGCAAATGCTCACAGCATTCCTCTGAGAATATCCATAATCAGAAAGTATTTCCCATTTCCCAATCCACTTTTTCCCTAGGAAAGCATTTACTTTCAGATGAAGTGAAAGGCATCCTTCTGGATGAGCCAATGCTTGTTTTATTTTCCCTATACAACTGGAGTAAAGCTATTTTGTTGAACCTGACAAGTTCTGAAATTGCAGGTCTGGATTTGGAAGCTGGACCTTACCCAGCTGATGCCACTTATATTTCCATTTCTGTTTCACTGCCAGACAATCTCTTCTATAGGGTCCATTAATTTACTGCTCGAATTTATAGTTTTCTCTTTGGAAAAGCAATAGCTCAGACTGTGAGTTGCCTGGCAGCAGAGCTCATTTCAGAACTCTCTGCTTTCACATATCTTAACTGGGTGCACTCTGGGGATTTCTGATGTTTCTCTTTGGTCTCTTCTGGAGGCCTCAGCCACTTCATATCAACGAGATATGAATAATTTGAGCCAGGGAAACTCCATCAGAATGATTTTGGGGGTTAACTCAGAATATATCACTGCTGCGGTTGCTGTCTCCCAGGAGCTGATGGAAGCAGAAGACAGGGATGGGCATAAGTGGTGCTGGAGCCATCACAGCATGGCACCATCCAGCTGCAGGGGACAATTCCTGTTGCTCCTTTTCACAGGCTACAATTACAGGAGGCTGCCAAGAAAGTGATGCCCCATCATTTAAGTTTTTGGATGAACATTATGTGGTCCCTGGGTAGTCCTGGATTTCCATGGTACCATTCCCACCATGTGGCCAGGTAAGTTCATACCCATGTAGCTCTCCTCACTCCATGTCTGCTGGAATTTCACCATATCCATGTCACAGTGTTGTGTATGGTTATTATTTTACAGAAGGATTTTATGTCTTGCCCCTCAAGCCTGGTTTGTTACTGCTTGTAGGGATGGGAGGGAGAAGACAAATGACAAATGACTCGACAGAGGCTATGGAGCGAACCCAGCACACCACAGAAACCACCTCCCTGTTTTCGTTGCAGCAGTTTCAGGCAGTATCTCACTGGCTTTTTCTGTCTGATTTTTAAATTAAAAGAGCCCCAAGAAAAAGGCCTGGCCACTCTCTTTCTGAATAACTGGCTTACAGAAAGCTGTCGCTTCTTCTCTGAAAGGATTGAGAAACAGGGACCTTCAATAGCTTCTTTGTGCAATTTTATTTTGCAGCTTCCAGCCCAAGACAGCATTTCCCGACCTGTGAGGATATGCTGCCCTCTTCCCGTCTGGGACACTGCAGTTCAGCAGTGCCATGGAGACACATCTCCTTGGATCTGTGGGATTTACCCAGAGAATCAGTAATTCTTCATTTCCACAGGTTTAGTTTCTCTTAGAATTTAGGTAATGGGTAAGGCAGAATTCATTAAAAGTGTGAGGGACTAGGATGGTGTTCAAACAGGCTCTTCCTGACCTCACATCACCATTTGTCCTCCCTCCTGCCCAGGTTACAAAGCTGAGCCTCTCCACCACAACACACTAGCCCTGACACCTCTCTTCATCTTCCCCATCATTCCTTCCATGCCTAAAGAATCCTATAAAACCTTCAATTTGAAGAAAATCTTCAAATATCTTTTACTAAAATACCCTCACCTGTGAGGCTCCACCAGGAATTTGAATGTTTTGGGGGTGCACAATACTGATGAGTGAGCAGGGGAGAGCATTAGGACCCTACCTTTCCCTGTTAAGAGCTACAAGCCTTTACCTCCCCTATGAGCAAAGGGAACAGATGAGAACTTTCCACCTCCAGGTTGTGACTCGGGGTTGTCACACCTGCTGCTCTCACAGGTGCCTGTGTGACAGGAGATCGCCTCCAGCAATTCCCCTGTGACTGCTCTTATCAGCTGCTGAAGATTAGAAGTAATTTGGAATAGAAACTTCAAGGAAAATGGGAAGGGGAGAATTGCATTTCAAAGAAAATGCTTGAAAGAAACCTTTGAAGGACCCTATTCAAAGGTTCAGGACTTGATAGAACCATTTTAAAAAGACATAAATTCCCGTTTGGCTTAGGGATTGGCTCTCACCCCAGCAGGACAGAAAAGCTGCCGTCTTTGTAGGAACACAGTCCCAGCACAACACAGGAGAAGAGATCCACCTGATAACATCTTAAATTACTTTCAACCTAAAACACCCAAAGGTAATACATTAAGGTAAGACCTACCTCACATATTCATGAATGACTTCAGTAAAAAGATATGAGTTTGTGCCCATGAGCTTGTAGGTGGTATAAAGAGAGCTAAATGTTTGCAGTGCTGGCTGTATATGAGATGCCCTACTGAAAATCCACAGTCAACATTTACATCACTTACTGCTGCAATGTTTCCACCAAAGGATTAAAACACACCAGTAACTTCCCAGCCAGAACTTCAGCTAAATTCCACGGTCATGCTGAACTGCAGCCCAAACATGGGCAAACCTTGGGCACAGCTTATCTTCGTGCTTGTCTCTGAGGGCATCCAGTCCTCCCTTCTCATCCCAAATATGTACTTTCTGGCAGTAACATTGCCTCACAAGAGTCACCAGGCCTGACAGCACCAAGATACATTTGGGCTGGCAAATTGCTATTAATGGGTCAAATCATCTCACAAACACCAAAAAATGCTGTCTGTCTCATTTCCTGATGCACTGCTTCCTGGTAGATGTTTTCTGATGTTTGGAATTTTATTTCTCTTGGAAAAAAAAATATTTTATTTCTAGATGTATTGAGGAAATAGCTGATCTTATCTCCTCTATTATAGGTGACTTTTTAAAAATAATACCTTCAGTGATGCACAAACCTCCATTTACGCAAGCCTTGGTTCAGCTAAGCCCTTAGCCCCTGAATAACATGAAGAATGTGTTTAAGGGGATTCAGCAGGATGTGTTTTTAAGGATATATTCAGCCAATTTGCTGACATGGGGTCAGGGCACTGCCGCCCTCAGCCCAGTCATCTTTTTTTTTGCATCATGACTCCAGTTTGGCTGTATCTGAACCTGCATGGGAAGACTTTTTCACTTTTCCCAGCAACAGCTCCTCATCCTGGCTGTGACCTTTGCCTGTTCCTGCAATTCCTGTGGGCAGACACAGGAATATATCCCCAAGGACACTAGACAGTGACCCCACAGGGAGTAGATCTGCCTATGTTGGCCAGCATGAAGAAGAGCCTGAGGTCCCTGCTCCAGCCTTCAGAGCCAAGGCAGCACAGACACGCCCAGTGTCCAAACACTGATTGAGAACTCATGTTCAGGTGCTGGGACACAGTGACAGTGCCAAGGAAGGGATGCGGGCTGCCTGAGCAGGGGCCTGCAACAGCTGCAGGGATAAGGAGCAGACAGTGAGTGCTTCAGCCTTTCTCCTGCAGCATCAGCATCTCACAGGGCTGCACAACTAGAGAACCAGGCAGAAAGCCAGCAAATCTTGAGTTATGTTCCTGATGCTGCCATTAATTTCTCATATGGCCTTGGGCAACTTGTATCACCTGCCAGTTTGGGTTTTTCCTTAGATAAAGTAGGGAAAACAGTTAACATCATGGATTTATAGAGCTTAAAGCTCTACAAAGAAGAGTCTGGTCTGGCTTCTCTATATCAAAAAAACCTTTAATTTCAGTCAGTTGTGCCTGAATCAAGGCCAATTGCCTATGTTTGACCAATATATATCTCTCCATCTCTTACAAAAGAACAACTTATCTTCATCTAAAACATCAAGAGATGGAGAAAAGCCAGCACTTCCCTTGGTATTTTCCCCCCTGTGATTAATTCCCATCCCTACTGAGCATTCAAGTTTCATTTCCCATTTGAATTTCTGGGGATTCTTCTTTCAGCCACTACTTCTAACAACGCTTTTTTCTGCTAAATGAAAGTGTTTGTGTGATTCGGTATTTCTCCCCACGGCTTATCTACACTCGTTGGTGGGCTGAGGGCAATAATGGCAAAGATAATTAAAATCTACCCTGTGCTTTGAAATATTAAGCCCATCTCTAAGTCCCATTATCCTGCTCAGTGTCAGAGGTACCCGTGACAAGTACTTGACTTCAGCCTTTCAGGCGGCGCGCAGCTGCCAGAGAAAACCAAGAGTGGAAAAGTACTATCCCTTCAAAAAAACAGATGTTGCAGCTCCAATTTGTCTTCTGCCAAGACAAAGGAGATGCACTAAATTGATCTTTTGTAAAGGATTTTGTTTTGCTTCCAAGATTAATATCACAACAAACTGGGAGGCACCATTCCTCAGGGTGCAATGCTATATTGCAGAACAGAGCCTAAATACCCATGCTGAGCATAATTTAGTTAGTCTGCAACTATGTCTGAGAAGGGGGAGATAAACTTTTTCCATCCAGTAGCACGTTATCTAAATAACCCCTCTGCCTCAGTACACAAAGGCTGACCACTCGGCTTCAAAGCCAGGCATATCTTCTAGGCCTGATGCTGCCCATTGTGGAGTGCCAGTGGTGTCCTCAGGGTCCTCACTGGTGACCTTCATAGAACTGTTGGGTCACACAAAAGGAAAGAAGGAATGAAGGGATAGGAAGGACAACCTGGGATGTCCTGTGAGGTGGTTGGAGGGCTCTCCAACTGGAGATGATTTATAAGTTATTTCCACCAACTGGAAATAACCATTTTTACTTGCCAGAAAACCTCATGTCAAATCATGCAACCGGGTAAGGGACATACAACACAGGATGTCAGTGAAGTACACAAGGTTCCAGATTACAGGAAAAGTGACTTCTTGGCACCTTTCACACCTTTCAAAAAGGAGACTCTATCCACAGAGACCAGAACTCTGCAGTTTGTAAGCTGGCTTTTCCCATAGGAACGTCTGCTTGTCACCATAAATGACATTCTCCTGCAGTACTTTCTGCTCCTTACACGAAGTGACAACCCCTTTCCCAAACAGACCAGTCCCACACATGATTATTCTTCCCTTGCTGATGTGAACCACTACACGTCTTCAGCAGCCACTACTGCATTTTCAGCAAAAGTACTTTAAATCCCTGCTTCTACAACCCGATGGGGATGAATGGAAGTGTATAATTTAAACACACTGATTCAACGCTCTGCAGAACAACAAATTGCTCCTGACTTTTTTAACAATATCCAATTAACAGATTGAAACAAAAGGATCACCAGGTTATGGTATTCTTTCCACATTTCTTCATCCAGCTGAATAACTGCAAGTAAATTTCATGCTAGTTTCACCAACGCCCAAATCTCCATACTATGGCAATTTGTGAACTAATTCTATACACACACACACACACTCAAGGTGTAATGGATCAACAAAAATAACTGGACAAACCAGAGCTTTTAGGATTACTTTTTTCTCAGCACTGTGGGAAGTCTTTTACAGTGGTGGAAAGCACACGTAATGCACTACCTCAAGACAACAGCAATTCTCACTGGTGCATAGAAGCACCTCTTTTCTGCAAGGACTAGTCTGCACAAGGAAGTTTTGTAAGCTTAATTATGCCAGCTCGGAGTGTGAAAATCAAATACATCATCCCTACAAGACAGAGAGCTACACCAACAAAGCCCCTGGTGTGGATGCAGTGCTACAGAAGGAGGGATTTATTTTTTTCTTCCTAGTACAGTTAATTTTATTTGGGTAGCTCTGATAAACTACACCATCAAAAGAAACCTCTTGGCTCGAATAACTGTGTTTCCAGCGTAGGCTGCCAGTTGGTGATATCTGTGTGTCAGCACATTCCTCCTGCTGGAGAGGAGAGACCTCACACTGAATTCTCTGAAGGCTTTACCTGGGATAGAGGAAAGCTAGAAGAAGAATCAGGCTATTGAATAACTAAAAGGAGGACAAGATAGAGTGTGGTGAGAGGAAAGCTCTGCCTGCGCTGGGCCCATCAGACAGGGCATTCCTGCCTGGCATGCTTCCTCTTGGCTGCAAAGTGAGTTTCTTGGTGGAGATGATCCCTCATGGGATTCTGGGATTCTGGCATGACCTGCTGCCCACATCGATGGCAAGCTCTTGCTTCATGTGGGGGGTTGTAGCTGAGCCTAAAGTTTGGTCCTGCCTGTCGTGGGCCCAGTGGGCTGTGAGATGGGTATCCAAGGTCATAACTACACCACACTCTGGGGATGTGACGGTAGAAAGTGTTTCTTTTAACTTGGAATCAAAGCAAGGTCTCTCTAGTTTTACCTGGAGGTTGCATACAAGGAACACTGGACATATTCAAGAATTCACCTTTCCCTCCCACTGTTGCAGAGCCTAACATTTGCCTCGTGTCAGTCTGATGTAGTCTCAGACTGACTTCCACCTGCTGTCATCATGGGGCTGACTGCAACACAATCAGAGCAGAGCCAGAGGAAGAGCCAGAACCAAAGCCAGAGCCAGAGCCAAAGCTATCTCACAGGGAAGCTTAATCTGAACAACCCTATGCGAGGTACATAACACCCCTCACTGCAACAGGGCACCTGTTGGGTGAGATGCATTCCTTTCCCCTGCCCCCTTCTGCAGTCTTCTGTCTGTAACCTGTAAATAACTTCAGGTAGGATGGTCTGAGACCCTCTCCATCCCTCCTGCTCTGATCTCCACCGATCTCCTCTCCAACACACTGGTGAATTCAGCCCTGTAACACAGCTTCCAGTCTGTGGCCAGGGCCCCTTCCTTTGTATCCTCTGGAGCAGCAAGTCCCACCTTTTCCTTCTTGCCTTCTTGGCTCGTTGCCCTCACTAATCCGGAGGGAGGTTGTTTGTTGGGCTTTTCTTCCTTAATCAATCCACAGAAATGAGCTTGCATGAGGCTTTGTGTTTCTGCAGAGTGAATTCCACAAGCAAGGTGTAAAAGTAATTAGGGCGCCAGGCTTCAGCACTCCAGCTCTGCCACCAGTGAGTGGTCCCCAGGCAGCCACCTGCACAATGAAAGCACAGCGAGGGGGGAATCTAAAATCCATGGCTTTTTAGAAAGCCACATCATTTCTCAGTCTGGCTCTCTGGAGGCCAACAGATAAACAGCTCTGCCCCAAGGAATTTCCTTCCTGCAAAGGTGGGAACTGGCCGAGAGGAGCCACGGCCTCCCATCCTCTGGTGACATCAGCTTCCTCGGGCCTGGGGTGAGGGAACTTCAAAGGAGGAGTTCGGGGAAAAAGCCCTCTTGTGAGATCCAAGAAGGTCTTATTTCTGGCCTGGAGGCCATGTGGCAAAGCCTCATTGCCAGGGGTTCACCCCAGCACTCACAGAGAGACAGTAAAATGAGTGGGAAAGCATTATCACAGCAGAGGCAGCCACGCAACAGTGACTGCGGGGTTGTGACCAGTGAGAAGTTGCTGTCTGAGTTACTCCAGCCAAATGGCTCCATCTCTGCCAGTATCTCAGCTAACCCATGAATCTGACTTGACAGAAAGTCACCAGTTTCCCGGGACTTGTGCCTCCAGAATGAGCTCACTGTGGACTTGCATGCTAAACCCAGGTTAGCCTTCAATGCAGACTCTGTGTAACGGTGCTACACGTACTTCCTTCTCCCTACAGCTTCCTCTACCATTAAATCTTGAAGAACTGTAATATCTTTTTAGTCCCCAGCCCTATCCTAAGTTTTGCTGAAATTTAGCCAAGAACTTCCTGGGGGAAGAGGAAGGAGAAGGGACTGGCAGGCGGTGACACTATGTTCACATAAGCTTCATTTCCTTAGGAAACGAGGCTAAAAATAATAGTCAAAAATCTTGGGCAATTGCCTTCAACTCAACATCTCTCTCTAGACAGGAAGAAAGGAAGGAATTAGCAGGCTGGGTTAGGTTATATTTCAGGGTTTGTCTACATGATTTGAAGCATAGAAATTAGAAATGAAATTAAGAAGATATATTAGGTCGCCTTGCCCCTCCCTGGGGGAACAAACCTACAGCTGTTTCCCTTAGCATATATTTTAGCAAAGTGTGCAGCCCAGTTTCAAATGATCCAAGTGATGGAGCTTCCATGAGTTTTCAACAGGGACCAATTCCTTTCCCTACATATCTTTCCTTTTTTTTTTTTCTAAAAACAATTTTGACTTTTTTGTCTACTGACCAAGTTTCATCTCATGACTCCTAGCACACCTCTTAATTGTTTTATAAACTCACTGGAGTAGAAAGGTAAATAAAAGTTCTACGCCTGCCACCTACATACTCCAAATAGCATCACAGGGTTCATTTCATGCTTTTGGCTGACTGAAGTGTTCTTATTCAATACAGCTTAATGTTTTTAACTGTGTTTTTTTCTGGAATTAAAAAAAAAAAATACTTTGATTAATAAATTCCAGGGGTGGTGTGTTTTTTTTTTTTAGTCAGAGTTTTTCAGACTCCCCTCCCTGGCCACCTTTCAGCTTGAATTTGAAAGGCCCAACCCACTCAAAATATTCTTAAGAGGTTTATCTCACTCCTCTTGACATTTCTAGTTTAGTTTTCTGTTACATAACTAAAAAATTATTGAAAGGGAAGGATTACTTTAATATAACGTTATTCCAAGAAAATAGGTCTCCTTTCTCATGCTGTACATACAAGTCCTCAAGGGAAGAGGGTCACAGTCTGTGCCAACTGTCAGTGCTTTCTGGAAACATTAGGGCAAACCATACTTCCCAGTTAAATTAGCTTTTTCTATCCAAGCTATATCTTTTGAGCAAGTCTGAATTTGAGAGCAAAAATCAAGCCACTGACCCAGCACAAAACAGAGAAGGTACACAAGGATGAATTAGCACTGTCATGTATGCATGACAGAGAAATATATTTCTTTTTGCTACTTTGCATGAAAAAAACACTGTGAGGTGTCAGCAGCTTCAGCTTCTCCACCCTAAGCACAAACATACAGAGGCTTTGACCAAACTCCCCATCTTTAACATTCCTGTTCCACAGTCAGAAGATGTGAACATGTGTGATTAGACACAGTTGTCTTGGCCAAACTGCACTTGTCAAGGGCCAGTTGCAAAGAATTTTATGAAAACAGGATTCCCCATCTCACAATTGCCTGACTCAGAAGAAGAGCTGGTTTCTGGTATTCTCATACCTCCCTTACGGATAGCAGCGCATCCACAGCTGCCAGCAAACAAAGTGGGGAAATGTGCACATATTTGGGATTCATCCATCAGCAACTCCTGGCTTCCTCCTGCACCTCACAACCCACAAGAAGCACCACGGCACTAATATTTCTGTGCCTGATCCCCTGCTTACAAATGCCCCTTGTAATGGGAACTGCTTGGAAGACAGAAAGACTGGCTTTGTAGATGGAATGGAGAATATTGAGGATATTCCCCAGAGCATTTATGGGTCTCAAGGCCTCCAGCACCCTGCAGAGCAGAAGGCCCATGGGTCCACACCCATTCTCCATATACACATCTGACCCAAGACTAAGTCCACTGTTGTTCTGAGCCTCCTGTTTCACAGAGCCTAATGCCACTCACATTTTCCATGAAACCAAGAAGTAGATTCAAGGCCATATTAGGCATAGTTAGAGGATACTAAATGGAGGTTCCAAGAAGTCTGAGCCTTTTCCTGAGCATTGACAGCTATGTCTGAGTCAGCCTTGCCATTCTATGCTGAGTCACTTTATCCTGAAGTATCAGCAGCAAGCAGAGAGTGAGGAGAAGCAAAGGAGCAGAGCCAGGAGAGGGTATGTGACAGGAGCAGAGGGCACCAGGCTGGACCTCATCCCAGCTCTTCTGACGTTTGTTCCTGGTGGGAAAAGTACTCTGAGAACACAGCTTTTGTGAAGGTCAGGCAGGGGCAGGAGAGAGAAGGACCGTGGTACCCAAACCCAAGCAGGATGCTCAGGAAGCAACAGCGACGTCCCAAACTGGGATTGCATCTCAGAGTGGCCTCATGCCAGAATAGGGGTGTGTGTGAGCATGTGCATGAGCACTGTGTGTGCATGCACACACTCCACACAGTTCTGTTTGGACTAGGCATATTTTGGCAAAGTCAACAACAACTAATTGCAAACAAGTTGCATTTATATTCATCCCTCAAACCAGCTGCTTTCAAAGCTGCACCAGTGGGAATTAAAAGCCTCACTAGTTGTTGCTACATGACCCAGTAATTTCGGATGCCATACCTTCTGTTTCATCACAGTGCTTTCCATTTTCTGGCCAAAATGAACAGTGAGGTGCTGAGAGTCTGTTCATCTACTTATTTAGGGCTCAGCACCACTTTTCAGGAGCACTATATAAATTCAGAAGTTGCCTGAAATAATAAATAACTGTGACAGGTACAGAAACAAAGCATGTAGCTCTTGAGCTAGTGTTTCCTCCTCTGGAGAGGTTTATGTTCCCTCGTGTCTACAGAACAGAACATTCCAGTGATGTTTCAGCACTGATGGGCCCTGAAGCCTCAGCCAGGAGAAAAGTCAGCTTTCTGGCAGGAAACCCTGACTAGCTCCTGGAACCAAGCAAAGAAAAGGAGAAAAGATTAAATACTTTGTTTACCATATCATGACATCACCATCATCACTGGAGAAAAATGCAAGTTCATCTTTCTTCCCTGGGATGGTCTGTATGACCCAAATGATTAGCCCTGCTGGATAACACAGCAGTGTCCTTCCCTTCCACAGAGAGCTCAGGGGCCACAGCACAGGCACCAGCAGACATGTTTGACCTCACGGCCACCGACTTCAACAGGTTGCAGATGCAACCCAGGAAGCTCCCAACACTGAATTCCCTTTGCAAGATGTGATGTTTTTCCTCTTGAGTCGAGCCTGAACGTGCCTGCAAAGCTGTTGACTGCTTGCTGGCAAGTTGTACCATCACCCAGGACAGTGTATGGGCTCTATGGGGTCAGGGAAGGATTGCTGCTCCCAAAGTCTTTGCATTGTCCAGTGCTTTAATCTTCAGCATGTGCTGGCACTCAGAGCAGGGGAGAACACGCCCAGGCCTTTACAGAGAGTAAACCATTTCCTCCACAGGAAACAGTCGCTTCAACTGGCATCTGTCACTCAGGTACACAGAGGAGTCGTGGTTCTCTGGGAAAAACCTGCCTCCAAGGAAACTTAATATGGCTTAATTCAAACACGTCTAGAATAGCAAAGTCTTTTCTGTGGATGGTTTCATCTCCCTCCTCCTTTTACTTCCCTTCCAATCCTGTACCCCCACACTCCAATTATTTGTTAGTGCTCTGCTATTTTTTATGTATCTCTTTCTGTTCTCTGGTAATTGAACAGTTGTTCAAGATTTCGTGGGACAGAAAAAGCCAGGATACCCCAGTACATTGCATTTTACCTTTTTTATTTCTTCCTGGGTTTGCTCCAATAGCCTCCCATTAGATCAGGTCCACCAAAACCAGTTTCAGGCTTCATGACAAAGAGGTTGAAAGGAAAAGGGAGGGTTTTCTACCAGAGATGGGGGCCACTGCTCTCTTCTGAGAATGAGAAGTGTCTGAAAGCATGCAGAACTGCTATGACTGACAACCAGAAATGTACTAAAAATACAGTGGCAAATGGCAACATAGTCAGCTGAGATATCCCTACTGTGAGCCTTACTCCACCTAACTGGAACTCAGACTGAGTTGTTAGAAAGCTCCAATAAATCTTCATACTCACACAAGACTAGAGCCAGGGGAGTGCTTTACCGCCCTGAGACGGAATGGAAAATCAGAGCTCCAAATCCTTGCAAAGGGATCATCTCAGGAGGGGAAATGGTGTAGATCAACTGAAATGTTCATTCTGGTTTTAACACTACAGACAACAGCAAAGCAAGATAAAACTGTAAAAAAATCCAGATCTCATGCTTTCCATATTTGAAACCACTTGAAAATGTTTTCAGGACTGAGAGATTTACTGAACTGGCCCTTGTACATATAAATATAGACAGGTTATCTTAGATGAACATTTTCTGATTACAAAATCCCAGTCAGAAAACTCCTGGCCAGACATTTTACGTAATTACAACTCCAAGAAAATGCCAAATGAAAGCATTTAAAAAAAAATCCTGGTAAAATAAAAATTAATATTTTAAAACAGTAATTCATTAAGACATTGTGGAAGCTCCTGTGGAAGTCAGGGATCAGTCATTTCAAAGCACTAGTAGGAGCCCAGCAAAAATGTGTTTAGTAGGAACAACACCCAGTGCAGAGGTACCATATCCCTAAGCCACATGTGACAGATGGACTAAAGATAATTTGGTGTCAGCACCCTATTTTTTAATTTTTATCTGGAGAAAAAAACTCTACTCCCACCCTGCTATTGGGAGGTTTGTCCTGGATGAAAGCAAAGCACCCAAAGCTGGAAGGACTCAAAGGATCTCAGTAGGCACTGCTGCACACCTTTGCTGGACACAGCCTCATACCAGCCCCAAACAAACCAAAATAACCTGAGTCTGTGCATGTAGACAGGCAGAATAATTCAGAAACAACAGCTGAAAAGGTCATTCCTTTGTGTGAATTCAAGGGAATTTGAGGGACAGTAAGTCCTTCAAATGTTGACTCAAAAATGACATTATGGGCCTGTCCTTCACAATTGCTTTAAGAGTAATTTTAATCTCAACAGTTTCTTTAGTTGAATCTGATTTAGATGGGAGTCCACCAGCACTTCATTTTTATTTCAACTTTATGATTCAATCTAGCATTTAGCTTCAGTTGCAATCTGATTTTATTATACTTGTTGCTAGAGGAAAATATATCCACCTATTACCAACACTACATAAATTCAGATGCTGTCTTAAGAAACATTCTCACGCATATGAGAGGTAACATTTCATGTATAATATGCCTACTTGTTGATAAGGCTTGTTGCACAACTCAGAGCCATGACCTTTCCAGAGGAAGTATTGTTTCATGCATACTGTATCACAGAGGCAAAGATCTGTGACCTTTCCTGCTGCTGTAACTCATGGTATCTTTGGGATGCATCCTCAGAGAGGTAAAGGTGATTTAACCACTCACTGTGCACTTGCTCCAGCACAAGTGTTGATTTAAGAATATATTCCTTCACCAAAGAACTGGTATTCACATGTCTTCAGAACTACTTTTGTATGAATAAAGGGCTCTGTTTCACAGATTTAATTTCCCTTCCCATGTATATTATAGACCCTGAAATGGCCTAGAAATGGTTGCACAGCACAGTTTGCTAGCTAAAGGAAGTCAGAAGAGGTGCAATATACCCAGAAGACCTGAGTATCCGTGCTGCAGTACCATAGTATCCACTGCAGTTTCAATAAGAAGTAAATTGAAGCCAGAAAGTCTGTGATTATACCTTCAAGGACATTTTCCAGGCAGTGGGGATAATACAGGGTTGCATCAGGCAGCCTGGATAGACTGTGGGGTCTCCCATCACCAGCTGTGAGCCAGAACTGGTGTGGGTGCAGCTGGTCCAGCTCCACAGCTGAATGGAAGAGGTGACTTTTTTGGAGGGCTTTTTTAGCCCTCTGATTTTAGACTCACACCCAGGATTTGAGTTTTGGGATCTGTCTGTGGAGAGCATGAGTTATCAGACACATCTATACTGTTGTAAACCAACTGCAACTACTGCATGAGCTGCCTTACCTGATGCACAGTCTGGTTTCCCATGCCACACGAAGCTCCAAACTCTTGGGATCAGACAGGCATCTACTGCAGAACTACATGGCTTCAAATCAGACTCACTGCAATAGAAAACAAGTAGGTCAGTCAAGATTCAAAGGCCTGCATGGCAGATCATTTTTGAAATTTAGATTTAATTAATTCTCTTTTTTCCCCCTGCTATAATGCAAGAGCTTTTGTAACATCTGAAACTTTTATCAGAATTGACAATGGTATAAATACCTCCCTGCCAGTTCCTAGAGTGCTAGCAAACAATCTTTCATCAAGCAAATGAACACTTACAGACAGAGCAAGATATAAACACCCATATGTAAAGCACATTCTCTGGACTGAGTCCACCACTAGCAAAACCCTCCTGCTCCCCTGGAACCAGCAACACAAACTCCCTTTATATGTCTTAAGAGTCCACAGTCCAAACAATAACACATTAACATGCTCTTGACACTGCTGTCAAAATAAACAGCTATTTATTAACATTCTACAAGGCATTATTTTTAAAATAAGTCAGTCGAGCAAATATATATCCCTCTGTTCCAGAAAACAGCATCTCCCTTTTACTTAAGACAACATCTGGTCCAGATAAGAGCTGCCAAGGGCTAGAGCTAAGAGTCACAGTGATTGCTATTGCTTGGTGGTTGCTTGAGTATTTCTGAGAACAACATTTTTTCTCTATATGGTATCACTGCCAACTATTCCCTGGGATCCCAGGAGGACAATGCATTCCCTTTCTGCTCTTAGTGGGTAAATGGAATAAAGGCTGAATGTGGTGCTTGCTCTAACCCATCAAACCTGCACTAAATATAAAAAGATATTGAAAGCTGCCTCTCCCTCTCTCTTTCTGAGGTGAAAACCTCCCCACCTTCACACGGAGAGACTTTTGCTGCCTGTTGTTCTTGTTGGTAAAGCAAATTTAAAGATATCAAGGAACCTCTTGAGAAAACCAAGAGAGGAAGTGTGAATGCAAAGTGAACTTACAAACAAAAAGCTATTTTTAGTGTTGGGGGGAAACTCTTAGCATTGGACAAACAATACAAGGAAGTTTCAGACACTGACTGCTAAGGAGAGCTAATATCCCCTTGTTGCTGCCCCACCTAGTCTGGATTCAGGAACGCTCCTCTATTCTCAGGCTTCTCACAACCCCCAAATTATTCACCTTCCCCTTACCATGGTGCAAAAGTTCAGGGCTTAGGCCAAGAGCCACCTGGTTGGCTCATGCACACAGTCTCATCCTTCTGTTGGCACAGGTGATCCAGGGTCACAATGTGACCCTCACAGGACTGTGGGCTTCATGGTGTTGGTGGGGATGGGTGGTGGGACTTAATTTCCAGCACCACCAGACTAGAGCATAGCTGGGAGCACAGACAAGGCTGAGGCCAAAGAGCAAAGGAGGCCTTGTGTACCCCAGGCACAGAATTAGAACACAGCAGCTGGGCAGAAGCAGAAGGAATGACATGAATAACCTTGGGAAAACCCAAAAAGGACCCTCCTAAACACTGAGCAAAATATATATAAATGGAGTCCCACTGGTGCTCAATGGCTGAGGATCTGGCTGTAGACTCAGGACATAACAGTAACACTTTGGGAGCCCCCACTGACTCTTCTTTTCCTCCTAGAATTTCCGCTTTCCACTCCCCCAGGCAACACAAATAATATGTTTGTCAATCAATTATCAATATGCAGGTTCTTTGGGGTGGAAAGCTTTTACACAAGAGTTTGTCTAGCCTATTTATTCCTTGTTCCAGCTGCATTCCTATTTATTCATTTGCTACTAGAGTGAGTAGCAACTGGTCAAGAACAGCCTGTCTTCCAAGATCAGTGAAATAAGAGAACAAATGAAGGATGCTGTTTCCCTTGAAATTTCTCCCAGATCTTTGTATTTCCTGCTGACCTGAACCAGTGTTCAGGGAAGAGAAGATCCTGGGACAGTAATTTGATGGAGCAGATAAGTTTCTGCTCTTGCTGCTGATTTTGGTACGAGCTTACAAACACTTAAAGCCAAACTTGATGGACAGAGTCAATTAGAAACTGGATGCAATGTGAAACTGCACGAAAAATAGAAGCTATACAGGATTGCTCAAGTCGTTATCCAGCCTGGTGCCTATATAGACTCACAGGAGGTCAGTTAGGGACGTTTTGCAGATGTGCCTGCCAATGGGAGAGAGGGATATTTGCTGCATTGCAACAAACTGAGCCTCAGACAGGAACGTGCCCTTCCTGGGACAAAGTTCAGCTTTGTTCTGGGCCACAACAACGAAAGTGTAACCAAGAGCTTGAAGGAAAGGGTTCTTCTACTGTATTAAGCACTGATGAACCCAAGTCTGTATACTCCATCCAGGTTTGGGCTTCCCAGGACACAGCCCTGAGGAAGGGGATTGAGCCAGTGAGGCCATGGAACATGGCATGAGAGGAGAGAATTGGGCTTCTTCAGGCTGGGGCAAAACAGTGATGTGGAATCACAGCTTCTATGAGATAATGAGTACTAAATGAAGCTTGGTCTTTCAAAGATGCACAGCTAAAATACAAGTTGCAGTGCAGGAGATTCAGATCAGCTACAAGGAAAAAACAATTTTGCCCTGAGAATGGTCAAACACTTGGAAAAGAACCCAGAAATCTTATATCTATCTTGTTTTTCAACTAATCTTTATCACTTATGTAGGGAAGGGCCTGTATACCCATCAGGCACTCAACTTTCTTTGACCTGCTTAGGTGTGTCTAGTCTGTTCCAGGAAGCCTGTTTGTTTTTTCAAATGGCACTTATGTCACTGAATCACTTGGTCAATTTTCACAGAAAGTCACCTTTAATTTTGGATTCCAAGCCTCTCCTACTGACTTTTTCAAATCACTTTGTTCCACAGATACTTTGTCCCTGCCTTGTTAAATATCCCCTGCATAAGAGGACAGAGTTGTTGGTTGCTGCTTCTTTCTAAGTGATTTTCACATGTTTTTTAGTGGTGTGGGGGGCAGTGATTGCAAAAAGCCTCCAAAGAAAAAATAGGAGGAAGTTATTTCTGACCTGGCTCTGGGTTCCAATGCAGCATTGCTCTGTATCTGCAAGGGGTTAAGGATTAGCTGATGGAAAACATTTGAGCAGCTCTGATAACAGACATAGCAAACAGTGGCATCAGGCTCACAGCACTGCTGGTCACACATTGCAAATCACAGGCAGTACCAGCCTCGTACCGTGCATGTTTCTGCTTCCAGGCTGCACTGACTCCTGCAATAAGTCACCTGTCATTCCCAAGAATGCTTTGGAATAATTCTCTTCCACTCACCAGCTGACAGATCTCTAGGCGTGCACCTCAGTGTCCCCCCAAACCTGTGATATTATCCAAACAGGGGAACCTGCTGTTTCAGAGCAGTCATTCCAAAGCCCATCAGAGCCTGAGGGTTTAATGAAAACTGTGCACTGACTCTGGAACACTTGGCTGCAAATTTGTTCAGCTTTTTGAGAAGACAGATTGCTTGACAGGGCAGCATGATTGAGCTCTCTAAGTATGCTAGGGAGTGGTGCACAAGTTCGAGGATGCTGCAGCCTGAAAACTAAAATACACTCTGAAAGATGAGACACTCACAAAATCATATAATCAGAGAATATCCTCTATCTTTTATCCTTGCTGTTTTCTGCTCAAGTCCTTGAGTCTGTAATGTAGCAACGGCTTGAGACACAGCAATGTTCCTCATGCAGCATCTAAAACTGCCACATGCACGGGCATCTTTGCACAGCCAGGACCAGCCTCTCACCCCGGGGAGCCCAGATATTGGGCACAGCTGACACCCACATTAGGAAAGGCTCTTGAAGTTGCTGGGGAATTTGACCACTCTTGAAGTCAAGAGTAGAGTGCAAAAATGCCTTCTGCTCAGTCTTGTGCTTAAATTCCAAGACTACACCTCACTCCTCTCTGTTCCAAAAAGAAATAGCAGTGCCATAACCACAATTCAATGCAGCTGCAGTTAAACAATGCTGAGGATGTGTAAAAACTGGTGTTACTATGTCCACACACTTTACCTCTGGGATTAAGCTGACTAGTTTCTATCCACTAACATTCAAAAATAATTCTTTCCCATCTTCCTCCAAAGACAAGCACAATGGTCCAGGTACAAAGCAACCAGATGTCATCGATGTCAGTGGGAAAACCTGACCCCCCAGCACTGTGCTGATTCACAGGGGTTCACTAAGCTGTGAATCACATCCAAGGGAGTACAGAGGCCCTCTAACAGTGAAGTGACACGTGATCTCCCATGACAGTATTTTCTCATTAACCCAAGTGGTACCTCCAGGTCTATGCCTACAGAAAGTGAAGAGGCAGTGGCTGCTGTAGCCAGGAAGCAGGAGCTGCTAGTGTGGATCAGGTCCACTGCCCCTTTAGCCCAATATCCTGTCTCAGATGTTGGCCAGCACCAGCTGCGTCAGAGGAAGGTGTGAGGCACCCATGTGAGGCAGATGTCATCCCTCACTGCAGCCTGCCCGCCTTAGGAAAAGATGAAAACAAATGAGTTTATAACCTTTTGTCAGCCTGTCTCAAGGATGTAACTTCACAAATATTTAGGTCAAATGGGGCACACCCTGTGCTGCACAGAAAGAGAAGAGGAGAAAACCCAGCACTTCAACTCCTGAATGCCACACTCTGTGTGCTAGATAAGATAAACTAGTGACAGTCACTTGCTGTCACTGTGGCTGCTGGTCTGCTGGCTCAGCCTGGGAACCAAAAGCAGCTTAGGACACAAGTGAAGTGAATACTGCCAGCTCAGTGCAAGCCATCATTTTCCACATGACAGTCACAAAAAAACTGTAGTTAATCAAAGAAAAACAAGGATGAAGGTAAGCTAAACTAGGTTTCTTTCTGCCAATTTTTTAAAACTCAATACAGTTTATACATCAAATGGAAAATCTTGCCTTGATGCATGAGAGTGCACCCACTTTAACCGCTGGTTCCCAAAAGATCATGACAATGTCCCCACAGGCATGTTGTAAATGCAAAAACCAGCTGTAGATGCATGTGGCTCCTGTCTTCTCCCAGTCTGCTCCTTACTGGTTGGAACAGGCTGTGGTGACTTCTCTCAGGTCCCCAGACAGAGCCAAGAACAACTGACAGCCACAGACTGGTTCTTGCTTAAGTCATGGCAGGTTTTCTCAGGTGTCACAAAAAGTATCTCTAAGGTTCCTAATCCACCCGGGACTCCATTTCCTCATGGCAAGGCCTGTTTGAGATGAACCTTATCATTTCTGTCTTGGTGGTGCCTGGTACCTTCATGCTGCTTGTAGAAATGGGTCTCCATTGTCCATTCCTGTGCAATGCAATGGAGGGCAGACATCACCCAGCCCACAGAGATTTTGCCCAGGGCTGTCCTGAGGGCAGGGAATCAGTCTGGCTGCAGCTTCCCTAGTGCTGGTCCCTGCTGGTGCAAACCCCAAACCCTGCAAATCCTGATCTGAGCACTAGGCTGGGCAGAACCTTGCCCATACTCCACAGCTAGATGTCCTGTTGGCAAGGTGGGATGGTAGAAAAGCAGATGAAAGTTACTGCTCTGCCCCAGCCTGGGCAAGGGGAGAGGGAAATCTACTCTGTGATTTGGCACGCAAGGGTGTCCCACATTCTTGGTATCCCCAGGGTGTGATCACTGATGGCACACAAGCAAGGTAGAGACATCATACAGCTCTGTGAAGGGGCAAAGGCCAGCTCAGAGGGCAGCCCTGAGAGCAGGCAGCCTGGCCCATGGCTCTTTTCCTCCATCAGCTGTTCATCATTAGCCTCGGCTGTGTTAATTCACAAATTTCTCTCTCCCAGCCCTGCTCCCATTGTTTCCGAGCAGGGCATTGTCATGAGGCCAGTTCTATATTTATGACAGGATGTCAGCCTACGCTTGCAGTTGCCTTCTTTGAACTGGATACTTTTACCTTCTAAGTTGGCAACAATGCAATTCAACAAAAAGGTAGAAAAATAAACAAGTGTTTATTTAAGACGTGCCTGGTTGTATCAAAACGCACAAGTGGCACTTCTTCCTATTGGCTCTTTCACGGTCCCAGCCAGGACAGCACAGGTTTTTTCGTGACATAAACAAAAGATTATTTCCTAAGAAGATTGAGAGTTTCCTTTAAAGGAAAACAAAAAAAGAAAGGAGGAAGGAATCTGCAGAATAGCCCTTAGGAAGTTACAACTCTGGAGGCCCTTTAGTCCCTCACCAGCAAAATGTATTTAAATATAGCATGGCCTGCCCAGAGCACAGCCTGAGAAATGCCATATACATGGCAAAGAAACCACCTTGCAGCCAAAGCCAGAGGGTGCCAGGCTTCAGGCCCACATCCCTTATCCTTATAAGGGTCTAGAATCTGTGAAGGCTGAATCTTTGATTACAGTCATAGTTTTCATTGGGCTTGTCATGGATAGAATTTACTTCTTTCCCTTTAATCTCTCTGGAAAGTGGCTCACTTTGTGATGGAGGAACAAGCCAAAACTCAGTCTTCAAGGCAGTGCTTTGTCCAACACTACTTTGGAGCAATACCCTGTCACCATGGTCTCTGTTCAGCACTGTACCTGCTCTGAAGCTACACAGTGACTCTGTGCTCCAGGACACTCTGACCTGTCTCCCACACACTTTCCAGAGCACACCCGAGTAGTTATTAACTGCATTCAGCTGTGAGAAGCCTGAAATAGTTCAGGCTCTCTGGCAAGCGACTTCTGTTGTAACAACAGGCTTTGGCTGTGGATTTATCTGCCATGGATCCTGCTTCCCATACAGCACAGGGTAACTGCAGCAGGATGAACCTTAGAATGTAATCATATAAGCAGGAAGGGCTGTAATTTGAAGACCTCCCCACAACAAGTGAGTAAAACAGTCTCCTCTTTCAGAAGGCAACATAATTCTTGCTTAAGGGTCCTTTAAAATAATATACAGTGCTCCTGAATGGGAGCTGTGGGGGGACCCTCTCTGATCCCCAGTTCGTTCTCAGATTTAGCTGATAGTTTCTCTCTGACTGCTCTAATTCATATAGAGGAGCTCCAAGTTTTATTTTCGAATGCAGAAGAGGCTGCACTTACCACTGACTGTTTTCTAAACATTTTGCAAGAACAGAGGTACTGACATAGAACATGCGAGTTCACCCCTTGCTTCCAAATTATCAGTGTCCTGGTACCTCAACTGCCCCTCTCCAGATAGAAGCAGGTTCTGCTTTATCCTTCATTTCCCATTCAGAAGGACTACTTGGGGGACTTTCTTCAGATGTCAAAGATCTATGTTAGGGTAAGTTTTAGCTGTATCAGATAAGCTTCAATAAATGACAGAGAACATTAGGACAAACATGGTGATTTTGTTTTCACTGTCCAGGATTCATATCTGGGATCCAAAGGTAGCTCTGGAAAAGGCAGAAAGCCAGCTTATATTATTGTTATGTTAGACTAGCTGTTATCAGGTCAAGTAGGAAACACTATTCTCAGCCCTCACTGCATTTTGCTCCCCATTTCCCTCTGTCTTCACACCTGAACATTTTTCAGATGTCCCACAAAATCTGAGAGGTAATAAGAGACTAGAAAACAATCAAACAACAACAACAAAAAAGTGATTAATGAAATAAGCTAAAGACACACCAAACAACAGCTATTATGTTTTGTTGCAATTACGTTCCTAGGGCAATATCTAGGGGCACCTTCCACCAGAGTAGGTGGCTCCCAGCCCCACCCAACCTGGCCTTGAACACCTACTTTCAACAGGGACTAAAGGTTTGTAATTTTTGGCAGGGTGCAAGCCGCACCAGCAGAGTGAAACCATGCAACAGAAGCAGAACAGAATAAAAGGTCCAGCACTTCTCCAAGGCTATATTTCATTGCTGCACACCGAGTTTGAAGCAGTGGAAACAACACAAGCTGTGCAGCAAAAATCAGTCACCATGGGCGCTCCTATTCCAGCAAGTACCTCAGAGAAATTTATGGCTAATCAGGATCATGACATTATTGTGCCCAGCCAAGTGTAGCTGTGTTCTTGCATAAACCTTTCCTTATCACTACTAAAAGCGATGTGCAGCAGTCTGTCACTCTTCAATAAACAATTCCACGTTCAAGATCTCAAGCGCTGCCGCATTGTGTGCTGGTAATCTTCGCTTTCCTTGTGATCTGCCCTTTCCTTACAGGGTGTCAGAGAAAGATGCAATAACAAACACATGGCCACAGCCCCTTTGGGCTGCTGTCTTTCCAAAGAAAAGGGGCAGATATTGATTACTTGCACATGTTATTTTGCCTACATAGTTAAGAGTTATCTGAAATCTAAAGAAGCCATTGGAAAACCTCCTGCTGAAATCACTGTGCTTTACATCTGGCCATTAGGTATCCAAGTACTTTAGCCAGATTTATGCCTTTAATATAAGACAGACACTAAACTACCATCCAAGTGTAGCCTATGTTTTGGGAAAAGACAGACAGCTAGAAAATTTTCTAATTCACAAATCTTTTGATTTTGCTTCATATTTTTGTTAACAAGTTTTCTCAAAATGATTGACTAACTGGTCCACTCCAGTTTTTCTACCATTTTGAGAAAAAAAAAGAGTGTGCTAGTGCATTGCCTTTGCAGTCATTTTCCCTGCTGTATTTGTTTTGGTTTTGTTCACATTTCTTCAAGCCCTTGTTTTCCCCATCCCTCACACTGGCTCAGTAGACCTGGCTTTTCTAGGATGCTGCACTGAGAATTTCCCATCTAGATGCAGGGAGGGGCTGGAGAAGACATCTAGTGGTTTTCTTCCTGCAGATGTAAACACGAAAAGGGAACTGGGAAAAGAAAAGGTAGCCTTTCTCAAGCCCCATCCTGCAGCAGCCAGGGACCCACCTGGTCCCTAGGGAGCATTAGAAAATCCTCAGTGTTTTGCTAACTGATGAGCTGCCTCACATGGCCCCTGAAAAGCAGGAAAGAGCCAGAACACAGTTAACTCTAGCTAACTACACCCTAAACCTTCACACTACCAAGGGTCTGCTCCAGGCACAGGCAGAGCAGGCAGCTGCCTGGGGCATCCATCAGTTTGGGGCAGGGAATAGAACCAGATATCACTTCTTCCCACTGCTAGTGGGAAGCAGTGGGAAGAAGTGCTCTACCTGCCTCCCCTCCCAACTGGAGGAGAGGCACACAGAGCCAAAGGCACCTCCACTTGCTCTTGGTGTGCTCAGAGCTCCAGGAGATGTGGACAGGGGGAGCAGGATGAGGCCAGGAGCACACGTCCTGGAAGAAGATGTGCAGAAGTGCTCCTGGTGTGCTGACCCCATCTAACTAAACCAGTTTGGAAAATACTCCATCACTACCAACAGACTGCACTTCCTTGCCAGAAACAACCCAAACAAAACAATTGCTTTTTGCCATGGAGGAACAAACTCAGTTGTTACAGGGCTTGGATCTCTTTCTACCCTTTCCTTGACAGACAAAGGACCTACACTCAATACATGCTATGGAAGCCTTTTGTGGATGATTTTGGATGCTTAATCTGGAGACAGTTAGAGCTCTATTAGGACTATTTCTCTTCTCTGAAAGTTTATTCAGCTGTAACTCTGAAAGTTATGTAAGGGAACTAGATAAAATTAGAATACTGGATAAAAATAGCACTAAAAGGAACATTCATCTTCCTCTAGCATTTTGAGACCACTTTGGGGTCTTTTCTGCTTCTTCACCTAAAGCAGCCTTTGCTCCAAGCAGGTCTTTGGCTGGATGCCATGGCATTTTCACTGCCAAGGCAAAAAATCACCCAGGATGGTAACAGCCTGATTTCATATCCATTTGTGGCAATGTCTATGGCTGTGCTTCCCAGGCACCAGTCCCCACTGCTTTACTACAGAGCATAAACTCAGGTCCTGACAGTGAGTCAGCACCAAGCTGTCAAATCAAGCTGAAATCTCCAGGAAGCAAAATGTCCTCTCTGTATACTTTTTGTACCACTTAGTATGTTACATAAACTCCCAATGGGGAGAACCATAGCAAGGGTTTGGAAGGATATATTTATTACAGCAGTAATTCCAGCATTTAAACTTTCTGACAGCTGCTGTGGACAAAATATGCAATAAAAATCAAAGCCAATTCAAAGCTGATATTCAGAAGTGGGAGACTGTGTAAGCATTTGGGTTCTGGGCCATGTTGTGCTTTGTTTAGCATTCAGACAGTACAGAGAAGTGTAGCATCCCCTTTTCCACACTCAAGACAAGCCCAAGTCACTTTGGTTTCATTTTCCAAGCTTTGCTGCATAACGTTAGAGCTCTATCTCCCTTTATTTGAGCATTTGGCTGCCATGGTCTAAAACATGACCAGCCCATGACATGCAGCTTGCAGGAACAATCAAACTGAGCAGCCCCAGCTGCTCTAGTTCACACCTTCCCTGCTGCTCCAAACATGATATCCTCTGTCAGGGACATGGACCTAGACCTGAGGACAGTGAAGCCTCCAATCACTGCCAGGGCTTGTCTGTCAGGACACTTGGGTATCCACACAACACTACTATCCACATTCAGGAGAAACAAAAGTAGCCTGTGCTGCAGAGGTCCTGAGCTTGCTTCCATTCCGTCTCAGAATCACAAAAAAATGCAGCTTGGGAGAGACCCCTGGAGGTCAGCTAATCCAGCCTTCCACAAGGGCAACCTGAAGCTTTTTCAAATGAGCTCATGATGACATGCTTTTCCAAACCTGAGTTAGGTTACACGAGGCCAGACCCTACAACTGCTATATGGGTTCCTGTTGAAAAGCCACAGCTTACCCCTACAGATTGCCCCTCTGATGCCCAAAGCAGAGACAGCAGCAGAACTGTCTCTGTTCAGAGCTTGTGGGGAAGGTCAGTGGCACTTTTCACAAACCATGTGCCCATATTGCCAAGCAGTAAAAGTGACCCCACATTCCTAGGAGTTTTACTGATTTTAGAGTGCAGCATCTCTTATAGTTGTGACTGACTCAGCAAGGCTGCATTGAACCCTGGTTGTTACTGTAAGCAAGATGATTCCTCACTCAAAAGAGCTAACAATGTGGTATGTCCTCAGCCAGCAAAGTGGTTCTTGAAGCAGTCATTTCTCCACAACTCTGCACTCTACTTTTCTAGCCAAATCTTTGCTGTCTGATCCTCAGAGGTACATAACATTCTAAAGAGGAGACAGGATGATCTCTGCAGTGGCAGCCTTTCCCAGCATCAGCTAATGCGTTAACTGTTGACCCTGTAGAGAAGACTGTGCCTACCCAGCAGGACTGCAGACCAGTCCTTTGCATGAGGCATGTACACCTTCTTCTGTTCCCACTGCTCCACTTCAGGCTCAAATCAACCACCTTAGGCTACGGAACAGCTTATTTCAGGATACCTGTTGATGTTCTTGCCTGCCTGTGATAGATCTGTCCAGTTTGAAAGAACTTAGCTCTCCTTGAAAGATATTTTGAGTCTCACCTTGCTGCCCCTTCCAAGAGCACCATACCTGAGCCTCGTTTTTGTGCCCATCTTAGCAGATTCTCAACAAAACTAAGCAGCGTGCAAAGTGGGCAAAGGTGAATTGGGGAATGAGCCACTGCCCAAATTCACCTCAACATACCCTAAAAGCCAAACCGAAATTCAGGGTCTGTATTTGCCACATGACTGAATGACTCCACTGCACACAAGATCACAAAACTAGTTATGGTTCATATAGCTACTGGTTCATGTGCATTCAGGGAAGAATTAGCCTAAGTTCCTGATTTCAGGAACCCAGCCTGTTATAAATTTTCCAGTGAAATTTATGAGAGTCTTTTAGGGTCTGTGTTGTCTGCATGGGTAAATAAGGAGTCATACACAGAAGGTCTAGGTGTTCTGTTAAGTAACAGGAGGTTTGTACCATAGAGCCACTGAGGTGAACGATCTGACCCATTGCTTTAATTCAAGCCTGTCTTTCATTTACAGCAAGCAGGTCAGGGTTATCATGCTAGTTATGCCAATAGTCAAGTTAATTAGTTCTCTGGAGAGATCTGTAAAAATAATGGTTTCAGGACCTGCCAGGACACATGCACTGCAGCTGGTCAGCTGTGGAAATACTTTACTATCTTTGACAGAAAACGCCATTTTTATCTGTAATCTTCTGTTACAGTATGTCTCAACAACCTGTGAAGGAAGAAAGAATTTGTTCAAGATCTCTTACTGTTGTGAGCTGCCTTGCCAGTTTTCAGTACTTTTGCTGAGCTGGTCAAAAGAAAAATATACACAGCAGAAAAGGATCCGTCAGTAGAATGAAGAGGAAATTGCATTCTGGAGGAGAGAAGGCTTTGAGTGATGTTGTATTCAGTCTCCTGTGAATCCAGGAAATTCATGACCCTTTCCAAGCCCACATTTTACCCACCCAAGCTATCAGACAGTATTGCAGTTGCCATAAGTTTTGCTCACTTTCTCCCTTCATCTGGTTCTTTCCATGATGCCTGTCATCTCTCCCTGTCATCTTTGCCTGCTTTTGGACTCCCAGTGTTTGAAACTTGGCCTATTTTATCTTTACAATGCATATTAGCAGAATCAAATAACAGTACTAAAAAATCTGAAAACCCAGTAAGGCAGCAGGCTTATCTCCTATGTCAGATTTTAAAATTCTCTGTAATTTTAAGAACAAAGGTCCTCGCTGAAATGTTCACAATGACAGGTCTTCTGGGACCTACATTATTTCAGAAGCTTCTGGAGGAACTGCCTTCATCTGTGGTTAAAAGAGAGAGATAAGCACAGCAGGTGCTGTCTCCAGCATCCTGGATCTTCTCCAAGCAGTCAAGATAATCTTAAGGGAACTCAGAACTGCCCCTTAAAGTGCAAGGTAAGATTTTAAGGAAACTGGATAATAAAGGAATGAGGTGCAAACAGCACAGATTCACTTGTGGCAAGAACTGAACAACAGTGATTGACCACCTCTGAGTAGGACATTGCACACCCAGCCACCAAAACATTGATGATCACAGAATCACGAAAAAGTCCATGCTGAAAGAGACCTCAGATGATCCTCTGGTCCAAGCTTTGGTGGGAAAGGAAGCCTAGACAGGACTATCTAGCACCCTGGCCAATCACATCTTGAAAGCCTCCAGTGATGGGGCCTCTAACACATCCCTGGGGAGGCTTGGTTGATGATCCCAGTGATTAATTCTTCTTATTGTAAAATATTTCTTTCTTATATCAAGATGAAGGGGTCACCATGCCAACAAGAAAGGCCTTTTCCACTCCCTCATACTTATTACTGACAATCCAAACAATGTGAGGGATTTTCTCATTTTTCTGCTGCTTTTCCTTACTGTCAATTTCAAGGCTGTGGACCAAGATACATCCAGGTGCAGATTTTAAAAGCCATATTAAGGAAGGTCATCTCTGGTCACAGGCAGCTCTAATTGCCAATTGGAGTGGGATGAAGTCTTTTCCTTAGTCATAAAGCACAGCACTTGAAGTATCCTGTAGGATGAAAACAATGCCTGCTACAGCTTTTCTCCCCTGATTTTTGGGAAGAGGGCCAGACAAGCACCACAATTAGTCATGCATTCCAAGTGCAGTCCCCATTCTTAGTTTCAACCTCTTGCCTGTCCTTATGTTAAGGATGAGGCTATGATCTCCACCCCAAGGAGGGTCTTTGCCTCAGAGTCACACACTATCAATCAGTCTGGCTCTCAGTAATGAGGAAAGATGCTTTCCTTCCTTCCACCTTCTATTTGGACCTTCGCCTTCCCAGTGGGATCATTTTACTGGGTAAAGAAAGACAGAAACAGACAGAAAGAAACATGTCAATACGTGCACTGAAGAGGAATTAAAAACAAAACATAATGAAATACCTGAATGCACATGGGAATTTGCTGGAAACTAGAGGAGAGAGGAAAAGAAGCAGCTATCACACCTTTTACTGCTGCACATGGAGTTAGTTTTAGAAAGTTCCTTTTCTCTGTCCTACCTCCCTCCCCCTCCACGCTCACTCCCCTGGGAAGGGAAAGGTAGCAAAGGCATCATTACAATATTAATCACCTTGAAAAGGGTAGAAACACAAGATTTTAAAATCACTGCAAGAGGCAGAAGCATCTTTAGGGGAAAGTTCACACAGCTTCTTTTGCTTGATGACTGCTGGAAACAATATGGCAATCATTAGTTTCTCTCTCTCCAGCTCAGGGTCGTCCATTTAATTCACACATGATGAACAGCAGACATGCACATAGGCCCAACAGCAATATTAAGGTTGCCTCTCTTGCCAAGAATTATGCCACTACAAAGCACATGTGTGAACCCATGCAAATCTGGAAAGGGTTAATAGGCTGCTGGGGACTCTCTTCTTGGAGAGAGGTGAAGGAGGGATAGTAGTTCAGCTGGAGAATGTGCTTCACTCTCACCATGTGACTATCCACGGACATAGGAAGGTGAGTTGTCTGAGAGGGTGCACAACCCTCTCACCTTCACCTTAGCCAGATGCACTCACTACGGGTTTGGCAAAAGCCTCCTGGAATGTATTTGAAAGGACAACACCAGACATGCTGTGGAGGTGCAAGGATCTATGAGTCCTGCCTGATTTTTTGGGTAAACCCTGAAGCCTCACAAGAGCGTTCAGCTTAGGCCTCATTGCCCATTTTTTAATAACTCCAGGAAAAGTAGGTAAATCTTTATCCTTATATGGGAATATCTCTGGTGACAACCAAAACCACCTTTGCTTACCTCTGACAGAGTAGATTTCCAAAATGACAGCTCCCTCCCTACGAGGACCACCAAATACTTGGAGCAAGTCATCAGGGTTTTCAAGACAACCCTGACTGCCAAAAGCCAGCTCTGCACTCTGCATTGACATTAAAATGAAACATGTCATCCAGCCAATGTCTTCTGTTCTCTGGCATGAGACAGATTACTACAAAAAAGAGAGGCTGCTGTCTGACCTGAATTCTTTTTTATGTCTTTCCAGTGCTGTGTGCTTGTTCTCCACATAAACAGTCCATGCCACTGAATTCTTGGTGTTATGTTGACCTGGAACAATGAGCTCTGTAGCATAAGAGTAATTTGATTTTAACCAGAAGCCCATTGCATAGTGTAGGAGGATATTTTCCACTCTGGCATTGTCTGTTTGGTGACCTTGTACAGGTAGTGTTATCTTTCTTTGTCTCTTTGTTAAACAGAGATACTGGCACTGACCACACTTGTAAAGTACTTCGACGTCTACCAACAATAAAACGCCAGGTGTTGACTGAGCAGTGAGCATTTACTCTCATCTGCTTTAAATCTCTGCCTTCTTCATTTTCATTGAATAACCCCTTTGTTCCTGTATTATTAAACACTGTAAATAGACTCACAGAAGTGAAAACTGGACACAGACTGACAGAAAGCACCTCCTGTGGAGCAGGACTTCCAGGAGTGAAACCCCAGCTCCATTGACCTCAGTGGGAATCCTGCCAAGGGGGTGCCTGCTTTATTGCTGATTCACAGTAAATAACAGTAAGAAAAGTATTTCATAACATTTTCTAATCTTCTTCTTGAGGGTGTAGTCATCCCCAAAGTCACTATGAATAAGGATTACTCTTCCCTTTCAACAAATGGATCCTTCATGTAAAACTCTGCCCAGTTAATGACTTTTTCACTGTATGTTGGGACTTTTGTTTTTCTGTGGTGAAGTTACCACCATCTGAGGCCAAACAATACACTCAAGCTCAGTAACCTTTCAGAAAAATGAGTGATGATGTCTGCTGCTCATTTTACGTGTTTTTTGCCCAGTACGGTCTCTGAGGAAAGGAAGAAGGTGCCAAAACTGAAATAAGAAAGATAACATTGGTAAATGTCAGAGCTCCCTGGTGAGTGCAGAGGTCTCAAAGACTTGAGAATGCTGAACAGATGACTCACTGGGAAGGGTTGCTGCACGTCCTGTTTTTGACAGATGGGACACTAACTTATTTTATCTAGGATCCTACATGTTTATGTTATTATAGGACCATCTAGAGGCTTTAATACTGAGGGAGATGAGTTTTGTGGCTTTGTGGGGTAGAAGTTATCATGCAGGATGAGGGAACTGGATTTAACATAAAGCTTGGATGCCAAACCTTTGCATGAATATTTTTGAGCTGCTTACAGCCAGAGTTTGGTTTACAGGTGCAGAAGGGCATCTTCCTTACTGAAATGACAGATTCTGTCCTAGTTATACAAATAGACATACCAGTTCTCCACTGAAATACTAAATATATGCATTGAATTTCTTATGGAGCCTGCTACATTTCCTAATCATTTGGATTCACATTTCACACCTGTTCTGAGCTTAACTGGACAATGCAGAGATCTTGCTGTAGTCCCACGGACAGATCACAGAGTTATTTCTGTTCAGGTTAGTCCAAAAGCAATTTTTTAAATTTTATTTCTGGCATCGAAAAGTATGTCGCATTGTAAAATTAAACATAATTTCCAAGTGAATAGGCAATGTATCCTCTAGCTGCAATGCTGAAATCACAGTCCAACTTTCCCATATTTCTCTCTGTGTTTTCAGCCAAAGCCATTGGCTGAACACAAAAGTACACGAACAACCCTAAATCCCACCCTATTTTGAATTGAGTTCAGTATTAAACAAATAAATAAAGCCACACAGCTCTAATGTAATGATGCTTGTGATGACATTTTCCACATTCTGCTCCAGATCTCCACGTCATTTAACCCACCACAAGCTAGTGTAACATACCCTACAGCGGGATGAAGAGTTTGGAATCTGCTACTGTCTGTGAACTAAAACAGATCTGGAGTGAAATCCTGACCTCAGACAATAGCAGCTTTGCCACCAGCAGAAGTGGGACCGGTTTATTAGCCCAGGATTTCTAACTCAGGCATTAGAGGCTTGTGTTTTTGACAGTTTTAATCCAGAAGCCCTGAGCTCACTACCATCATCTGTGGATGTGATTACATGGGCAGACAGGATAAAGCTGGAGTAGTCAGAGTATTTCAGCTCCACTCCTGCTTCCAAATGTGAAGCTGTCACTCAGCTGGTCCTGTCCAGCCAACTAATTGTTCTTCTGGGGACTAAGTCCTGTGGCAAACACGCCCCCGTGGTCTCTCATTTAACATGGTGCTGAAGGAATACAAATTTGTCGACTCCCCACTCCCCTTCTTATCCAGTTGAAATAATAAATATTTTTCTCATGATTTATTGGATTTCAGTTTGTTGAAAAGATCCTCCAAACAAATGAAGTTTTAATGGCAACAAACACCAGCCGCAGCACATTAGAAAATATAAACAGCAGCAGAGACCATTAAACAAAAACCACTTTGGATACAGCTGACATAGTGCTCAACAATCTTCACCTCCTGAGGCCAGGGCCCTTGAGAGAGGGTCACAGTGAGTCCCTCACTGGAAAAGAAATCTGGAAGGATCACAGATTTAAGTCCTTTGAATGCAAGAGAGCTGCAGGAGAGACTTTGGAAGTGACCAGTCCAGACTTTGGGCTATTCAGGACCATTGGCAATACTTTGATCATAGAATCATAGAATCTCAGAATGGTTTGGGGACTTTAAAGCCTGTCTAGTTCCAACTCTCCCTGACATGGGCAGGGAACCTTGCACTAGATCAGTTTACTCAGAGCCCCAACCAACCTAGCCTTGATAAAGAGGTTCATTCCAGAGAGGAAGAACCAAGGCAGCCTCCCCACTCTCTGCTTCCTTCCCCCAGTTTTCCCCACTGCACATCTCTTTTTGCCAGCCCAGTCCAGCCCTCCAGCTCCCCACCTCTGTCCTGTGCTCTCCTCCTAACAAATGTGCTCAGAGTGGAGCTCCATCTCTGCACAGACACCTGCACAGCACCTGTCCTGGAGCCACCCAACACTGCCTCACACACAAGCATGTTGTCCTGAATGAACCTCACTGCAAGAAGGTGCTGTGATGAGCATGTCTTTGCAGGGAAAGTAAATTAGGTTCTTTTGCTCTGCTGTGGAAGATGGATGTGCCACCTGTGCACAGGTAACAGGTGGCTGGGTACCACAGAGCAAACATCACCCACTCTAGGGAGCATTCAGTGTGCCCACAGCCCATGTCTGTCTCCTTCACACATCTGTCTCTGCATGGGTAGAAGCAAGTGAGTCCTGTGTGACTGGGTTTATTCTCAGTACATCCCAGCTTATTCCCCTGCCCTCCCATCACACCAGCCAGCACAAGTGATTGTGCAATCACTCTTAAAACCAGTGCTGCCAAAACAAACAGATCCCTCAACTATTTCTAGTGGGATGATATTTTTCTGACTCATTTTGACAGTGTCAGAGTACAGAGTGAGTATTGATATATCTGTGTCCTCCAGGCTGGGGCAGGTAGAGATCAGGTGGGGAGACAAAACACTCTATTCCTTCACAGCAATCACATCAAAGTTTAAGTGGAAAGAAACTAAGAACACATATCCAACAGCACAACTGCCTTTTGTCAAGCCAAATCCAGGGCTGTTTTCTGCTGCATAAATCCTAGGGTCTCATCTATTCACAACGTTTTCTTAACTCATGGATGCTACTTTAAACAGCCTGGATGAGTGCACAGCTGGGTTTGCCACCTTTTATTCAAACAAGGGAAGCATGGACCAGTAATGTGTTCCAGAGACTGGAAGTCAGGATGTTTTGGTTTGAGATAAAGTACAAAACATGTGTGAGTGACCAAAGACACCCTGCCTGAGCCTTTCAGGAAATAAGTGATTTAAGACTTTTTACCATAAGAGCAAGAGTTTACTGTCAATAAACCATTGTTTACTGTCTACACAAGAGCTGTGGCTACTACTTCATTCAAACATTCATATTTTGTCTACTTAATCCATTCCAAGTCACTGCAAACAATTTCCCTTTCATCAGTTGTGGATGCTTGGGAATGAATCCTGTCTGTCTATAGGGAATCCAAACTGCACCTTGACATCCCAACACGTCCAGGACTCCAACCTGCACCTCCAGCCCTGCATGTGCACTGACCTGAGCAGTCACCTCTTCCCTGCTCCCTTCCTGGCTCCAAGGGCAATCAGCAGGATTCCTACAGCATTGTGCTGAGACCATGAAACGAATCCTACCTTCCAGGAGTGTGGCCCCTGCCCATACAGCTCATGCAAACTTCACGTTTGAGCTCATCACTGGAGGTCCCAAGCTAAACCCATGAAGTACCAGCATGGTTCAGATGGATGCTACATACCTGAAAAACACTGAGCTTAATTTAAATAAAAACAAACTATAAAGCCCACAACGATCCACAGCAAAAATCTAGTTCTGCTCCAATCTCTGGGCTCACCAGAGAAAGACTGATCACACTGGGAAAAGTCATAATCCAGTTGATTGTAAACCACATTCCAAATACTCCCAATCAGATTTATTTCATGATTTAGAAAATCACTAAGTCATCACTATAAGCACTATGCTGTGTTGTGTACTGAAAGACACCATAATTAAACTGCAGCAGGCCAGAATTGTTCCAGGAATGAACAATGTCAGGACCACAAGTTGGCCAGGGTGGATTTGCAAGAGATCAGGCACCAATTGTTGCAAAGTAAAAAACATTAATTTGTTGGAATTATGAGCATGATAATTTCATTTTTAACTGAAGATCAGGACAGGATTCAGGTTAAGGAGAAGGCAGCAGGCAAGGAGAATGAAGTAAATAAATGAAGGTAATAAAAATAATCATTTATAATAGCAAGAGATAAAAACAGAGAAATCAAAATACATTCACGAGGATGATGTAGATATAACCAGAAAGAGCTCAAGGTTCTGCAGTGAACAATCCCACACTGGTAACAAGCCTAATCCAAAACCCATTGAAATCAAGGTCTTTCCACTGACTTTGCCATTTGTGACTGCACGACAAGTAAAACTTTTCCCATTACAGACTGTCTGCTGCAAAATCTTTTCTGTTTCTCTACACGTTTTTCCACTGTTCTTAATAAAGTAATTTTCTTATATTATGTTAATATTTAAAAAAAAAAAGAGAAACCCTTCATAAATACACAATCAACCCTGAGGTAATTTTCCTAAAATAATTTTTTAAATAAACTGCTCTGTGCAAACTTCAGTCACTTCAAAATGTGCTTTGAAACTGAAGACTGTGGAAAAGTTAAAGAAGTGATTGCTGATAAATAGTTCCATATGATTTATCGAATATAATATCCTTCTCCCCACAACAGAATGCTTTTTCAGATCTCAGGGCATGGATTTTTTGCCTGAGAGGAGATATGTGCTAAGGTTTAATAAGGTATTTATATGCTAAAGAGATTTCTCCAGTTCCAGAACAACCTATACCTACCTAGCATTGGTAATACTATCTTAAATAAAAATATCCTTTAGGATGAAACCAAACTAAACTGGTGGAGTTGTACAGAAGTGACTGCTAGAAAATACTTTAAGTGTTCCTCCTTGCCGTTGGAGCAGGAAGGATGCCCTTTTTTGCTTAGGTTATGGCAACACCCAAAGGTTTATCAGAATTTCAGCTAAATTCCACAGAAATTTTCCTAAAGGACAATGGAAGCTGTCACTGCCTCACAGCAGCATCAAATAGATATGATATAACAGCAGATGGAGAGCTTCAGATGGTAAGCTTATAGAATACTGTCTCAACAGAAGCTTTGAGGAGCCAGACCCCCTCCCCTCTTTCAGAACAGGTCATGTAGAGCATTTCAGTATGTTGCTCTGGGCCTTAGAAATGTGTGATCTGGAAAGACTCAGTGTGTAAAACAAACCCAAAACCAGGCACCTTTTCAGCTTCCCTGCATGGTTGTGTTGCACCAGTTGCCTTACAAAGCACTTGGAAGACATCCCTGTGTAAGCTGTTAAACTCTGGTTTAGTACATGCATAGATACTTCACACTGGCTGTGCAGGATTAGCGCTTTCTGCCAGAAATTACTCAGGTTTAAACAGACACAGGCACATCCATACACAAAATCCTCAGGTGCAACTATCCTCTTTCTCCTGCCAGAGCAGCACAACTTTGTACTTAGGAAATGCCTTCAAAACAAACAGAGCAGGAACGCAAACTTTGTGCTTGGGTTATTGCAAATCATGTGAGGAACTGGAGTATAAGGACTCCAAACTGGCTTAGGACATGTGTAAACCAACAGAGGCCTGATGTCTGTTCTACGGACGGACAGCAGCTCCAGGCCAGAAGCCACATACTTTGGTAGGATGAAATCATGCGTGTGCTAATCCAGCCTCTCACACAGCCCTGGATCTGGCCACGATCCCCAACCCTACTCAGGCACAATGCAGGCAGGAACAGGCATATCCATCTGTACCAATTTGTCAGATGTGAACTCAGATGCCTTCAGAGTGCTTGGAAGGACACGAGGAGTGTTCCTTTCCAAAGCCCTTGGCAAGGAAATGGATGGGCTGAGCTCTCTGAGCTCTAAACAGGAAACCGGTTCTTCACTCTCAAGTGGCTCTATGAAAACTATCATCCAGAAGTGACACTAATGCCTCTGTTCTCATGCAGTGAGAGGATGCCAGAAATTCAGGTGAGAGCACTTGGAAGTCCCAGAGGCAAAATACTGACACTGAGAAGAATGGGGCAACTGAGGTTCAGGTTTCCCTGGATCAGCGCAGCTGCTATCTAACTGCTAGGATCTTCCACAGGTATCAAATACTGGGCCTTTCCTAGCCTAGGAGGCAAAGTGAGAGGGGAGGGAAAAATACTGTAAATGTTCACCCTGAAAACTTCCAAAATTACAATCAGTATGAAAACCCTTTCTTAAAGATGATACGGTAAAGGTGCATTTGAACGGGGAACATCATTGTCTCATTGTGCCACACGTCTCTGCAAAGGCACGTAAACGTCCCCAGCTGTTCCAATAGACCCAGCACTTTGCTATCAAATGCTCTTTCAGCTGAAATGGGGGCCTGGAATGAGAAGATCTCTAAGGCCCTTTCCAACCCAAGCCATTTTGTGATTCTACGGACAGTACTTATCAGAGAGGTGTGGAAGAAGCCAGCTGAGTATGAACATGTGAGACTCACTCGCATGTTTTGAGTTCTTCTGTTTGTTACAGGAAAGAAAGGCTGAGTGTGGGTGGGCTGAGAGCCCCCCACTCACGCAATACGGAAACAATAAATCACAGGCAGCCCTGAAGAGCCACCCTTGATTCTTAAATGTGAAAAGCCCCCTTTCTCCCATCTCTGTGTTGGTATCTTCCATCTTAATCTCAACCCATCACAGGTTTCTTGGGAAAGGTCTAACAACCCATAACGCCTTCCCTGGGCATGGAAGCCCATGGGTCTGAGAGAACTGGCTGAACCATTCAAGTCTGGTTTTGCTTGGATGATGTGGTTTTAGTCTTGACTCCACATTCACTTTGTCTCTTGACTACTACACCACTAAATCCTTCTTTAGCTAATCCAAATTCCCATCACAACTCAGTACATGCAAAGAATGTCACATCTTTCAGCAAACTAGCTCTGCTTTGCTGACTACAACAGGCGTCCTTTGAGGCAACTGCTGTCTCAGTCTTCCTTGGCTCTTTTTACCTGTCTCTGCTTTTCACATTTCTCTTTCCTCCTGAGATTTACCACTGCGTACTTCTCAAAGTCCTTACTGCCCAGCACAGAGCAGGGATGAGAGAAAGATGCTAGAGTTCATTGATCTCATCATGGCCAAACTCACACTTCATACACAGGTTTCTATAATTCCTCAGCCATCCCTTTATTCTCTGGAAAGGAGTTACCATGCTGATTTATAAACTTAGGAATCAAATGCCTCTCTCAGGCCTAATGAGTAAACAGGCCCAACCTCCCCAGTAGCCTCGTAGAGCTACATATGGCAAGCAGAGCTTCACAAAGGCTTTTGTCCACATTTCCCATCAGTCAGACCCTAGGAAGACAAACTACGACCAAGGTTACCTTATCAGTGACCCCCAGCCTCTGGCCTTGCTTCAGTAGGCCCCAGAGATCTCAGAATGTCCATTCCCAGCCACACACAGATACTCTCCCCTGCCAGGCTTTCTGTCCTGGTAAACATTTCAGTCCTTTTCCCAGGGAAACAGGGGCTGCAGAGCATGGAATTAGCTGCATTAGCCTCAGGGGCATCCCCAGAGGGAGGATATTAACCTGGAATCAGACATTTTTCACTTTTCCTTTATGCTGTAGACTTTTCTACGCCTACCTGCCAGTTTGGTCTCAGCGCCCAAGGAGGTGAATGGCATCCCAATGTCTCCATCACCCGGACACATATGGCATGTCCTGTGTGCACACAGGAGTCAGTCAAGGACAGGGGACATCTACCCTGTGCACTTCTACCATGAATAACAACCTTTGCTTGTATCTCCTTTCTGCCTGCCTCAGTAGAAGGCTGTTGTTGGTTATTTCTTGCAGATACAAGAGTCCCCTCTGCTATCTTTATAAAGATGAAATATGTGCTGCTATGTTTGCAATTATGTATGTTTAAATGAAATCTTAATTGCAAGAAGAAAGTATTTTTAGTCATATTTACACTACCTAGAATGAATAATGACAATTCATATTATGTCAGATGTCAGTGTTTGTTGTTGTTGCTGTTGTTCGTCTTTTGACCATCTCTTAAGCCATAATTGAAGCCATTTATAGAAAAAAAAAAATTACACTGTAGTCTCTCTTTGTTTCATTTTTGCAATAAAAATCAACAAGCTAAACTTTGCCCTAGCTACAAAAGAGTTAATGTAAAGAATAACAGTGGGAACCATGCTCTTCTCAAAGGGATATTTATTTGGTTTTAAAGAACTCGTTCTTCATGAAAAGAAAATGAAGGTTGGAAACAGAAGAGAAACATCTGCCTCCTCCAAAGTTATGAGAAACTGTGTTGCACATTCCTAACCTTTCTCCTGTCCTTTTGGCCAAAAATCAATTACTTTTCTTTTAAGGTAAAATATACATCTGGGCAACTGGGCAACTAACACATAAGAATCACTCTTCACAGCAAAATAGAAATAGATTAACTAAAAAGAAAGGCCATAATATGTTTTCACTTCTGGGAATAAATTTTTCAATTACCAGAGAGATGTCTTTCTGAATGAAAGATCTGATTTTTTCTGATCTTTAAGACCTGGGGAGGGTACAGGATGGTTGCAGCAGACACTTAGTTGCTTTGGGGTTTGGAGCAAAAGTCAAAAAAGTCTTTAAAACTCTTTTGACATAATTTGCCCCTTCACCCCTCCTCTACATAAAAATACTTAGCAAAATGTTAGTTTCCCTGAGACTGATGTTTACCTTAGTGAAAGATCTCAAATTTTGACCCATTTCTGCTTGGACTGGGGGTGGACATGTCACCCACAGCCCCAGCAACACAAGTTTACTCTTAGTTATTTGGGCTGAAGTGTCCATCTGGATATGATAAGAAATATGGAGGAAACTGGGCACGAGCTCATGTATTATTTAATAAGTTCTGTGGCCCTGGACATTTTAGCAGAGGAGAACTGGAAGAAAAGACTGTCAAGAAATTCTAGCGTATCCAAAATGTATTACCAAAATCTTTTTATGCTTTCAACAACTCAAACTGAATGGATCTTTTCATTTAATCAAACTGCTTTCCCATCTTTTCAGCTGCCTTTCCTATCTATTTAGAGGCATTTTTCTTGACTGGCTGAATACAACTGTAAAAACATCAGACTAAAGCACTTAAAGACACCAAATAATGCTTTTGAGAACAGGTAGCTTTACAGAGTCCAGAAGGAAATAGCTGAAAGCTAAAATGTTTGGTTTATTCTGCAGGAGTGGGGCATAATGAAAACAGCTGGAAACAATTTTGATGGCAAGCTTCTTTTATACATCTCAACATCTCCCTAACCTCAGCATTCACCTTGAGTACAAATTGCCCCAGCAACTTGCAGTCCAGGATTAAGAAACTATTGCTTATTTAAATACAGATTTGCTGGGGATATCCACAGGAAATTTGAGGAGCTACTTACTGAATGCAGACCATTGTTTGTGTTACAGCAGCACGGAGCAGACTCCAGCAAACCCAACACAGTGTGCACGGTACTGTACAAATTTTGGAGGTACCCTCCTGAGCTCAAATTGCCATAATTTTCCACTATTACTACATCACCTAAGTACTTAGATCTTCATGTTGAGTTGAAAAGCTCCTTTTTACCCCAAAGCTGTCCCAACCCCATGCAGCTAATACCAAAAAAAAGAGAGTTCTCATCAGCTGCAGCAGATGGGAGCTGCGGGCACAGAGGTGAACGTGACTGGTTCAAGGTTACACAGGCAAGCTCTGGCAGAGCCAAGAGTAAATCCATATCTTTGGCACCAAAGCCTGTGTCGCAACCAAACCCAGTTATTCTCTCTGATCTTGCTTCTCTCTTGCTCACATAAATATTTGCATGGCTAGAATGAAACCACATTGCGTTTTTGTCCCCTTAGGAAAAACAACAAGCACTTAAAATATTTCTGTAGTTTCTCCCTCAGCCTTTTAAAGGAGTTGGTGGGGAGAATATGTTTTTATTTTTCTTGGCAAAGAAGAAAAGAAGGAGCAGCCCAGGTGGAGTCAGACTCCCTGAAAGCCTTTCATTCTTCAGCTCTGCCTGCCCTGGCATCCCTGCAGGACAGCACAGACACAGCTTGAGATCCCAGCTCAGGTAGGGGGAGCAGGTCAGCAGCAGTAGGAAGGTTTTTGTAAGTGAGTCACATGAACATTTTCATGGGAAAGTTGTATAAGCCATGCTGGATTACCCGTGCCAGCCACAGTTCATTTAAATTGACCCACATCTGATTATAGTACAAGCATACACTGAATGTCCTAAGCAGGATTGTCACGGAGGATGAACGTGATTAATCCATGCCTCCCTGTCTTTCCCAGGAGCAATGAGAACAACTCACTCCCTTTAGAAACCATCCAGAGTCATCTCTGGCTCTGCCAGATGAATTTCACCTGCCTGTGCCAGCAGCGTGTTCAGCTGCAGCACAAAGCACCAGAACATGTTCACATCCACACGAAACAGCTCAAGGTGAAAAAACTTCCCCCTTTGCTCCAAACTCGCCTGACCCCTCTCCTGGGAGGACAACTGGTTGATTTTGCAGAAATAACCAAGCCCGCTCCCAGCAAGGAGAGACACGAGATCTGCTTCACGGCTGCTTCCCTGCGAGGGTGCACAGGGGGAGATGGAAGGCATGTATGTCTTCAATATGTTTGCCCATTTCCAGCCTTTATTCCTAACACATGTTTCTTGTTTTATGCAAAACACGTCTCTCCTGCTTTCTGTCTCCCTGATTTCATTTTGAAACACAGTATTTTTATGGCATGAAGAGATAAAGATATGAGGAGGGGAGGGAAAGTGGTACAAAAGGCAATTAAGTCTGGTGGCTGGTTATTGTAATGCACTAAGGAGCAACCAAAAACATTTCCTTTGAAAAAGGGGCCATTTCTCCTGCTGATATGCACAGGATTTTCACAGCTCCCATTAACACAACTGGAAACTATCCAGGTAACACTCTTGTCTCCGTCAAAGACTAGACTATCATGTCTGAGATTAATAGAAACCTTTAAAAGGAAGAAGCAGCATCATTGCTGGATCACTCTAGCCTTACCAGCCTTTTATTTAATTCATATTTCTGCTCCAAAGGTCTTGTATTAATACATGAAGTTTCAAAACAGAGGCAATAAACTGCTTTAAGAACCTTTATGGAGTACATATATGCTGAACAGCTGAGCAGAAAGAAATACAGGGGACCTTAGAAGTTCTGCTCTGGAGTAAATGGGTCACAAGGTCTGGGTTTTATAAAATGTACTTTGGAGATTTCTGAGATTTCAGGAAATTCACATCTGTCCATTGATCTAAACCCTGGGGCAAATACTGTGGCACAACACTTCCAGGATGTTATGTCCTCTGCTGTGTGACACACTAATACTGCAGAAGTCCCCACAATTTGAATTAAACCAGTTTTATTAGAAATAACAAAGTCCTAGTCAACAAAATTTTCTGTGATTTATTGATTATACAGAAAAACTCAAACTAGAAACTGAGTTAAGTCTTTCTCAGGGAAAGCACTGCAGGCTGGGAGCATGTGATATCAGGACAAACTCTTTTTCCCAAGCTGTGGGTAGCTCCACTGAGAACAGGCACCTGTATCCATGAGCATTTTTAACTCGGGTTCAGTCCAAGGCCTGTTACATTTGCTGAGACCTTGACACACCTTAAGGATGTGCTGAGCCACCCTGACTCTACCTCTGCAGGAGTTTTTGAACTGCTCCTGTTTTCAAAAGCAGCTGAACCAAGAGCTTCCTCAGAAATCACTCTGAGTCAAGAGTGTCTACCAGATCCCTCCTTGCAGCCACTACTGCACCAGGCTCATCTCCCAGGAATATCACACCACCTCAGCACAGGGTCCTATTAATGCCAGGAAGGATTTCGGGAGGTACAGCTCCCAGAATGCCATGGACTATGAGCGCATTCCCGAGCATGGACAAAAGCCTTGGTACTGGTGACAGAAGTTAACACAAGCTGCTACAAGCTGGGACTACTTGCACTAATCTAAGTCATAACGTTAAAACAAACTATTTCCGGACTGCAATTATTGCACCTCATAGAGAAATTGCACAACGCTGAAATTAACAACTGCTCGAGTGCATTTAATTACTAACAGATACCTTTAAACTTGTGGTTAGGAAACCGTTAGCCATTCCTTAAGCATGTGCCCCACAATTCAGTCCCACTCTGAAGCATTTTCAGAATCTGCTGATCCATAAAACGTACCATTGGAGAAGGTTTGTTTTGGCAGAGGTCTCAGTTTTGTCCAGCAAACTAATGGTGTCCGTTAACACACCATTACATACCTCGTTAACATACTTGGCAACTGGGATTTCCCCTCAAGAATAAAGAAATCATGTGTAAATCATAATTATTGTCCGCCTGGCAGTATCAATCATCACACACAAGGCACTTGTTCTAATTCTTTACCCGCAAAATAGTTCCTTGCAAATGCAACTAGGGTTGTCCTTGCACATGGCACCTTACAAGGAAATCACCAGCCAAGCCCATCTGCACTGAGTTTGTTACAGGCAGTTCCTATCAGGATGCAGAGCCATGGAGAAACAGCTTGTGTTAGGATGACAACAACATATTGTCATGATATATATGAGACAGGGATTATTTATGGAGCAGTCCTTGCCCTTAATACGTGTTTCTTCCAAATAGCCACTGAAACCTATTTATTTTCCTCTGTAGATGTCTTAGGAAAAAAAATAATTTTTAAAAAAGCCTCCTTACAAGAATTACGGTGTGAGTGTGCACTCCCCTTCACAGTTTTTGCACACTCCTTTTTTATTCCAGGTGATGTTCAGCCCCACAATTTACTTTCTTTGCTTAGTCCATAAGCTCTTTGGGATGCCTGTGGGGAAACCTTGTACAGAAGGTTCTCTTAGTAGTGGAGTTCAGCACTAGATTTTTGAATGAGTTAGTTCTATGCTGTGACACACAGATTGCAAGCTGGGCTTTCAGCAGAGCTCAGACCTGGTCCTTTAAAGCTCTGCTAAGAGTCTGGCACTAAGAAAGGTGGCTGAGATATGACAGCAAAAACTAATCCTTCTTTACAGGTGTACACAGGAGGGTTTGGTCCCCACTCCTAGAACTGGGATTTGGGACTGGTGCATGAGATTTTGTTCCTTGAGTTGGCATGTCTAATCAGGTAACAAAGATTTTCTCACATCCAAAGTCATTCACAAACCTGTGGGGTGAACATCTTAAAGACCAGCAGTGATAAAATAATAATACCATCAGTATCACCAGCAGATGTGGCTGCCAAGCAACATTATCTACTTCACGGTTTATGACATACACTTGATAGAAAACACTTGCAGCAAGAGAGATTGGCATTACAGCCAAGGAAAAAAATTCACTGGCAGTTAGTACAAACTGAGGGTGGGAATCTCGAGGGCTGCAATTTGTTGGGAATGGGAGAGAATAACAACCATCACACACCTCTCAGAGCAACATTGCACTGGGGCAGAGACACTCTGGCTAATCTTGAGATCCTGCTTTCTAGAACCCTCATTTCCACTCTCTGGCACCAAGTGGTAGCATCATAAAGTGCACAACTCACTGCCTTGCTCATCCTTCCCTCAACAGGAAAGGATGGATCAGCATTCACATTAGGCAATGAAACACCATTCATGGCGTGCTCCTGACAGTCCCTGGTCTTCAGGGAGGAAAGTAAAGCAGCCTGGAGTCTCCAACTCCATTGCCTGTGCATTTGCTAAAGAAAGAGAATTCCAAGAGAATTTGTGCTTTCCCCACCACCCCTTGCTCTGCAATGTAATGATAAGAAGTTGGAGACAATATTTAGATGTAAAAACAACAAAAAAGAAGGAACAGGGAATTTGCATTAGAAAGATAAAACTTCTTTCACAATTTCAGCTTAGGAGTCTCATGACAGTCAAGAATATATTTATTTTCTCTATCTGCATTTACACTTCATCTCTGATTCCTTCCCAATACTCCCATCCCGTATTGTTTGTATAAAAAGAGATTACTAGAGACTCCAACTACAGTGTGTTGTATTTTCAGGCCTTGATGGAAATCTGCAGTATATTTTCTAGGCTCATAAATCTCAAGAGAAGTGTTTTATTATTCTGTTCAGGCAGTGTGGAATATCTGAGCTACAGATCCTCTCGCATGTTTCCTTTCTAGGCCATTCCATAGAGAGGCAACATTTTGCATTTCAGAAGTACCCTTAAATTCTTTCACCAGCCCATTCCTCTTTGAACAGGTTGGAACTGAAAATTCCTTTTTCAAATCCCTGACAGTAAATTGCAACCTCAACATTCCAGCCTGAAAGAACCGTTTTTCCTCTTCAAGCACTTTGCCTTGTAGGTAGATGAGGACAAAAGCCATTACCTTCTTCAGCAAATTCAGGGCACCAGAAGCCAAACCAAAGTTTTTACAGTGTTTTGTTTTGCTGAGGAGGAACATAAACAGTTTTCCTCAAGAAAAAGCAACACTGATTCTGATACCTTCACTATAAGTTAATGGATGCATTAGTTAGCAACAGGTCAAAGTTATGAAGTTTGCCTATAGATCCAAATCAGCCTTGTATTTGGTAGTCCTCAGTTCAGGACCACCTCATCTAGGCACAAGGATCTGTGAGATCTTTTAATACTTTCATATAAGTGTAAAGAATATTAAACCAGCTTTGTTATTAAGCCATCTGGAAAATGTGCTGTATTTTAGGAGTGAGTGAATGAATTGTCCAAATGCAATACATTTTTCCAAGCTATTCTTGCTTAGGAAACAAAGGAGACACAGAAATACCTCCTAGAAAAAAAAAAAGAAAAAGAAAAAAAAGCTCTTTTTTCTGACCTAAAAATCAAAAGGGCAGTGGCTTTGGTCAAAGAACACCAAGAAGCTGGTGCAAAAACCAGACTCCTCAGTCAGTACAGTACGTTATGTCAGGACCAGCTCTGCAAGAGCCATGTTATTCAGATAATCATCCACTTTCTTTCATCTGTGTCACAGAAAGACATTTCAACCTGGGAGGAAAGTATTGCAAATTTCTGAGTAGTCCTCCAAAAAGGGTCCAAAATGTCAGCCTGAAAAAAAGTGGACATAGAGCAATTTGCCCAGTAGTCCAGTGCACTTTTGGACCTGAAAAGATACAGACTGCAATTCCTAGGAAACGTGCAGGCTAATGGGAAGCAGAAGCAGTGCCAATTTGCTCATAGAGGAAGACAAGTGAGACGAGAGAATCCTCTTTTATGTCCTTGCTGTAAAGCTTCTGTCAGAAGAAGGGAACTAAGGGAAGCAGGGTAAACCAATTAGGACTAATCATCAAGCAATAGATGAAGATTTGCTACACCTTTTCCATCTGCCTTTTTAGAGAGGGTAGGCCTATACTGAAAGATGAAGTCTTTGACCTTAAGTGATGAATGAAAACATAACTGATAATTCAAACCTGCCATGGGGGAAGTTTAAAGAAGGGTTGCCCCAAATGGTTTCAGTATGTTCAAAAGCTACTGCCAGGAACATGGATATTTTTTTCCTGTGTTTGTTGGTTGCTCTGCATTTGAAACATCTCTGTATGTTTGTTTTTCTTCCGGTCTTTTGTGGTTGCTTTGTAAACATCTGGGCTGGTTTTTCAGTCCTTTGTACCAGAAGAGTGTGTGTGTTAGTTTTGCCAATGGCTCTTATGTAATATTTGTGGGGATGAAGGAATTGGTTGAAACAGTTCCTTTGAAAAGCCATCCCAACACAAAATCATTACAGGAATAGCTCATAAAACGGTCTCTTCTCCCTTGCCTGCTGGACCATCAACTTCCCTGACTAGGTTAAAAACAGAGCCCTCTATTTCAGCAGTGATCACTCAATATGACATTTACTTCTGGCAATCCCACATTTCTGCTGAGTGTCGTGGTTGTAAGTCAGCAAAGGACCCGTAAGCACTTTCAGTCTAAATGAGCTGGCACAGAGGAGTACATCTCCCAAGAAGGTGGCCCATGCATTTCTCCTCTGGTATGGAGCACCTTAATCCAGCGCAGAAATGTCAACCCCTTCCAACAGTGTAAAAGTGAAATTTAGCAGCAGAAAATAAATTGTTCAATTGCATTTTCCTGCAAGAGTAAGATGAATTATTTGTCAGCTAAGTTCCTAATTCTTTTAAGCTTCCATGAAAGCCCCTGCAGTTAACATCTTTATATTACTTCAAGTTAATTCTCCTCCAATAAGTTAAGAGTTTTGGAGCTTTTAAGACCCAAGGAAGCACTTTGTCTGTCAAACTCTACTTTCCTGTACAATCCAGATCATAAATTTTTACTAGAATTTCCTACTGTAAATTCAAAGATTTTGGTTGTTCTGTCACAGGTTTTCAACAAACATTTGGTGTGACTCAGATCACTCTTGTCAGTACAGAGGTCCAGCCCATCGTGGCAGGAGAGCTGTGGACACTGAGAGAGAAAGCTCTGCAGGAGAAGGGGAGTTGAACAGGCTGAGAGTAGACAGGGGCTATGTGGCTTGTACATTAAAAGGTCTTAATGGGTTCTTTCCATAGGAAAAAATAATCTCGTTTCACAGACTTTCATGATTACAGTGTTCCCCCCTCCTCCATTCATAAATACCCCCACAAAGCTCAGCCTTCTTAATTTACTTGGTCACAAATGGGAACAAGCTGCACTTTCTAAATAAATATTTTATGGGGTTTTTTTTTCTTTCTCTTCAACAACGGAGTTCATGTAACAGATTATCTGAACCAAATGGGTTTGCAGTTTCCTACTTCCCCAGTTCTTCTCCAGTAAAACTACCACAGCAGAGACAGACCACACTTCAATACCAGCAGTGGAGTTGAAGGAAGACGTGGGGTTTAATCCACTTTGAATTTGGGTCAGTTTACCCACATTTTATGTACTGCTAGACCACTAGGCAATAGCAGATACCAGCCCTGCTTCTCAGGACCTCTACATGCTTTCATTTCACATCCATGTCCCAAACATTAGTCAGACAGATACAGTTTTAGGGGAAGGGATGTATTTCTACATGGCCTGCTTTTAGAGGACAAGTGTGAACACAGGGCTATGAGACAAATCAGTGGTTACCCAAGCACAGCCACCATTCAAACAGCTCGGTGCTTTATATCTTTGCTGGCTCCCTGTGGCTGTGATTGCAAGTTGTGTTTGTCAGATACATGGGGCAAAGAAGTAGTGAAAGCAAGAAATGAGAAAATTATGTTGTCATCAAGAAAATGTTGTACTGATTATTACTGTAATGAAAGGTAGCAGATAAATCTGTAATGATAAGGAAGGACAGTTATGGAGCACTACATTCCTGACCTGAAATTTCCTGAGTTCATACAACTTTCTGAGCTTTTTTCCAGGTCACCACATGATGAAGGAGGTATCTATTCTGGTTTCTTCCATTATTACCCCTTCTGTATCCCCAAAAATTTTTTTTTAAAAATTAGGGTTATTATTTGGACTGAATATTCATAATAGAGTTCTACTTAACAGGGAGGCTGGACCAGATAACCCACTGTGGTCCCTTCCAATCTTACCCATTCTGAGATTCTGTGATTTTATAATATCCCAACCAACATACAGGAGTTGCCCATAAAAGACTATATGACTTCACTATTATATCTATCCTTGCCCATGTGTGCATGAATGTGAGCCTCATGTCTTCTTTCTTCTTTCTCATTATGTTGGAAAAATTCATTAAAGAATTTCAGGATCAGTGAAAAAAAGTAAAGGTAGTGGAATCAAAACTTCTGATTCTGTCTGAAATTAACTTTCTGTTATTTGACTTGTTACACATACAGGTGAAAAGGCACTTTTAGACAGCCAGACATTTCCCCAAATGAAGAATAAAAACACATCAAAAGGGAAGTTAACACACATTGGCAAAGACCACACAAGACTAAGACAGCACATATTGCAAGAGAAAAATCCCCACACCCCCCTCCTTGATGCCCTGTCTTGTTCATACCATAGATACCAGCACATGAGAGTGACAAACATACTATTGTAACTCCCTGATGATGGAGATTCTCACTCTGTTTTTAAAAACTTTGGATGATAAACATCATGGCTGACAGACACCCCACCAGTGACCCCTGCAGAACTCCATCCTCACGCAGCAAAAGGTTAGAAAAACATCCCTTCATAGTCACTGGGTGAGACTGATTTGGTAAATAACCATGAATCTCTTCAGCATTTTGCTCACAAGATCATTACCTTCCATAGTGAAGGTACTTTACAAATCCAGAACCATGGGCTGGCTTGATCTGCTCATGTATTGATCACAAAATGATGTAACGCTCATAGGAGCAAAAAGGAAGAAAGAAACAAAAAAAGCTTTAAGTGTAGAGCAACCAAGAAAGATATTAAAATGAACATGGTAATAAACTACAGGAGATTAAAGGGCTGTTAAAATCAAAGAACTGAATTTTGGAGAGTGCTGGTTAAAAATGCAAAGCAATAATCTTGCACACCAGTCACAAGGGGTCACAACTCAACAGTATGATGCAAAATAATCATGAAGAGGTAGAACTTAATGAAGTAATAATGGGAACAGTGGCAAAACCCCTGAGGTCTGTGAGCCAAAATGGGAATTTTGCTCCCATACAGTCAAAGTTCTAAAAATACACATATGGAAGTAACTTAGCCAAGCTCTACCTTGAAGAGTGAAGGCTTTTTAAGCAGGAGGCATGTTAGACTCATTTCAAGAGAACAAGTGAACCTGTCTACTTCAAACAAGGTCTTCAGGAAAGTTCAACCTGTAGAGTCTCTATTTCTGCTTGGTCAATTTCAGATCTGTTTCCAAAGCACAGACAGGTCAAATGCAGATCAGTATCCAATTGCGAGAGTAAAATTCCACTTCTTCTGTCTATATATAAATTCAAACTTTGACAAAATCTGGGGGAGCCTATATTTCACTTTTGTTCATCTCTGAAGATCTCAAGGGTAGAACAAACACTGCATGTTTGAAGTGTGGAGTGTGTCCACAGCTCTAGAAATAAGGACAAAACATGCCTGTGTCCAGAACTGAGGAAACTGGATCTGAATGTTTGCCAATGGGAGAAGGAAGATGAAATTCCAAAATGTAATGTTTTTAACTTGCTTTTAGGCTGAGACCTGAAGTTCAGAGGTCTGACTTAGTACCTTGCCAAAGCTGATCAGACTAGCACTGTTCTTTCACACAGACAGTGCAGACCCCAGATAAGGCCTCAAATGTTCTTGAGGGAACTCAGCACCTGGGGATAACTAATAAGATAACTAATACAGAGCCATTCACGTAGACACAACTTCTTTTCTCACAGTGGAGACACCAGGTGCCTGCTAATCCTCCCACTTCCACTGTGGCTGTCTGAGTTGCTCTTGATGTGCATAGGCACATCTTTGGCCAACTGTTACAAAAAACATGACCGTGCAAGGGTAATAAAATGAATCTGGCCAGAGGTAACTGAATAAAACATGACTTCAGACAGAATCCCTCTTGGTTTTGCACTGTCAAGCAGCCAAGGCTACAGCCTGTAGCTGCATGAGGTGCACAGCTCAGATAAACAACCACTGGTGACATTTTAGGCCAGCTGAGGTAATAAATGAACATTGACCTCCATCACTATCTCAGATGAGTGGAAAATACTGGTCAATTGGCAACAAGTTTCCACGAGCTGACTTAGGATAACAGACCATGCCTTGCTTTTTTTGTGTTTTCATTCGGAGTTTTGAATAGCTTTTTGTTGCAGAAAACCTTTAAACCATAGAGCACACACAGAGCTCCAAGCCATCAGAGCCAGAACTTGGGTCAAGAATGCTCTGACCTTGATACAGGACAGATACAGGGCTGTAGATTATCATTATTTTTTTTCCATGCCAAAACGAGCTCTCCATGCTGTGCTCACAAGAGAGGAAGTCATGATAAGCAATGTTTACATGCAGTAAAAGGTCTTTAACGTGAGGGCATGGCCAGGGTCTGGCACCATTGTCTGACCCAGCACAGACGAGATCCAGAGATGCCGGGGGGCCACTACAAGACAATTTTCCCTGAGGGATGCAATGCACTCTTTAATGGAGCTGTAGAAAGCCCAGCATGCCAGCTCCCTGTGGATACCTGCTCCAGCCCCTGGGGCAAAGCTATGGACCACAGAAGTTCCCTCAACCCATAGAATAGAGGTCAAACAAACTGTGGGTGAAGCTGCAGGTGGAGAGCTCAGCTGGGAAACAGGTGCACACACACACAAAGCAAAAAGCATGCCAGAGGGTGAGGAGGGCAGGGCTGTTTGCCTCCCACCAGTAGGAGCCTGGGTGTCTCTGAAAAGCAAATGAAGCCAAGAATTGCTGTTGCATGCCATAGTCTGATCTGCGTTGACAGCCTTTTTTCCTCAAACTGGGTACCCCTTGGTAAAACACAAGTTTTGCCTAGAGCAACCTCCCTAAAAGTCAGGGCATCCTCTTGCTCTAAGCAGGGTTGACCAGAAGTGACATATAAACTCTGTTTTGTTCACCTGCTGCAGGTCTGCACTCCTGGCCTGTCAGTGGTAGAGGAAATCTAAGGTCATTCAGATGAAGCCAGAAGGATAAAAAGGCAGCATTTACCAAATTGGCTGCAAAACAGTATATCAGACACTGGAATATCAATGTGAGTTGCCCAGTACAGAGAAATCCTTGAGGTGAAAGAGTCAGGGTAAAGAATTGCCCCAATCTGATCTAAAGAGTCTTTCAAATGCCCATGTGGCTCTTCAGATATTAAACAGTGATGGGGTTTGCCTACAGGTTTATGGATTGAACAAGAGTTTCAGAACATGGCTGTGCTCAGGTATTACCTAACCATTCCCTCACACCTGGTCTGCATAATGCATTTCTGCTACAGTAGTAGTCCAAAGTGGATTCTGTTCCTGCCTGCTCTAAACCCTTCCAAGGATGAGTATATTTCCTGCAGATCCATCTTTCTTTTCTTTTTGAAATCACAGAAACAGAAATGGGATTTTCTTTGGCAGAGTTTCTTGATTTACCTTGCTGAAGATGGAGTAACCAAAGCAAATGAATCAGGAGCAGGATGAGTAAGTCCATATCTATCCAGTTGATAACCATCTTGCAAAGCTGTTTGAGGGCAAAAAAGTACATTCTCCTGTATTGAATCAAGACATCATAACTACAAAGTGTTCCAAGTTAAACACATTCAAAAACTGTTTGACTCATGTTTCACATTTAATTCTAGATCTCTAAAAAAGTTTACAAAAGCAAAGCTTGCCTGGACTAAACAACTGAACTGTGCGAGGCACGTGGCATTAGCTCAGGCTTCTTTGTCCAGCTTTCTAAATGAAGTGTTTGGAAATAAGAGAAACACACAGATTTGGAAGTGGAATGGATAAGAGATTTAGTTTCTCCTTTTATAACAGAGACCTGGGTAAATCTGAAGGAGCCTGCAAAGCTTCAACAAGACATGGCTTAAAAGCAGCAGCAGCTCTGTCCACATAGACTAGAATTATTAAAAGCAAGGCAAAAGAGAAAGGTTCAACGCACTGCTGGAGAGCTGCCGCAAAGCCCCCAGTTGTGATGTAGTGTTTGGACTCAAATCATGTTAACAGGGCAAAATAAATCTGCAGAGAGTAAGACAAAGTCTGAAGTGAGGGGATGTAGCCAAGAAGGCCCAAAAACTGGTCAGAGATTCAAGTGGTAGGTGGTTCAAAAGGGAAGTATTTGAAATAAAATTATATATAGTAAAAGCTGGCTGTGCTTGTGGTTTATTTTGAAGGTCACACATGCATAAAGTACCAAGGGAGCAAAATCTGAGTGATCAAGAGAATGGCATAGCAAAGAGCACTATAAAGACTTCATTTCCCTCACAGGTTCTACAGTGGGCAGCTCAGTTATTGGCAGTGAGGATGTTATTTCTAATGTAAATATTTCACTTTCAGCACAGCTGAACTGGGAGGGATTATAACAAGTAATGAATGAACCTCCAAATACTTCTCCAAGCCAAAAAAACCCAGTGATGGCATGCAGGACTGAATCCTTCCAACCATCCAGAAAGAGATGGAGAGAATTTTGCATGACTCTTAGTAATTACTACTTCCAAAACTGCCAGAGATGCCTTTTCCCACACATCTTGGTCAAGGCAATTATTCTTCCAGGTTCTCACTCTTGGCCCACACCTCCATTGTCAAGTCAATGGAAGAATGACAACATCTACCAGCTGCCTGGACAACATCCAGCCTGGATTATTACAATGTGCTTGCATGAGAAACAGGATTAGAAAAGCAGGGAAAGTCTACTGATAAAGCTGCCCCATTTGTTTTGATTCAAGATATTATAGTTGTTCAGTAAATATCTGTGGTACGTGGGAGACTTCCCTGCACCCTGAACAGATCCATGGCATTTGATCAGCTTCTGCTTTATTGCAAATTTGGAGAGCTCAGGGGTGATGGCTAGGTCAGTCTCAGTGAAGGTTTTCTAGGCTTAGCTTTTGTATCAGTTTCTCCTTGGTGCACTAGTAAATATTCCTAAAAATCACCTACACCGCGGTGGGGATGGAAAGTTCTTTGTGCAGGATATCACTTTTTAATTTATGGCACATCATAATGTTCCCATTCCTTGTAATAACATAAGCTAGTATCCATACTCTCTTAAAATATGGTCCAGCCAGATGGCTTTGCATATTTAGGAGTCTAGCAATGAAATATTCAATGTAGCAATTGCTTATACCACATCCATTTTGTTAAAAGCTCTCTGGCGTATTCTTCCGAAAACTGAAAACATCCCTCTGAGCTGAAAACATGGGATAACACTGACTGTGCACAGTGAGTTGGGCTTGAGGAATTTGTGAATGAAATTGTAGAGCATGGCTGTTCATCCTGAAATGTGCAGAGAATGGACCCAATGACCTGCGAGATTTCCATGAGCACCGCTTGACTACCTGCCTGCTGAGTTCATACAGGATCGCACCATAGGGATTAACTAACCAAGATATGTCTGGTTGCATCTGTGGAAAAGGACATGCTAATAGCTGATGGTTGGCCAGTGTGACAAATTACATAGTAGCAAACAACATCCTACTTTTAAAACTGTTGTGGTCTCACTGATGTCACACCCAGGTAGTGCCTGAACTCAGGAACTCCCCTTTTCTTTTCTGTTCTGCTTCTCTTTCTTATTTGCTTGCAGGCCCCTAGCAAAACAAATTCTGGGGAGAAAATTTTGGATGGTCAGATGTGAAGAAACAAAGCAACATAAGATAAGTTAATTTTTAAAAAAAGCAAAGACAGTGCTTAGCAACCAACAACCCTCCCACGGCTCACAGTACAGCCCATTTTTGTGAGATACTTTCTTCTGTCTTCCAAACCAAGGTGTTCTGATCTGCAGGGTCTTTTGACAGATGTGGCTTTTGTTCCCATGTAAATAAAGCATTTAATCTTCACCTTTAGCCCTGGTTTTGGACATGAGGCAGGTGAAAAACTGAAGCAGTGATTACAAACTGTTCCCTGTTCTGGGCAGAATAATGACTACGGAAAACAGAATCGCAAGTGCCAAGCAAAATGGCTAAAATTAGTATTATTTGTCATTGCAAGAGCACAAAGAATACTAGCTGCCAGAAGCTCTGTGCAAGGATGTGAAATCCATATTTCTTGCACTTTTTTTTCTGTTTTGACAACTAGAAATAATATTTTTCAATTGCTAGATCAACCCAAAGGTTATGGCAATGCAGCCTTAAAGGGATTCACAGCCTGCAAGACCAGCAGAGAGGCAGGGATTTGTGAGCAGCTCCACACACCAACTTTGACCATTCCTGTGGACCCCAGGCCAGGTTCTGACCTCATTCAGATCCAGATAAATCCACAGCCATTTCAGTGGGGCTTTGGGGATGTGAGATCAGAGTTTGGCTGTTGTGTTGGCTGAGCTGTGGCAGGTGGGCACTCGCCAAAGAGCTTCGTAATGGATTGTGTAAACACCAGGATTGCTCACAACAATTATGTAACCTGCAGTTCCACTGCTTTAGAGAAGGATTTGCAAAAGGCAGTGGTCTCCATGGCTCCACCCATGCGCCATCACAGAGATCCTGTGTCAGGTCCACTGCTTCTGAACACAGATGGTGGTGTTTCTGAAATTAGACATGAACATTCTGTCTCCCGGCAGAAAGGCCAGTGCAAAGCCCAGAATGAAGCAGTTCTCCTGACCACACAGCTGCAACCCTTACCCTTTCCAGCTCATCAGCCTCATGTCTACTCATTCCTCCTGGCTAGCATGGAGCTGTATAATTTGGGAAGAACTCTGGACTCTCTGGAGTCAGCTCAGCTCAGCTCAGCTCAGCCTGAGACAGCAAGGGAAAAAACTCCTCCTGTAAAATAGAGACAAAGGGATTCCTTAGGCCACCTGGCACACAGGTCAGCAGGACGTGAAAACAATGAGATTAGGGACGGTACTTCTTGAGTATGGTCTCAACAACCATCCTTGTTCATCCACTACACCAGCAAATTCCTAGATATCTAATCCTTACATGCTACTCATGTCTTCTCCCTCCCATTCATACACATCCTTATCACCATGTCAAACCCTACTCTAGTCTTCTTCTCTCCCAGTTTATGTCCCATTAAGTCATGGCTGGTGACAATAACTATAAGAAAAGCCCAAATTAAGAAAAACAATATTCTACTCTGAAAGAAAACTGTCCACACCCCTCAAAGTTTAGTCTGATTCCCCAACCTTTTGCATTCTTCAAGAAACATGACCATGTTGTAACATACTAGAAGATTTATTTCTAATATGAAACCCATATTTAGTATTGGTTTGGCAGTGGTGGGAAGGAAACCACAGGCAGCTGGCACAGATTAAGTGTTAGTTGCTTGATAAACCTGGAGTTGTCAGAACTTCCAACCTTCCTACTGAATCTGCTGCCATCCAGACCTAAATATTTGAGAAGAATTGCCTTTGGATGAGCAGGGGTTTGTTCTTCACATCTTAGCTGCAGGGATACCAGCAAGAGATAGATGTTTGCACACATAAAATTTCTATTAAAAACAAGAACTGACTGCAGCTTCTCTAGCATTCTCACTGTCAGCTCCCTGGAAACAGCTTTCAATGCATCAACAGTACCGTTCTGAATCCTTTCAAATTATGAATATTACAAACACAGTAGCTCATTGTTTCCTGGAATAGCTTCACTATCTGAAATTTCCAGTTTCAAGTTAGAGAATTCTGAGTCTCATTCCTCTGAATTCCAGAGTCTGATTATTGACTAGTATTCAACTGTTCTCTAAGGGAAATGCCAAGAACTCAGGTTCATGATGCTGCCACCTCAATGACTGTGGTGCTTAACACAGTGCAAAATTTGAATTAGATATTCCAAATTACAAAATTCACTTCCAGTGACTCACCGCAAGTATTGGAGCTTTAAAACCCTCATTTGCTAGTAAAATACTGGCACCCAAGTGTTTCCACAAAGCTGACATGCAAGGCTTTTGAACATAGGCCAAACAAATTAATTTTGGAATTTGAAATAACATCCATAAGGATTTTTTCCTATTTGTTCAGTTCTAGTCACCATTTCTTACTGACACACCTTCTGACTTGAAGTAGAAATTAAGACTCTTTAAAATGTCATGCAATTTTTCATTTATGAAGTGTGGGACAGAAAAACAAAAATTGAGATTATTGACTTAAATATGTCAGTGCAGGTGTCTTGACAATCTCCATTCTCTACCATGTATCCAAAGAACAGGCTTTTGCTATCCCTCCCACTCCATGAAGAACTGCTTTGTCAGCCTTGGAAACTCCAAGCACTCAAGCACCAGGGCACTTTATCCTTCCGCAACTCCCAAGGAAATTATTCCATTTATAGACCAACCAAAAACAATAACCAGAATATTCTCAAATTTTGCCTTTTATTATATATGGCTCACAGGGCTTGTACTTTTAAGCATTTTCCTGTAACTTGGAGTTCAACAAACTTTTAATTCCAGAAGCACCACAGAATCTCTTGATTCCAGGAGAGGGTGCTTTAAGAAAAGAAACTCCAGAAGCAGTAAGGAGACCCAAATCCTTGGCAATAACACTGAGGTGTGTCCACTACAAATCATAGCCTAGTCAGGGCCTTCTGTGCCTTTCTCCAATGAAGTGATAAAAGCAGATTTACTACAAACAAAGTCACCTCTGACAGATAATCACCACAAAGCAAAGATGATTAAACAAAATCCATCATAAGAGATACGGGAGGTTCCTAACAGGGCACGCTGTTTGCTTGTCATGGGAGAAACAAGTCAGAGAACAGGCTTACATATAGCAAGTAATCTTGGATTTCACAGCTCTAAATGCAATTATATGCCAGATTTTTGTCATCCAACCTTCCATTAAACCTTAGATAATAACGTTGTATGCCAACCCTTGAAAAGTGACTGCCACTAAGCAGTTTGCTTTTCCTGGCAACTTTACAAGTAATTCCCATGAGAATGGAACTGCTTTGGGCTCGTCTACAGCAGCTCCAATTCACTAAAGGTCAGTGAGGAATTGTGGATGCAGCACTAGTATTGCACAGGAATCTATGGAAGGACCATGAACTGAACATGGTTTAGTTATAAATCTATAAACCAGTCCTAGGAAGTGTCAGGAGAAAAGGAGATGTGAGCAAACCCTATTGGTCAGGGATTCAGTGCCTTCAGCAATATTAACACAACTGGTCCTTGCACACTCAGCCTCTTGCAGCCTGAATTCCGTGAGTGCAGACTTCACCCACCACCAGCTGCCAAGACAGATGTAGGTAGTCAAAAGAAGGTTGGTTTGTGGACATCCGTTCTTCAGGTGTCTTTCCAGCAATAAAGTCACTGCACCAATCCTCTTGCAAATATTTCGGCCTTTGGCTCACTTCCCCACACATACCCTTCAGATGGCACTAAATTAAAAGTGAAAAATATGACTTGGAGAGCACATTTAACATAAGTAAAGAGATTAAGGAGTTTATCTGTCAACACTGAAGTCCAGATGTTTTAAAATTAGAAGAAAAAGCAGGAGACTGAGAGAGATGTTAATTATAAGCTCTTTTCTTCCCTTTAAAATGTTTTAAGATATTGGTTAAACTACCTAATTTTCCTGTAGCTTTTGGAGAGGGTTTAAAAATAATACCAGCATAGATTTCAGACTAAACTTCAGTGTCTGCACTGAAGCTTGAATCTGCTTCTCAGGCTACATAACATCAGAGTTTCTTTGCATAATCAACACTCATAGAGGAGTTATTTCATAGAAATCTCTGTGTATGACTTCACCACTACCACAGTTCAGATATTGAATTCCACTGGTTTTCATCCTTGACTCTCCATTTCAATCCCTGATCCAGTTCTAGGAGCACTGAAATCATGTACCTACAGCTGGACATAAAGCAGTGTCCTGTGACACACTGGGTAAGTTTTTAAAAAAAAAAAAAATATGGAAAGGGAAGGGGACTCCTTTAAAAACAAACATATCCTGATAGTGGTTAAATCCAGAGCAGCTGAATTCAGAATTTACAAACATTTTAAAAAAAAAAAAAAAAAAAAAGGAGCCAACCCTTTCTGTTTTACCCATCTTCCATGTGGAGCACATCTATTTTAATGTTCCTTGGGAATGCACCAGTGGCTTCTGGGATTTATTTGATCAGCTTGTGCTGAGTTCCTTCTGCCAATTTCTCCAAGAGGAAATCATGATTAATGTCCCATGTCTAATACAGTCTGTGCTCCTGTAGCCTTCAGATGCCCTGAAAGGGAGAACAGAAGACAGGACAGGACTAACTGGCTACTTCACTGGGTTTTCCTTTTGGAGATTCCTATGTCAGGCACATCAGATGGCACTTACTGCCTTCCTCTTGGATATAAGTGGCATCAATCAACCTGATAAAAATGATGGAAAAAGTTTATGCCAACTGAGCATTTCATAGTTGAAAGGATCTGATGCTGAAGCACTGGGAGAGATGGCTTTGGCCAATAATAAAAGAATTCAAACCAGTGGGTTCTTCTAGTGCAGTAATTCCATTGAGACTGGGCATTCTGAAAGAGCAATCACTAATTCTGTGACAACACCACCCTATTTTGATCAGTTAATGACCTGATACAAAAGAGTTGATGAGCTAATGTGTTTGGGGGTTTTTATTGCAATAATTAATTTTAATGGGAAAGAGTCCATTTTATTTCCTAACTCTAGATTTAGATGTTAATGCCCAAATTTGGAATGTGTAAAGAGAAGTACAAGCTGTATGGCAATGCTATTATTCAGAGTTGAAGTGGATTATATGGAAGACAGAGATGTGGTACCCGGCTCACATTTCCTATGAATCCATGCCTAGAAAATAAACCTTTTTTTTTTTTTTTCTGACCAGATTTTAAAATGTTTTCTAGATTTCTACTTATCCAAGTCAAGACTGTCACCCAGACAAGAACACTGAAGTAGCTGAACATTTCCAAGTGCTGGGCCATTGGAGCCTGTTGGTGATGGAGTGCCTGAATCCTACACCTGTTGCACACATTGGTCATTGGGTCACCATTGCAGTGAGGTTTCATGAACAGGACAGTTCTACTGACTGTTGCCCCCCTAATAGTTTATTTCTATCCAAATCAGTGATCTTTGCTAGATAATATCTCACCACATCTGCCTAGCAAAGAATTCTCTGAACTGGAGACATATTTATCTCCACACATTTAATTTAAGTCCTGCTGTCTCTGTAGGCTGGTACAGAAAAAAAAATTTCATTTTAATATGTTCTTTGGCTCACATGACCCTTTTCTTTTGAGTTTTAGTGCCTTCCTGTCCTCATTTTATCAAACTTCTAAAAATATTTGTCAAAAATATTCTATTATTGAATCTTTTAAAAATAATATTTTTTTTAATCTATTAAAATTCTTGGAAAACTTAACTGTATTCTGAGTCTTTTACCTTTGGATCTCCTTCCAATTCCATATTCTTTTGCACAAACCAAGTAATTCTATCCTTCTTCTTGACCATGGACACTTATTGAGTCTCTATATCAGAAGCAGCACAGACAAATGTTTAAGGGTCTCAAAAGCTGATCAGCAGGAGTGATGAGAGGTGACTACAGAGTCTCCAAATCAGGAGATACAATAGCACTTGCCTTGGAAGAAGGGATGATAACACTGAGGACACTTTCCAGCAAGTCCAGAGCAATTCATAGGTATTTTGGAATTCAGGATTCATTCTCTCATGGAAAAGTGCCATTTACAGAAGGTAATCAATTCCTCTTAGTCTCAACAGTATCCAAGTAATTCTGCATCATCCCTCATATGTCCCTTAATGGACTATCTTTAACTGGGCCAAAATCCATCTCCCTTTTTCCACAAAGCCAGTTGACATCTTGAGTTCATATGAGGCACACTGTGCTTTCTCTGGCATATTCCTAGGCTTTACTTCATTATTTTATATTTATGTGACAGCAAAAAAACCTTATGCCATATGGATATGTTGGTACAGGAAAAAGCAACAAAGCTCTGATGAAATCAGTGGAGTGAACTGGAATACAGCATTGTGTATGAAGCTGTGGAGCACCCTAGGAATATGAACTCACAGTGAAGACTCGGAGCTGGGCAACTAAACTGCTTTATGAGAAGCTTTGGTTGGAGTACAAACACCCCTTTGTGTGTTCTCATGCCTGATAAATCTATGAGTGGATCTGCCTTTCACATATGCACAGCCAGAAGAAAACTCAGTTTTTAAATCTTCACTTATTACAAAACATGGTCATCTTTCTTGCTACTCCTGAACACATCTACTTTTTCAAAACAAACTAAAAGAAGATCTTTGTAGAACTGCCACATCTCAGTCTCACTTACTGTGTTTGCAGAGTGTGACAACTTAGAGCCATTTCAAAGCGGGAAATTGCTGTGATATTGTCAAACTCGAAGGCAACTTCAGCTTTTATATATCTGGACTGCTGTAAGGATCAGCTACAGCCTGAGAAGGCTCCAACGACTACTTAGAGTATGGAACACATCCTGACTTCTATGCACACTCCAGGCACAAAGGACAGCAGTGTAGGACCATGTCTTTAATGCCCATGTGAAGGGGAAAAACATTATTCTCCTCAGGAGCTGAAGCCAGAACGAGAAATGGGAAGATCTTTGTGTTTGAGAATGATGCCTCAAGTTCAAGTCAAATCAGTGCATTGGCTCCTGCCCTCTTTAGCCAGACACATTAAAACAAAACAAATCCAAAAACTGGAACCATGTCTCCCGGACAAAGAGCATCCTGTGAACTGGAGCCACAGCACATCTGGGAGCCTCATGTTGCTGCTGAGTAATGCATGACCTGGGGACACTGTCATTTTGTGCCTAACAAGTCTCCAGGGGGAAAGCTGACATTTGAAAGAGACAAAAAAGCTTCTTCATGTGATGCCAGTGCACCCTCTCCTGTTTCACTGGAAAGTGGGAGCATGTGAACAACACAGACATGAGCTCATGTAGCTACAGTGATGTGAGCCACAGCCTCCCAGTCTCAATGCCAACAGCAAAAGCCATGTGCCAACACACATGGCATCTCACAGCACCTTTTATTTTCTAATTCCGTTCTGCCCAGATTTCCATCAAATCCTGGATTGAAATATCAGTCAAGGTAGAGAGATAATCAGTGAAGCTTCACAATCATTTCCTGGGATAGCACCCAATTATTTCACTTTTTAATCAAGAATTTCCCCATAAGCCATTCTTTGCTATCCAGTCACCAGGTACCAGGTACCCATCATCAAGATCTGGCACTGAAAAACTATAATGTAAGGTTTGCTTGAGAACTCACAGATCATCTATTTCCCAACCATCTGTGTTGTTACACAGTGATCTAGACTTAGAACTGAGGTGTGAAGATTCCTAGTCTCATGAGTAATACATGTCTAAGTATCAAGGATACTGGGCATGGGAAAGGGCATGAGAGAATATGAGAGGCTGGGTAACTTGCTTCTTGATGGCAGTGTAGCATGTGCAGTGAGTTGATGGCACAGGTCTGATTGAGAAGATCCTGGGTTTTGACCACTTAATGCTGCAAAGTAACAGACTAGAATCATAGAATCAGTAAGGTTGGAAAATACCTCCAAGACACTGAGTCTGACCTTTGAACAAACACCACCATGTCAACTAAATCATAGCACTAAGTGCCACATCCAGTCATTTCCTGAACACTTCCAGGGATGGTAACTCCATCACTTCCCAGCGCAGCCTGTTCCAATACCTGGCCATCCCTTCAGTGAAGAGGTTTAATTGTCTGAGGCTAAAAGCAGAAAAAACTCTCCCCTCAATACACAGGGGCAGGCACAGTGAGACTATGTCTGGATGATCCATCAGCACTGGAATTCCTTCACATCTTCCTTAATATTATCTAAAGTATCTTTGGGCATGTTCCAGATCACCAAAATGCTTTTTTTCCATCTCTGCATGGTGGAAAATTTCCATCCCTATGCTTATAGCTGGACTTTGTCAGAGCTGCTTACAGTTTGTGGCATCCACGTACAGTGACCTAAACCCAACACTGACCCCTCCGTGCAGGCTGCCTTGGCTGGTTGCATGAAAAACTGATCAGTTTTCTGGAGCACAGAAACTTCTTCAAGACCAACTAAAGCTGTTTTCTGTCCCTGCCAGTTCCAGATGAAGCACTGGCAAGAAGAGGTTTCACTTTTAAAAAGGAAACGTTCTCAACATGGCTTTTATAAATGAAACCACATCACTCTTTCAAAAGACGACAAAGGAACTGCATGAATGATTGATGAAATATCCTAAACTCTCTTACAGGGGAAAATGTAACAAACGCCTGGGCAGATCACAAGCAACATGCCCCAGAACAAGGCCTGACAAACAGCACACTGCAATAATATGAATTTCGAACTTGACAGTGACTATTTGCTTACTGTGTGTTTATTTCAACTGGAAATAAAGAAAACCTGGTGATGAGTCTTTAGGTACTGGTACAGACATTTTCAAGTGTCACACAGGCTGTGGCAGGCTAATTGTTATTTGATGTAAAGCATGAGAGCTCCCTGGATCTGGCTGTGGACAGCAGTGGAGGAAACGAGCCATTACTTTGGTTACAAAATCCATTTTGAGGAGGTGATCAGGTTTCAGCAGTGCTACACAGACTCCCTCTGGCTCACTGGGGAGTCGGCCGCCAGCCTGTGTGTCACAGCAAAAGCTGTGAGGTGGTTTGTTCCATGCGAGGGTGGGAGGCTGCCGATCTTAAAAAGACCATTTTTGTTATTTGCAAACACAAAGATTGCTTTGGGCTCACTGGACATGCCAAGGCCTTGATCAAAATCACATCCCTTTCATGGGGACAAAACATATGTTCACATTATCCCAAGAAGAAACAAGAGGGCATGGGGGAGAAAGGGGAGGGAATCTTTTATCTTGGTTTAGCATGAAAATACTATGCATGGCTGCCAGTTGTTTATCGGCTTTTCCAGATCAACAATATGTTCTTCCTTAAGGCCTTTCATTGAAGAGCTTTCTGTCAATCTAACTTGTATTAAATAATGAAAACCAAATGGGGAACAATCTCTGGCTCTGTACTTGTCACATGACACTTCTGTTTAAAGCGCTTTTTTGGTTACCACCTCACAGCAAGAGTATTCTGGAGAATCTAATTCATAAATTCTTGCTGCCTTTGCTTTGGGACACTTCCCATGTGATTTTTCTTGTCCCAGAGGTAGGAGCACACTTGTTGCTTGGGTCAGTCATCTCCACTTCTCCACTGGATATTTCTGCTGTTGGTCCCCTCTTTGCGAGGTTGGTCCCAAAAGAGAATGAAAATTTGAAGTATAACAGTGAGGATTTCAAGCCACATTAAGAAAATCTGATAGTGACACAAGAAGCATCAGGAAGAAATAGATCAGGGACCCCTATTCCAGCACTGGAATCAGGGAAAACAGCTAAGCAAAGAAAAACAAGGTGGTCTTATCTTCTGAAAAACACATTCATCCTACAGCTTCAAAAGATCTACTGTGAACAAATACTACGAAGGAGAAGACAGCGGTTTGCATAGGAAGAAGAGTGAATCAAAACAGGCTTTTAACAACTCTCTCCTCTGTTCCAGCGAAGGAGAAAAACTGCAAATACAAACACAGAGGATGTATCCCAGTTGGGGGTAGGAGAGAAAAGCACACAGGATATCAGCTTGTGTAACTGTGATCACAGGGACTCTGTCAATCATTAAGGCAAAGTATCTGGTATTCCTTCCTGCCGAGGTGAATTCTCACACACATTGTGGCAGGTCTTTCCAGATGGATGAGCTCTAAATTGCCATGGGCAAAGGAAACCATCCTTGCTGTTAACCTCATTCTAAGATGGAGCAGGATAAGGCTGTGAAGGTTTGGCATTTAGAGTGACAATAGCAATCAGAACACTAAAAAAGGAGAAAGCCATCAGTCATCTCTGTTTCTCTCCTAACATCATCTTCCAGGTGGTCCCAAGCCTCAGGCATTTTTATAATTTAAGGGTCACTGGAATGTGTTCTTTTATACTATCCATCCTTCTGGCAGTAGCTTCACCTGATAATGGCCACAGATAACAAGGGCAAAGAACCTTCAGCTCCTGACAACACCTGCTTTGCACAAGGAGGTGTCAGAGCTCCAAGCAGGGCTGTCTTTGGGCATTGTCAGCACCCACAGGGCCAAGTCCTGACAATCTGCCTTCAGATGCAGAGGAGCTTTTCTTCCTATGTCCATTCAGGGTCTTGAATTATGCTGAATGGAGACATCAGAGGCCCTTTCAAACTGTGCCAGACACATCCCTTTGCCAAACCTGCCCCAATGTATTCTGGCTGGCCAGCACTCCAGCAATATTTCACATCTTTAAAGCATTATTTATCTTCTGTATGATTGTCTGTATGCCCCCTCAGGTCTACCTATTTTACCAAAATGGTTAATTGAGAAAAAGATTTCCAAGGCATGATATCTGCAATGCCTTCTGACAAAGACTACTGGAAGTTGCCAGCATTCAACCAATCTGAAAGAAACAAAACACACTGAATTTATAGCTAGTGAGGAAGTTAGTTCATGTTTTGGGCTCTTTTTATCTTTATTACCAGAGTTGTGGCTTTTTTGTCCTTACAGCTGTCTGTCAGCAGTACTTCAACAAAGAGGGACCTCCCTTGAATTTCAATCCTATATTCTGTTTCTTGAGAGAAGTTTTAAAACACATTACTTAAATATATTACTTAAACCACATTATTTAAAAATAAATAGCCAAATAAATATTTAGAGTCAGTGCAATTTAAATGAACTCACATAAAGTAAGGACGATGGAGAGACTTGGATTTTAAAAAGTAAGATTTACCGTATCTTAGAAAACAGATGGAAGTCAAAAGACCTGCAGCTCTTACTGTGCATTACTCATTTCCCCCCCACCTTCCCCTGTGATTCTATGTCCAAGTACTTGCTAGCAGAGACAAAAGCTTTCTTTGGGCCTTCTTCAACTCTGAACTTGGCTCTTAGTCTGCTGGTGAGCACATGAGCATCATTAACTTCTACTTAGGACAGAAGTTGTAGCAAGTGAAACTACAGGACAGTTCAATATTCCTAAAACCACCACGTCCAGTTGTTTCTCTATCAAGCTGTCAGACCCAAATTAGCAGACACCAGAGAGGAAGCGAAATTTGAACAGTCTTCATAAGGTACAGGATGAATGGTCACTTCATAAATCTAATTTCTTGTCTGAGATAATCTACAATAGATATACTCAAGTTACTGACATAAAAGTTTTTTCACCATAACAATAATCCAAATCCCTTAACATCAAGTGTAAACACAATTTTCAGTTTTCATCAATGAAACTGAGGGAAGGATAGAATAAAGTAATTCTTTCCCTCTGCCCATGTACAAGGCTATAAAAGTAAGCATCAAAAAGAGTTAGCAATAAAGCTGTTGAGCAACATCAGCAAAAGATGCCCAGTTTAGCAATGTTTCTTGCCCTAGAAGTAGCCTAAAATGCCCAACAGATGTTATCTCATCAATTCATGAGTGATCAGCGCTGTGAGGACAGTCATTAGAGGCCCTTTTAAATCCCCTGGCTATGGTTCCAGCACCTTTGTTCCACGGTGCATGTGCTGTACTCACTGCACTGGGGTTCTTATACCTCAGCCTGCAGAGGGATGGTGCAAAGCACAGTGGGAGCTTACATGTTCCCTTCACCCCAGCCCAGCTGAGAGATGCTATTTTCTTACTTACTCCAGACAATCACTGCTCTGACAGACAACTGATGAAACCCCACAAAAATGCTGTACCACGGCTGACATTCTGGCCTTCGTTCCTGCAGCAGCGCCTCTCCACACCAAAGTTCTGGGCAGATCATCAGCCTTATCTTTGAGCTTCCTGCCTCATGTCACAACCCTACTGTTATTTAAACACAGTTTTGTATTTCATTTAATTTCCTTGTTTTTGTTTAGCTTTGATAAAGAAAAGGAAATCTTTTCTAATCGGCTCAAAACAAGACCATTGACTCAAGACCAAGTTCAATGAGCTATCAGGGGCAACAGGATACTAATGGCTAATGCAAAAGTCTGAGAAAGAGTCATGGGAACAAAAGCCATTGGAGGGAGAACAACTTGTCCTTTAAATCTGTAAAGAGGAAGTGGGATGTGGAGAAAAGTTCTGAGTTGAAAAGCTATTGCAAGAGGAACTGTGGCAGAAAATAAGCAAAGGGCCAGGGTGAGCTGAGAGGGAGATCACAGTGTAATGAACTGAGCCTTTTCTGCGTGTATATGTACATGTACATATATACACTTGTATATATATAAATATACATCAATACATATATATATAATTTTTTTTTTTTTACAAGCAAGGATACTAGGAAAGAAGACTGACCTACAATCACAGTACTTCAAGAAATATAAACTGAAGTATTCCTGGAGTTGGAAAATGTCTGTATCAGCTCCCCAAAGATGTAATCACACATATTCTCAGGACACCAAACAGTCACTTAATGTTGACTTGATTACATGTCGATGTACAATAAAAAATTTTGAGAAATGCAAAATACAAAGGGGTCAATTCTACTAGTGTAGGTCAAAATCTAGAGTATGAACCTGGCAGAGAATCTGAATATCTTTGGTCCTGACAGAGCCTCATCCACAAGTGTTTCCATGAGCTTCAAAGAATTTTGGCTCATATCCCAGAACTGCAATTTTCAGGGTAGCTAAGGACAGAAGTGTTCCTACAAGTAAGTCCAAGTCGCAAAACTATTGTGCTAACAGTTGAGAAAGTTAGAATACAAAAGCAAGTGAAGAAACAGATTAACTTCAAACAGTCATATCAGAATTATCCCAGTGTCGTGCATTTACAGCTCATTATCTATAGCAGAAACTCCTTTTATATAAGAATTCACATGAAAACCAAAACTGCAGCCATCAGAACTCTCCTAGTAATCATCAAGCAGACTTCCAGACAAACTGCTTTCTTTCACAGTTCTTGGTCCAATCGTCCTAACTTTTTAAAATCTTCTCAAGTATATTTGCCCTGATTTGTATAGTAATTGGGTCAGGTGTACCCTCCAACCTACTCCATGCAAAACTCCCAGTGAACTTTTACTGCACCATATCTGCTGTTATAGAAAGACTGCTGTGATATCCAGCTCTTAATGCAGTGCTAGTTAGTTATTTACTAGTTCTCCAGACCCAAAAATTTCCTGGCTGTTTCCATAATTTGCTAGTACTGTCCAAGGGCATTTTTTTCTCCATTGCTGCTAATTCATATTAAAGGCCCTTGGTCATGCTCAGTAATAGCTGCCTCTTTGATCAGCACCCAGGTCCAAATACCATGAGAACAGCCTTCCAAGAAATGTTCAGCTGTTCTGTCTTCCATCATCCTAAGTGTAGGCTCTGCCAGCAAAATGGCTAGGGATTTCATTACCTTGACTATATTAGGTTCTTTATAGACTTCAAGTTCATCTTTATTAAATCTTCTCCACACATTTTCCCCTACATTCTCCAAAAATCTATCCCAGAACTTTGTTCAAGTTTTTTAGTGGCCATTCTTCCATCTAAGGAGAGATCCAACGACTTGGAGCTCTGGAGCTTGGTCTCTCTTGCTATTTTGGATCTAAATGTTACGTGCAGAAAAAGTAACGTCATTATTGCTCTTAACAAGTCTTAGTTTCCTCTGAGTTGTTCAAACCATTTAACATCAACATAATCTAGAGTATTTATTGACTCCCAGAAAAGCATTCCCAAGATGATCTTAAGCTAACAAATGGGCTTTACTTTCTTCAAATTTAAGCACTGTTTGGAATTCAGTATTTTATTTGCAGTACCTTCTGGTCTACAGCTCTCTTTTGAGCTATATTTCTTCTTTCTCATGACAGTTAACTCACCACCACGGTCAAAAAGGAAATGTACACCATTTAAATTCACACCATTCTGAGAATTTCACAATGAGTGTAGCAATCCCTATCCAGTCATACTAAAAGTAACAGCAATGATACTTAAGTATCTCTCCAGCTTAACCCTTCACTTTTGGATTTCTGACCCTGACGTCAAACAGAGCAGAATGTATAACCTTTGTCATCACAACTAGTTCAAATCTGCACCTTTCTAATACTTTTTTCAAGCTATCCAGACCATTTTCTATTAAAGTCTCTTTGTGAAAAATACACAAGCTTTCTTAAATCTCCATATAAGCTACAGATCAAACATATACACATACACACAGAGATATATATATCCTGATCACATTCCTGTCCTCTCTTGAGTATCTAATGGATGAAATCTCTCCTCTCCATGAAAAAAGCCAGGGTTTTTTATAAAGCAGTTTGAACACATTAGGCAGTACAGAGAAGGGAAAATTCTGCAACATTTCTTCCATTCTGGTTTCTCCCTTCTAGAGAATTGAACATATTCACTTGGAATTTATTCAAGGTTCCAAACCAAATCAGTTTAGCAAGTCTTTGAATCCATGTAGGCCCTCCTGTTTTCAATAAGGCATCAGCTCCTGGTGCTCTATTGGTCCTGAGAATGGTAATTGTCTCTCAAAGCTCCTCAAAATGTGGTATTTCTACAAAACAGCTGAGCTGTCTGGTTTATAGCCAGTATCTCTTTTTTTTTCACTTCGCTATTGAAGAGATCACAGTATTTTCTCTATCTCTTTAAACTTACACTATAATTTCCACTTTCATCCTTAATCATGCTCACTCACTCCTCCACACACAGATATTCTTGTAGAATGTGTTCACATTATTAAGACTTTTCTTCTCTCCTGTCATCTCTATTGTGTTTTATTATCTGATGTGTCATTTGACTCATCTTCTGTTGCAATATGCTTTTGGTATATAAAAGGATGTAGAAGTTGTAAGTTGTTTAAAGTGAACATGCTTCCAAAATGGCTTTTGTAACTTGTGTAAACTCACCTTCTTCCTCCCAGGATTCTCGGTCTTTATCTATACCTTTGGAATGTCCTGAGAGATACCTGAAAGTCTCCCTATTAGTTGTTAACCCTTTGTTATCACTGGTTGGTTTGTAATACCTGCTGGACTCCCAATGGTCACTCTGTAATCCCCCCAAAAGGTATTTAAGTAGTTATCAGAACAATAAAGCTCTCTCTGCCTGTTCTCCCTGCTTGCTGCTGGTGTCCTGGTCTCTCTGGGGGCCATGAGACACCACGAGGTGGGGGGGGGGGGGGGGGAAGGCACACTCCTCCCTGGAGCCAGGGGTAAAAGGAAAAGCCCCTTGCCTGGGGTCCCCCCTTCCCTATCCACCTTCAATGTTCGTCACAATCCTCCAACTGTGTTGTAATTCTCAGAGTAAGGTGGCTTCTCATTCTGAAGACAAATAATTATCTCTGCAATAGCCCTTTTAGCCTCTATGCATAAAGTTTCAGCTGCAAGTTTCCTCTCTAGGTTTCTAAAAAAAAAAAAATCTCTCATTCATTATCAACAGGTTTCCAAAACCTCAAACCTCTCTCAGTTATGATCAGCAATATCTGGGTTTTCTGGATATGTCAACTATTTTGTCTCATGGGCTCATGCTTTTCACTGTGTTGGGTCATTCTCAGTATTGCTTCTTTGAGGTCAGACACTGAGCAACAATCTGAACACTCTCTGGATATAACCTTGTCCTTTAAATAGATAAATACAGTGTCACACTGACTGACATCAGCTCTATTTAATCTTACAAATGTTCTAGTGCTCTTCACATTTGTCAGATGTTGCAGAACTAACTCATCTCCAGTACTTAACAACTTTAGAAGATCATTCAGAATTCTTTCATAATCCACATAGAATCCAGTTTTAATTTCATTGTATGCTTCTAATGTAAGGTCATATAAATAATTATGATCAAAATAAACTTTATCTTATCCTTCTATTCTGAGGGGGAAAAAAGAGACATTTTAGTCTCTTAGATAACTCCAAAACCAAGAACTTTTAAACACTGTCAGTCATGACAAAGACTTAATACATTTCATCCCTTTGAGTCTTTACAGCTCAGTATGTTTCTGGAGAGAATTAAGCACTTTTTATGTGTTTTTTTGCAATGACAGGATACTATGGAGGTACAATCCTTTGTCACAATGTTTCTTTCCGGTATTATAGAATAGAATATAGAATATATAGAAGTTCGAGATACTAATTTTTCAAATGATCAAGGCAATGTACAAGTCTTGGTCATTTCATATCATTTAGAGACTTTCTGGTCACATTAACTCCGAATTTCCATGCTTGCAAATTTCTGTCCTCTCTCTGTAGGTCATCTATCCATAGAACTAACTGACTGGGGCTTTGTTTGTTTGAGGGGATTTTTTCCAGTATTTAAATGAGCTTTATTTGTCCTTTGTCCTTCAAAATATCTGATTTATGAAACACTTTTGGACCCACCCCTCCTACCAACATTGTTCTTGTAGTCACAGGAGCACCTTCTAGAACATCAGGAGAGGTACCTCAGAGATGCTGGGGTATGAAGTCTGCAATGCATCTTTAAGGGTTTTGGGGCCAAGTGTTTATGAAAGCCAACTTGGATACAGTCTGAAATGCAATGTGTTTGAGCCAAGGTTCAAAAAACGTTTGAACATGAAACAGTCTGAAGCAAGAAAGTGACAGCCTTGGTCCAAAGCCATTTTCACATCATTCTCCTTAGATACCAGAAATACACTGAGATTCCTTTATTCTCCCTAAGTGAAAAAGGCACAGCTTTGCATCAGTATTCCACAAGGGAGAGAGGGGCATGTTTTAGACCACTTTATACATGAATCCAGGTTTAGAAACACCATTATAATGAACAACTAATGCATGCCTATACCGCTGTGCTCAGCTGAATGGAAACAGAGCACTTCATTTCAGTGTCATAATAGATTCTTTAATGCTCATTGCTGAAGTAGTTGTTTCTGTTTCAAAGGACAAATTCCTTTAGTCTCAGAAAAAGAAGTTTTATCCTGGCATCAAGAAGTTCAAAACATTAGTTTTCAACCTGTCCATTTTTTTAGTACATTTGTGTTCTGACCAATGAAAAACATATAAAATCCTGCAGTTTATTTTCTTGTCTTTATAAAATTATTATTTGTTGTTGTTGTCCTGGTGCTTCAAATGAGACAACTTCTGTGAACCTTGTTTGGAAAGAGGCACCATGTGCTTACACATTGCAGGAGTCCAAACTGTTCTGATGCCACTCTTAAGACTCTTCATTAAAAACAGTTGAACACAAACAGAAGGGACTAATATCTTTGTTCCTTAATTATTAGATCAGTATCCATGTATAGTTGAGATTACCAAAGTAGGGAAAAGACATTATTTTTTAAGATTATAAAAATGCTTTTAGCCCTAAATTCATCCAAGTAGAGACACTCACAAATTAGTTTGAATCATTTCTGTTTATAATTGTTGGCACCTCTTATTTTCTGAGTTTTGGGAGGGCAGCATTTACTGCAAGAGGACAGTTCATTCAAAATGTTCCAAATATTTTAAATGTACACTTGTCTGAGTTTGCTATGTTGCAGAAAAGCTCAAGAACAAGCATTTTCAATTGTGTATTTTACCTAAAAAAGACTTGGGCTAGACCCCCTGAATACTTCCTTTCTTTTCATCAAGATGTAAAACAGAAGTATTATCTGACCTATTTGTATAAAGACAATAGAAATGGCGCAATTCTTTGCTCTCTTGCAAAAAGGCGGCCTGGGATCCCACCAAAGCCAACGGGTAATTCTCAGTGATCTCATCGGCACGAACTGTGCTGACACTTTCCCTGCCAAGAGCAATTCTCTGCAAAGGGACTTCCTGGACAGATAAGGGTAAAGGAGCCTACTGCGTACGTTGTTATTCCAAAGGCTAACTGGTGAAACATATGGATGTTGAACAACTCCTGGAGACCAGCTCAAGTGCACGGGGCAGCTGGAAAGAGATCACTTTAGAATCGCCACCTCGAGCTATTGTTCCAAGCACGTGCAACGAACTCAGATTTTATCCTATCTCAGGGAAGTTTTTCCCTTACAAATCCATTTCTCTGGAATATGAAGGAAGCTTCTACGAACAGGCTTGAGCAAGATAGGCCATGATGAAATAATTATTAAGTTTACAATGTTGGTACAATCTTTCCTATATATTTTTAAGGCTGCCTGAGTAAGATTTTATAGTGAAAAGCTGACTTATAAAAGCGTCATTTAACTGCTCTGTATTCACTGTGGTGATCAGTGTTAAGTCCTTGACAAAGACAGAACTGAAATACTGTGGATACTTTGTGCCCACAGCCAGCAGTTTTTTCTAAGAGTCGTTTTTGTTCAGTAAAGTAGAATCAGGGAAAAAAAAGGGAGGCTCTGAGAAAAGCTGCAGCGATTCCTTGAAAATAAAAGTATTTTCTCTTCTAGAAAGCTCCTAAACATCTTTTTCAAAAAGAATTGTACGGTCTATTAAAAGTTTAACAGGACTTTAGATAGCAATTACAAATGCTTATAAAGTTACACTATCTGCCTAGATCTGAGGGATTCTGGGACACTTCTTGCTCTCTTCAAAGTTTCATCCACAAGCTTGCTAAGGATGGCTTTGTCCTTCCAAAAGCCCTCTCTCTGTTAAGCCAGCCAGCCCCATTTGCTTCTGCAAGCATCATTTTCCTATTAGAAATGATGTTTTTATTACTCTCCTATCATGCTGAGCAGTGGGGGATATTACTTCTCCAACAGCTGGAGTGCAAGGCCTCTTACCCTGTGGGGATTTGGCAAACCAGTTGCAAACTCAGTGGAGCAGTGAGCAAACTCTGCAGAGAGGATGCCTTGACTGTCGGCTAATAGCACACAGATCACTCCATTCCTGCAGAACTAAAACCAGGCCACTATTTTGCTTTTTAAGAGACAATAGGTCTTTTTTCCCCTCCTCCCAAACAGGCCAGGCACAATAGCTCCAAAATGAAAACCTTTTGTGCACACATATTATTTGGTTTCAAGCTGCCTGGAGTATAATGATGATTTTTTCAGCTCCTCGCAGCAGCTGCCAGCGTTTCTGACAGCCTGTGCAAGGAGATGGGAGTACTGAATATCTTTGTGTGTGTTATTTGCTATGATTTTTAATTTATTTTTTTACAAACTTTCAAAAGACTGTTTTAGAAGTTGATGCCAGCCCTCCTGGTAACCCCAATGCATTTTCCTTATGGAAGGAAGTTCAGCAAGGAAAGCCACCATTTAGAGAACACTAAGCTATTCTGTGCTAAAACAGAAACTAGCAAATCCTAGGGAAAACTCTGGTGAAAGAATGAGGAGAGGGGGAAAAAGTCTCTCAGAAACAATGGAAAGGCTCTTCTCAGACTTACATAAGAAATATTGTTATTCAGAAAAGAACAAAACTCACAATCTATTTATCTTCTTCTCATCCCTTTCCCCTACCTCAGTCCTTTTCTAAGAGAGGAGCTCCTAGAACTCACCTTTTATACATTCCCTGGCTGGGGTTACAGCCAAGTGTGAGTAAGCATTAATTGAGCTTCAGATACGTGGCTATGTAAGTGGCTCTGCAGGATTTAAATTGCTTTTCTGGGGGAAGGGAGTTAGCTTCAGTCTTCTTTTGACATCTATTGTAAGTACTAGCTAGAAAAGAAATAAAATATAGTGATTTTCTTTTGCTATTTTTCATTTTTACTTAAGATTTTTTTAAAGAGACTTTTCAAATAACTGAGACTGTGCTGTAGGTTGTCCTGGTAAGAGTGTCCTGAACAAAACCTGACAAACTACTAAATGACTACATCCAGATAGGCCACCACGTGAACAAACAAGTTTTTGTCTCATAGGAAAGGTTATGGAAGTACTTGTAACTGCAGAGAACTTTTCTCTCTCAAGGACTGTTATGTGTATTGCATCAAGAATCAAGATTTCACCTTTAAACTTGCTCCCAGGAAAGCCATTAATCTTGACACTTCCCTCCCTGACAGAACAGAGCAGAGACTTCACTGGCTCACATTTACTGCCATGCCACAAATGTGGAATAAGTGTGATTTTGTTTTCTGGCACGTGAATCCTTTGTCAAAGACCAGACATCCACCTTTCAGGTTGCTGACACTGAATTCAAGGGCCACCCCTCTACCCTAGCTGCAAAGACTGGATTGGAATCTTCCATTATTCAATACTTTTGAGTAGGTGGTCTCACTTTTCTACAAAAAACTTTCCAGTGGAACTAAGGCCATACTTACAGCGTGACATAGGGATCTGTATTCCTCCTTCAGGTGAGACTGACCCAGACTGATGACAGAGTGCACCTCTACAAAGTATACGTCTGTATTTTTTTGTCGCTTAGGGTTTACTCTTCCTGAGGCTTATAAACCCAATTTGGTGTATGGAAGTGAACCAGGACAAACTCATTCTGGGGAAAGGAAGAAGATGCTGGCAAAGGGCTTTTGGTTCTAGGTTTATCCTGCCTGGAGAGTGTTGCAATGACCCATCTTTCACAGCAAGAACAGGATTTGAGTGTGTTCCGGCTCACAGCACTGCAGACAAACTCTCTCAACCTTGTCGAGTCCTGGACTCCAGTGCCTTTTAGCTCAGGCCTATCCCCAGCAGCCATTCCCAGTGTTGGCAAGGAAGGGAGCAGAGCTGCTGCTATTCACAGCACACTGTCACAGCCTAAGCCAGGGGCCTCCTGCCTTGTGATTGCTGATTTCAGTTCATTTCTCTGATTTACAGTTTCCTGATTTGCAGGTTGTTAAAATACTTGTAAAAAACACTGGTCTGGAAAATGTTCCTAAATAATTATGTTGATGACTAAAAATCAGGCTGAAAAGGCTTTAATTCATAGCAGCTTATACAATAAGGGAGATTTAGGGAGAGCTTTTATTCTCAACTCGTATTTTTAATGTTTCATTCATGTTCATATCCTGTACTACAGACCCCAAAGTGAGTTTATATGGCTAAATTCTCATTCTGCAGCTAGGAAAACTAGTTCATTCTCTGGTAAAGCTTTCTTAGGCAAGTAAATTTTTCTATCTGAAGGTTAGTGTTGTGTTTATGTCCTGGAGAGCATGTGGGGAATTAGAGTATTTTCCCTTTTGGAAGGGATTGTGGGAATTGAAAGGTTGGTGTTAGAATAGGAAGTCCACACACCAGTGGGAAACTGAGGTCAAAAGGTGCCCCGTTTACTTGCTGCAAGTAAAGATCGCAGCTGAGGCTGTGGTCAGGGATTTGTGCAGTACAGCCTGAAACACTCTGGATCTGCAAATGAGCAAGACACATCCAAGACACTATTTTGATTGTTACCTTTGGTGTTGAGAGCAGAGAGATCTGTTGTCATTAGCCCGGGCTAATGTTTAGGCCTGCAATAGTGTCATCTCAAGTTTCTTATTTAACTAGTCCCAGCTGTGTCAAATCCTGCCTGCAACAGAACTAGAAGTTGGAATTAACTGTTGAACCTCCCAAAATGTATGACTGATGACTCTATTGTAGGGTCTGGTTAGGACCATTTTGACATGTCTTCTGCTGGAAAATGTCTTAGAAATGTCTTCTTCAGAAACGCATCTGTTACTTAATACCAAGACAACTCAGAATATCCTGAGTGGGACCTGGCCAGGATGGAAGATGGGCTTTACCACGTCCCAGGGGCATAAGTTTAGGGTATTGTGAGCTGTTTCTGGTTTTGTAATGACTCCCAGCAGGGAAAAAGCTTGAGATTCATAATTTTTAGTGCATGAGATAAACATTCTCTGCTCAACTCTGTTTGCAAGTCTTATGTTATTTAAAGGCCTCAAAGAAGTTAACACAAGTACCTGACTCCATTCAAACAAGCCTTCTCAGGTGGGGTGGAGTAGTTTCTGCCATGATGTAATGTAGATTACAGGATTTTGCCCATCAGATGCAGTAACAGACACATCTTTATGCACGGTGTTGTAGGCCAAGGCTGTTCATGTGCTCCCATCAAATACAAGAGCTGCCCCCAGGTGCCACAGGCTCAGTTGATTCTTTTACAGAAAAACAACTTCTGGAAGCCTTGCTAATACAGAATTTCCTAAAAGTTTGGAACTTGCTTAATGTATTAACAGAAGAATTTAAAAAAAAGGCCTTGGTTAACTAGTGCAGGTGTTTGCTTGTTCTGCCAAGGGGCAGGCATGAGGGAGGGGAGCTGTTTTCAGCTGAACCCAATTACCTTGATGAGTGAAGTAACTAGGGCTGTAAAAACACTGTCTCCTGGTGCAATGGAAAGTTAGATATGCCCAATATCTGCCTTTGTCAGGACAGAGCTAAATGAGATGACCTACCACCTGCCATGACTTGACAGACCCCTCTTTGTAGAATAGTGCATCCTTCTCCTCCTGCTCTCAAGAAATACTTGTCAGCCAACATTTGCTTTGTTTCATCCATCTACTCCTCATCCCACCTCCTTGTGCACAATAAGGACATGCTAAAATACTGTGCTAGCAATCAGCTTGAAATATGATAAATTGAAGGAATGTCCTTTGGTGCTGTAGTAAGTTACTAAGAAAAAAAGTTATTTCATCTACTGGAGGAATTGGTGAAGCAAAGAGAAACAATGTCTTGATCAAAAGTTTTCATTGAATTTTAGGATGTAAAACAGTAGAATGGTGGAAGATGGCCTAGCTTGGAGAAGAAAGAAAGGTATTTTAAGAGTTGCCGTATCATGGCCACCTGGTTATTATGGCTACAGAGTGGAAGACAAGAGTTTGCTTGTAACTCAAGGTGAATTTTCAAGCCAGATGCACATATTTCCAAAGGACAGACATGTAACTTGTAGTGCCAAATAAACTGCAAACATCCGAGATAAGCAAATTTTACCCTCTCCTTTAGTAATTTCTATAGCAGCAAGCAGTTTAATTTGCAATTAACTCCTTGTGTCAGTTTAATTTGCAGTTATCTTCTCGTGTGCAGCTAAGGGTGAGAATATGGAATGAGTCAGTTTTAGGATTAGGTCTGGGTCTTACCACTGAAGTAGAGAAGCCTACTCTGCTCTACCACAACTTTTGCCACTTATATCCCTTAAGGGACCCCTTAAGGAATTCCCAAGGATGCAGCACAGACTGAAGTTGAGAGGGTTTTAAAGCCATTTCCACTTTATTCACACATGTTAATAACGTGTGTGAATATTGGATTTTATTATTTCCTCTTTGATTTTATGGCTATTGCAGATTATTCAAAAGCAAACTAAAAAAAAGCCATTTATTGCCTGGTTTGGTTTTGTTTTTTAAACCTGTTACACTTTAAAGCATCATGAAGAGTTCCAGATCACACTTATAACAGCAAGAATGCTTTATGAATTAAAAGAATTTGACTGCAAGTCTGAACACCACCATAAATGGAGGGGTAGGAGTCCATGTGGAGTTCTAAGGTTAGTAATGTTCTGAAAACCCAGTGAAATTGTGCTGTAACTACTGACTGAAGCACCTCAAAAGTCTACCAGCTTTTCTAGGGCTGCCTGTCCTCCCCAGATGATCTTCTACAACTAGACTGATTATCTCCTGATAACAAGATATTAACATAACATCTTCCTGATATGGGTCTTGCTAGAAAACAGATGTTCTTGAAGTACTTGACAGTCTCACTTTGAACACTGGCAGGAAAGAGAAATTGGAGAACATGGAAATAAGAAACCATCTTATTTTTTTTTCCCAATTCACCTGATTATTCTTGAGCCTTCATACTGGGGACTAAGATTTGGGCAAGGATCCAAATTGGCTCTTCCCCATGAAATCCCCTCTCCTGTCCCTGCATGCACATTAAGGTGAGTATTAAGTCTAGTATTTCAGTTTTAAATCTCAAATCCCTTGCTTAAGTTCCTAGCCAAACATTTGCTGGGGGAGAGACAGGCACAGCAGATGAGTAGTCTTCTTCCAAGATACCTGTTTCCACAAAGTGTGTGATGAAATAAAAGATTGTACTGAGTGGTTCTACATGTTTTGTCCAAGACTACAGGAAGGTTTTTTTCCTTCTACTGCCCTGTGGAAAAAGGTGTCCCACAGCCCAGATGCAATTTATAGTGATTGGTCCTTCTGGGGTGGTGGTTGTGTTTTTTTTACTTTATCCCATCCACCAGACTTAGGTCACTACCACTGTTGGGGATGGCAGGGTGAAAACCATCCCAGAATACTGATCCACGTGGCAAAAAACAGATTTTCTTTTGTCAGCAGACATCCCAAATGTTTGTACTGGCAAACCTGAGGGGCAGTGTTGGAATGGGCTCACCAAAGCCTGTGCTGCTGTCACAGGCACTGCTCATCACCTGGGGGCCTTAGATTTGTCACTCAGGTGGTGGAAGTAAGATTCTGAAGTAAAAAGTGCCTCCATTGTTTCAGGCCACTCCTGCAAAAGGAATTCTGCACAAATCATGGCAGTGCTCTGTGCCAAATGTTCTGTAGGAATAAAATCAAAATAAGTACTAAGTGACTTAAATGATGCTACTGGCTTGCTTCAAATTATTCCAAATTAAGTCATTTTTGAACTTAAAACCTTCAGTTTAAAATAAACCAGAGAGCCATCAGGGAAGAAAAACCTGAGTGCCATGAAAAGTGAGCTCTGAGTTCATGGATATGATTCATTTTCCCCTTTCCTTTCCATCCATTTGAGGGCCAGCCAAATTCATCTCCTACCTGGCCTTTCTTTACCCTGAAACTCAGAGTAATGGGAGGAACAGAGGAGTTGATGTGACAGGATGTTTGTAGAAGGCTCTGCCATGGATGTCCTGTGAATATATATACACACAGACAGGTATAGTGTAGCAATAGGGAACCTGGGCCTAAACAATACATCTGGATGGTATTAAATGGGATTTGCACTAAACTGTGTCTCTTCATTTCTTCTGAGCTAGAGATGGAGACATCCCTCACACACACACATCCGTACAACCCCTCCAGAGTACGGCATGAACATCTGAAGACCCCATGATCACAATTTTTATTGCTGATGCTCGCTTTCACCACGTCTAACATTTGCTCTGAACTGACTACTTCTAAGAATGTCACTCTTCACAATGTGCTTGGATATTAATCTTCCAAAGAGGAATTTAAATGGCAGGGTGGACCCTTCAAGCTAATATAGGGGAGGTGATGCCCTGCCTGTTTTTAATTAAAGCCAGCTTGCTTAATGAGGTAATGTTCTGTTATGTTGGGTTATCTCCTAGAAGACAGGGCAGCAGGCGAGCTGTTGGGGAGGGACACTTGAAAAACATCACAGGCAGGCTGTTTAATGTTAGCACTATCATTCATCACCCAGGCTCTTTGGAGAGCCTGACAGACGGAGCACGTCCTGTGGGGACTCCGTCAGCCGCTGGCGTGCTGCTTAATGCAATTTAGCCAGATGTATCAAAGCGGCAGGCGAGACCCTGCTATTTGGACAACATTTATAGCATCCTGGGCAAATAGTCAGGAAATGTTCAATAATGTGCCTTGCACAAGTGTGGCAAGAAGCAGATTCTCAGAGTGACGGGTTGCCAAGAGAAATCCTAGCAGTGCCTCATTCCAGCTTTTAGTCACATGCTGGTTTTGTTGTTATTGTTCAAGGCTTATTTTTGCAAGGGCTGTCTCAGTTTGGGGTTTCCAAAGACCGGATTTAAGGTGTCTTGAGTACGCCCATCTGGTTCCTGATCAAGAGGACCCCTGTCCTGCTCGTGCACAGCATGGATCTGGGCACAGGGCCTGCTGGAATGCTGCAGCCTTCCCAGCAGACAGAGCTGGGCAGAGCTAGCTGCTCCAGCAGTCCAAACACTCTGCTCCCAATGCAAAAGGAATCAGTGGTGTTTGGGCAGTCAGAGAAAAAATACCACTACAGAGAGGGAATTTAGTGGGGCCTTTGGCTACATCTCTAGACTGCAGACTCCAGTCTGGTACACTGACAGCCTCTGTTATGGAATTTAAGAGGGGTTTTGCAGAGTATAGTTCAAGTACACCTAGTTGTTTGACACTCAAATAATAATGATTCCTCAATTTTGCCATCTGGACCTTTTCCTGAAAATGTCAGTATACTCACAGGCCTGCCTTTGGTTCTCAGTGTAGAATGGGTATGTGAGATCTCTCCATCAGTTACACAGTTGGAGGATTGCTCCCTCAGGAGAGCAGAGCCTGCAACAGGGACAGCAGATAACCTTGGGAAAATGGGTTTCTTCTCCTTCTGCTCCATGTCCTGGTGCTCAGACACATTAGCACTGCCACTAGCTGCCATAAAAACTCTAGCCATAAGCCGTGTGGATTCTGAAAGCAGATGTGCTTTGTGGCACCAGTGTTTTGCTATTTAAGTCTAAAACATCTTTGCCAGCAAAAGAAGATAAAAACAAGGTTAAAGCACTGCCCTATGGGCTGCTGGCGAAAGACGTGTAGCTTCTACAGAGGGAGAATTTCCAATGGGCCTGGAAAGGGAATAGTTGTGATGTGTATTTTCTTTCTAAAGGCCAAAGCCTCATTAAATTCCCAATGAAGAAGCAAAGCTGTTCTTTGCACCAATTTTTTTTAAATTACTAATGTTATTAACAAAGCTCTCCCCAAACCCACTCTTCTAAGGAGACCCCACACTTCTTCTGGGAGCCAGAACTGCAGCGAGGGTGAGGGACAGACATGCAACCCAGACACCTCCCCACATGCTGTGGTGTCAACTTCACCTGTGAATTCATCTTTGGCTCAGGGTTGGTGCATAAAAATGTAAAATCCATCTGTGCCTTGCAGCCTTGGAAAGCTCTTTGATGATGTTTCCAGCAACAGAAATGTAGCATATGCAGAGCCTTGCATCCTGTTGCTAATAAGTCTGCTTTTACACCACTCTGCTACACTTATTAACTTTCATTTACATATTTTTCCAATAATCTTTTTTACATGTGACTAGATGACCATAAATCCTGGAGAGTGAGGAGTGGAGAGTATGTTGGAGGAACAAGTGCTTGGGCTCAGTTTAACCCTTCAGTGCCCACTAGAAAGTCCAGGACCAGAGCAGTAGTCTCCTTCCTTGTGCCTAACAGAGACAAACTGGCTGGAAAGGGAAAATGCTTGGAAGGGAAGAGAATTTCTTCTTGTGCGTGCCGTGGTTCTGCGTTCGATATTTAGCTGTTGATGAAATCCCACCTGTGGATTTAGCAACCATGTTCACTAAACAAAATGGCCCTCTGTGTTTGATGATATATTATAAATAAAGGAAATCTAGAATAGCTTCTTAGGACAGGACAGAACAGGGTAGTGTGTGTGAAACACCAGCACTACCCAGAGCCATGTCCTTCTATTACAACATAGGGGATTATGTGGGTGCTGGGATGGAAGGGCACCAACGCTACACTATTTCTAGGTTTGAGTTCTTCCCCCCACTACCCTTGGAATTCAGCCTTCTCACTGAGAGAAATGGTGACAACTTGAAATATTGTCATATATATATTATTATTGTTTTAATACATATATACACATAGTTGACTTCCAATTACCCAGGAATAACTGTTTCCTCTACTGAGCCAGCTGCATAGATGGCTGAACAATCTGTCTGTTCAAACATACTTCAGTCAACTTTCTCTAGCTGATTTGGCAAGAATTTTTCTTTTCACAACTGGATCTCCTCCAGTAACAACTTAGACAGCCTTTTGACTTTAGGTCACTGCTGTATGACACTGAATCCTTTCATTTGTCTCTCTGCAAGTAATGATGGGAAAACCAAAGGAATGCCATGCCTCTAGCTGAGAATGGGCCGTTTAATTCTTTGTGCCACACACCTATGTGTCAGCTGGTTTTACACCATGAAGAAGGATGGATTATCTCAAAAACAGGGTTTTGGACTAGCACTCAAGAGTTCAAGCCCTGACATATGTCCTGAACAACCATACATTTTTGCATCTGATTGTATGGAAGTAACTTCTCACCTCAAAATATATCTGTAGGGACAACATCCTGTTATAACTGGAGGACTCAGCATAGTGATGAGCATTAGGGGAAAGGAATCTCAGTCCCAGGCACCAAAGCAAGATCTGGAATAAGATCTGCCAGCAGCAGTGAGAGTGAGCAGAAAGGGGTGGTGTTGCCATCAGGAAGCTGAGGTACCCTCCACCTTTCCCAGTCCCACCCTTTTGTGACAACTCTACTTGGGCTGTGGCCATAAAAACTATGAAAACTTCTAGGCAAGTTACAGCATATGCATTTTACATGTGCAAATTTACCCTGCTCTCTAAAACTTCAGCTTGGAATGACGATTCATAAATGATTCACGTGCCCCTGCTAAGAGGTCAGAAGGAAATGTGGCCTTGATTAGCAACTGTTAATCAATTTCCCTCTCGGTGAAATCTTGTTGTTCCAAATACTGCATGAGACCACTCAGTTTGTAATGTCCCAAACCTTATGTTGCTGCTCTGTGTGAGGAAACCAGACCAGACCCCAGTCTCCAAGGCTGTCATCCTAGGGACTTTCATTGACAGTAAAATGCTATTTTGACGACATCAGCACTTTTCTACTGCCATTTCCCTGATGACTTGAGGCAGTCTGCTGAGACTGAGTTTGATAAGGGCCCCTGATCTCAGTAATGCAGCTTAATCTCCACAAGCTGGATTTCAGCACTACCTAATCGCACTGGGCTCCTTTGCCTTTGCCAATCCATTATGTTGCTGCAGGCTTCAAAGATTTTGGTGGCATAATGACATCTTCAGACCTATCTTTACTGTATTTCCAAAATCCCCATCAAATCCCATGTGCCAGAGCATATATTATTATTTTAATTGCCAGTTTGCTGCTTTAGGGGCACCTTCCTTCATAACTTCTGCTTTCCTTGTAATGATGAGATCTCTCGCAGATGCAGTTAATCAAAAAGATTACAATCACTCCAGAAACACCTGCATTGGAAATAAGTCTGGCTTTTATTACTATGAATTCCTACTGCTGACAAGCTCTGGGAGGAGAGAATGGGGGAAAACCCAAGATCCCTTTGCACAGCTGGAATATAAATGTGAAATTTTCTTCCCATTTATTTTTCTTCTGTAAATGGTTTAGCTGCTATTGATCAAGATTACCACCAAATAAAAATCAGAATCTACTAGCTTGTGGTGTTTTGTGTAACACATTCATAAAACAAATTTATGCCTCCACCACTGGAACAGGCCATACTTTTTACTAGGATATGTACAGGGCTGGAAATAGTGTTCATTATCAGGGCTCAGCAGACAGGCATTCGAGAGCAGTGAGGATCCTGTATTGGGACTCCATGCTGCATGTTGAAGACAAAATACTTCAGCTGTTCCCAAGGCCTGCCTCCTCTTTATCCTTATGAAACTCAGGATAAATACAAAAGATTGAGCTCATTAGTTGTAATGGATAGGTACAACAAGAAGCAGAGAAATCAGAAGTAGTAAGGGAGCAGAACAAAGATGTGTAATTCACTGTAGTTAAAAAGGCATTCTTGCAACTGTTGCAAATTCTTCAACTAATATTCCTATTACCATGCATATCTGCTCTCTAACTGTTGGGGAAGTGACGGGACATTGTGTTTAAGAAATACAAAGTTTTTAAAAAACCCTACAATGACAAAGGTCATTAGGGCATTGTGTCAAAAAACAAGGCTCAGATAATAAAACATCTTGGGATCCTGAAAACTGGCAAAACAAAATAATATGCTATTCCTTACAGGAAACTGGAGGACATTCATGTCCTTCGAGGATAGGCTGACAACTGTCTAAGAAATAGCTCAAAGTACATTTATTAAGGAATGTTAATCTACTAAAATGTGTAATTGTGGTGGGCTCTGGACACAGAACTGTTTGAAAATTAAGTATTACCTAAAAACTGTGAAGTATGTTCACATTTTTTCTTATTTTTTTAAGCAGCTGAGACATGCTGCTTCTACAGTGATCCACTAGTACAGAAAAAGAAATATGAAAGTGTCTCACTGTCTCAGGACTGAATTCTCACTCCACACAGTCAATATGAAATGCTTCCAATCCACAACATCCTGCTCTCTCTTTCTGGATAACAATTCAAACTCAATATATGCTCAAAAGAACATTGCAGTGGGAGATAATCTGTCCCACTGCTTTTGCAAGACTTACAGGAAAGAATCCCTAATGCAAAAGTAGAAAATATTACCCCATTACATATTTGCTTTTACCTTCCCCAGGTTCTTAGCTTAGCTACCTTTTCAGAACCAGAAACCATCAGAGATTGGGATGGCACAGTTACTGCCTTGTTTTAAATTAAGGTATTTATCATGCATATCCACACAGCTTCTATTCATTTAAATAGCCTGGAACTGGTATTAGACAACTAAGAAAATGAATGGCCTTGTCAGAGAAGATGCTCCATTTATAGCAAGATGACTTATCATATTTAGAGCAGAAGAAATATTTAGGGCCAGATCCAGTAAACCACTTAAGTGCAAGCTGGAGGTGTTACAGATATCAGAATCCAAGAAGATAAGACACAAACACCATGTAATTTTCTGAATTAATTTCTGAATTTTGCATTAAATACTCACACAGTAAAATATGTAAAGAGTTTTAAGAACAGAGACCACTGGAAAACAAGGGAATATCTTCTGTGACAAGACTAATGCTCCTTCTGGCCATGGCAGCTTCACCGAGAAAGCTGAAGAATCCCCTTCTCTTATCCCAAGCTTTCTTCCAGTAAGAAATTGGAAGAGATGGATCGGAAACCCTCTGGACTAAAGAAGGTTTAAAGCGTACCTCTTCCACTTCACCAGGTGTTACACCTTGAGGACTGTTACAGCGGAGCCTGTCACTACTACCAACCACCTGGCTGCATTCAGGGACAAGCCTGCGACAAGCACCAGGGCTTTGGGCTGCTAAGCACTGTCTCATCAAATTGGTTGAATCCAGCTTGCAAGTACTTTGAGTAATCTGAAGTAACAAGAAGGAAAATATTTCAGACACCCTTTCCTCTTTGATATTTCTCCTGGTAGCCTTTCACAGCCCTCAGCAAGTTTGCTGATGTCAATGCTGGGTTTGGGTGCTCAGCTCTTCACTTGGTGCACAACTGAGTACCCAACACACATTAGAAATGGTGACACAGAGTTACTATAATGAGAAGTGTTCAGCTACCACAAATAACCAACCACTCATCCACTCACAATCAAGCTCCATTTCTTCTTCCCAGAGCACTGACAAGGTTGTATTACTAAGGAGTTTCTAAACACAGGCTGCAGAAACAGAAGGGCTTTGCCTAGTAGGAGATAGGAGGTCACTGAGGTAACAGTCGTTGCTGACTTCAGTGTACTTAAGTCAAACTTAGCCTGTGGTTAAATATACAAGTCCTTTGCCCTTTAAGGCTTAAAATAAATTTGCCTTAAACTACTGCATTGGCTTACATTACAGGATAAATTATGAAAAATAAGTTGGCCTCAAAGCATAGTTTTGCTTAGCTGTTCTGGGCATGAACCATTTCACTTGGACTCTGTTTTCCAGACCACCTATCTCCCTCACCAGGAGGATGAAGAGAAAATAAGCAAGAGGGTCTGCAGCCTATTTAGACAACTGGCCAGCTCTTTGCAAAGGGCTCGTTCTCAGTTAGAAGAGAAAAGATCCACCACAGAGGAAAAACAAAGCCTGCTAAAGGCTGAACATGACGGTGATGCAATGGTATGATGTTACGGGGCAGAAAGGACTGGGTTCACAGGGTTAACAAGGAACACAGCAAATGGTTAGAATCTACACCTTCCCTTTACTCTCTCCTCCTCCTCCTCTCTTTCTCTGGCTCTCACCTTGCATTCTTCCTCATCTTTACTACTACATTTATGTAAATACTGAGCACACACAGAGTATTGCACACTACAACTCTCATCACACCAATCACTTGACAGTGATGATTCCAGCACCCTTTAGGAGATCTGGAACCAATTATAGTTGAAATCAATATGAATTCTTCAGTATAAACTCCTGAACTTTATAACCAAGGAACAGTGACAGGTACAGCCTGCATCTTGTCTAATAGCACAATCCAGCTGATGCAAAAGGGGAACTGTATTAAAATACAGTACTGGTACAGTATGTCATATATAAGTTCTACCAACAGGGAATGAACAAACTACAAAGACACCTCTGTAAAGGCATTATTGCACTGTTATTGAATAGTGCCTTTCAACAGCAAATCAATCATCAGTCCCTCAGCTCCAGGAATACTGTATTTCTAATTTCTATTCCCAAACTTGGCCCAGGATTGTGCTGTCTTCCCTAGCTTTATGACAGCTCTGAAAAGGTAACAAACTCCTCTTGATCTCATCAGCAAACTTTCATTGACTGCCTTGCTGCCACCTCTGTTGTTCAACACAGGCAACTCTGAAACAGCGAATGGGGCTGACTGCACCCCACTCACATTTAATGTGTGCCCTGCGTTGGGTTCGTGCCTAGACTTGAACTACGAAAGAAAGAAAAATTAAAAAAGAATTTATGATCTCATGAACCTTGAGAGCAGAGGCCCTTGAGCGTCTTGTGAATGACAGCAGCACTCTTAAGTCTGGATCCTAGCCCGCATTTTCCATCCAAGAGGACTGAGCGATGTTTGGAATTACATAGTGAGGAATCTAAACTAAACCAGGTGTCTTCCCAGTTTTGCCAAAAAAATAGTTTGACACATACTAGCTTATAAATAGATGGTTCTGCCAGATCAAACAATGATATATTACACTGACCACTCAAACAGCCCAACAATGAAGCAATTTTCATGAGGATGCAATAATTTTTTACTTTTTTAAATTGAAAATAATAAACAGATTGGTTTGTATTATCATGAAAAATGTGCTAGAGGGTAAGGTCTGTGAAGAAAAATCTGACAAGTCATAGGTCATAAAAGTTTCAGTTCAAGCTTGTTCATATTATTGTGAAGTAAATTATTGCTGAAAACTTCTTTCAAAGAGTTCCTTTTTGATTGGGACTTGGGTTTAAGATGAGCAAGCACTTTAAATGTGAGCTATTTCCATTGTTTGTGAGCAATAAACAGCAGGCTGAATAGAAAAGCAGAGACCACAAGTCATTCCCATAGGTGTAAAAGGAAGTGTTTCCTTCCAGCCAAAGGACACCCATTATCTAACTGTGACTGTATGGATCACCTGTCCCCACACAGGCACCTAACAGGGAGTTCTCAGCATCATACAAGGTTTTTCTTTCTCGTACAGGTACAACCTATAAAGCCAGCTGGCACTTGGGAAAATCCACCTGGCCAATGCAATTCTGACATGACTGACTCCAGCACAACCTGACAGCAGTGAGGTGCTCTGGGAGCATAAGGCTATTTCTAAGATTTAACTCCTTTTACTGGAACTGTTTCTCAATTAATTGTCCTTCTGTTCTTTCTAGAATAAGACTGTTTTGATCATGATGAGCAGTGTCTCACTCAGGACAAGGAAAGTTTTGAGGGGAGGTGTGATGTAGATCAGTACAGCTCCACAGGACCAAAGAGTGTCTTGCACCAATGCTGTCTGCAGCAGAAGTACTCGGTGCAAGTGATTCATTGAGAAATCCCTTTTTGCTGATAGGTTCTGGAGAGATGCCTGGATATGGTGATAAGGAGCTGACAGGGAACCAGACATGTTCAGTTCATCTAAAGATGCAGAGAAAATCTCCTCCCTAAATTTAATGTCTTTGGGACCCTTCCAGTTATGTCTTTCCCTTCTGACAGTCTTCCAGCTCCCCGGGACTTTCTGGCCCTCCTCAGTATCCTCTTTTGTCTCCTTCTCCTCCCCCCAGGACAGTTGTCTTCTCTTCTTGTCCCATTCTGCTTCCTCCCAGGAGGCTCCGAGGCAAGAGGCTGCAGGTGGTGTAGAGTGTGTATGGTTCAGCCTGTGCTGGGACATGCTGCCATCAGCTGCCATCACCTCTTCCTCACTTGGGATCTGCTGGATCCTTTCAGACCAAGATTTCATCCAGTGCAGCAGACTCAACTCTCCCCCAGTGATAGTTTCAAGCAGAGCCCTGTGCTCCAGCATGTGAAAGTGCTCTGACACACATCACATATTTTTGCAGACTTCACCACGGTGTCAGACTTAATGAAACACTTAATTATCAGACCTCAAAACTCAGGATTTCTCAGCAAGACAAATGGATGATCTGCATCACAGTCTGGCTGTGCAATCCTTCCTCTGCCCAACACTTGCTCCTGGGGACAGATAAAACCAACAGAGAAACAAAGAGGTTACATAGAGCATGGCTACGGACAGGAATGAAGCCATGATGGCAAATTGTTCTGCCAGCCTAAGGTAAGCCTGGTTACGGGATCCAAATAGCTGCTTGGCATCTGAGAAGCAAGGAACTAAATCAGAGGCCAGAGACCTAAACATTAGTCCAAGACTTAGAATAGGAAATACTAAAATCATTGCATTCCTTGACTGAAGTAGTCTCACCCAGAATAGACACATCTAGCTGGAAGAGTCTGGGGAAATAGGGCATAAACAAAGGATAAAGACAAGGAGACACCACTGAAACTGTGACTTTTGGCCCTGTTTCCACCTTCAGAGCAGCTCAGTAAAGCCCATCAGCAGCTCTCCCCTAGTGCTGAGACATGGGACCAGGCACACAGGGAGCAGTCTAAATTCTTAGGGACCACAAAAAGGTGCATCTTCTGGGCAAAAGAACAAGCACATGAAAATTTAGTGGCAGCATGAAGGTTTTACAGTACCCATGTCACAGAGAAGCACAGGGGGTTTTGTAGCTCTGGTCATTTGTTCCATATTGATCACAAAAATTCACCCAGAAGTCATTTCTGCCTCACAGACTGCAGGGCACAAAACACTCACCAGCTTTCTTTTCCATTGCAAATTTCAGATCTACCGACAAAATATAAAGAGCCTCCAGCAGGACAGACATGCAGAATAAGAGCAAGAGAGTTTAGGGCTGTCACCACTGTCTCTAAATCTCTTTGGTAGCTGGCAATTTGTGAGGTGGCAGGTTTTCAGTACTGATCTGCTGTTGTCTGAAATGTATTGTATGGCTCTCTGGATTTCTTTTATCAAATCTGTAAAGCCAGTAAAACAACAGTTCTGGTTTGAAGAACTCTTTCAGGGTGGAGTGAAAAACAAGAAACTGTTGCTGGAGAGTATCTGGTGTTGATCACAAGGAGAATAAATACTATTTGCCCAGAGAAAACAAGATTTTTCCACTAACCTCTTCATCTGCTTTCTCAGCAAATTTTTCTGTTTTCTCTAGTCTGCAGCCCTTCTCTAGCCAGTAAATTCAATATCTTGTGAGATCTACAGAGAACAAAGTGAGTATTAGACAGACAAACAAGGAAGGGGTCAATTATTGTATTAAAAACCCCAAGTGCGTTGTTGTAGCACAAATTTCACATTTGCTTGTGCATGCTTTTAACTGATTCCTTACTTTATACCTTATAAATGGGCACCAGATGCCAGCGAGAATGATCAAAATTGCAGTGAAACTCAAGATCAAATGAGTTTTGCCCTAACCTAAACCTACTTTAAAAATATCCTACATGTATTCCTCCCTAAAGATCTAGCAATAGAAAAGCCTCTCCCTAATTTGTCACCTTAAGTGTGCACAAAACTTCCAAAATCTCAAAGAGTTTGTGACTTCCAATCACTCCTTTATTGAGGCACTGGAAGGACTGGAATTATCCTTGTCTTGAAATCACAAATTGGCTTTTCTTTCCCAAATACAAACATCCAACAGCTGTAAAAATGGCATCCAATCAACTGCTGACTCTGCCAGTTTTGCTCACGTCCATCTGTCTCCTGCCACGCTGCAGCACATCAGCAGTGAGGTGAGGAGGGAGGGCACAAGATGACTTGCTACCCATGTGTGTGGGCCAGTAGCCAAGTGATTGCACTTAACAAAGTTGGCCACAGATCCATTTTTCATGTTAAAACATGGGGAAGATTAGGAAACTTTTTTAATTAAATAATTCAACAATTGACGTTTTCCTGATGGTTTTGGAAATTTTTTTTTTGTAAATTTTTAATTAGAAACACCTTATTTCTCTCCTTCTAAAGCCCTCCTGGAATGAGTTAGTTGGGTCAAAGAACAGCAAGTTCTATACAAGTAAGATCATGTTAAGTAACATCATGTTAAAGCAAAGAGCCACTGGTTTCCCCTCTCTAGAATGTTGTAGGAGTTTCCTTTTCCCACACCTTGGACAATAACATTTTCTTTTCTGATTTTTTCCCTTGTGTGATGGAAACTGTACCCTCTCCACAGTTCACTAATAATAAACTTTGAATTAAATGTGACAGTCCCTGCTGACTTTTCATCCAACAGCTCATCACTGGCAGCACGAAGAGCAAATGCTCAGCCACCCTGAGCACACATGTATTCAAACCCAACACCTTCATAACCAGAATAAATTATATAAACACAAGAGATAAGCAAGAACTGGACATTCCCATTGTTTGTGCATAGATGTTTTCTGCAGTCTGAACCAGAGAGGCCTGATGAGTTTTCAGAAAATGAATCAGTTTGCCTTATCATAAAGACATCTTTCAGCTTGAAGGACAGGATCCTCCAGTGGTTGAGTGAGCATCCATCCAACCCTTATAGACATAAACAAAAGCTGCAGTTTGCATTGTGTTTTTCCAAGCTGAGAGAACGCACAGCAAACCACCACCATGGGTGTTGTTCCCTTATGGCAATGGGATACAGCTTATCTCCATCAATAAGGGAAACAGAAAGAAGAAATGGTATATGGGCATCAAACTTAACAGTTTCAGTATTGGCTTCTGAATGCCATGACAGAAATCTCCCCTCCTTTCTGTTAGGGAAAATGGTAATTGAAAGGAAGCAGCAGAAGAGATGAGAAGTTAGAAAAAAATGGCAATTGCTGTATCACAGAACTGTGACTCAGAAATCATGAGTGATTGCAATGTAACTACCACACACGAGCTTCTCTCAGTCCACATGCACACTCATAACCCTAGGGAGCATTTTTTTCAAATATGGGGTAACTTTCTCATGAGTTACAGAGAAAAATATCAAATCTAATTATTTTCCATTTATCGTGGACTGTCATAGGGTCAGAATACGCCAACAGCAAGTTGTTACCAGGCAGCTGACAGATGCTTGCTAGTGTGTCAAACCCTTTAGATCAAAAGCCGAGCTGAGTCCTTTTCCTTTTTAAGTCAACAGAACTTCTCTGAGATCTTTCACTGTGTCCTAACTAACACTGCTAGTTATGGCAACTATGAAACATCAGGGATTGCCTAAATTAGACACCTGTCTCTATACTGATTTCAAGTTAGCACAGCTCTTAAAATGGGGGTGGGGTGCTGAATGCTTTTGAAAAGCCTACTCCACATTTTGTCATATACTTGGATAGTGCAGAATCACAGGGAGTAAGTTTCGAAAGTCACTTGTGTGATCTCTCACTAAAACTCCAAGGTACTATTCAATAGTCCAGCCTTTTGGAAGTTTTTGCATGCTGCTTACAGGACACCATTCATCCTTTCAGGCCCCACTGTCTTTGTCGGCTGGTGGGCTCAGCCCAATTTGTCAGTCCACAATTTTGCAGGTGAGAGTGATGAATTTACCACTCAATCTTAACAGGCATTTGAATTCCACCCCCTTTAAAAGACCTCTTTATTCTCCTGCCTAAGTTTTGGAGAGGCCCTCACAGGATCAAACTCTTGCACCATTTTGATGACTATTAACAATGTGCACCATGAGAAGCTGAATTTAGCACAGAAAATGTCCTTGGATGACCCACCAGCAAGAGGTCATCACTGTATGTAAAGCACTTAATCCAACACTCCACCTCTGATATGCCTCCAAGGAACTTGGCATTTCTATTCAGTGTGTAAAACCTTTGGATTCTTTGGAATTTAGACCATTTAACTTCAAAGTTCAGGCTCATTTGGTGGTGATAGGTAGTCTCACTGAGTCACCCAGTGTTTACTTCTAAACAGTCTGCCCCATATCCTGTTTTCTGGGATGTTTATAAGCACTCTTGGGATGCTCATTCAGACACAACATCTTAAGTTCAGACTTTCCTCGGGGTGTCACACAGGGATCTGAGGGCTGAAGCACCTCTGCTACAGAGGCAGGCTGAGTTGTTCAGCTTGGAGAAGAGAAGGCTCTAGGCAACCTTACAGCACCTTCCAATGCCTAAAGGGGCTACAAGAGAGCTGGAGAGGGACTTTGGGCAGTCATGGAGTGACAGGAAACGAGGAATGTCTTCAAACTGAAAGACAGCAGGTTTAGATCAGATATTAGGAAGAAATTCTTGACTATGAGAGTGTCACAGGTTGCCCAGAGAAGCTGTGGATGCCCCAACACTGAAGTGTCCAAGGCCAGGTTGGATGGGGCTTGGAGCAACCTGGTCTAGTGGAAGGTGTCCCTGCCCATGGCAGGGCAGTGGAATGAGATGATCTTGAAGATCCCTTTCAGCCCAAACATGATTCTATGATTTGGAAGCTGGGCAGCACATCATTACAAATCTGTGGACGCACTTTAAACTACCTGATGGCCAAAATATTGTAGATTCATTGTCATTCACCAGGTTTCTGGTGAGGATTTTACTACCTTCTTATTTTCCAAAATACCACAGCTGGACTGCTACCAGTCCCCAGCTTGTTCCACCTGAAGCTACTCCTAACATATCTGCAGCCACAGCACAACCATGACTAATGCTGTGATTGGATCACCCAAGACTACAACCCTGATGCAAATGAGCTACTGCAAATAATTTCATTCTCCAGTTAGCCACAGCACCCCACTGGTATTCATAACTAAGACCAGTGCAGATATTAGCAAGGAGGCAGGTTCCTATGGCAGCTCACTGCTAAAGGGCAGCAGAATAGTCTCTGCTCCCTGTGACTTAGTTTGCCTGTGTGGAGCCCTGGAAAGCCAGGCTGCTGGGAAAATGCATTAGCATTTTAAGCAGACTGAAAGAGGAGGAGAGAATGGGGGTCTGAACAGCAAGAGGCAAGGAAGCTCAGATGAGATGACCTCCTGGATAAAGGTAACAATCAGGAACAGTTAATAATAATCCAGCACACAGGGGCACATAAGAGAAAAGCACTCCAACACAAAATACTGCTCACAAAAATCTGCAAATGACCTAACCCTAATGAAAACTTGGAAACTGGAGGGTGGCAGAAGGAAAGGAGATGCTGTTGTACAACTTGCTCTTCCTGCCCAGACCTGCCAATGCAGCTGGATTCTGACTTGCAGCATCATCACTTTTCCTGTCTTGGCCCCTGAACCTGCAAGCAGCCCCTCACAGTGACCTGCCAAACCTTTGCTACCCTAACTTTTCTTCCTTTGAACAGCCTGATAAGGGGCCAACCTGTGCAGTAGCTCCTCACTATGCCCTGAAGGGAGAATACAATGAGGCCTATAAAGCGAATTGCACTTGTTACCCGAGGCAGCTTTTGAACTCTGCACGGAGAGGCTGGAATGCCCCCTTCCACTTAGCAGAACAAAGGGCAGCCAACCTGCAGGGGTTTAAATCTGAAAGTTAAACATGAATGTGATTAATGTGTGGCTTTGAATTTCATGTATTATTGAATTGTATACATTACTCCAGGCTTGGAGGTTTTTCCCTTTTATACTGCAACACAATTGTATGTTCTGTTTAGGAGGGGTGCAGAGCAGAGAACACCAGGCAAAACTATTTCCATATGTATTCCCCAAATTCTCTGCCTGAAGGACTTGAGCGAGCCGGGATTTATACTGTGTTCCACTGACCCCGAAAAAACAACTTGAAACAGATTTAGAGAAGATGCACCGGAGCTCATTGCAGTTGAAACACTGGATACTTATTTGACAGCCTCCAGGAATGCTTCCAGGTCCACCCTTTCCTGTGAATCTGCTAAAGCTCCAGAAGATTATCAGAGTTAAGTGAGTGTGTGGGATGCTGGGTTTTAGGAGATGGGTTGCCTCTCATAAGAGTCATAAAAAAGATCAACTCATGTAACCAGTACTTCGACTCCAAAGTCTGAGTCCTTGATCCCATTTAAGCCATAATCCACTGATAGGAGCCAGAAAGCTGGACCACACCACTCCTGTATGATCCTGCCGGCTTCAGGGAATGCTGCACAACCGGAAGAGTAACCTGGCTTTTTCTACTGGGGAAACCTTTAAGGTATTTTTAGAAACAGATAATTAACATACAAGGGGCAACTGGAAAGCACACCTGGACACTTCCAGTTTGAACTTTTCCATTCTCTGTATAGCTTTGGGCAAGTCTTCTCACAGCACCACAACATAACACAAGACTAACAAGGGTGCTGAGAAATACTTGAAAGTTTTATTTTAGGGAATATAGTTCTTTTTTTTAATTAGAGGGCTTCCCTGGGAAAATCTTAAATACAGGGTGCCAAATGGCCAGTGTCTGATAGGCACTACCTGCCATTCCGTGGCAATGAATCTCCTTCTGCTGGTCCTGTGTATCTCCATTAACCCATCCAGTCTCTGCTCTGCTGGGCCAACTCTCATTGCACTGGTGATTCTGTATGGAGTTAAACAACATGTCTGCATAAACGATGAAGCTACACAATCCCATGCCCTGGCACTTTTTTTCTCCATGTTACAGTTTCAATCTCCTGAGAAGTACCTTCAGCTTTGCAAAGACAAGGCACTGGTTTCTCTCCCACCATCTAACTCAGTGAACTACTACTATAATATGCATGCAGTGCAATCACAGCTCATGGTGATGAGTTTACAGAGAACATTCTGCAGTATCCAGCTTCAGAGAACTGTTTGCATTTTGTTAAGACTGCTGGGATGAGGGATTTACTATTGTATCATACACCACCACTCAGTTTGCTATGATTAGTTTTACAAGGGCCACCATTAGAACATCCAGTAAGCCGGCCTTCTACGAGACACTTCTTACTTGGCTGGGCAGGGAGGACCTGGAAGAAATGAGATTTTATAAAGAATTCCCATTTTCCAAAGCTCAGGTCTAGATGGCTTCTCATAATTTTCCATGCCAATTTGCATCTGTAACTTCATTTGCTTGTGGAATGGAGTATGACTACTATAGCAGGAGAGCTGTCTCCAGGAATGGTTTCTAGCTAAGGAGGACAACTGACCTTTGTTCTGGACAGGAATATGAGCTCTTCTGCCATTGGACACCTTTGAATCATTGTTTCCTATGCTTTAGGCATGAGTTTAACCTATTACTAGCCAGGACATGGATATAGGTTTATCCTGACAGCACTAAAAACTTCCCTAGCTTGCCAAGCTTATTACAGAGTAATGCTTCTTTAATTCTTTACTTCCCAGTCAAAATGTCCAGAGAGTGAATATGGGAATTGTAGCAGTGATTCTTAGACCTGATATATGTCCAGTACTAATTTTGCCAGAGTCTTCCTGAAATACATACAGAAAAATTATTGACCACTCAGGACCTTTGGGGAGCAAGGGAGCCCAGAATATCATATCATTTGCACTACCATGGAGCTTACAGAATCCAACTGCAGCTCTGAGCTGTTAACTGCAAAAACTAAACCTGTTGCATCTCCTGATCACCTTGGTGCAATACAGATGTAAATCAGACAACACAAGACAACGACATTTCTGTCAAATGAGTGAAAATACCATTTATGCTTGTACCAGAAGGACAAATAAGATTTGAGCAGAGGACTGGACAAGAATGCACTTGCAGTTCTGTGATCCTCTATCTGGCCATAAAGCACATACCAATGTAACAGTCAAATGTAGCAAAAATGTAAAATACATTTTGATCCAGCCCCCAGGAAAAAAAAAAAAAAAAAAAAAAAAACCAAACAAAAAAAAAAAACAACCTCTGTATCTCCTCTGCAAAACGATGTTTGCAACCCTCATGTACTGCTCCCAGCCTAGAGAACTGCCTATTTCCTGGGGACATATGCATCACTTTTGCTATTTTGTACCAGGAAGACCTGACCTGCATCTGAATTCATGCCAATATTTCAACAAATCTGAAATTTACCCCTAAGTTCAAAAGTCCTTGGTTAGAACATCCCTGTCCTATGCAAGCTAAACCAACTTTCCTATTTTTATTTTGGCATGGCTGGTCCTCCTCCAGTCTCTTAATTAACACAAGAGGAAAAAAGAGAAAGTGTGACAAGACCCACTGAGTGGCCTCTCTCTCTGTGTGCTCATGTGGCTCCATTCTTGGGGGCTGACCCAGGGCACAACTCTGCTCTTCCACATATATCTTCCAGTGGAAGCATTTTTTTTCCTTATGTAGATTCATTCAGACTCCAAACTTCAAATTCATCAAAACTGTCACAGACCATTTGCAGGATGGGAAGATATTGTGGGTCCAATCAGCGTGGGTGTCACAAACAATTATCCGCTGGGGAGTGATCCCAATTAGTAAACACCCTGCTAACAGGCCACCTCCCCAAGGACACTGATTGCCTGTGACAGTGTATTTTCAGGATGTCTGCTGGAAAACTACGACTCAAGCCTTTGTGGGCTGGCTTCTGGCAAATTCCTTGTTAACCCTACAAAAGAATCTACACATGAATAATTAAAAATAGATTGGAGTAGAAATTTAAATTACATTTTGCTTTGTCACCCAACCCCCTTTATAACAAGACCTACTTCTCATCTGGAATAAAATGGAAATTCTATTCCCTGTCTTGGCTTGTATGAGGCACTCTTGTATTTTGATGCTTTGCTCTAGGCTTTTGGAACTAAATAAAGATTTCAATATAAACACTCCCTTCCACTTTCCCCTTTCTTCTCTCCTTTTCTCTTAGTGCAAAATTCTTAAAGAGTTGCCTGAAGGACCAAACTCAGTAAGTATTTGAAACCCAGCTGTTCTTTCCTTACTTAACACATGCTGCCTTTTCTGCTCTATGTCCTATCTTAAAGAACAGCCCTTAGCAATCCCAGAGCTGTTTTTATGGAATGAAATCACAAAGACAGGAACAAATGAAGATACAAAAGTAAGCATTATTTTAAAATGTAACTTTCTGATCACATAACTCTCTCCTGAAATGAACTGGCAGTAATGCTAATAGGAGGTAGGAAGACTGATTTGGTCAGCAAAGCTACCTCCCAGCCAGCTGTCTTACTCTGAAGGAATGGGCTTTAGTGCCATACTTGGCTTCCTTTCAAGTGTGCCAGGTCCTCCCACATCACTCAGTAATAGTCCCACACCTCTGTGATTTTGGCAGGCTACTGCACAGCCTCTCTCCCTCTTCTCTGGCCTGAGCTAAGCAGATTCCCTTCCTTAATATGTGGAAGCAAAGAGATTTATTTAACTCATCCCCCATACTTTCAGCTCAGATTTCAATCCAGTTGATTGGTAATTTCTTGGCAGGAAATTCTACTCCAGTGATATCTTCAGCAGGGATAAACTGCCAAATCTCTATAGATGTCCATGGCATTTGACCCATCCCAGTCCAGCCCAATAACCTGACTTGAGTTACCCTGCTATTAGTCTGTCACACACACCCAAGTGCCCATACTTTGCTGTCTTTCACACTAAAGCTTTCAGGGTTCCTCCTTCCTAAAGAATTTTGCTTTCAGATGTTTCTCTCGTACAGGAAAACTACTTTTCCTCCTCTAACATTCCATCACTTTCCCACCAAAATGACCAAATTCCTGGTTTCCGCCATGCTTCATGTACAAGGTGCTCAGTAATGTTTGAAAAACATTGCACCTAAAAGTATCATTAAAATGCTCTTTACTGCTTTGCTAATGCACAGGAGGAGCCCTCAGTGAAATGGATGAATCAAAAACTTTCATCAGTCACATTGGTTGAAAATCTGCATGACCAGAACCATGTATCATTTGTCATTGCTACTAATCCCCATGACTGAGTTCCTATCCAAAACAAGCCAAACAATTTCAGAGGGAGGGCAAGATCTTGTAAGACCATGTATCAAATGCTCTCCTAGGCTCCAACTGCAATATATCTAATGCAATCCCTTTTTCCAGTACTTTGCCTTTGCATGATTGAGGATGAAATTGCATAACCAGTCTCTCCGTGTCTCCCCCAGGCACAATACCCTGTGGTTTGGAGCAATTAAAGACTTAGTTCAAGAATTTGTCTCACTTTTCTCCCATCTTGGTGGTCCACACTAAATCCCAACTCCTTCTCCTTTGTTTTCTTACTCCTTTCTTCCTGATCCACTATGGCCCCAGCATCCAGAGTTTCACCATTCTTTGTCTTCATCTGCAGACTGCAAAGTCATGGGGACAAAATGTGAGAGAAGATCTCTGATATGATGAACTCTGTTTACAAAAATCTTAACACTGTTCTTTCCTATTCAACTCCCTCTTTCCAAAAGAGGTTGAAAAATACTCTGAATTCCTGTGTCAGTTGAAGAGACTGTTCAGCTCTCTGTAAAACTGCAAGAGTTATGGACACTTGTGAATTTGAGAGAGATGTCTGGCTCTCTCCCAGGTGAAGGGCTTTGCACATGGAGCTGAAGAAAGAAAATCTGGCCCTGCTTTCAAGAGGAGGGACATAGTTCTATTTCTAGCATGGGCATTATGTGACCAACATACAATCCTCTGAAGTCAAAGGATTTTTGCCCTCAGATATCTAAGGGCAGAAACCAGGAGCCATAGAGTCAGCCCTTGTGTCAGCTGATGGAACAAGCACTCTCCAGCTGTAAAAAACTAACTCCAACACTAGGATAAAGCTGGAGCCACTGGAAGAGTCCTTGCAGACACAAACAGATTTATGATCCAAAATTCAAACAGGAATTATCATTACAGCCACTGCTGATGCCAGGAGACATTCATTCCCTGCCTATCCACCCTGTTTGGCTCCCAGATCCCAGTGGTCCTCCTCAGGACAACCACACCATCTATGTGAAAGCACTTGGCTTCTGGGGATGCCATGAATTTTCTGCGTTCCCTACTGCACACACTCGCCAAGTAGGTCTTGATTTAGCTACAGTAATCTCTGCTGCCTGTTCCCACAGAGAGAACCGTTTATTTTATAGAATCTCAAATGGATGGTAATAAACTGCCTGCCTCTGCATGAGAACAAGGTCACTGACCCCATCTGCTGACCAGCAAATGTGTATAAATTCAGCAAGCCCCAGAACTGCAGTGAGAGCCAAGCCTGCCCTGATCACCCTGGGCTGCCAAACTGGCTGCCTTGTGTTGGTGTACCACAGGCAGGGAAAGCCTGGCCTCTAAATGGGACTTGAGAGAGGATGAGACATCAGGGAATTGCACCCTTGAAAGGACAGTAGGCCCTAATTGTTTTCACCACTGCAGTTCCAATAGAAGCTACACAACCAAAAGGGAAAGACTTCAAAGCTAGACCAGCAGGATCTTCCTGAACTTTGAAGGAGCAACAGCACTTTGGCCTCAGAGGGCACTACCCATACATGTAGCTGGAGCAGCTCAAGGCACCTCTCCTTCCTGGGAAAAGGGCACTGACTAGCTGATGCACTGTAGATCAGATGAGAAATGGGAATGTCCTGGCGTAGGCAGGTTTCTGGGCATGACAATTCCAAGCCAGAGAACTCTGGTGAATGTCTGAGTTGGGCTTTAAGTGTTTTCCTGCAATGGCCATTTTAGTACCACTGCACACGCATATGCTGTAAGGTTTTACAGGAGGGCTCATGGCAAGACAACAGCTTCCCAAAGCCTCAAATCAAGCCAGCCAGTAATTCAGCATGTGGTCACTGTGCCTTCAGCAGCAACTCCCTGACCACACAATCCTGAGATCTTTGGAACTCTGGTGTGGGACTATGGTTTAATTTCTGTCCACGTAGCCAGGACACAGGCAATGGAGTTCTGACCAGATTTATGAGGCTACATTGGGAGGGCAGTGACACCCAGCCCAACATAAAGCCTGCCACTAACAAGGGAATCTGACAGGATGGTTTGAAACAGCAGAGAGAGCTTGTAGCAGACCAGTATGATCTCTGCAATGTTTTGGATCCAATACTAACACCCTAAAGACAGTTTTATGGTATCACTGGCTGAGGACTTTGCTTGAACTCCTCTGGTTTAAGTCTTGATTTAAGCTAATGCATAATTCATAATGGGGATGATAACAGATGGCAACTTGTGAAGCCACAGGAACTCAATCAGTTGTGATCACATGACAACACCCTAAATAATTTAAATCATATCTTACTGCAAGAGCTGCTCTGCTGGGGCCCCCTGTTACAGAGACACCAATGCCACACTGTGGGAGTCATCTTGCAAGGCAGTTGCTACCAAATTTCCCCGTCTGCAAAGGGAGAAACTGAGGCACAGTGTGAGGGGCTTCCACATGCTGACTCCATGAAAGCAGATCGCTGGTGTCCTCCTACTCCTCTGCACCAGACCTCAGCCATTAAGTCCTGGTCTCTCCTTCTCTACATACTGACCATGTTTACAAAGATATTTGCAAGAGAGAGATTCAGACAGAAAACATTATTTTAAAAAGGGAGGGGGGTGTCTCTCCTCCTGTTAGCAACAGTATGGTTGTTACCTCCAAGAAAACCTTCCAGAGAGGTTTATCATCAGACCTGATATTTTCATGTCATAGTATCTCTTTTTGCTTCAACTACAGGAGGAAACTACCTTTCCAGCACATGGCCTAAACTTTGGTGACATGAAGACTCTTCAGTGTCTATGTGAGAACGAGGAGGCCCTATCAAACTCCTTGGCCACAGCAGAAATGTGGGATGGAGGGCAGCAGGGAGGTTTCTCTTACAAGTTTCATCACTTTTCATCAGTTTCTGGGTTGCCACATGCATATGAAATCTAGGGCTCTGCAGCAAAATTTCATTCCCACTGACTTGAAGCAGTCTTCTGAATAAGAAAACTCTTTAGGAAAGAAATGTTCTAGGAATATTCAAACATGCTCTGGATTACAGAAATGCTTCTACTGTCACAAGGGAAAAAGCACCATAAAGAATATAAAACCTTAATGAATTGTTATTATCATCTCAGCATACTTAATCTACCCCTTAGAGAAGTCACACTGAGTTTGAGCCTTCTCTGGAATTCCTATTGATCATAATCAGAGCAGTTAGTCCTGGCTCAAGCACAGGCACTGGCTGCTCATCATAAGCATAATTAACACAGACTGCTGCCTCCTGCCTCCTGACATATTACAAGGGAACACTGCCTACACCACATTCATCCTTAAACATCACTTGTCTGCCAGACCATTTTTATTCTTCATTTCAAAAATCACCATCCCCTTTTTCAAACACTTTAAATGTAAAAGCACTCATGAGTTGATCAGCTAAATTCCCCTGCAGTAACTGTTGCGGGCGCATCCTGAACAAAGCGTCTCTTGAACAGAGAGGAAATTGCTACCTAAAAACCCTTCCTCATCCAAAGGTGTTTGAAGCCCTATTTGTTGGTCAAAGCACAAGGCATGGAGTTCTTCAGCACACTAGTTCTCACTAAAGCACAAGTGTGAACTTTCTCTCTGGTGTACTATTAGCACTTGGCAAAGGTGTTTGAAGAAATACCACTACATAAAACAAAGCCCTGTGTGTACAAGATGGACAAGATTCTCTGCTGGACTAAGCTCTGAATTCAAGGTAACTATGCCAAATGACACAAGCACAGGTACAGATCCATGTTACCTCTAAATCTGTGTGTTACAGCAGTGAAAGACAGAACAGTCAATGGTAATAACCCTGTTGTGATCTTCAGGCAATGCTGCAAATCTGAGGATACATCATGCAATGGATGATCCTAGAACAGAACTTCCTTTCCAAAACTTCTCACAGATGAAGCAGTTTTACATTCAGAATGAAGTCCTGCATTTGTCTCACCTGGAGCAGGGACAATTCTCCATTACTTTATCAAGTGCCTCCAAAAGTCTAGAGAAGTTGTGGCCGGTGGCAGCCAGCACCAAAGCAGATCCAAGGAAAGTGTGAACCATGGGTTTAACTGCAGAGAATCAGTCAAGAGTGATTGTCTGTTTCAACTTGGACCTAAGGAAGCCCTGTCTTTGTAAGGAGCAAAATCCATTTTTGCCCTCATGAGTGGACAGCCCCCACACAAGGCCCACAGTCTTTTCTCCATTCTTCTTCCACAGGGCTGCTTGTACAAGGCAGCCAAGCTGCAATCCCCAGGATGGGGTAAGAGAAATCTCCCCCCAGCAGTGATGGACACTGCCCCTATGCCTTGCCTAAAGCCCAAGCTCAGTAACCAGCCCTGAGAGGAGGCACTTTTAACACAAAAATTATTCAACTTTCTTGAATAAGGAATGCAGAGAACCACATCACTCACATGCTCACCTGTTCAGGCTCCTTAAGGAATGCCTCTTTCCATCTGAAAAAGCAATCTGACACCTTTTTTTTATTATTTATTTCAAGCAAGTAATGACATGTCGTTCTTACTGCACAAACCATCAAGGCACTAACTTCAAAAGCAATGAACCTTACACTTCATGCTTATTACAGGAAATAGAATTATAGGATTTATTTTTTTTTTTTTTTTAACATAGAGAACTGGAGTGATCTGAACCCAGACCGAACTTAATCTCGTAAACAGGCCCAAACCCAAATCTCCACTCCGAGTGCTTCCAAACTTCAGGGCAGGTGGAGTCTGGCTTATGTCTCTTGGTCCTGAGCATGCCAAGTCCTGCAGCTCCATGCAGGTCCTTGACACGCTCCCAGCAAACTGGTGTCTTGGCTACCTGCCCCTGGGGAGGAGGGACAGAACAAAACACGAGATACTGCAACACCATGACCTTGGGTGATAAAACTGCCCGAGGAAAATGAATAGTTGGGGTTGCAGGGAACTGCTCCAAAGAAACCAGTGCCAGAGCACGGAGTGCCAAGGACAGCGAGTTTAGCAGAGGGCGGTGGAGGGCGGGAGGCTGAGGCTGGGAGTGCGGGATGAAGAAGTTGAGACAAACCTGAGAAGGAACGCGCCCTGCCACGGCGGGAGGGATCCATAAACTATCCAACAGCGTGCTCTGGTGGCAGCAGCCACAGCCAGCCGCGGCGGCAAGGCTCGTCCCTGCGGAACGCATCTTTCCTTATCTTCTAATTACCGGAGTGACTAATGTAAGTGGATAAATAGCAGTTGCTAAGGCATTTTGGTCTTGCCTGTAGCTATAAGGTCAGGCTAGGATTTTGGTCAAGCTGAAGTGTGAGAACTGCAAAACAAATTGTCTGGACTTGCTGGTGGCCACCTGCTTGTCCGGTCTGTCACTGACAGCCCAGCCTGTACAAGCTGATCACCTAACAAGGAGGCTGCCACATGTACAGTGTTCCCGTGTAGCTTCACAGCAGCAGTCCGAGGCTGTCTTCAAATCCTGGCTTGTTACATTGGGGGAAAAAAAAAATCCTTTGGCTGTTTTTCCAACTTTCCCTTTTCATTTCGGTTTTAAAGAAAATTCTGGTTCAAAGGCCTGACCTCCGAAAGGTGTAAATCACTATAAAAATACCAAGTGGAGATTTGGAATGGTCTCAGGCTTGGAGGGTGTCTTTCCCTCACACTAGCCCAGCCAGACAGTACCAGCACGGAGCAGTTTACTGCCAGCAGTGAGCACACAAGGCCATGGAAAGAAGCAGCAAGACTGGGCATGGAGGCAGGAACTTTCCACTTTCAGAGAGCTGATTTCTCACCAGCATGGGAGTAAGGAAGGCATAACACAGCCTGCAGATCATTAACACATGTGAGCATTCACTGCATAGCAGGCTCACAAAAAAAGATGTCACAAAACTCCGAAAACAGATGTGACAAACACACACCTCTCAGAAAGGAGGGATGGAGGAGCAAAGATAGGGAGATCTAGTCAGAGAGAAGTCATTCTTTCCTGTGATGGCAGATCTGTGCTGAATTTTTTTCATGGAAAGATTCCCCTTCCTAGCATCCTCCCACCATAATCTTTTTTCTAGTTGTCCAGAGGCTGAGAATGCCAGGTGTAGCTCATGGCTTGAGAAAACCTGAGGGCTGTCAGAGGAAAAGGCAAGCTCCAGAAATGGGCATGGGGTGTCTCTCGTGCTCACCAAACCCACATGCCACAGGTGTTGTCACTCTGAGTAGCGCAGAGAAAACCCAGTCTTCTGGGGCTGTGGCTGTCTCATATTCCCCAGCACAACGAGGGTAAATGCCAGAAGAGCCCTTTTAGCCAGCATAGACTTTTTCACCTAATGCTGTGTTTTACCTGTCACAGGACAAAAGCAGGTCAGGTAACCAGCTTCATGTGAACACAGTGTCTCTCTGTACCTACTGGCTCCTCAGGATAAGGAAACCAAAATGAGGCATCTCAGCTCCATCTGTAAGAATTATGCATAAAAAATATATTTCTTGGAGTGGAAATTGGCAAAGGCAGGCAAGCAGAAACATCATTTGAATGCCCCTTCCTCTGAACGCTGTGTGCTGTCGGGCTTCTTTACATCTGGAGCTGGGAAAGCTCATGGACAGGCACTCCCTCCTGTGTGGTGCTGTGGGTCAGAAGTGATTTTTTTCCTTTTAAAATCATAAAAAAGCAGAGCATAAGAAAGCACAGCACAAATCATAAGCTGGCAGAGCACTGAGAAGGTTCATGTGCCCCAGACCAGTGGGTTCCTAAAATACAGATGCCTCCTCAGGATATTGGCAAAAGCAAACTGAGAGTGAGCCTGCTCCTCCTGTTCAAGCACAAGAAGCTTTCTCATATGAGTAACTCTGCCCTGCTCTTCCCCTCTCCTTTGAAGCAGGAGTGCCCAGAGCCCTCCCTCAGCCTGCCCAGGCCTTGCCCTGCAGCTCCTGATTTCATGCAGTCTGTGGGAGGTGTGTACAAATTCCCTTTCTGTGATGCAGAAAACCCAGCTCTCCCATTCCCTCGTATGTGTTTAGATTTTGACTTTACCTAGGGTTTGACAAGCTGTGGCCATAGTCCCTGGGGCTTCCCAGCTATGGGAAGCCAGGCAGTGACAGGACAGAGCAGGCAGCACTGGGATGGTGTAGAGGCAGAGCTACGAGCACACAGGGTGATTTGCAACACACATGGGGAGTTCACAGTGAGGGGACATGACCCCTTGAGTAGGACAGGTAAGACAGATAAGACATGTGGGATCACAGTATCTTTTTTATCTTTTTTTTTTTCCCAGAACTACCTCTGTGGCTCCATGTGAATACAGATTAAAGGGGAGATATCCATCAGCTTGTGCAGCCCCAGGACACTGGCTGTTCTGACCCAAGCACTACTTGTTTCCAGCTCCTGTTCCTCCAAGAGTACATGCCATGAGTACATGCACTTCCAAGTCACAGTTGATTTTCTTGCTGACAATAATTGTTTTGATATAAGACAAAACATAAGAATACAATCGCTCCAAAAAGCAGCTAACTTTACCTCCATCTTGCTGTAACATGAAATTTCAGTAATCCAAAAAGTAGATAGAACAGATTTATGAGGTTCTCCAGGACATGAAAAAGGTTGAACACAATGCCAGACACTGGCAGTACAACATAACGCACAGAAGGGCAGCAACAAAAACCAACAACATGCAGTAGAAATGGGACAATGTGGAACCATTACATTCCACTTGTTTGTATAACGTGCATGGAGAAGTGCAGAGCTCAGCCTCACACTGAATCACTCAGGCAGCATCAGGGACAGGTTCTGAGTAAGTGTAACCCCAAAGGGCACCAATGAGATCAAGTCAGAGATGTCTCTTTCAAACAAGTCTCTGTTCCCAGATTGCTCCCACAACTCTATTACATCTGGAAGTGTGAATTCCCTGAAATGTTTATATCATAATTATGATTTTCCAACATTTACATAAAACCCTGATTTACAAGCAAAAACATATGAAAGTCTTTCACCATGTGTTCAAGAATCAATCTAGCAGATTTCCGTGGTTTCTTACATCACTTTCTTGCATACAATGATAAAATCACTCATACGTTACTGTTCTCACAATTGATTTCATGCAGTGTTGAAGCTCCATATAAATCCTGTTGCAAGCCCTGGAAGGAATGTTGGAATCACCTACAAAGTCTATAGCTCTGACTGAGTTTATAAATCACAGGACATATCAGGTTCCAGTAATAATCCTTTGGCCACCAAGATAACTCAGGAAAGGGAAGTTCCTCAGCTCAGACCCAGAGCCCATCCAGGACCAAGAGAGGGCACTGTGTCCTACAGATCCAGCAAGCAAGCCAGGAGCTCTCAAAGAGTGAAGCCTCATTTCTTCACTACAACCACATTGCATTAACCTTGTTTCTTACAGCAATTAGACTCCTACTATCCATCTGGTGTGCATCCATGTCTGCCTAATCCTACTTGAGCCCTTTGGGCAACCCTGGAGATTGAGGTGCATGCGTCAAAGGTAGGTCATTTCCCTCAACTTTGTAAAATCTGGGAGTCAAGCAGAAGAATCATGTTCCCACCGAGGACAGGCTGGGAAGCTGGTCATCAGCAAATATACATGTGGAAAGGTAAAAGATAGTCATTGCACTAGAAATGCAGCTTTATTAATCTTGCTGTTCAGGAACCTGCATGTTTTATAAGGTGAGGCAATTAACACCTCACAGGAACTGAATAATGAAAGCAAGTAGCTGTATCTACTTTCAGAAGAATTTTTGAGAAGTACAGAGACTAACTCCTATGTATCTGGGACTGGACTGCTCCAGGAAAAGGGCCATTCCCTCCTGCACACCAGGCTGAATCCACTCCAGAAAGGAAAAGTAGAAGCAAGAGAAGACTGAAGCTGAATGCAGCTCAGGAGAAAGCTGAGTGCATCTTCTGTGTAGTGAGAGCAGAGGACAGGAGAGGGGGCTGTGCAGCAGGAAAAGTGCCTCTCACTGCCCTGAAGAAGGGAGCTCATGCTGGAACAGGGAGAGCTAATGGGGAAACAGTATGCTGCTTCTCCACACCCGTGCCAGCCCCCAGAAATCCAGACAACACTGAGGCTCAGAAGGAGTGGATTATTTCCAACTCTGTCACTAACCTGCTTTGCTGTCCTGGACAGATTCTTACCTCCTGGTGGGGATTACCCTTAAATCTGAGCACAAGCTAGAGATGTAGGATCTCTGCTCATTTATAAATAGCTCACCTACACATTTCACAGGAGGGCAAATGCTGGTAAGCAGCTTTAATGGCAGCCCCAGCAATGACAATGGCAGCAGCAATAACACTACAACCTTTCTCCAGCGTGTCCTTATTTCCAACATTCATCATACTAATAGGGACAATTAAAACCTGGGAGAAGCCTCAGGACACTGACAATTAGTGACTGTAGGCCAGGCCTGAAACATAGTCAAGGATCAGTAGCTACAAGTCCGTGAAACAGGCTGGGCAAGTCATGAACTGAGCGCATGACTGGTATCTCTTGGCCGCACCTCATCCTCCCCTCAAGTTTATACCACATCTCACATATTTTCTGCACCAGGCTGTGGTCTTTCTCCTGCCCACACACCAGGCAGAGCTTTTAACTTGCCAGTTTGGCACAGATGACAGTGTGGGGGAGAAGAGAGGTTTCAAGGCATAAACAAAGCAAGACCAACCTGGCCAGTGTAAGGAAAGTGATTCGTTACTAATAAATTACATAGGATCAGCACACTGTGGTCAGGATTCCCACTGTTGCAGACATGGGCTGGGCCATTTGGCTGGACCCCATGAGCAGACAAACATGTAGTAACCACAGCCTTCCCTCTATTACAAGACTTAGTGCAGCAAACACGTCTCTCTGTCCTCCACCTCATAGCCCAGCCAAGGCCCACCCCTGAGAGAATGGACAAAATGAGTTGGATCACTGTTCTGCACCACATCAGCAGGAACTGACTGCTCTGAAAGCTGTGAGAGATATGTGCTTGTTATGCTGGAATTTCTGACCCAAATGCTACAAGCCTTCCTACAGGGAGGTTTTGCTGGGTCATCTGATAAGCACCATCTCCAGCAGAACCGGCTCAGATGCTGCTGCTGGTTTCTTGCAACAGTACTATGAATTTAGCTAGTTTTAAGCAAATACATTGTAAATTATTGTGTGTCTCTGCTTTTGCCCACTTGCCACTGTAAAAAAACCCTGTAGAACACAGAAAGTTCTTTCAGTCCTCCTGCACACAGAGCACTTTACTTTCCACTGGGGTCTCTAACTTTGACAGAATCAGCCTTGAATTAAACAAGATCTATCCTGGCCAGCAAAAGAGGACTTCTGCTGGAGGACAGGATTCAAAACTGCTAAATAACATCAGGATTTACAGACTAGTCAGAGCCCACAGCACCAGGTGCTATACAGATAGAGTAAACAGCCCCTGCTCCATAGATTTTTAAAAGCAGCAGTTAAATTCAACAGGGAGAAGGAAGGGAATAATTAACCATATCATTATACCTCCATATAGTGCCTGATGGAAATTGCCATCTCGCAGTAAACTGATTTCCATTATGATTATTTGAGGATTGAGGGGAATAAGAGTTTATTTCATGCTTTCAAGAAAAAGACTGGATGCAGTTAGGAGAGCAGCACACAGGCAGCAGAGATTGCAGCATTTGGGGAGTGATGGTGGCCCTGTACAATGTAATGAAGCATTAAAAAACAAGGAAAGCTGTTGCTGCAGTGCAGTAACAGATCAAAGGCCGGGAGCACCCCAGGAGTGAAAGGAGTAGCTGATAACAGGGTACAGTAAAAGAGCTGATACATGGGTGCGACTCAACCCTGAAGCACCTTGCCGGTGCAGATAGCGAGCTTTGGAATGAGTCACTGAGAGATCAAATGCACTGTAAATGGGACAACACGGCTGTTCGTGCCAACAGGCAGATGAGGTAGGAGAAATCCAAGGCTTTAGGCTCTTACAACCTTGAAGAACCTCTTCGTATTTCTGAAAAATTAAGCCTTGTGGTTAAACCAAAAATATTCACATGCTTCCACCCCTCCTGCAGTCCCACCTGCAGGTCCCCAAGCACCACAACGAGGCCTCTCACTGGCCCAGGAGCTGCTGTGTCCCAACCAGAGCTGAGTTCCAATTAATAACCTGCATGAAATGCCAGAATCTGCCAGAATAAGAAATGGAGAAAACATATGAAAATGCAACTGAAGCAATAGTAATGTTAAAGAAATTCAAACATCTTCTTCAAAAAGAAGATGTTCTTCCATTACAGCCCCTCTGCCTAAATACCTCCAGATTTTTAGCCAGGATAATGACTTTCACCTCCCTCACCTCCAAACCCCTGCATGGGGCTGCTGGTGCCAAGCAGTTGCAGTGCTATAGTACAAAACCCTGGCAGAAGGAACACAGCTTTGGGTTTCCAAATCACTGAGGGCAAACAAGGTGCTGTTTTGACCAGGAGGCAGAGGTGCCTTTTAAAAAAAGGAAAGGGTTGTGGATCAGTCTTCTTTAACACTAACCATTTTTTGTGCTGATTTAAGCCTAGCACCACTAAGGACAGTGTTGCTGTGGAACAGAGTAATATAAAAAGGCACCAAATCTGTAAAATGGTTTCCATTTGGTAATTCTCTCCCTCAGACTCCTTCCAACCTATTTTGTTTCACTAATTAGAGCTTTAAAAAAATCCTCCAGGTTCACAGACTTGTTTCTCAGGCTCCAGTGCAGAATTTAGACAATAAGAACAGAAGAAGCAGGTCTTGCTTTAAAGGTCAACCTAATTCAAAAGGAATCTGCATAGGGCAAAAAGCCAGCAAGGAGTTCCCTGTTGCTCTATCACATTGCACCACATCTCGGCATACACCAGGGAAACGCCAATTGCTTTTGTTTCTGGATATCAGATACACTCACACAACACAGAGAACAGCCTTTACCCTCACAGCACTGCGTGTTACTACAAGCTCTGTCAACACTGCCCTTAGTTAGGCTGAGGTAGTCTTTAGGCTGAGACATCTCATCAGTGTTGGATTCACTGTACTGTTTAATACCTGCCTAAACAGCCCTCATGTTGCTCCCCTCCACGGCCTCTTTCTTGTTTGCACTGAATTCATGCTCCTATTCACAGCTCTACTGATTATCAGACTGCAAAGTCTGTGAATGTTGGGTTGGCATCACATCAACTATGGAACTCACAGTGTCACACCACGTCTCCCTGCAGCAGCATGTTAACATCAATGCCTCTGTACCACAGAACTGAGGGATCCCTGCAAAGGGACCAGCCAGCAAGGCTGGAACAATTTGAGAACAAAATAAATGCACCCAAAGGCTACCCTGTAAAACTGTGTGGTGCCTCACAGACTTGTTCGGTGTAACAAGAAGTTTCCATTTCAGATTATTTCATTTCTAAAATGTCACTGCGTGAGTCTGCCCCTGCAGAATTGGAACTCTACAGTCTACTATTACGTCAGGTTTCCTCAGCTAACTTGGTTGAAGGAGAGAGTGAGCATTCAAGCGCTTGCCTCTGGGTGGGTCTCTTGGGGTGCTGCTGCAGCTTGACACTGAATATCCTGTTTGTATCTTTTCTCCCCTTCACGAGCAGCTCAGCCAGAGCCTCTCCAGCATCAGAAATAATTCTGTCCTTGCAGTTCATCTGTAACTGAACTCACATGTCAACAAGTCATTTATCTAAAAGGACAGTAAAGAACTGTAACCATAACAGGGAGAGAAACGATCTTTTGAAGAAGTGATTTTACCTACAACCACACACATTAAAAACGGATTAGTCATAACTGCAGGTTTTTTCAGGGCTCTCTTCCAAATCTGACTCTGTTGAATGGCTTCACTCTGCATTTCTGCATCTAAGTGCTTTCAGGTTGTTTAAAGTTCAGCCTTAGCTTTCATTTCCCACAGCCCGTGTAGTTTGTTTCAGGAAGATGAACTACCTCCTTGCAATTGTTTCATTTTCTAGCCCAGAGCTGCGGAGATGTGTTGTGAGACCCATGAGATGGTCTGAGTTGAAGAGCTGAAAACAAATCCACACAGTGAAGCAGAGGGGGCAGATCTGCTCAGCCCCTGGGAGTCAGCTGTTCTCTCAGTCCTGTTTCCCTTAACACACTGTTCCACTCTTTCCACGATCACGTCATGCTGCTTCCATTCAAAGCAAACAGTAGGAAACTTCATTTTTCTATTCAGGAGGCCAGCGGGTACTAAGCTTCTGCTGCAGAAAAACGGTCATGGTTCAGCTCCTGTTCCCTTTGGACACTTGAATAACAACAGGGACAGACTGGCTGGAGGAGACACAGCAACACCACAAGATCTGTTCACCTTCTTCTTCCCTTCTTCTTCAGCCCCATGATAGTTTGTAGCAGTTGCAAAAATTAACACATGTTGAGGACCTAATGATATCCCTCCATCCCTCACAAGGTTTTAAGATACCCATCTTAAAAGCACTGTATTAGAGCTAAATATTGTAATTATGATTACTAGAGTGCACGAGTCCCAGCTTGAAAACAGGGTAAACTGCCTCTTTCCAAATCACTGCTGACAGCAGGCTTGGCCTTGGTGGTTGCCCCAGCACAAATCTCCTTTCGTGCTAGCCAAAAGCTGTGAAGGCAGCAAAAATTCCTACTATAGATGAAGTCTAAAGGTATACACAGGAATCTGTCAGCTGGTGCTTGTGAACAGACCCCCACACTTCTTGTGTTTGCTAAAATCTATGTTTTGTGTGAGGCTGCACAGCTACCCAAGGAGTCAAAAGCATCCGTGGATCTACTTTGTTAGCTGTCATTGCAACTGTACTTTGCAGGGGGGTTACATAGTTTTTCACTTTGCTTTTAAGTACAAATGCTTTTAACCCTCTCTGCTAAAAGCAACCAAACATCAATATCTACATATAAAAAATGTGCTTTTCAATAATTCAGAGGGATTTGTGCTATCTGGTCCCCGAGGCACTTCTTTCAAACCCACCTATTACGTTTGGCTATAAATAAACCAGAAGCAGGAAACTGGATGAGACTGGGTGGGACAAGGGATGCAAGGAAGGAAGGAAGGAAACTAATTCCAGAAAACCTAAATTAATTATTTGCAAAACTATACACAAGCTGGGTTCCAAAATATCTCAGATATTCTTTCCTCAGGTAGTGAAGAGATTCTTTGCCCCAACAGCCAGCTATACTAAACAGCAAGTGCCTTGTCAATTCAAAACATAAGATTAGGGAAACCTTTGTAAACATGTTCTTCTTGTCAAAGTCACCTTCTTGTCTCCACTGGATGATGAGATTTCCTGCAAGGCACCACCAGTTGCTTTGCCAACTCTTCTGTTAATCAAATTAAAGCCTATAGAAAAAATATTTACCTTGCAGCCTGTGGAGAGTGTTTCTGTTCATCTGGCAGATAGAACAGCAGCTCTTCTTACAATCATGAGATCCAACTATATTAGGTGCCTAATCCCAAACTATTGACATCAGTTAGTAAAAAAAGAGCATTCTTCCCTTCCAAATGAAGGAGCTGGGATTCATACACACTCACACAAACTCCTCATTCATGCAACAACTGCAAAGGAATTTTTTCTAGATACTGTAACTCCAGTTTTTGTACAACTCCTTCTGTGCTTATGTACTATAGAGTGGTAGAGCCCTGTCATTAAATTTTGTCCTGATTTCCCATATTTAGTCATTATATATTAACAGTAAGTTTTAGCTCACACTAAGCTGCTCTCAGTAATATATTCCTATGGTACTTCTAACAAAATGAAAAAGATACCCTTTTATACTGAGTAAAACATTTATATGAAATTAAAGATTTGGGGGCAACACAATGAACTTTAAATTCTCTTCTACCGTAGCCTCTGGGTATACATATAACCATCACAGCTAGGACAGTACAACAAAGAAGGAAACAAAATCAGGATGGTAATGGATGGTTTCCAATTACATCTGAGATTATGGCTGGAATTCCCCAACAAATGTAAACAACAAGGGAAATCTCCAAGTTCAACAAGCCAGGTAGTCACCTCTTAGTCTGGCTGTTTCTCTTTGAGGGGACACGCTGCATCCACTGTTTAAATAGTGAGAGAGCTGTAAACACAGGACTGGCTTTGAAACAGGCTTATGAAGAAAAGTATAAAAGTATTGTCAGTTAAAAACAAATTATTCAAACATTTCTACAGTAACATATCTGCTACACCATGGTCAAGCCAAAAAGCCAGGTTCATTGTCACAGCATGATAACTTACTATAACATTTTTTTCTGTTCAAAAATATGTTTTCTGTAACACAGGGGTCCCTGATATCTAGACATGTTTCAGGATACACATATGATGCAGTCAGTAGAAAGTAACTACTTTCCATGAAGTGATACAATCAAATAACTGGTAAATGTGTGTCATATCAAACTGACAACTACACAGGCACTAACTCCAACTTATCAAAAGGCTGATCTTGAGGAGATTTGTTCCCTTTTTCAATTTCCTTAGTGTCCTTGTCTTCTTGCATCTCCTGATGCCCCATAGGGAAAGACTCACTTTCTGCTTTCCTTGTTCTCAGTTAGACAAGTTTGCTGTGCTTCTACCTGCAACTTTTCTCGAACTGACAATGCATAAAAAACATTTGCAAACTGTGACATCCAGGCTGAATAATATCTAGAAAAGGATGCACCCATTCCTTCACTAGGCCAGAACGTGTGATCTTGTCCTTTAAGCACTCTCAAGAGAGATGTTGTCAATGAAGTCTGTAAAATCGAACTTGAGGATCAGTACCCCTCATCATCAGTTATGCTGAACTGCTATGCCCAAGTGTTATATATTGATAAATTCAAACTCCCTTTAAACTTCATTCAGAACGGGTGGACTAAAGAGCATAGGTAACTCAATGTCAAAGCAGTCTCTTTTTCCTCAGTCACCTGGGATTACAATCAGTTTCTACATCACTTTTGGAAGTTTTCAATAGTTACCTCAGCACAAATTACAGAGGCACTTCCTTGAAATAAATCTAAAAGCAATAATGACATCTAATAAATATCTTCCATTAGTAAGGGAAAATTATGCCAACTGACTTCACCAGGCTATGAGGATTAAACCATCATTTATAATATTCTTTAAAAATGAGAAAGTGTCTTTTAAATGCTAGTCACATGAGTAAGCAGTGAGTCAATATTCTGCATATTAACTGAATGCATTTGAAGTGCTGGAGTTCTTCTGAAGCCTGCCAAGACTGAGCCATAACAATTTCTTTTATAACTGGAGATCAGCCTGAATGAAAGACCTTCCTTAGATACAGAAGTTGAAGATCAGAGTCATATGCACATTATCTCCATTCCACTGAGAAATGTCAGCCTAGAGAAAAAGAATCAGAGAGATGAATAAGCAAGATGAAGGAGCTGTGATTACCTTTTGGGTCAATATATAAGGAATATGAGATCACTGCAATATAAAAATTAATCCAAAACCTTTGCCTGTCCAACACACTGATCTATCAGTCTACAGACAAACTCTGGAGCAGAGTCCAACACTGAGCCCTGAAAGTTCATGTTAGAGACTTAAATACTGCTGGTGTCCCCTACTTTTGTAAGTTTCCTTTATCATAAATGTTATTTGTATTTGAAACTTCAGACAGGGGGTTCTAGATTCCTAACCCCAGTGCCTTCAGTCACGTCAGCCACTGTTAACACAAAATAGTTTGCCGGAAAACATGTGCCTTCAAAGACAAATGTGTACATGCAGATACCAGCACTGATCTTGACAAATCTTTTATCTGTTTCCTCCTTCCTCCTCTTCTCTGAACATAGAAAAGCTGTTGTTACAATGAGGTGATAAATTTTACTTGGGAGAGTACCAGGAGATCCAGATCCAGATCTATTGACTTCTGTGCAGTACAAGAGTTCACCAAGTGTGTTAAAGTAATATATATAACTTACTCTGTGCTTTGGGCACTAGAATTTTTTTTCCTGATTGTGCCCTGCTTCATTTTGTGTGGATTTGCATCTCTCCTTCTTATATTATCATAGAATCCTAGAATGGTTTGGGTTGAAAGGGATCTTAAAGCTTATTTTATTCCAATCCCATGCCATGGGCAGGGCCACCTTCCACTAGACCAGGTTGCTCCAAGCCCTGTCCAACCTGACCTTGGACACTTCTGAGGATGGGGCAGCCACAGTTTCTCCGGACAACTTGTGCCAGAGTCTCACCACCCTCACAGGGAAGAATTTCTTCCTGATATTACATGCTTAAAGAACACATTTCTGAAGAGAAATAAGGTGGAAGCCGGAGGGCTGGCAGCGGTGAGACAGTAATTCGACAGTGTGCTCCGGGAAGCCAGAGCATCTCCCCCAGCACTCCCAGCTGCCCACAGATACGCGCCTTGCCCACCCTCCCTCACCCCCGGGCCTGTCGTGTTCCGCTGTGACAGCCTCACCGCCACGCCGGCACCTGTTCGCTAAAAAGAGCCGTGATTAAAGGTGGTACCACCGGCAGGCGGGGCGGGCAGCCCACCCCGCATTCCACCCTCGACGTCCCGCTCCCCGCAGCGCTCCCCTGGTAGTCCGGCACGGCCGTAAGGAACGGCCAGATCCCAGTGCCAGTGCAGGTGCCGGTGTCGGTCTCAGCTACGGTCCCCGTTCAGGTTCCCGCCCCCGTCCCCCGACGCGGTCCCCGTACCAGTCCAGGTCCCCGGGCCCCGTCCCCATCACCAGTCCCGGTACCGGTCCCGGTACCGCTCCCAGCCCCCATCTGGGGGCCTACCCCTATCGCTGGTCCCGGTCTCCGTCCCTGTCCACATCCCCGGTCCCAGTCCTGATCCCCGTTCCCATTCCCGGTCCCCATCTCCGTCCCCGTCCCCGTCCCCATCCCCATCCTCCGTCCCGGTCCTGATCCTTATTCCCAGTCCCCATCTCCATCCCCATCCCCATCCCCATCCCCATCCCCCGTCCCGGTCCTGATCCCCATTACCAGTCCCCACTCCCGTTCCCCGTCCCCGACCCCGATCCCACTCCCACTGCCCGGCACCGCCGCTCGCCCTCACGTGACCCCTTGACCACGCCCCCTTCCCACGCCGCTCCATTCATGCCCCCGCTCAAAACTTCCCCCGTGTCACGTGACGCGGGCCCGCCGTGCGCTCCCCGGGCCGGGGCTTCGCCGCCGCTTCCGGGCCTGGGCGGGGCGGGGCGCGCGCGGAGGGGCGGGGCCGGGGCGGGTCGCGCGCGGTGGGCGGGCGGGGCGGCGCGCCGCGGCGGCGGCGGCGGGAGGGGAGCGGCGCTCCTGAACATGGCGGCGCGCGGGGCCGGCAGCGCCTGAGCCCGGCGCCCCTCGGTCCGCGGGGGTGTCCCCCCGTCTTCTCCTCTTCCTCCTCCTCCTCCTTGTCCTCCTCCTCCTCCTTCTCCTCCTCCTCCGGCCCCGCTCCCCGGCGCGGCCATGGAGAGCGAGGAGGAGCAGCACATGACCACGCTGCTCTGCATGGGCTTCTCGGACGCAGCCGCCATCCGCAAGGCCCTGCGCCTGGCCAAGAACGACATCAACGAGGCCGTGGCGCTGCTCACCAACGAGCGGCCCGGCCTCCACTACGGCGGCTACGAGCCCATGGAGAGCGGGCAGGGCCCGCCGGGCGGGCACGGCTCCCCCGCGGGGGCCCTGCCCGCCCGCGGCGGCGACGGGGATGGCGGCGGCGGCGGGGGCGGCTTCGACCCTCCGCCCGCCTACCACGAGGTGGTGGAGACCGAGGTGAGCTGCGGTGGGGCGGCCTCGGGCAGCACGGGGGGAAGCCGCCGCAGCCTCCCCGCGGCGGGGCCGGCGGGCGGGGGTCGCCCCGGGCCTGGGGCCGGCAGGAGTGTGCCCAGGGGACCCCCAGGGCTGGTGGCTTCTTGTCCACCCGCCTTTCTTCCCTCCCTCCCGGCTCCCCGCCGTTCTCCCGTGCCCGTTCTCCCGCGATCGCTGCAAGGTGAAGCGCGCCCAGGGCTTTCCTTGGCATTCCAAGAATGTGTGGCTACCGTAGGGCTCTGGTTTTCGCTCCCCTCTCTTTTGCCTCCTTGCATAATCCCAGTGACTAATGGCTGTTTATTTTATTTTTTTTTTTTGTTAACTGTTTGCACAATGTGAAGGAAAGTGCAGTGTGGGCATGACTTTAGGTACGGTTTTATTTGGATAAGCTGAGCGTGAATTCTGAAATATGGACTCAGTGCAGTCAGATATTTTCAAAACAAGGCTTTAACTCCGTAACTTATAGCTTTGATCCAAACGAAACTGAAGTAGATAGATGTGCTGAAAGACATTAACCTTTGCCACGTTCTCTTCTTCCTCCGTGTTTGCATTTTCCTCTCCTCCATCCTCTTCCAGAACTCTGAACTCCTTAGCGAGCAGATATGCTCACGGTGCTTTCCTTGCTGTCTGGAATAGTCAGTGTAAGGCTTTCCTGTAAAGCCTTCTCCTCCTCCAGGTCTTTTTTTCAAAACTTCCTAGAGTACTCATATGAAAAGAGCTAATTAGTAGTGCCCAAACTCTGGAACTCGTGGGAATGAAAACAGCAGAAGGCCCTGCTGTGTGGTACCAAAGGGCCGCCTTGCCTAGCTTCTGTCTCAAGAGCTGGTCAATAGCAGATGCTTAAGCACGTGAATAAAACCAGGGAAACTCATGTACCCTCCCAGGCTCCGGTGAGCAGTATCCAGAGGGTTTCTGTGCCAGAAAAGTGCTCCCTTTCTGGGTGCATATGTGTATGTGTCTATAAATACATTTATGAAGAATACGTGCACGTATCTGGTGCGTAACTACACTTGCACGGATCATCCATATCCGTAGCTTCAGCATGTTGACGTCCAATCTCACAGAATAAAGATAGGTGATCCTGTTCACTGAGTTAACTGGGTTAGATCCTGAGCTCCCATAAGCTGCTGATGTGTGCTTGTGGAGTAAGGTGATCCGTGGGATGGCACGTGTGCTGCGCAGAAGAGGAGTCACTGATTTAGCTTCCCTGATTGAAGCGTGAGGGAACTGGTTTCCAGACTTTGCTGTGAAGGGTTGAGAGTGAATGAGAGTTCTCCTTGTTGGCATTTAGATCTCTGTAGACACCCAGAGGGTGGATCTTTCTATCAGATGTAGTTGTGGTTGGTACAATCTGGCTTGTCATTGTGACATTTCAACAGAAGCTGTCAGTGTAAACTTCAGAAAACTTTTTTCCCTGCACTTCTTCCTATTGCAAATGACACTTTGACAACTCTTAAGAGGATTTCCCTCCTATTATTTCAGCTTGTATGTCTGATCAAACTTACTTATGCATTGTAATAGTTTCCTTTGCCACTAACGTTCTGGTTTGCTTTGACTGGTGTTCTGGTTAACCCACAGGAGGGAAGCCAAAACATTTCAATAGAGGCAAATCACCGCACAGAACAGGCATTTCAGAACAGCTGAGGTGTCTTGCTACATGAAACTATATAAATTCAGGCCTCAGTTTAGTAATTGGATTCTTTTACATATGAGCATCTGTCAGCTCCTGCCTGTGTATGCAAAACAGTGTTTCTGTAATAGAAGAGTTATACTTGTAAAAGTCTTAAGATTGTAATTGTTACCTATGCTTATTTGTCCAGTATTGCAGTACAACCTAACAGCTTTTGCATATACTTTATAAAAGGGAGAAAATAATACATGATCAGTTCTTAGGGGGGTTTATGCTTCAAAAGTAATCTAGCATTATGTTTAATAAACTGCAGCTATTCTTTAAGTGGTTAATCAGTAATTAATCAGGTTAATCGGTAGTTTTCCATTCAGCAGAAGCTTATGGCAAATGAAGCTATACAGAAAGCCATTGCACAGGCAGCTATATTATTCATTGTAGTCATACACATTATGGTGAAACATATTGTACCCCATGCTGTCTTGTGGTAATTCAGATGTTATTTCTGGTTTTCTTGCTTTCAATATCATCTCTCTTTCTAACAGCTCTGAGCATGTATTCCTCCTTCTCGTCATAATACCAGTTTTAATTTTTATTCAGTGGGGAGGTAGCGGTGTGTTAGATTTTTGGATTTTATATATCAGCAACATACATGAACATATAAATCAAAAGAGCCCAGTTCTTATAAATTTGCCCCTAAATAAAATTTTCCAGTCTAGTACTTCATGAACAAAAGTTAGGATTAGATGTTTTAAGTTTAAGAATAACAAGAAAGCTTTAGGTATTCTTCATTACATGCATGTAACAGGTCTGTACTTTGAATTTACATTCCTTTTTTTGGCTGAGTACACTTTAGCATGCATTTAAGAATAGATCTATGAATGATTAAACACTTTACATTTTCTCTAATCAGTAATGAATCCATTATGTTTGCATATGCTTATTTAGTCTCTATTACATAACGTTAGAATCTGTTTAGTATTCATGTTGATCAAAGAAAAGCTTGTCTCCTGGTTTTCTTCTGAGAACAGCACAGCAACCAGATACATATCATACTAGTAAAAACATGTTTTCTTTAGATAAGTTTGTAAAAATCAGCGTGAATCCTCTTTCAGTGATCAAGACTGCTGGTCCTCAGGGCTGTCTGGAAGTGTTAGAGAAGCCTAAATTTGGAATAACTGGCCCAGAAGCAAGAGAGCTGCTGTGAGCTGGCCCAGCACATGCTCTATGCTTGCCTTCTGTGTGAGGCTTGAGATGAAGATATGCACAAATTCATTGTCACAAGAGCTAAAACTTCATTTTCAGCGGGCCAGCATCTTCCAAAGAGCATGCAACTGATTCAGTTTTAAGCTAATAGCTGTGGTGTGCCTCTGGCATTGATGGGCTAACATGACCACGCTTAACTCATTAAAAGAAAAAGGCCAGACAACCTTGGAAATGCAAAGGGGGCTTCAGTTAATTTTTGCAGTCTGCCTGAAATAGCAGGAAGTTCAGCTTCAGGTTTACAGCTGTTTTGTAGCTTTGCCTTTTGTAGCACCAAACCACATTGATAGACTGAGATCACCTGCTTTTACAAGAGGTAACTTTGCTTGTTTGACATAACTTCTATGTTTATGTCTGTTGACAGTAAATCTGGTGAGTGCAGTTTGGCAGGAATCTGGGATTTCTATGTTTATTCCTTAGGCAACATCCAGATTGTCACAGTGTGATTCTTTGCTGAGGGAGGTGGGTGAAGGATGCTATGCTCATCTCTTCATATGACTGACAGATAAGCTGTTTGATGAACTGCTGCTAAATCCTTATAATTTAAGACAAAACTATAAATGAATGTGATGACAACGTCTGTCAGTGTGTCCATGAATTGCCACAAGTGCCACAATTGCTGGCTTTAATGAGTTTGAGAGGAATGGGAGGGAGAAGAACAGGCTAAACAAATGTGGGAAATGTGACCAGAGAAATTAAATTGTGGGAAGGGGTAGGTAAAAATACTAAACATATAACAGCAGTTTGCATAACCTTCACTAAAATAATCTTAATTTGTTTTTATAACAGCTTCTGAGAGTCATTACTATGACCTTTTGGGTAAATTGTGATGAACGGATTATGTTACCGTCTAGCTATTCCTGTCCCCTTCAGCATGTGCTCTTTTGATTTATGTTGTTTTAGTTGAACTGGATTAAAAGCTCACATACACCAGATTTTCTTAGGTAAGGTTTATAATAAAACTTGTCCAGGATTGCTTTTGAGGTGCTGTTTGATTTCAAGAGAAGGGGATTTTGTAAAAAAAAAACAGGCCAGCAACTGTAGTGAGTGCCAGTGCCAGGAACATTCTCACTAGTCATGCTGCAGAACTGTTGTGTTCAAACCCTACCTCTGCTCATTATTAGAGCTCAGGACTGAAAGCAGTTCTGTCACAGATGCTCTGTGTCATGATGGATGTGTAACTTAACCTCTGGTTTAGTTTTAATGTGTAAAATGAGGATAATGGTGTGTACTTTATTAGGAGAACCATGGACATTAGGTATTTGTGGAGTTCTTTGATCCTTGAATGGAAGGAGCTGTATTTATTTAAAGACAAGGTATTTATCCTTCAAGCAAATGAGGTGGATGTCATGCTGCAATTCTATACGTTTAAAGTCAGTCTTCTGTCTTGCAAGTAATCTCGAGCTTTGCAAAAGTGACTATTTCTTTCATTCTCGTGTGGAAGTTTTACAGTGCGGCTTGTCTACGAATTGGCCTTGTAAAACAATTAAGCAATCAAATAAAGCTATGTGGTGGATTCTGGCATTGAGTCCCTGGCTGGATGCCATCAGAATGTCAAGTGGAATTAGTATTTTAGCACTCCTGGTTTTCAGCATCACTGTTTTCAAAATGAGTGGCCCTGGTGTGGAACCTTTTCTTGCGATCTGATTCCATTAACACTTCCTTGAAAGCATTTGAAAGAAAATACCCTGCATTTCTCTCTTGACATAACACAGACTAATAGAGATGCTGCATGAAATCAGGGAAAATAGGGGTAGGTAATAGTGAGAAATGCGGTTGGTTAATTTTAAATGTAAGCTTTGTTTTGAATAACTTACAAAGTCATTATCAAGTAATGTGATCATTAGAGTAATTGTGGATTGAGAGGAGCACTTCATAATTACTGGTTCACCAGTGAAGGTGATGCCTGGGGGGTCAGCGGAGGTAGGAGGCAGATCTATAGCCAACTTCTCAGCTGGGCAGGAAGTGCCTCTGCTGTAATGTCCCCTGGAAGCATTTTCTGGTCATCTTCCCAGTTTACAGTGCTATTCTGTGGCAGCTGTTTAATAAGGAAGTGAAATACTAAGGAAGAATGAGAATAAAAACAAATTAGCCAGTGTTAGAAGTTAATTCCAGCAAATCATTTGGATTGCTTTTGGATTAAGGAACAGTAGCTCTTTGTATGAGAAGGGCAAAGATGGAAAGGAAGTGCCTGTTTCTTTTGTAAGCTTTAATTTTGAAAAAAACACGTATTTGTACTGCTGTAGGAGTAGCCTTTGGTATATATGTTTCACACACCAAATTAAAATTAATTTAAAAAGCCAGTGCGCTTACAGCTTCTTGCCACTTGATCTTCCTGCTTACTACTTTACAGCAGTTCTGGCTTTCCTGATGCCCAGCAGAGCAGCCTTGAGAGGCACTTAAAGATTTTTCATATTAATTAGTCACATTTTTGTAATTATACACTGTCAAAATCAGCTGCTTTGTTGGTTCTGGTTTCTGTCTCACTGTACATCACTTTACATCTGTAGAACAGAAGTACAGATGAGTGTTCAGCAGCATTATTGAATTAATTTTCCCTTCCAGACCCCGACCTTTGGTTGCTAAAATGTTACAATAAATATCTAGTGGTTCTGCAGCAGTTCTCTATTAATGCCTGGTGTTTTGGCAAACGGAGATGCAAGTATTGATTTAATTTTGAGTACTGAAATATGCTAAGCATTTGTAATTCATTGTTTTATTGTTTTAAAGCACAATGTTTATCTGATATCACACAAAGTTGTTTTGAGTTATTTGAGAACAAGCATGGGGGTTTTGTGCTTATGAAAACTCAAAGATTGGGAGGAATAATGGTATCAGCCGTGAGTCTGGCTGTTTGTAGTTATGCTAATGGAGTAAGTTTTTAAGTATATCCACAGAAAATACTGAAAACACATGCAAGATAAGTGTTTTCCTTGGTTCCTTATGAATGGCATTCCTAACAGTGCTTTCCATGACCTCTCCCTCGCCTACAACTTGTTATCAAACTTCGAAACATGTTGCCAGAAGTGGTTGTAGCGAATCTCTGGCTCAGATTTAGCTCAATGCTGTGGTAATAGTGGCATAAAAAGGCAAAGAGGATCCTTTTATTGTACAAGTTAAATGGATGTTTTAATTTAAGTGTTATTTTTACAGAGCCTCAGTTTTGTTTTGCTGTGCTGCTCAAGACTATGTTTATATCTGAACAACTAGGCAAGTACATTGGGGAATATTGCCTGGTAACATCACACTGTCACCCTGGAAATCTGGGAGAGCAGTACAAGCAATGCTTTTAGAAATCCAAGTTAATTTCTAGTGCTGAATTTATTTTTATTTTTTTTCAAATTCACATTGTGTTCTTATTCCTCGTCTCACATAGTGCTTAGTTGTGAGAGACGGAAGAGGGAAGGTGGAGCCATGGGATTTTTGTGGTTATAATTTGCTATAATCCTTTACACCTAGGGTTTAGTCTAACCATGCATTCTTGGTAGTGCACTTGTGCAACTCTCAGTTAAGGTCAGTGTCCAAAACGTTCTGTGAGAAAGTTCACTAAATAAAATGGAGTTTTCTTAGGGCATGTATATGACAAGATGAGAGTCCAAATGGGCTTCAGTTAGGGCGAATCTGTAATGGAGGATTTATTGTCCTTTAGTAATAGACTTGTATCATTCTTTTATATTAGCACAATGAAATAGTAATATATTTTTTCTTATGACAAGACTGCATTTGCTTGTGTAGAGTAGTCCACGATAAAAATTTGAACTGGAGAATTTCGTTTCTGTGCAAAAAGAATAAAGCAAAACATCCCCAACAAGCTTATGTTCTCTTAACATAAATATCAAAAGACATTTCTGTCTATCATTGTGCTCAGAAATTTTCGATGAAAATGCAAGGGCAAGATGCTGCATCTGTTCAGGACTTACACCAGTTAAAAACTGTTTCTATACTTTGCAAGTAAATGTCTGTTTGTCAGTAAAACGTTCAGGAAGTCACGGTGGGTTTTCTTATTGCCAAATGAGAAACATAACATGGAAATTCCATACATGACACCATCTTCTGAGTCTTACTAACACTGACTTATTCATAACAGGATACCAAACTTGCTCTTAGCAATATGGATCAAATGGGGTTTATCCGATGGTAACAACAGGCAACTAGGAAATACTCTCCAATTGTGCTCCCACATGTGCCACTTAACACAAGTTTAGAGAAGTTCTTTAAGCTTCTGGAGTACCAGTTTATAAAAAGCAAGTAGGTTACAGGTATAAAAATGTAACATTTTTTTAAACATTCAATACCTCATGCTTAGCATGTCCATGTGTAAGTACAAGGGGGTAGCTTTGGTTTATTTGAAATCTTTTGAATACTTACCTCTGTGTTTCAGTTCTAGGTAACAGAATATCCTCCTTTAAAGAGATAATTAACAGAAAAAAGAATTGACATCCAGGCGTGAAAGTAAAAGCTGTTTTAATCAATGGTCTGGCAGATGGAGGGACTATCAGGTCATGACTTCAGGATTCATAGCTTCTCCCACAAGTGATGGGCATAGTAGAGCAGAGAGCAGAGAAGTGATCTATTTTTATGGGTATTGCCTCCACCTGAGCATTGCAGTACTCTGCAAACCCTAGTGAGTGGTGCATCAGTGTGCTGTGGCACAGGGGAGCATCACTGCTGACACTTTACAGCTGGGAAAGCTGAAGCTGAAAAATTGATTTCTTTATGCTGACTGTGATAAAAACTGAAAGGTGGGCCTAGGATTTTTTTTACAAATTCTGACTTTATGCATTTTTTTCCATTATTGCTTTTCAGAGCAATTAAATTTTGTCCTGTATTATGTAGGCACATTAAAGCAAAGTAGGGTGTTGGTTTGGGGTTTTTTTAACAATGCAGTGGCACATCAAAAATCTATGTTCTTGGCAATAAAATGATGGTTATTTTATGAAAATCAGCTATTAGAGAGGCATGAGAGCGAAGGGAACTGCTTGGTCTGCTGGTATCTTAGAACATCTAATCCTGTTGCTTGTTGAGAGAAACGTGACTTCATGTGGTTTTTTTCCTAAATTATACTAGATTCAAGAGCACGTGATGTGACTGAGCTCTGGTGATAATAAATTCTGTTGGTAGCCTTCTATCAAAATCAAATTAACAAATTTAAATTACAGTTTGACTGTAATTCCGTTACTAAGGCTGCCAATTAGCATCAAAACTATTCTTAAACTCCTTGTTATTATATGTAAAGCAGCTGGTATGGGAACTGTCAGTGGCTTTAGTTAAACAGTGTTTGATTAGTTAATTAGCTGAGTACTGCAGGAATACATTTTGAAGCTTTGAACTGTGACCTTTTGGCAATTAACTTATATTTCATTTTTTGTGTGAGGGATGATTTTTGTTTTGTGTTACTCTTCCATGGAAGATTTTTTTACTAGAGATTTAAGCAATGCTTTATTGATCAGATATTTAACAATTTTTGTTTATTCAGCCTTGCAAGCAACTGTGGGAGGTGCCAGGTCCCCAGACTGAGAATCTTGAATCACTGCTTAAGCCTGTTCCTGTGAGGGTATTTCTCTTGGGAGCCTGTGTGTGTGTTTAGCCATTACTGTGTTTTCACACCTTGAAAATAAGCCAGAAGAGTCAAGACTGTTAGAGTAAGGGGATTTTTAGGGCTTTTATATAATAAGAGATATATCAGAAGGCATGAAAAACTATATTAAAGGATTGCCAGCAAAAGTTTTTTGATCTCGAGAGTTCAGCTGAAGGAGGGAGAATAGTCACAATTGTGTGATATGCACCATAGTTTCCTGTTGTGGAAAACAGTGATCCTTACAGACTTTTAGACAGTTTATCTTTGGATGATTACATTGGTTACCAGGAATACATGTCAGGTGCCGGTTCAGTGTTAAGTCTGTTCAGAATTGCAAAGTCCTGATACAGGATCATCACCCAGCAAACACCATTCTTAAGTCATCTCTTTGAGGGGAGGGAGGTAGTTTGGTTATATATATATAAAATAAACAAGCAAAAAAACCTCATGTAATTCCCCAAAAGAAGAGATCCAGAAAACCACTTTTCAGGAGGCTGACATGGTCTTTCGTACTATTTTTCACGTGTACCATAATCTTTCTTCAAAAGCTCTCCTCAGTGGACCTGTGTCAGTAGAGTCTGTAATGACAGTTCTGAGCTGCTGAGTTACAAGGCATTAACTGTGAGGGCCAGTTCAGAGCTGTTTTGCATTTGTGAGTGTTAACAGGGCGAGTGAGATCTCCAGCCTATGCTGGAGTGTAAGATCTGTGTGCAAGATCTCCAGCCAGCACAAGATTACACAAGAGCTGAGCTGAGCTGACGTTTCCCCTCGTGCTGCAGCAGCTGCTGGCTGCTGGTAATAAATCCCTCGCTTTAAAGAGCAGTGCAAATCGATTTAAAAGTTGGATGGTGAACAGTTTGAGGCTTTTCTTGTACAGAAGGACGCTAATTAGGAAAGAGCAGCAAGAAGTCTTCAAAGAGACTGTTACTTGTAGTAGGTATGTTGTAAAAAAACAGGACTCAGTCTGTGTTAATATAAAGTGAACATAGCTATAATCTCCCAGAAATACAGAATATGAAATATATTACTGGTTTGAAGGGGAATTTGAGTTTTAAACTAACGGGACATTTATTTGAGCCCTGCAGGTTTCATAGTTGCTGTGAAGCCATGTGTGTGTGATGTGTTCTAAAATTAATAAATTATTAAACTTGATACTTTCTGGGCACGGTTTTGGTAGCAGAAGGCTGACCAGCGAGAAGACTCATTGTCTCCTAATTAGTGGAATGTGCCAAAAGCATGCTCCTTCAAATGCAGAGTTACCACTGTTACCAGGACAATATTCCCAGTATCATGCTCATTTTTTTGTGTAAAAAAATCTTTTCACTGCATTGTTGGTAAGCTCAATCCAGACATGTCCAAAGCACAGTTTATGATAATATGGGAGCTGAATATGAAGCTGCATATTCTTCCAGTGAAGAATGTGTTATTTCACTCATTCCATGTGACTTTCTGTATTATGGACACTGGCAATCATTTGTGTGGAAACAGATGAAGAGCGAACAGCATTGCTTGGATGCAGATGGGAGAACACAACAGGTAGAGTTTTTCAGCAGTAGCTGAAGGTCTGCACTGCTATTCTGCAGCTCTTGAACTCTCCATTGCAAACACTGGCTTTATTTAACGTGGACACTTTCCTCCAGGGAATGGAGCAACTGTAGCTCAGTTTCTGTAATCATTTGATGAAATGTTGCTTTCCTTGGCTACAAGTCTGGGCTGAACTGCAGTCGTTGAGTGCTCAGCAATTCTGTGTTTGTTATACTTAGTCTGCCTTTATTATACTAAAAGCTGTATCCCATCCTGTCACTGTGAGGGCTTTCTTTATAACCTCACACTTGTTTTCTATAGGAAATGAATTTGTGTTCTGTGTGGGCTGCTTCTTTACAAAAGCTGAAAACTGTTTGGTCAATATATCAGGATAATTACTAAAAAAAAAAATGCTTCTAATTAATTTCAGTGTCTTTTCATTTAGATCTTCACACCTTCCTTCTCCAAAACTTGAAGTATTTAAACAGGGCATGATTTACTAGATGGGACTTACATTAGGCTTCCATGCACAGTGTTGGATCAGGTGATCAGTTTCAGAAGCTGATATTCAGGTCTATTGAAAGTACAACTTCCTATAGTGACAAACTGGAGACTAAATGTTTAGTAAGGTGTTGGAAAAGGTGGCACCTTCCTTCCCAAACATTGACATGTGTTTTTCTGAGCACGCTGTATCATTCCTGTAAATTTTACTGCTGCTCTCCAGAAACTGTTAGTAAGTCCAACCCCTGTGTGCAGTGAACTTTAAATATAAGCTGTGTGCTGTTATCTTGGCTCAGTATTTTTGAACCATTATGTGAATGACACATTTACTTTTTTAAAAACAAGTCTAGTCCTACGAATAGCAAATGCAGTCAGAGAGCTGGGAGCACGCACACTTGTATGCATACATTGACTTCATTCTTTGTATACCACGTCCTCCAGAGTTCAGTTCTTTCTTTTTGTTTATTTCTGTTCTGTTCACTTTCCTGACACTGTCTGTTTTCACTCTATTTCCTGCTTGTCCTTCCTCCCTCTGTCCCTGGTTTCTCTCTCAGTGGGATCGTGTTACCATCACTGTGCTTGTGTTTTCTGCTGTCTCTGACAGTCTCTCCATTTGCTGCCAGGCCTGATCCAGACGTTCTGTCCTTTCTCCTGCTTGCCTTGCCTGCTGCTGTGGAGGCAGGGAAAGGTAGTCCATGTGAACTCTTTGACACATTGGGTAGCTGGCGTCTGTGCAAGGTTAAAAAACAAACAAAAGAAAATAAATGAATAACTCGTCTACCCTTCATTTGGCACTGCTGAGACAGTTACCTAACATGGTACTTAGCAAAGAGCAGAGGGTGATTCTGTGTCCTGTACACAGAAGTAGCTGCTGTTTAGTGGCATTAGCAAGGACACCTGTAAAGCTTAGCTGGAGTCCTCTGCTTGCCTTTTCCCTATTCCCTTCTGTAATATTTGCCAGTAACTCATTTTGACTTCAGGAGGTGGGCAATTGTAGTTTCCTTGTTGAACAACTATATTTGAGATGTACAGTTTTCTTTATTAGCTAGTAAAAAAAATCCCAATGTATTGGAACAGTGTCCAGTATTTCTTGATGTGATGGGGTGAAATGCACCCCTCTTAGAAGAAACTGTTCCCATACAGCAGTTGTTGAACAGAGGATTAATATGCAGATCTATGGAGATCAAGATTTTTACTTTACAGTCTCACAGGGACTGGAAGTGCTTATCACTTGGCTCTAGGATCTGATAGCTAAGGAACAAGATTTGCCTCTTAAATAGGCAATTAGTTAACAATTAGTTATGTAAACATAGTAGCACAAAATACATACAGTTATGTAATCCCTTCTAATTGAAATGTTAAATTCTACTTTGAAAAACACTAGCAGCCTCAGGGTTGAGAGTTTGACATGCTTGTTACAAGCTCAGCTGCCTTTTCTGAAGCTACTAAACCCTTTAATGTGTCTGAGAAATTGCTTTACCTGAACGTCTTTTTTCCCCCACAGAAAAATGATGAAAATGGGAATTGCTCTGGTGAAGGGATTGAGTTTCCAACAACTAACTTGTATGAACTGGAGAGCAGAGTTTTAACAGATCACTGGTCCATACCCTACAAGCGGGAGGAGTCTCTAGGCAAGTGCCTAATTGCATCCACCTACCTAGCAAGACTGGGTAAGTTCTCTTTCCACAAATATATGTTCAAAGTATGTCACAGACAGTATGCTGGGCAGTTGTGTCTTTCACTTTAATCTCACAGTTGTTTACTTGGCACCCTGCAGAATGATTACATCTCTGGGAAAGTGGTTGACAGTGAACTCTTCCACCCAATGCTGTAAAAAGAATGTTGATCTCTTTTCTTTTTCTCTATAGTAATTTGTTTACTTAAGCTTTTTTAAAAACGGGAGCATATGTTTCTTTATGTTCTAATGATTGTAGGAATTAGAGTTTTTCAGAGCTGAATTACTGACTCTTTTTGTCATTGTGCTGATTATTTTTCCGTTCGTAAAAACAAGCTGTCATCTAAATCCATGCTGTAGCACGCTTGTATAACTCGTTGTTTTTCCCTAGTGAAATGCTTGTATTGTGTTAGACCCGAATTTGACTTTTCTGTATTCAGGAGTTTGGCTGGGGTTAGGAGTGTTAAGGAGGCACCACGCCCAACATCTTGTATATAATGAGAGTACAAGATGGTTTTTCTGTCATGCCTGATGGCAAACTATAGGGATGTTGTAATATCTTGGAAGAATAGAAGTTGTTAAGTGGTTCTGGTTTGCTTCTTTGTTTTTAATCTGTGTTAAAAGGCTGTGCTTAGGTTTGGGGTTGGATGGAGGCTGTGCAGCATCAGTAATGATGTACAAATTGTAAACTTTGAAGTTTACAAGTTACTTATGGCGAGAATAATGCTTGAAGAGGTTGTAAAAGGTGGAACATGGTGAAACTCGTTTGTTCTGAAAGGCGAGTGTTCTTGACTCATGCATTTTGTTGCTGAAAAAGCATGCTACTTATGAATAAACAGTAGCACATTTTTTACTGCTGGTTTGGGTTGGTGTTCCCAAAAGCTTGCAACGAGGTCCCTGAGGTAATCTTAAAAAATATATTTTAAAAATACTTTTAAAAAGCATTCTCCTTTCTGTAAAGGTCTTTCTGATTCCGATGAGAATTGCAAGAGATTTATGGACAGATGCATGCCTGAAGCATTTAAAAAGGTAAGCAGGAACAGTAGACCAAGTCAATGTTTTTTTGCATTGTTCATGGCGGAAATAGTGTTTTGTAATGCAGACTTCAGAAGCTATGGCAACTACTGAAGTGTTCTTGGATTAAAATCACACTCAAATTATTTTTTTAGACTATGATCATACAGAAATTTAGATTAAAATCATACAGAGTCCCAGTTCTGCAACTCTGGGAGAATTTAGCACACAGCTTTTTCCTTTACTTTTTTCCCTGAAATGAAGAGCTCTGTAATAATTAGCACAGGTTTAAAGACAGGTGTAAAGACTCTTGGATAAGGTCATTGGTGGCAAGTTCACAGTTTGATTCCCTTAACTATTCTTTCTACTCCTTCTTCAGAAAGTTGCTACATTCTTTTCACAATCCATATAGAATTTGTCTTTCCCCTCAGTGTTTAATGCCTTGTGTTTATCTGGGTCTGGGTGAATTTTCTCTTAAGAGCTCCCCAAACCAATTTACCTCCCACTACTCCATCAATTTTGGATACTGTCTAAATTTCTTGCCCAGTTTTTAGACTATATGCATAAAAACACATATACACCTTTAAAAAAGTTCTTCAGTCCTAGTCTTAAATACTGAGAATATAATTATATTTAGGGAAGATAGAAATTTAAGGGAAAAATTCTATTTCCATTTGGCTGTCAAAGTAATAATCTTACATACAACAGTTTTATATAATTTTCTATTTTTTGCATATGAAATAAATGGTGTAAATTGTTCCTCCAGAAGAATAATCAGTAGAAATCTAAATTCAGGATGTGCTGAATTAAAAATTGCTGAAATATTTGCAAGAAACTCTATTAATGGTACAAAAAAATAATTGTATTTAAACCATTAAGTTTTTTAACTGCTTCTTTTCAGACCCACCTAAGCAGATATTAAATGAAGTTTGCAGATGGCAGCCTAGTGTCCTTTATAAACAACCACATGAGATGAGATTAAAAGAACATGTTTCAGTAGGTGGGAAGCAGCATTAAATACCTCTGTCTTCATGGTACACGTCTTTTGTTTTCCGATAGAGGCTGCTCAAAAAGTGTGAATTGGTAAACGGCTATTACAGCTGAATCAGTTCAGCTTTGTGGCTGCCTGCTTTAAGATTTAATAGTTGTGAATTCAATCTGCAAACAAATTAGTTTCGTATTAGTTGTTCTTTGCAAAGGTTACAGTCTTTACTAGTGCGTGGAAATGGAAAACAGTTTGATACATTTTATTTTCTGTCATGAAGTGTGATTTAAGGTGTTCTTCAGTAAAATACAAATTGAATTAACTCTTGAGGCATTAGTGCAGGAAGAATGTCTGAAAAACACACCAGACAGTGATTAGTGCACTCCAAGGATGCATTTGCTCTGAAAACAGTCAGAGGAGTTGATAAATTTTTCTCCTGTTTTGTGATTGTGCTCAAACTTTCAAAAAAATCACTTTTTTTTTCTTTTTAAGCTGTTGACATCCAGTGCCGTTCACAAGTGGGGAACTGAAATCCATGAAGGAATATACAACATGCTTATGCTGCTAGTGGACCTGGTTGCAGAGAGAGTAAAACAAGACCCTATTCCCGTGGGCCTACTTGGTGTTCTTACAATGGTATTTGACTCTCTGATACAATTTGTAATATCTGGGTATTTGGCATTTTGTATTTATGGTCCTGATGCTTTTAACAACTGGAAGTTGTAGTTTATTGTTTTAAAATTTACAGCCATTGCTTGCAGATATTTTACATCCAGCATACAATTCAAAGGGGTGAGTGCTGTTCAAAACTTCTGAAAACTAGCAGTCTCAGAAAAAAAAAAGTCACATTTGCTGTGACTTCACTGTTTATTTTTTTAAACTGGTACTTTGAGTTGATCTTCCCTTTTTACAGCTCTCTGGTTCACATGGTTATTGGATATTGTCTGTACAGAATGGAAGCTCCAGAATGCTTTATACAATGAGAACTGAGAGGCGCGAGCAGGGGGCTTCTGTTCAACTTTATTTTTTTCTAGATCTTTAACTGCCAACCCAGAAAATGCTTAATTGAAAAAGTCAAATATTATCAAGATAGGTTTTGAGACTGGCATAATCCATGGTGTTCATTGTTCTTTCAAGGCATTTAATCCCGACAATGAATATCATTTCAAGAATCGAATGAAGGTGTGCCAGAGAAACTGGGCAGAAGTTTTTGGGGAGGGGAACATGCATGCTGTCTCACCCGTATCCACATTTCAGAAGGTAAGCATGGCCATGCCCTAAAAATTAGTTTTAGTGTAGATGTCTTTGTTTTAGAAAAGATTGTTTGATTAGTAGGTATTTATAACACAAGAAAGCTTGAATGCGTCACCAAGAATCATAGCAAATACATCTTCAGTATATGCTGGTCTGTAGAAATGAATTTGTGCTCTCAAATTGTCCCAGTTCTCAGTTAGAGGCTAGATTTAGAAACTTCTGTACTTGCATGTCTGAAGTAGCACAACAATCTGTGTGCTGTTTTAGACATGAAGTACACAATGTGTAGATCTGTGTATCTAAGGACTGACATCTGTTTGATTGTTGAGTGTGAAATGACCAGGATAACTCCAAGTGTTCGGTTCTAGCAGAGAATTCATACTTTTCTGACAGCAAGGGATATGATATCTTGAAGTCAGACACACTGGCAAGGAGGCCGTTTTTGAGGTTTGCACTGTCTTGTCGCAGTTGTTCCAGATGGGTGGGTCTAAAACAGAATCAGTGGAGTTGATCTCTCCTTCAGGAAACAAGTTTGTGGCCACAGAAAGAAAATTCTACATCTACTGCTTTGGGAAAGGTTCTTTATACTGTTCCACACTGCTAATGTGCTATAAATACAGTTGCTTGTGAGTCAGCAGCCACAATGTGTACTGTTGCCACAGCACATGGGCAGTGATGTCAAGCAGAGTCCAAAAAAGGATGATGCTCATGAGAACCAACCAGAGCTCCAGCTATGTGCTTAGTAATGGAGCTGTTACAAACACCTGCTGTTTCCTTTGAAATAACAGTGTGTTAACATAACATTTGAGGTGTGGGTTAATGGGCTGAATGTGTCTGTCCAAATCCCTGTTTTAGAAGACAAATGTTTAGCATTGATCTTGCAGCTACTAACTTGTTAATGTTTTTATTGTTTAAGGAACCTCATGGGTGGCTGGTGGATCTGGTAAACAGGGTATGTAAATGTAAACCAAGCAGAATTGTTATTTGTCACTTGAATTAGTTGTCTTCAGAGATAATTTCTGTTCCCCCCCCACTCTGACTCTTTTTTTCACTCTTCACTTTTCTGACAACCACAAAAATACAGTTTGAGATCTTAATCCTACCTATGTATAGGGAAGGTGCCTTGCAAACTACATCTTGTTGAGTTGCTGCCTTCTCCCTTGATCACCCTTACCCGAGTGTGGTAGCTATTGCTAGAGGAAGTCAAGAGCTCAGCTTAGGCTGCAAGCAAAAGTCTTCCAATCAAAAGTGCCAGGCCAGTCAGTTGTTGCTGTATGTGGTCTAACTATGTCCTTTTTTACTGAAGACAGAGTTTCTAGCTTGATATTTAAACTCTGGAACCAGATATAATTGCACTGAATTCTCCAGTGTGCCCCTGAATTCCCAGGAAAACATAAAGTTTATTTTGAATGGAATATTCCGTGGTAGAGGATACTTGTAGGCATCTTGGTAACTGTTAATGAAGTATTTTCTATGATCTCTTATTTAAAAGGTAAAATACTGCAGTTCACGACATAATGGTGATTATTTTATTTCAGTTTGCAGAGTTGGGTGGATTTTCAGCAATTCAGTCCAAACTCAATTCAGAAGATATTGAACTTGGGGTGAGTTCATCATCTGTCATCGGACTTCTCCCTTTCCATTACACCCTTCATGCAGAACCAGCGGTGTCCCTTTTGGCAGTGCTCTTACCTTGGCTTTGGTATCAGAGCAACACTCCCACAGAGCCCTGGAGAAGAGCTGTCAGACTGGAGGTCAAATGAGGTTGTACAGAAGAATTTTGACTAAAGAGCTTTGGAGACATCACAGAAAAGAGGGAAAATTAGTGTACCTTTTTGCTAACATTCAGCCTTCTGGTTAGATGTCAATCAAAGTAGTTTCACTGTATGTTCACCAGTATGTCCCTGATTTTCTGTTTACTGCATCCATAGCTGCACTTAGCTCCATATTGACTTCTGTCATTTATTATAAAAATCACAGTTTAAGGAAAAAAATCCTTAGAAAGACAGTGTCTAATCCTAAACAACTTTTCAAGAGCTGTGTCTAAAAACTGACTGGTTCAACAGTGCTAAACTATTTTTGGTGTCAAAGCCTAACTTGGCTAGTGTTAGCTTCCTAACCTATATTCAGGAGACTTATGAATTTTTCAAGGTTTGAAGAATGAGGAGAGTAAAAGCAAATGATGCAATTTGGAATCTTGTCCCCAAGTATAAAATCAGTCTGCTTTCAGTGAAATGCCGTTTGAGAGAATTCAACTTATTTTCTTGGGATATTGATGTTTGTTGCTTTATATAGAGATGTGTGAGCATGACAGAAGAATAATGCATGACTAGAATTTACATCCTAGTCCTGCAGTACAAACTTTGACTTGACTTTGTTTAATGATTAATAACTGTTTACTTAGGAAGGAAATCTGGGTCAGCGTCACTTAATTTAGGCCTTTGATTGCACTGGTGCACACTCAGTTTTACAATTCTTGATCCAGTGTGAGAAGAAACCGATTTTGATAATGCCTTTATACATTTAATTTCTTTGATAATGGATACCACTTTAAAATCATGCGTTGAAGAGATCTTGACATGTATATGACACATTTACAGGAGCTTTCTCCCACGTAATGCTTGGGGAAAGAAATTTGCCATATGGCTTTAACCTTAAATTTTGCATTCACACTTCTCATTGCTGTGGAGAGCAAGCAAAATGTGATGTGTTCCTTTCCGTCTGTTTATTTCTGTGACTGAAACAGGATCAGTCAGAGAAGACTGAACAGAATGATGAGAGGACCAAGACTAGTGAAAACTGGGAAGGCACTTTTTATTTCAGGCAGAAGTATATAACACATACTGTATGCCACGTATAACATATATAGCACATACTCCAGAGTGTGCCATAGAGTAAATCTTTCCTGAACTATGTGTTGTTGTAAAGGACTTGCACACCAAAAACAATCGTAGCAAGTGACTGGAAATTATTGTATAAGAGAAATAATACTTGTTAATCTTCATTTGGCTTTTAAGATACAGATTGCTAACCATGAAAAGATCTCTTAAATGTGCACCTAAATACTTGCTGTCTGTCTTTCAGGCAATCTCCGCATTAGTTCAGCCATTTGGAGTTTGTGCAGAATATCTTAACTCTTCTGTAGTACAGGTAAAATGTCTTTGTTACGAGTTGTCAGAGGACTGAAAAGTTGCTTCCAACTGTGCTGGTGTGAAACTGGTGACTAATTTGAAAAACCTTCAAACCTCACATTGCAGAAAGTACAGGAACCATTTTGAGCATCCTGAAGGTGATGAATAAAGGGCTTAGACAATGTTTAGATTCATTTTCTAAGCAGTGATCTGTAGTCACGTATCCACATCTGCAGCAGCGAGAAGCTTTACCACTGCCATTAGTAAGCTTCCTCTGTGTAGACCATGTGGGAAATTAATCCAGCCTGATGGATGGATTTTGCATTTAGTTTAACTGGCTGCCTGAGATCAGACACATGAATATGAGAGTTTACACTGCAAAAAATTGTGGTACTGCAAAAAAAAATTTCACTGTGATATATTTGTATGTGCAGATGTACTCCAGGCTTCACACCTCCACTCACAAACAAAAAATATTGAGTTAGTACGTGACCAAAAGTATTTATTTAAAGAGGAGATAGTTTAGAAGCCCATGGGAGTCAGAGAGGCACATGCACCTAATAACTGATGCATTTTGAGAGGTCCATCACTGTCTCTTTTTGCAAAGCTGCATTACAATGGTCTGAAATGGGTTCTTACTCTAATTGCTTCTTTTTCTGGACATAGCTCTCAGGATAGTTTTATGTATGTTGTAGGTGTTGCTTTATGTCTAAGCTAATGGTGAGCTTTCAGCTAAGTATTTCATTTTGCTGCAGCCATATCTTTCGAGTAGTATAATTGATTTCAGGAAACATTAAAATGATTGTCATGCCTTTTCTCACATTCTTTAGCCCATGCTGGATCCAGTCATTCATAAAATGATTAAATATGTACAGAACGTAGAAGAGAAGGACTTAAAAGACAAGGTAATGTTTTACATATTAAATATTTAGGAATAACTTCCTGTGTGTCTTGGAAATGCTTGCAATGTAGACTAGAACAATAGCTTTATTTTCCCTGGCAAAAATACAGCCTGTTCTGAATTCTGTCATCGATCTATGACCAAATACATAGATCAAAATGCTCTTACTCAATTCCATTCAATACCTTTTTCAGTAGATATCTGATATTATGACCCTTTTCTAAATTTTTTGCTATTATTGCTGTTGAATTTTTGGTTTTATTGGTCCCCTCATGCAACGTGCTTCCTATCATGCAGTCAGTGAAATTCGTATAATTTGTGTGCATATGACTTTTGCATTAGCTGTTTGCTTCTGAGAATTTGGTGGTTGTTGGTAAAGTGTCCATGTAAATAACTTGTGGCTACTTCCTGCATTACCCTGAATTTGGCACTCAGTTCTATTAAGTTTTTGAGTGTTGACTTTTTAGACAGACTAAAATTGTTAATTGTAAACTGGAAAGTATTCATAAGTTGTGGAGCTACAGGGGAGCAATCAAGTGTACCAAATCTGTAGCTTTGACTTTGTTGTCCTAAAATTTCTGGAGTACAAGTAATACTTTAAGATGTACATGGTACTGTATTTCATAGTTTAAAGAGTCTGTGTTGGGTCACTAAACCTACTCTCTGTGGATCACTGACATTTCAAACAGAATAGCAAAAATAGCAATGCCTCTATTTGTCCTTTTTTTTGTTTTGTTTTAAACAGAGACTGGTCAGTATCCCTGAGCTCTTGTCTGGTATCAAACTGCTGTGTATGCGCTTCCAACCTGATCTGGTCACTGCGGTCGATGACTTACGGCTGGACATCCTGCTGCGCATGTTGAAATCTCCTCACTTCAGTGCAAAGATGAATTCCCTCAAAGAAGTAGGTTTGCTTTGTGTGTGCATGTGTGTGCTCGTGTGCATGTGTGTAGGTGGGATAGGGTGTTAGTAAGCCACCAAAACCACAGCCTTAAAAAAAGAGGTGGCACAATATTTCCTTACAAATTATGTTGCCTTAGCGAAAGCTCAATTCACAATAAATATCAAATCAAGTTAATATGATAGGAGTTGTTTGTGGTATTTGTTCAGGAGTTGTTTTATTATTTGCTAGCCACTGCAAGGGCTGTGGCCTCCCAACTAGAAAGAACTAGACATAATTTGAACCTCTTCTAAGAAGTGTGGTTTGAGATGGATTTAAAAGCAGTGGTCCATACTATTCGTTCAGTATTCACTCTGAGGTAATTCTGAGTATCCTGTGGCATATCCCTTTTTTTCCCTTTTAATGGAAGAAAACAGAAAAAGACCAAATGGGACTTAAACCTCCACTCGTATCAGGTCATTGCACTGTGTAATTGCATTTTTTTATTATGGTTGTATGCAGAGACTGTAGTCTTAGAGTCCATCTTTTGTGCTTTTTCCTTCTTTATTTATGGGAAAATTGAGATGTTGGACCTCATTGCTGTTTGGTTCTTAATCATAAATGCTGTGTATCTGTGTGAAGTTATAAGAGTGCAGCTTTTGAAGGCTGTAGCAGAAATGTGCTCTCCCTAGAGTGAGGAGCCTGTATCAGTTCAGTATTGGATAAAAAATAGGACACTGATTTGAGCGTAACAAGCAGAAGACTGAGATAACCTAATTCTGGTGTATCTGTAGTGAGATACCTGGCAGCACAGGCCAGATTTTCTGTGTCAGACTGAGAATAAGATTCTGCTGCATCAGAGACTGATGAGAAGGTGTTTCTGGTTAGGAATTTGCCTTTAAACAGCTTATTAAAAACCAAAACCAAACAAATAAGTTAACAAAAAATCCAACAATCCCCCGAAAACAACCAAACAAAAAAATCCCACGCACTTCCTATACTCAAAATATTTCAGGATTCCCCCTTAAGCTTCATAAAGAGCCTTTTTGAATAGATTTCATTGTGTGCATGTATGATGCATGTGGCAACCACTGTTAGAATCTCACAGTTTGCAATTTCTAGGTAACAAAATTAATAGAAGACAGCACTGTCTCCAAGTCAGTGAAGAATGCAATAGATACAGACCGACTGCTAAATTGGCTCGTAGAGAATTCGGTTCTGTCGATTGCTCTAGAAGGTAAGAACTCCCACAAAGACTTCTATCACATGCTTTGAAGGACTTAAATTTAAAATTTCATCTGTCCCTTTCAATATATTTTAGTGGAACACTATTAAAAGGAGAATTGAGGGTTTTGTTGTCTTCAAAATAAAGTAAAACTCTGCAAATTCTGCTACTATCATCTAGTCCTCTGTTTGACATCTGTGCAGGTGTCTTCTGCAGTCCCCTGGGTTTTTACTCTCAGTTTATATGTTGTTAGCCTCTAGAAAAGAGAGAAAAGAGAGTTTTCTTTCCCAATTAGTAATGTTCTACAGGTGTGGACTGCTATCACTTTTATGAAGAAAAAAAAAATAAAAGTGGAAGGAGCCTTGTTCTTTTTCTTTGTACTGATAGACTTGTCTGTAACAGTACAGAAAGAACTTTCAAATTAAGATAACTTTGTTCTTTTTCCTTTTAAAAGAACTTGTTTCTTCTCATTCATTTAGTGTATCAAATACTGTTTTAAATATATTAATTTAGTTGCCTTTCTTTGTTTGACAGGTAATATAGACCAAGCACAATACTGTGATCGTATAAAGGGAATTATTGAACTACTGGGTAGTAAATTATCTTTAGATGAACTCACTAAAATTTGGAGAATTCAGGTAAGCAACCAAGGCTAGGTGGGTGCTTTTAGACTGTCTTTCAGAAACAAACATTGTAATGATGGGATTTATTTTGTTTATAATCTGTGCATCTCTATTGCAAGGTGAAGATGTTGAGATTTTAACAGTATAATTAATGCAGAGGCTTTCTTTTACTCTTTCCTTTATCATTTAAAATCAACTGTTCTGGCAATTTCTTGTAACACAGTTGGTAAATCCTATGATGAAGTTCAGTTTTTTGCAGCATGTGCTAAGGGGCTGCAAAAGTATTTGATTGGAATAAGAGGTTGGCAGCCTGAAAAAGGTGACAAAGTATTTGTCCAGCCCAAAGACCATGCCTAAGTAACTGGAGGTATGAATTGGAATGTGGCTTACAATGTGACTTCAAAGAGAGTGGGATCAAACTGTATGAATTCCCATTTACCTTCCTGTGCCTACATATAATTGACCATATAATGACAATTTGTCTCTTGGCTTTCACTTGATGTATATTCAACTTACCACTGTGCGGGAAAGGTGGTTTAATGCAAATGACATGTGGAAAGTTTGACCAAAAACTAATCTTCCCCTGCAGGAAACGGTTTTCTTCTCTGTCCAAATGTTGATGTTTTAGACTAAACTCATTGAACGCTGTCAGCCCTGCAGTATGTGCGGGCATAGCAACAAGTCTTTAATGCTTAGTAGAGCTGAAATATGATTCTAGTTCGCTCACTTTTATTCTTTAATAAAACACAAAACTTCCTCCCCCTCTCTGGCTGTTGTTACCATGGTGCTTCCATCTGTGTGGGAGGAGAGGAGATTTTTGTATTGCTCACTTTTGAGTAAAGCCTTATAGAGTGTCAGAGACGCAACACCCCACACGTGAACTTCACCAAGCAATAAAAATGGTCATGTTTGTGTTGCTGCCACTGTAGCAGCTTGAAGCTGCTGTAACAATGGCAGACTTTTTCTTTCCTGCTTTAGAACTACTTCTCTCTGACCAGACGTCTCTGCCAGGCAAATGACTAGCACAGACAGTTACTTTGACCTTGTTTTTCTAACATGTCAAAAGCTGCTATTCTTTCTCATTGGCATGAACAGTAGAATAATGCTTACATGAAGATTTTCCTCCATCTCATTTGGGTTAAAGACCTACCTTCTTGTGTTTTCCTTCTTTTCAGTCAGGACAATCCTCTACTGTGATTGAAAACATACATACCATTATTGCTGCAGCTGCTGTGAAGTTTAGTTCTGATCAGCTCAATCATTTGTTTGTTTTAATACAAAAGGTAAAGTTTTCCTATGAAATTACATTCCCTAGGAAGAGAACTGATGAGATGTATCTGTGCACCCAGTGTACTGAAAGGCAAATGCCTTGTATGCATTTGTATTTTCTATATAAATGTAAAATTGGCTATAAAAAAAATAACACTTTTCCTACTGATTTTTATGTTATCCCAGAAACCTAATCTGTTACCGTATTTCTAATTGACTTAGATTTTAAGTACATTATGTAGCCAGTCCTAAGGTATCTAACGTGAGTTTTTATTATTATGTTTATTCTCTAATAGTTTATGTTTGAAAAAAGAGTTGGGCGGGCAAATTAGTCCTGTAACTCCCTGTAACAGAAATAAGGAAGTACATATGGTAGAAACATTTTTGTTTATATTTTGATTTTCCTGCAGTAAAACAATTGTGAATTACATTTTTGTGTACGTTTGAGACTTAACAGACTTACCGTGCTTGGTGCTTTAATAGTGATTTCTTTGCTTTCCAGAGCTGGGAGACAGAGAGTGACAGGGTGAGACAGAAGCTGCTGAGCCTGATCGGGCGCATTGGTCGAGAAGCACGTGTGGAAACAACCACTGGAAAGGCATGTGAATGGTTTTAGTTTGAATTTCTTGTTTATTAAATGTAGAGTTGCTAGTCTCTGTACTTTCTAGGTCCTGACAATTCTTGCACTTCTTCCTCTAGGTTCTGGAGGTGCTTTGGGAGCTGGCTCATCTTCCAACATTACCATGTAGTCTTATTCAGCAGGCATTGGAGGAACATCTGACAATCCTCAGTGATGCTTATGCAGTGAAAGAGGCAATCAAAAGAAGCTACATCATCAAATGCATAGAAGATATTAAGAGGGTTGGTTTATTTTTTTTTATCTTTTCCAAAATGAGACCTTATCTAGCTTTGATGTTGCCCTTTCTTTCAAGATGCACAAATTGTGTGTCCCATCTGTAAGTTCTTACCTTGGGGAGTCCACGAGAGGGGTAGGCTTTGTGTGAGCCACTTTGTTGACCATGAGACTCATAGTAAGTCTCTTGCCTTTGTTTTAAGCAAATTTTCAGCACAAGGAGTGATCAGTTTATGGGAAACTACCAGGATGGGCCCAAGGTTAGAATTTGCAAATGGAACCACTATAAAGGTATGTCAGTATTTTAACTGTCCCTTTCATGTGAAAGCGTAGATTAGTTTTCTTTGAGTTAAGCATGTGTTCTGGCATGACCATTAAGTCTCAAAATGCAAATCAATGTTTAAATCATAGTAGTTTTGTATTTTAATAAAATACTTGAACTCTCCTCATATAACATAAAGAAGCCATTCCCACAGCTGCCTGTGCTGTTTTCTGGCAGCAGCAGAGACGTGCATGGCTTAAAAGACTCCATATATTCTATCCGCACTGTTCACATGGCAGGCAGTTTTTCTTGAGGCCTGCAGGAATGCTCCTGTCTCCTTTTTTTCCAGTCTAAAGTATGGTGTAAATAAAGAAAAAGGCTTGTACTTTTTTCATTCATTTCTTTCAAGATAAATTAGGTTTTGTCTGTGTTGCAGCATCTGTAGAGGATGTAAGTTGTTCAGAAGGCATAGAATGTTGCTTCTTGATATTGATCACACTTCTGTGTGTTCATGAATATGGATTGCAAATCTTGGATTCGCAGTGTCTGAAAGCTGTAGTTTTTTTCTTTTGGATCTTCTCTTATGCTTTCCTAATCTCATTCCTTTTAATTATATTCTGGCAAGGTTTTTACAGAGGTGCTGCAGTGGGAAGCACTAACAAAAGCTGTAATTGTAAGCTAGAAGGGATTGGAGTAACCGTACAGCAGACTTCTGAAATACATTGTATTCTTATTTCCCTTCATTAGGGGACATAAAGACATAAACTGGGAGTGAATTAATATTGAGGCAGCATTTTCAAATACACGAGGGATTCTTCAGTGGAGAGCTCCCTGTTATGGGCAGGTTCCTCTAACCTCTCTGAGTGTGTAGGTGGTATTGGTTGTTGTCAGTATTTAAACCAGACATCACTTCTCTGAACAAGCAACCTCAGTACTGGTTTGTGTGGTCAAACTTTACAGAAAATGAAGCCTTCCAGAAAAGTGATGAGCAGGTCTAACAATGAGGTAGGAGGGTTATTCTTTGTAGGATCTCTTTCAAAATGCAGCTTAAGTACCCTTTGCTTCCTATCAGAGGGCTCCTTGCAGCACCAATCAGAAATTTCTTAACTCTTAGTAGTATTTGAGATTCTTTTTTAAATTTTTCTTGCTTTAGCAGTAAGTAACATTATTTGTCTGAATTTGCCCTTTTACGCTGTTTTAGGCCTGCTTCATGTGCTGTAATTGAGGAAGGTGGTGGTTTATCATCTCTCCCTGGTACAACTGAGTTCTTTTTGGCTACTTAATTTGCATGTTCTCTAGCAAGAAGCTGGTACTTTGGGCTGAATAATAGGGATAACAAAATGACTTACGTGTGTCAAAGGACTTCTTGTAGAAAGTGAAGAAGGGCACCATGAGTGTGTTTGGAAAGGGACCAGGAACAAGTAACTGGAGCCTGCAGAGCTCGTAGCTGTTGTTTTGAAACAGCGGCATTAATAGACATCATTAGTCTTCCAGGAGTCTGAGAGGAAAGTTGATCTGTTGTTGGGCATGTACCACATGTGTAATTGTTTTTACCTTTCCTACTGCTAGTCATCCCAGCACAATAATCCTCAGTTTGTGTGGGTGGTGCCAGCGTTACGTCAGCTCCATGAAATCACACGTTCATTTATTAAGCAAACGTACCAAAAACAAGACAAGGTAAGGATATATGCTGAGATGATTTTTAAAGCCCTGTTTATGTCTTTGTGGCTCTGCTTCTGTAGAACATGGAAGTTTGAATTTAGAATAAAAAAAATAGCTAATAAATACTTTGACAAGTAGTTTAATGATGTAGCATAATCAGACTGCTCAGTTAGAGATGCTGTGTTGTGTGCTGTCCATTTGTGTGTGGATATGTGTATATAAATCTGTTTGCTGTGGCAGGACTAATTTATTTCATTATCAGCTTTTTGCAGAATAATTAATAGGCATGTTTCTGTTAAGAAATGAACAATGGCTAATGTTTAGACCAGCTACTTTGTAATTGAATTGACACTGACTCTTGGAAATCACTAAAGAACCAATGAGTCACATGTGTTATAAAGTGGCTAAGTGGAGGTCTGGGACTTTGTCTGCAATCTGCAGCACGTGGATTTCAGCACATGCTGAAAACACCAACACCAGGGGCTATAAGTGCTTGGAAAGGGTACAACTGACTGTGATGGGGCAACATTCCTCCTTTTGATAAGAAATGTGTGTCTGTTTAAGAGCAAATTGCTGTGTGCAGGTACTGTTTTGTTTATGTGGGGTTTTTAAAACCTTTTTTTTTATTTATTTTTTTTTTATTGCCAAGAGCATTATTCAAGATTTAAAGAAAAACTTTGAAATAGTGAAGTTGGTGACAGGAAGCTTAATATCATGTCACCGTTTGGCTGCATCTGTGGCAGGTCCAGGAGGGCTTGTTGGAGCAACATTGGTGGATGGCCGATACACCTACCGGGAGGTACTGAACCCTGAATTTCTTATTGTCTTAGGTTTTTGGCACTATGATGTAGTGTATCATTGACCAAGTTGCATAAGATTGGGAGTTGTTTCATTTTTGTAATTTGCTGGTGAATGAATACACTATTTTTTATTTATAATTCTGATACTCATCTGCTAAGGCTTGTTATTATATTATGGAGTAAGAGTGTGCAAACATTACAGTCTAAAAGTTCCTTACCAAAGTCTTTTAACTGATTGAGACCTGGATCTCCCCTCACCCAGGACATCCTGTCTCCAAGCTTGTGCAGCTTCCAGCTTCTCCATCAGCTTTACTTCAACTACTCCGGTAGTTAATGTTAAAAATAGTATAAAATAGAATATTGTATAATATGGAATACCACTGCAGAAACAACTTTTGTTTTCCAGCCTTGCAAAGTAAACTGTTGTTTGACAACTATATTTAAAAAAAAAAAAAAAAAAGGAATGCTCAAAGTTCTTGTTTCAGAAAGAAAAGTCTTAAGCTTGAGTTTTTGTTTCCTCTTTCTCAGTATTTGGAGGCACATCTAAAATTTTTGGCATTTTTTCTGCAAGAAGCCACCCTTTATTTGGGCTGGAATCGTGCCAGGGAGATCTGGGAATGCCTCGTAACTGGCCAGGATGTTTGTGAGTTGGATCGAGAGGTAAGAAAAACTTGAAAAGTTGGTTTCTGTGGTTGCAGAAGGAATCTTAATGAATCATAAATAGCACACATATTTGTTGAGACATGTGAAACATGAGTGGCAAACACAAACTAGCAGTGGATTTTTTGCTTTGTGTGGGCAAGTGCAGCCACTGTTACGTGTTCACTTACAACTAGGATGCTCTTTTATCATTAAATTTGAATGGAGGAGGGACGTTGGCCAGGAGATTAGTTGCAGGTGTACAGATGTTGGTTTGAAAAGGCTTATGTGCATGTTTGTGCACTCATAAGAGACATTCAGCATTATTTGGATGAAAGATGACTATGAAGTTCCCTAATGCTGCAAGATAACTTGTGTAATATGTGAAGTTACCAGGAGATGAGATTTTGAACCTCTTGCTGTAGATAAAACTTCTGTAAGATGATGAGTTACTATGATATCTGACATAGTTTACTGTATAAAACTAAAATATTTGACATGATGGGTAAAAATACATCTCCTTTCACTCACAGATGTGCTTTGAGTGGTTTACGAAAGGACAACATGATCTGGAGAGTGATGTACAGCAACAGCTCTTCAAAGAGAAAATTCTTAAACTGGAATCATATGAAATTACTATGAATGGTAAGAAAATGGCTTTGGTCAACAGAATCACAGAATATTTTGAATTGTAAAGGACCTACAGATTGGTTTTGAAATATATACCAGAAATTTGCTTCCTTAGCCTTCTATTTAAACACCTGACTAGTTCTATAAATCAATATAATAGAGGAGTCTTTTTCTATAATTTTGAGGTTTAGTACTTGTAGAGGGAAAAGTTCATCTCCTGTATTTATCTGAACTTTTTTTAAAAAGCATGGAAGCTAAACTTGACCCAAATAAAAAGCTGCACCTTTTTTTCACTTTCAGGTTTTAGTTTATTTAAGACTTTCTTTGAAAATGTGAACCTTTGTGACCATCGACTGAAGAGGCAAGGAACTCAGCTGGTGAGTGTTCTAGCAAGTTTGTTGTTGTGTACAACCTGTGGCCTCTTGGGGATGGGAGATGGTGAGACAAGGATTGTTGAGCAGCTGTTTGACATGGTCATGTTTGTATTAATATGTAGATTGTCCTAGCATGAACATTATTAAATTCTGAAACTGAAACTTGACAGTTAATTTCAACAGTTAAAATTCAGCAATTGGTACCTGGAAGCTGGTTTGTGGCTTTTAAAACTTTGGAGGGAGGGATGAGTTAACTACTTTTTTATAATAATTCTGAATCCTAGTGTGTGTTTTTTGCTTCTCCCTAGCATGGAAATACTCTTTTTTAAAATTCTTTTCTATTTTTCTTCTTCGCATAAGAGTTAGGCTTACCACATTCAAATTCAAACCTGCTATAATTTTTAACTCTGATCCTTCAATGTCTTTGTTAAATTAATGGTTATATATTAAGTAGTTTTCCATAGGCATTTTAGATTTTTATCACAGAGAACCTACTTCAAATACAGAATTTTTTACCAAGTATTATAGCAGATTTTGTGATGGTTTATTTTGTGGTTAGTTACCGTGTTGACGTTTTTGAAACAAATTCCATTCTAGATTAAATTTCTCCACATCTTTAAACTTTTTAATTTTTCAATTGTTTGACTGAGATTGTTCTTTGGAACTTGTTTATCCACTGGTAAACCATTTTTTTTTTCTCATATAAGTATACAGAAGTGCAGCTGTTGATTCCACTTTGCACTGTGCCAAAATTTGGCAGCATGTTGGAAAAGAAAATTGTTTCAGTCAAAAGATGCTTTTCCAGCAGATGGAAGACTGTTTTGTCCCTATGATGCAACTCATGATTGTGTAAGAAATACAGTCATGTTTTACTGTTGTTCTTTTTTGTGTAGAGTGTAGAAAAACTGGAATTAATAGGAATGGATTTCATTTGGAAGATTGCAATGGAGTCACCTGATGAAGAAATTGCCAATGAAGCTATTCAATTGATAATAAATTACAGCTATATTAATCTAACTCCTAGACTGAAAAAGGTAGGCATATATGTGTACCTGAAAATGCTTTGACATTCATAGAGCCTTGATATTCTGCATGTTCAAATGTGTAATTTTTGACATTCTCTCAGTTTATGTGTAATTCCCATGATTTTGCTTTAAGATCTAATTAATTTGTACATTTTATCTTTAGGATTCTGTATCACTGCACAAGAAATTCATTGCTGATTGCTACACACGATTAGAGGTAAAGGACAAATTTTAAGTGTTCTTGTTCCAACATCTTTTTGGTTTTGAATCTTAGAATAAGAATAGTTGTCCGTGATAATTCTATGTAAAGAAAAAATTTCTTTCCACAAATATTTTTTTGTCCTCTTAGCTTTCCAGGACATACTGATTGTCCATGTAAAGCAGCACTTGTGCTTTGTGTTGTAGGCAGCCAGCTCTGCACTTGGCGGTCCAACATTAACACATGCTGTGACAAGAGCTACAAAAATGCTTACAGCAACTGCTATGCCTACAGTGGCAACCTCAGTTCAGTCTCCTTACAGGTAGGCATGCCTCTCCAAGAATGATTTTTGAGTGCTAATTAAAGTTCTTAATAGTTGGTAGTTGGATATTCTGGTGGTTTCTCAGTTGAATATTCCAATTACAATATTCCAATTACAGGTTGAAAAACCTGTGTTTAAAAAAAAACAAACCAAGAAACAAATAAAACCAAAACAAATCAAACAAACAAACAAAAACAAAGCAAAACAAAAAAAAAACTCCCCCCCAAAAAAAATACCCTGCCTCCAGCCCCCCAAAACCAACCAACCAAAACAAAAAACCCACAGGCTATTTAACAGCCTATTAGTCACGTAGTATTTCTGGGGCAGTTGGTTTGGTTTGGGTTGTTTTTAAATAAGAAGAGAAAAAGGATGGTTTTTCAACCTCTAGGTAAACTTAGGCATACCTAAATATGTGTGTATATTAAATGCATAAGCATAGGGTGGATCCTTTAGAAACATGAAGCTGCTTACGAAGCTGGAAATATCTCAAACAGTATAATACAAGTTTCTTGGCCTGTTTTCCTAGTTAATTTCTACTGAATTAACTCCAAGTTTAAGGAGTTATGTTTTAAAACAGGCAATTCATGGTAGTTACCCGTGGGCGTTGAAAATTAATCTCTGAGACAAGTTACTCTTGTTTTCAATGTTTATCTTTAGGTCAACTAAACTTGTAATAATTGAGAGACTGCTGCTGTTGGCAGAGCGTTACGTGATAACAATAGAGGTAAGATGTGTAATTTCTTACGAGGCAGGGCTAAGAACACAACTTTCAGTATCATTAAAAACAGTAAAAGTTATTTAAACATATTCAACCCTAGGTACCTACTATCACAGAAATGTCTTTGTTTTCTAGGGTGACATTTACTGTGATCCTTTTCTTCCCGTAGGACCTTTACTCAGTTCCCCGAACTATTCTACCTCATGGTGCCTCTTTCCATGGACATCTTTTAACACTTAATGTTACGTACGAGTCTACCAAAGATACCTTCACCATAGAGGTGGGTGTGCACAGGGTGATGTGTGTTAATCATGTAGATACTCTTGAAGGCTTTTGGTCATGTAGCTACTCGTGGGGGTTTTTATGCCTCAACTGAACAGAGAAAGATGTTTACAAGGACTCCAGACTTGAAAACTCTACTTGAAAATGTTAAAAGTCTGTATATGGAAGCATCTGTAGACTAAATGTATTTTGATCGTCATTCTGGGGTGGGAAAAATAAGTTGTTGGCTTAGTGTGGGTGTTGGAGCATTTCTCTGCTGTCCTACCCTGTCGTTCTCCTATAGACAATACCTTTATAGACAATACCCTATGCAGAGGACCAGGAAGACTTTAATGGAAGATTTGTATTCTATTCTCTTGGCATTTACTGCTTGAACAGACTTACTGATCCAGTGTTGTTTAATTTTACAGGCTCATAGCAATGAAACTGTAGGGAGCGTCAGGTGGAAGATAGCAAAGATGCTGAATTCACCTGTGGATAATATACAGATATTTGCCAATGACAGCCTGGTATGTTAACTACAAAGAATTCCCGTTCTTTATGAAATTGAGTCTTTTCCAGAACTAAATGGTAAATATTTTCTTACAGTTAACAGTAAACAAAGATCAGAAACTACTCCACCAGCTGGGCTTCTCTGATGAACAAATCCTTACAGTAAAAACATCAGGAAGTGGGACTCCATCAGGGAGCTCTGCAGATTCGTCAACCAGTTCCAGCAACAGCAGCAGTGTGTTTAGTTCATCATATGCAATGGAACAGGTACAGCATAGTAGTCTGAAGCCTTCCCTCAGATTGTGCCTGAAAGGGAAATAGTTGGGGGGAGACTGTAGGAGTTCCAGTAAGGTGAGACAGAAATTGTTCACATCAGCTGAGTATCCAGTCTTTAGTAATGTGGTTTTGCTTTCAAACTGCAATTGAAACAAATCATCTAAATACACAGTTGCCCTTATGCATGCAACCTTTATAATCTGTATTCTGTCACCTATTGTAGCCTGTTTGGTGTTTATTCGCCTCTGCAGGGTCTTCTAAATAAACAAGACCCGTCCAATTTTGAGACTGTGTATTTGTCAAGGGTAGAGATTTCCAGATTTTCAGTATTAATAAAGCCATAGTATGAAAATAAACTAAGAAGCATCAACTAGCATGTTGAGACCACTCCTGGTCTACTTTGTATTTTGTTTGTCAACCCTAACTAACAGTTGATTCCAAAACTTGACTGTTAAAAGAGATATGGGGTAGTGTAAAAATTCAAATGTTTTCTGAGCCTAGAAAGTAGCTGGGATTTCTGTGGGGCAGGTTGGCATCTGGGTCATTTGCTTCAGTGAGGAGCTGTCTTAAATTTACTTGTAATTGAGAAGGGAGAAAAAGACCTTTGTATTTCTGCTTAATTCTCAGGAGAAATCTCTCCCTGGAGTAGTCATGGCTCTCGTGTGTAATGTGTTTGATATGCTTTACCAACTTGCCAATCTAGAGGAGCCAAGGTAAGCAGATTAAACGGTTACTAAATACTGAAGAATTGCTCACACTGCACAGTTTGAAGAGCTCCTTACTTTGCAGTGTGCAGGCATCCACCAGGCCACAGCATGGCTGAGCTCCTGTTTTGTGCAAGTGTAACTTCTGATAACTTTTCAGGATAACACTGCGAGTGAGGAAACTCCTGCTCTTGATTCCCACTGACCCAGCTATTCAGGAGGCTCTTGATCAGCTTGATTCCCTGGGAAGGAAGGTATGGATTAAACGATAACTAATCTTGATGAGCTTCACAGAAAGGAATTTTTTTCTACCAGGTTTCTTAAATTCCCTGTCAGATTATAATGCACAAAGGGTTTGAAACTCTACTGCAAAATAATGCTCACATTAAGGATTATTGACTTATTTCCAAGCAGCCAGAGGTGAGAGGGTTATTACAGGGATTATAGGAAATGTATTGCCAGTTACAGCAAAACACAGGAGTCTCAAAATACTTCTTCTGTGGCTTTTTCCCTCTAGAAAACACTGCTGTCAGAATCCAGTTCTCAGTCCTCAAAATCACCATCCTTGTCTTCAAAACACCAACATCAGCCCAGTGCTAGTTCAATATTAGAAAGTCTTTTCAGATCTTTTGCTCCAGGCATGTCCACCTTTAGAGTGCTCTACAATTTGGAGGTAAGAAAACAAATTTGCTTCCTTCTACTTGTGGTTCTGAGCACTGAGATTTAAGTATTTCTAAGTTTCTTGGGCAGAAGTCCACTGTGATGGGGTCACTATATAAAATGCAAAATGCCACCGAACGAAAGAGCTAAAAAGTTCCCTTTGGAGACTTTGCTGAGAAAGCAGTTCCCTCTTTCTGTGATTTGCAAGGTGGAAGGAGTGTTTTGGAGTAAGTGGAGAGGAGCAAAGAAATAACAAAATCATTACTGGTTTTGAGAAATTCCTGCTTGAATCTCCAGAACTCTGAATATCTGATTTTTAGTGTGTGTGTGTATGTATGAAGATATATATATAGAAGTATATATAAGTTGTCCCTGAAACAACCAATCCCATTAATTTTTGAGTTTGATTGGTTTTGCTGGTTTTGCTTGATTCAATTTGTAAGAAAAATGATGCTAACTTCAGTGCTGTATCAGTCTGCCATATTCTAAGGAGAGGCTAAGGAGGAGTATATTTACTGGGAATAAATGTCACTATCCAGATGATCAGAGCTTTTACTGAGAAGCGTCTGGCCTGTTTTAACTATGTAGAGTGAGTGGAATACATATTACTTTTTTACCCCTAAACATTTTCCTAAATTCTTTAGCCAAAAAGCTAGATTGGACCTAGTAAAAACCTCTCTCCAAGTGTTCAGTGCGTGGATTTTAAAGGGGATAGGAGTTAAGCTGTTGTCACTGTTAAGACACGATATTCTGCATGTTAAGAACTAGACAGTCTGTAGTTCTTCTCACAGGTCCCACTGTTTATAAAGACCTATTACAAATCTGGTTTGAGCAACTTGAGCTTGGAGGATCAATTGCCAGCTGCTTCCAAAACAGTAGACGAAATTATTCTCTTCTGTTCCCAGGATGTGCCAAAATTACTGTAGGAATTTCCTTGTAGTTACTTTCCTTTGGGTTTCCACAGTCTAATGTTAGCTCTTCATCTTCCTACACTGTTATCTCACCCCCTGCATTAGGATTCCCCCTTTTCTGTACAGCTGGAATGAGAAATATTTGATTATGTCTTTGAAATATGTTGACAAGTTCTACAACTCAAAGCAAATCGTTTAACATATCACAGCAAGGGTGTCTTGTTCAACTGGCAGGTTATACTGCAGTATGAAGACAGTTATCTTCTGCTTCTGTGCCAGAGAAAATAATAAAAGCAAGTAATAAATTACTTGCTTTTCTGGCAAGGGATGAGAAGTAGTAAATTGGTTTAGATGTGTAGATTATATGAGTGGACTTGTTCCTCAAGTCCAGTCAAGCCAATTGGAAGATGATTTCTGTCAAAAAAAGGATGTGCTTCTTTATCCTCTCAGCTGGTGATCTGTTGAAAATATGGGAGCCAGTCTGAACTACTTTCTGAAAAAATGTGCACAGGAAATTTGCAGAACATATGAAAGAGATGAAAATTGAATATTGCAGATGTTCAGGGTCATATCATGTAATGTTGTGATAAGATTTCATGCCTGGAACTCTTAAACTGTTTTTCTGACCTGTGAACCTGGAAAAGATGTGTTTTGTTTGCCCACGTGCAGCACTGTTGACTCTACATGTCAGAGAGTCTTTCAAAGAAAGTAAATAACTTCTGAGGAGTGTCTGGGATTTTGGGGAGGGGCTGGGGTTTTTGGGTGTTTGTTTTTTTCTTTATGTAAAGTGAAGTGAAATTGATTATAAATGCAAGTGAGATCTGACACACAAACTTTCTTTGTGGCCACGCTTCTGAACATAATTGCACTCTGTGAAGTTTAATAATGATTTAAAACGGGAGGTGTTGTTCATAAGGCCTCTAGAATTACCTGAGCCATCTTTTACAAAGAACCCCCTGAGTAATAGCAATACAATTATGTTTCAAAAGGCATGAATCAAGAAGTAAACCATCTGTAGGGGGTTTATGGGATACTGTCAATTGAAAACCTAGAAACAGGAAGAATTTGGGCTTTTAAGGAGCACCAGGTGAACCAGAAAAGAATATTCCATGGGCTAGAGTATGTAATTCATCCTTTCCCCTAACAATAAACTGTAATGAGAACCAAATGGTCTTTGATATAGAATAAATATCTGCAATGCCCATACTTATCCTGAATATTTTAATGATTTCTCTTTACTGACTGCAGCTTTATCTGAGTGTATTATTAATTGCTTCATTTGTGCTGGATTTTTTTCTGTAGTACTTTTAACCTTCAGCACGTGAGAACACTAGGAGTGGTGGTGGTGGTGGTGTACATACACTTATTTATTCATTTGTTGCAGGTTCTGAGCTCCAAGCTGATGCCAACTGCAGATGATGAAATGGCAAGAAACTGTGCCAAGTCTTTCTGTGAAAACTTCCTCAGAGCAGGAGGTTTGAGGTTAGATTTCAAAACCTTGACTCAATTTATAATGCTTTATTTAGTTAGCAATTCTGTGTGGCTTCTGATTTCCACACTTTAGCACACCAATACACCTGTCAACTTCTTTTTCAGAGAAAAAAAATCCACTCAAGGCTGTTTTTTTCATTATCCAATGTCTGAAAAGCTACTGTGGCTATCGTAGTAATGTCACAGAATACATGTTAAACCTCAAAATCAAGATAGGCGCAAATAAGCTTGTGAAGTGGAGCTTCCAAATAGTTGTTGATATTTGGATAGTTTAGTGACATCTAGGTGTTTCACTTCACGTTTGCAGGCATGTACGTTACACTGTCCTGTGTAAATACCAGTGGACATTTTAAGCAGTCAGAGCAGAGATCATGCAGTGGGAACCAAATTAAATTTGTAATTACAGTCTACAAAATTCAAACCCTTCAGATAAGAGATGAGGCACAGCGTGACAATACTGATTGTGTGAGAGTTGTCAAGTGTACATTGCTCTTAGTAATTCTACCCACCACTCTTCTCTGCCCCATGGTTCCTGAAGCATTTTCCAACAGGGAAAATTAAGATGTTGGTCATCCAAAGATGCCAGTTTGTCAGTTTGAACTGGCACGCAGCTGACTGAATGGGTGGAGGGAAGGATAGAGATAAATTATTTGCAGCTCTCTCCTAATGTAAAACATTTCCAAATGGAGTCTGTCTTATTGATTTGTTTTTAAGTTTGGTGGTGAATGTGATGCAGAGAGATTCCATCCCATCAGAGGTAGACTATGAAACAAGACAAGGAGTCTATTCCATCTGCCTGCAGCTTGCAAGGTATGTAATTGCCTTTCATTAGAGAAAGTGCTGCTTTCTTGGCTTTTAGCATGCAGCATGTAATATTTAAGATTAAATGGTACTTTGAGTTCTGTTTCATTCACTTACCATGAACATTCAGAAATAAGCCTGATGTTTTTGCTCTTTGAATGTAGGTTCTTGCTTGTTGGCCAGACAATGCCTACCTTACTGGATGAGGATTTCATTAAGGATGGGGTAGAAGCATTGTCCTCACGCCCCTTTCGTAATGTCAGCCGACAAGCAAGTAGGCAGATGTCCATCTGTGGAACACCTGAGAAGTCATCCTACCGACAGCTCTCCGTGTCTGATAGATCCTCCATTAGGGTAGAAGAAATCATACCAGCAGCAAGAGTTGCCATCCAGGTAAGGAGGTGTTTGATGTTTGTGGTGACGTAGCAGTGTCATATCCAGTGACAGCTGTGTAACTCTTGCCTTTTCTACAGGTTCTTGCCCAGGCTCCCTTTAAAAGCCTCTGAAAATCTTGACCATCAGTCTCTCTTATGGTCTTGATCTGAATTTTAACATACTCTCATAAATTATTTTGGCAGTAAAAGGGGAACAGTATTCTGAAAATGCTTACCAGAAATAGTTCTGCACAGAAATCTTACTTGTTTTTTTTCAATAACACTGAAGTCCAAGATCTTAACCCTGGTAATTTTCTGTGAATAGAAAGGACAAAGTTCCTGCTTGAACTTATGGTTCATAGTCCACGATGCTTTGAATTAAAAAGAATTGGATAAGTTCTTTTGTTTCAAATAACTCATTAAAAATTAAATTTGCTTGATGGTACCCTGGGGAAAAAGGAAATTTTTATTTTCAATACCTTAAGAAAATGTTACTTGAAAAACCAGTAAAAAGTTGAGTCTAGTTGAAAGAAACTTCACAGCTAACGCGACGAGTGTGCTATGTTAGGTTCTTGGGCAATGCTTCCCAAATGGGAAGGAGCAATACTAATCTCTCCTTGGGAACAAAAAGTATCCTTGAGCTTGCTTAGGGAAGACAGAGGAAAACAAATTCAAACATCAATTTGACATGATGCAGACGATACATTCCTCTTATCCCTGTGGTTAACAAAGGCTGTTGAATATCACAGAAGTAACTGCTGTTTCTTGTTCTTGCAGACTATGGAGGTGAATGATTTCACTTCCACAGTGGCTTGCTTCATGCGCCTCTCTTGGGCTGCTGCTGCAGGACGCCTCGACCTCGTGGGAAGTAGTCAGCCAATAAAAGAGAGCAACACTCTGTTTCCTGCTGGGATTCGAAACAGACTTAGCAGCTCAGGTAGGTTAACTGTGTCTCTAAACCAATCTAAAGAAAGCATTTGGTTTAATCTTAATTGAACACTCTGGAAGCTTGAAACTGAATTCAGTGGATGATCATTTGATGATTCTCTTGTGTCCCTTCCGACTCAAGATATTGTATCACTGAATTATACAAGTCTGATCAAAATGTTCTACTTTCATGTTGCATTTGGAGAAGGTTTTTAGGATTGTGGAAAACTGACCAAAAACTGAAAACATCTGAAAAAATGCACTTGTTCATTTCTTAATGCAGGGAGTAACTGCAGTTCAGGAAGCGAAGGAGAGCCAACTGCACTGCACGCTGGGATCTGTGTGAGGCAGCAGTCTGTGTCCACCAAAGATGCTCTGATTGCTGGAGAGGCCTTGTCTCTCTTAGTAACCTGCCTTCAGCTACGCAGTCAGCAGCTAGGTATGAAAGAGGATTGGATTATTTGCTATTTGGAGTGTAAGTCAGGTGGGGGAAGGCTTTTGGGCAAGTAAAAGTCAAGTACAGAAAAAGTAGTTAGAAACCTGTAGCTTTGTTAGCTGAGACAGCTCAAATTAAGAACACAAAATTTCATTAAAAAGTACAGGGATTTTTTTGAAACAAAGCTTGTTGTGCTGTGCCTTAGCAAAATGCTTTGGGAAAGCTGACTGACTGCCAATATACAAACATTTGCACTGCCTTTGAAGTATATAATTCTGTAAGTGCTGCTGTTTGCATAGCTAGTGTCTAGTACTTGAGTCTTTGTGTACAGGAAGTGTAAACACCAGTGGTGGAGGAAAATGCTGTTATATCTTGGTGGCAGTCTGTGGTGAGGGAAGGAGATGGGGAAATATGCAAATAGCCATTACTGCTCTTCAGTGTTGGTGGGAGGATGTCCTCTGGGTCTAATGGTATTTTAACGTGAGATTGTAGCTGATTATTTTAATATGTGACTTTTATTAAGACATCCTGGTACTTTTCTCTTCTAGGATCTTTTTACAACTTGCCTTGTGTTGCTGATTTCATCATTGATATACTTCTTGGATCACCAAGTGCTGAGGTGAGAGTCTTTTTCTGAAAACTTTTTACGTGTTACTTCTGAAATGTGTGTGCTCATAATTTCATATGATCTGAACATAAAAATGTTCATTACAAACATTCCCGCAGTTATGTGTTTGAATGAATAACCTTTGTATAATTTTTAGTAATTGCAGTATCTAGTGCTGTTTTGATAAAAAATGCATAGTATTACATTCTTTAAGCTCGTTGCATTTGTGAGGTGCACAGAGCTATGGTGTGGATAGTCTAAAGAAAATATTCTCCTTTTGGTTAGGCAAGTTCTGTAAAACTAGTACCTTAGGGAAAGTTTCAAATAACTTTCATCTCAAAAGATTTGGGTGTGATTTAATGAACCCTTCTGAGCTTTTGAAAAATTATTCCAAGTGTTAGAGCCCTGCTAAAATTCATTTTTTCTGGTTTAAGATTATTCTGGGTATTCTAAAATCTAGAGATTTTCATGCTTACTTCATTTCATTATATGTCATCTATTTTGCATGAAGTTATTGCATCTTTCCCCCTTATCTGAATTTATAATTTGTGTTTAATAAAGCATCAGAGCTTTTTACTCAGAGATGAACATGGATTGCTAAATCCCTATAAATGGAGAAACTCTAGCTAGTGGATGCAGAGCCAACAGTGTGGTTTTCATAAGCTTTTCGATGTCTGTTTTTTCTGTTATTTTTCTAACAAGACAGAAGTGTATTTTTTTTTTGTTTGACAACAACACTGTTTCAGATTCGTCGTGTTGCCTGTGACCAGTTGTACACCCTTAGTCAGACAGACACATCAGCTCACCCAGATGTGCAAAAGCCAAACCAGTTTCTCCTGAGTGTTGTTCTTGGGGCCCAACTGCCTCTTTGGTCACCAACCAGCATCATGAGAGGAATCAACCAGAGGTAAGTCAGATGTGTGTTTTTTGAGGAAGCAAAACTATCACATTTTGAAATGAGTAGCTCTGTGGATACTCTTGAGGCACAAGAGATTAGGACTCTGCAAATGCTGAAGGTAGATATCCCTGCAATTTCTAGAGGAGTAACTGAGAAGTTAAAGCATGTTATTGTTTTATTGTTATCTGATAACTAACTAAAATTGTTATGAGGTGAGGGAAGAAATAAGAATTAAATGTTATTCATAATAGTCATAAATAGCTGTTGGGAAGGAATTTTTTTGAAGTTGCAGTATGTGCATGCAGAAATTAAACCTTTTTTTCTATTTGTACCTTTTTCAGACTTTTGTCCCAGTGTACAGAATATTTTGACCTGAGATGTCAGTTACTGGATGACCTGACATGTAAGTATGTGCAGACATCTGTCATTCTGACTGTGGCTTCCAAGCATGTCTTCCTTCTGTAGACAGGATGTAGAATTGCCTTCACAGAGGGGTTACTACACCATGGGCTTGGCGTGACCTGCCAGTGGTCCTGTGTTAATGCCTGGCATGGTCTGTTCTTGGCATGGGGTTGTAGCAGTAGTTCACTCCCTTTGGAAAATGAACCAAGTTCCTTGGTGGAAGGTTTGCTTTGTACGCACTGGAGGCAAAACTGGACCAGTATCAAACTGTTTACAATTCTTTGTATTTATATTCTATGTTTCCAGAGCTGCTAATGTTTTTAGATTTTCTTTTTGTCTTGCAGCATCAGAAATGGAACAGCTAAAGATAAGCCCAGCTGCCATGTTAGAGGATGAGATCACCTGGCTAGACAATTTTGAACCCAACCGCACAGCCGAGTGTGAGACCAGTGAAGCTGATAACATCCTCTTAGCAGGACACCTGAGGCTCATCAAGACTCTCCTTTCACTTTGTGGGGCAGAGAAGGAAATGGTTGGTAAGTATTCCTATTTACTCTGAATTGACTAGACTAATGTGAATTCTGCATGGCACTGACAGATGACTTGATCAGTAGACAGTGCATGTGGAGACATGATAGTACATCACTGCAAGTGATACAGAGCTATAAGGAGTAATTTTGGTAGTACTTTTGACATTTGATAAAATATTTTGGTATGTTTTTGTTGGTAAGTGTTTTAACAGTAGATGTGGGTTGCTGTGTTACAGGTTCATCTTTGATTAAGCCATTGTTGGATGATTTTCTCTTCCGAGCATCCAGGATTATTCTGAATAGCCATTCCCCAGCGGGCAGTGCTGCAATCAGTCAGCAAGACTTCCATCCAAAGTAAAATTTTAATTTTTTTTATGTTGGGTTTTGTCCTAGATCTCATGAATGCAAATGCCAGGCTGAGGCTACAGATAGTAGGATTTTATACCAAAGTTGGAGCAATTCTCTATATTTCCTACGTAAATGTCCAAATAGCACTTTTGTAAGTTTTTGTGTGACCCAAAATCTTTACTTTTCTGTAATTCAAAGTCTGTGCTTTGTTGGGTCAGTGATGAACTGTAAGCACAACTGAGTGCTGATTTCATGAGTCCAGAGAGTATTCCTTTAGCTCATCATCACTTGGGAAGTTGGCTAAATTGGAGCATGAGCAGGAAATTAACTTCCCAAGCCCCTTGTAAATGTGAATCTCAGAGTCAACTATTTTCTTTTTCCCTTCTCTCTACTAATTTGTAAAAAACTAACACCAAGCAATTCTCCTTTCACCGGAGTAGCTGATAACAACTCAGAATATATCAACCAGAAAAAAGAGTGGGATTTCTCCTTCCTATCACATCTCCTTCTGTTATGGCCATACAGTATCTGAAGGGGTGGGTAAATCAGCTCCTGTGGAGTTTTGAGCTGCTGCAGCTGGTTTGCTTATGTTACACTGAGTAGTTGGTGTTAGAGTTGGATCAGGCATATCCTCCTACCTCACGCAAAAGAAGGTTTCAGTGGAGCATTTAGCAGCTTCAGAACTGAATGGAACTTGATACACCTTAGTGTTTTGCTCCGGCTTTGCTCCGTTTCAGTTCATCTCAAGCATGCTCCTTTGTTTGCTTAAAGTAAATAAAGCCTTTTCTTTGGCCTTTAGAAGAAAGGGCTGGTGTGTTCAGTGATCCACTGAAAAGAACTCAGTGGAAGGGTTTTGTAGTGGTCTAGCTCAGCTTGGGTCTTAAGGTCATCTCTTGTAGCAAGGGAGTTATCTGGTTTATCTCTTTCAAAGCTTCTCTCCCTGCAAATAAGTCATTATATCTCCATCAGTGTTACATGAGAGAGAGTATCTGTCTACTTGTCCTCAGACATACCACCAATTCTGTGTCTTCCTCTTAGGGCACCTTTTTTGCCTTCTTAGTGAATGTTATCAGGTGTATCCATGTCAGTAAAGGACATTTGTTTAAACAGGTGTTCCTGTTGCCACCCTTCTGATCGGATTCTTCCCTATTCCACTTCCCCAAGAAAGAAAATAATTACACTCTGGTCCCTCAGGAGTGTTTTATTATTTCAAGTGTTCCTTTTGAACATTAATTGTCACTTGTTCTGAGTAATGTGGTTTTCTGGAATTAGAAATAATTGAGTCATCTACCAAATAGATCTCAGAGGTGGTTTTCTTTCCAGGTGCAGTACAGCAGACAGCAGATTGGCTGCTTATGAGGTGCTGGTAATGCTGGCTGATAGCTCACCCTCCAACCTCCAGCTTATTACAAAAGAACTGCTTTCTATGCACCATCAGTGTGACCCTGCACTTACCAAGGAGTTTGATGTAAGCAAGAAGCCTTTTTTTATTTTTATTAGCATGGTTTGGAGTACTGTGCATGATTCACTTTACTGCTCCATTCATGAAATTTCCATGGTCTTCGATTTTAAATGACAGTAAGCAGATAAGAATTAATGTGGACCCATTTGATCTTCCTCAGAAGCAAATACTCCAGTGTGTCTATGTCCATTATTATCTGAATAAGAAAGAAATATTTCCTAAAGATCACAAATTTTATTTATTCATTATTACATTTTAGACCATTTTCCATAGTTGTGTGCATTGTGTTAAATATTTAAATTACCAAATATAGCACTCTTGCAATCTTTCAGAATTTATATTCTGGGTTTTCCATTAAATTGTTCTGTACAACTCATATACAAGAGGGAGGGGTTTTAAACTGAGAGAGAGTAGGCTTGGATTAGATGTTAGGAAGAAATTCTTCCCAGGGAGGATGGTGAGGCACTGGCAAAAGGTGTCCAGAGAAGTTGTGAATGCTACATCCCTGGAAGTGTTCAAGGCCAGGCTGAGGCTTGGAGCAACCTAGTCTAGTGGAAGGTGTCCCTGCCCATGGCAGGGGTTTAGAACTAGATGGTCTTTAAGGTCCCTTCCAACTCAACCTGTTCTATGATTCTATGATATAAAAGTGATTATAAAAGCTATTGTATGTTGTTGGACTTTCATGATTTTTATAACTTACTGGGACAAAAAAATATGTTTGTCATTCTAGTATCTTCCACCAGTGGATAGTCGCTCCATTTCAGGATTTGTGGGACTGAAGAATGGTGGTGCTACTTGTTACATGAATGCTGTCTTCCAGCAGCTGTATATGCAGCCTGGTCTTCCAGAGGTAATAGGTTCAAGATCCAATAAACTCCTCTTTTTGGAATTACTCTCACTTGAAGTGCAAGTTCATCTTAGCACCATTTATAAATTAATTGTTTAAAAAAAAAAATCAACTGTGTACATATAAATATATATATACAATAAATTATAAGTTGTAGTGTTGTGTGTCAACTTACAGTAATAATTTTACCAAGAAATAATTTAATAAGGTTATTTGTTTCCTTCTAGGCCTTGCTTTCCATTGATGATGATACAGACAATCCCGATGACAATGTGTTTTATCAAGTTCAATCTCTTTTTGGTCATTTGATGGAAAGCAAGCTACAGTATTATGTACCTGAGAACTTTTGGAAGGTATTACATCTTTTTGTTCAGAATAAATAGCTCTTAATCTTAAAAAGTAAACATTTATTCAGGCATTTCTCATTGCAGACTTTCTAGAGATAAAGTAAGTTTTACTTCAAAAAGTCAAAACATGTAAAAATAACAGATTTCTTTTTAAAAAATCATTTTTAAAATGATATGTATAAGGAACAACCACCTTTTTATGTGTTTATATTTCATGGTAGATTTTCAAGATGTGGAATAAGGAACTTTATGTTAGAGAGCAGCAGGATGCTTATGAGTTCTTCACCAGTCTTATAGATCAAATGGATGAGTACCTCAAGGTAAAAACCTCAGCACTTTCTTTCCTGGTTTATATGCATCTCCTTGGTACCTTTTTTTCTCTTTCTCCTTTGATCTTTAGAAAAGAAGGCAGAGAGCCATTTGGCTTATTTTATAATCTGCACAGTATTCAGAAGTTTAAAATTCCTATTGATTTCTTGGTCTTCCACCCTACAATATATCCAACTGACGTCTAACTTTACATCTCCAACAGAAAATAGGAAGAGACCAAATATTTAAGAATACTTTTCAAGGAATCTTCTCTGATCAGAAGATCTGCAAGGACTGTCCTCACAGGTAATGTTAAATTTGGTGCATTAGTTACCAAGTTATGTGCTCCTATAGCTACTGAAATATGTAAGTCAAAATATCATTAGAAAAAGTGGACATATGCCCTTATGAGCATCACAGCTGTGATAGCTGTGGGGCAAATGCAATATTTTTTCCTAAGCATATGTCTCGTTACTGCAGGTTGGGTAGGTTTTACTCTGTCTTGACTGTTTTTTCTTCTTGAATTTAGGTATGAGCGTGAGGAAGCCTTCATGGCTCTCAACCTTGGTGTGACTTCATGTCAAAGCCTGGAAATATCACTGGATCAGTTTGTTAGAGGAGAAGTTCTGGAAGGAAGCAATGCTTACTACTGTGAAAAGTGCAAAGAAAAGGTAATGATTCTTAATATATGTGAAAGAAGATTAAGCTGTAGTTTGGTATTTTCTTAAGCAATACATGGTCATGGAAGCCACACTTAGATACTGCTTTCTCTTGCTGCATTGAAGACATAATCAAAAGGTTAAATTCCATGAATTTATACATTCATTCCTGGTAACTGGTGTTGTAGAGTGAACCTTTAGAGGGATGGAGGGACAGTAAAATATTCTATAAATATAAATATTCTGTAAATATTAAATATTCTGTTTAATCTGTATAAATATTCCACAAATTAACATATTTAGATGCGTTATAGTCATTCTATGGACACTCTGCCTCCTGTGGCTGTATTATACACTGTGCATCTATAGAAGGATGTTCCAGAATGCCCGAGATGTATAGATAGAGGTGATATTCTTGTTTCTTTTTAAGAGAACTACAGTGAAGCGCACCTGCATTAAGGTCTTACCAAGCCTATTGGTGATTCACCTGATGAGATTTGGCTTTGATTGGGAGAGTGGTCGTTCTATTAAATATGATGAACAAATCAGGGTAAGAAAACTTTTCTGTATGGTACCGTTACCAACTGCTTTGTGTAGTGGACTCTCATGTTTCCCATTCATTTTTCCTTCTTTCCCCCACATTTTGATACGGAGATTTTGAGTATGTGGTACACTTACAACATGATCATGCTACAGAAAACAAGTGGTTTTCCTTAGAGCTTTTCTTGTCTGCTATATTCTCAGGAAAATTCCCTTCAGAAAGCAAGACCAAAAAACCTCCTTAAAGGCTTTTCGTTATTTAACTTCTGTGTCATAAGCATAAGAAGTTGAAGTTCCATGTTTTCCTTTGGTGTTCCCAATGTGGGAAGTATTAATGCAATTGTCATTAAATTGCACTAAGTGTGTATACAGTATAACATCTTGGTTAATCTGAAAAATCTCTTCAAACAGTTTCCCTGGATGCTGAACATGGAACCATACACTGTGTCAGGGATGGCTCGCCAGGACTCGTCCTCAGAAGTGGGGGACAATGGTAGAAACACAGACCAAGGAGGTGGAGGCTCCCCAAGGAAGAAAGTTGCCCCAACAGAAAATTACGAGCTCGTTGGTGTGATTGTTCACAGTGGCCAGGCACACGCAGGGCACTACTACTCCTTCATAAAGGACAGGAGGTAATGGACAGGAAGATTTACATGGGAGGTTTGAGAGCTGTTTGAAGACATTTTAGGAGGGTGTAGTGAACCATTTGGAGCTGTTTTGGAAGCCCTCTTCTCTTTCTTAACACTCAGCATTGTGAGTGTTGAGACAATAACACAACAATATGGGACACTGTAATACAAAATTCTCAGCAATTCTTAGGCACCTTGTTTGCAGTTTGAGGGCTTCCTGTGACGCACAGTTGCAGGTGATGTGCTTCTCATAGTTTTAATCAAGCTTGATTTTTTTTTTAAATGTAACTTTGACAGAGATTGCACTGAGCTCTCGACTTCCTGTCAAAACAAATGTGAGTTCAGGTTTGTCATTTCTAGGGTACTCATGGTGGTTCTTTTTTTTTTTTTTTTTTTTTAAACTAAGAAGTAACTTTGTTTCTGTTGTGTTTCTGTTTTGTTTTGATCACAGAGGATGTGGAAAAGGAAAGTGGTACAAATTTAATGACACCGTTGTCGAAGAATTTGATTTGACTGATGAAACCTTGGAATATGAATGTTTTGGTGGAGAGTATAGACCTAAAGTCTATGATCAATGTAAGCAGAAGTACAGATTGATTTACAGTAGCAGTAAAGCTCAGTCCATTATATTTACTTTGAGTTACTTTGTCTAATAATCCTTCTGAAACAGTTTTTCCTTAAAGTCTTCCCTTTAGTGAAGGACATAAATCTGTATATGGCCTGATATGAATTGAACCATATTCACTGTTGTTCATCGTTTTGTAGACTCAATAACAGAGATTCAAAAGCAAAATGACATCTTGTTAAAATATTTCTTAAAAAAACTCCAACTACTAAACAACCCTTACTTAAAGCTAGTGAAAATGCATAGAACTGGTGTAGCATCATATTGTTAAACTTTTCAGTACCTTAAGGAATTTATTCTGAGTACATTTCCGATATCCACTTGTTTCTTAATTCAGATAGTTATACCTTTAAAATATATATACCTTCCCTGGAAATATTTTAGAATTCATGTTTTTGTGATTCACTATCATAGACTGATGTTTGGATCTGACAAATTACTTTATACTGCCACAGTGTATATTACTTGCACATGTAGCTTTACTTACATGTAGGAATGGAAAAGGTGCTAAACCTTCAAGGGCCTTCATCAGATGCCTTTTCTCCCCCCAGCCAACCCCTACCCTGACGTGCGTAGGCGCTACTGGAATGCCTACATGCTGTTTTACCAGAGAGTGTCTGATCAGAACTCTCCTGTCCTACCAAAGAAAAGTCGAGTGAGTGTCGTGCGTCAGGAAGCCGAGGACCTCTCCCTGTAAGTTCCTCTTGTATCCATAAAGGTTTCTCTTGTGTTGGTACCTAGGCCTCTCTCCATAACTAAGAAATCAATAGTTCCTGTTTGAGAAAGGAACATGCTGACCCCTCTGTTGTTTGAGTTTGTTTTTTAAGCTGCTTAATGAACAGTTGTTTAGTACATTTATGATTTCCATGCTGCTGTCACTATTGCAGTAAGTAGTTCAAGCCGACTGACAGTCTCGAGAAATATTTCGTCTGTCATCAGATTTGCTTTAAGCTCATTCTGGCTGCACTGGTGTTTTAAACCTAAGCTGTAGATTTGTCATAGGATTTCATTATTCATCTTGAGCCTGTATGTATTTCAGATCTGCTCCGTCGTCACCAGAAATTTCACCCCAGTCATCACCTCGACCCCACAGGCCCAACAGTGACCGTCTCTCCATCTTGACTAAGCTGGTTCGAAAAGGAGAAAAAAAGGGACTTTTTGTAGAGAAAATGCCTGTGCGGATATATCAGGTAGAGCACCCTGAAAGTGGCTACAAAATCCTACTCATGTGAAATTTTAGCACATAGTGAGAGGAACACAGTAACTTTGAAGGTCACCTTGAAGTAATTCCCTTCTTGAAAACAAAAATTCTTGAAAGATAGAAAATAGTTCTGGACTCTGAAATAAAGTTACTAACAAACTGTTAAGTGGTACATTATTGTAAGTTTTGCTATCCCTTCTCACAAAATTGACCCATCATTCATTGCTTTAAAAAAGCTGCAGGCAAATTTAATCAAACATGAGATATGGCAGCAGTCAGGATGCAAGCAGGGAAAGACAAGAACAGAGAAGATGCTTCATTCGAAGTACACTTGAGGAGTTATGGAGATGATGGCAAATTACAGTCATCCTGAAGTTCTTGAGTTCACAAGAATGTAGAAGTGAAAGAAACCAAAACCAGCTTCAATTCTGTTCTTGTCTGTTGGCTTATGTAATACTGAATATGTTCTCAAAAGGGAAAACACAGATGTTGAAGGCAACCTTGCAAGTCAGGACTGAAAATGGAGGTGCAATGGCTTTGGTTGAGTAGTGAGAGGGTGGTGGAACCTGGGGATGGTCTTAGTCTGCAAACCTGCCGCTCTGGCCCAGCCTCTGAACTGATCATCTTGCTGATCTGCCCATGTGCAAGAAAGCCTACATCACACACAGGGAGAATAAACTGCAGGCTCTGTCTGGCCTTTTCATGAGCTGTGTCAGGGCATTAACAGCCACTATCGGCATTCTTGTATCCGGGGTTGTACTATTACAATGAACAGAACTTGGCTCAAATGTATCGAGAGTCTTTCAGCAAAATCTCATTTGAAAAAAGGTCTTGGCATTTCAATACCCCATTGTGGCTGCAGCTTGTAATTACACCAGGGCTCCTTGTTCTGTGCATCTCAATTTGCAAAGCAAGCCTTTCAGGTTCGAGAGAATGTTCTCTTGGGTTTTTTATTAAAACAAGCAAAAAATAAGAACTTATCTGCAACTTGTTCCTTTTTTCCTCTTCCCTTAATGGCCAAATAATTAAGTCACTCATATGTTGTTTTGTAATATCCTTGAAAGACAATCACTGGCTTTATACAAATCTTCAAAGTCTCCTGTATGTATTTTTCCCTCTGCTGAAGGTAGTGGGAAGGGAACAGAATTATGTTTGACACTGGTTTTTAAACACCACACATTTACATAAAAGATACAATTGTAGTTAGAGAAGTGTATTTTGACAGCATTTTAAATTCTTTTTGCCTTCTTTTACTTCTATAGATGGTGAGAGATGAAAACTTGAAATTTATGAAGAACAGAGATGTATACAGTAGTGACTACTTCAGTTTTGTTCTGTCTTTAGCTTCCCTGAATGCTGTAAGTACTTACCTTTTAATCTTAGAGTATTTGCAGTATGGTGGTTAGAAGGGCCACCAGAGATATTTGGGTCACAACCAGGAAAACTGGAAGAGAAGGATTGACATGATTTGGCATTTCCATTGGAGCAATTCCTTGTCTCCAATAATTTTTAACACTGATGATGACATCTATCTCAAAGCAACTCCTGCCTTCTGTTTTAGTAGTCAGAGAAACATCATTTTGCCATAGTAAAATTGATTTAATAAAACATACCTTTTATAATGATGCAAACTGAGTTCTAGAGGGACAAAAATTCCTCTCCATATGAAAGATCCAAAAGTTGATGTTAATCACCTCATAGTTGATAGACTTGAATTGGAAATACAGTTTCTTAATTGAGTTATTCTAAATGAAGTAATAAGCAAACAGTATTTATTAAATGTATAAAATCCACAGATCTGTTGGGCCTTACAGCAAGTTTGTTCCTGTTTTAGTATATTTGTTAACTAAAATAGTCAGCACTGAAAACTGATCTAGCACAGAAAAATGCTTTGGTTTATTTTTTCCAGATGAAGTAAATAACTTGAACATGTTGATGTGTTTAGAGACAGCATATGTGCTGCAGGCATACTTCTACTCCGTAGTAAATCTGATGTTTCTTTCAGACTAAGGTAAAGCACCCTTATTATCCGTGCATGGCAAAGGTGAGCTTACAGCTGGCAGTCCAATTCCTCTTCCAAACCTATCTCCGAACCAAGAAGAAACTCAGGTAAGGCCTTGTTCTGGGTCCTGCAATAACATATTCCGAGGCTTTCATGCCTGTCATATCTACAGCACCTCTACATACTGCAGGTTCACAGGAGCAGCAATACATTCCTGCTTTGCACTGGAATTCCATCCAAAGAAATCTGGGAGAAGGCCATGGTTTTTAACAGTTTGCTACCCGTTATTTCAGTGGTAGTGTGTTGGTCATAGAAAGGCTTTAATGGATTTAAAACCAGCAAGTTTGTTCTAAAACACTTCTCCAAGTGGTTTTGTCTTAAGCCATGTAATGTGTGTTCAAGTAAAAATTCTTTTTATTTGGCAAACAAGAAACATGATTTAGGTTTTGGAGGTGGTTTTTGTCTTTTGAGGTCTTTTTTGGTCTTTCAAGGTGTTTTTTGTCCTTTGAGGTGTTTTTTTCTCTTTGGTTACCAACGGTTGTCCCTGTTTTGTTAAAGGGCTGATACAGAAGAATGGATTGCCACCATAGATGCACTGCTCTCCAAAAGCATTGATGCTTGTCAGTGGTTAGTTGAATATTTCGTCGGGCCAGAGGGCCGGGAGCTTGTAAAGTAAGTACTGGTAATTCTGTCTTGGGTTGTTTGTGTCTCATGTATGGAAAAAGCTTCCTAATCTGGCCTATACTGATGTATTCCCAAAGAGTTGACTGTGCACTTTCTTTAAACAGACACTTTCTTTAAACAGACACTCTAGGGGGTTATTTCTAGTATTTTCTCTGATTGTGAGGCTTTCTGTGTAATTCTGAAAATCTGATAAAATAATATGGTGTACGTGGTGGAGGATGCAGGTGTTTAATTCTTCAAGGAACACCCTGGAATGTGTGTTTAAGTTTGCCTAGTCAGTCCTGCAAGTGGTGGGAAAGGAGAATATGGTGGAAGTGTTTGGGGTAAGGTAAGTTAAATACTTACCTAACAAAGATCACAGATGAATTGAAAAGAATTTTTCTTGCCAAGCTAATGATGAGCTAATAGGTATTTTGAAAACACGACAAATTTTTGGAGACCTGACGCACTTAGAGAGATGAGTCAATGTAAAGAAAATACTATCTTTGAAGTTCCATTGAAAAACAGGATTATATGAGAGCTTTTGGAGATGTTTTTGTTACTCAAATGAATAAATATCAAGTGATACTATAGGCCTTACTAGCGATATGCAGGAAAATAAATTAAAGCTTATCCACAGGGGTGTCTGGACTGTTAAAATAATAAATACCACACTTAATCATAGCAACCGTGTTTACGTGTTGATTCCAGTTGTCTTTGCAGCTTCACCTTTTATCTTCCAGGACTTTCCTCCTGGAATGCAGCGTCAGAGAGGTGCGAGTTGCTGTAGCCACTATCCTAGAAAAAACCCTCGACAGTGCCTTGCTTTATCAGGAGAAGGTTAGTGAGCATCACCTCATCCCCAACAATCCTCTTGGTTGTCTCTGCCTGGTGGCTCTTGCTGTGTTTGCAGACAGAGCTGTTTGGGTTGTGAATGACAAGGTGAAAGCCTTTTGTCTTGGTCGTGCTTGTTGCTCTTCATTTTCTGGAGTAGGTTAATGCTCATCTGTTCCTACCCAAGGAGGTAGCATGGTGCTGTAACTCAAAATTTTAAGTTCAAAGTATTATTTATAAACAATTCTGTCTGATTTCAGCTTGTCTGATTTCAGCTGTCACGTATTCTTTTAATAGTTTAATATTAGTCTTAACATTTATTTTCTTTCTCTGCTCCTGATCTGAGCTTAATTTTTAAGTGATTCTCCTTCCTCAGTCAGAAGCTATAGCAGTAGTAACTGAATTATCTTGTTCCAGAGATATAAGTATGGTTATTTTTAGAGGTTTAATTTTCTATTAGGAAGTCTGATATGTAAAACACTTTATTTTTAAGCAGTAGACAGCTCTTTACATTCAAATTAATAATTTTTTCCTTCACAGTTAAAAACTCTACATCAATTATTGGAGGTGCTACTTGCTCTACTGGATAAAGATGTACCTGAAAACTGTAAAAACTGTGCTCAGTACTTTTTGCTATTCAATAACTTTGTTCAGAAGGTAAGAAACTATTGGGGTTTTTATGCTTATTTAAATTTTAAAGGACAATAGTAAAACAGCTAGTGATCCTTATTCATGGAAGGTTTAGCAGCACAGTGAAACTCTTTCAGAACTTTTATTATTCTTTTTAGATAAATGGCTTTGAATACTGGATTAGGATAAAATCACACCATATATATACACCTATACCAAAAATATAATATACCAGCAAAGTATACCAATGGAAGATGTCGTTTCCAGAGTCTGAATTTTGGGGTTCGGTTTTGAAGGATTGTTTAGGGCTGTTCTTAAGTGTATATGTATGTATACATAGATATATATATATACACAAGAAAACCTCCAACATTCAGGATTTTTGTTCCATAGGAAGCAGAGTAACTGACTGGAATGTACTGCTTACCACAGTATGGTTTCTCTCTGTTCCCCCATTATTTTTTTTTTTTTTTTTGCTGATATAATATGTATTTTGCATTTGCTGATTCTAGTCTGGTGTATATATGTGTTCTGTATAATGAGACAGCTCTTTAGTGGTTTACCTTAGTAAGATATTATGGGGTTTTTAGAGTGGAAAATGCAGGTTTTAGCCTGGTGCATTTTACTTTTGTTCCTCTAAGCACTGATCCTTTACCTGCAGAGGAAAGTAACTTGTTTTTGTTGTTTTAACAGCAGGGAATAAGGGCTAGCAGTCTTCTTCTCAGACACTCTGCTCTGAGGCACATGATCAACTTCCTCCTTGGCCCCAACCGGCAGAGTAATCAGGTAAAGTTGTCTTGTACTCTATTTTGTCCACCCCCACGTTTATGATGCTCAAATTATTAATAAATACTTTTCACGTGGTCGGAGAGACTAATCCTTGGATTATTCTATGAACATCATGCAAGTCTTAGTCTACCTATGTATAGTCAGCATGGAAATAGCTCTTCTGGAAGAAGTGAGCATCATTTTTTTGATAATAACAAGATTTTTACCCGCTCCAGGGTATTAGACTGTGGGGCACTGTAAGGACATTGTTTTGGCTTAACAAAGTTGACTAAATCAGCCAAAGTTGATTGAATCTCTCTTTGGCTCAAGCAGAATCGGAGATGGAGTTCAGCACAGGCACGTGAGTTTGGATATCTTCACAACACTGTAGCACTACTTGTTTTGCACTCTGACGTCTCCTCACAAAGAAACGTTGGTAAGAATTATGTTTTTGTCTTTGTGACTTTGCATTTCCGTTACTTTGACTGGGCGTAACTTAATATCAGTTAGAAAAATACAAAACCTTTGAATTTTACGCAGTAGCAGCATATGTTTGATTACTTTTTATTATGCTGTAAATGTATTGAGAGGCTGTGGCAAACAGATAGTATTGCAGGCACTCAGGGGGTATGTGGGGTGTGAAAATCTTGATATTTATTGTGTCTTCTTCCCTCCCCCATATACCTGAAAAGCCTTTCCTCATGTGAGTGAATCAAGCTGTGTCATTGGCTGAACAGACTCACAGCCTAACAGACTGTATTTTGCTTAGATTTGTGATGCCTTTCGCTAATCTGAAGGGGAGTATTTAAACTGAGCTACTGAATAACACACAATTAAACCTCTCCTATTTATTTCTTATTCAAGAGGCCGAAATATCCAAACAAAGATAATAAAGGAATAAGTGAAAATCTTCAGTTTCCTGAAGAAGGAATTGGAAATTATCTAGAGTTGAAAGCAGTAAAAATCAGAAAGTAAGGGGACACTTATAAACACTCTGAATATATTGAATGTGCAACAGTGATTTGGGAGTAAAAGTAAAGCTCAGAGTACTGATAGTCCTATGAACATTTTGCTTTGACCTTCCTGCAGTTCTTTTGCCTGTTGTCACTAAAGTAAATGACGCTTCAGCATGCAAGAGATTGTTACTTTGAGTGGTAACGTACGAACTATAAACTAGTTGAGAGTAGTGTTGAGATTAGAGATTACATGGTGCCAGATGAGCAGCAGTGTCTTCAAGGTGTTGTTAGAACAAACTAATCTATTAGTGGATTGTTTTTGTATTTGCTATTATAGCTCCTGGTCTCTTTAAGCAGCGTCCACCTCTAAGCGTCACCACTTCGGGGCCGCTTTTGACGCTCCATGAAGAAGTGGAAGCCTTGTTATTCCTGTCTGAGGGAAAACCCTACTTAATGGAGGTATCTGTTCTAAATTCTGTCCTGCTTGAACCTAGAAGCTGGTCTGATGTGATTTCTTTGATGCAACTTTGCATGAAAAACACTGAATACTAAAAATCAGCCAGCTGGGGCGTATGTGGTTATTATTTTGAACCTGAAAGAGAAACCTTTGGTTTCTTGACCTCTTCTTATTCTATCATATCCCTAAACTTAGGGGTCTGTATTGAGAGTTTATGTACTGCTTGCAAGTGCCTGTGCAGCCCATTATCATGTCAAATGGAGGTGATGACTTGAGCTGCTCTGACTTGATGGATCATGCTTGACCAGCCCCTTGGAGCTGGGCAGCAGGAGCTGAAGGAGTGCTATGAGGGCAGGGGTTCAACCTCCTGGGCCAGGCAGGTGCTGGGAGAAAAAGCTGCATCCCTCCTGGAAAAGACTTAACATTCTCTTACAAATTGATTTTCTTAAAAACAATTGTATGTCTGTGTCTGAAACGGTTTTCATTTCCCTTAGGTGATGTATGCACTGCGAGAGCTGACAGGATCACTGTCAGTTCTCATCGAGATGGTGGTGTACTGCTGCTTTTGCAACGAGCACTTTTCCTTTACTGTGCTACACTTCATCAAGGTAGGGAGATAACCAGGATAAGCCTTCTGCATAAGTGTTTCTTCTAGGCTTTAGTCATCCTGTGTCTTGTGGGTTATAATGGCACTGGGCTCTGCAGAACAATCAGTGCAGTTTGTTGAATTTTGAGGAGTGTTGGTGGCTTTGGGGTTATTTTTAGGCTTTTACTGTTTAAATAAACAAATTGTCAAAAATCTGTAAAGATGTCTTGTAATTCTTTGCATCATCAACATATTTTACTATCTAAGTAACTTTGTTTCTTACATGCAGACTCAACTGGAAACTGCTCCACCTCATGAACTGAAAAACATATTCCAGTTACTCCATGAGATACTGGTAGGTGAAGGGTAAAGACCTGTACAGGGTAGATTTTGTGTTGATGCGTAATGAAAAAACTCAGGACTGCATTGGTAATTTCCACATCCACATGTCTTTAATCCCTCAGTTTAAGAGTTTTTATTATTTTTAAATTGCTGTTTTAGCTAATCCAGTGATAAATGAAACAAGTCTCACTTGGTTTTCATGTTGAAGTGGTTAAAACCATTCCATAGAATAGATACAAGTATCAAACACACCTTATCTAAATTGATAATTTTTCTTTCCTAACAGGTTACTGAAGACCCATTACAAGTAGAGCGCATCAAATTTGCCTTTGAAACTGAAAATGGATTAATAGGCAAGTAAGCCAGTGGGTGAACACTCCTGCTTCCTACTGACCTTGATGTTGGTGATGGCTCCTATCATCTCCTGGCTTCTAATCCTCCAGAACTTTTACTTCTCAGGGGAAGCAACTTGGCACATTTGATTTAGCCACCACCACAAAAAATGCTCTAAGAAAACCTAAAACAAGCATTCTAATATTATAGTTACAGCAAACTGGAAAGGAATTGAACTGGGAAAAAGAGCTAACTTATTTGAATAAGAAGCAGATCAGGATGTATGCATAATGGGAGAGGGGGGAAGTACCTTTGATTACCATAACAGAGGAACTGTATGAATCCTGTAACCTTAAAAATTAGTTTTTATTTCCTTCATATCTCAAGAAATTGCCAATCTTTTTGTTTTGTCAGCATCCTAATTACCATAAAAAGAAACTGGTTCAGCACAGAAGGATGCTTGTACTAATAACTGCAGCATATCCTCACGGTGTGACAGGTGGCTCCCATTTGTTGCTGCTCATACAAAGTGTTGTCTCTCCATTTGATACAGAAATTTTACTGAAGTTACTAAAACATTCAAAAGCAACATAAAAAGTCCCAGAAGTGATGAGAGCTTATTTCATGTGCATCAGGAGAAGAAGCTTTGTGTGCAAGGGAAACGTGGGCTAAGCACACAGTACTTAGAGAGCACCTCTGACGGGTTAGTGCAGTCTGAGCAGCTCTTTCATAGCTGTTTGGATGAGGAGCTGCTTCAGATTGTGGCTGTCACCTTCAGTTATTCGGATTCTGTTTCAGTGAGAAGGAGTATTTAGCTTTGTTCTTCATTTCTCTCCTCAGTGCTCTTCTGTTTAGTAGTTTCCATGTATGACGATAGAAGAGAATATGCAGTGTAAGAGAATAGCTAAGTGTTTATTTTAATTTGTGCATTAATTGGTCCCAGTTGGACCAATTCTATCCTGTAACTTGGGCAATACATGACCTTTTTTCCTCTGCAGAGGTGAGGTGCAAATATTCAGTTGGATTTTTATGAGTTTTGGGAGGGAAAGTTGTAGTTTTACCTCTAAGTTTCCTCGCAACATTGAATACCATCCCTCACACTGACTACTTTTAGTCCAGGAGAGGAAATTAGCAAATAAAAGGTTTTGGTGTTCCTTAATAGGATATTTGTACATAATTTGCAGTACAGCCGTTCTGTAATTTAAATCATCTGCTCTGCTTCAACAGTATTAAAACTGGCAATTTGCAGTTCCTTAGCAACTTTTGCCAGCTTTGGAGGTTTCACTACAGTGTTCTTTGCTGACTGCTATGGACAGAGCAACGTCTGAGGAGCAAATTTGATTGGGGCAGCTCTGTGGAAATCTTTGTGCTTCTCAGTCAAAGAATTTTGTTTAAAAATGTGGGAATTAATAGTATAGAAAACTTCCTGCTAGGAATGGCCTGGGGGTTTGCCTGAGTCTCCCATGGAATAGTTTCATGGCTGCTGAGTTCTGCTATGCTTGTTTGTGTGAAGAAGCTTTAAATGTTCCTCCAGCTTTGCAAATTTTGATCCAGGTGGAAGCTCGTGATGTGGTTCATTTATAGGGGTTTTAAACAATTTTTTTTTCCTTCAGACAAATGTAACCATAGTGATTATCTAACATAAAATGGATTATAGGGAAGACTAACTGCATTAGGACTGTTTAAAATTCAGGTACTGCATTTGAAAGATCAAAGTGAAAATGCAGTAATTCTATTTTTAATCCAGTAGAGTTGTGGAAGTACTGAAAACTGCCAGCAGTACAGCAGTGCATTTAACACAAATAATCATGCTAACATCTGTAGAAACAACTTGTACCACCCAACTTAAAATTTTAACTTCATCTTTGTTGTGTTTTCAGACTGGCTGGTACACAGAAAGCTGAACTGTGGTTTTTAATCCATGCTTTTCTTCCCCCCAGCCTTGATGCATCACAGCAACCATGTGGACAGCAGTCGTTGCTACCAGTGTGTCAAGTTCCTTGTTACTTTGGCTCAGAAGTGAGTAGTTCAGGTTTGAGAGATTATCCTCACCCCTGTCTTAGGCCCCCCTGTGACTAATTAGCCTACTACTTTATTTTTGGTCAGCTTTATCCTTTGTTACTGGTGCTCAAAGGTCTTGATAGTACATGTGAAGTGAAATCTTCACTGGTTAGTACCTGAATGGATTTCTTAGATAACAAACACTGATTCCTGTTTGTAAAGGCAAAGGTCATTCTGTAGAGCAGGAGCTTGGCTATAACACCAGGTAAACGTAAGGAAACTGTCACAGATTTTTGAAATATTATGATTCCTAAATTCTCTTTGTTTGGATCTTGGCATATGTCCAAATTAAACATAGTTCTGAAATATGTGAAGCTGTGTAGTAAACTGCTTTGTGTAATTTTTGCGAGGTATTTTTGCTCTTGCTAATTCAATTAATAACAGGGCTGTACAGTTTCAGTCTGAGTTTGCAGTGATAACAACGCACACAGAGGGCAGAAGTGCAAAAACAGAGAGGTCTTTTGTATTTTTTTATGTTAGCCAGAATGCCTTGTTCCTGACTAAAGAATATAATTTCAATTTCCAAGGTGCCCTACTGCAAAGGATTATTTCAAGGAGAATTCCCACCATTGGAGTTGGGCTGTGCAGTGGCTACAGAAAAAGGTAATTTGACTGTAACAGAGAAACTGTCAGTTGTTTACAGTGAGAATTATGAAATCACCATCTTCTAGATGACTCTGAGATGACTCCAAAGACAAAATACAAGCTACTTCATTTTTTACAAGGACAATTTGGAGGCAGCTGGATCTGACGCAATGCAGAGAGTTCAGTAGTCCCTTGTGTTTCAGGCATATATACATTTACAGTGTGTAAAACCAAGTGTGAAATGGTTATAATGATTATTCCTTGCCATGTGGGAAGTTTCAATGCCACTGTATTTGTGTTACAAGGCTTCACTGTTTCTAAAAAATCAGTTTTCCTTTACCTGTGTGTTGATGCAAGAGAATGAGTGGATTCCTTACAGATCATCACAACTTTGCACAAAGCACAGCTGTTGACAGGTACAACTCTTCTTCCCACATATGTAGCTTTTGTTTTTCTCTCTAAACTTAGAGCTGGTTGGCCAACATTAGTAAATATCCAAGGGCACTTTGGAAACTTGGAGCTTGGCAGAATTGGCCCAAGCAGGGCCATGCTGGGTCTCACAGCACTGCATGTACAACTCCATACTATCCCAGCTCCAGGCTGCCTTTCTGTCCTGACAGCTGCTGCTGACAGGTCTGGATAGTCCTGCTGTACCCATTTTTACTCTGTACTGGCTCATGTAAACCCTGAATCCATCACTCTTCAGCCGGAACCCCGTAACTTGCACACACATGCAAATAAAGGGAGTTGTCTCCTAGTTTTCAGATGAGGGGCAATAACCTCTCTGGGTGCATATAAAGTGTGTGCTTGTCTGTGCCCCAGATCACCAGCTCACTGCCAGAGAATTCGGGAAGCTTGTTCCAGACTTTATAGTTCACCTACTGTCACAAGTGGCTGAGGCTTTACTGATGTAAAACTCATATGGCGATTTTGTGGCTCTCTTGGCTTTTTATGCAGATGTCTGAACATTACTGGGCTCCACAGAGTAACGTGTCCAATGAAACATCCACTGCCAAAACCTTCCAGCGCACTATTTCAGCACAGGTATGTGTCAGTCTGGGGTGACTGTGTTAAACCTGCTGCTTTCCTTTCTTGCTTTCCAGTTAGCATCTTTGGCTTTGGCAGCTTTAGTCACCATCCCTGGAAGTGTTCAAAAAACATATGGATTAGGCACTTAAGGACATGGTTCAGTGGTGAACATGGTGGTGGTGCTGGATTGGACTTGATGATCTTAAAGATCTTTTCCGACCTTAACAATTCTGTGTTATATGATATTCCAGTGCACTTAAGACTATTCTTCCTTTAGAAGCCCAGACCCTGTGGTTGTTACTGAAAAAAGTAACCCTTGAATGATATTAGTCAATACTCACAATTACCTGTGGTGACTCAGCTGTCACACTACAGCGGCTATATTGTTTTAGAATTTTAAGAAAATATGATTATGAAATGAAGGGATTACCATGGCCCCTGACACTCTTGGGCTGTTTTCTACTCAGGACACGCTGGCCTATGCCACAGCCTTGCTGAACGAGAAGGATCAGTCTGGAAGCAGTAACGGGTCAGAAAGCAGTCCAGCCAACGAGAACGGGGAGAGGCACCTGCAGCAGGTAAAACAAGGGCAAGTTTACTTTCTGTTGTGTTGCTCTGTGACAGCTGGTTCCTGGGTCTCGGCTCAGAACCAACGCTGACCGTACACACAACAGAAGTAACGTGCTGTATCTTTCTCTCCCCATCCCTTGTGTGTGTCAAAAGGGCTCCGAGTCTCCCATGATGATTGGTGAGCCCAAAAGTGACCTTGATGATGTTGACCCATAGAGGAGATGCCTATGAACACAAGAACAGATCAACTCAAACATTTAATGCCTGGTACCTACTGGAACTGGAGTCGTGTTGCTTATGCCTGGGAGAGCCGTGGCTTTACAGGACCAGAGGCAATGCTGGAGGAGGTTGTTTCCCTGAAAGCTAAAAGCATTTTTTAGCCGTGAAGGCTTCAGATCAATAAATGCTCTAGAAAACTGCATCTTCACCTGCAGTAGCTTATGACAGTCCAAACACCGAAAACAGTGTGTCAAGAAGATTTTATCAAATACACAAACGCTAGTGGTTGAATTTTTATGTGAACATTAAATGAGTGAATGTAAAACTGTTGCTTTTCTGTGATGCTGCAAAAAAAAAATCTTTTGGTTTTTATACAGGAAAAAAAAACAAACTGTCCTTATGTATGGAGGGCAAATTTTTAATCTTTCTGATAATATTGAATAGGAATATTCAAATTTCTGTAAAGATGTGTGATGACTTACATTTCATTGTAAAATATTAGTTAAAGAATGGGTTTACATAAGGACTTCTGTATTTAATATGTCTCCCTCCTAATTTGTAAAGCTCTTAATGATGAAGATCAGCAAGATTGCTCTATAAGGAGAGTGATTCCTTATGGAATGGTTGGTTTGAGGAGCTCTAGAATGAGTCATCTTTGCTGGTACCCTTCTGAAAATCCTTCAGACAACTGGGAAGGGCAGTAAAAAAAAGCTTTGTTCTCTAGGTATGCAAGCATTTAATATTAAAGGATGTTGGTGAATTAAAAACAAAAAAAAAGTTAATGAGTAGTTTAAAAGAAAAAAGCACTTTAAGAAGGAATTCTGTTGCAGTTTTACTCATTAAATTTTTTTAACTGTTGGAGACATATTGAATAAAATGTAGTCTCAGTCATGGATCTGCAATCACTTGCTTATGCTTTGAAATTACTGAGAAAGTTGGTATTGGTTGTATATGATGAATAATTCCTTGAGTGAGCTGGGAACACTGTTGTGCAGATTTTATAGCAGTTTTAACACGGGGAAAGAATGAATTGGCTTTATATTTTCACTTGACCAGGCAACGTTTAAAATATCACAGCTCTTTTAATTTGCTCACAAACAACTGGAAACCAGTTGGGATGATTTGAGCACAGTTTTGTTTTCCATGTTAAGTGCAGTTCAGTGATTTCTGGCTCTGGATGCAAGCTTCTTTTGTGCCAACTAACTTCATCTTTTGTACATTTTGCGTTTGTCACATTTTCTGCACTGCTTTTTGCCTTTATTTATGGATTCTGCCTTACTTTAAAGAAATTATATAAACAAACATGCACAGAAATGGGGGACATCTTAAGGAGTGCCTGGGTACCTCCAGAATAGATAAATTTGCCAAGTTAAAGGCACAACCAGCCAAAAAGTGCCTTTTTTGTTTCTTTTTCACGTGCTGTTGCCGAAACACAAAGCAGCAGACAGCTTTTCACTGTTGTGCACTAATATTGAAAGTAACCAGTCATTTCACTGTTGGAAGTACCATCAGATCTGATGTCAGCTGTACAGCTTTCTAACTTATTGTGGGGTAAGAGAGCCGTCGTCACGAATTGCACATGCAAAGTAAGGGTGGCATTGTAGTGAATCTCTCGCTTTCTTTTCCAAACAATGTCTTCATAGACACATGGCAGAGTTAGCATTTTATAAATGTTTCTGATAATGTGCTGGGACATTTTAAATGTGATGTTTTAAATTAATTTTGAATAAATCATTTCTTACGGATACCCCTTCTTCCTTCCCCCCATCCCTAATACATTGTTAATGGCTCATAAATCTCCCCAAGAAGTCAGTACACAGCGGTGATGGTGATGGAAGAAGCTGATAATGTTCCTATGGGTTGGCATCACTTGTCACTTCAGGTTCCTGTTATTTCCTATGGAAACAACATCCTCGATACCCGCAGGCCCAGGGAAGCATTGATGGGAATTGCATCAGGATGGCTCATCACCACTGTATACTTGAAACCAATACAAACTTTTTCACGGTTCTGCTCACGCTTGTACAAAGTCAATGGTTATCATTTGCAATAAGATGATACTTGGTCAATTATTTTCGTTTCCAGCTGCTGTCATTTGAACCTGCTGAAGATTATTTTTTGGAAAATAGAGTTCAACAAAAACTAGTTTTTGTGTAAATTGTGATGCATTTCTATGTTGTAATTTTTACTGCCAATCTTTTTGGATGAAAATGTTTTTATACAGCTTACAAAATGTTCAGTGAGGAAGCAGCCACGTCCTGGCTCTGAGCACCGGGGGAGATATTGTCCAATTAATGCATAGACATTTGGCACTGGAAAAATAGGCAGTCTTGATGAACAGTCTTGGGATTCCTGGTCAATGGAATAAAGTTATTCCTTTCACAGAAAACTAGTGTAATCTTTAGACTGTGCACACGCTGCTGCGCTCTTTTCTTGTTGATCCTCTTATCTTGAAACTCCTTAGGTCAGCCCTGCAGATGATAAGCCCTGAGAGGGCACCCTGATTGCCATTTTGGCCCCTGTCCAGAATAAATGGAAGCAGCTGAGCGGCCCCCAGAGCTGCACTGCTGTGTATCCTTGTGCTGGGGCACTGTCAGATTTGTATCTCTGAGCGGCTCCTCCTGACCTTCTTAGCAGAATGATTTACCCTGGCCCCGCTCACAGTCGCGGATTAGAGTGGCTTTTGTGTGTCAGATCCCAGATTTGTGGTTGATCTGGGTGTGCACTCATCCTGCATCTTCTGTGGGGGTGAGGGTCAGAGCTGGACATGCAGCAGTACCATGGAGCCGGTATTCCCCTGCTCCCATGCCTGGGAAACCAGGAGCTACAGCTCAGGCTGCCATCCCCACTGCCTTCTGATAGCTGCCTTCGTCCTCTGCTCTAAGGACAAGGACTTTCACCTTTCCACCATGACCTAGCTAGTGCTTTCCGTTGGCAGTCCTGGAAGTAGGGGATGGGCATTGTAAACTGCTGCCAGGACTGCCCACAGCATCCCTTGGATCAGCGCTGCTCTACTGAATGTGAGGGGCTTTTCTGCCTACCCACGTACAAGATACTAAGCAAGGGCTAATCTTTTAATATTGTTTCCTTCCACCAGGCTTATGCATGCTTAAACTAAGCTGGGAAAGCTCTATCTGGCTTATCATACATGGAACAAGCTCACACCTTCTGCTGGATCCTCCCCTCTCCCAGGGAAGCCAGCGGAGCTGAAATATCTGGTGCACGTTTTGAGAGGTTACAGCCTAAGGAGTCCGCTGAAAAATCACCTGCTGTGCCAAAACTGTCCAGGAGCTCTCATGCTGACATCCCTTTCTCTCTTCTACCTCTTTGTGCAAAATTCAGGTTCTAGCTGATGAAAGTATGGGTTGTAATTATGTTTGTGTTATGTAATTATATGTTTAGATTAGGGTTGTGCTTTTGCCAGCTTTAGTTAACAAGTTAGAATTAGTTTCAACCTTTCAAAGTGGTGCTTTGTACTGGGTCTGTCTTCTCTTGCCAATTAAAGCTGGAGCAACAGATCTGCAAGGTGCTTTTGGATGGGGAAAACAGCCAAACCACCTGAAGTTTGACAGGTTAACCTCGTGCTTGTTGTATCAAGCTTTATTTTTTTCATCTGTCCTCAGGTAACACCACACAAATCATACATTGTAGTACCAGGAGGCTGTTAAACACTGAAAGAAAAGTGAGACCCAGCTCTGGTGGCTTCTGGTGCTTCTCAGCCTTTCCCTGCTGTGTGCATCAAACCAAGCCAAGCTTTGTCTTTGTTGTGGGGCTACACCACTTGCCCAGTGGTGGAGCAATAAGTGAAGCCCAGTGTTAGTAACAACAGCAACACAAGCACCAGGGCACGTTCCTCCAAGCTGGGTGATGTTTGTTTCCATAACTGAAAGCTCTTGCCCTACTTCCTGTTGTTAAAACAAACTTCTGTTCTTGCATGTGTGTGGGACAACACGACTCAGTCCCTGGTCCCAGAGCCAGTCCCAGTGCTCCACCCAGCTGTGGCAGAGGGAGGGGACCTCTGCTGTCTGCACTGACCTCTGAGCGTGCCAGCACTTCTGCAAGGACGCCTCAGACCCCAGACAGGGATCAGATCCAAGGTGGGGACCTGTGGCTGGCTCACTAACAAAGCAGAGCTCTTCTAGGGGAGCAGCATCCCTGCCTGATGGGTACCAGCTCCCCCTTCCAGACCAGTTCCCCATGGGGATGTACATGAAGTCAGACAGTGGATCATATGAGCACTGGTCTATGAGTTTTATTTTAAAAAGACCTTTATAAAATGTTCATTTATAAAATTCCAAATAAATATTTAAGGTACAAATGTAAAAACCAAGATGCTATGAAAGTTTTTCTTCTCTCTTTTTTTTTTAAGAAAGGAATTACAGCCAGTTCTATGTGTCTTGGGAAGACCTGAAAGGGAAACTGTTAACACATAACGCCAGCAGATCATTAACTTTGACTTAACAACAAAAAAAAAGCACTAATGAAGCAGTAGCTGACAGTAGCAATTCAGATTAAAATCTAATTAAACAAGCAGACTATTTAAACTACAGCCCTTACACTTGACTCAAAAGTAAAGAAGTCTCCTAGGAACACAAGTAGGCAATTATAAAACTGCCCTAAAATGGCTAAACTAGGATTTTCCAGGTGCTAAGCAGCATTAGCTGACAACTAATGAGCAACTAAGCAGGAAAGGAGAAATCCTCAACAAAGTATTTTTTTTCTTTAAAAGGTTACTTTTTGTCATGTTGGGTGACAACACATGGCCTGTACAGTCAGGGTGTTTATAGAAGAACCTGGCATGTGGCAGGGAAAGTGTTCCAGGATGACTCCAGTGATGGGACAGGGTTCCAGATGCACAGGGCCTGCTTGGACAGCTCCCACCCTGCATCCCAGCCCTGCTGTGTGTGAGAGTGTGACGAGCTTGTACCCCAGCATCAGAGCATCCCAAACACAGAGGTTGTCGGCAGCCGTACGTTGGAGCCTGGGCTGTGCTGGGAACAGCAGCCCAGCCATGGGAAGGTCCTGAGCAGGGGATAGGGTGGTCCAGCACAGCACCCATCTGAGGTGTACTGGGATCACCAGGCCAGGAGAGCCACCAGCCCGTCCCTACTGCCGGCTCCGGCAGCAAGTGGCAATGCTCACAGCCACGTTGCTGCCAGGAACACCAACAGCCACGCAGGTGTTGTCCATGGCATAGGCTCCCGTGGTGCCAGGGCTTTGGGAATGGGCGGTACAGCCCGTCAGTGTCCAGCCATCGTCACAGGACACCATCACCTGAGGGGCAGAAAAGGTCATCCTCCACAGGCCACCAAAGGAGCAGGGGCCTGCCCGTTCCTGGTGGTCCCCAGGACGCAGGGTGATGTGACTGGTGTCACCCAGCTGGGTGGGCTGTCCCATTACAGGTGAGCAAGCGGGGACACCAGTGAACGCTGGGGATGGGACAGCCATCAGGGTCACAGAGGGATAAGCAGAGACAAGGACAACACCACAGTGGAGGAGTGTTCCCCATCCCTACCTTCTCCTCAGAGCCCAGGGACATGTGTTCCTTGACCTGGCACTCAAGACTGGCAGCGGGGCAGCACAAGGCGTGTGCCACTTCCTCTGTCCTGCCTGCACAGCGTCTGGGCCCCCTCCTCAGCCCTGTGACAGGTCTGCCACCATCATCCAGTGCCATGGAGGGGGAGTGGAAACTGCACCCTGCCAGGAGGACAGGAGTTATCAGCATGGAGCAGGCATGGCAGCATCCCAGTGCACACACAGGTGCCAAAGGATGTCCTGAATGAGCCCCGAGCCTCCCTATCTCCATGCACACAACACATGTACTCCTTCCCTCCACCCCGGCGCTCACACCCACTCTTTTAACCTGGGTCCCAGAGTTTTTCTGGAAGAAATACCCTTGGCCATCAGTCTCAAGGGTCTGTAACTCATCATGTCAGGCGTTACCGGTCAGCACATGGTCCTGTGGGGAGCAGTTGGCCCCCTCAGCCTCTGAGGAGTTGGTGTGGATCCAGCACTTGGCCCTGGGCCACGTGCAGCACCTGGCGATGGCGTAGACCCCCTGGCCCTGGGAAGTGCTGTGGGCCACGCAGAGCTTCTGCCCGTCCTTGTCCTGCAGCCAGGGCAGCACAGGGTGTCACTGGGGTGCTTGGGGGCACCCTGGGGACACCCCTTTGAGGCTGTGGGGCACCCTGGGGGCAGTAATTCTGCCTCCACGCACTCTGCTCACCTCCATGTGCTCCCCCAGCTGAATGCTGCTGTGGGAGAAGCTGGAGCAGCTGAGCATCTCCTCAGTGCTGGCACAACAAGCCACAGCCGGGGCATGTCGGGTGAGCCCCGACCACACCGAGCGGCAGTACAGCTGCTGCTCCTCTGCAACAGGGCCCATGGTGTCAGCAGTGGGGTGGACACTCACAGTGACACCCACAGTGTCACCCAGTGCCCATGGCACAAACCAGGCTCCATCTTCCCACCCTCTGCATCCAAACCCAGGTTCAGCCATTCCCAGCACAGCTCAGGGAGGGACATGCCCTGTCAACACACCATTGCTTTCATCCCAGCATTTCTTTCTGGATAAGGACAGAGCCCTGCCAGGCACGCAGCAGGCAGCAAGGTCTTTACCTGGACCCAGCTGTGTGGGCAGCCCAACCACGCTGTTGGGTGTCTGGAGCCGCTGTTCCTCTGGGAACCACATCATGTCCATGACATTCTTGGTGGAGAAGTGCAAGAGGCGCTGCCGGAGCTCGGCAAGGCTCAGCCGGGGCTCGGCGCTAAGCAGCATGGCAGCGAGGCCTGCAAGAGCCCAGGGGGCTGCGGTGAGAACCAGGGGACATGCAGATATCTGCACAACATTCCCCTGGGCAACACAACTCCAGAGAGACGGGAGAAGGCATCCCTGCAGCCCATTGCCCACACGCATGGGATGTGGGAGTTCTGTGCAGGCTACAGCACCCAAATGAGGCAAACATGCCAAAATAATGGCATCATGGCACACAAAAATGTCCCCAGCTTAGGCATCCCGGATGCCCTGTGCCTACAGGGACATGTGTCCAGCAGCAGCAGGTGGAGGGCCAGCCCTTCCTGCCCCGCCCAGAGCCCAGCTCGCCTGCCACATGCGCAGCTGCCTGTGAGGTTCCACTCTGCGCCATGAAGCACGTGCTGCAGTCACTGGAGGCTCCGATGATGTCATCCCCAGGGGCAAACAGGTCCACACAGCGGCCAAAGTTGGTGCCCAGGGTGCCGATGGAAGCAGGTTGATCCTCACTGTTGGTGGCACCGACGGTGATGACCTGCCAGGACAGTGACAGAGGGGAGCACAGGCGGGACAGGATGCACAGCCCCAGCCCGCTCAGCTGACTTGGCACAGGAGGGAATGAGTTGGCACCATGTCCCTGCATGTGCCCAAGCCTCAGGGGACCCCGACAGTCTGTACCTCCGGCTCGGACGCAGGTGAGTACAGGCAGGCATCGTCCTTGTAGTTGCCAGCAGCTGCAACAATCACCACCCCGTCCTGAGCCATGCGCCGACAGCCGGTGTTCAGCACACGGCTGTGGGCACCAGCCAAGGGCAGCAGCACCACCAACGGCGTGTAGGGCTGAGCCTCCAGCGTCGTCCTGATGAACTCCAGTGCTGGGAGGGACAAGGCACTGTCGCAGGAGAGGGACAAAGCAGGGGGCTCCGGAAGGGAGAGAGCTCTCTCCAAGGCGTGGGGTCTTGGACTCCATCACTTGGGGCACCATCACTTACCCATGAGGGTCCCACTGATGGTGCCCTTGCCCTGGCAGTTCAGCACTCGGAAGCTGCGGACATTGGCGCCTGTGGCCACACCGGCGTCACGCCCACTCAGCACCCCAGCCACGTGGGTCCCATGGCTGTCACACTTGCTGGCCTGGAGCGGGCATCCCACTTTCATGCCCCAGCCCATTGCATCTAAGTAGGTTTGCAACCCCCACCAGTGTCCTCCCCATTCCATCCCGCCTCAATTATCTCTTGCAACAACATCTGACATGCACCTGTGCCCCTCCAGACCGCTTTCCCCAGAAAGGAGCCCTGCCCTGCTCAGCCACAGATCCAAATATGGAGGCCACATGGAGGGCCTCAACATCCCCAGGACCACAACTCCTGCTGTTGCATGTCCTGCCCAGCATTTTGCCCCAGGCTAAGTCTCTTCCTGTCCTGGGAAGTCCCACAAGCCCAGCCAGGGTTTGGTGGATGCAGAGGGCCAGAATGCAGCATATCTCAGGGCTTACCTGCCTATGGGGGTGGGTGCTGTCCTCTTCAGGGACACTCTCGAAGCCAGTCACAAACACCCTGCCCTCAATCTCCCGGTGGGTGCTCTGCACACTGGTGTCCAGAAGATAAATCTCCACGAGCTCACCTTTATCTGCCAGGGATGCAGCCAGGGGGAAAGACAACCACCACCGCAGTCAGCCCAGGCCATCTGGGATGCTCTCAAAATGCAGCTCCAGACCAACAGCACCATGGGGCAGGAGGATATCCCCATCCCTCAAGATCAGGAGAGGGGATGGGGTGACTCTTCCCCAAACCCCTGTGGTCACCCCCTCACACCCCAGTGCTTACTGGGAGGGCTGTAGGAGTCTGAGCTGGGCTGTAGTGGCACAACCCTTCCCAGGTTCCAGGGAATGCTCTGGGCAAAGACATAGGCATCCTCCTCGATGTACTTCACGTGTGGCAGCTTCAGCACCTGCAGGGAGGAAACACATTGCCCAGCGTGGCGGCAAAGCTCCTGTTCACCCTGAGGTGGGAAATGCATCCCTCCACCAGTGCCCACCCTGCTGCTACCCTGCGCCACGACCTTGTCCTCCGTCCCACATACCATATCCAGGACGTCGCTGCTCATCCTCACCAGGAAGGCGGGCAGGAGGTGGAAGACGTGCAGCAGCTCGGTCATGTGTCCCCGCCGAGCCGCCCGGGCCCGCAGACGTCGCGCCGTGCCCCGCACCTCGGCCCCGCTGCTGCCCGCCCGCAACACCACCACGTAGCGCCCGGGCAGCCGCCACGACGCCTGCGGGGACACGAGCACCGGGCTGGGGCTTGGGACACACACACAGACGCACACACACAGACGCGTGGCTGTCCCCGCACCCCAGCCTCCTCACCTTGGCGGCGCGATGGAAAGCGGCGGGTCCCGGAGGGGCGGCCTCGAGGCGGCTGCCCCCTCCTCTGCCGCCCCCAGCGCCAGCCCCAGCTCCTCCGCTAGCGCCAGCACCAGCACCAGCACCAGTCCCCGTGGGGACATCCCGCACCCGCACCCCGACGGGCAGAGCCTGGGGCCGCCGCGACCCTCAGCGCCGGGGGGAGATGCTGCGCGACCTCCGAGGGGCCGGAACGAACCCGCGGAGCCGAGGGGCCGGAGCGGGGCCGAAGGGCCGGAGCGGGGCAGTGGGGTCGGAGCGCACCGCGGAGCCGAGACCCGGAGCCGATGTCCCGGAGCGCAGCGGCGGCCGCGGCTCTGCCCGTCGCGGCGGGGGCTCAGCTCGGCGGGGCGGCGATCACGGCACGGCCGCCGGCCCCAGCTGCCCACCCGGGCGCGTTAACCATTAAAGGGGCCGTGGGAGGGGGTGCGGGGCGCTGGGTCACGGCGCAGGGGCGCGGGGAAAGGGGCGGGGGGGGACGCTGCTCACCCCGAGTACCGGCACATCGCTGGGGGCTCTGGCGAGCAAAGCGCAGCCGCTCAAGTCCTGATTTCAGAAAGGGCTGAACGCTTTAATGTGCCTCCTACTGCTTCTCTCCGGGGGATAAATTCCCATGAAAACCTCTAATCCTGTTTGGGCATTTTTTACAGAGTCGTCACACATCGCAAATATCCTTTTTGCGGGATGCGGTCGGTGCTTTCCCGTGGCTCCCCCGTCTGCTTCCCACCTCTGCCCTTCCACAGCACCAGGCTCCCACACTGCCCCACATCCCCGGTGACCTTCGGCAAACCCCATCCCTGCTCCCAGCTTTTCAGGAGAATAGGGATATATTTATTTTCGATTGGTTATTTATAAGCTTCTCAGACTTGCATGTTTATAAGAATGTACATGTTTTATATGGATGTAATGTTTCATATGGATGTGTACAGTTTATATGATTTCTTACTGAGACCTCAGGTGGGTGCCTTCACCATGGTTTGGGTAACTGGGGGGGAGACCAGAGCCCACTTGTCACCCACTTTCTCCCACAGCAAGATGACATTGGAAGAATCAGTGTCCAGGACACTGATCATGGGGAGAAGTCTCACTCCTAATTTTTGGCTCTGCTTCATCAGTGTCGCTAAGTCCCACAATACATCACTGGTGCCTCAGGACACTTTCAGGGCAACTGAGAACCGGGGCACTCCATCTCAAGGGGGACAGTCTCCCTCTCACTGCAGTCGCCCCCTTCCTTTTTGCACAGGGGACAAGCTGTGTCCCAGGGAAGGAGGGAAGGAGCCCAAATAACAGGAGGTGGCAAAGGCCCTCCAGCCTCATGCACACCCCAGTGTGCTGAGAAACCCAGGGAGAGCTCAGCATGAACATCCAGCCCCAGAACTGGACTGGGAGTGTGAGAGATGCCCAGCTCTGGAGCTCTCTCCAGGAGTAGATATCTGTAGAAAGATTATTTATTTAATTGAAAAAAAATATTCAGAAATAGCCCAAAACTTGCACCTTGTAGAGAAGAGATCTGATTCAGCCCTGGCACCCAGGGGTGCTTCCAGCAGCAATTCCTCCTGCTGCTGAGAGCAGCGGGGCCACCGGCTGTGTCCATGTAAAGAGGAGGGCTCCTGTTCGGGGGGAGGAAAAAGAGAGAAGGTATCAGAGAGGACCCCAGCAAGGGGGAAGGACCTGTAAATCCTTGTTGTGCTCCATTCCTGGAGAGCCGTAGGCTTGAGGCGGTGCAGGCAGGGGCTGGGTGATGGTGGGCCGGGCTCCCTCGCATCCCGTTGGCAGAAAAAAGACACAGCACTTTCCCCAGGCATATGAGAGAACTCAGAGGAACTTGTGATTCCTCTCTCCTGGAGTGCCGTAAGTTCAGAGAAAACTCTCGTGTCGGTTGCACCAGCCGGGAATCGAACCCGGGTCGCAAGAATGGGAATCTTGCATGATACCACTACACCACTGGTGCGCTGCTGTCAGAGCGCCCCGCGGGCCCTGAAGGGCGCGGGCACCGCCCCGCCCCGCGTGTCTGCGTGGGCAGCAGCGCCAGCCCCTTCCTCTCCCCCATCGGCTCCCCGCCGCGGGGTCCCTGCTGGTGGGTGACACGCGTGGGCTGCAGGCGGGTGGTGATTCCACCCACCCCCACCCCCAGCAGCCGGGCCGCTCACTTAATGCCATGCAGGAATGTCCCGATTCCCACAATGTTTAACCTCAGCCGGCGCAGGAGCCGAGTCCTTCGGCTCGAGGATGCTGCGCCAGGGATGGGGGGACTCATCTAGCTGCGCAAAGGGTCCCGTGGGAGGGAGGGTCCAAGCCCCGTGTCAGCCCCCTCCCCTGCCCCTCCCGGAAGAAAGGCTTTGGGAAGGTAACTTTCTTTTGCCAAAAGCTGTAGTGAGTGCCAGGACAAGAGATAGGACACCTCTCCCGTGAGGAAAGGCTGAGAGGGCTGGGGGTGATCAGCCTGGAGAAGGCTCCAGGAAGACCTTAGAGCCCTTTCCAGCAGAGGGGGTACAGGAGAGCCAGAGAGACATTTCTGACAAGGGCGTGTAGTGATAGGACAAGGGGGAATGGCTTCAAACTGAAAGAGGGCAGGTTTAGATTTGATATTAGGGAGAAATTCTTTACTGTGAAGGTGGTGAGGCACTGACACAGGTTTCCCAGAGAAGCTGTGGCTGCCCCATCCCTGGAAACACTCGAGGCCAGATTGGGTGGGGCTTGGAGTAACAGGTCTGGTGGAAGGTGTCCCTGCCCCGCTGGACTAGATGGTCTTTAAAGGTTCCTCCCAACCCAAACTATTCTATGCTTTTAGAGGTAAAAGCTTTCAGGTCTCTACCAGGCTCCCATGCTCCATAGGAGCCAGTGACAGAGAGTGACATCCTGCCCCAGATACCCCCTGAAACTCAGTGAGACATGGCCTCATTCAAACAGCGTCCCTGCAGCTGACACACACCCCCTCCACCGGGAAGGACAGGTGGGAGTATGTGTAACCAATTTGTTACTGCTTCCTCCCAGACAGCTGCTCTCACTCCTGTGGCAATGTTTAGCCAACACTGGAGCCTCGTTCCCCACCCTCCTGTTGCCTGTAAATACCCTGAGTGCGTAGGTGCTCTGTGCCCTTCTCCCTTGCTGCTTTGGTGATGCCAAGGTGAGTGAGGGGTGCAGCAACACCAGGAGGGGTGTCACAGGGGCCTGAAGCCCCAGGTAGAGCTGCTTCTGGACTGTACCAGCAAAGAACTCCCTGATCAGCAGGGGAGCACAGGGAGCATCCTTCCAGGGCTCTCATGCTTCATCCTCCTTGGGTGATGGAGGACAACTTTCCCCACATTTTTGGGCTTGGCTGATTGGAACTAGATGATTTTTGAGCTTCCAACCCAAACCATTCTGTGATACTACAAAATCTGAAGAAGAGCTGCTGTGCCAGCAGATGTGCTCCCAAGCCTCCTGGGACCATGCCACGCACAGGCAGCATCCAGCTCAGCTTTCCCAAAACAGGGCAAGGGACTCTCAGAATCCCCACACTGTTGGATCTGCTGGTGGTTTGATCCAAACCCAGCTGCCCTGGGGAGGCTCAGCCACACAGATCCCCACGGTCCCAAGCAGACAAAGGACCACGGCTCCCATCAGCGCTGCCATCTCTTCATGGAACAAGCAGTCTGTTGGGAGCTGCTGTGTCACCTCTGTCATAGTGACAAACCAGGCTTAGATCCACCAACATAGTTGGAAACAAATACTTATTATTCAGAGAGAGTTTGGAGACAGTGCGTGCCAGTGTGCAAACCCACCCACTGATGCTGACCCAGTGGAGATGCCAAAGGAACCATCTCAAGTGCCATCACCAGGGTTTTGGCTCAGCTGAGTCCTCCTCCCTCTGCTCTCCACGGCACTGGAAGCTGGTCCTTGTGCCAAAGATGAAGGACAGCACAGTCTGTCGCCTCCACCACCCCTCTCCCAACTGCTGCAGGAGTCTCAGGATCTAATTTTAGTTTCAGGGGAGCTTGGATAAGTGGAAAAATGACTGAGAACATCTCTGCCTTGTAAAGCCCACATGGGGTGACCCCATCTTTACCTACCTAATGTGATCCTGTTCCAAGCAGCAGAACTAATCCTCTACCTTCCCAAGCACAGTATTTCTCCCAGATCCTGCCTAGCCCAGCTTCTCTGTGCCCATCCAAAGGGCTCCAGAGAGGGGGGCCTTGTCCCATATGCTTGGAATTCAGGAGGCAACAGTCCCCCATTTGAGTTTTGGGGGAATGAAAGCTTCCAGAAAGGCTGGGTATGTTCAAGGGGTGCAGAAGCCTGGAGGTCCTTCTGTGCTGCAGGCACTGCACTTTCAGGGGCATCCCCTTTCCTCCAGGCTGTGACGTTTGCATCCACTCCATGAGAAGTCTGTGCCAAGTGGTCATTTTCTCAGTGAAATCAGTTTTCAGGCTCAAAAAGGCAGTCGCTGTCCTTGAGCAGAGCATCTGGCTCCTCTTGGAGCCCATAATAAAGGTCATCCTGCTCCCCAGTGCCTTTGCGGGGGGATCTGGAGCGCTGTCCCCTCACTGGGGAGCTGGTTGGGGTGCAGCTGGAGTGACCAGAGGATGGCAGGGTCCGGCTCTGTGGCGTGGGGGTCCCGGGCATGGAGCCCTCCAGCGATGGCGTGTCCATCTCGTCTAGGAGGGATGCCAGTGGCGCATCCCCAGGGGCCGGATGAGGAGGGCTGTGGGGACAGGGAGGGCTGATGAATGTTGTGTGAGTTAAACCAAACACAGCTGGGGTTTCCCTTGGAGCTGGTGGCTGCTGGAGCATTGCTCAGCCGGCATCCCAGCATCACCTGTTCCCTTTTCCTGGGTGGCTGGAGCACCCTAGGAGGGCCCTACCCTATCCCAGCCTCCTCATGCCTGCCTTTATAGGGACACCTGCCTGCCAGGTTCCTTCTGCCCACAGGACAAAGTGGTGGCTGCCCTTGCCTTTCCTGCATCCCAAGCGGAAAGCAGTGCACCCAACCCAGCTGCAGAGGCATCCAAGTCCTATGCCCTAAGCCTGCATGGTTCACTCCATCACTTGCAAATCCCTTTGGGACCTCCCAAACCAGTGCTTGGACATCATATGTGGTATCCAGTTTGAGGGTCAAGTACTGGACATCTCATTTCTACCAAAGTCTGACCAGAAACTTGGGGTTTATTCTGGTGAGGAAAGCTATTTGTATCGATAAAATTAAATTAAAGGAAAATTCAAATTACAATCAAAGCCCATCCTCATTTCCTCCTGGGAAATAATTTGGTATAGAGACTCCCTGTGGGTTGAGACACCGCCCAGGCTCCACAGGGGCTGGGTTTTCAGTGCTGTGTAACCCGCAAAGACCCCTCTGCCTTTTCTCCTTCCTCTTGAAGGACCTGGTCTGATCCCCCCCTATTTTTGCCCTGCATCCCACCAGTGCCACCCTGACCCCAAAAGCATCACATACCAGCTGCCTGCCGCTGTTTCCAGACGAGGTGCCAGGTCTTGTGGGGGGTCTCCAGCACCCCCCAGTTCCCGGTGGACCTCTGCTTTGGCCTGCACAGCTGACTGGGAGCAGCTGCGGGATCTGGGCTGTGCTGCAGGTGGCAGTGGGGTTGAGCCCACTGCCTGCCTCTGGATCTGCTCATAGGATGGCAGACTCTTCTCGTAGGTGCTGGTGGCGTCTTGGTTGGGGCAGGGAGCAATCAAGCTGTGGGCAAAGGAATGACAGTGTACTGAGCAGGACTGGGACCCCATGGAGCTGGAAGATCCTCGGGCACTTGCATGCAGGGCTCCATCAGTTGAAGGACTGGCTTTAGAGGCTACCAAGGCCACATCACTGCCCACACCAACAGCAGAGCCAATGGGTCCTTGAAGGGGATACCCTCAGGAACACAGCTGGATGCTTTGCATCCCCCATCATCACTCAGGCTCCAGCCCTGGGGTGGCTCAGACATCCTTTGCTTGCCCCACCCTGGCTCCCACTTGGCATTCTGTGCTGCGGTCAGTGCAGTTGTCCCCAGTCTCAAAAAGTGTCCTTGTCCCTAGGGCACACACATAATTCTGTGTACAGATTTTGGGACCCACCAGATGTCCTTCTGTGGCAGCACTGTGGGTTTGTAGTCCAGGAACCGCTCAGCCTCAGGGTCCACAGGAATGAACGTTATCTGGGGGGAAGAGGAAGGAAGAGCCCAGGTACTGTGCTGGGCACACTCGACCCTCCTTAGTGGTAAAAGGTCCAGAGTGTCCCTTCAGCTGGGTTTAGGTTCTTTTCCCACCACATTTGGATGTCTTGATTGGAAATGGGGTTTTTTTTGAGAAATCAATAATGGATAAATGAATCCAGCACAGCCCTTTTCCCCTGTGGAGTCACACATGCCCCCAAGCTCAGAGCAGGTCCCAGGGCCCACAGGGGGGTCAGTGGTCAGGGACAACACTGAGGGTGCCCTATTCTTGAGCCCCAAGCACAGCAGCAAAGCCACCCTCCTCGCTGGGGCTGAGCTCAGCTTTGGGGAAACTGGGGTCAGCTTCACCCCAGTCCCAGGAAACAAAACCAATTTCAGAGGTCCCAGCTGGTCCCAGGTCCTGAGGTCACCATGCCACATTTTGGAGGGTAGCCAAGTTGTTGACAGGCCATCCAGCACTGCCCAGATCAGTGCCATAGGCGCCCTCTCCTTTGGAAAAACCCTTTTCTGCCAGACCCGTTTCCCAGGGCAGGGACGCGTGGCTGCCCTCCGAGCTGGCAGTGCCCTCTGCCAAGGAGACTGGCAGGGGAGGGCTGAGCTCTGGGGGGCCGGGACCCTCCGATGTCCATGGCCTTGACAGTCCTTTCTTGGAAGTTCTGGGAGCCTGCCAAACCCCAGGCCCCAATGAAGGGACTAGTTTGGGAAGGGTTTGCATGGGAGAGATGAACACAAGTTTATTTCCTTGGGATTATTCCCTGCTGCCTGCTTGGAAGCAAAGCACCGGGCTCCAGGGTTGGAAGGGTGAAGGAGTACAGGGGGGAAAGAAACAAGGGGCTATATCCTGCAGTCATCAGCAGCCCATGAGCATCCCAAACCAGCAATTCCTTTTCCAGATTACTTCAGCTGGCTTTCCCTGGTAATCTGCTGCTACCTCACCCCATAGATGAGGAAGTTGAGATGTAGCCCAAGACTACACATCCACAGCAGCTGAAGCCCCCCAAACCCAGCTGAGCCCCCAAGCCCCACAAAGCACTCAGCAGTAGGATGGATCCTACCTTTGGGTAGCACTGGCACATGCTCCAGGTGATGCCCACGGCTATGAGCAGCACACCCAGGACGCAGAAGGTGATATAGATGTGGGGCTTTTCCACACTCATGATGAAAATTCCCGTCATCACCAGGAAGAAACCCAAGATGATGAACCCGTAACGGAAGGTCTTCTCCTCCGCCATGGGCTCTGGGTGGGAGAGGCAGGAAGGAGAGATGCCAGGGAGCCCGTTTACTGCCGCTGCCGCCCACTGAGCACACCTGCGGCAAGGAGTGGTTTCTCTTTCCAGACGCTGCCAGGAGCTGAGGATCAGCTGCACGCTGAGCTTGGTCCTGCCCAGGGCTGAGCCAGCCAGTTTTTAATGGGTTTGTAATGAATGCAAACACTGACCCGCGGTTCACACTCCAGTGAGGCCGCCCTGCACGTGTCCGCGTAACCTTCCCTGAGGGCACCCCATGCCTGGGGAAGGGACAGGGAGGGTGAGGGGGCCAATGGCAGCAGACACAGGAACCTGGAGAGTGGCTGATCCTGTTGGGATTTTCCCAGCCCTGGGCACTGAAGCTGGAGTTGGCCATAAACTGGAGCTGGCAGAGCCCCAAATAAGGGGCATATCAGGATGCAGCACGTTCTCAAGGGCTGCGAGGCTGCAACAGGGAAGTAGGGAGTGCTCCAGGGTCTTTCTGGAGGCCCATGGGTTTGGAACATCCCTTGTCTTTCTCCAGGTGAGTGCTAAGGCTGCTTCGTGGGGCAGCAGGTGGGCTGCAAAGGGGGGACTAAAGCCAGGGAAGAATGCAGTGGGGTTGGTCTCTCCAGGGGCAGTGAGGACAGAATTCCCCTGTGCCCTGTGTTCGCTTAAGTTGGAGATGAAGTGTTAAAAGGTGTCCCCTTCCCAAAACATATCCAACAGCCAGACAGTGTTGGTGGTTTTAATTAACCTTCATTTTATTCCCTTACTTTTCGGTACGTGTGGGAGCACATACAAATAATATGCTATAAACAATATGTTATATGTGGCTATGGCTCCAAAGCCACTCTGCAGCTCTGCAGGTCTGCAGGGAGCCCAGGGCAGCCTGTTCTTTTGGTGGGATGGAGGAACTGGCAGTGGCCCCCACAGCCGCTGGCCTTTCCTCTGGGCAAGGCTGCAAACCCACCCATGGTGTGCAGGGAGGGGGCTGTGTGCTCAGGATGGCTCTTTAAAGGATGCTGCCTGAAATGCCAAGTGCACTTGGATGCCCTGACCACACACACGAGCCACTGAGCATCTCTACACTACATGAAGTGAGGCGTGGGAAGTCAGTACATTGGGAAGCAAGGTGGAAGGGATGGAGGTAGGGCTGGAAGGGGCATTGCAAAGGCAGAGGAGCAAATGGGGCGGCACAGAGCTGGGTTTTCTCTGGCCGGGTTCCTCCTTCTCTGCTGCAGGTTTTATTATTGAGTGGGCAGCCCCCTGCCTGACAGGAGCTCCCTAGGGTGGGTCAGAGCAGAGAACACAAAGTATCTGCAACCAACAGTGGTTTTATTAAAAATACAAAGGCTTTCAAACATGCCAGTTACTCCCAATGCTTCGAACTCATCACCCACAGGACTCACAATCCCAACAGCCCTGGACTGATAGCTCAGAAAGCACCGGTTGACCCTTTCCCCTCCTTGCCCACCCTCCTCTCCTCCCCACAAAGGAAGGGGCTCAGTTTAAAACTGAGGGACTGGGCAGCCACCCATAGAGTCACGGCCCGTGCTGACCCCAGCTCAGACCCCTCGGACACTGATGTTTTCATAGCTGGGGGGAGGTGTTGCCTGCGGCTCCTCGGGGTGAAGGGTCTCCAGCCAGGATGGGCTGGGGCGGAACAAGGCGCTGTCAGAGGAGCTGCGCCGGCGGCCGCCCTGCCAGCTCTCATCCTCCTCCAGGTAGCGGTACAGGGGTGGTGTGAGCTCCTCCTTCCTCCCCGGGGGCTGGACATAGGCCAGGGCACCATGGGCGGGTCTGCAGGTCAGGGCTTCTTCATAGGTGGGGATGGCACTGGCATCCCAGTTGCTGCATGGAAAGAAGAAACCCAGCAGCACACACACATCATCCAGAGCATCCCAGCATCCAATAGGAGCATCCCAGCACTCAACCTGAGCATCCCAGCAGCCATCAACCAGAGCATCCCAGCACCGAATAACTGGACCACCCCAGCACTTGTCAATTGGAGTATCCCTGTGCCCTGTCAACCAGAGCCATCCCAGTGTCCCATCAACTGGAGCATCCCAACACCCACCAACCAGAGCATCCTAGTGCCCATCAATTGCAGCATCCAAACACCCTTTCAACCCCATCTAAGCGTAATGGACATATATGCACATCAGCAGGTTTTGCATGCCCAGGATCAAGGGCTCCAAGATGGGGAGCCATGCAGGAGGAAGTTCCCCAGTCACAGAGGCTGCCAGCAGCTAAGGGAGCAATTTGGTACAAGTGTCTGGGCAAGGGGCAGCCATCCCTGGTTCAATGCAGTCAAACCGCACTCTTGTGCCTGCCATGCACCATCCAAGCCTGGTGTCACTTCCAGCAGTCCTTTGATGAGCAAACACAGTTTGTGTACAGGGAAAACCTTTGGACAACCTTTGCCCTGTGCATGGTCCTGCTTGGCACCCTATGGAACTGTGCAGCCCAAAGTCAGGGAGGCTGTGAAAGCAACTCATCGTTGCAGATAAAACCCAGCACAGTGCACTGGGGAGGTGGTGGGAATTGCAGAGCACAGCTGGTCCAAAGGAAAAGCTGCAATGTTCCACAGGGATTCCTCCATCCTGAACTCTTCACAGCTCCCTGTCCCAGACAGACCACCCTGGGCTTCTGCACTGGCAGTCTTGACAAACAGCCTCAGTTTGCATGGGGATGTTGCCTTGGAAATGCAAAGAGGGGGATTTATCCCAGTACAGCATGCTTTGCTGGGGCTAGAGAGCTGTCACAGCACCAACAGCGCCAGGGCACTGTGTCCCATCCAGCAGGGGAGCTGGGAGCTCAGGGAAAGGGACATTCCCTATAGGGGCACAGCAAAGCTCTCCACGGGAGGTGGAACCTCTCCCCAGAGTACCCAGACTGGATCACGATCTCACAGATACTCAGAGGGGCACTGAAACCCCAGGAGAACCAGGAACGTGCCTCCCACTCCAAGTGAAATTTTATGGTTTAATGTTCTTAAGAGTTTCTTTTAGTGCTGCTTTTCCCCAGAGCCTGATTTATGCTGGAGCCAAGATCTTTGCTGTGACCCCATAAAACAGCACTGGGAAGGGCCGGCTGGCTCCGTTTCCACTGCAGTCTCTGGGAAAAAAAAACTTTTGAGAAAAAACTTTTAAATCAAGAAGTGATCTTCACACTGGAAGAGTCTGGTCTCAAAAAGCAGCAGTGGTGTTCAGGGTGAGGGGCCTTTCTAAACCCCAAAACGGGCTTCGTAGAAGGACCCTCTAACAACACTCTTGATGATGTTTCAAGAATTATTTTTCTTATTTTTTTTCTTTTAAGTCCCTTTTAACATAGATTTGGCTTCCATTAAAGATGGCATAAACACCCTCGTCTTTATAGAGCACTGCAGATCTGAGAGACTAGGGCAGGATTCAACAGCTGGAGGTCTGGGTGACCTCCCTACCCCCAAATTCAAACCTTCTGCCAAAAAACCAATGGAGTCTTCTGCCTGGTGGATCTGCTAAGGAGATGTTGCCTCCCTCTGTGATGGCCCTGCAGGGCAAGGAGAGCTGGATGCAGCCAAGCTGGCCGCGGGTGCAGCCAGCGTGGGCAGACAGGAGCTGGCAGAAAGGGGAGTGTGGGGGCTCAGGTTGATACTAATGAGCAAGAACATCTGCTCAGGAGCAGGAGGAGAGCACAGAGCGGGGTCTGAGCAGTGGCTGGCGGTGTGGATGCATTGTTGCTCCTTTAAGATTCATCAGCAAGCCAGTCTGGGAGCAGGCTCAGGCACACGGGACAGTCAAATCCACCCTCCACTTCTGTCCACCCAAGCACCGCACAGGGACGTGGCACCCACCTGCAGTTCCACTTCTCCAGAGGCTCCGCGGTGAAGTACTGCAGGTCCCTGGGGAAATGGTACTGGTAGCGGCGGGAGACCACCCTGGTGTTGGCTTTCACGGACCAGAGGAGGCCGAAGAGGAGGAGGATGCCACCGATACCGCAGCAGAAGAAGCTGACGGAGCGGAGCAGGGCGCTGGAGGAGGAGGAGCTGGGAACTGCCTCGGCTTCCCGGGGAGGCAGGAGGCGAGTCCCGCTGCTGCCTCCCGATGAGCCGACCTCCCCGTCACTCCACCAGGCAAAGCACAGCGTCCCCGTCACCAGCAGCACAGCCCCGGTGATGGTCAGGCCATAGCGGAACGAGGCAGCTGCCATCCTTCAGAATGAGGTTTTAGGAGGGAAGAAGAGCGAGACAAGGCATGAGAGAGCCCACGTCCTGCAAGACAAAAAGAGGGCCAGGTTTGAGCAGAACAAGGTCGTGGAAGACCTGCCAGAGGAGAAAATGACTGAACTAGGACTTCTCCGGGGAGTATAGCCTCTTTAGCTACTTACTACTGACCATCAGAAAGGGCATTTACACCACCTCAGATGAGAAGCCCTTGGTCAGAGCAAAGCCAGTGCAGTTTGAACAACTAAACTTCCCAACAGCCCCGTAAAAACATCCTCAGTTTCAAGAAACAACAGCGTTCCCATGGAGGCAGGATGGGAACCCCAGCCAGGGTAGTTCCAGGGGCTTTCATAGCTCTTGTCTTTGTGGTTTATTCCAGATTTACTCCCCAGCTTGGCAGAATGCCAGCCAGGTTTCTGATCAAAGCACAGTTTATGGAAGAGGTTACGGTCAGTTCCAGTGCACACCTTCTCAGGTCCCCATCAAGATCAATCCCACAAGTGTTATTAATACCTTCATCCTCCCTATCACGGTGGTTTCTTCCAGCGGGGTGGCCCTTCTCAGCTAAATGTCACATGCACAGAACAACCATGCTTCCCTGGTGCTGGAAAATGTGGGGAGGGAGACCTGGTTTCTGATCTCTGTGGGGCTCTCATTCCCCATTGCTTTTTCCAGCAACAGAGAGCATTTACTCCCTGGGCTTGGGAATCCTCTGCTCCCCACCAACCAATGAACCAGGGAGGCAGAGAGGTCCCATCACATCCTCTCTGGCCCTGCTCAGTGCCCAGTAAGAAGATTCAGGTTCAGCTCCTATTTCTTGAAGGATAAAAAGCTTTGGACCATGTAGGAATTAAGCACCAACACCCCCAGACAGATTCAGTCCTGAGTAACTCTACTGTGAGGGTTTCTCTTGGTGGCAGTGCCAGTGGAGAGGCTGCACAGCCAGGATGGAATTGGGGCTCAAGCACAGAGGTGGATGGACAGATGGATGATCCACACTCAGCTGTCACCTCTGCACTCATCACTTTGCCTGTATGTCAGTAACAAAATGTGGTGGCTTCGGTCTCCATTACTCCAGACAGGGCTCACCTCCAAGAGTGGGGACCTGAATTGTACTCTGAGATCTGGAGGTGCTGAGCCAGAGCTAGGCAGGGAGCAGAAGTCCAGCATGGACTTGTAGTGATCAAGGTCAGGTGGAATCATGTTATTTCAAGCCATTATTTATCAGATGGGCCCACTAAATGGAAAGTCAAATTACTTTGTAGTGAAAGAAACACTATCTGATCTAATCTATGTTTAATGAAGGAATTGGATGAGAAATGTGATTTGGGAAGCCTGCATGAAAGCAGCACACTCCAGCTCTTGTCCCAGGGTCACGAGCCCAAATTGCCATCCAGGCAGCTGCAGTCACCTACTAGGAATGAGGTCATGTTCCTGAGGTGGGAGAAGGCAGAGCTTCCATCCATGACAGGGGTACATGTTGGGATGATCCCTCCTGAGTGGCAGGGGCTTGGCTGAGCTGAGACAGAGCAGGGACTGTTGAAGATGGTATTAGATGCTATTAAGGGTCAGCATCCCCACCCCATGACTGAACACAAGCAGGACACAACAGAAGAACTGGACTCATGTTGCCTTGCAGCAGGAGATGCTCAAAGGAGCGCAAGAACACTACTGACCCGTGAATGCAGCTCCTTTGGAGAGCAACGCATTTTCATGGAAAAATTTCAGCCAATATTATTTAAGGAAAAAAAATATAACCCAAAAAACCCTACAGCAAACCTCCCAACTCAATTGCTTGGAAATGTCAGGTCGCTCCAAACTGAAAGCCTGGATTGAACCAGCACCAAGAGTTGAAATATTCAGCTTCTACAACTCTTCTCATTTTGGGGTCAGACTGGTGAGGTCTGGGAGACGCTGTGAGTTCCCTGGAGAGGTTTGGGAGATGCTGTGATTCCCCCGCCTGGGCATGGGGAATTTTGCAGCCTGCGGCACTGTGCACATCTGGGAATGCTGGCAGCAAGGGGGAGGCGGAGGGAAGGCGCAGAGCCTCTGGGAGGTGATGGATTGACAGCTCAAGAGAATAAACTCTTCTCCCTTGACAAAACCAGCACAGCTCGGGGAGCAGCGCTGAAAGCTCCTCCAGCCTACCCGCACGTGCTCCCGCAACGCGTGTGTGGGAGCAGCTCCTCGGAGCTGGGCGGCACTACCATCACTGGGTGACATTGCCATCATGCCATCCCCTTGCCAAACCCCCTTTTGGGTTTCCACAGCTCTCCTGAGCCCCTCTAAAAGGCCCATGATGTTTTCTTAGCACACCAACCTCTGGAAGAAGAGCCCGAAGGAGCAAGGCCTGGGCAGGACCTGAGTCCCTGATCCCCGAGCCTCTTCTGGCTCCACTCCCTGAGCACTCAGCATCCTGCACAGCACATCTCCTGGTGAGCATTCCCAGCACGTTTCCACAGAGGGGCTGCCCCTCCAAGGAGGCAACTGTCGGCTCCCCAGCACCGGTCTCCACCCACCGAGCCACCCTGACATTTTGTTCTGCACTGTCTCCTCCTTTGACCTGCTCTGAAATAGTTTTCCAGGGAATAGATTTGCACGTTGCATGTACAAACAGATATGAATGTTGATAGTTTACATAGTTCCACTGAGATGCTGAGAATAGCAGCCCCCATATAAAGTTATGCAGATGGTGATTCACAGGGTCTACTAAGCATTACTCAGAAAAACGCTCTTTTCTAACAACATGAGAGAAGAAAAGAGTTTTGAACCTCTCCCACCGCTACCAAGTAGAAATCCGCCTCCACACCCGTCCCTCCACGGCACTTACGGACTGTCCTTCCACGCGGAGCTGGAGACCTTTAGTCACGGATGAGGAGCGCCGGGAAGAGATGTGCCAAAGAGTGAGCATGTCATTAGGGAGATCCCTTCCTGCCTCTATCCAAATTTCCTTCTTTTTTTTTTTTTTTTTTTTTTTTTTTTGTTATTGCTGTTAGTGAGGGTTTGATCTCCATCCAAAGCAAAGTAACACTGATGCTTTGGAAGAGCATCCGAGAAATCTGGTGTGCTCAGCCGCCCGAGGCATGTTCGGACAGAGGGAAGCACTTGCCTCCCCCCCGCCCTGTGTCCCCTACCAGGCTTTGGGGCGAAGCCCGAGCATCGTTCCCTCTGAAGTGGTCGGTCCCGGAGGCACCCCCAGGGGTCTCTTCCCGCCGCGGTCGGTGCCCGCACCTCCTCTCCCCGGCGGCACAGTGCCCAGCCGGGAGTGCCAAGTCCCCCCAGTCCCCCGCCCCGAGCCGTACTCACCGCCGCACCAGCCCCGCTCCGGCCGAGCGGCGGCTCCGCCGAGCGCGGCCCGCGGGGCGGGCGGGGCCGGGGGCGGGCGGGGGCGGTGGCGGCTCGGGGCGGGCAGGGACCGGCGCTCCCTCCCGGCACGGCACGGCACGGCCCGGCCCGGAGGGACGGGCAGTCCCGGCTCCCCTCAGCGCCGTCCCGCTCCCGTCCCGTCCTATCCTGTCCTATCCCGTCCCATCCCGTCCCGTCGGTGCGCGGCGCTCCCGAGAGCTTCGGATTTCCCCTGTGGCTGGGACACCCTCCTGCCCTGTGGAAGGCACTGCCCCACGGGCGGGACATCACTGTTCTATGGGTGGGGGACCCACGCTGCAGCACAGGAGGATCTTTGCCACGAGCTTGCTTTGTCACCACTTTAGTTCTCCTCACCTCTCTGTCAAATACCAGTATTGCCCCTTTACCCCGTTCATGGAATGGTTTGAGTTGGGCGGGACCTTTAAAGAAGATCTAGTTCAACGTCCCTGCAATGTCCAGGGATTCTTTCAATTAAATCAGGCTGCTCATAGCCCTATCCCACGTGGCCTTGAATTTTTCGGGGATGGGGCATCCATCACCTCTCTGGTCAACCTGCCAGTGTTTCACCAACTTCACTGTAAAAAAATTTCGTCCTTATATCTAATCTACATAAACCCTCTTTAGTTTAAAACTGTTACCCTGCAGCACTCATGAGGACACCCGAATATTAAACAAGCTGAGGGTGCTCTGATCTGAATTTCAGGATGGTTGGTATGACAGCATCTGGATTCACAGACAATTCCCCATCACAGAGCTGGAGGGAGATTTGATCAAGACCTGCCATGCCGTGCTGTACTATGAATGTGTATCTCACAGATCCATCACGCTGCTCTTGGGCTGCAGCTGAGCATTGCTGACAGCCAAAGCCATTTCTATGGATACCCTTGGCTGCTTGCAGCTCCTCACCTCACCAGCTCAAAACCAGTGCAGGGTTTACCCCACAGACTGCAGGGACTGATGCAAAACCCTGTTGTGGAATTCATAACAGCTTCGTACATACTTAGAAGCCACTCAGCCCAGCTGAGAAAATGTGGCTGTACAGATCTATTTACCTGCAGACACTGCGGAGTTTTACAAATGGTAAACTGAGGCACGAGGGGGGCTGGTTCTCACAGGGCTGGCCCTGCAGCAGGTTGGGTCTCCATCAGAGAGGTACATGGGACAGGGATCCCCAAGGCCAGCACCCCAGCGTGGCCTCAGCCCCAGGCTGGAGGCAGCAAGGTTCTCAAACCTCACAGTGCAATCCCTGACAATAAATTCCAGATATCCTCCAAATACCATGTGTTTCACTCCTTGGCAGGATGGAGTTTGTCCCCAGGATCCCAAAAATGAATATCTGGGTTTTTCTGTTGCAGACACGTCATTGCTGAGAGTTCACCTCACTACCCATGAATGATGTGGGCACTGTGAATCATCAGTTCCCCTGTTGAAGGACAATGAGGCACCTTCTTCTGCTCATTACCTGTTCAGATATTATATTTAACTGAAAATTGATTGTCAAAAAGCTTCTAAAGCACTTCAAGGTGGTGTTTGTGCATCGACTGTGCTATTCCCAGCACAGGACTGCAGAAAAGGAGGTGGCTCTGTGCAAGCACACTGGTCCTACAGCCCCATAACCATCTGCAACCTTCTGCCTTCCCTAGAGATCTGGCCTACAAGCAACCACTAACCCATGAGAAATATTTCACCACAACGTAGAGGTTGGAAGAGCTGAGTGGTGCCAGCACGTCTGTCTGCTTAGCAGCAACCTTGGTCAAACTACATTTTCCCTCTCCGAGAATGTTCCTGCTGGTGCACAAGGTGCTGCAATACCTCACAGGGCATGGTCAAAGGGCTTCTCCAGAATAAAGGCAGAATATCTAAGTGCAAAATAGGTAAAACATCCCATGCACGGTGAAACCGCAGTGGGGAAAACAAGGAGATATAAAAGACAGTTACAGCCTCTGCAAGAACAGGAACAAAGGAGGAACAGGGAAAGAGATTGTTCCAGTAATTGCCTCCCCCAGGTAAGGATGCTAAGCCTGAGCAACGCTGCTGGCACAAAAAAAGTGCTGCTTTTTGATTCACTGTTCACCTAATTTTGCTGCTGCAGCAAATCACATGTAAAATAGTGTATTCCAATGTGTAATCAGGATAAATAAGTCAGATTTTTCAATACTTCTGTGTGTGTGTGTGTGTGTGCGCACACACAGGTATGCACTATCTGACCTGTCACTACAAGCTGGTTGATACCAAGAGCACCGAGTCAAGAGTGAATTTGGATGCAACAAGTCCCAAGAAGATGAGCTCAGGGTCCCTGCCAGAGCCCTTATACCTGGGCCAGGTTGAAGGTCTCCATCAGTGATCTGGTACACAGGCCACTCTCTCTGTGCCCAGCTGCCTTCAGCAAGCACCTCTCGTCATGCACCCTGTGACAGGGTCACTAAAGAGTCACTGATGAGGCTTTATGGGACATGTCTCTGCAGACATGAGGTGCCCATCTTGTCCAGATCCAGAGAGAAGCCATTCCCAGGGGCTGGCACATCTTGTGTTTCCCTTAGCACAGGCCATAGGGCACAGCACAGGTGGGAGCAGCCATCACAGTGATAAAGAGTTGTGGCACATAGAGCCATGAGGATGGGCAGATGGGAAGGAGTTCCTGTACCCAGCACACGTAAAGCAAGGGAGAAACCTCCTGCTGTTTATCTTTGCCTTAATTTGCATCTTCTTAAAATGCCTAATTAGTTGTGCTATTTGATATACTGGCTCAGGCACTCCTTCCTAATCCAGTCAGCAAATCTAGGCTTTGAAAATATTTGTCCTACATCTTCACATGATGCAATGTTCACCGATGTCCTTTGGCTTGTTTGGGGTTGAACCTGCAACTAAATATAGATGTCTCTTTGGTAGTTCTGGTACATGGACAGGAGGGTTTGAGATTACTGCTTTGTGCTCTCCAGCAGGAAAAGCTGAGCATTTGGATGTGAAAGGGGATCATGCCTCTGACCACAAAGTGATTTTTCGCTTGTTCACCCAGAAGTACTCCTTCTCCATACAGCTATGCTTTTGCCCTGAGACTTTATTGAGTGCAGAAGCCCTTTTTGTGTATAATATATCTTATTATTTAGTTCCAAAGCTTTTACTGGGTTTGAATTATAACAGAAGAACAAGAGATGTGTAAAGTGGCTTAATATTAGTTTCTGAAGTGGTTTCTGCACTAGCTTTGTCCATTAGCTAGCAAACATCTGGATCCAAAACGTCTAGGTGTTTTAAAGTTTAAATGTTTGCTAACCTGACTAACAATATCCCAGCCAGTAGTCTGTAAAGCTGCACCGTGCTGAGGAACAGAACTGTGGTGAAAAGCCTCGGAAAGGGACTTGGAAAGTACCAGTAGCATCATCCACAGAGGGCTTTATGGACAAGCAATGTCCTCAAATTCCTTCTGTTCTTCATGCAGGACTTGTGTTAGTACAGGAGCACGAGGCTGAGGCACCACCTCCTCTTGGGGTTGTTGTGTAGATAAATGGGTATGATAAAGCTTTGGGTTTCCTGTAAAGGGACTTTCTGTGTTGCAAATGGGGACAGACAGAGCTTCCTAGGAGCTTTCCAACAAAATCTGCAAAGGATTTGAAATTCGCCTAACAAGGGGTTAGGGAAGGAAAGAGTTAAATCCTGATGCCCCAACTCAGTCTTTAGTCAGACAAAACTTCTCCTGAACTCCTGGAGATTTTTGCCTAAGGGAAGCCCCATGCCTGAGCTAGAGAAGTTAGGGAAGCTAGAGAAGCTAGGGAAGAGGCACCACAGCTGCAGCTGCTGCAGCTCTGATAGAGTGAGCTGCCATTTGGCTCTCGGTGAAGAAACATCGATTTCCAGCCCAGTCAAGCTTGATGCATCTATCACACCTGAGCAGAGAGAGCTATGGAAGACCTGAAAACCTTGCAAACCTTTTGTTGCAAGCATGACAATCTGGGGAGACATACAAGGTATGGCTGAGAGGAAGGAGCATCGTGAATGAACATTTTAAGGTCGCTTAAAGAATCAACTGCAAAGGTATCAGCAAAAGCAGATTAATTATGAAAAAGAAAGCACAACAAAGTTTGTTGGCAAGGTTCACTCTACTACTTACTAGATGGGTAAAGCACACCTAGAAAAAGCAAACAAATAATCCAGAGTCAGTCAATCCAAACCAAAATAAACTCAAAATTATCTATGTGGAAGCTGGGCTGGAGGGTGAAGGAGAGACAAAAGGACAGGAAAGGGTAAGGGTAAAAAGAATACAGCCTAAAGGCCCAACAGCACTTCATTTAAAGTTAATAGCACTTAATAGCATTTAAGTTAACAGCATTTAAACTTAACAGCACATAAATTTAACAGCATTTAACTTAACCGATAACTGAAGCTTAACAATTCAGCAAAGAATTCATATAGAATTTACTGTGCCACAACAGTAACTTACTTACAAATCTAAAGTACTTAAGAATCTAGGAGAGCAGCATTCCTAGTACATTTGATATACCATATGCACATTTGCATGCATACAGACATGAAGAGTCTGTACAAGGTACCTGCGAAAAATTCCCCTCAAATTCAGTGAAATGCTCACTTTGGATGCCATTGCATATTCTCAGTGGGCAAAGGGTTGAGCCTCAAGGAGTGGACGGTAGCAGCTCAGGATCTGTCATTGTCATTTGGTGATCCATGTGTAGCAAAGTTGGGAATGTGCTGCCTCTGAGAGGCCCCACTCAGAGGGAGATGCTGGTCACAGCTGCTGAGGTCCAGGAGAGCTCAGAGGGTCTCACTTTGGACTGCTGTTTACAGGGTCACAGGACAGTTGCTTTAGTCATAGTAATTTTCCATTCTGGCCACACTACAGGTTGGTAAATTTCTTTGAAAGTTTGATAACAAAAATATTATTCCACTTGGATTGTTATTCAGGTAGGAAAAATAAGTTTACAGGGCTGTTCATTAAAAAAAAAAAACCAGGAGTTTCTTAGACAACCTGGGAGCAGACAGTGTTTATGAGAAGCTCAAGAGGAGCTCAGTCCAGGTACAGTTTGTCAAGGCCAAGGCCTATCGAGCATTTCTCAGGTCATAGTGCAGCCTTGGTGGCAGGGGAAATGCACCACCACAAGGGAGAGAACCTTTTACTAGTCTGAGAGATATATAGTTAGAAAAAAGCCCCAAAACACACTTTTAGGCACAGAAGTCCATCTGCAGGTCAGGTGTTTGGGGCAGAATCTGCTGTCTGCAGGTTATAGGTGGTGGGAAAGGTGCTGTGTAATTACCCCAGTTCAGGACATGGGTGATGTTTAGCTTGCTTCTCTTTTCTTCTCACTGTGTGGTCTCTGTTTCAAACACCAAATGTCACTCTCTTCTGGCAGCAGTGATGTTGCTCTGGGTGCACTGCTGTGCCCAAAAGCTTGTCTGCTTTCTTCAAAGCTCATCTACAACATCGTCTGCTGACCTATAGGAATTGTTACTTCTGCCTGCACATCTCGCCTCTCTTTAACCTGGAACATTTACATCTTCTTCCCTGAGCTTCTAAGTAATTGGAGATTACTTTGAAATTCTGCAAGAAATAACAGGAGGTGAGTTTGGGAAATAATGGGCTGCAACTTATCTGTAATGGCATTAACAGTGTCAGAGTCAGGCTGTTGGACGATATCAACACTCACGTCCAGTGCTGCAGCAACCTCAGTGGTTTGCACTCTGGTTAGCTCTGTAGTCTGAGGCTTTGAGGAGATCCCACTCCTGATGTTCTCCTGATTTATGCCTGAAAGAAAGAGCAGCAGCAGCAGATTTCTCCTATGGAGGTGTAGGACCTCCTATCTCTTCCCTTTGATTTGTCAGAGAAAAACAAACCCTATACTGACTTGGGAGAAAGAAGAGGACGTGAATGTGAGTAACAGGCATATACAAAGATGTATGTGAAGAAACAGAGAAACAGCTGGAAGACATTACCTAAACTAGTTACCTTCAGACTGAAAAGAAAGGTCTCCATCTCCCATATGCAGATGCCTTACCATCAGCACTTCAGACTGAGACAGGACCACACAGTATGTACCCATAAGTAGCATCCCTCAGATACAGACCTGCCATGCCTCATGGAGAACATAGGGTTCCCTACTCGACCTCCCTGGGAAGTCACCCAGGATCCAGAGAGCTAATCTTTCTCCACAAAATGTATCCTCTCCTTTCCTTTGGCTATTCATCTTATTTGAAAAGGTGTAGTTTCACTTTCCTGACACTTCTGTGCCAGAGAAGTGTCAACTCTCGTTGGCAGGCAACTCCTTGCCTCACAGAAGGATAAAACTCTCCTCCCCCATGATTCACTGTGCCAATTCCAGCATGAGGGAGAGCTTATCCCAGCCCTATAATCTGCATTAGTCTGGATGTCAGCAGACACCTCAATGCAATAAAAGTTCAGAGCTTATTACAGGCTCTTATCTGATACAAGAGATAATGGTAATTAATAGCTCTGGGATGACAATGGTTTATTGCTGGCTGATCTCCCAATGCTTTCTTTAAGCATTCTGTAAAAAAATGGGTCTCGCCAAGGATGGAGAGGGCAGAAGGAGACAGAAAGCAGTTGTGTGAGTCTCCAGCTCAAGTGCAAGGCTTGAGAAGTACACCTAGAGCTTAAGGTGAGCTGGGGACAGGATCTGTGCATTTACCCATTCTCAGATTTCAGAGTCACAGGGTTTCTGTATGTGGGTATCAAAAGCTCACCACTCACCACTGGCATGGGGTTGAACCATCAGATTTTGGTGCTTGCTAGAGGTACAAGAAATCTGGGCTTTGATTGTGTCAGGAGGCACTGAAATTGCTGTCTTATTTTACTAGGTATGGCTATAACCAATTCTGTCCAACTGGATTTTACAGGAATCTCTTGTATTAAAGGAAACAGAGCAATCACACCTTCATCACCTTCCTTGCAGATGCCTTTGCCAGTCACTGATTTGCAGAGCTGATAAGCAGTTGATTTATCCAGTCCTCAGTCTGAAATCATGCTATATCTCCATGGGATGATCCACATACAGGAGCACGTCTTGTTGCTCTCCACAGAAAGGGGCAGGAGCCTTTTCTCAAAGCCTCCAGCTCCCTTCTGCTCAGCTCCATACATGTGGGAGTTGCTTCCAAGGCACATCTGCTGTCAAAAGGAGCCGAGAAACTTGGAGGGAACAAGTACTGGCAATCAGCTTTTGACCTGATTTTTTACTGAGTTTTCTAGCAAAAAAAAGGACATTTGTAGTCTATCAGCATAGCACTGAATCATGTTAAATACGCCTCCGTTTATCTTCAGTAAGACCAATACAGTTCCTTATTATTGGAACAATGGTATATTTTTGTCACCCTTAATTATTAACTTATCTGGCTGCAATTTCTTTGCTTATTAATAGGATATTCTAGGTGACTGTAACAGCTATACAATTCTTATATAATCAACATCTAAAACTTTTTTTTTTCCCCAGACATTCTTTTCCTTTTTTGCTTTGCTTACAGCTTTCCTATTTTTCTTTGGCATAGGTAAGGAAACCCAAAGAGGCAGATCCTACAGTTACACTGATGTTTTTGGAGCATGGCCTGGAGTTTTATCGGTTTACTGCCATCTGGGAGTGGGCCCATGAAATTTTTAAAATGTTGAAATAAATGAAAGCAGACAGGTGATGGAGTGACAGCACCAGACAGAGAGAATGGCCACAGCCAAGGGAGCAAAAGTCTTAGCTTTATTTGGAGGAAAAGGGCCCACAAGTACATCTGGTACCAGGAGGCTAAACACACTGGCAGATTTGCTGGGAGCTGAAAATGGGACAAAAATTTGGCCTGTACAGAAAAATAACTTGTAGTGTTTTCCTCCGGTGACATTGGCAAGCTTTCTCCATCACGTTAGCCCCAAATGCTTCCTGCATGTTCCCACAACATCTGCCACTCCAGGCAAGAGGAGGCTGGAGACCAGTGATGGGAGAGGGTACCCTGCAGTTGCTCCCCACCAGCTGTGGTTCACAGCTGCCTTCACATCAAGGTTCACCCTGAGCATCTTGGAGGCCACTAGTACATGTGTCCACTATATCATGAGTATGAAATAATCTACTTTTTGCCTTCCACTGACTGTATCTCCTTTCCAGTGCCCAGCACTGCCAGCATCCCTGGGATCTCACCAATGGAAAGAGATGGGGAGCACCACTGCTTCTCCACCCACTGCCCCTCCTCACTCTCGGCCAGCCTCATGCCCAGCAGGGCTATGAAAGCAATTGATGGTGGCCCATAAGCTTGCCATCCCCCAGTGCTCATCCAGAGGAGTGTGGCCTCCCCCAGCGTACAGTTTGAGTGCTGGAACCCCAAATTCTTCAGGAACCAGCTCTCCATGCCTGCCACCACGCCACAGCCATTTCATTTCTGCAACAGAGGACACTGGCCCTGGTGACAATGAAGGGAAGGCTGAATTCCTTTCCCAGTCTGGCTCTCTGTTTTGACAAGTGATTCTTTTTATAAACCCCAGACAGGGTGTCTTTTCACAGGCAGTTGTAAAGCTGGATTTAATACATGTCACAGAGAATACACGAAAGCTCTCGTATGTTCAGCCACACTGGTTTTTTTCAGTGGCTCTGCAAACGTGCTGACCAGCAGATGACCCTGCCTCCTGATGCAGAGCACGGCCACCAAAGGATGGGCCACGCTCTGCCATCATTACTATTCCAGATTTCACTTCACACCCTACGTCTGCTTCCTGCCAAGATGACGATGGGTCCCACCAGCCATCTACAATAGCTCACTGACAGAGCGGGGTCACACGACATAGCCAGTATGAGAGCACGTAGGGTACACCCCAGGCATCCTTGGTTTCTGCAGCACCAGTTATTCCTTTCCTTGGTGAAGCCATTCCCAGTGCAAACAGGTGGACTGAAGCTGTGAGAGGACAAGGCGAAGGCAAGAAGGAAAGAGCAAAGTCACCCTCTGTGTGCTGGGCAGGGTGGGCTAATCCACCTGGAGAGCCTTCCCCATCACAGGTATTAAACAAGTCCTTCCACATTAGGTCCACCTACACCTAAAACAGACTAATCATCCTAAAGATCCTTGTCTAAGCCTTCAGGTGGTGTTTCATTTTCCCTGAGAGCCATTTGGAAGTTTCTAAAGTAACTAAAATCCCATTTTCCCTCTTTGATTAATTTTCCAAGGACCACCCCAACTACAGCTGCTGTACCGAATCCTCTGCCCCCTCCTCCTCAAGCCACCACACATATCTACTCCCTCACACGAAATATTTGTGAAACTTGAGAAGCAGGTCCTGGACAGTGGGTATCCCATTGACAAATACCTTTCAAAAACCACCATCCAGAAGCCGGGCAATTAAGCAATATCAGATAAAAACAGAAAGCCCCGCTCCAGCCTACATCCCCCAGCAGGCTTTTCTTTCAAGGCGACCGAACATACTTAGGCTTTCTCAGCAGAGGGAGCTTCTCACAAGCAGTTTGAGCACCACCTCTCTCCAGCCCTCCGAAACGCTCCCGTTTGTGACAGCACCATCTCTGCGCCAAACACACGTGCAGGCAAACTGAAGGCAGGTGACTCCTTACCCCTAGCAAACCATCGGCTGGTTTGTTTATTGAATTAAGCAAAATTCTTTACTAGTTTTCATGACTATTCCTATTAAACACCCGTCCTTTTGGTGCCCTGACACCACTCAGCAGCTCCGTGGCAGTCAGTACCAGGGCTACGAGAGCTTGCATGAAGAAAGGGCTTTTTAATGCTTTTCAATGCCTTCCTTTGGTACCCCTGAATGCCTCTTGATATCTTTCTAATGGAGGCAGTAGTCTTCAGTCCACTTTTGTCTGTCTGCAGCTCAAATGCTCTGTATGTTATTATCACGCAGTGAGGCCAGCAGGATCAGACCCCCATGCTTGGTGCTGATGAAACTGCACCTCAAGTCCTGTGTTCAGTTCTGGGCCCTTCACAACAAGACAGACACTGAGGGGCTGGACAATGTCCAGGGAAGGGCAACAGAGCTGGGGAAGGGGTTGGAGTCGGATGAGGAACAGCTGAGAGAGCTGGGGGGGGGCTCAGTCTGGAGAAAAGGAGGCCCAGGGGGACCTCATCATTCTCTACAATTCTCTGAAAAGAGGTTGTAGCAGGGGGGGTCAGTCTCTTCTCTCAGGTAAATAGTGACAGGAGGAGAGGAAACAGCCTCAAGTTGTGCCAGGGGAGGTTTGGACTGGATATTAGGAAAAATTTATTCATGGAAATAGTTATCAAACATTGGAACAGGTTGCTCAAGGCAGTGGTGGAATCACCATCCCTGGTGGAATTTAAAAGCCATGTAGGTGTGGCACTTGGGGACATGGTTCAGTGGTGGCCTTGGCAGTGCTGGGGGAACAGTTGGAGTTGATGATCTTAGAGTGGTTTTCCAACCTAAAGAATTCTATGATTCTATGTCCCTTTTGTCTGTGTCCTTAGACAAACAGCTGCCTCTTTTGTCCAAAAGCCTTTGTGAGGTTACCACCAAACCCTGGTGGGTAAGGAACAGAGCCCTGAGCAGGGCTGGTAGGGCTGTCTGGGAGGAGCTCTCCCCAAATGGATGGGGAGCTCCAGCATGATCAGTGAGAGGCCTCTGCTCTGCTCCCAGCACAAGAGTGTGTGGGATGAACTCTACCAGAGAGCTGGTCCAGGCACAAAAAAAAATGATTTAGAAAACACGTTTAATTCTTCACTCATATCCGTTCTCCAACCTGTTTCACTGAGTGACAGCAGAAGCACTTGTACTGCACAGCGTGCCCAGAACAGCACGAGTGGGCGGATGGGATGGCAGGAGAGGGAGGCAGGGAGGAGAGGAAGGGAAAAGGACTGCTTTTTTAAGAAGCACTAACAGCTTAAACACACTTAAAATGATAATTCAATTGAAGAGACCAGGGATTTTAGTCTCACCAAGATACCAAGGGAATCTTAGCAAACCAGGTTTGCAGTTGTTGTTTTCCTAAGCCTACATAGATTGCTGGATGATGTTTTATTCACACCTAAAATAACTAAAATTGACGAACAGCAGTATTTATAACATCTGCCTCTCCTTCTCTCGTCCCCCTCTCATTCCTGTGCTTTCTATGCTCGGCACTGCTAGGTACACAAGCAATTTGACCATAATTTGAATGGTGATTCACTCCTCTGCTTTAAAGCAGTTTCCCATCACAATCTTTGAGCTCAACTACTCCTTTCTTGCTGCCTAGGGCCTTACAAAAACAAGAGCAAAACATGGCAAACATTATAAACACTTCTAATGGTTCTTCACAAAAACAATTTCAAAACAGTATTTACACCGAAGGCATAAATATCCCTTATGAATAAATGATGCTGTTATTCAATAAGCCCAGCACTTGATCACACTCAGATCAGGAATAATTATTTAGCTCATTCAGAGAGGTTAAAATAACCTCTCTTAGGGCATAGGAACGTTTCCCTGAATAATTTCAGTTAGCAGACGAATTGGTACACTAAAAGCAGATATCATCTCAGATGTGAGAAAAGCTAGTGGGCAGACTAGGATCAAGTGCAACAAATATAATTTGGCTGTAAATAAATTCAAGCTGGAAATCAGGAGACCATTTCCAAATGTGAGAGCTGTGAAGTTTCACAACAGTCTTTCAATAAAAGCAGTGGGAGAAAACCAACAAAAGCAGTGTGCCAGAACTTCCATCTCTGGAAGTGATGGAAGTAGGCCAGTATGGATGGGACCCTGAGTAACACGGTCTAGCAGAACGTGTCCCTGTCTACAGCAGGGGCTTGGAACTACATGACCTTTAAGGCCCTTCTAACCCGAACCATTATGTGATTCTATGAAAACATGAACGGGGTTCAAAACAAAGCCTCTGAGTTGTCTGAAGGAGGCTATAAAATGTGGCTGCCTGCCGCAGCCACAGCTGAGCTCTGAACCTCGATGCACTGATCCCTCCCAGCCTGGAGCTCCCAGGTACCTCCTGTGGCAGCCACAGGGCCAAGGTGAGCATTTTTCCTGCTGACAAAGAGGGAGAGGCAACACCTGACACATTACTGTCCTACGCCACCATGGCAGCATCCTTACAGAACACCTTGATTCCGTGTTCCCTTCTGAACCCAGTGGTGCTATGGCAAGGTCTCTGACATTCCCAGAGTTCCTGACAACACTGGCTGTGCCAGTGCCCCCTGGAGCACTGCCACTCCCAAACAGCACACCTCTTGAGGGACAGAATGCATTTCAGCTTAAACCCAAAAGCTTTATTTCATAAACTTGATGTATCTTCCTTCTCGCAGTTCCACCATGGACAGGAGTTTTCTGCTGGGGTTTTAGAGAGAAAGTCGTGTTTTGGAGGTTAGTACCTCCTTCTTCCTTCTCTGAAGTGTACCCCATGGCACTTCCGACTTTGAGGGAGACGCCTGCACTGCGGGTTCTCTGGCACATAAAACAATACCAGAAGGAATTCCACAAGTGGAGGAGGATGGAGGTGTTTTGTTCCAGACCCCCAATCAAAAGACATGAGGGTGAGCTCCGTGCCTGAAGGGCACTGACCACCACGGCACCTCCACCACTGCGCTGCCAAGGGCCGGTGCCCAGTGCCGCAATCCTGACTGGGGGATCCCCCCGCCCTGCTCCCCCCTCACCCGGTGTCCCAGGCCCGTTCCCCAGCCCTGCCCGGGGTCCGACCCGGCCGCCCCGCTCCGTCCCCGCCGGTGACTCCCCCGCCCAGGGGGGGGCCCAGCCGGCCGGGGCGACGAGGGGAGCGCGGGGCCGGCCGCGCGCAGCCAATCGGCTCGCGCAGCGCCTGGTCCGATCTCCGCGGAGCTCCCGGATTGGCCGCCGCCCTCCCCTCGCCTCACTCGCGGGCCAATGGCGCGCGGGGGGCGTGGCGCGGGCGGCGAGCGCGCGAGCGGCGGGCGCGGCATGGCGGGGTCCCCGCGGCCGTGAGGGAGCGCGGGCAGTCGGCGGACGCCATGTCGGCGCTGTGGTCGGTGGGCGCGGGGCTGCTGCTGCTGCTGCTCTGGGTGCGCCACCGCGGGCTGGAGGCCGTGCTGGTGCACCACCGCTGGGTCTTCGTCTGCCTCTTCCTCCTGCCGCTCTCCATCCTCTTCGACATCTACTACCAGCTGCGCGCATGGGCCGTCTGGCGCCTCCACAGCGCCCCGCGGCAGCACGCCCAGCGCGTCCGGCACATCCAGGCGCAGGTGAGGCTCGACCGGACCCCAGGACCCCCGCCCCGGGCTGGGGGATGGCTCTGAAGGGGGAAAACGTCCCTGTCCCACTCCCTGCCAGCCCGTGCCCGCCCTGCTGCTCCTTCCCACACTCGGGGCAAAGTCCAGCCGGAGCGGGGAAAAACGAAGGATTAAACGCCAGCGGGTATTTCAGCCCCTGTGGGGGCTGTTTTTGTCCCTCTCTGAAACTCTTCTGGAACTTCCCCCCCTGCGGGCGCTGCGGCATCCTCAGGGATGTGCCGTGAGCCGCGCTGGACGCTCACCTGGCTCAGGGACACACGTGTGTGGAGCGTGGAAACAGCAGCCTTGGAATGGCAGGCTCAAAGCTGTGTTTTAGTGCTACTTAACATCCTGCTTCTCGGCACTGCCAGTTCCAGGATGTGGTTGAAGGGGAAATTAAACTTTTCCTCCCTCCACCCAGAGATTCAGATGTCTGTAGTGTTTCTGTACTCTCTGGTATTTATGGTAATTCTGTCACGTCTTCTCTTTTATGCCTTGCCTCTCACGTTCATCGCAGGTACAGATGGATATTAATGTGCACAGAGTTATTCTCTGAGGGCTTGGGGTTGTTTGTGTTTTTCTACCATCTGTAGCAGCAGTTGAGCTTTGAAGAAAGCACTACAACTGATGTTTGTTAACCACTGTGGCTTTGCAGAATTCCTGGATCTGATGTATAGTTTATGTATTTTCCTTCTCAACTTTTCATAGTGTTCCAGAAGGGTTTGAGTTGGAAGGGACCTTAAAAACCATCTCATTCCAACCCCCCTGCCATGGGCAGGGACACCTTCCACTAGACCAGGTTGCCCAAGGTTCCTTCCTTCAGACCAGGTTTTCTCCCTTTGCCCATTTAGTTGCAGGTTCAGACTACTTTTTGTGTGTTTTGGAGTCGAACTAAGACCATGACAGTGATAATACCTCCCTTAGAGTATAGATTTTCCTGTGGGTTTTTTAAACTGTGTTAGTTTCTTGCTAGTTTTCTGAATCCCTACCCAAAAAAACCCAAAGGTACAGGATATTAGAAAGGCTCCCTCTACATAACTAGACCGCTCTGGTGGTATTTTATTTAGATATTCAGAGGTCTGAGAGAGTTCCAACACATCCCTACCGTAACATAGAGATATCCAGGATTTGTTACTTGATGTTAGAGGAGTAATGGTATTTATGAACATCTTTTCACAGTGAGAGAAGAATGTTTCCGTTGTTACTTCTTGCAGGTTCGGGAATGGAAAAACGAAGGCAGCAAGAGATACATGTGCACAGGCCGGCCGGGCTGGCTGACTGTGTCACTTCGTGTTGGGAAGTATAAGAAGACCCATAAGAACATCATGATCAACTTAATGGATGTCCTGGAAGTGGACAGTGAAAGACAGGTAACAAATTCCATCAGAAAGCTTTTATAATAGTAAAGTTTACAGCTTTCTTTACAATATCTGTAGCTGAAAAGGTTAGATTCCATATAGAAGAAAGGATTTTTGTAGGAGTTTTTACAATGTGTGCTTGGATCATTCTGTCAAAAAAAACCCCCAGCATATGGAATTGCTTGGCTTTTATGTGCTGAAGTCTAAAAGACCAGATTGATTTATGGTTTTGGGCACCAAGCAACAAGATATTGAGGCAGAGGAGGAATCACTAAACAGTTTCAACTATTTTTAGTAGCGCTCTTAGGAAAGTGAGTCTCTGAGTTCTGATAACAGATGGAAGTGTATCCAGTTAGCCATATTTTGTCTCTGTTAATGCTGAACACTTAATTTATGTTTGGGGGGAACTGAGTTTTGTGTTGCTGTTTAGGTTGTTCGTGTGGAACCTTTGGTGACCATGGGCCAGCTGACTGCACACCTGAATCCCATGGGCTGGACTATTCCCGTGGTACCAGAGCTGGATGATCTCACAGTAGGTAAGGGTCGTTGTGATGACAAGAGACTCACTGATTTTGCTGCACTTTCATTAGTTTTTTATGCAGTAACACTGCATTATTTAAAAGGTTCTGTAAATACTCTGTTGAACTTCCTTTTTTTTTTTTTTTCCCAATAGTCTTAAAAGGCATGCCCAGAGCTTAGAAGTGAGGTTTTGCTCTCATAAACCACCTTCATTTAGGAGTGTGTTTGATTTATTATGTGCTCTCTTAATAAGGTGGCCTCATCATGGGAACTGGCATTGAGTCATCATCCCACATCTATGGACTTTTTCAGCACACCTGTGTGGCCTATGAACTTGTTCTTGCTGATGGAAGCCTTGTGAGATGTTCACCAGTAAGACAAAATGTTACTTTGCTATCATTTACAATGTCGTTGACAGTTATCAGTGTGGATATATGATTTAGTATGACATACTTTTTGCAGACTGAAAACTCAGACCTATTTTATGCAGTGCCTTGGTCTTGTGGTACTCTGGGTTTCCTGGTTGCAGCAGAAATAAAAATGATTCCTGCCAAGAAATATGTCAAAATACATTATGAGCCTGTGAGAGGACTGCAGAAGATTTGTGAGAAGTTCACTGAAGAGTCTAAGAAAAAGGAGAATAATTTTGTGGAAGGACTTCTGTATTCTTTGGATGAAGCAGTTATCATGACAGGACTCTTGACTGATGAAGCTGAGCAAAGCAAGGTAACTAAAGGGAAGTTATGCACAGAGAAAAAAATACTCCCAAAGTCTAATGAAGGTGTACTAGATGACAGCATAAAACTATTATAAAATTGGAATAATCTCTTAACATGGGATTAAAAGTTAGGTCTGTCCATCAGAATATTTTAAATTACTGTTCTTTGCTATTACGATCGAGTCTGTTCTCTAAATCTCATCAATTGATGAGAAATGACCCACTGATTTCATTATTCTAGCAAATAATTCAGTCTACAGACTCTTCACTTCAGTACCTGAGGGGGAAGAGAAGGATCTTTTCTCCTGCAGTGAACAATGCTGCTTTGAACTGCAGTTATTCAGAGTAAATCTCTTCTCAGCAAGCTTTTAATTCTCTTAATATTGGTGAAACATCAGGGATATGTACAGGAGGGACATGCTAACTGTTCATGCAACCCTCAACCTGGATGTTTCTCCTTTGCCATGTGAGACTTCAGGTTAATGGTGGGTTTAGAGACTGGTATTTTAGGAATCCATTTCTGTCACATTCATGGTCTCTTAAATAGCTTATAAATGGCAAGCCTTGCTTAAATTAAACCTTAATGCAAGAAAGGTAAGAAGGAGCCATGCAGGTGGAGAAATGAAGGCTCTGTCACAGAGGTTATAACATGGATTCCTTACAGTAAAGGAATTTGGGGACATACTAGGCTAGGAAGGTGTAGCTGTTATCTAATGAATGAATGTTTTCTTGCAGATAAACAGAATTGGCAACTACTACAAGCCATGGTTTTTTAAGCACGTGGAGAAGTATTTGAAAGCTGACAGGACTGGAATAGAATACATTCCTTCCAGACATTATTACCACCGACATACACGCAGTATCTTCTGGGAGCTCCAAGTAAGACCAGTTCCAAAGTTAAGATACATATGCAGGAGGGTGCTCTGCCTTTTCCAAGTGTAGGTACAATGTACCTTTTTCCCCTTGGCAACAACTTCTGTCTTTCATGGCAGAAAAACCCAGTGAAATTTATGACAAATTTACAAGTTTGCATTTGGGTAAAACAAACCCAAGAGCACTTCTTTTATACAAGGCATTGTACCATAAACTCCTGATTTCTGATTTAATGCTTTTCTGAATTTAGACCTTAAGTACATATTTCAGCATTAAGCTTTTATACCTACTCAGTGATTTTCAAATTCAGATGATGAAAAAAACATGAATGTAAAATTGTGGCTGAAAATTTGCCCTGCCTAAGCTCAGAGCAGTAATTATGCAGTAATGTCATTACTTTGAATTTTGTAAATGTGTTTGTTGCAATGTGCAATTATACAAAACTTTATTTGACATTCTGAAGTATTCCTCTTATTATATTTTGAATCTCTCAAGTGAGAGACCAGATCCTTTCAGCCCCTGGAGAAGTTAGACAGGAGTTGGCTGTGCAGGAAGTAATAAAAATTTTAGAGCTTTAAAATGCTTTTAAGAACTGATTTTGTATATGTTTACTCTTGCAAGAGTTCTGTAAGGTTAGCTTCTTGTGCACTCCTCTCTTGGCTGTTGTAAGATAATAGCCTGTTGTTCTCTGAATTTCATTCTCTGAAATTATTTGGGGCTGGATATGTTCAGATTCATAGCACTAAAAATCAGAGGTAAATAGAGGAGGCTTTAGGGCAGGGCTCTGTAGCCAAGTTCAGTCTCTTATTTCCTCATATTTGTATTATAGTAGCTTAGCAAAAGTATCAGCAGTTAAATTTATTGAAAATCTCTCTTAGTATTGTTCTGAGGATTCTGAAATGTTCTTTTAGTTCACTTACACATTCTTCTGTCAAACTCTTTTTTTTTTTTTTTTCCTCTTTAAAGGATATCATTCCATTTGGCAATAACCCCATCTTCCGTTACCTGTTTGGCTGGATGGTTCCTCCAAAAATCTCCTTGTTAAAACTCACCCAAGGAGAAACCATTCGAAAGCTGTACGAGCAGCACCACGTTGTACAGGACATGTTGGTGCCAATGAAGAGCCTTGAAAAATCCATCCAGACCTTCCACGTTGACCTTAATGTAAGAACACGTGTTTTTAGGATGCAGTGAATCTTGGAATGTTTGTGATAAGAACTGTGACTGTTGATCTTAAGACAAAATATCCTGCTTGTGTGAAAGCTCATTATTGTGCCCTGGGGAGTACTGTGCTTTGTGAGTCCATGATTCAAGGCTGCAGCAGAAATGCACACAGCTTTCCAAAACAATTAAAAAAAGGAAAAAAAAGAATTAAAAAAAAGAGATTCAAACTTCAGTAGAAGCCAACACTTCTAAAAGATCTTAATCACTAAGTAAAACTTGAAATGATTTTTCTTTCACCTGAAATGATTGGTGGTCTCACTAAACACCAGCTGTGGAGATTAATTTCCCTTTCTTGCTTTCATTTCTGAATTTATTTCAGTTAGTGTGGAAGTCCAAACTTGGCAATTTCAATTTTAGACTAACCTGGAAAAGAATCTCTTCATTCTCTATTTTACTCAGAATGTTTATTCAGGTGTTGCTTTGGGATCGGGGATGGTTTATTTGTTTGGGTTTTTTTCCTTTTCATTTCAAATATTTAAGGGGGAGGAGATGTAATTCTAGGACACTGAGTCTGTTTGTGTCACGGTCATTAGAAATGCAGCTAAGAACAACACCAGGACAACTGGAAAGGAAGAGCTGAAATGAAGAGTTTCAATCCCAGATGGAGAAGAAGTCTTCTTAACTCTTTACTGTGTTACATTTATTAACAAGCTTAAAGGATTGTTTTGTTACAAAATAAGTGATACAGTGTTTTCCTACCCCCACAGGTGTACCCTCTTTGGTTATGTCCTTTCATATTGCCCAACAATCCTGGTATGGTCCACCCCAAAGGAGATGAAGCCGAACTCTATGTGGATATAGGGGCTTATGGAGAGCCCAAAAGGAAACAATTTGAAGCCAGGGCTTCAACGAGGCAAATGGAAAAGTTTGTAAGAAGTGTGCATGGGTAAGGATCCAACTCCTCAGAGGAGTAATAATGCCTATAACTTACACCCATGGGATTTAATCACAGTTATTTAATCCCACCGAACTTAAATATCACAATAATTTAACTACAATAATGGAAAACTAACTTAAATTTCTAATTTTGATGTTATGATTTTTGAATATGGTTTCACTTTATGATTTGATTGCAAATCCAACCAACCAAATGGACACTCTGGCTGAAGTTCTTGCAGTGTATTTGTGAGGTGGGTGGCTTTGGGTCACCTTTCAGCTCCAGGCTGCTCTGGGAGTGCAGTCTGCTGTAACAAAACAACACATCCTTGGAATACATCCCTCAGGAATCCTGCAGGCTGTTAAAAGTTTGGACAGCTTTCCTGCCTGCCCTTGGAACTGTTCTCCCTGCAGTCCTTGCTACGGCTCTGCCCTGTCCTTGTGCCAGGGTGTCCTTGCCCAGGGAGCTCAGCCTTGCCTCTCCCTGCAGTCCCTGTGTGGTAGTGGGAGTCTCTCCTCCCACAAAACTTGTACTCCAGAGCTTCCTTTTCCCTGCCTCAGTTCTTATTAGACAGGACCACAGTAGGCGTGAGGCATGTGCCCACCATCTGTCACGGACTCATGCCAGCCTAATTTGCTGTAGTGGTGTCAGTGGAGAAGCAGCCACAGGCTGGTTTCTCAGGAACAAAAAGCAACTACACGGTATTTTTACACCATCGGTATAATTTACCCGCATTTCTATTTTGACCTACTTCTCAGTCTAACAGTGCTCATGTCCCATGTGGCTGAGCAACAGTGGCGAGGCTGCTTTAAGATGATTTGGGGACTGTAAATGACTTTGAGCTGCAATAAGGGATCCGACAGAGAACAAAGAAACCCAAAGTTAATTTTAAGCTTTTTATTTTTATTTAATTGAAATTGAGCTTTTAATTTAAAGATCTTTACTAACAAAGTTTTGTCTATTTTCTACCTGCCGCTGAAAAATGAACAGTGGATAAATGCTTAATCTTATAGTTGCGTAATTGCACACAACAGTAGAGCTTTTAGTAGGTTTGTGTTTTGCTGCTGTACTCTGATGCTAGCTGCAGTTTAGAAAGCACAAGATGAACATGAAGAAGAGTCCACAACTAAATAAGGATTTAATTTGTAAATGGACCTTTGTTTAACCATGCTTCATTTACACTATGAATTCATCTTCTCTGATTTGGTTGTGTTTTACCTCCTACGTTCTATTCTCAGTACCCAATCCTAAGAAATTAAAAAGTCAAAGGATGTATTGCTACATCTGCCTTGAATGGATTTCATAAGACAGCTAATACCACACACCATGACTGTATCTCCATGGATCATAAGAAAACGTGCAGAAAAAATACACCTGTTTTTTTAATCTGAAATTAAGATAGAAATAGAAGAGAATCAGGCTTTCAAGAGCAGTTAAAAAGTATTTATTAGGTAGAATTTAGGTTATATATGGGTTTTGGTGCAAAGAGCCAGACTCTGGATTGGGGAAACTTCAGAAGTTCTCTCCAGACTTGTGTTTCTGTGAATAAAATTTGATAGAATACAAGTTGTCAGAGGATTTGGCTGCCCGTGGTTAGCATGGCTAAACATGACTCACCTTTTATACACATCTTTTTAATCCTTGTGGTAGCAAAACTTATGAAAGTATCAATACAATGATGACTAAAGAACCTTATTTTAAAAGCAGTAATTACTTTAATTACTTTCTTTTCCCATCTTGCCCTTCACCAAAGTAACTGTAGCAGTATCCTGCTGTTTTTACCCTTACATGTTATTTCCTCTTGGAAAAGAGATCATCTTAATGTTAAATCCACAAAATATAGTTGGCTGAGTGTCCCAGCATAATCCATGTGAGCAATTGTACTTGCTTATTTTTAAAAAACATTTTGATGGGGTTTGCTATTGAATATTTGCTGTTCATAGCTTGCCCTGAATTTTTTATTTAATATTCTATATCAAATCTTATGGCATAATTAATGTTGAATCTCTGTCCCTTTTTTCCCCCCGCTCTCCAGTTTCCAGATGCTGTATGCAGATTGCTATATGACCCGTGAGGAGTTCTGGGATATGTTTGATGGTTCGTTGTACCACAAGCTGAGGGAGCAGATGAATTGCAAGGATGCCTTTCCAGAAGTGTATGACAAAATCTGCAAAGCTGCAAGGCACTGAGCCTGGCTGAACTAAACAGGCAATCAGGGAAAGAGGAATTTACCTATAGCTAGTCAGTATATCCTTTTAAAAAAAAAGCTTTATTGCTCTCCAAATAAGCTCATTCTTGTTGATGTTTAAAGGTATGAGTTCCTGCTTTATACATTTATGTTTAGTATTTCTTCAGATGTTTTAAAATCAGTTTTCCAAACTCAGAGTGATTGTTTTTAAGAAATCTTAAGTGCTAGCCTTTGTATCTAATGTAGTCACATAGGTGAATTCACCTATTTCCAAGCAGAAGAAAAGTAACGGGAATGAATGAAGATACTGGAGTTACACCAGCTGTGTACCATAGCTCTATTTAACATTACTTTTGAAAATGGGAGGGGAGGGCTCAGAAATAGGTGCCAAAGCATTGTCTAATTAATGTTGTTGTTAGAAACATTTGCCTTCAGTCAGTATCCTGCAGAGCAGCTCCGCAGTGGCTCCATCATCCTCCAGCTGGCTGTCCAGTGCTGCTGGTGGTGGTGGTGGTGTTGCTGCGCTGCCTGGGGTGTCCTGCACGGCAGCTGAGCTCCCTGACAGTGGCTTCTGTTTCAAAACTGAGCACTGAGGTGTGAAGAAGATGCTTTTTACTTGTGCCTATCAGATTTGTACTGTTTTTGATTATGAAGTGTGAATGGATGTGTAGGTTTTAGGTATTTCGTAGTTGGCCAACAGTGCATTGGTTTTTTTGCCCCAAAGTATCAATGTTCTGGCTTTGTAGACCACTGAAAAGAATTGCTGCTATTTCATATAGCCAAATTTTAATTTCCTTGTGAGTTGGTGTATTCGGATTTTTTTACTTGGTTGGTTTGGTTTTTTGGGGGTTTTTTGGTTGTGGCTTAATTTTAGTGCCTTAAAAGTACTCAGTTGGAGGAAGATGTGGTTTATTTCAGATGGTTCTGTCCTGGCCCAGTAGGAAAAGGAAGTCAAGGCTGCGTTCATACGAGGTTTATTAAAACAAGTGGCTGTGGATAAGAACTCTTGATTTGAATCTTGATACACACAGGCTTTGGTTCTGACTCGAGTGACAGTTTTGCTTTTCATTTTTAGTTGGGTTAGGTTGATAGGCTTTGTAAAAGGACTGTTTCAGTCACCTGGAGAGGAAATCAACAGCAAGTACTGTTAGTTCCCTCTTCTGCTGCTCTCAGGTGAAAATGGCACAGTCATGGACTTGACACAGTTGAGTGTAGAAGTGTGGAAATGTTTTGACCCTGTAGGCAGAAACAGGGTTCCAAACCAAGCCCGTGTCTTGTCCAAGCAGTACTGAAAATTGTTACTTGAAACCTTACTGAGCTTGAGGGAAAAGAAAGTCCTTTTCTTGAGGCTTGTGTAAGGGTAACATGGAGAACTTCTTGAACAGTTACCAGTGGGAGGTGTAATTTTATTATGCGTGCTAAACCAATGATTTTATTTATTGATAGGTGGATGTTTATGGTCCAGATGAAACCAATGATAAAGCAGTAGCAGGAATAAGTTTGGGCTGTAACTCAGTGATGCACATCGTGTGCAAGTAAGGTACCCCCCAAAATCTTGTGCAGGGGACTGGTGGCAGGGACAGCATTCCGTGGGGAGACACAGCCAGTGCAGAGTGTCTGCAGTGGTGCCCGAGCCATGGAGCTGTGTCAGTGATCCAGGAGTGTCTGCCATGCCATTCCAGGCTGCACCAGGGGTACACTGGAAGGCAAGTGTTGATTCTCAGGGTGTGACCTGCCTTCCTGCCCCTGGGGCAAAGCTACGACTTAGCCCAGTGCTTGTATGATAGTCTGCACAGAGCAAGAGTGGTTTGGTTAGCTTTGAAAGGGCAATGTTAAAACAGCTAGAGGATATGCAAATACTTCTACTTAGGCTGTGTTTCACTTATGTACTGATGATCTTTAGGTATGCACTGTGTTTGTTTTTTCACTCCTTAGTTTACTGGCAAACTTTGTATGCCGTGATTGAGTACTGCAACTGTATCAGTCACACACATGCACACACATAATTGCTGTTGCTCTTGATTTTTGGTTGTACTGGGTGTTGAAAATAAAGCTCTGGCCAGCATACTGTTCAAAGTGGTGTCTTTTAATGAGTAATTACTTGCTTTTCAGCAGCTGTTTATCATTTCTCTCGTGCTTATTGTGTCTTTACACATGGTCAGCAATTACTGAGAAAAGCTGCTCTCTGGGCGAGAGACCCGAGGCACTGGGAGATGGGTGGGAGATGAGGACCCTGGTGCTGCAAACTGCTTCGAAGGAATGTCTTTGACGTCTGTGAGCCTTCACTTATCTCTGCCCCGAGACACACCTACACCAAACACCCCATAGCTGAGGCTTAACCCTTCAGTTACGCCCACCTAGCTCCACAGCCTCATGGTGCCAATTATCCTGACCTTCCCCCTACCCTCGCCTCATTCTATCCCTGTGATGTTTTGTCCAAGGAGGACAAGCCCCTGTTTTGGATTTAGGTGCTACCTAATGACATGAATAGTTCCTTCATTCTTCTCACTTCACGCTAACAAATCTAATCCCTGTTTTGAAAGAGCAGCCACTGAAGGGAGGATGAAGATTCAGTGTGCTCTTCCGCCTCAGGAATTTCACACCCACCTCTAAAATGCCTTTGTGGCAGCTCTGTAGGCTCAGTGGGAGGTGTTCCTGCCCCACCCCTGGTCATAGCTGGTACACCTTCTCCCAGTGTTCTTTTCCCAGAGAGAAGCTTCCAGTCTGTCTCCTGAAATCCAGGCTGCCAAGTACCTCCGCCGTGCTGAAACTGCAGTTCAGGTTCCAAAGCCCTTCTTTAATCACATTCTGTGTTGGCCCTGGCTTACAGCTGCATTTCACAACCCTCTTTTATTGCCCCAGCAGTATTTCTGTAGCCTCCCTCACCCACATCACTGCTCAGGCATTTCCCTTCAGTCCTCCTTCCTCCTTTGCTTGCTTCTGGAACAATAGTCAGGATTTCCTTAAATCATTGCAATTTTACCTGTGTTCCATTATCTCCCCCCACCAAATGATAATTGCAGATTAATTAGCATACTTAATCAGCCACAACTAACATGTAATTACACCTAAATTTAATTATTCCAGTCTGGTCTAAACACTTGTACAAGACTTGATAAAACTTAACTCTGAGAGAACCAGTGTGCTCCGAGTACATTTTTGTGGCCAGCCTCTGTTACTACTGACAGCTCTGCTCATCTCACTTTCTCCATTGCCCTCCAGGTTTTAACTGCCTGCTCTGCTTTGCTGCAGTTGCACTTTTTCAGATCCAGTTCTCCGTGGAGTTGCATTGATGGACCTGGAGCTACTCAGGTAACACCACCCACAGCAGGTATGTGCAACTCCTTTAAGTAACAGTAGTGTTTGACAGGACATGTTTAACCCTGAGAGAGCTGCTGTGTGCTAGCAGATCTTCTGCTGGAGGATGTGTAGGATCTGGCATCATCTTCTCAAGTATGTCACAACTATAAAGTCCACGGTGTAAATAACTACGTGTCAGAAAAGTTAGACTGCTGACTGCATAAAGAAAAGTTTTATTAGCACAGAACATGAGTTGTTTCCCATCTCTCAACTTGGATGCCAGCATGCTGTATTTTCATCTACCCCACCTCATCTGCTGGCATCTCTGCCATTTATTCTCTGATTGGGATTTTCCAAAGCACAGCTGTAATGTGAAAAGTGATTTGGGAGCTGGTGCTCATCAGAGAGATGTGTTTGAATTGTAGATGCCACATACTGTTCAGATTGGGTTTTTATTCCTGTGGGAATTTGCAGATTAACAAAGCTGGGTAGTACTAAAAGCTGATTTCATCGTACCCTCTCCATCATGGGACAGCTTCTGGCTGCCCCACTCAAAGCTGCCAAGGTATATTTTGCCAAGACAGATTTCTGCCTACCTGCTGGAGATGCAGACAGCCCTTGCAGAGCTGTCAGCCCATCCTGCCACCACAGCAAGTTCACTAATCCTGCCCACAAGCGAAGGTGAGGGTGTGGGGCTGTCCCGAGGTCTCTCATTAGCCTAATTTACAGCTGCTGCACAGGGTTTTCATGCTGGAGGTTTCAAATCCTCTGCAGCCAGAGAGCCTTGTTATCTTCCTTTCTCAGGCAGGGAAGCAAAGGCACAGCCTTGAAGGTGATTTTTGTTCAGGGCCATTGAGCAGTCCAGTACTGGCACTGGGAATGAGTCCAGACAGCCTGATTATCCATCCACCTTCCAGTTCCTTCCCAAGCTACCTCTAACTCAGTGGAAACTACCTCCCTACAGCTCCACTGCAGGAAAATTGCATTTCACAAGGTACAGCCACCACCTCAACATCTGTGAAGTTCCTTGAGAGCTAGCTGTTCTTTAACCCTCCCGCTAACCCTGCAGGGTGGGGAAGCACCAAGGTCTCCTCACTTTCCTGGGAGGGAGAGATGTGGCAATGCCAACCTCCCTGTCCACAGAGGGAACCTGCAGTGGGGATGCCGAGTGTTTCTCAGTCCTAATCCAGTGCTTCAATTACACATTTGTCCCGTCTGACACCAGTTGCAGTGTCATTGCCCCCTGTCCTTTAAGTCACTGCATTCAGAGGACAGGGAATCCTCTGTGTCGTGCATCCTGTCTGCCTGTCAGCCCTACCGCAGGGAAGATGTGGTGCAATTCCAGCAGTCTTTCTCTCTTGCCCTTGCTCCTAGCCCTGCCCAGGTCTTCTTAGCCACTGACTCATGAGCTGGGGGCTCCTGGCAGCTCTCAGTTCCCACTGAGGTTCCCCTAGGTTGGGAAATCCCCCATGCACCACCCCAAAGTGTTCTCCTGACAACTCTGCCAGCACCAGAGCCGCTCAGCTTGGCAACTGATACAACAACATGTGGCGCATCCTGTCCAAACCAAGCCTGTACTGTAGGGGAGGGAGGAGAGCACACAGTAACCAGTCAGTGACCTCCACCAGCAGTTCTGGCCACAGTGGGCCGTAAAGAGTCGATTATCTCTCTGGGCTCGAGCACACTCACCAGTCATCTACTGCCAGCTGCAGTGAAGGGCGGCCATGTCACAACCTCCCCACTCAAATGTGATCTGAAAGTTCCCCACCAATTACGAAGGTGTTTTCATCCTTGACCTCTTTCAAGTTGCCTGTTCCTCACTCTGCTGAATAAAGGAGAGAATCCACGTGGCTTCCTGCTGCTCCTCCCTAGCCCCCTAGACTATTTCAGACTAAAGCTTTCCCTGTCTGCTTTGAGCCTTTTAGGCTTTGTTCTGGTTCTCCATGGGGAAGCTGCCAAGATGAATACAACTCCAGGAATGGGTACTATGGCAAGAACTCCTACCTGAACAGGCTCTGCAATGTGCTGCTGATGCTGCTAGAGGAAAAACTGGCTTTCAAGCAGCAGAATGTGACTTTTTTGAGGATGCAAGGAGCTCTTGGCACCTAAAAGGACTCAAACTCAGCTGCTTTCATCCATGAAGTGCATCTGCTTGCTTGCAGCTGAAGCAGAGCAAAACTAATGGGAAGGGCTGTCCAAACATCCCCTGAAAAGGGCAAAGGCCTGAGGATGCAGGCAGAGGTAATGTGGTCATTGCTGAGCTCCTGCTAAGCTTCCCTGCCTAAGGGCAGTGGGTGCTCAGTGTGAGCAGCCCACCTCCCAGGCTTCCACCCCAAGGTGCTCCCAGCTTGAGCTGGGTATCCCAGACTGTCCTGTGCAAATGTCCCTGTGCAAGAAGCTGCTTCCCAGCAGGCACAGTCAGTCTGGGAGGTGAGGGGAGCTACATGGCTAAGTCCAGCTCTCTCCACACATGCAGCCCTGACCTTACTGCCTGTGTCCCCTGGCCATGCCTGTAGCCACATCCCGGCAGCTCTAGTCCCCAAGGACTGTGGTAATGGTGAAAGCCCTTGCCATGGCAACCATCACTGTGGCACCCAGCACCGCGGTTCCCCAGGGAATGTCCCTTTGCCTTTGCAGACAGGACTGGAAAACAGCAGAGTCAAGGTGGGGATCCTCGTTGTAATAGAAACTGTTGTCTGCTCAGGGGGAGCTGTCTGAAAGCACCCAAAGGTTACCTTGGGTAGCTGCCAGGGTGCAGGGGGTGTGGAGTAACTTCACAAGAGGTGAATAAATGACAGGACCTATAACCACTCCAGTAACCCCACTCCAGTGGGCATAAAAACATTGTCCTGCATTTGTGCAGTTACAGTAACACCACTGGAGGGAATGACATTAGTGAGCCAGGTGTGTGAGACAGCGCAGGGCTCACGGACCCTACAGGTTGTGTAAGAGCATGTCCAGGGCCAGATGGGATGTGCCACCTCTCTGTGCCAACCCCAAGACCAAACTGCAGGTTCAGCCACTGAATGACTTGGCCTCTTGCCTTCCCTTACTTCTCCTCCCTAGACCTTGCCTGGTGCTCCCTGGGTATGCTACAGGAAAGGGAAGGGACTTTTCCACCACCCAGTGGGGTTCCAGGACTGTGGCTTCTCTCACACAGATCCCTCGATCGCTTTGGCGAGGAACTGTGCCAGGGACTGATTCCAGGCAGCTGCCACTGCCTACTCTGTCTTTCCTTCATCTTCCCCCGATCCTCAGCAATTTTACTCTCTGAAATCCCACAGGGCAAAGAGAGGAGGCCCCAGACAGACATGTGCACAGCACACCCCTCTCAGGCCACTCTTGTTTGGCCTCAATGGCATAAATCAGCCCTACCAGAGCAGCGGGTGAGCAGTTTGGTGAAAGGCTGCAGGGGCAGCAGTACCTTTATTAGGTTCCCCCAGCACAGCTGGAAAAAATAAGGATCACAGAGAGGCTTTCAGGCACATAACCCCCAAGCTGAGCCCCGCATTCACTCCTGTCTGCTGATTTAATAAGAGATCAGCTTTCCCCACAGACCACATATCCTGAATAGCCTTAAACCCTCCTGGTTAAAATGCTGCCCCAGCGAATCAATCCAAGATGGTTTTGTCCCTTTGATCAGCACAGCAGGCAATAAGTCACTGATGGAAATGTGTTTCACCTCTCTGGCTCCAACAGGCAATAGAAATGGAGACAACCCTCCCATCCCGAACTGCCTGGTGAAAATCTTCCACTTCCTGGGCAAGCGGGAGATGGCCAAAAGGATATGCAATGTGGCACTGGAGGTCCTGTGAGACAGCTCAGCTGGCAGGTGCAGGTAAGTCCTGCTTGGGGCCAGCACAGTGTGCTGGGTGTCCAGAGGTGTGAGCAGATACCGCAGGGATCCACCCTGCTCCTCCAGCCTCCCAGGCAGCCACAGCGCTTCTCCCCGGCAGTGTTTGCATTGCCTGTCTAATTGTGGTGGGAAACACGTAGGAAGAATTGCCTGACAAAACCAGTGAAGGCTGGTCTGGGAGGCAAGTTGCTACCCTCATGTAATAGTGAAAAGTAGTAAACAGAGGCGGGGCAGGACAAAATGGATCCTTGAAAGCAACAACCCCATCTACTCCCCCTTGCTGGCTCAGTCTTCGGGGCAGCATGTCCCAATGTGTTCAGCGACAGAACCACTTGGAGTGTGCCTGAAGGAGGGCTGAGAATCAAAAGCCTTTTTCTTACCTCTTTTCAGCTTTCTGCTAACCAGTCTGGCAGACACACATTGCCTGGCACCCAGTGACCTCCACACTGCACTTTTCAGCCTCTTCCCTCACCTCTGAGAGCAGCTGTAAGCACATAGTAAAGTACTCCACTGGAGGAGGAGATTTCACTTCACTGAGTAGTTAAATTATCTTGTTTAAGTATAGGGAAGTAAGAATGAATCCTTATTTTATTTAAAGATGTAATTTGAAGAAATCTTTACAATTCTTCTATGATGGGAAATCCTCATGTGCATTCCTGTTTACAAGGGGCAAAACCTGTGCAAGAACTGTTCCTGGGGGATGAAACTCCTGGACCAAGCCATGGAGTTTGACGTGGGTGATGCCATTCCCGAACTGCAGCTCTTCAGGGACAAAGGGCTCACAACCCAGAAAACACTCGCCACTGAATGCTGCAGGCGGGCCATCCAAGTGGGCAATGTGGCTCCAGGAGTTAGGAAAGATGAGAAATTCCCAGCCGGCACCTGCAGCTGGAGCTGAGAGTGGTCTGCCACAACCACCCTCTGGAGGTGACCAAGCCCTCCAGAGCCATGACCTCCGGGAGAGGACGGAGATGGTGAAGGTGCTCCTTGAGATGATGAAGGTCAAGGGCTGGATGGATGAGCGGCCCCTATCCCTCTCAGCCAGCAGTGGCTGTCTGTCCCATGAGCCGTCAGGATATTCTCAGTTTCCTAAACCCTTGTTAATTAAGACAGGGTTAATTAGGCATCCCGGCCGTGCCAGACCCGGTACCCGTGCCCCCCCCCGCCCGTCGCTGCAGCCGCTCCGCCCGGCCGGCAGGGGGCGCCCGCGCCCCACCGGCGGAACCATAGAGTGCGGGGCGCCTCGCCCGCGTCCCACGTGAGAGGGAGGGGCTCCCAGTGACTGCGCCGCCGGGTGTAAGTGTGTGTGAGTGTGCGAGTGTGTGTGTATATATATACACACGTGTGTGTGAGTGTGTGTGTATATAAATATACACACGTGTGTGTGTGTGAGAGAACACGCGTATGTGTGTGAGAACACGCGTGTCGGTGTGCCCGTGCAGCACTCACGCGTGCCTGTGCAAGGGTACCTGTACATCCTCCAGAAGGTGTGCAGGGGGGGTGTGCTTGTGCAGACACGTGTGCAGGTGTGTCCGTGCAAGGGTACCTGTACATCCCGGAGGGCGTGCAGGGGGTGCACCCGGGGGTGTGTGCGGGGTGTGGGTGTGGGTGCGTGCACACGCACACGTGTGTAGGTGTGCCCGTGAGGCATTCACATGTGTCCGTGTAGGTGTACCTGTACACCCAGAAGAGATGGGGGCGAGGGTGCTTTTGTGTGTGTGTGTGTATGTGCACACGTGTGCAGGTGTGCCCTTGCAGCGTTCCCACGTGTTCTTGTAGGAGTATCTGCACATCCCAGGAGTGCAGAGGCTGTGTGTGAATGCACGTAGGTGTGCCTGTGCAGCACTCGTGTGTCCGTGAGGGGGTACCTGGAAGCCGTGCACATGTGTACGTGTGTGTGTGTGCCCGTGATGCATTCACGAGCCCGTGTAAGGGTACCTGTGTATCCCTGAAGGCGTGTGGGTGTGTGCACCTGGCTGTGTGTGCAGCAGTGTGTGGTTACCTCTGTGCTGCACTGCGGGTGGGTGTCAGGGTGGCTGCAGACAGCAGCACATCCCGTGGTGTGTCCCAGCAGTGCTGACCCTGCTCTGTCCCGCTCTCCCTCTGCAGGCTCCGGGCCCTCTCCAGCAGCACCATGGAGGCCTTGCTCAGAAGATGCTGCCTCCCTGTGCTGGGCACCCCCCAGCCCGTCAGGCCCCGGCACAGCAGTGCCCCAGGCAGGCCCAGGTGGCTGCTCCTCTCGCAGCTCTTCCAGCCCCTGTCGCTGCCGGTGGACAGCGAGGCGGGGTGGGAGGGCAGGCCTGGGGAGCCCACGTGCCGCAGCCAGCGCCTGATGCTGCAAGGGGGGCTCATCCACCCCGCCAGCCCCGGCTGCTACTGCTATCTGCCGCCCACCGTGCGCGCCATGGAGAAGCTCATCAGGGTGATGGACGAGGAGATGCAGGCCCTGGGTGGGCAGAAGCTGAACCTGCCCAGCCTGAGCTCGGCGGAGCCGTGGCGCGCCAGCGGCCGCTGGGACCAGATGGGGCCGGAACTGTTCCGGCTGGTGGACCGGCACAACCACAGCTACTGCCTGGGCCCCACGCACGAGGAGGCGGTGACGGAGCTGGTGGCCTCTCAGAGCAGCCTGTCCTACAAGCAGCTCCCGCTGCGCCTCTACCAGGTCACCAGGAAGTTCCGGGACGAGCCCAAGCCCCGCTTTGGGTTGTTGCGCAGCCGGGAGTTCTACATGAAGGACATGTACACCTTCGACGCCTCTGAGGAGGCGGCTCGGCACACCTACGGCCAGGTGTGTGACGCCTACTGCCGCCTCTTCAGCCGCCTGGGGCTGCCGTTCGTCAAGGTGCAGGCAGCCACGGGCAGCATCGGCGGCACCACGTCCCACGAGTTCCAGCTCCCGGCAGACATCGGCGAGGACAGGCTTGTGCTGTGCCCTGAGGGACATTTTGCAGCCAACGTGGAGACGTTAAACGGGGAGCAAACCTCCTGCCCCACGTGTGGGGAGAGGCTCACCAAGACCAAAGGGATTGAAGTGGGGCACACGTTTTTTCTGGGCACCAAGTACTCCTCAGTCTCCAACGCCGTCTTCTCCTCACACGAGAACAAGCCCCAGCTGGCACAGATGGGGTGCTACGGCCTGGGTGTCACACGGATCCTGGCGGCCTCCATCGAGGTGCTCTCCACGGAGGACAGCATCCGCTGGCCGAGCCTCATCGCGCCCTACCAGCTCTGCTTCATCCCCCCCAAGAGGGGCAGCAAGGAGGAGGAGGAGGGAGTGGCACGGCTGGAGCAAGTGTACGACCACCTGGCCAAAGCGCTGCCCCACCTCGCCACTGACTCGGTGCTGGATGACAGGACACAGCTGACCATTGGCAAAAGACTGAAGGATGCCAACAAGCTGGGCTATCCCTACGTGGTCATAGCTGGGAAGAGGGCTTGCGAGGACCCCCCGGTCTTTGAGGTTTGGAATCAGAATGCTGGCGAGGTTTTGTTCCTCACCAAGGAGGGTGTCACTGAGTTGCTGAGTAAAGTGCAAGTCCCTTAAATTACTTGTCTCTGAATCTCTCATCTTTGCTGCACTAGGTAATATTCGAACAGCCCTGGTTCCTTTTCAAGGACATGCAGGATGTTGGCGATGGCTCTGGGTGAGCAGAGGCAAATCCAGCTCACATTAGAGCCAGCCATGGTGTCTTGCAAGAGTGCTGGGTGCTGAGACTGAGCAGCAATCAGCCCACATTCCCCCCACAGGGCTGGGGATGTTACCCCCTCTGGGTACAGGTCCCTGCGAGCTGCTTTTACCAGCACACGTAACCTTGTGTGGCTGAGGAAGCACTGGCAGGGTCATCCCCTCGCTGCTCAGCTGGGGCTGACAGGCTGGCCATGGCCTCTTTTGAGCACACACGAGGCTGGGGCTGCAGGGAGGGATGGGAGAGCTCCCTTCACCTTTTTTATGTGCCAAGTTCTCAGCACAAGGGATTTTAAGAGGGAGAGAAAGGAAACCCTTTCCTCTGCATCTTCTCTTTGGAGATACATAGGATCCATGAGGGTGGGGGTTGCCTGTGCCAGGCCTGGTGGCTCCCATAAGGAACAGTTTGCTACCATCCCAGCAGTCATGACTGGTGCCATCACCCCATGAGCCTCTCCTGCACAGAGTTCATTGGAGGGAGCCACTTTGCCTGTGATGCAGCTCCAGGGTCATGAGAGATCATGAGCAACAGAGATGCCCCTGTCAGAGAATCATGGAATTAGTTAGGTTGGAAAAGACCTTTAAGATCATCAAGTTCACCCATTAACCCAGCACTGCGAACCCACCACTAACCCATGTCCCCAAGTGCCACATCCACGTGTCCCTTAAATCCCTTCAGGGATGGTGATTCCACCACTGCCCTGAGCAGCCTGTTCCAATGCCTGACAATGCTTTCAGTGAGGAAATTTTCCCTAATATCCAGTCTAAACCTCCTCTGGTGCAGCTTCAGGCTGTTTCCTCTTGTCCTGTCACTTGTTACAAGGGAGTAGAGACCGACTCCCACCTCCTTTCAGGCAGTTTTAGAAAGCAACAAAGTTCCCCCTGAGCCTTCAGGCTGAGTCCCCCCAGCTCCCTCAGCCACTCCTGGTGCTCCAGACCCTTCCCCAGCTCTCCACGTGCTGCCGGCCGGGGCGATCACCTCGGCCTCCTCCCGATTGTTCCAGGCGGGATCAGCTCTTCCTGCCATCCATCCCCACGGGAGGTGACGGCTAAAGGTGCAGTGGAGAGCGGGGCTGCAGTGGGGGGCGGTCGGATGGAGCGGGGGGCGGTCGGACGGAGCAGAGGGCGGTCGGACGGAGCAGAGGGCGGTCGGAAGGAGCCGGGGTGCGGTCGGAAGGAGCGGGGGGCGGTCGGAAGGAGCGGGGGGCGGTCGGAAGGAGCGGGGGGCGGTCGGATGGAGCGGGGGCGGTCGGACGGAGCAGGGGGCGGTCGGATGCCGGGGCGGTCGGAAGGAGCGGGGGGCGGTCGGAAGGAGAGGGGGGCGGTCGGAAGGAGCGGGGGCGGTCGGACGGAGCAGGGGGCGGTCGGATGCCGGGGCGATCGGAAGCGGCGGGGCCGGGCCGGAGGCGGCGGGGGCGGTCGCAGGCGGGGCCAGGCAGCAGCACGATGGCGGAGGACGGGCAGGGTGACGGGTCTGGGGTGCCAGGACCGCCGCGGTACCGGGGCGCGCTGCATCCCGACACGTGGGAGCAGGTGAGGCGGCGGGGCCGGGGGGGCCGAGCTGAGCTAAGCCGAGCCAAGCCGAGCCTAGCCCAGCCGAGCTGAGCTGAGGGCGCCATGTGTGTGAGTGTGTGTGTGTCCGTGCCCATCCGTCCGCAGGAGCTGGAGGCCATCCCCATGTTCATGAAGCGCTGCCCGGCCGACATCGACGCGGCGCGGCAGCCCGAGCTCGCCTGCCTGCAGTCGCTGCTCTTCGACGAGGAGCAGAGCCCCGCAGGTGGGCACCGCGCGGGGGTGCTGGGCATGTCCTGGGGGCGCCCCCGCTCAGCCCTCACCCCCCTCCGTCCCCGCAGAGCTGGCCAGGATGTACAAGAACGAAGGGAACGAGTACTTCAAGGAGAAGGACTACGGGAGAGCGGTCGCCGCCTATTCCGAGGGGCTGCGGAAGAAGTGCGAGGACCCCGAGCTGAACGCGGTGCTGCTCACGAACCGGGGGGCCGCACACTTCCACCTGGGTGAGGGACCTGTGCCAGCTCCAGCTGGGATGGGAATGGGGCTCTGCGCTGTTTTTCCTCTCCATTTTCCTTCCACCCACCCCTATTTTTTTTTGGTGATACAACAGACTAAGTAGCTTATTCATGAGAAAAATGCACCTGAAGACCTGGTTCACTTCAGAGCATGGCTGCGTGTACGATCTGTGCTCTGTTCATTGCAGCTATGACCTGCTGCTTGAGCCTTGGCTCCAGGAGAGGGCAAAGCCGGTGGTTTTTTTAGAATCATAGAATGGTTTGAGTTGGAAGGGACCTTTTAAGGACATCTAGTCCAATCCCTCTGCAATGAGCAGCAGCATCTTCAACTACATCAGTTTGCTCAGAGCCCCATCTAACCTGGCCTTGAATGTTTCCAGGGATCCAGGAATGTGGCTTCTACCACATCTCTGGGCAACATATACCAGTGCCTGACCACCCTCATTGTAAAAAATGTCTTCATCATATCTAATCTAAGTCTACCCTCATTTAGTTTAAAACCATGACTCTTTCCTACGCAACAAGCTCTGCTAAAAAGTTTGTCCTCATCTTTCTTGTAGGCCCCCCCTTAAGTACTGAAAGGGTGCACTAAGGTCTCCTTAGAGCCTTCTCTTCTCCAGGCTGAGCAACCCCAACTCTCTCAGCCTGGTTTTATAGGAGAAGTGCTCAGCCCTCTGATCATTTTTGTGGCCTGCTCTGGACTCACTCCCAGCATGTCCATGTCTTTTCCTGTGCTGAGAACCCCAGAGCTGGATGCAGTACTCCAGGTGGAATCTCATGAGAGCAGAGTAGAGGGGCAGAATCTCCTCCCTCCACCTGCTGCCAGTGCTGCTTTTGATGCAGCCCAGGACATGGTTGGCTTTCTGGGCTCCATGTGCCTTGGCACAACTTCTAGGAGTATGTGTTCCATGGTCTTCCCAGGCACAGAGGTGAGGCTGACAGGTTGGTAGTTCCCAGGGTCCTCCTTTCTATCCCTTTTAAAAATTGGTGCAAAGTTTCCCTTTTTCTGGTCACCTGGCACTTAACTTGACTGCCATGACTTTTCAAATATCGTGGAGAGTGACTTGGCAACTACATCAGCCAGTTCCCTCAGGACCCTGAGATGCATCTTGTCAGGTCCCATGGACCTGTGTATGTCCAGGTTCCTCAGGTGGTCACAAAGCTGATCTCTTACAGCTACCACGCATCCTACCAACAGCATCTGCACAGCAAGGAAGGTGTTCTTGGTTTTTTAATGCTGTTGTGTGTTGCAGTAGGGAAATGTTACTTATCCCTCACCTGTGTGTTTGATTCCTGTCCTTTCACTTTTTGCCCCCAGGTTACTCCTTTTTATCTTCTTCTCACCTCACAGTGAATTGTAGAAACAGTGAAATATAGGGTCTCTGCATAAATTGTTTTGTCACCTTGGTGTCTGGTTGGATTTTAAATATAAATGCAAGGTTCTGAGCAGTTTTACTTGCTTTGTAGGTAACTACCGTTCTGCTCTCAATGATGCCATCCAAGCCAAAAAGCTAAAGCCCACCCATCTCAAAGCAGTCATAAGAGGTAAGAGTTAAAGGTCATGTTGCTTCATGGAGTGTAAGAAACAGGGTTCCAAAACACTTGGCACATGTTAGCTTTACTTATTGTACTGTTATTGTTACAAGCCCTGAAACAGGCTGCTGTTAGATGTTGCTTTGTTTCCTTGCGTGTTACTGCGTGTTTAATAATTGTGTTCATAAGCATTAAATTACTGTGAGTGAGGATCATACTTTGTTTCTGGACAGAATTAATTTCAGAAAGGTAAAGCAGTTACTGTAAGAGATCTCATCACTTGTTTTGTTATTGGTGTTTCTCCATAAAACAGAGCTCTGGGTTTTTCTTCAGATTTTCAGTCAAAATAGTAGCCTTTGCTCTTCAATTTCTCTCTCTGTCAAAGAGGCACTGAACTTGTTTCTGTAGAGCACAGCCTAACTTTTCCTGTTTTCCATAATACTAGTTTTTGGGGTGTGTTTGTGTTTTTCTCCCCAGCATTTCTCACTCTATGGAAATTCTCCTTTTATTTTTCCTTACCAGACAAATACTGAAATGTTAATTATGATAACATTTTGCTTGTAACAGACACTTCTAGAATAATTCTTATAATTTCTGTGACCACATGAGCAAACAATACAAGAACTGACAAAATATTTTAGATTTTTCTTCTCAGCTGACCTGCTGGAAGTCTGTGATTGAACATGACCATGCAAGACAAAAAACTGTAGTGCAAAAGCCCCAGGCCTAATGCTGTCTTTATAACCATCACTTTGTGTAGTAGTTTTACACTGACTCCAGATTTAAAATCTTAATCCTTCCAGGAGCACTCTGTCACATGGAGCTGAAGAATTTCTCTGAAGCAATAGCATGGTGTGAGGAGGGCTTGCGAATAGATCCAACAGAGAAAAAGCTTCTGGAAACAAGAGTTAAAGCTGGCAAATTAAAGGTAGATATTAAGGCAGTCTGGCATCTGCAGTGCTTGTCTTCTGCTTTGTGTCAAGAATCACTTTGGGGTCCTTGGTTGAAGAGTGCTCCACACAGGTTTCTGTGTAGTGTAATATCCCCACAGAGAATTGAGTGGTGGCTCTACGTGGTGTGTGTTGAGCTGTGTAGGAGAAGGAGCTGGAGGGGACCCTTCTGGATACCCAAACTGATTTCTCCACCCCTTGTCAGGGTAGAGCAGTGATGAGCATTGATTTGCTGTGTGTGACCATGGTGCAACCTTTTCTTACATGTAGCGAGCTGAGGAGCGGGATGCAAGGAAAGCAAAGGTGATGGAGAAGAAAGAGAAGTGTCAGAGGGATATCTTGCTTGCAGCAATAAAGGTGGGTCGCTGAGAGGGGCTGGCTTTGTGTGGCTTGGGATTTTTTTTTAAGAGCTCTCTTGTTTGTCTCTAAAAGTTTGTTATTTTGCTTTAGAGGGCTTTTGAGAGCTAGAGCCAAAAAAAAAGGAGCTAAAACCATAATTCTCCTTATCTCTGACTGCAGCTTCCAGGTTTCCATAATTCGGGCAACAACTAAGGCAAAATACAAACCCAGTGTTAGGAGATGGACTGAGCTTTGTGAGTGCTCTGGCTGCTGGGCTGTAGCATGACACTAGCCCAAGGAACCTTGCTTTCTTTGCTTCCCATTGGCATTTCTTCAGTGGAAGGGTAGAAGATAAACATTCAATAGGGTGGAGGAGGGAATCAATCCCAGATCCTCTCCTACCTCATTGAATGTTTGGGCTACATTAAAATATTTTGGGCTATTACATGAAGTCAGATTTCCAAGGAAAAGACTGATCTTTTTTCAGTTTTCTGAAGCAGTGGATGCTCTCAGGAGCTGGTGTGTGCAGTTGCATCCTGAAGTGATGCCTGGAAGGTTCCAAAGAAAAGGATTTTAGATCCATCACTTTCCACACATTTTCTCAGGCTCTTCTCTCAGTGTGTGGGCTCCTCTGGATTGCCACCTCTCCTCACCCATTCCATGAGGTATCTGGATACCTGGCTGAGGTTCTGGATTCTCCTGGGAAGACCAGTCCCTTGAGTCTGATACTATGGGAAAGCTTTTGATGGCATGTTTAAGAGCTGACTCATTAAGAACAACACAATTTGACCTTTTACTTCCTGGTAGTTTTTTGCTCTTATTCTCTCTGCCATATCTGTTTGGCTTTTGGTTGATTTTTTTAGTTTTTTCCCCTCCCTTCCCTCCAGGAAAGAAATATCAAGCTGGTTCTTGAGCCTTCAAATGAAGAAGAGGAAATATCGGATGGCCTGGCTGAGATATCCTTAGATGGGTTCCACTCTGACAATGCCACAGGAGCAAAGGTGCATTTAGATGCTGATGGCAACCTGAACTGGCCTGTCCTCTTTCTGTACCCTGAGCACGAGCAGACAGATTTCACTGTGGCTTTTCATGAGAACTCCAGGTAAATGCACTGTCAGCAGAATTCTTGCATAAGGGAGGTGTTTGAGCAGATGAGAACAGACAGCAAGTGAGACACTGCCATGCTGATGAAGTGATTTTGGATTTCTAATTGCAGAGCTGACCCTTCTTTTCAGCAGGAGGTTGCATTAGATGACCTTCTGAGGTCCTCTCCAACCTGAAACTATTCCATGATTTATATAAATTCATAGCGCAGACAAATACATTTTGCCAGGGTGATCAAGGGGCTTGCAGTGCAAGCTTAGACCTGTAATTAATTAGTGGACAGTAATATCTGTGACCCATCCACACGTGTGGATTCTAGAGATTTATTAAGGGGCTGTTTCAAAGCCCACCAAATGTGGGGTCTCAGATCAACAGATTAAACTTAAAAAGCATTAAAAGCTTCCAAAAGGGACCTCTTATAACCACCAGTGACCTCACAGTTCTTCTTAGGGCTTTCAGCAGACCTGACTGAACTGCTGCAGGCCTTTCAGACTATAAGCAAGTGACTGGCAAGGTGGGAATTCCACTTTTCTTGATATTAATTTCCATTTCTGATCTTACAATGGAAGATGTAATGATACAATGATCTTACAAACTTGGAATTTGTAACTTTTTTTTTTTCTGGAATACATATTCCTCAGATCTCTTATTAAGTTTGGAACTTAAAATTACAGTGCAAGCAGGTTACTAAAGTTGTAGTACTTACATGATAGTGTTCACTACACTTTTTCATGACCAAAGGAAGTGGAAATGGCTTTTTAGAACAAATTGGCCTCCAACACTCCTCAAGTACCAAAATAAACAAGTCTCTGACACACAAACATATACTCATCACTCTAATGGAACCAAGAAGAAGGAAAATCCATTTTAGATAAAATGCAGGGTGTTTATTTTGACATCTTTTTCAGTGTGAAAATGTAAAGTTAAAAATAATTTGTTGTTGCACTACTCAAATTTGAAACTGATAGCCTGAGTCACAATATGGCCTTGGATTCACTGGGAAAGTGATGAGTTTGAAGGGAAGAAACTGTTAGTGATCTAAAGTTAACTTTCAAGTCTGTTGTCTAATTTGCTAATGTATTTTTACCATCATTCAATGCAAGTGTACAAATGATTGAAGCTGAACAGTCTGTCAAAGCTCACCAAGTGTATTTTGGCTTTTAGGTTTATTGATCATTTAATGGTGATGTTTGCTGAGTTACCTCCTTGGGATTTAGAAAGAAAATACCTTCCCAGCAATCTTGAGGTGAAAAGTTTGACTTTCCTTCAATTTCAGGGTTGTTGTGTTGTGGGTTGGTTTGTTTGGGGTTTTTTTCTGGGGTGAGAAAATACACAGCTTTGAGGGTATGATTTGTTTACCTGTTTACTATTCACAGATGTGAAACAAGGATCTGGAGAGCTGCATTCACTTATAAACACAAATATTTACCAGGTGTGCTGACAGAATTCACTAATGCAAATTAAAGTTCATTTGTTTTCCACTTACATTGTATTCGATAGAAGGTATTTAGACATATTGCTAGATCACATCTTTGTAACAATAATTAAGGTTTAGACCATCAAGCTGATAGGCTGCCTGGTTTTTTGACTGCATTGTGGAGTTGCTGAATACAAATGAGAAAATACTATTTAAAAAATAGTTTATTTTCAGAGCTGACTTGAGGTGTACATAAGCACATAATCGCATCACGATAATATATCTCTATTAACACTTTAGCAAAGGTGGGTTGTGAGTTGGTTGTGGCTGCAGTAGGTTTTGAAAGTTTTTCTGAAATGGTTCATAGGAGGATACAGATGTTTATTTTTCATTTTTCACTTCACTGTCATCTGTGCCAGGCAGCAGTACAGCCCTTTGTACAGTGAGCAGACAGGTCCAAAAGGACAATGGCTGTGTACTTTTCCATATGTATTTACAGTCTAAGACACCGTTGCTGGATTTGAATCGCTTAAATCAACTCTTTTTTCTTCAAATACCTTTAAAATTACTCAATTTATTTCATAACATCGCTGGGTTTCACCTGTTGAAAAGCAGCCATTAGGTTTGGATTGCTTCTCTGTAAAGCACAAGAACAGCCAGTGTATTTTGCCTTCCTGCTGCTACTGCCAGAAGCTAAGCTGGTTTATACAGGAAAGACTTGGAATTTGCACAGATCAGTTTCTTCATCACTGAGTTTAGCACCTGGCATGGTGGGCTCAAGCTACAGCGGTTTGATAAACCTCCGGTTGATAACGGTGCGCTGCTACTAAACTGTTGAAAGCCCAGTACTTTTCCTCACGTACCTTTAGGCATTTAATAACCCTCCAAAACCTTTTTCAGCTCTATTTTGAAGATGAAGAAAGAGAAGAAATGTACGAGGTGAACCCAGAACACACATTGCTACAAGTGCTGCAGCACGAAAGGTGAGGCTGTACCAGTCCATGTCCAAAGAAAAAAAGGCAAAAAGTAGGAGCTTTGGGTTTTAAGTCCAGTTTGTTATTTATTAGTTCTAACTCTTCTCTGATTTAATAGTCCTTCATCTTAAAGGTTTAAAGCAGTAAGGCTGCATGGATTTTGTGCCTGGCTTTAGTGACTTACATATGTTTTCCCCCACAAAAAAATGAACAACTCTTTCCAGGTCTGGATGGAGATGGGAAGAGGAACTGGGAACAGCTGAGCAGCACAAAAGGGCTGTTCCAGATCCCATCTACACAGTACTACTTTAAAAAAAAAAAAAAAAAAGGCAACAGCCTATAAGAGCATGTTGAAGGTTAACAATGCTCTCACTGTTCATAATGCTGTGTGAGCAGCCCCCGACACAGCATGCAGCACTGTTCCCCTCTGAAACTGGCTTTAAAGTGTTGTGCAGTTATTGAGAGAGAAGAATTTGCTGTTAGTAAAGCCAAAAAGTTATTGTGAAGCCTATGCTGTTAAGTTGCACCGTCTCATAGCTGGAGGAAGCTGCTGCACAGCACGGGCTGTTGCAGTGGGATCTCGGTCGCTGCTGCAGGCTCTGGCCAAGCTGTCACTCCATAAAACTCAGCAGCGTGCACAAGCCCTCAGATTTCAGGCTGTAAGGGCAGTTGCAAGAGACACCTCCTTCCAGAGGGAGAATAACAGCTGCTTTAATTAAAAGTAGCTGTTGGGAGAGGAGCTGACTCATAAAACACTCCTCCTCAGATGTGCTTAGCCCCTACTCCAAGAGGCTCTGCTAATCTGCACAAAAGCTCATCACTGGCCTTGGGGAGGGTCAGTCTTTATGGAGCAGGGTGAAAGTCACTTGATTTGCAGGACACTTGCCCAACTACAAGGAAGCAAAGGAGTCCTTTTAATCTTTGCAGGTATTTTGTAAAGGCTGGGACTCCAACAGTTTTGGTATTTGTGAAGCGTTCTCCTTTCTCTAAGAAATACTTCTCTGGGAAGAAGGTGCATCGACTGTAATGAGCAAGAGTGAAACGAGGACTCCTGCGCCAGAGGCTGCTGTTCATTAGCCCAGCTACAGGCTGCAAACTTCTGCTTGAACAAAAATACCTTGCACACTTCAGGGAAGAGGAATAATCTTGGCACATGGGGAAACTTCCAGGAAAGCAGCATAGGAGAATGAAGGGCTTACATGAGGGGATTATTTGTTTGAAAAGAAACCCAGCTGGCTTGCAGAAGGTCTCCTCTATGATAGGCTGCATGTGGTTTTGAAATAAACCTGATGCAGTGCCAAACACTGGCTGTGGTTTCAGCAACAGCAGCTGGAAATGCAGTTCCTTACCTGAGAAGAATCACAGATTTCCTCAGAGGTGGGCTGTAGTTGCTGGGGTTTAACAGCAAGTGGGCTGGGGCAGTACCTGCCTGTTGCAGCAGGGCGGATGCAATCAAGTCCCTGCCTGGGATCCAGCAGCTGCTGTTTTGTCACTGCTTGGCTCTGCTGCTGGCCAAGGTACAGCAGAGCTCCTGGTTTGGAGCAGTGTTTTATTGAGCCTTTTGCTACTCTACTGATTGTATTACAGAACCTGGAATAAACATGGCTATTTTAACTAGACTGACTTCTGCCTAATGAATGAGACAATATTTTTTTTCACCTCATGAAGTACTGGAAGAGAGTGGCAAACAGTAATTGTAAACACTAACGTAACAACCTTATCCATTACACTAACTGATACAGCCAACATACAGGGTCTTCTGTGCTTCTCTACTAGCTTTCAGCTTTTAATTAAAAGTAATTCTAAATCTCATTTCTTTCTCTTCTGCAGTCTCTCTGTGACTGCAGAAATACACTGCAGTTTTAAACACAGCTAATGCAGAGGGCATTAAGAAAGCTGTTGAGCCATAAACACTCCTGCTTAGATCACGGAGGCTGCCTTCAGACAGCTGCAGAGAGAGCATTTCCATTTCGCTATTCCTGAGTTTCTGCACCATGCCCAAATACAGTAAGAGTATCTCCACCTGAGGATGCTGCAATTTAGTCTCCCAACCTCAGAGTTACTTCACAGCAAGGCAGCAGGATGGCTCGCTTTTCACAGTATGCTGGTTCTGGCCAGGCAGCCATCGATCGCCTCGCAGTGCCCTGCCCTCACAGGGCAGAGAGTTTGGCAGCCAGGTGGTACAGGCTCAGGCCATTGCACACGACGCAGCAGAGGTTGCAGAGGGAGGACAGAGCATGGTAGAGGGCAAACTGCCGGCACAGCTGCCTGTAGCTGGGGTTGGAGGCTCGCAGGTTCCTGCGGGACTCGCTGGCCACCAGCCCGACCTCGTGGCCGAGGCCGTGGCTGCGCTCCACGGCGTGCAGGTCTGCCACGATGTCGGAGGTGACCTGCCCGAAGCACTGTGTGTTCAGCACAGAAGCAGCGATGCAAACGAAGAAGAGGATGATCTGCAGGGGAGCAAAGCCCACTGTGAATATCCCGCACGTGTTGTGGGTTAAATTTCTCCCCCAGCCCCTCTTGCACACAAGGCTCACTGTGCAATCTGGGTGCTAACTGCTTTCTTTAACCAGAGCCACGTGTGGAGCTCACACGGTGTGCAAACCAGCCTCAGTGGAGCAGAGCAGGGTGGGACCCTGCAGAGGAAGGGGTTTGGGCTACAGCCAGCTAGTGTTTGAGAGGGGGAGGCGGCTACCTGGGTCGTGTGTTCCTCGCTGAGGCGCTCGCTGGGGTGGCACATGGCAAACAGAGTCAAGTTGAGGAAGGCACAAGTGGAGCTGATGTGGAAGTAGTAGGGGAAGAGCTCACGCTGGATGGAGCCGAAGGTGTGGCGAGGGAGGTGTCTGCTCATCACAAACCCTGCAAGGGGGGAGAGCAGATAGGTCCTGGGGCAAAGCCCCCTCCCCTGGGCCTCCCACCTGGGCAGAGAGCCACAGCAGTGCACACAGACCCCAACCTACCGGCCACAAAGGTCACCCAGATCTGCATTCCCCAGGACGTGGAGAGGAAAAGCAGGTGCAGCAGTTTGATGGTGTTGGAGGGCTCCGTGTCGGTCAGCATGGCGTCCTGGATGGGGACAGGTCCCTCCATGTCAGCCAAGACACCTCCAAATTCGGCGCTGAGCTGCAGTTACTGCTCTCACCTTACTGGATGCAGGGCAAATGCAGTCCAGGTTCACAAACCCGCTTACTCAGCCTTCCCAGCCCTTCCCAGCCCCACCACCACACACCCAACTAGGCTGCAAACCCAGAGCTCAAACCCCTTGTATCTTAGGGGCAGGGCCCTGCGTCAGCACCTGGGAACCGGCTGGTTTGGGTGGACTTTTGGCAAAGTCCAGCCAACGCCCCAGCTGACCCCTGGCAGCAGGAACAAGCAGAAAGTCAATAAAAAGGGGAAGAGAAAAGCCCTGACAAATATGCTTGCCCATGCTGTGAGCATCAAAGAGGCCCCTTGGCCAGGGGGAATCCCCCCCTGCTTAAAAGCAGCAACCACTTCTGCACTTTTTAACCAAAAAAGCCTGGGGGCTTGAAGGAGCAGAGATGCTCCCAGGCACACCCCACTACCCCAGACCCCACGCTGGCACAGCACAAGAGCACAGGCAGCAGCGGGTGGAAGGAGGCTTTGAAGGAGCTGCCTGATCCACTACAAGGAGCACTTTGGAAATTAATTAAAACAAAGCTGCTAGGAGTAGCCCATCAATACTGCTGCCTGCAGAATTCTTTCTCCTCCCCTTGGCAGGTCGCCTCGGGGCATGAATTACAGCAGGGATGGCCTTAAAAGAGACGCTGCCTTCTACTTCCATCCCACTCCCCCTGCAAAATGGATAAATACTCACTGTATTGTGATATATTAGTTCCATGTATTTATTTAGGCATCTATAAATCAGGTCCTTAAACCTTCTCATGATGGCAGCATACTGGAGAAGGCACTCAGATCCCACCTGGGGTGCTGGCCTGTAAATTCCCATCTGTCTTCATAGTCTTTTCTTTTCCAAAAGCTTCTTGGAATTTTTGGGATGCTTCCCTGCTCCATCCTCCAGCAGCCCTGTCCAGTGCAGGATGGCAGAGGCCCAGGGAAGGCAGCTTTGTTCACTGCATCATCCTGGGCAGAAAGGCAGTGATGCCTATGATAGGCAGCCGCCCTGGAGCCCTCCTGCTTCTAAGGTCCCAGATCTACCTCTCTAAATCGACTGTGTCCCTGCAGGAATTAGCAGCTGAGGGCACCAAGGCAGCTGGGTGTTTCCATGCAAAGAAGCCACAGCTGGAAAGGTTGTTCAGAGCAGGAGAGTAACTCCCCTTTTAAGCAAATAAGAAAAATGGTGATTGATTGCTGATTTGGTCCTGGGGTGGTGCATTTGATTGGAGGGATCTGGGAAAAGCTGGTAAGGGCAAGTTGCTCTGAATGCACCCACCAGCACGTCTCTCCTCCCTTGGGAGCTGGCTGTGGGATTAGGCAGTGGAGCTGGGTGCTCCAGGGATGCTCCAAGCCACACAGTCCTGCTGTCCATGCTCCCCTATGCCTGAGGGCCAGCAGGTGCTGCAGGACTGCAATTTTCTTCCAAATGTACATAACCATGAGACATTCTCACACCATTGCAGTGTTCTTTCATGCCCCCAGGTCACTCCTGCTCCATCCCCCTGCATCCCCAGGGACCCAGCCAGGCCGGAGCCAGGGCTGACCACGGCCTGGCAGAGGTAAAAAGCACAATACTTAAGGAGAAGGAGAGGTCAGCTAAAGTTTAATGTTCAGGCAAATACATCATCCCCTCCACCTAATCAAGCAGCAGCAATTCCTAAGGATAAGTAGAAAGGATGTCTCAGGTCCTGGTGATAAAAAGGCAGGATTGCTCTGAGTTTTGGGAGATAAGAGGTCTCCATAAAAATTGAATGTTTTGTACTATGGTCAGCCTGAGATGGCTTTATCTTGTGGAGGTCGAGGCAGAGCCATGCCAGGCCTTGAGCTGAGATGTTTATGATGCAAGGTACAACAGAGATTAGGGGTTTATGGCCACAGCCAGCCCAGGGTTAGGAGCTACTGGCCTGTGGCCACAAGAGAGGGGCAGGAGCTCCTGCTTATAAACCAGGTGGGGAATTTGGGTGGCAAAGAACCTTTTTAAGGACTGGATGTTGCAGAAAGGAAAAAGACACCCTGGGATGCCTGGAAAAGACCCTGTGCATATTTTTGGTACCCCATGGCCTCATCTTACCCTGAGCACAGCATCATCATGGTTAAGCTCTGCAAAACCCATCCTTGGGTTTAAGTTCATGACGCTCTGGAAGCAAAGTTCTGCATGCCCAAGGGCTCCTGGGGCCTGTCCCCATCCCATCAGGCAGCAAGCCCTTCAGAACATCAGTTCCATCAGAAAACCTCTGTCTGTGTGGCCCAGGAAGGCCTGGGAGGGGGTTCTCCTCAGGGCTGTGACTGATGAGTAGCACTTCCACATCACCCCCACTGCATTCCAGTGGCTTTCTCAGAGCATCTCAGACTTTGAAAAACAAGGTTGGGCTTTGTCTGGTTTTCGCTTTTTCAACACCCCTGAGGCAGTTTGGGGGTTACATCTCAAGGTGTTGGTGCACCCAGCAGACAGGGATGAGGGGCAGCTCCACAGGTCTGCCCCAGGCACAGTGGCAATGCCTCCAGACAGTCCCCAAAGGCCACTCTCATGGAGCACCAGCTGACACCCCATTCCTACAGCACGAAGTCCTGCCTCAAATGATCCCCCTCATCCACCTGAGCCCCAGGCAGCAGCTGTTGGGGCACCGTCCCTCTCCTCAGTAAGGGAAATGGCACCTGCCTGGGGTGGGCTGTGGGGGCAGGATCCCTGTTCCATGCTTGCCACCCAGGCAGCGACACAGCAAATCCCCACAGCAGACATTCACCCAGAGCACATATGGATATTTTTCCTTTCAATGCACTTTTATTGCTACTCCTTCCACAGCCCCATGGGGTAGGATTGCAGCCTAGCAGGAGCATGGGCTGTTTGTCAGCCTTGCCTGGGAAGAGAAGCAGCACCTGGGAAAGTGGGGTTCACTGCCAGCCACCCCTGCACTGAGGAGGGGTAGAGCACCCTCTCCATATCACTGCCCTCTCTCTTCCTTTACTACCTTAAAGGGAACCAGTAATCCCCCACAAAGAACCAGTTAAAAAAAAAAAAAAAACTGGTTTAGTAAGATTTTGGATCATATAAAGATTCAAGTAGCATTAAGAAAACAAGAAATCCAAGTCCTGTACATCAGCTTATAAAATCTCTAAATAAAATTTAAAAAAAAAAAAAAAAAAAAAGAAAAAAAGAAAGAAGAAAAGATATGACATGTCAGTGCAAGGGATGAGGTGGTGCAGTAATGCCCCTCCACCCCAAGCCCCAGGGAGGCAGGGTCTGGGTGCCACCATCCACATCCCCTTCCAACATGGAGGTGTCCCTTCGTCTGTGTCCGTCTGTCAGCAGGGTTCTGTGGCTCTAGAAGTCCTGCAGCCGTGAGATCAGGTCCTCTTTGTTCTTCAGCAGGAACTTCTCGCAGGCTTCGAAGGTGGCACAGATGTCAGAGGACAGCCCTGCCACATTGGTGGTGACGTAGTTGAGGTACCCAGGCATAGCCTGGTTGTAGTAAGCCACCTGCGAGGCACGGGAGATGGTCAGTAGGGGCACGTGGGGAAGAAGGAGCCTCCCCAGTGGAGTGGGGGCAGCACGGCCCCGCAGCATGGTCACAGCATCCCACCTTGCTCATCTCCTCTGACTCCGGCCAAATGCAGAAACCAGAGCAGAGTGTCTCCCCACGCGTGTATTCAGCTCTGGGGGTGGGTGGGCAGTGTCACCGACCGAAAGGCCACCACATAGGGGTCCCTGGGAAGGAGAGAGGCCAGGTGAGCCAGCACAGCCCTGCTGGCAGGGAGCAGGGGTCGGGTTAGGGACAGTTACCCCTTGCTGCAGGGTTTCCGCCGGGATGCCAGGATGACAAAGTCCTGCAGCTTGCTCTCCTGTCTGTGCATCCGGCTCACCACGTGGTAGATCATGTCATCGTCATCCACCTTCTGGACGAGCTCAGCACTCCTGCAAGGGGAGGCAACTGCTCACAGAAACCCCACTGTGCCCCCCCAAATCTGGAGGCTTGCACATGTACAGCCCACCCTGGACTCAAAATATTTTTGGGGACCCAAAATAGATGTTTTCTGCAGCCATCAGCCCAGGTGGAGTCAGGATGGAGACAAACAGTGGAGAGTCTCTAGGAGCAATCACGGCTCCAGGGCAACACACTTGCTCCCAAGAAAGCCCAAAGGGACGCTTAACCACAAGCCTTAAATTTAGGGGTGTGATTTTTGGGAAGGGCTGGATGCCCAGCCCTACAGCACTCACACATAGTGACTGTCCCACTCGTGCCGGCGCCGCAGGTTGGAGAGCAGGGAGAAGGCTTGGCTGGCCGTGATGCAGACGGACATCTCAATGCGGAAGGACAGGAATTTATCCTCCTCCAGCGTGTACATCCTCACCTTGGGGAGCACAGGGCACGGTTGGGATGTGTTCCCCAACACCAAGCCCCCAGGTTGCCCGTGATTTGGGGGCGAGGGGCATCTCAGGGGGAAGGGGCAGGGTTTGGTACCTTTTCCTTTTCCCTGGCGAGTGCCCAGTTTGCTTTGGCTACGAGTGTCTTCAGCGCAGAGACATTGTTGTAGCTCAGATAAACCTGGGGCAGGGGCAGCATGTCAGGGGCAAGAGCAAGGGCAGGATGCTGGGCAGGAGGCAGAGGGTCCTTCAAGGAAGCATCCTACCTTGTTGCTTTGGTCCCAGGGCACAGAGAGTGGCACCTCGGTCTGTTTGCAGGAGACAACGTATTTTCTGCAGAAAAGGAACAGTTTCCCTTATGAGAGGACACAAACCACCCACAGACTGTCCCTGCACCCAAGTGCAGAGTCCTTCTCTCCTCCACTTGCTTTTCTGCTCACCGGTCCAGCCGAATTTTTTTCCTAGCACTGGCTTCTCTGTACCTCCTTTCTCCATCCTGATAAATGGGAAAAGCCAATTAGGTTAATAGGAAAAGGAGGAAAAAAACCCCAGTCATTTATCTTTTCCACCCTTCAAAGGGCTCTAAAGGATACAGGAAACATGTAAAACCCCTGCACTCGCTGGCTGCCACCCCAGCTATACTGCAGTGGTGGTTAGTGATTAATTGTGAGCTATTTGGGCACTGCCACCACGGTGTGATCAATGATGGGCACTGGCACATTAGGGAAAACCCTTATTGTGGCTGCAAAGCTGCAAATAGCCCCTGAAACACAAATCATGTCCCCTTGCACCTGCCAATGTCCTCTCCTGGGGGAATAAAACCCCAAAGAAACCGGCCTATTTTGAAGAAAGTGCTACCGCAGTGTTTTAAAGCAGGCCTGGCTATGAGGTTTCAGGGAGCCTGACTCTGGGCATGAGAGGATCTTCATCAGGGTAGGAGACCCTAGTTTTAAGGCATCCAAAAAATCAGGCAGATGGGCAAGGATCAGCTCAGGGGAAGCTGAGATTGTTGCTGTGCTCATGTGACAGATTTCCTTAAATATTCGGATCTGAGCAAATTATGGATTAGGACACTTTGAAAAGTAAAAACAGTCTCAGAGGTTTGCATTCTTTCCCCTAAATTATGGAAAAAATGAACTGGAATTTGCAGGCAATTCTCTGTTAAGCCTTGCATGGCTAATACATCTCCATCCCCGCACAGGCAAGTGGTTTATTTTATTAGTTATACCGAGCAATCCATTTAATTCACTTGCTATTGAGCAATTTCATTTCCATCATCATAAAACTGCATTTGTTTTGCTGTGAATCTGAGAGCCCCTCAGGGCTGAGCGGGATTCCCAGGGGTCCCACAGAACTCCAGAGAAGCCATCCCTGCCCATCCTTACCCCTGGCTCGGGTGCCACCATGGGCAGCGTGCGGGGCCGGCCCTCCTGGTCCAGCACCTCGAAGGTCATGAAGGCGCTGTTGATGTGCCGTGGGCTGACAGACATCTCCGGGCCGTACGCCTCGGCGCTGACCCCCACCTCCATGCTGCCGGAGAAAAAGGGGTGAGAGCGTGTAAAGCTGTCAGGAGGGTGGGATGGGGACCCCCCAGGTGGGATGGAAACCTCCATCTGCCAGCACCCACCTGTTTTTGAAGGAATTGTTGACGATGGCTTTGAGCACCAGGCGGTCCCCAACTTGCGAAGGTCCCCGAAAGTGGAACATCTCGATGGCCCTCAGTGTGGGGTGGGCATGGCACAGCCGGCTGCAGGGGCAGGAGTTACTCCCCAGCCATGGCCCCATGGCACACCCTCCCTGACCCAGTCAGAACCAAGAGGACCCCAAAAAATGTCACCCCTGCATTTCGATTATCAAAGCCAGCCATGAGAAGGGACAATAAGCCAACCCTTCCCTGGGGTCCCTCAGCTCTACACATCCATGGGACTCCCTGTATGGCATCCCCCAAGGGTGACGTGCTGGGGACCATCCCTTTGGAAGGTACCTACAACCCAACTGCGGTCACACCTCGCCAGACTCTGCCCTGATTGTGTGTCCCCTCCAGGCACACCATCCCCTATACTGAATCCCTCTTGGGTCACCTGGCTGCAATGGTGGCCACATTCTCCATCCAGGCCATGATCTGCCCACCGAAGGTGTTGCCCTGATGGTTGGCATGTGGAGGCAGCACCAGCTCCACGCTCTCCACACGCGTCTTCTCCGCCGGCACTGCCCCGCTGCCGTCCCGTGTCTCCAGCTCTGCCACATCAGGAGAACAGGGTTCAGCGTGTTGGATGACCACTGGGAGCCCTGCTCCCAGCAGCCCACCAGCCCTTTCCCCCTCTCCTCACAGCTGCCCTCCCACTGCATTAACCTGGCACACACTGTCTGGGATGGTGGGGCTGATCCCTACCCTGCCATGACCAGGGCCTGCCCAAAACTCCACATGGTGATCACCACTGTTCCCCACCAGCATCCTGCTGAGGAAAGGGATTGTCACCAGTGGGCATCAGGGCTACTTTGGTGATGGAAACCCAGGCTGTGGGACACGGTACCGGTGTCAGGGGGGCTGCGAGTGAGGAGGTCCTTGAGGGTGTCCTTGTGCACCAAACGCATGCGGCGGCGCTCAGCGGCGATGCTGTACTCGATCTTTTCCTCCTCTGTCTGCGGGGTCAGCGGCTTCAGCCTCACCTGCAAAGGGGATGGGGCAGTGCAGTCCTGCTGCCAGAGGAGGCAGGGCTCCTTCGGGCACCAGCACATGTTCCTACAGCACCGTGTGTCCCACGGGCAGAGCCCCCATGCTGCATCCCACAAGCATGGGACAGGAAGTGTCCTGATGGAAAGCTGGGCCCAGATCAGCCCCAGAGAGGCCATTTCCTTACTGCCTCTGTGCAGAGGACAACTGAGCCCCCTGAGACACCGTGCTCACCTTGCCGCCAGAGGGGTCCTGTGCCACAAAGGTGGCGTACGCCTTGCAGATACTGCAGTGCTTCCCGCTGCACAGATCTTCATAGCTCACCTGGATACCCACCTGGGAGAGGGCACAGCATCCCTGAGAGCTGGCTCTGCTCCCCAGGGAACAACATCCCACCAAGCACCCCTGGACAGAGCCAGCCAGAGAGGATATACACAAGAGGATATATTTTGGGATCAAAGCTGGGAACTGCTGGAGGATTAGGGGATTTGGCACTTGGCTGTGTAGGGGGACAGGGGCAGGGGGCGGAAGGTGGGAGGTACACACCAACCTCCATGCTGGAGTTAAAGGCTCGGTTCACTTTGGCTTTGATGTTGACAACTTGCCCGACACTGAAAAACAGGAACAGGAGAAAGTGCGTGGGGTTACTGGGGGAAAGCGGCCACCAAGAAGCTCCCACTGAGGTGCCACAGCATTATAGCCTACTGTCCACTGTGGTAAGGCTTGCTGGGACTGTGGGACATGCTGGATGGCCAGCAGGACATAGGGACAGCCACCTTTGGGACATGAGATCCCACAGCTGTCCAGCCCAGCTGGGTAATATGTCACCCCTGAGTAGCTGTGTGCAAGTGGGTCCCCAGTCCAGAGTGCTTGAGCAGAGGAGGTGCCCAAGGCTTGCTTGGTACCCGCTGCCCATGTAGGCATGCACACTCCTGCCAGAGCAAACGGCTCCTCCAGCCTTGCATCCACTGTCCTGCACAACAGGAACAGCCATGGGGCCTCCCGTGGGCCCTCAGCCACTGCCCCAAAGCTTCAGGTACCTTGACTGCTCCTGTTCCTCCTCCTCTCCAGGGCCTCCCCTAGAGCAGTGGACACCTTGGGGTACTCGGACATGGCAGGATGCAGGATCTGGCCAGGGGCATTTTGCACCATCTCTTAAATTGAACATCTGCTGGTAGCAAACTGCAGCTGGCAGCAAACTGCAGCTTGCAGAGTCCAGGAGCTCTCCTCTGACAACTTCGGCTCTGCAGCCTAACCTACTCCAAACTGGTACCCACGAAATAAGCAAGTGAAGCTTATTAGTGAGACCCACAGCAAACAGTCTTTAACAAATGCCTTATTAAATCAGGAATATTCCTCATTCCCTAAAAGAGGCCAGTGCTAGAAAAACCCTGGAAAAATAAACGCTGTCACCATCACTGCAGGTTTGCTCCACACAGGGCTCAAAACCAGAAGCAAGGAAGAGTCAGCAAGTGCTTCAGCACTGCAACTTTCCCCTTGCCCTCCGCATGATTTCTGGCTTCAAAGGATCTCTGCTACTCAACACACTGTGCACGTGTGCTCTGGCTGGAGCAGGGGTGGCCTGAGGCTGGGATGGTGCCTCCAGCCATCCCCCAGCACAGACTCTGGGCCCAATGACATGCCAAAACATTAGCAGGGTTACATGAGCAGCCTCCATTCACCATGCCATGCCACGTCAGTGGGGTTAATGCTCCCAACTCACGGCAGAGCTGCGTTAGGCTGGCTGCTCTAGGGCTGCAAACATCCGTACCAGACACCGCTCCTCCCGTCCCGCTGCCCCGCAGGGCTTAGATACAGCTGGCTGGTGCAAAAAGAGAAAGCAAGATGGGAGGAGAGGGTTAGAGGCAATGGAAGCGGCCACATGGATGCTCCGGATGTGTTTGAGGCGAAGGGCATGCAAGGGCAAGGGCTGGGCTGGCACGTTGGCAGCCCCAGATGTAGATACACAGCCCCAAAAATACTCTATCTTCTCTCTCCTTATCAAACAGTACAAGCCAGTGCCATAAAAGCCACAAAAAGCCTGGCTCAAAGGTATGTGCAATCCTCCTGGGAGGCTGCACTTCCCCATGGCAGGGTGGAGGGATGGCGAGGATCTGCTGCACAGCTGATGAGTTTTAAGTTAGTGATGTTTTGGGGTCTCCTCCGTGCCCCCAAGCACCTACAGCTCCTCCCTGCCTCTCCCCCACAGTGGGAGGGCAGCAGAAAGCACAAACAGCTGGGAGAGGAGCAGAGCCAACAACAAACACCACAAAGCTCCTTTGCCTTCCAACATCTCTGTGGGAAATCCCTGCCAGGCCCCTTGCTTGGAGCCTTAAGCTGGACCACAGCAAATGGGATCTGAGCCAGGAGCAGCACAGATTCCCTGACCCTTTGGAGTGGTGCCTGACTCGCCCCTGAGGAGGGACAAGTGCTTTTCAGAGCTTGATGTAATGCTGTGGAGCAGGCCTTGCATCTGTCATCCTGCTCCCAAAACCCATGGGGAAAAGCTTCCCAGGGAAAGCTGCTCTGGGAGCTGGAGCCACGTGGCAGCATATCAACCCCAGTGGTGCCACCTCTGCCACTGGAAGGTGGTACCAGGGCTGCACCACATCCCCACCCTGTGGATTTGTCATGGAGCTGAGCCCAGAGCAACGGGCAGCTCATCCCCACCAACCTGATATGAGAGGGCAAAAGTAGGAGTTCAGCATTTCCTGGGAATGACGGTGAAACCGAAGAGTGAGTCGGACTTCCTGGGGTCAAATAAATCAGTTGACAGCTGGGGACCCCAGTGCCAGCCCTGGGTACCCAAACTGGTCCCTGCCCCAGCAGGCAGATCTGCACAGCAGGGAGTGGCTGGACAGTATGGATCCTATACTGCAAGGGATCCCATACTGCATGGATCCTATACTGCACAGATCCTATACTACCTGCAGGGATGCACAGAGAAATGTTGTCCCCTGCCACATGGCAGCCCTGGGGGAACAGCACCCAGGGGCTGCCAGGACAAGCCTGGGAGGGGAGTTTGGCCAAGCAAAGGTCAGCCTGATGCATCTCACAGAGTGATGTGCAGGGAGGTCCCACCTCCCCCAGCACTCGGTGGGTGGGGGAGGACCACCACGCCCCAGCCACCCACACGGCCACTAGAGAGGCACGATTTGCAAGATTTGAGTTTTCCAGAGCACTAAATCAGAGTTGCTTCTTAGACAAAGCCAGGGAGGAGCTGGCGTTGGGGGAAATACCGGGAAGCCAACCCAGCAGGAGCTCCCCAGGGGCCCAGACAGAGGATAAATCAGAGCAGACAGTCGTTCCTCAGCCCTGCGGCAGAGACGGAGCCTCAGTCCCTGGCTGCCCTGTGAGCCTGGCACTGCCACCGCATCTCCTCCTCTCCCAGGCACGCTGCTCCCAAATCCAGCCCCACTGTCCACGTTGCACCCGGCAGATGGGAAAAACCCCTCCGTTTCCTTGCGCATGCCCTGTTGGAGCGTGGAGTATTTACCTAATGGTATGCTCAAAATAGATATCATCCATGGAAGCCGTGACGCACGGGCAGCCAGCGTGTCTCTCGGCTGGAAAGGAAAAACAAACTGCATCAGCAACCTGCAGCAACACACCGAGGGTGTGAGGGGCACGTGTGTGCCACTGCCCCATGGCTGGTGACACCGGTGATACCCCAGCCAGCATCCCTTCCCTGATCATCTGTCCCTTGCTGTGTTTGCAGGGGACAGGAGTGGGATTTGGGGTTTCTTCTCCCACAGCAGCATGGATTTGCAGATGTTCAAAGGTTTGGAGGGTGTGCTGCGAGTATAACTGGGAAGGACATTGTCCTGATGTTTGCCTTCCCTCCCTGTGTTTGCAGCTGTGGGGATGCAGCAGCAGCTGATACCATCTCCCCACACACAGCAAATATTTTAAAGCCGCTCCACCCGTCTGGCTTTCCCTTGGGACTCCAGGAACCTCAGACTGTAAATCTGCTCTGGGAACCTCATCAAATTGCAGAATTGAACTTGTTTCCTGTCATAACCTCCCTGTGCTTGGTGGGGCAGCCAAGCTGGTGAGCTCCATCACTTCCCACTGAGTGGAGGAGCTCATTCCCTTCTGGCTGCTGCTGGGATGCTGGGGATGTCACCATCCTGGTCTCACCATGCCCTGCACACCAGCCAAGGAAAAGGGCAGCATTTTGAAAGAAGCTGGCGTGGATTTTGATCTGTCCCTAAGCCAGCATTGCATGCTGCAGTGCACGTCTCCTCCCCTTCTTGTTTGTTCTCTAATTACTCAGCAAAATGGCATGATGTGAGGTCCCCAGCTGGCATCACTCTGAGGGACAGTGCTGGACTGCCAGGCATGTTGCTGATGAGCTGGCTTCTGGGGACACTGCCTGGTCATTCCCTCCCAGCCCAGCAGGACAATGGCTCCAGAGGGAGAGGATGGCTTACCGGAGAGGCAGGCAGCCGTGTCGATCCACTTGAGCAGCTGGCCAGTGCTGAGCTCGTTGCGGTGGTTGGTGTGGCAGGGCAGCACCAGCTGGCTCATCTGCACCTCGGTGGGGTTGCGGGCAGGCAAGGGGCTCGCCATGGTCCCCGGTGCCTCCTCCCGCTCCCCTGGCTCCTGGGCACGTGGTGGAGAGGTTGAGCCCTGGTGGGACGAGAGCTCTGTTTTAACCAAACCCCCAAGACAGCAGTGACCATGCAGCCCACTCCCCTCACTGAGCCAGAAGAACCTCAGCCCTGCATATCCCCAGACACCACCAAAACCCACCCAGTCCTTGCCAAATACATAGTTCCCACAGCCAAAAGGAAAAAAATCCCCTTAAAATAAGCTCCATGGTTTCCAGGCCATTTATCACCCAACCCCACTTCTTCCTCCCAAAATCCGGCAAAACCCCTCCCAGAGTCAATCAGTTCTCTGTGAAGGAATTTTTCTCCCCTAACAGCTTAATTTTTAGGGTGCTGCAGCACAGGGTGGGTTCACTCTCCTGTGGTTGGGTAAGTAGCGGTGCTCCACACTTTCCACCAACACCCCCTTTTGCCAAAGGAAACACTGAAAGCTATGTGGTACAAGAAGCAGAGGAGAAGCACCCTGGGCAGTAAAATATGTTCCCTGTTGCTTGGCCATTTGCTGGGCACAGAATAGCTCCCCTGGCACCCTGGTGCGAGGCAGGATGGGAGACAGAAGCTGCTACTGTGGCGGTGCTGGCAAGGAAAATAGCTGATGAGATGTCAAGTGAGTCGTGTTACACAAGGCGTGAACTCAGTTAGCCCAGTGAGTAATTAAGGAGACTTGAGGAGTTGTCTGGGCTTCGTCACAGCCCTTCCTTCCGCTTTCTGCTCCCTCTGCGGCTCCTGCTCACAGCACTTGTTGCGAGAGTCCCACTGCAGCAACCTCTCTGCCCTTTGCTTTGCCTGGATTCTTTCAAAGACCGGTTCATGCTGAAAATGAAGCCTTCCCGACTACCCTGAGCTCATTGCCTCTCAGAATAGCATTTTTCTCCAGCGGGTCAAACCTCTGTTTCCATAGCTACTGGTACACGACATCCCAGGAACAGCACAAACCTCTCCTCAGCAGGGACAGAGGCAAGCACGCCAAGCCAAGCCTATGCTAAAGGGCCCCCCATCCCACAGTGAGATGGACTCTCAGTCACCAGAGCCCCTCCAGCGGGCTCCAAACCCCTCTGTGAACCTCCCGGACTGCTTCCCAGTGTGCAGAGGCGCCTACATGAGTACCACAGAGCTATTTAAGGAAGCCAGCAGGCTCCAGGGTTCGAGCCAGCAATGCAAAGAGCTCCAAAGCCTCCTGCTGCAGAGCGAGCAGACAGCCTGGCCAGAGATCCCAACGGTCATTTTCCTGGTGTTTGACATTCCTGAATTTTAGGGGAAAAGCTGCTACCCATAGGAAAAGCTCTGACTCTGAGGTAGCCAGCACATGAGCAGTGATGCTGATGGGAAGCAGATGCAACTGGGGCCGGTGCAGGTCTGAGGGCAGCTCCTGGCACAGGATGGCATTTGCCTTGGTTAGTAGCCACTGGCACAATGGGGAGCCCCGGGGTTAGTTGCACGGCATGGGGGGTACCTGGAGGCCATTGCAACAGAAGTTCAAGATCTCTTCAGGGACTATAATATTCCCCTTGACCATTTTTAAGAGACACCTGGAAAGCAGAAGAGTGGCTCTGGTTACAGTAGGATTGGCAGATTGGGAGTGGCTGTTTACCAGCAGGGACAAGGCAGTGTGTGTGTCCGATTGTCACACCCTGTCCCCACATTCCATGCTGATGTCCCTCCCCGCACCTCTTACCCCTCACCAGAACCTATTAGGGGGCTGCCAGAGCTGAAAAAGAGAAGGGCAGAACCTGGGCTAATGCCTGCCATTCCTTGGGGGTCAGGACCCACGGTCACCGGCTGCGATGAAAGAACCCAACTATTTTGGGGTGCTGGACCTAGCCCAGGGCGCAGGGTCATGGCCCATCCCTCGGTCAGTGATGCTGTGTCAGTGCTTCCTCGTGTTGCTACACGTGAGAGAGGACTGTGCCTTGAAGCTCCCCTGGCCAGAGTGGTGACACCACCGCAGTCACAAGACAGCCAGGAGCATATTTTTGGCGGTGGGCAGGGCTCAGGCTGCTCACGGGTGGTACCAGGGGCAGCAAATGGGAAGCGCCCGATGGCAGCAATGCTGCTGTGCTCTGCTCCAGCCCCTCTGCCTCTGAAGCCCTGGCATTCCCCAAGGGCACTGTGTGTCCTTGGGCACCCTCAGGCTCCCAGGCCACATGCACGGTGACTGGGTCCCAGCTGGACAATCTTAGTGACATTGCAAGGAAAGGCAGAGTGGGAGCTGCAGCAAAAACAAGTGTAAGGGGCTTTATATTTACAGTTTACTTTCAAACACAACACCACCAGGCCCTTGGCGTGCCTTCAGCTTCCCAGCACACCTCCCTCTCCCACGCAGGTACAACCAGGCTGCTGGAGGCAGTAGCTCCTTTTGCAAGGCGTGGGATTGACTGATTTCGGCATGGGGTTAAAAAAGTGGAAGCTGCAGGTTTGCCTCCTGTGCCCTCAGCCCTTTGCAGGAGCTGAGGTTTGGGCATCACACAGTGTTGGTGCAAAATGAGGGTTCTCAGGTCACCTACAGATGCAAATGGCAGCACTGAGCCTCTCACAGCCTCCCACCCTTGCCCCGGTGGCACCGTGTTCTGTTTTCCCAGCCCCAAGACCTCTCCAGCTTTGTTACGGAGGCCTGGGAGCTTCCTTATTGCTCACCTACCCTTGCAAGAGCCTAGTGTAAGGGTTACTCTCCTGTTTAGCAAAATGGGTTCGCTCCCTAATTGCAGGGACAAGCGGTGGCTAGGGGCGGTCCTGTTACACCCCACAGCCACAGCAGACAGCGCCAGAGGGACATTCCTTGGAAACCCAAACCTGCTCCTGGCTCGGCAATCGTGTCAGCTTGTCCCCTGGGTTGCGTTAGCAGGAGGGGGAAAAAAACAGAGCTGTCTGCTTTGCATCATCCCCCTGTTATTTCCCAGGCAGCCCCAGCCCACGCTCCCACCCTGGGGAAGGGGAAGCGCCCCAGCCACGCTCCAGAGACCCGGAACCATCCAGCCAGTGGGTATTTATGGAGTATTTGTTATCGAAACTAAGCGAGCAAGTGTCTGTCCTCATTAAAATCTTCAGCCTCACTCAACTGTCACATTTTTAAAGCTGTTGACTGATGCAGCCCTCAGGTCACCATGGCAACGGGATGCAGTACCCAGGCGATGATGCTCTTACTCTGTCACCCCTCGAGTGACCCACTTCTATCCAAAAAAAAAAAAAAAGTTTGCATTAGGAAAAAACCTCTTCTAGTATAATATTTTTCTTGCCTCCTGCCACACTCAGTTCCTGTGCTGCTGAAGGCATAAGGAGTCCACAGAGCAAACCAGGAAGGGCACGGTGGGGGAGACATTCCAAGGGATCTGCAAATACCAGGGGAGAGGGATCCCAGAGGTCTCCTATTCCCTGTGTTCCACAGTACCAAAACACCCATAAGCTTTAGGGAAGGTCTCTGCTGCCGAACTGGGTGCCAGCCTCTTGGGAAATCATGTGGGGACCACAAGCTTGAAACCCTGATGGGTTCCACAGCCCCTGGGGTGATGCCAGGCAGGGATGCAGAAGAGCAGTTGTACCTCAAATCCTTAAGCCCACTGGAAGCAGGGGGTTTGCTTTAGCCACTCCCAAGCAGTGGATGAGAGGGAGGGACAAGGGATACTGGGGTCCCCTGTGTTGGGCTGTGGGGGGCTTTGGGCAGAGTGGGGTAGCCTCACACCTTAAGCCATCCCTGCTTGCCCTCAGAGCTCTCCCACCAGCCCACTGCTGCCTCCCAAACACCTAATCCCCTTTTTCCTGGCCTGGCTCTGTCTCCTACTCCCACCCCAGCCCCTGAACCTTACCCCTCCCTGGAAATATCTGAAGGAAAAAAAAGGGGAGATAGGGGGGAGAAAAGCAGTGACAATGAAGTTCTCATGGGGGATTATCGGTGTATAATTGAGCAATATCCATGGTAACAAGCAAATCTGCACGCGTTAAAAAATTAACCTGACCTACTTTGGGAAATTCTGCCATCTCCACAGGGCAGTGAGGGCTCTCCATCCCCTGAGACCCAGTTTGATGGTCCCAGTGCCAGCCAAAGCCCTGGTGTTCCCAGGAATGAGACAGGCAGGTTTTGTGCAAAGGGAGATGTCCCTTCCAGCAGGACCCCCACTGGTAAGTGGCAATGGAGACACCCAGTACAGCTCAACTCCATCACCCCATGCCCATCAGGATGGTGTGGGCTCGCCAGGATGAGAACCAGTGGGACAAGAGGGACTGAATTGCTGGGTCACAGCACAGCTGAGGAAACACAGGTGAGGAAACATGGGGGTTCCCTGCAGTGGTTCTCAGTGGGACTCCAGGAGGGCAGCCAGCCCAGGAGAAAGGCCAGGGCACCCTGCAAGTGGCTTTTTGGCACCGTACGTCATGTTTCCCTAGATTTCACGGAGCAGAGCCAAGTATGAGGCCAGGAAAGCAAAAACCAAGGGTGAAAGGCAACGTGGAGACACGGGATGACTCCACTTACAAGGGGTCAGGGCTTTACAACCATCACCCATGGGAAAGCTTAACTCAGGGTGAGTGCAGCAGCCCTCACATCCCTCTCCATCCCTGGGTGAAGCGTCCCCAGCCCTGGCCATGCCCACAGCCCCATCAATACTCCTGCCCAGATGCTCTCTGCAGCTCCCGTGAGGCTCTCAGGAAGGCTGGTGCCGCTTTGGCAGCACAGGGGTGAAGTCCCTCAGGGAGCGTTGCAGGGGACAAAGGTCTGGCTCTGACCCAGGGGTAGAGCAGAGCCACATGTCACCCTGGTACAACTGCAAACACCTCCAGGGCCAGAATTCACACGCATGGGGACACCCAATAGCATTGCCCAGCCCAGGCACCTTTGCCCTGCCACCCACGGTGTTCCCAGGGAAGAGATTGCCATAACATCCATACAGCCGTAGTTAAGACCACCACAGTCAAGCTCACCAAGTTGGAGACCACCACAGTGGAGACCTAGATGGTGCAATGGTTTACACCCTCGTGGGTCTCCACTGTGGTGGTCTCCACTGTGGGGGTCACCATGGTTGAAACCCCTGGGTTGAAAACTACCCAGGTAGACACCCAGGAATGCAGTAGTCTCTGCCGTGGTGGTCTCCATCATGGTAGTTACCGTGGCCAAGACCACCTCAGTTGAGACCAACGGCGTGAAGACCACTGCAACGTTGTGCCACCGAGCCACCCACACTGCCCCAACCAGCCCCAGCACACCCCTCTGCCATCCCCGCACCGCCACCATTCCCCACAGCCCTGTGCCCATGCTTCCCAAATATCTGCCCCTGCTTTTAAGCAGGAAAAAAAAAAAGCTGATCCAAGCCAACCCTCCCCCCGCTGTCCCTTTTGCAGCCGGAGGGTGCCACGTCCCCATTGACAAGTCGCCAGTGCCGACCGCGATGGAGCATCAGCACAGCTCACTGCAAACCCCACGGGCAAGAAAGCATCACCCGAGTGAGCAGAGGGGCACAAAGGGCTTTGACTCCACACACTTCCCCCTGCCAGAGCTGCCCAGCGCCGACGCAAGCCAGGACAAGCCACCGCTCCGCTGCCCGGAGTAGAACTCTCTGCAGCAGCGCCAGACTCTGGCTCACGCTCACTCAGCAGTGGGGTTTCCCCGCCTTGTCCCCACCGTCCCCGGCTCCCCTCAGCCCTCACCTCAGCCAGAAGAAGCTGAGCATTTGCGGGAGGTGTCGAGGCGATGGCTGGCTCGGAGGAGAAGCGTCCGGACACCTGCGCACCCGGCCGGCACCGGGAGCGGGCGTCGAGGCTAGGCTGGCGCGGAGCCCTGGGACGGGGCCAGCGCACACCCCCTCCCGCTTCCTTAATATGGTCATGCATAACTTTTCTTAAGGTAGCGCTTGGCAGATCTGCTCTAGCCTGGAAAATGGCCGGCGCTCTGAAGGCTGGCTCTGGATGCAGGAGGGAATGTGTCGGGCTGGCTGCAGAGCCAGGGAGCGTGGCGGGAGGCAGCGGAACGCTGCCAACAGCTCTGCGGAGCAGGGTGCTGCCGGCTTCCTTCATCTCTCCCCAGGGAGCAGACCCTGGAATGAGGTCCTGGGTCCCCTCCCCAGCCCACTCATAAACCCCTCTTCTCCCCCACCACCCCAGTGAGGGGCACTCAGTTAAACTTGCCTGAAAATATCTGTGTTTTCCCAGGAGCCGCGGGCACGGACACAATGCTGGGAAAGCCTCAGCAGACTTCTCCAGAGCCACTCCAATCCACACAGCTGCTCCCTGGCTCTTCTGCCTATGAAGTACCTTTAACAGGGCTTATCACAAAAACTTTTTTTTTTTTTTTAAACGAGGAAATAAAATGCAAATTACCATGTCACCACAATAATGACTACTGGGTTTGGGGCAGATGTTGTTTCATTTGTATTTGATGTACAACTTTTATAAGTGAATCTTGGTAACAGACCTACAAGAGTTTGATCAAAGCTCCTGCCAGTGGCAGCACAAGTGTTGCCACTGGAAAGCCAGAAGAGGAATAATTAGGCAAATTCAATAGGAAATAAGGCCTCACTTTTTTTGGTAAATGAGAATAACTAAGCACTGAAACAGAGCAAAAGCTCCTGCCTCAGCAACCTCAATTTTAGGCTGGATATGGGTTCATCAGAACCCTAGCCCTGGGTGCAGGTGGAGGTGGGACACCTGGATACCTCCGTGAAGGCTGGGCCAGGCTGGGATGGAACTGGTGGCCCAGCTCAAGGCAATGCTTGCCCACTGGTGTTTGGAGCCTTTGGGGGATGGAAGAAGCAGCACCACATTGCACCAGATGATTGATCCAATTATGGTGATGGAGATTCCCTCTGGAAGAAGATTGTTGCCTTGGAACTTTAACCCCACTGAGAATTTCCTGCTCAGCTGCTTGCATAAAATCTGTAATTCTTCATTCTCAGAGGAGGGACAGGACAGCACAACCCCTTTTATATCTTGCAGGTAACTCTGCGCACCCAGATGTGATTAACTCTCATCATTTCAGAAAATAACATTTCCTTTATAGCATCCTCTTTTGGGACAGCAAATAAGATATTTCTCACCAAGATGGTTTTCTACCCGCTTGCAGTAGCCCAGGTGCCCTGCAAAACAGATTGCAGCGAACATCCTCTAGAAGATCTCCCCACCTTTAGCACAGAGGCTCCTGGCCAGGAAGCTCTTCAGGGATCTCTCCCTCCCTCCTTAGGACTGTTTGTTTCTGCAGACACAGATTAGGATCAAAAGGTTTGCTCCAGGAAGGGAAAATGATTATTCCCACTCCTCCAAGTCAGAGGGAACAGCACAATCAGAAACACTTCAGATGCTTGACCCACGCTCGAGCCTCCAAACAAAAGTTGCAGGGAGAGGGTTGATGTTTTCCAGGCCCAATTAGCATAATGTTGTAATTCCCCCAGCCCTCACGCTGCCTGCATCCCTTCACCCTGGCACACCCAGCCCTGGCCACCCAGCGAGCACACACCAGCACCAGCTCCTTCCTTCTGATCCATCACCATATGCCCATCTTTTACAGTTCTTTGGTGCGTGATGCTCAGAGAGTGGATAATTAGCTAAATGAATTAATTGACATTCATACTTGTAATTAGAACCGGTTACAAGCAGCTATTCTCCTTGGGACAACTAAAATTTCTCAGGGATTGGTGTTAAAATACTGGAAAATCGTTCAGGGTAAATAAGGAGGGCTGTGCTCATGGCGCCCGTGTTCTTCCTCGGCTGTAAAAGCCGCCACACAGTAAACAAGCCCGTGCAAAAGCAGAGCAGGCTGTGGAACGTGTTGGATATGCCGCTGCTGCTCAGGAGGAGGAGAACTTTCCAGCTTCGGAAGAAATCCGGGCCAGATGGGCGGCCTCCAGCCGGCAGCTCCCACCAGCTCCCGGCTAACCCTTTCCACCCCCAGTTATCGGAGAGTTCGCAGTGACGCCCCGGCAGTGGAGGCTGCTCAGGCAAAGCAGTGGGAATTGGATGTCGTGTGTGTTAATTAAACCATTAATTACTGCTGAGAGGAAAAAAAAAAAGTGACCTATTGGTTTTATCGCTTCTGGAGTAGTTGGGAGAATGAATTGCTCAGGGGCTCAGCAGCAGGCGAAAGGGGCTGCAGCACGAGGCAGATCTTTGGTGAAATGTAGGTTTTCTCAGATTTTAAGGGGATGCTGGCAAGCACCAGCATGGCACTGGTGCAGCCACAGCTAATCCCAGCACTGTGAGAGGCCAGGAGTGGGACTCACACCAGGGATGGAGCTACTGGAGACTGAGACCCCAGCCCTCCACTTGCTTCCACGGGGACCAGGATGCTGGGGGCTTGGACAGCCTTTCAGTGTGCCCCAAACTGCCCTTAGCAGGGACCCCACTCCCAACTATGGGATTCATTAATCACCCACGAGCCCCCAGCCACACAGCCAGCCACACTCAGCACCCACAGCATCTGGAGGCACAGCCCCTGGGAGGGTCTGTGCAGGACCCCACACCCTCAGCATGAAGCAGGGGTGGAAGGCTGTTCTCTGGGGGGGCCAAGCACATCTCCCCGTGTCTGATGACAGTGAGGTACCCAAGGTTGAGCTGAAGGTCTCTTCCCCCTGGAAAATGCCCCCCAAAACCTTGGTGCTGATGGGAAGAAGTGAGAGCAGCACACAGGCATCACTGTGAAAACAGCTTGTTATGGAAAATAGGGAAAAACTGATGCTAATGCACTTCATAAATCAAGTCCTCATGTTGCCTCTCTGCATCAAGAGCTCTGCATCACCGGGGAGGAGAGACTGAGCTGGGGGTCCTGCATACCTCCGAGCAGGGGAGGATGAACCCTCCAACTGCTCAGAAACCAGCATTGGGGTACTCTGCCCTGAGCCACCCTCCCATCCTGACTGGCTCTGCTATCCCATGGCAGCAGCAGCAGCTTGAACTGGCACAGTGAAGTGTTGTGATGGGGTGATTACACACAGTGATGAACTGGCACCCCACGAGCCAGGGTATCCCTCAGAGAGGGGCTCTCCCCAGACTCCTGGCACAGGATCAGGGCTGCATCACTCTGCCAGGAGTCCTGTTCTTGGCTCCTTCAAGCTATCAAAGCTTTAGATTTCCCTGGCAGCTCCCAGAGTTTAAAGGCTGGGGAAAGGCACAAAAAAAAAAGCCAATCTCAGAAGCAAGGCTGTGGGAAAGGAGCTGTCACACCACCCCTTCAGCTACTACGCATCCCAGTACATTCTTGGGCTGCACAAGATAGCAGGGAGGCTAATTTTTCTTTAGCTGCAGGCAGAAATAAAAAAATCAATTACAAGGTAACCTATTTTTCAACTCCTTCACTGGTATTTACTTAATTTTCCTAAGGCCAGCTTGCCTGCCCTGCAACGGAGAGGAGGAAGGAGTTGTGTGCTGCTGGGCTGAGCCAGGCTCTGGCTTGCTCTGGGGTTTAGTTTGGGTTTAATTCAAACACCAAAGCCCAGGGCAAAGGGGTTTGTTTGAATGGGACAGCACGTGACATGGGGTACCTATGTGGTGTCTGGCTTTGACAGGATGAGGAGCTCATCAGGGCTCCTCAGTGCTTGCAGGGCTGCAGGGAAAGGCCAGTGGGAAGCAGGACCTTCTGGAGAAGGTTTGGGAGATGCTGGTGGCCCATATGGGAAGGGACTGCCAAGAAGGGCATGGTCCATGAGGACAGGGACAGCTCTGGGGGTCCACAAGAGCAGGGAGAGTCCCACGGTGTCTGTGAGGACAGGAGCACACAGGGGGTACACGAGAACAGGGGTATCCCTGAGGGCTCCATGAACACTGGGACATCCTAAGTGGTTACACAGGCACAGGACACCCGTGGGCACACGGGCACAGGACACCGGGGATACATGGGAACAGGGACAACCACGGGGGGGCACAAGACACGCATGGACACACGGACGCAGCACCCCGGGGGTACACAGGGACAGAGACCCTCCGGGGGACACACGGACACAGGGGTTACACAGGGACAGAGACCCTCCGGGGGACACACGGACACAGGACACAGGGGTTACACAGCAACAGGGACCTCCCGGGGGACACACGGACACAGGACACAGCGGTTACACGGGGATGCCCCGGGGGACACACGGACACAGCGGTTACACGGGGGACACACGGACACAGCGGTTACACGGGGATGCCCTGGGGGACACACGGACACAGCGGTTACACGGGGATGCCCCGGGGGACACACGGACACAGGGGTTACACAGGGATGGCCCGGGGGACACACGGACACAGCGGTTACACGGGGATGCCCCGGGGGACACACGGACACAGCGGTTACACGGGGGACACACGGACACAGGGGTTACACGGGGATGGCCCGGGGGACACACGGACACAGCGGTTACACGGGGGACACACGGACACAGCGGTTACACGGGGGACACACGGACACAGGACACAGCGGTTACACGGGGGACACACGGACACAGGGGTTACACGGGGATGGCCCGGGGGACACACGGACACAGCGGTTACACGGGGGACACACGGACACAGGACCCCGGCGGGTCCGCGCGGTACCGGCGCCGTCGCGCCGCCAGGGGGCGCCGTTGCTCCGAGCGGCCGCGCTGCCCCCCCCTCGCCCCCCCCGCGGTGCCCGCGGCCGCCCCGGCCCAGCCCCGCGTCCCGCCCCGCCTGTCCCTGCCTGTCCCCGCCTGCCTTCGCGGCCGGGGCCGGGGGCGGGCGCGAAGGGACGGCGCCCTCCGGCCCCGCCGGGCCCCTGCGGAGCGGGGAGGGCCGGTGCGGAGGGAAGCGGGGGGTGAGAGGAGGAGGGGGCGGGGCGAGGCTCCGCCAATGGGCGCGCGGCGGTTTCAAGAAGCCCCTTCCGCGCCCCGCCCCGCCCGCGCGGCGCCCGCGGCCCCGGGGGGGACACGGAGCAGGGGGGGACACGGACCGGGATGTGGGACCGGGATATGGCCCCGCCGCCCGCCCTCCTGCCCGCGCCGGCAGGCCCCGGCGCCAGTGCCGCGACCGGGGGAGGGGAGGGAGGGAGGGTGATGCGTCGCTCCCACGCGTGGCCGTGCCAGCGGGCTGCGGGTGCTTCGCCTCTGCGACCTACCGGACACACCGGGCTGAGCTGCCCGGCCAGGGTGGCACTCGCCCCCTGATTATGGTGGGGACACACGCCCCCAGCCCCTTATCAATAGTGCAGTGTTATTAATTATGCAATTTAATTAATTATGCGCATGTAGCGTTTACTAGCAGATCGCTGCTGTTGCTGCCTGCATGCCTTCCTAAAATGCATTTTTCAGGTTGGGATTCTGCATGCCCGCAGCCCAGCAGCTGCTGTTGGGAAAGGCCTTGGGTTCCAGAGCTAGTTATGGCACTGGTGATGTTTCGGCACCGGTGATGTTTTGGCATCGCAGCCAACGCCGACCTCCCTCCAACGCCGACCTTCCTCCAACCGCCGGCACAGCTGCGCGGGTAAACAGGAAACCCGAATACCGCAGCTCCTTCCAGACCCAGAAACCCCAACCCCAAGGCAGGCAAATGACTCCTTCCCAAAAACGTCAGCGGCTCCGCGGGCGTGGGGCCGGGGTGGGAGAGGAGGTGGGTGGCAGCACCCACCACCACTGCCCACCCGCCTGCGGTGGCTCATTTGAATGCGAGCCATGCAGAGCGCTCACCACCGCCACTGAGGTGTGGAAATCTCGCCCAGACAAGAAAGGGGTTCTTCTTGCTCAAAGGTTTTGGGGGGGAGGGGAGGGAAGCGTTTTTAGAAGATAAGGAAATTTTGGACACCAAATCCAGCCCGTGTCAATGGCTGCTCTGCACTCCAGGAAGGCTGTGAAATGGAGGGGTTCATCTTGGTGGGGGTATCAGGGAGAGTCTGGTGACCCAGTTGGCTGGAAGCCTGTCTCTCGTCCTCCCCATCAGTATCTCCAGCAGTCATCATGCTCTGGGGTTTGGCTTTCTCATGGGTAAAAGGAATAGTGGAGCTGGCAGCAACCTAGAAATAAAAAAAATCTATGGTTTGGTCAAAATTAAAAATTCAGAATCCAAACTGCCAGCCATGGTGCCTGGTGGGAGGACAGTCCTGCAGCAGGCTGGGGCACAGTGTGCCAGGCAGGAATGCAACCTGCACAGCTGGGATGGCAGCAGTGCCTGTCCATAGCAGCATGCTGCCCACACACTCGCTGTGGATAAGGGGCACATCCCTTCTGGAGCTCATGGGGCTGTTAGAGCTTAACATCAGCTATTGAATAGACCCACATGCCTTTGTGAATGCAGGGCAAAAATAAGGATGGACTTTCTAAAAACGTATTTAGTTTTACAGGTGGCGTTCCAGCAGAATGTTCCCAGTGCATTGACAAGCACAGGCACCCTTCCTGGCGATGGGCACCCTAAACGGCCCTGAGTGGGAGCTGCCAGGCAGCGATGGACCAACAGTTCAGGGAAGGGGCCAGGAGAAGGGGAGCTGCTCTAGGAGGTCAGGAAAGGCCAACTAACCACACAAGCTTGGGAACATCTTGGTATCGTGCCAAGCCTCGTCGACAGGGGCTTGAGGGCTCCTTTCCGCTCCCAGGAAGCCAGGGCTCAGTGCAGGGATGTCGCTAGCCCAGGCCAGAGGCAATAAAGTGCCTGGAGTGATGCAGCAAAACAGGATGGAGTCGCGTGTCGAAATAAATCATCCATGGAAGCAAGGCAGGGAGGAGGAGGAGGTTTTCTGCTCTTGTGCCTCCTTGTATCTAACAAAGCCTCAGTAACCCCAGGCAGGCAGTGGGAGCTGGGGCAGGATCTGGCCGGCCATGGCTCCAGCTGCCCCAGGGCGCAGCCAGTCCGGGCTAGGCGCCCCGGAGCTCCAGCTCTCCCGGGAGCTGGTTCTTCCACCCCTTCCCAGCTCCTGTGGCTTCACCTTGTGGCAGGCAGTGCACAGAGCTGCCAGGAGTGATAAAATGGCTGTCCCCCAAATTTATGGAGTTTATCTGTGAATAACTCTTGGAGGTGAAGCGGCCGTTGAGCCAGGGAGGAGGAAGGCTTTGCTTCTGCATAAACTCTCCCAGGAGCAATGCAGGGCAGGCAGGAGCCCAGATGCAGTCCCAGGGACCAGCAGGGATGTGCCCTGTGCCCCACAGTACCCCCAGCTCACAGGGGATGGATCACTGCCGGGGTGAGCTCCCTGCTTGCTCGCGCCAGGGGAAGCCAAAGGCTTGTTTCCCATCCGCAGCGTGTTTATTAGGAGCTAAGTCATGAAGAGGCTTTGGCACATTTCAGTTGCTCCCATGGAGCAGGTTTAGCACAGCAGAGATCGCTGCTCCTTCCAACAGCACGTGCATGCCTGGGATTTCCATGCTGGCCAGGCATTGCACCCCATGCTCTATTCCCATGCCAATCTTTATTCCTTCTCCAAAAATGGGTTGTATCAATAGGCTGTGGAGCAGCACCCTGATTCCTGAGGAAGCACAGCTGAGGCTGAGCAGGTTGGAGACTCCCCCTCATATCCCCTCCCCACTCTGCTGCAATAACATCCATCCTAAGTTTCTGAGCCTCTTCTAATTTTGGAGGCCGTTAGCAAAGCAGGCGCTGTTGCAGCCAAACGAGGCTGCCAATGTTTCCTTTAAAAGCTGCTTTCACTCCTAAGGACTCTTCTAGATGGTTTGCTTTTAATAGCAGGCTGCAGGGTGCAACGCCCAGCTCGTGGCCAGGGCTCTCCTTGGAGCGAGAAGGGACTGGGTGGCATTGGAAGCAGGATTGGGGCGTGCAGGGAGCCAAACACATCCTTCATGGGCCACGGCCATGCACACAGGCATCCCCTTCCCAATTCAGACCAGCAAAGATCCTCACTCCCTTGCAGAGCTAATCCCACTGCAGCCCATTCCTCCTTTCCCTTGCCAGCTCTTGGGGAAATCTTTATGGCAGAGGGGCCGAGTTCAGCCCCTAACTGTGGTAATAGCTCAGGGGAGAAGGAAAGGCCTGAAGAAGGAGAAGTGGGAGGCAGCGAGGTCAATGTGCTGTAGGTGTGAGTGCTTTGAAAAACCCAATTGCTGCTTCAGTATAACCAGATTCGGGAAAATGAAGCTGAAGTGTGAAAAATGAAAGTGAAAAGATAGGATCCAACCCACGGCTATTTATTCTAAAAATACTGACCTAAATACTTAAGCGCACATATAAAAGTAGTTGTCTTTGCTGATTTCCTTTATGAGAGTCTCCTGGTTTGGTTATTATTTCGCTCAGAAGCCAGAAAATGAGAATTTTCAGAGACATGGAGACTGTGTACTAGCCTGGCACTCCAAAAAACTGCTATATGTCCAAATGTCATTTGAAAGCCCAGCTTTGAAACTCATTCATTAAGCTAACGAGGTCCTGTGGTGAGCAGCCCACGACTCCGCTGATCGGAACAAGAGAGGCTCCAGATGGGTCTTGTGTGATGGCTCTTGTGTTTCTCTCTGGGCGCAGTGATGGCAGTGGCCGTGGCTACACTGTGGGCACAGCAAAGCTCCCAGAGGAGATCTGGGAGCAGAGGGAGGCACTGGGGTAGCAGCCTTGGCATGAAGCCTTCCTTGGTTTGTGGCATGGGCAGAGCTGGGCTACAGTTCCCATCTGGGCTACAGTTCCCATCTGGGCTGTTGTACACATCTGGGCTGTGGTTCACATCTGGGCTGTTGTTCCCCCCAGGTTGTTGTTACAGGCAGTCACCAGCTCCTGCCCCTTCCCCACTCATCTGGCAGCAGCCAGAGCCAGGATGTGGGGAGGCTGTCAGGAGACTGAGCACTGAGCCTGGCTTAGTGCAAAACTCCCCGGGACCAGTGAGCCAGCCCACAGAGCAGGGCTATCGCAGAGGGGCATCACTGTCCTGCAGGCAGCCCACTAATTAGGCATTTTGGGGTTTTCCACATCCGTGGAGAATTCTGGGCCACGTACTGGGGTGGATGGCAAGGGAAACCCAGGTATGGAGATCCCTGCACAGTCACAGTCCCCGATGCAGCACCGTGACCTGCTCTGCATGACCTTCCCAGGGAAGATTATGGAAGTGCATTACGTGTGGAGGCAAAACGGATGGAGCAGTGGGCAGGAGTGCTGGGTCAGCAAGTCGTGCAGGCTAAACGCGAGCAGTGAGTGCTCACAGGGAGAAGGAAGAGACCACGCTTAAAACGGTAAAGGTAGGAGCTGGAGGGGGGTGGAGGGGGAAGTGGCTCCCTGTCTGAAGGTCAGTGTCAGGAGCTGGTCATAGCATTTCCATACCACAAAGTGAAGGTGCAAGCCAGGAAAACATGGGCTGGATAAAGTGGGTTGGGTTGGGGTTTTTTTGGGGGGCACTGAGTTAGGAGAAGGGGTGCTCAATGCAGTGTGGGCAGCAGGGAAGGGTGTGTGTCCCATGGCCTGGGGGTGAGTCCATTTAGTGCAGCATCCTGCAGCCAACAGCATGGATGAGCACCAGCTCGGTCCCCTGGCTGCCTGTTGGGAAGTGAGGTGGCCACTCATGGCTGGGTGTGTGAGTAGAGCAAGGCCTCCAAGTTTGAAACCTCAGAGGATGTTGCAGAGGAGAATGTTCCAGAGGAGGCTGGCTCCAATGGCAGGCTGCTGCCTGGGAAGCGTCTCCTCCAGCCCTGAGGTCCCTCTTCCTCCCACAAAGCTCCTGGGAGCAACAAAGGAAACCCTCATGGGCAGCAGAGCCAGTTGGACCACAGCTCACCCTGCAGCAGCTTTTTGCCTAAAATAATGCTGCTAAAATAAGTACCCGAACTGCCACCCATGCTTGCAGCAGATTTGCAGTCCACGCGCACCTGGCACCCATCCACCCCAGTGTGGGAGCACCCGTGGGGCCAGTGGCAGCAAGGAGGGAGGGTCTGCTCCAAAACCCAAGGTCACCCTCTTCAGAGGTGCTCTGGCCTGTTGTTGCAGGGTGCTGGAGGGGGTGACTGGCCCGGGGCACTGCTGGAGGCACGTATCAGGCGGAGACAGATGGAAGAGGTGACAGATAAGGGACTCAGCCCAGAGAAGAAACAGGAGAGATAAGACCCAAAGGCACTGCCCTGCAGAGCAAGGAGGCTCAAAACCAGACCCAGCAGAGCTGGATTTAGATCCCGTAATGCCAGCTGGGTGCCTGCTTCCTACCTAAACCCCTCCTTGCCGAGGGCAGGGGGTAAGGAAACCTCTGATGTTGAACTGCAGATACTTAGGTGGTGTGGTGGGGTTTCTGTCTGGCTCTAGAAACAACTGACAACTGCTGCCATCCTGGTGAGGCTGTGACCCTTCACTTGAGAATGGCTGACATGGGGAATGATGTGACTGTGGGATGATGAGAAAACCCCAAGATAGGCACCATCCTATTGTGTGTAGGATCTGCAGCACAAACAGCTCTGCTGGGATCCCCAGGAGATTCCCTGCTATGCCACTGCCATAGAAGACCTACAGGCAGCACTTTTATGTAACCCTCTGAAGCACTCTCACCTCATGCCAGTGCCCTGCTTGGCCCCACGTAGCGGCAGACAGAGTTCAGCCACAGGAAAGGAGCAGGGCCAGACATGGACAACACCACATGGCAATGTCAGCAGCACTGCTGGAAGTCAGACTGGATGTTATGACTGTGCAGGACGACAGCTCCTGTGTGCTGGTTTGCACGGGGAGGGGATATTTCACTGCAAAATGTCCCTTGCGGGGAGATGTGGACTAGCTGCAAGAGAGGTGAGAACCAGGAGGACCAGATTCACTCAAAGCAGCTGGCACTGGCAGGAGGTGGGCAGAGGTGACACTTTTCCAGGGCAAAGGGGTGACCAGGGTCTGACACTCTGGGTTTTGGCTTTGCCCCATTCCTCAGGAGTCCAATCACACCTTGGAGCGCAGGTTTGGGGCTTGCAAGTTGTCTGTGCTCCTCAGACAGGGAAGTCTTGCTCCTTGGATTTTATCTCTGGTGCTTTCTCCCTTTGAGCCTTTGACCTCTATTTGTCTCCTCTGCAATGACAGGAACCCCCAGAGTTAAAGTCCCAGGACTGCCAGATTTGGGAATGCAGCATGGTGTCCTAGCCTTCCCCAGGGAAAGCCCAGGAGCTGTGCCCCACATGGGTGCTCCTGCTCTGTGCTTTGCAGTGCCTGCCCCTAGCTGAGTTTGGTGCAGGAATTGCGGGTGAGGAATTGGAGCCACCATGCAGGGAGCTGCTGTGGAATAGCTGCCATGCTTTACATTCACAGCCCATCTATTTTGCAATAACTTCACCATGATGTTCCCACGTAGACAAGCCTAAGCTAGCATAGATAATGAAATGGGTTAAAGGAGACAGGCGGAGGGAGAGGAGAGGAGAGGAGCCAGCAACTGGTAGTAAATCAGGGAGAAAACAGGGTTACTTTAAATTCAAGGTCTTGGTGGCAGGGTGAGTTTGGTTTATGCCGAGAGGCATAGGGTTTAGAGGATGAGACGCAGTTGGGGAAGACAGAAGTGTCTCCTTGGTGGGGCCACCAACCTGTGTCCCCCATCACCCTCTATGTTGCTCTTCCTCGTCCCCCTGTGCCTGCTCCGTGGGTGTGGGATTAAATCACTGGGATTAAGCATAGCCAAGAGCACCCATTCTGGGTGGTAAAGAGTAATCAGAGAATCCTGAAGGAGCTGCCAGCCTGGCAGGGCAGGCAGTGGGCTCTGCTCCACAGGGGAAAGGTCTTGCAGGTCCCCATCAGCTCATGGTCAGGGCCTGGGGGACCCAGCCGCCAAGACTTTGGCATGAGTATCTAGGCAGTCCAAACAAGCTAATTAAATCCTGCTCTGCTTAATCAGAGCCATTGAGCACCAGTCAGAAGAAATTAATCCCATGTTTTATTAGATGCTGTTTGAAGTCGCGTTTGGCACCTCATCCTCGGTTCTCATCTCCTTCTGGGGAAGGAAGAAGGACATCTGCGGGGAAGAGCGAGGGTGCAGCAGATGGCAGCGGGGATGATTCAGGGGCTTGAGGAAGGAGCTGTGACTCCAGTGGCATCCCTGGGGGGGGGACAAGACACCTCTCCCTGCATCCCACAGCCCACCCCCTCCCCATGGCTGAGAGTCTGTGAGGCAGGCAGGCATCCCAAAAATACGTGTTCCTCTGCATTGCATGCTAATGGCTCTGCACGATAGGTCCCACCGCAATTAAAGCACACAGAGCATTAATATGCAACATGGAGAGGCCACTCTTCCCACAGCTACTCCCTCCCAAACCTGTCCTTCCTGCTGCACATCCCTGCCCAGTGGGAGCCTGCCCACGGGGATCCCACAGCAGTCCCAGAAGAGCTGCTGGCAGCACACAGTGAATTTGAGCCTTCCCCTCGCTATGCCCAGGGGATGCTGCCTTTTTCCCCTGGCACCCAGCACCTTCTCCTGCCTTCAGGATCAGCAGAGTGGGGTCTGTTGGGTACCTGGCTGTGGGTGGGTGCTGTGCAAATGCAGCGCTGGCATGGGAGACGCCCTGGCAGCTGGGAGAAATCCACAGGCAGGTGTTAAAACAACCAGCTGGGCACTTGGTTTGGGGTTTTTAATGACTTCTGGTGCCTTAATTGGTGCAACCCGGGAAAAACTCCTGACAAAGAGAAAGTCTGGCCAAGTAAGGTAGCTCACAAGTTGCCCTCCAAGCCTTGGGAGTGCTCGGTAGCCTTGGTACATCCTCCTGCGACTTGGCTAGACAGAGCTGCTAGCTTTGGGTGTGAGGATTTATTTTTTTCCTAAATTTCCTGTCATAACTTGCATTAAAACTTTGCAGAGCCATTTAACTGCGTTCTGTGGTGGTGATGATATGAAATTAGTCTCCCTTCTGATCTTTAGCTAAGTTGGTCCAAAGCACCGGCTCATAATTTGCTCTAATCATCAGGTCGCAGAAGATGCGAAGGCAGGGCTGGTACCCGGTGAATTCACACGGGCCAGGAGTTTCCGCCCTTGCCGTGCCAGCATTTGGCAGCTGGCAGGTCAGACTCTGATGCCCTGGGATGGCAATATTGATACTTTCTTTTTGTGCCACTAAGGGAAGTTTTTCATCAACTGCTCTTGGCCATTTCCTTTAGCAGCAGCCAAGAACTATTGCTGGATCAGGGGAAAGGAGGAAGAGACGAGGTGGCTTCCCATACCCTGGGCCGCTCCCTTGGAATGCCTCGGAAACATCCTCCCCTTCTGGCTGGAGACCTGCAATCAGATGGTTGAAGGCAGGGATCCCATCTCCCGTTGCTTCATGTCCCAAACTATCCCAGGGTAGTGGCTGAGTTTTGTCTACTCACCTATCCCAGAACATCAATGAGTTAGAAGAAAACAGGCTCCCAATGAACAGGAGCAGGGCAGGGCAATATTCTGGGCACAGAGAGGCCCTTTTGCTGCCGAGGGCACGGCGCTCATCATTCCAGTGGCATTAGTGCTTTCCACCTCCACGCAAGAGGTACAGGATATCAGGGTATTATTTTTAACCAGGGATATTTAGTGGACCACTCATGTGCTGCTGGAGGGTCAGATTTATCCCATAGCCTCAGTCCCATGGGACGCTCCTGGTTATTTTTGAACCCATCAGAGCAGCAGAGGAGCAGAGGGATGTGAAGGCTTGAGAGACACAAAGTCTGGGGTTTGCCGGGCCTGTCCCTCTGGTCCATGCGTGGAACAAAACGCTCCTGCTTTGTCATCACCCCCCACCCTGCAAACCAAAACCCATATGAAGTCCCCGGTTCTCCCTTTCCACTGAGAGGATCTTGGATACCTGGAAGTTCTGATCCCTTTCGACCTACCGCATTGCAAGGCTTTTTTTTTTTTTTTTTTTTTTTAATCCCCCGTTCAATTTAAACCTGGCTGTGGAGCGAGTTTGGCCCTGCTCGGGCAGGTCCCAGTGGCCGTGAACATTCCCACGGGCCCCGCAGCGCTGCCGCCGCCGCAGGAGTCACTCCCACGCCCCGCGGCTCCCCACGCCGCCGCCCCAAGCCTCGCAGGGACCTGCTCACACTCAAGATCTCCGATGTTTTGAGTGTAAACTCATGATTTTAGCAGTGGGTAACTCATCACACAACCCCTACCCAGCCCACAGCCGCCATCCCGGCTGGATTTTGTTCAGCACAGTCGTTTTGGAGGCGGAGGTGAGGCTGGGGCAGGGGGAAAAGAGATGTTTGGAGCATTTATTTTTGTGCTGCTCCAACATCTCTTCCCGTGGGTACTGTCACCCAAGACCGGTTGGTTCGGTGGGCTCCTGGAGAAGCACGGTGGGGCGAAGGGCGCCAAGCTCTGACTCCTAACTTGGGGGTACCTTAGGACACAGCGTGGCTTTGCCAAGCCCCCGGCCAGAGGCAGAAGGGCTCCCCACAGCCCACCCTGCGGGACCCCGGCCCAAATCAGGGCACCACCCAGCCCCAAGGGGGTGGCTTTTAAGGGCGGCGAAGCAGACAAGACCCGTGACCGGAGCTGGCAGCCGGGACAGGCCGGCCCGGGGCTCCGCTCAGGGCTCCGGGCGCGCCTAGCCCCGAGGTGACCGCCCGCAGCGCAGGGTTGGGGGTGCGCGGCGCCGGGCGGGACCCGCCGGGGCCAGGCCGGAGGGGGAGGAGGCGACCTGCCCAACCCCCGGCCCCCTCCCGGCGGGTCGGGTCCCGCCCGGCGCCGCGGAGCGGCAGCGCCCGCCCGGCCGCACCGGCGCGTCCCCCCCACCCCCCGACGGGCGGTTTCAAGTCCCCCCTTCCGAGGTCTCCGCCGCGCCCAGCCAATCAGCGCGCGCTGCGCGCCGCGTCCCGCCGCCTTAAAGCGCCCCGGCGCCGCTCCGCGCTGGGCCAGCGGTGCCGCCGGCGGGCCGAGCCGGGCGGGCTTTAGGACCGCGGAGCCGCCCGCCCTCCCGCCGCGGGAGGCCGCCCGCCGCCTCCGGAGCGGGGCGTGTCGCGGGGCGGCCCCGCCCCTGCCGGGCGGCGATTGGCGGGCGGGAGCGCCCGTCGGCGGCGGGGGCGGCGCCTGGCGCGGCCACGTTCGGGTGCGCGGCCAGCGGCGCGTTGGGCGCAGCGAGCGGCGGCGGGCGCGGGGCGATGGGGGCGCGGCGGCGGCCGGCGCTCTGACAGCCCCCGGCGCTCCCTCGGCGGCGGGCGCAGCGGCTCCGGCGGCGGCGGCGGCAGCAGCAGCGGCGGCTCGCGGCGGCCGCCCCTATCCTGCTCGGCGCGGACCATGTTCGCCAAAGGGAAGGGCTCGGCGGTGCCCTCGGACGGGCAGGCGCGGGAGAAGTAAGCGCGGCGGCGGGGGCGGCGGGGGAGCGGGGCGGCGGCGGGGTGGCTTTGTGCGGGGCGGGAGCGGGCGCCTCCTCCTCCTCCTCCCCGACCCGCCGCTCGGCTGTTGCAGGCTGGCGCTGTACGTCTACGAGTACCTGCTGCACGTCGGCGCCCAGAAGTCTGCGCAGACCTTCCTGTCCGAGGTGAGCCCCGCCGCCCCCGCGCCCTTTGTGCGCCGCCGCACGCCCGCCCTCCATCTTGCGCGGGGCGGCGGCGGCGCCGGGGTCGCCGCGCGTGGGGGCCCACGCCCACCCGCGACCACCCCCTACCCACACCGCCCCCTCAACCCACCCACCCACCTTTCCCCCGCGCCTTCCTCTCTCCCGCAGATCCGGTGGGAGAAGAACATCACGCTGGGCGAGCCCCCCGGCTTCCTGCACTCCTGGTGGTGGTAAGTGCGGGGGGGCCGGTGCGGGTGCCCCGTCGCGGGTGGGAGCGGCCCGCGGGGGTGGGGGGCTGCCCGCCGGGGGCGCGGGACCTCGCGGGGTGCAGCCCCGGCGATGGCGTGAGTCAGCAGCACAGCGGTGGCTCGGCGAGCCCCGAACCGCCCCGGCTCCCGCTCCCCGCGGGGCGTCGAGGCGCGGCGGAGCCACCCCCGGCCCCGCGGGAGCGGCGGGCAGGGCTCCCGCTGGAGAGCTGCCGGGCCAGCCGCAGGGACCGCGCTCTGCCGGTGCCACTGGGACGCCTGAGGGAGCGGGGCTGGGCAGCAGCGCTGCTGAGAGCGTGGGAGAAGTCCTGAAGTCCCACGGGGGTTAGCCCTTCGAGGTGTTACCTCTTAGAGGCTACTTTTACTTCTTAGAACACCCAGCATCCCCCATGCTGACGGTCAGGTCTGAGCAGTGTGGAGTTGAGATGCGCAACTGGGTCTGGCTGAGGTCCCATCCCAACTGTGGGCCCCGTGGGGTGGGAAGCCCGCTCACCTCCGCTGACCCCCCACCCGTGTGCCTGATCCCTGATGAGTAACTGCTCCTATCCTGGCTCTCTCCACCACGCAGCGTGTTTTGGGACCTGTACTGCGCAGCTCCCGAAAGGCGAGACACTTGTGAACATTCGAGTGAAGCCAAAGCCTTTCATGACTACGTGAGTAACAAGTTTCTAATCCTCGCGGTAATTATGGCGTTGGGGAGCTCCAGCGCACCGAGCGCCAACCTAATGTAACCGGCTGGCAAAAAGCATGGTTTTTTTTAACCAGCAGTGCTCTGATTTGACTGAACAGTATTTCATAACGTTGCAATTATGTAAATGAGCTCAGATACTTATCTTAAGCGCTTAAAGGTATTCGGGTAGTGGTAGAATTAAGTTTTGCCTAGCATTGGACAACAAAGCGTTTATACGGGATCGATGGTGGGATTCATGCTGAGGGCATCTCAGTGGCGAGATGTTTCATGCTGAGGTCCCCTCGCAGGGTGGGCGGGGTTGGATTTTGGTGGGGAGGAGCAGGGGGATTCCCCAAACTGCTGTTGAGTGCCCCACTTAATATCTCCCTTCCTCTGGCAAGGCTGGGGGCTTCCTTGGTTGTCTGAGTCCTCCTTTGATCCCAGCAGGGTAGAGGTGTTGGCTTCGATGTAGGTGGGGTTGCAGACCCCCTTAGTTGATTGTTGTGCGTGTTGGCTCTCTGGTTTGGGTTGTTCTCTGCAGAGGTGGAGCATGAGCCAGGGGTGGATGATGCTTCTGGGGTGGGATGGTGGAACTGAGGTGTCTCCCAGAAAGACACCTCTTGGCAAGGGTGCGTGGCATGTCTGCTCCAGTGGGCGATGGGTGGGCTGCCCACTCCCGTTCTGCACACCTTGCCCGCATCCACAGCGTCGAGAAGAATTTGCATCAAAGGATTAGTCACTTGGCTGTGGGCTTGGACCCCAGTCAAGTGAGTTTAAACCTTGTACTAGGAGCTGGTTTTGTCTGCTCTGGGGAGACTATGGTATGGAAACCATTTTTCCTCCCTTCCCAAGTTTCTTGTTGCCTCAACATGCCTGGGTTGGGATGTGTGAGGGTTTGCTGGCGAGCAGCTCTGGGTGAGTGTCTGGGGGACCTCTGCGGCATTCCTGCGGGCTGGTGCCCTGGTTGCCCTGGGGCGCAGGCAGTGCCAGGTTGCTGGAGAGCCTTGGCTGGCTGCTGAGGTGCCTTTCCTCTCTGCCCATCTTGCTGGGTCATGGGGGATGTGGGTCTGGGTGTTTGCTAAGTGGGTCTTGTCTGTCTGTCCGTCCCCATGGCTGTTCTCTGCATTGCTTGTTTTTACTGAGTTGGATTAAGATGGTGAACTTCTGAACTGAGGGTCAGAGCTGACAACCAGCAGCACATCCAGCAGTGCCTTTGCTCTGTGTGAGTAGCTGCTCTCTATCTAGGTGTTTTGAGCCAAATTCTGGGGTTTTGGGAAGCCTGGATGGGACAGCGGGCTCATCAGGAGCAAAGCGAAGGTAGATCTTTGGGCAGCAAAGCCACAGGTGAAGATGACATTAGCAAGCAAGTCATGGTAATGCTCTATTCAAAGCATCCTCCTCATCATGTCTGAGGATTTAGTGTATTTAGAGAAATTAATCTTTTTTTAGCTTGGTAATAATTCTAACAATAGGCCTGAGTGCATTAGATGATTCGCATAAACTTCTTTAATACACGTTGCTTTAAGCTCACGGTAAATAGACACAATCCTGATTGTTTTTAATTCTCGGTGTAATGCAGTTTTGTAACAGCCCCAAGTGCTTTACCTTTTGGGCTTTACCGCAAAGACTTCTAAGAAGATTTTCACTCCCCTGTTCCTTGGCTTGGTGGCACTGGGTTGGTTTCCCAGGCATGTTTTGACCACAAGACAAGGGTTGTGCTTCTCCTCCCTGGCGTGGCCGGTGGTGGGTGCTCATGGCACAGTCCCTCTCTGAGGAGCGGTGTTTTCCCGGCACAGCGTGTACTTTAGAGGGCGAGGGACGTACCTGGCCAAAACTTAAATATTGACCAAAGAACTAAACGATAACCGTGGGAGTGTGAATAGCGCCTTGTTTCCCTTCAGCTTCCAGGGCAGGCTACTTTTCCTGGTGAGCATGGTGGCCGGCCTTGCCGATGGTTGCTGGGGCTGGAATGCTGATCTTTATCAAGCTCCAAACCCAGCAACTCATCAGCGGTGCATGGCAGCTGAAATGGGATATGAGTCCCAAATGGGGCTGGATCAGCAAGTCATGAATCACTTCATGTGGTGGTTGTGTTTAAAAATATCCCAATATAAGTCTTACCGCAGTTTGGTGGAGCGTTGTATCTACACTTGGCCAAGGATGGGCAAACTCTGTGTGCCCAGCTTGGTGTTTGCACAAAATGACGGTGTTTATGTACCCCAAGATGGTGTATTTACTGTAGTACTCTTTAAGTACAGAAGGAGAGGATGCTCTGGGAGCCAGTCTGGTATGTCACCCTCCCAGACCCAGCACTGTGTAGGGGTGCTTGCCTGGGAGATGCATCGGCAGGCCTCGTTAGCTAATGGTGGGATTTGCATCATTTCTACTTCATCTTCCAGCATAACCGTATGAAAACTATTAGGAGCAGCAGGACAAATTGCTAATTTCCCCTTTCAGTTTTGAATATTTAAATCTTTAGCAAGAAAATAAAGTAGGGAGAAATCCTACCTTTCCTTTTTTGAGAGGACGGTTGAAAGCCATGGGTTCTTGTGACTGCTTAGGAATATTGCTTTTTACGTTTCCCCTGAGGTTTTTCTCCTAAGCTGGGACAAAAGCCTGCTGGAAGTCGGTAGAAGGGTGCTTATTGGGGGAATAGTGATGGGAGCGGGGATTCACCTGGCACTGGCAGGAGGAATGCCCTGATTCTCTATCCTTCCATCTCTGGCAGGACTGTGTGTCTGTTAACACAACCATCGAGTTGTGTTGATTGGAGGGTTGTTAGGCAGCCTGTCCCACCTGTATCAAAAGAGTAGATCCAAGTTAACAGCACCACAAGCACCCATCAACTCCTAAACCTTAACCTGCAGCCATTCATTTAGGCTCCTCCACTGGGCAAAGCCCCATGGAGAGTACCACAGCATTATGGCACGCTCCCGGAGCCGGCAAGCTTGCAACGGGATCGCTCGGCATGACAGGGGATTTCAGCCGCCGCGTTATCTGGGAATTGGCCGATGGCTGGTCGCAGTTGAGCATTTCAACGCCGTGAAAGCCAATACAATTTGAGTTAGCGGTGATGACTGCCAGTTTAAATACCGCAGTGAATTTCTGTCAAAGAGCTAATACACAGAAAGGGGAATTGCAGAAAACTTGATCACCAGAACCACTTCAGTCGATTTTGGCCTCAAGCTACAGAAAATGAACTTAAATCTAGTTGACTGTTGCTACATACTTTTTGTGGTATTGCTCTGCCTGCACGACCAGCTCAGAGCGTCAACGCGCAGGAGAGAAAAATCAGGGTAGGCTTTGGCTGACGAAGACTTTGACTTCGTCTTTCCCTTCCTCTGTTCCCTCCAGTTCCCTCCTGAGAAGGACCTGCACTTGGGAGTATTTGAAATGCTGTTTACTTTGCAGCACAAGATCTGCGGAGCTGTGGCTTCAACTTGCCATTAATGCAAAGCATTGATTTATTTATTTTTGTTTTTAACTTTGCAAAGCTGCTGCAGTTCTTTCCAACTCAGGTCTGGAAGGATGCTCTGCGGCAGTGGGGGCAGAAGCTGCTGGAAAGGTGATGGTTGATATAGGAAAAGATGTTGTGTTTGGGGGTCGTGTCCTCCCATCCTGCTTGGGTGCAGCCAGGGCTCCTCCCTTTTTCCCCCATCTGAAACAGTTCCCCTTGGATTGAGATCTCAGTGGGAGATTTCTGAAGCCCGCAGAGATGGATGGAGTATCCAGGCTTGCTGGTGTTAGTGTGCAAAACTGCTCAGTGGGGAATGAGATAAAACTGAAGGGGTTTGGCCTGCTGGCAGTACAGACTGGGGGGTATCCCCCAGGCACTAGAGTTTGAACCCCAAACCCAGTTGTTTCCCCTGATGTAAGTGCCCTTCCAACCACACTTCGGGAGCATGGGAAATAGTCCTTTTCTGCTGGATCTACCCATCACACCCCAGCTGGCTGTAGGATAGGCACCCTGTCCCAGCATCAGTGCCTGGGTGTTCCTGGGCTGCAAGGGAGCTTTCATGTGGTGGTTGTGGTTAAAAATATCACAGTGTAAGTCTTGCCTCAGTTTGGTAGAGCATTGTATTTACACTTGGCTGACAATGGGCAAACTTCGTGTGCCCAGCTTGGTGGTTGCCCAAAATACGGTGTTTATGTGACAGCACTTTATTGTCACAGCAACTTCTGCTCTCCAGGGTCTGTGTAGCCATCTCATGGTGTGGCACCTTGGCAGGTGAGATGGCTGTGTGGGAGGAGATGCTCTTCATGGATGAGGGGGTTTGGCGTTACTTTCTCCTCTCCCATGTGAGGCTCTCTTCTTGCTCCAGGAGCAGTGAAGGCTGTGAGACCCTTGCTCACAGCACCCATGGCTGTGTGGGGTGGGACCAGCAAGTGTGATAGTGTTGGGGTCCAGGAGTACATCTGTAGTGGTGGTCCATGAGATCTCCTTCTGCGGTGTGCAGCCATAGTATTGAATACATGTTGCCTAGGAGCGCAGATGTTTTTGGGGCAGGTTTGGCACAACGCAGGGGCAGGGGTTGGGAACAGCTTTGTGTGGTCCCCATGAGCCCCCACGGGCATTGCCTGAGCCTTGGGCATGTGGCTCAGCCAGCAGCACACACAGGTCCGTCCTGTTTCCACGCAGAACTGTACTCTGTCTGGGCTCCATCCAGCTCCACTCTGTAGGGACAGGGCTCCCTGGTAGGTAACCAGAGGAGAGGAGTTTCCTTCAGGAGTGGCAAGCTGCCAGGAGCAGCTGCAAAACTCCACATCACTTTAAAAAAAAAAATACAACAAAAATAAATAAATCCAGATATTCTCTCTCCCAGCATGGCTGGGCTCAGGCTTCCCTCCCAGCTTAGGGTACCAGTGAGCCTGGGTGTCCCTTGAACCCTGCTCTTGCTGGAGTACCATGCGAAGCTGGATTAGTTTAATTTTATATTTTAAACAGTTTTGGCTGTCGCAACAGACCAGCCTCCTCTGCCGCTTCCTGCTGCCCACTGGCAGGACCAGGGCATTTCAGAGCAGCACCTTTCCATGGGTGATGCCGATGGAGAAGCTGCTGTTGTGAAACCGGAGGTCAGAGCCCAGAGCTTATGTCTTAGTCTTTGACTGGGGAGCCTAAATATTTATCCTGTTCTGTCCCTAATGAAAACAAATTGTCAACAGTTGTTCAGTAACTGACTAAATTAAAATCTGTAATTAGTCAATTAGATTAAAGAGTTGGCACAACCTGATTGTATCATGCTGGTTAGGTTATTAAGAGAAAGGGTGTGATTTTTAATTACTGAATGCTAATTTTGACGGTTTCAAATGGAAACAGACGTTCCCCCCCCTCCACCCCACCCCGAGTGCCTCTGCAAAAGTAAGGCAGGGGATGGATTTTATATCAACAAATGGTGCAAAGATGCAAAGTTTCTCCGGCTCCAATCCAGGAGGGGCTTCTCCAAAAAAGCTGGGAGTGGGACGAGAGGAGAGGAAGGATTTCTTTACTCCTGCCTGTGGATGGGAGGACAGGTGGGGGTTAGTGTCACGGGTGGGAACTCCCTGTACAGATGGGTGCTTGTGTGAGTGTCTGGATGCTGCCCATGGAGGTTCTGCTCTGCCACCCCAGTGCCCATCTCCGTGTGTGTGTGTGTGTGTGTGTGACTGTGTCCTTGCCTTGCAGGAGCCCATTTGCAGCACTGAGGCGGATTTGAGTATTTTTTATTTTCTGTGCGTTTTCTGTAGTATATTTTTAATTCCGTCCCACACCCCACCCCCCCAGCCGCCTGGTGCTTTAGAGGGGCCAGCTTCCAGTGGCAGGCAAAGCCCGCAGCAGGGAGGAGGAGGAGGAGGAGGAAGGCCTTGCTGGCGAGCACAGCAGCCCGCGCCATCCCATTGTTTGCCCCGGCGGCCACGTGGGCGAGCGCGGTGAGGCCGGCGAGGGGACCCGCTGCCGGCGCGGGGGGCTGCGGGGGGGGGTGGCCGCCTCCGGCAGCTGCTGAGCTCCGGGAGAGCACAAAGCTCACAGCCCTGCCCTCCCCGGTGTTCTGGGGTCCCTTCGGAGGAACAAAGAGGGCGAGGGTCTGCCGTGCCAAGCTGTGCTGTGCCGGGGAGGTTGTCGGGCACGGAGTGGGGGGGAGCAGCGGGCAGTGGGGAGGTGTTAGGTCAGGACGCCGTGTGTTGGGTACGAGTGAGACTTTCCTGTTCTCCTGATCATTTCCTTCCTTACCTTGGAAACTTGGATTTTCTCCTACCTTTTGTTCCCTATTTTTCTCTTGTAAAGCTGTCCCTGGTTCTATTGGAAACAGCTGCCAGAGCTGGTCCCGGGGAGCAGGCGGGGGGCTCTGGCTGTTCCTCCTCTCTCACCGCTCACGCCCCCGCGGCAGAGTTGGCACCACCGAAATGGCACCCGGCTGCACGAAGCTCTTGCTGGTGGGGGTTGCTCCAGGGGGGAGCTGCTGCAGCCACGTTTTCTCCTGGTTTTCCTTATGAACAGAGGAAGAGCAGTGTAGCACTCGGAGCAGCTCATGTCCAGCCTGGCTCATGCTGGGGATCTGACCCGCTCTGTGCACAGGAACCATGGAGCGGGCTGTATCCCCATGAGCATCACGTGCCCACCTTGCCAGCATCCCACTCATGGGTCAGGGAGGCTTGCTGACTCCCACTGAAGCATCTGCTCAGCCCTGAGCACTTTCTGCCTTATTTCCCATCATCTTTTCCCTCTGAGTCCCCACCCTGCAGTTCCCTGGGGGGTCACCCCAGGGCTGGGGTCTCATCAGGGCAGAAGCAGTACTTTCCTCCAGGCTGGCAGGGAGCAAAAATGTCTCTTTGCAAGTAAACAAATACCTCACCTCCGCCTTGGTTTGGGGTTTAGGTTTTTTTCTTTTCTCAAAACTCCTGCTCATGACCACACAGGTGCCAGGAGCTGAGTTCAAAGCTACAGCTGTGCAGTCGAGGGGGGGATTTCCAAAATATGGGGTGGCTGCTTGTGGGTGCCACTTCCCATGGGTCGTGGGACCACCCAGCTGCCCACTTTCCCACTGTCACATCCCTTCTCCCATCCCCATAGCAGTGACACCAGTCTGCTGTGTTGGTTCAGGGTGAGAGGGGCACCTGAGGGGCTTGGGTAAGGTTTGGAAATGAATAGGGCACAGCTTTTCTTTTGTCTTAGGTTTGTGCATTTAATTTATATAATAGGAGAAATACTCTCCTGCATGAGTGTAAGGCTGCATGCATGGTGGCTGTTAATATCAGAATTAATGGGAAAAAAGTGTTGTTTATATATATATATGCAATTATATCTATGCTATATGCAGAATAAAGATGTATGTATGTATATAGAGGTGCATGTGACTATATTTGGGGTGGTGGGACAGAACAGTGCTTCGTGCCTCAGCCTTATTCTTCCCCCTTCATGGACAGTGCCACCACAAACAGCATTTTTTAACTAGGTGGTTTCCACCTCTGCGTTCCCCGGGTCGGGTAGGAGGCTGTGGGGTCCATCTGTCTGTCTGTGTGCGAGGCTGCAGCCTGCTGCCTTAAGATAAAGTCCAAAGGAAGACCTCTGGCTGTGTCTTAAGCTAACATTTTCTTTTTAATTTTTTTTTTCTTAATGTTTCTGCATCAACCCTTGAACATTTGATCTGGTGCCTCTCCTCCTGGGGTGCGGCGGCTTTCTGTAGTGAAAATGAGCTCCCGCCTCCCCTCCTGCCTGCCTCAAACAGGGTCTGGGGTGGGGGAGTTTCCTTTCCATTTTCCCTGGATTTGGGCTGTTTTTTTTACAATCTCACAGGGCTGAGCTAGCACCTATAATTGGAAATTTTTGGCTACAAACCAAAGCAGGGGATGCACTGCAGTGACTCGCTGGTGAGCGTGACCTGCCTGACACAGCTGACATGCCGGCATCCCATGGTATTCCCAGTAGGCACAACAGTCCACAGGCAGTCCCTCCTACCTGGATTTTCTTCTGTGCCTGCCTCCTGCCCCAGCTCCCACCTGTGCAGCTCCCATCACACCCAGGGCATCTGGTCCAGCACCAACTGATGCCCACCAAGGCAAGTGGCATGCTGGCGTCCCCTTTCTTCCAGAACCGTCTTGCTGTGAGGGTGTCCCAAGCCTTGACTTGGCTTTTTTATTTCTGGCAAATGTGAGATGGGAAATGGCCTTGTGTCAGCCTATGGGCAGCTGGCAGTGCTCAGCTTTGTCCCCAGGCAGGTGGGGAGCTGCTTCCTGCCTCAAGCAGTGCTTTGCAGCTCAGCCTCTGGGCTGGGGAGCAGTTGGGAGCCTGGTTGTTTTGGGTTGTGTTTTTTGCCTTTTTTTAAAAGTGAAAGGCAGGGCAGGCTGAGGAAGGGGGCAGGGCACTTCCTTGAAGCTTCCTTGAAGCGCCCTGGTTTGGGGTGGGCAGATAAGGGTTCTGTGTCACGCTGGGCTCCCCTCCCTGCCAAAGCCCAGCAGAGCATCCTCCTTACCCTCCTGCTCTTCCTGGCACTCACTGGGTGCTCATTCCTGTATTTGGAGGGAGTCCCATTGGATTAAGGGTAGCCTGTGGTGCAGGAGTTGCTTGAGCCTCCACGTCCCCCTGCCTGGGAGCAATGTGTGCAGCAAAGAGGAGGGAGAAGTGCTTCTCTCCCCCTTAGCTCCTTTCTGCTGTAGAGCTGTGCAGCTGGTGGGGTGTAAATCACACCCAGCCTCCCCCTGCCCCTGCCCATCTGCCTGTGGGATGGTGGGGGAGTCATGGCTGGTAGCAGCTTGGGGTGACTCTCCATTGCAGCTTCAGCTGTGCTCCTGTGGCTCTGGGAGAGTGGCCCGCTCATCCCTGAGGAGCAGAACCTGTGTCTGTCTGTTGGTGCTGGGAATCCTTTGGTTGCTGGGATCTTTCTCTGCAAGGCGTGAACCAGGAGGTGGGTTTGGTTTTGTGAGACCCTGCTGATGTTGGTTTGGAGCAGGGAGAGCCACACTTTGAAATGCTTGGTCTCATCAGGGGGTTTATGGTGGGGGTGTGCTCCATGGGATATGGCTAGGGATGAAAGTGGGCACTTACAAGCAAGCAATTGCTCTGTGTTGCCCATGGGCACCTCAGCCCAGCTCAAGCACATGGAAACCCCAAAACAGATGGTTTTGTTTTATCCTAGGCTTCGCAGCAATGATAACACCCAAGTGCTTCACACCTTTACCAGTCTCCACTGGAGAGAAACTCCAGGCTGAGGCTCCCAGGGCTCGTTTCATTGTTAAAAGCAGATTTACTTGCTTGTCCCAGAGCCCTTCAGGGTGTCATGGCACGTCCTGACAGCTTGTCTGTCCTTACCTGCAGTCATCAAGGAGTTTTCAGCATGACTTATATAAAGCCTTTGTACTTGGATTGCTCCACCGTGCTGCACAATGGCTTCTTTGTCATCCTGCCAGCTAATTAATTTTAACTTTTACCGTTGCTCCAGCGCGGTGCCTCGTCCGCGTGGTCCATTTGAAGCTTCCCCCCCACCTTAAGTGTTTTCCAAGCAGTTTGACTTGTTGCTGCTGAACACTGGAGAAATCAGCTGGCCCCGCTGGTGCTCATCTTCTGGAGAAGGAGCTGCCCTCACACTACTGCTGGAGCCAGGGCTGGTGAAGGAAAAGCCATTAGGAGGCTCAGGTTCTCTCCAGTGGCTTGTTTCTCTTGGCTGGAAGCTGAAGGTCCCCACAGAGAACATCCTCTGATGAAAATAACAGGCTCTCACTCCCCGGCTGGTGATTGGCACCGGGAGTATCTCACAGCCAGAGGGGAAAGCCTTGGCTGTGTCTTCAGGACAAAAACCCTCGTACTCAGGGATGTCTGTGCATGGGGATGTGATGATGGTTATTTCTGGAGCATTGGGCTCAGTTTGGCTGTGTGCTGGAAACTGGGTGCTGTTCCTCTGCATCCTGTGAGCAAACATCTCCAGCACTGGCTCTGAGTACCACCACAGCATCCTTGGGAACTTAACCCTGCTACCCCCAGGATGTTCAGAGGGGAGCCAAGCATCTCCCCAGAGCTACCCAGAGAAGGACCAGGAGGAATGTGACTCTAGCTGGGTTGTCTCAGCCCTTGGGGTGGGTCGAGCCAGAGTATTGTCCTTCCCAGGCAGGAGGGATGGAGATGGCCACATGCATAAACATCAACTGAATGTGCAGTGCTGTGGCAGAGGGAAGTTCCCCTCTGCTTGGGATTAGGATGGTGGCAGGTCAGGGAATATGGAATTGCTGCCTTTGTGTTTAATCTGGTTATAAGGACGGCTATTAGAGATAATGAATTTTGCCTGTCCCCGCCGTTGTAATACAAGAACCCAACTGTCTTTCAACACCGCGAAGGTCACTCCTCTTTATTTCTGGTTGTAAATATTGCTGGTTACAGATGTTTGGGGTTGACGGACATGGCTAATTAAGTTTCTCCTGCCAGCCAGTTGGCAAGGTGTAGGGGTGCCGGCATGGGGGTGAGGTCAGAGGGCAGGACCGGAGCTGGACAGCAATGCCGACAGCCCCTCAGCATGGTGGCCTCAGCCCCACAGCCCAGCAAAGCAGGGCTGCATTTGCACAGACCCTTGAGACCCTTGCCCCTCTCTTTATTATGCATTTGGCGCAGGCTGGTGGGAAGAAGGCAGCTTTGGGAGTTTCCATTTTGCTGTCCTCCTTTGAGGGGAATTTAGCAGGAATTGTCATACCTGCTGTCCCCACCCTGACCTGAGGGTGGGAAGAAGGGTGGAAAAAGAGGGATCCCCATAATTTTTGCTGTTGAGTATCTTTTGCACCAGTGCCAGCAGGGGCTTTTTCTTTCTCAGAGAGATTTTAACATGGGAACGGTGGTGTGCTGGGTAGCAGAGCCAATACCTCACACCAAATTAGCACCAGGAGGGGTTGGGAGCCCCTTTCCCTGGGGCACAAGGCCAGTTGCTTCCCAGTGCTCACCCTGCCAGGCAGGAACCGTCCGCGTGCACTGCCTGTGCGCTTGGAACGCAGCACGTGCTCCCCAGCTCCCCCCGTGCGCCTGATTTATGCCGCTCCACATTTTCTTCTCCTTTCCATGCCTCTTTCTCCTCTCCCTCCCTTTTTTTTTTTTCCTTGTGCTGCCTGTGCATTGCCTTGCCTTTTTTTTTTTTCTGCCCTTTTTTTTTTTTTTTATTCCCTTATTGCTCACAGGCTTCCCCATTATCCCAGCAAGCTGCAAGATTTAGGGCTCCCTGCTTGTGTGCATTCAGAATGGGGTTTTATCCTCCCAGAGGAGGGGACCGTGGTCTCCATCACCCCGCTGGGACGTGATCCCTGGGCGGTGAAAGGGCTGTTTTTATTATTTTATTTTACGGTCGCAGAGCACAAGCCATGTATCCCCGTTCTGGATGCTCCTGGCCATGGATTGCAGCAAAACTGGCGGGGTGGCCACGGGTGCCCATCGCCTCCATCCCAGCGTCGCTGCCGGGCGCAGCGCCGGCCATCTGTCCCCTCCCGTGCGGCGCCGGGCTGCCGGCTGCTTGCCGAGGCATCAGGGCTTGCCCGGCGTCTGCGAGACCACGAGAAAAAAAGGAAAGGGGAAAAAAAAAAAGTTCCATTTTTGCTTTGTTTGCCCTCATTTCATATGCATAACCTGACTTTTTGTTGCTGTTTTTTTCTTTTCTTTTTTTTTTTTTTTTTGTCCATCCTCCTGCTGCTGTGCCAGGCACATTGAAAGTTTGCTGGGTCTTGCGTGCGTGTGCGGATGCCGAATAATTTTATTACCCACCTGGAAGGGAGCCAGCACGGCGTGCATCGCACAGGAGGTGGCTGCTGGGGCGCCTTCCCTTTGCTTTCCCTTTCCCAGCTGCCCCCCCTTTGCCTCCGCTGGTCTCCTGCTGGTTGCATCATCAGCATTACCCTTTTATTTTATTTTTATATATATTTCTTAGGGGTTTTTTTTGCTCCTTAAAGGGTTAAAACCGATGGGGAAGTTCAGCTAGCACTTGCAAGATATGGTTGCCTTAGCAACAGGCCTCCTAATCTGGTAGGTGACCTGAGAGACTGTGGAAGATGCAGGGGTTGGTTTGGCATTTCATTATTTCATGAGGCTGCGGCTCTCCAGCTGGTTCCCTTCCCAGCGCCGCCACCGCTGCTGCTCCCCCCACTGCAGCCCCCGGCATTCCTTGGCAAAGCCTGGGGAGGTGGGGGCTGGCACCCTAGTCCCCTCCCCGGGCACTGGTGGGTCCTGGGAGCTCTTGTCTGTGGAGCGGGAGAGGTCTTCCCGCAGCCCAGGTGATAATTATTCAACTTCGGGGTTGTCACGATGGTTTCCTGCCTTACCTTCCCTCCTTCCAAAGGATTTGCTGTGGTGGCCTGGTAAAATAATCCGTGTGGCCCCAAGAGCTAAAGTTGCACTTGTTGGCACTTCAAAAACCTAGATTTCGGAGCCTGTGGTGCACTGTTGGGGTGAAGCCCATCAATGGAGTTCAAACAAACTAATGGGGCATGAACAGGGTAGCATGGGTTCACAGTGGTTGGAAAAGGTGATGGAGTTGAGATGCAGTGTCCAGCCAGCATTTTGGGGAAGATGGTGGGTTTGGGAGGAGCATGGCAGTGTTATCCCAGCTGCTTTAGGCTGCTCTGAGCTCGCTGGGCCAGCTGAGCACAAGCAGCACATGCCCATGGATGGATGGACCAAGATCTGAGCTTTTTGGTGCTGTAGCCATGGCCACCTTCTCTTTTTTTTTTTTTTTTTTTTTTATTGGAAACATCCTCAGGTTGGCATTTTCCAGCTCTCTCCTTTTTCCCTTGCTGTAGTGACCACCTGCTAGTCCTTGCCAGTGGTGGGGCTGTCTAAATTAAGAAGCTGCATCAGAAAACTTCCTTGCCAAATATTTGACCTCCCTAAATCTCTGTGCACTGTAGGATGGGCACTTAAACTCTTTCTGCCTGCACAGTCCCATGTGGGATTTGCATGGATGTTGGTCACACCCAACAACGCCCATCAGAACAGAACTGTTGCATGCTAGTCCAAATCACGTTTAGCTCTTCACCACGATGGTCAAACCACTCTCTGTGCCCAAAACCTCCTTGCTGGATGCTGAATGGTTACGCCGTATGGTGCTTGCCCTTGGCATCCAGCCAGGGTGGCTGGGCAAGGAGACTCCAGGGGAAGGGAGGTGTCCAAGGGGCTGGGGCCAAGCTCCTCCGGGTACCAGAGGAATAAAAGGGCCCGGATAGTGCCAGAGGCATCCCGTTCCCGCAGATCCCAGCGTGCAGACCTCTTTTGTTTTTCCCCCCTCCCACTATTGCATGGCGGTGGTGGCAGCTGCCTGTGGATGCCGGGGAGAGCTGCCTTTGTTTATCCGCCTCTCCGGCAGAGCGAGCACAGGGATGCTCTTGGACTGAGGTGCTGATCTGTCATCTCCAGGTTTTATGCATCCCCAGACAAGAAATCAGCAGTGCAAAGCTCAGACTTTTTTGTTACTTATCGCCGAGCTCTGTGCAGAGTGCGGCTGCTGAAAGCAATCTGGTGTCTGCGATGCCCAGATTTATGGTTTCCCAGCCTCATTCAAGGTGTTGGCTTCCACTGGGAAGCAGAAAACCCGGTTTGAACCATCAGTGTAGGATGAGAAAACCCTGCCTTGTAGTCACATCGGACCATCACCCCAAGCTGGTGAATGCCCCTTGAGCCTGTCATCACCCTGGGTTGGACAGCATCTCCCTTGCTCCATCTTATCTGGTGGAGAGAGGAAGACCAAAGTCCCAGGCAGCTGGAATGGCTCAGCTTCCTCTCTGGATCTCCTCCATTCAGGTCATGCTTCTCTGAATTTCCTGCCTGCCCTGCCAGGGTGGCAGAGGCAAAAGTTGCCCCTCGGTGAGCCATAAATAGGTAGAGGAAATCCAGGCAAGCTAGCAGAATCCCTAGAAAGCCTTTTTGTGATCACTTCATCCCTTTTTTTTTTTTTTTTTTTTATTATTCCCCCCAATCTCTGCTTTGTGAGGCTTTCCAGGATTTGTCCCTCTCGGCAGGGATTTCAGGCGGTCAGCTGGTTCCCCAGGCATGGACAGACGGACAGGCTGCCAATCAACCGGCACGCACCGTCCTTCTGCAGAGACCCAGAGGCTCCTGGGTCTTGAGTACAGGATTATATGTTTGTGGTTTTGTTGTTGTGGGTTCTTTTATTTGTGTGTGTTTGTTTTGTTTTGTTTTTTGTTTTTTTGGGGGGGGGTTGTGTTTTTTTTTTTGTTTTTAAGAAAATCAAAATTCCCAGGGAAAATATATTAAAAAAAAAAGTCTCTCCCCCCCCCCGCCTCCGCCCTGCTGAGAAGCAGCTCTGCGATGGCGGCTGGAAAGCGAAGCCGTAAGTGTTGCGCGTGCCATCTGCTCCGCTTGGATCGCGGGAGCGGCTGGAGCCGGCGCAGCCTCACGGGAACGGGGGGGCACTGCTTGCTGGGGTAAAGATAGGGTCCCTGCCACCCCATATCCCTCCCACTTGGGGGCTTGGGGTCCTCTAGGTTGATTTGAAGTCCATGCTGGGGTACTTGAGCCCCAGCTGGTGATGCCTGGAGGTGTCCCATGCAGGTGGATCCTCAGGACGGCATTCAGCCCCTTCCCCTGCAGGTCATCCCCGGGATGAAGATGGTTGTGGAGTTGGATGAATCGTGTGGAAGGGAATGGGCAGTTTTTGGAGTATTTTAGGCATCTGTGGCTTCACTGGTTGCCTGAGTTGGAAGCACGTGCTGGCAGAAGGTTGCTCTGTAACGTAGGGTGCATCTCGTGGGGACCTCAGGTGATCACTGTCCCAAAAGAAACTCAGCTTGACACATCTGGTCCTCCCAAAGGGGATACCAAAGGCAAAGTCCTTCCCCAATAAGGCAAAATTATATGTTGTCTTTAAAAAGAAATGTGTTTATTTCTGGGTTTGCTGTGGGAGCATCTCTGGGTTCCCACACGACTTCCTCTGCAGCCAGGCTCCTGCTGGCTCTTCAGCTGGGGCCACCAGAGCAGCTGGGTTTCCCTCTCCGCTTTACCTGTTTTTACAAAACTGGTATGTTTTTGAGATTCCCAGTGGGTCAAGCCAGCAGACACACAGGTGGGGTGCAGAGGGAACCTGGGCATTCTCCCTCTGAAGGCCTCTGTGTGCTGCATGTCCTTGGCAGCTGTGCCAGGAGCTTGTGCTGCGTTGTAGGTGGTTGACTTGTTGTTTAGGGGTTGTCAAGAGATGACAGTCCCCAGAATGTGTGATACCCAACCTGGGACATCAGTTTTGACTGCAAGGACAGCAACTGTAGAACCCTGAACTACCCCTTGGCTTAGTTCCACTGCCAGCGGTTTTAGTGTGTGGATGTATGTCACACGTGTCCTATGTATGGGATATTTATCTATGTATATGGTTTAATCCCAGCCAGCAACTAAGTATCACACACCTGCTTGCTCACACCTCTGCCCCAGTGGAATGGGTAGGAGAAGGGGGAAAAGAAGTGAAACCCATGGGTTGAGATAAGAACAATTTAATAATTGAAAGAAAATATGATAATAGGAATGAAAAGGGAGATGAGAAAAAGGGAGAAATAAAACCTGGGAAAGATAACTGGTCTACACTACATAGTCCCTCACCACCCACTGATGCCCAGCCTGTCCCTGAGCAGTGATTTTGCTTTCTGGCCAATTCCACACACCCCCCCCCAGTTTATATAGTGGACATGACAGTCCATGGTGTGGAATATCCCTTTGGCTAGTTTGGGTCAGCTGTGCAAAACATGCTGCCTCTTGAGTTCTTGTGCAGCTCCTTGCTGGCAGAACATAGGAAACTGAAAAGTCCTTGACTGAGAGTAAGCACTACTTAGCAACAGCCAAAACACCAGTGTGTTATCAACGTTGTTCTCATACTGAATCCATAACACAGTGCTGTACCAGCTACTAGGAAGAAAATTAACTCTATCCCAGCCAAAACCAGGACAATGTAGTATTTCTTTTTAAATTAGAGAAGATCTGCAGAGGTTTGGGAACTTGAGAGGAAGCCTCATGCTTCCCCCTCCCTCTTCCCATGCAAATGCAGTCACTCCTCTTCACTTGCTGATAGAAAGAGTAGCAACGTTGTGAGTGGGTTGAGCCAGTGGAGAAGGAAAAATGCTCTGCAAACAAAACCAGAGGGCTTGTAAGGAGAAACAGGAAGCTGAGGGAGCACAGAAGTGGCTGGGGAAGGTGTCTGAGGAGGGGGTTGGAGAAGGCTTCTGATCATGGTGGGCTTTGGGACAGAGTAGGAGGAACGCAATTCAGTGTTTCCTACACTTGTTCCCAGTCAGTGACCACAGTCAGACCTTCAGAGGGGTTTCTGAGGTTCAGCACTGGTGGCAGTGAAACCTTGTTAGAACCCAGCCTTTTATTGGGGAGCCACTGAGGAGCCCCAGCTCAACCCCATAGGGGAGAGTAGTTTGCAAGACACGTCCTCCTCTCCTAAACCTGGCATCCAGGAAGCACCACTGTGCCAGCAGCATTTTGGCTTTCCAGAGATGCCCACTGCCTTTAGCCATTCCACCTAACCAGGTGCTGCTTGCAGATGGTGAGTTGACCCTGGCTGGATGCCAGTGCTCCCCCAAAGCTTCTCTGTCACTTCTCAGCTGGACAGGGGAGAGAAAATACAACAAAAGGCTCGTGGGGCAGGGTAAGGACAGGGAAAGATCACGTACCAGTTGCTATCACAGGCAAAACAGACTTGGCTTGAGGAAAATTTAACTGAATTTTTTGCTAGTCACATCAGAGTTGGGTAATGAGAAATGTAAACTAAATCTTAAAGCGCCTTCCCCTCACCCCTCCCTTCTTCCCAGGCCCAACTTCACTCCCAATTTTCTCTTCCTCCTTCCCACCAGCAGTGCAGGGGGGGCAGGAAATGGGGCCTGCAGTCAATTCATCACAGTTTTCTCTGCTGCTCCTTCCTCTTCAGGGAGAGGATTCCTCACACCATTCCCCTGCTCTAGTGTGGTGTCCCTGCCATGGGAGACAGTCCTCCACAAACTTCACTGTGGGTTCTTGCCACAGGCTGCAGTCCTTCAGGAACTGCTCCAGTTTGGGTCCCCTGCAGGCCATAGGCTCTTTCAGGTGTCCCCCTGCTCCAGTGTGGGGTCCAGCATGGACCTCCATGGGCTGCAGGGGACAGCTACCTAACCATGGTCTTTCCCACAGGCTTCAGGGGAATCTGCTCCAGTGCCTGGAGCACGTCCTCCCTTTCCTTCTGCTCTGACCTTGGGGTCTGCAGGGCTGTTGCTTTCATATTCTCACTCCTCCCTTGTCTAACTGCAGTTGCTCCTGCACAGTAAGTTTTCCCCCTACTTAAATACATTATCCCAGAGCCCAGTACATTGCAAGTAGCTTGGAGTGCAGCACTTTGGTGGCTACCCCTGAGCCCAGCGTTCAGAAATTCATTAATTGGGCTGGAACAATTATTTTTGGCTTTTGCAGAGGGAAAGGCTATAAATAATCACCCCGGGAGCTTGTGCGGTGACTTTGCAGACTCCGTGGGGGGGGTGTGTTGGGGTTTTTGTTGTGTTTTTGGTTTGTTTTTTTTTTTTTTTTTGCTGCCAGCCGAGTGGCTTTTTCTTGGCGGCCGGGAGTGGGAGACTTATCTGCAGAAAACGCCATTTGAGTTGATTAAAGAAACTCCTGCCATTGGCCAAACTCCCAAAGTTTTTGCAGAAACGGTTAAGCTTTCTGAGAAACCGCCCCAGGGACCTGCCAAGCTGCAGCCTGGCCCTGGGGAGGTGGCTGTGGGGACAGGGAGGAGGACAGGAGCAAGGCTGCCTGGGCTCAGAGAAGGAAAACAAAGCAGAAAACAAAGGATGCCAGTCTTGGAGGCATCTTACCCAGGAAGACTTGCTGGGAAGAGGTGCAAAGAGGCTGTGATGGTAGGCATGCTTCTGTGCTTGCACCTCTCCAACAGCAGCGGCTTGCACAGCCTTCAAACTAAGGGATTTTGGTCATTATGGAGCCAGGTTTCAGCCAGGGACTGCTCCAAGAGGTGCAAACCTCTGTTTCACAGCACCCATCTCTCAAGCTCATCCATCCCAACACTCTTCCAATCCCCTTAGAAGACAAATCACAACAGCCTCAGCAGGAGCAAACAGCATCTTGTACACCTTCTTCTGTGAACCCTCTGTCGCATCTAAAATAAATTTGCATCTAAATTGACAGGCTGATTTTAATGTCTTCTGGCTATAGAGCACTGAAAACCTGGGCTTCCCTCGTAGGTGGGCATGGGGCATCATCACTGCCCACGCTGGGCACTAGTGTGGTGGCACAGAGCCATCCCAGGGCAGAGGTGGCAGAGGCATAGGAGCTGCTTGCAGGGAAACAGAAAGGTAGTATTTCCTTTTTTAAAGGAACAGATTATTGAAAGGATTGGGACAGATTATTGAAAGGCTAGTGGCTGAGAGTGGCCAGTGCTGGAAGGCAGCAAGCAGGCCTTCCCTCTGGGGATACCGCTCTGTGCCGGGCTGCTCGAGCTCCAGGGCCCTGCGTTTGCAGGAGCACATCCCACATCTCTCTCCTTGCCTGCCAGGAATTAAAACACATCCCCATCATATCTATGGGCTGCCAAAGTCAACAGCCTTAAGGCACTGATGTCCTGGAGCTGGATGCTTTGACCAGTGCACCCCTTGGTACCCAGGTTTGTGGAGCATCACTAGGACTGGAGCTGGAGACAGCATGAGGAGCTGTAAGAAGGAGCGTATCAGGAAAGGCTGCCTAGAGCAGAGCATCTCCCGAGCAGTCTCACCGTGGCAGCTTTCCTTCGTCATCCATTATTTATTTGATCCTCTGCAAAACAAATTCGCTCCTCGGCACTGATTCTGATGACGGTGCTCATTTTACAAAAGAGGTAAAAGGAACTGGTTTTGTTCCCAGTCTGAAAGACTTGAACAAAAAGATGTGTTTGCCTGCCTCCTTCTCTCCTATATCAGTGAGATAAATCTGCAGGGTTTTAGAGTGGTGCTGGAAATTTTGGAATCTCAAATAGTGAACCGTCAAGTGATGCTTTTCCCTGTTGATCCCCATCTTCCCTGGACCCTCCACAAGGGTGTTTGCTATGGCAGGACCAGGGGGGGACCAAGATGCTTGACTCACCTCATAGCTCACAGCTGATGAAGGTTTCTCGAGGGCATGGCTGTGTGTGCAGGGAAAAGGGACTTCATGGGATGCATTTCTTCTTCATGTGTGCTGTTGGAGAGCAGCTCTGCTTTACGGGTGCACAAATAAGTATATGCTTGGGGTTTGGAGCCAGTGGGGTGGTTTCACAGGGTTATCGAGGATGTCCTCAGTCACACCAATGGCCAAGTCAGCTCTGCTTTGCTTCCACCAAGCAAGCTGGAGTGGTGGGCTGAATGCCGGGCCGGGAAGTTTGGAGGGAGGAGATGGCGCGTCGGAGCCGCGTTCGTCAGGATGGAAATAACTGTCAGCCCCATTCAATCTGTCGCCTTGTTCCCGGGGGACAATTGCAAAACAGGATTACTGGTACTTAAAAATTCATAGAAAACGTTTCTTATCACAACGTCATAATTGTTATGACTCAGAAGAGTAGAATTGCCATTTTCCTGTGCCTTTTTTCCCCCCTCACTTTTGTTGCATACCGAGTCCCTAGCTGCAGCTGTGGGATCGTCAGGAAAGAAAAAGAAACAACAAACCAGGGCAATGCTTTATTTTATGCTAACTGCTGCATTTGACTTGAAAATGATGTCCCACTGGGTCTCGTGGTCAGCGTATTACGGCGTGATGGATGGCTGTCAGAGCGGCGGTGCCTGGCAGATTGCGATGGGTGGAGGAGAACAGATGCCCGGTGACTTCAGGGGCTTTAGCAGAGCCCGGGACTGAAGAGTGGAAAACAAAAACAGATGGGAGAGCTCTGCTTGGGCTAACTATTCTTCTCCAGCCACGTGTCGGGGAAGAAAGCTCGTCAGGTGGCCGTGTCCCTTCTGTGCTGTTCCTCCGTGGTGAGCTGGGCTGCCTGATGAAGCCATGGGTGAACCCCACTTGACCTGAGGCCTGAGCCTACGTGCAAACCATCACTGCAGATCTCTAAAAGTGCAACCTTTTACCCCCCTGAAAGAACAGCTTGCGCTCCATTTGATGGTTCTTGTTAACCCTTGGCCCTACTGATGGATCCGAGGCAAGACCTAGGCAGGCTCCAGCAGTTACCCTTTTGGAGGGTGTCTGCCGATGTATTTTGTGCTCTGCATCATGTTTGCCTTTGGAGTTGTGCAGGACCCTGTGAATTCAAGCAGCGTCTGATGGAAGGAGGAGAGTGAGCCTTTCCTGCAAGGGGCTGTTTCAAATAAAACCCTTTGCAGGCGCTGCTCTGCAACCCCTTATCCGCTCCCTGTCCCTTCTCTCCTGCAAACTTTCCTACACTTTCTACCCTTTCAAAAGGCTTGCCCCATTTCTCCTCTCACATCTCTATTTCCTCATCTTTGACCCCTTTGCTCTCTTCCAGCCCTCTGGTCCATCCAAACTTGGGCAGGTGGCTGCTGCCTTCCCAGCTGACATTTGCCGGGGATTGCAGGGTTAATGGTGAAATGAAATTTCACTGCTGTTTTTAAATTAATTGAATCATCAGCGTGGGTAACGGGAAACAGTGGTATCATAATGTATTTGATATGGGTCTTTAAGTCAGCGTTTGCTGCGAGATCTAGAGCGCTAGATCTTGGTGGAAGCGATGGCTAACTGATATATTGCAGTTATGGCCACAGTACAAAGACTCCTGCTACGTCTTAAAACGTTCAGGTCGTGAAGTCGAGTTGGTTTATGATATGGCTGTTTTCCCTGCGTGCTTCCCACAGTGCTCCTAGATCATTCTTGGAAAAACCCTGCAGTTGGCAGAAGCCAGTGGTGCTCCCGGCTTGTGCCTCTAGGGAGGCAGCAAATGTGTGTGAAGATGCCCTTTTGGGTGACAGAGCAGCATTGGGGTTTTGCTACCTCGACTTCTGAGTTTTTTTATGCTGGAGGAAGCAGACACAAGGGAAATCATCCATTTTCCTCAAAGAAAACAGTGGAAGGACTTTTACTGATTTGCAGCAACATCTGGCCTTTCCTCAGTGGCCCTGGGGTGGCTTTGGGACCTGCCTTGGAGAGGAGAAACTATCTAGGCTGAGGGCAAGCATCCTCGCATGGTGTCCCTACCATGCTGGGGACAGAACTCCTACACAGGCCATTGTGTGCAATCCTCTTTTCTTGTCCTTTACCTTGTCTAGTGTGGTGGGACTGAATCCCAGGGTGCTGAGACTGCATCCCAGCATGGTGCCTTGTGGTAGACAGTGGCACACCTCTTTGTCAGTGCTAACAGAGGGCTGGTATTCACTAAAAAGTGGAAAAAAAGTAAACTTTCAGTGTATGTGTTGGGGAGTTGCTTGCAGGTTTCCACCCATGATGACTCCTGCAGCCTGGGGCTGCTGGAACAAGCAGGATGAGAGGAAATGGCCTCAAGTTGCATCAGGGAAGTTTTAGCTTGATATTAGGACAAATTTCTCGTAAAGGGTTGTCAAGCATTGGAACAGGCTTCCCAGGGCAGTGATGAAGTCACCATCCCTGGAGGGATTTAAAAGTCGTGTAGATGTGACCCTTAAAAACATGGTTTAGTGGTGGGCTTGACGGTGCTGGGGGACAGTTGGACTCGATGTTCTTAAAGGTCTTTTCCAACATAAATGATTCTATGATTCCCTCTCGTCAGCAACTTCCTCCGGAGATCACAATTGTATAGATGACCCCCGAGTCACCTATGGCCACGTCAGCAGCACTGCCTTCCCCAGCCAAAATCTCAAGGCTACTTAACCAACTGAAACCTCTCAGAAGCTGCCTTGAATGAGTATTGATCTCCACATTTAACTCTGCTTTGCCCAGCTGATAAAGGCCCGGGCTGGTTTTGTGGAGGACAAGCAGCCTGCAGGACCACAGCTGGATGTTGGAACAGGGTTTGGTGTGAGACACCAGAAAGCCTCAGTGCCGAAGAGCTTGTTCTAGCGCATTAGTTTAGATTTTGTGTTAAGACTTGCTTATTATTTCTGCTAGTTATGTCTCTAATGAGGTGAGACGTGCCATATGTTGTCCATAGGGAGGGAGTGCCGCAGGTGGGGCGGGGGCCGGCCCGGTGGGTAGGTGCTACATGGAAGAACCTCAAACTGCCTCAAACTCAGACTTGGTGAGATGAAATGCCAGCTGATCCAGCTATGCCATGAGCATTGGTGCCATGTCATGTCTCAGAGCCATCTGCCCATTGGCGGCACCTTCTTGCTCTTTATCCACTCTCGTATTTATTCTCCAGCTCCCATCAGTTTTATCCTATCGTTCCTTGTTTCTTCTCTTACCCACAATAGGTTTTTACTTCAAAATAGAGCGATACTGGTGCCAGGTCCAACTCCACAGCTCCTCTGCCTTCTTGCAGGAGAAGTGGCTCTGGCCCCAATCTAAGTAGACCAGGCTGGCTGTTCCAAGCAGGAGTTTGAAACTAAACCATAGCACGGTAAAGAAATATTTATTGGTGAGTCCTAAACTTAATTTGAACAGGGCTCTGCTGTTTAAACAATTGTTGGAGCCATAAACCAGAAGCCCTTAATTATGGCTAATTATTTTCTGCAATGAATCTATATGCAAGCTCATCAGCATGAGGGTTTCTTTGAAATGCACCGATTGCGTGTTCAGGCATCATCCAACCTGAATGCCCCTAATAAAATCAGAGGCAGAAGTGTTGCCTCTGGCCTGGCTGCCTGACCAGGCAGGAGCCTGTCTGCTGCTGCCTGCAGTTTCCTTAAACTTGAGGGTCAGGGCAGGGTGCAGGAGCCTGGAGGCTCCCTGGACAGGCAGCTGGAGACCTGAGGGCAGGCAAGAGCAAGACAGGAGCTGTTTAGGACATGGACTTTAAACTCTCTGGCATTTGGGGTTTGTTTAAAAACCAACTAGGTAAATATTTGTGAAGCGGTTGGGATCCGGCTGCGGGGTCAGGCGGTGCGTACAGCCCTGCGGGCGGGTCTCTGGCCTCCTGTGGATCCTGTCCTTCCCACGGCAGGAGGCACGTCCATCCTCAGCCCTGATGAGATGGTGGAGGCAATGCAGGGCACTTGGCATCATTGCTTGGGCCTTGTTTCACTAGGGTTTGGGGTAAAAACGGGTGCCTAGAGGTTTCTTTCTTGGGATATACTGGTGTGATACTTCATTGGGACATTTTTGGGATGGGTCTCCTGGCAAACTTGCACTATGGGGATGTGGGGATGGGACTGGGGATGTCCCTTCTGTGCCACCCAGGCCACTTTTGGGGCTTAAAAGAGCCTAGGGGTTTTGGTGGTGGCTTTCTCTGATGAACCTGGAGCTCCTGCCCCGTGCATCCCTAGGGGATGGGGGTGCTGGGGGGATCCTGCTGGGGACCCACAGTACATGCTAGGGCAGGTAGGACCTGTGGCTTGCTAACGCCACTGGCTCAGGAGGATGGCAGGGCAGGGATGGCATGACAAGGGTGGCAGGGCAAGAGGGTGGCAGGGCAAGGGTGGCACGTCAAGGATGGCAGAGTGGGAGGATGGTACGACAAGGATGGCACAGGCAAGAACAGCAGGGCAGGAGGATGGCATGACAAGGATGGCAGGGTGGGAGGATGTCACAGCAAGGATGGCAGGGCAGGAGGATAGCAGGGCACGGTGCGGCGCTGGGGGAGCACAGGGGGAGCGGTCCAGGCTGCCTGTACACAGCAGCTGTCAGCGCTGCTGCCTTCGCCCGCCCAGCCCCAGCCTCTTCCTCGTGGCACAGATGGTTTTAACACTTTCCTGGGCCTTTTTTTCTATAATTAACTCTTGTTTGCAAGTGGGAAGACACTTCTTTCCTTTTGGCAGAGCTATCAAACTCTCCTCGGCAGTGTGCTTTTTTAAAGCCATCGTGTCTCTATCCCCCAACTGCAGTCTGTTGTTTTTACCAGGCTCTTTTAAGGCACTGGGCTGCCCCCCCTTTCCTCCCCCCCTTGCTCTTGCCCGGAGGTAAAATCCGCAGGGATTGCAGGCAGAGGAGGCCCCAGCCAGCTCCGGGAGGGGAGTTAACGAATCCGGCCAAAGCGATACAAAAGCCGGTGCCCGTGGAGGGGGGAAGATGGAGGGGCCCCTTCCCTGCACCAGGAGCCTTTGAACCCCCCTGCTCCCAGCTTTGTGCGGCTTAGCAGGGTGCTGCCTGCACAAAGGCCCCTCGTCCCTCATGTCATTTCCATGCTGCAGCTGGAAAGAGTTTTCCCAGGAGAGGCCATTCCCCACCAAAATTCTGATGGGTGCTGGGGGCTGCTGCAATGGGCTCTCTGTCCCACCAGGACAAGGGGAGGGGGAAATGCTAAAGACCTCTAGGACTTCACCGACACTCAGGAATCTGCAGGGTGCTTGAGGAGGGGTGGGCAGTGGGAGGGTTTTCTCTCCAGCCTGTACCAAGACACAGAAAAACTAACTGGAGTACCATGGGCCATCCTCTGCCTTCTGGGGAGCTCAGGATCTGCCTACCACTCCCTGTGAGGTTTGGGGGTGTTGTGCTCCCAGGGCCTTCAGAACCAGGAGGTTGTGGAGTGGGATGCTCAGCTTTGGGGACCAGGAATGGTCCACATCAGGGATGGGACCACAACCTGGTGCTTATGGAGAGGAGGGTGCTGTGGGGGCCATGCCACCAGAGTTGACCCACTGGCACATGCCTGGGCTTTGCATCCAGGTGTTGCAAGAGCAGTTCTGACTTGGGGAGTGAAGGAGCTGTTCAGTGGTGAGTGTGAAAACACAGAAAGAAAAAGCCCATCAGGAAGTTTCCATCACCAATCCATGGCCATGACCACCATGCTCATGCTCCCTCCACTCATTGTCCTGGTCCATCCCTTGAACTCCACTTACTGGCTCTGTAACCGGGTTTTTCCCAGCGCTGCCAGTCTAAACAAGACCTTGCAGTGATGCTCAGCGCTCTCACTGCACTCCCTCCCCCTCTCTACTGTCTGAAAGCCTGGGGCTCTTTTTATTTTTTTTCCTTGCTCTCCAGACTTTTAAGTTTTCCTGCCTCATGTACCAGTTTATTGCTGGGTCAGGGGGTAGGGGTTTGCATGCTGGTTTTATAGGGTTCCTCCAGAGCCAGCTTCAGAAAGCATCCAGTTCATAAATGGGGGGTTTGTATTAACCACCGTGTTTTGACAGGGAGAGGTGCTCTTAGAAGAGAAATAATTAATGTTTTGTAAGCTTTAAGGGTAACGAGGCTTGGAGTTGCATCTACCCAAACCGCTCTGTGCAAAAAAACAGTGACTATTTTAAACCCCATATTTTTACCACAAATCCTCCCCTAGCTCAATGTGCAGCTTGTCAGTTGTGCAACCCCAGAGGGACTTTTCCACAGGGAAGTCCTGCAGCTCAGCTGTGCCTGGACTGCTGCTGCCAGCGATGCCAAAGCAGTGCAGAGAGCTGACATTAGGTAAATAAAATAAGGGGCCACTTTGGAGTGGTGTTTCCAAGCCCCAGGTAAGGGCAGGCAAGAGAAAGCAGGACATGAGGCAAGGTGGTGTGGTGAATTCCCTCTCATCCCATGATGTGCACCTCTTCTCCTCCAGAATACGCTGAAATGGTTAAAATGCGCTGGAAATTGAACTCTTCCCATTCACCCTCCCCCTCCCAAGAAATCGCAGCCTACCAGGGAAGATCTGCACCCCCTCCAAGCTAGCTTAGCCCCTGGCTTTTTTTGACTGTGGAGAAAGCCACCAGTTCTTGGGAACAACACTGAATTACACGCTGGCTTACGTCAGATTTACTCCTCCTGTTCTTTGCTCTAGCTGCTCTATTAATTCTCAAATGCCTCAAGAAATTGTCAGACCTGGAAAACAGTATTTTTGGGGGTCAGCACCCACAAATAACTGCAATAAACTGTACTGTTAAAAAGAGGAGGGGAACAACAAACATGGGGCTGTGCTTGCGTAGGTTTAGGGTATTTTGATGTGAATTTTCGTTAGAAACTGTGTATGTGCAGTGGTCAGAGGATCCCTCTGGGGTCTGGAGCAGGGGGATTGCACCCTTTCCCCACCCATACACCACTTTTGAGGTCCAGAGCATTGCTCCCAGGGGCATATAGGGTGGGAGGGGGCAACCTGGGAGCAGATTTGGGATGTGAGGGCTCCATATGGCTGGAAGGGATTAGCCTGGAGGATTAGACGAGTGGAGAGGAGGGGAAAGTTGCTGCAATCCCCCCTCCCCAAAAATCCTCATCTCTGACCCTTGGCAGATGCACACGGATGATTTCTGGGGATGATTAGCACTGCTTTGGTTTTGTCTGTGCCCCTGGAATCACATCTCAGTCTTTGTGCTGCCAGGGTAAAGCGATGGCCACAGCCTGGGCTGGGATCCTGTGCTGGCAGGTGGTGAGGAAAACTGGGATTTTCCTCCTGCCACCACCTCACACCCACATGTTGCACCTTCCCTTGAGCTTGATGCATTTCAAACCCAAGCTGTTTGCTCAAGCTTTTGATTTGCCTGGAAAGAGTATCAGTGGTGCTCAATCCACGCTGCTTGGACAGTCCCGCTCCCCACGGGTGAACCTGAAATACGGCACTTGAAAGATTACATGTGTTGTGACCTTATTGGTGGTCCATCCAGTGCTTGGGGAGGATTGGCACTACTGATGCAGCAGTGCAGGATGCTCCACAGCTCCACAGCAGAACACTGCATGGATGCCAGGATGCAGGATGCTTTGTGGCTCCTTTCCTGGGCAGGATGTCAGTGGAAAGGGCTGCATGGAGGGCAGAATATTTTCACCATTTTTGAAGCATCGCTCTGGAAATCATAGAGTCATGCTGAGGCAGGCTGGCTTTTCTACATCATCACTCAGTTGCAAAACCCAACCTTCTTGGTACTAGGGTTTGCCAGCAGCTTTCCTCATGGTGCCACTGTCCCAGCAATGGCTCGTTGAGGACTGGGTTGGCTCTTGGAGCACAGCTGTAGCCTCATGGAGGACTTTAAGTCCATGCTGGCTTCTTGGGATGAGTCAGGGGTGCAGAAACATGATGGGTTAGTTGTGGCAATGCTCCCAGGAGGATGGGTCCTTTAGGATGAGTCCTGTAGGAAGGGTGCTGTTGGGGTGACAGGGAGGACAAAAGCCCACCACTGTCATTGCTACCAAATACAACAGCCTGCAAAATTCGCAGTAAGTCCATCCATCCCAGTTAATTTAGGGGTCTGACAGGCTGCCCTGGATCTGGCCACAGCAGTGCTGGCTGCTCCTGTGCAAAGTCCACCACCTTCCTCCCCATCCACCTCTCCAGGGTTTATAGGGTGTGCTGGACTTTGTACCTGCGCAGCAACTCACAGCCCTTAGTTAAATCACCTGCCACCTTCTCCTTAATTTAAGACATTTCCAACCCTCCAACAGCATATTTTCTTGGAAGATGCTGTGCAGAGAAGGTGCTACAAAGCATCATCAAATATCAACAGAACCATTTTTGTTAAAAATGAAGATCTGTTTTTTGTTAACCTACTGCTTTGTTAGAGAAGGGGATTTTTTTATTCTTTTCTCTCTTTTTTTAATTTTTTTTTTTTTTTTTAAAGGCTTGTTGTGGAAAAAACTTCACTCTTCACAGATCAGCAGGCAAATCCATCAGGGGCCGCTGCGAGCGGGGCTGGATGCTTGGCCGCCTCCGTAGGTACACAAAACCCGTTTGAACGCCTGCGAAAGGTTACGGCGGCGCTTAAAAAGCGCTTAAAAAGCACCACCGTAACCTTTCGCAGGCGTTCAGACGGGCTTTGTGTTATTACATGAAGATGGTGGCCATCAGCATCTTGTCAGGGACGGGCAGATGGTGTTCACCTGCTCCGGACCAACTTCTTTTGCCCTTTGCCTTTGGTGTCGGGGAATAATACCAGGGCAGCTGCTCGCAGTAAAATAGGCTTAAGCAAATGGGATATTTTGGCATTCAAGTGCATGACAAGAATGGGAGTATTTGCATTAATTCTCTCCTCTCTTTCCCCGCGGCGGGAGAGGACGGAGAAAACCGTGGTGTTTTCCCGTGGGGTAAATCTGGGGCCTGGTCTTCTCTGCCTGGGTTGGGGGTGGGAAGTGCTAGATGCTGTGCTGGAGTGTCAGTGCTTCATCCCACAACATCCCACTGCCCAAACAATGGAAATGGATGTTTTTCCAGGGATGTCACAGTTTTTCCTGCTGCACTGCAAAGGCAGGTGCTGGGAAAGGGAGTCTCATCCCCTTCCCTGGATCCAGATGAGGGTTAGGTATCAGGCATCACTGACTCCCCATGCAGACTCGCAGCTTATTTTGTATTACTTTTGATTGCAAAGAACAACCAATGAGATCAACTGGCTGAAACACGAGGTGGCAAAAATTTACAAATATATTTGTAATCTATGCCCATCTTTAATGGGGAAATCTCTGCTGGGCACTGTATTCCTTTGGGGTGTTGTGGTGGTGGGATTGGCAATATCCTTGTTAGTTGTCAGTAAATCCTTTGGACAAGTTAGAACTAGTTTTCTTCAAATGCACGTGATGTGGTGCTTTTCTAAAGTCACGGCTTATTATTCTTTTTTTTTTTTTTCCTTTTAAAATTAGATTGCCAATTTATATCTAGCTTTTCTTACAACTCCTTCCAAAATTCGCTTGGCAGTTTCAATCTGGAAGAAGGCAGAAGGCAGAGTAGTGGTGATTTGTGCAGGTGCTGGGAAGCAGAAGTCTGGCTGCCAATGCCAGCAGCCTCCCTTTGCACCTCATCACCAAATTATTACTACTTCTTTGAGAGGGAGGCAGTATTTTTTCTTAATCTGATCTTTTCAAAGGCTGGTGACAGAGTCATACAACCCCACATAGTTGCACCTCAACGGCAGCAGCGTGGAGCAAGGGACATCACCAGGAGTAAAGTGCCGTGTAATGTAACCATCACAACTTTGCAGAAAACTCCAACAAACTTCTCCTGGCACCTTTGTGTACCGGGGCCATTTTCATGTGAGTTTTAAAAACAGTAATACTTCTTAAAAATCTGTGGTTAATCTGTAAACTTTGTATGAAGTTTGTGTAGGTACATCAGGAGCAGGTGGAACCAACCAAGTGTCCGGTGCAGGAGGAAATCCAGGTTGTCAGTGCGAGGAGATGCACTGCAGCAGTGGCTGGGTGGCCCTCAGCAGCGCTGAGCATCCTGCACTGATAGATGAGTAGTAGATTAATAGTCCTAAGCAATTGCATTATCTAATGAAAATTTTATATAATTATTTTATATAACTTTTTTGGCATGTAGACCCTGAAATGGATGGTATTGATTGCTGGAAAAGAGCCTGGCCTGTCTGTTGCTGGAATTATTAGAGGGGAATTGATAGTAATTAATACCTGTGTATTTACAGCATTTTCCAGGCTGCTAATTGTACAGGACCCATTTAAGCTGTTTGGCAGTGGGGAAGGTTCACACATTGGTTTTAAGGTGTAGGCTGGACGTGGGTCTTGTGCTGGGGAAGTTGCTGGCAGTGGGAAAGCCAGGACCCTCAGTTTCACCTTTGCACCAAGCTGGGGACAGGGAGGACTCCAGGCTGCCCATGGCAAAACATCTCTAAATACCAGGGATGGGTGCATCCATACATCCAGCCACACTGCAGGAAGCACTGGAGTGCTCTCCTCTGCAAAACCCTTCCTAAGTCGGGGGAAGCACTTCCAGCAAGCCCAGCTTAACTTCCCGTAAGTCTCCCTTTGTAAACCTTTCAGTACACACGTGCGTGCAAAACGGAGCCTAATTGCATTTAGTCTGTTTTACACCTCCCGTCCTTATCCCCCCGCTCTCCGCCCCCCCCCTTTAATTCGGTCGCTGTGAAATTTTTGCAGCCCTGCCAAGTTATTTCCTTGGGATATATTTAGAGAAAGCCAGCTCAGCAGAGCGCGCTGGGTGTTTGTGGAAGGATGTTTGTAAATGTTAGCAGGAACGCTGGCGGGCTGGCGGAGCAGATGTCCGCGAGATGCTACCAAGAGCCTTATTTACAAACTTGTAAATGACTGAAGGGGTTTCCTTCCCGGGGATAAGGGGGACGCCGACTTAAAAGATTAAAATCCTATTGTTTCGTGGCCGGAGCTGCTGTCTCAGATTATCCTTTACAAGGAGGGGGAGAAAAAAAAATCCAGGAAAAAAACCCGTATTAGCTTGAAACACTATTCAACTGTTGTACCTTTTTTTTATGTGGTTTGTTTTTGGTTTTTTTTAAAGCTCAAGGAGAATGTGGGGCTGGGGGTTGTTTCTTTCTGCATAAAAAAGGGGGAAAAGTGGCCGAGCGTGGCTGTTCCTGGCCAGGGTGTACGCTGGAGCTTTGTGTGCCGGGCAGCTCGCAGGTGATGTATTTAAAATAAGCACAAAAAGCTTGTGCTGTCGTAGAAGTATAATTAAGCTGAACTTGTATGCACAGCATGTTGTCCCACAGGAGCGCAGAGATGGCGTTTGAGTGGTGTGGTGATACTGCTATGAGCCCATTTAATCTGGGTTTTTTTTAATATCTTGCCAATACACAGAGCTTCATCCCAGTCTCCTTTTACCTTCTCTTACCCTAAAATAAACCAAAACTGGTTTGTTTTGTCTCCTGGAGCATCCAACCAAGTGGCTTTCACTGGAAGAAGCAGGATGGACTCCAGTGTACCCCATGTGGGGAGCACAGCATGCCCCAAAAACACCCTGAGCCCACCCGAGAGGCTCTGCAGGCACTGTGGTTTTGAAGTGGGTGCCCAGTAGGTGCCCGCTGCTGGCACGTGGGCTGGTGATCACACTCACAGAATCTGCAGTGGGCTGCTGTTATATTTATCTGATGCATGTTGATGCAACACAGATGCTGGCACCGACCTGCAGAGGAGACTGATGTGGGAGAGGATCTGAGGGCTCGGTCCTGAGGAAGCGGTCGGTGTGTCGTCCTCCCTGGTGTTAATCGGGTTACTGTGAGGTGTGGGAGGGTTCTATTATTAAATTTAAAACCTGGCTATATAAGATGAAGGCAGCTTTAACGAGATGAAAAGGCTTAACTGGAGTCCAATTAAATTCTGTATTACCTGTTTACGCAGCCTGTTTAAGTCCTGACCCACACGCTGGTTTCTTCTTTAGGCTCCAAAGCCTGTGCTCTAGGCAAAAAAATAAAATCAAAGGAGACAGATAGATACCAGATCACTGACATGTCCTGAGCATCCCTGTGTGCTCCTACCAGAGGCAACTACTCTCAAGTCTTGTGCAGCTCCCGCAGTGGCTGCATGGTGTGAGATGCAGCCAAAATCCTCCAGTCCACTCTTTTGGAGAGGAGAGCTAGGGAAAACAGCTAGAGGCCAAAAAGCTCCAGCCATCTTTAGCTCGGTTTTAGGTTTGTACCACGAAGATATTTTTGCTCTCCCCACCTTGCTGCCGGGATAATGGAGACTGGGGCTGGCTGAGCAGCCAGTGCTGGTGGTGCTTCCCACAAAAGGAGGATCCTCACTGCTGCCTGCCAGCTCCTTGTACCACTGCTGGGAGGTTATTTTTATTAAAAATAAATGTTTGGTGAAAGCCAGCCTTGGGATGCTGGGGTGAGCTGCACAGCTGCTCATGTGAACTGGAGTTGCTTGCCTGGAGTGTGTGATGGGGACACCGGCTTGTGTTTAATGGCAGAGTAACTACTGCCAGTGATAAACTGGTTTTTACAGATGGTTAATAGAAACTATTGCTTGTGTTGGTGAAGTGTGGCGGGTTTGGGTGGGTGGCGAGCTGGGGCTCAGCTGGTGCCCTTCCACCCCACAGGTCATTGTCTCACTGTGACACTGGGAGCCTTCCAGGAGGGGTGCAGTGCTTTACCCCACCTTCACAGTGCTCTTCAAGGTCCAGCAATGGGGATGACGAGGAAGAATCCCTTGCAGCATCCCAAGGGCTGCTATGTGGACAGCATATCTGGAAAGGTCCTCAGCTTCCCAAGCCCTCTCTTGTTGGGTGCTGCCTTTTATTACGTGGGTGCCCTGGGGCTAGGAGCAGCAGCGTTCTGGCGTTGACAGCGATTTCAACCCACCTGCTCTGGTTTCTAAATTCAGCCCCCACAACCCTCTCGGGGCCTCGGCAGTGCCTCCCAGCTCCTCTTGGGCCGAGCGTGCCGCAGGGCGGGGGGCAGGAAACGGCTCGCCGCACCCTGCTTGCAGCAAACCCTCACGCCTAGCAAAGGCCTAAACCCTGCATTAAAGAAAGTAAATAAATAAAAGCACCAGCCCACAGCTCCTCCCAGGGCTGTGGGACAGCAGAGGTGAGTTATGTTCCCAGCTCAACTGGCCTGGGAAAACAAATTTGGGTGACACCAAAATGCTGGCAGGGATGCACCAGGGGCCAGGGAGCTGCTCTGTGTAGCTGGTGCCTCTTCCCTGCTGCTCTTCAACACAATTAATACAGCAGGATAACCTGGTTTCTCCTTTAGGATTAGGTTAAGAAAACAAGATGGTTTTAATAGCCCTTTGGCATCCTGCATATATTGTAGCTGAAGAACCTGCCCAGCTTTGCAGCACAGCCAAACAGCACATCTTCTCCTTTTTTCCCCTTTTTTTTCCCCCATAACCTGATGCCAGCGGTCTTGCGTGAACAGGCTCCTATCGATAATTCAAGTGCCCAGCTCCTGGCTGTGCTGTTTTGTCCGATTTCCATTGCCTCCTGACCTCCATCCTTCTTTATTTGCAAAGCTATACTCGCAGGCAGCAGTAATAAATCAATTAATGACTCTGATGAATCGTTTAATGGCTGACAAAATAACACTACAGTCAACAGCTTGGATCTCTACAGCAGTACCAGAAGACGCTGGTTGACTCAGGGTAGGGAGACGAAACAGAGACTGTTAGCTCAATTAGTGCAATTAGTGTGCGATTTAAAGGCTTACACGGCATCTGCTGGCGTACCGAGCCGGTGTGTTAACTGAGAGCTTTGGTTTGGAAGCGAAACGCGGTGATACAGATTGTCAACGTTCCGCTGGCTTCCACCAAAAAAAGAGGAAAAATATCAACGTATGTGGCAGAAGAAAAGAAAACCCCATATGTATGTTTGTGTATATAGCTATACATGCATGCCCTGGGAATGCATATATATTTATTTCTAACATGGAAAAGATTTCCCATCTAATAAAAGGCAAACGAGCTGGCATGCCAGCAGTGCCAGAGCTGTCCTGGCTCATTTCTGGCAGTGGTTTTCATGTATTTTGGTGGAAGGAAATTTGGGGCGTCTCATGCAAATGGGGACATGTGGCTGGACATGCTTTCGGTTCAGCACCAGCTTGGACGCTGTGGCACAGCAGTTCCATGCCTGTCTCCTGCTGGCTTTCATGGCATTTCCACCTTGTCTGTACCTGCTCTACAGGGATCTAGTGGGTTTTAGATATCCGCCTGAGGAAACAGGCTTGGAAGGCAAACTGCAATCAAGAGTCCCTAGTAAGAGGTTCTGAGCCAAAATGGTGAAAATAAACCATACGGGAGGAGTTGTGTGGCTAAAAAAGTCCTGGAAATGGGTGCTGGAAAGCCCTTGGGTTCCAGTGCTTACCCTTAAGGTTTGGGAAGTTTGTTCCTACTGTCTTTTTTCCCTTTTTTCTTTCTGTCACACCCCAAAGGTTTTATAGCACTGCTCCAGCCACGGCTCTGCTCCCATCGCTTCACAGGGCTAAAGGTGCCTCGGTGTTTACCTTAGCGGCGGTGATGGGGAGGGGAATAAAAAAAAAAAGAAATAAAATGTCACTTCGCAGCCTTGTAAATCATTCATCAAGGGCTGACCAATTTGGCTCCCATCCTACAATATGCTCAGGGCACTTGCGGGTTTTTAATTACCGAGTTCTGCCAAGCGCCACATGTGCGAGGAACTTTAAATCCCCGTTTACGCCGCAAAGGCATAGGTGAGGTTTCAGGGTGTTTAACGCGGAAAAATACTCTGTGGTTTTGTGGAAAAACGGGCATTCGCTTCAAGATTTTCTTTGGCTGATCTGCCCTCCTCCCTCTGCTCCCTGTTGCAGAGGGGAGGAGGAGGGCAGCGTCCTTTCCCCCTGGATCCCCAAATCCATGTCCCTCCTCGCTCCCCACCACATTGGGATCCATTTTGCTTTGGGAGATTCCCCCAGCAAAGGATTATGGTGTGCTGGAAATCTCTTGAAACCATAAAATATCACCTTGGCAGCTTTATTGCAGCGCTTGCCGCCTTGGGAGAGAAGTGTTTTGCGTGATAGAGGGTTTAATAAAGGAAATTCCAAATGGGCTCGCTGCAGTTTGGGGCTCGGTCTTATATATTTTTGCATTAAGAACCGTCATCTGCTTTGCAGAGAAACTGCAATATGTTCATGGCCTTGGATTAAGATTTGGTTTTACTTTTATAGCTGACCCACTTGGGGGGATGGAGGGAGGGGGAGAAGTGGGTTCACTCCCTCTCCCATCTATTTTTGCTGCCGTCTGATGTATAAAAAGAGCCTGGAACGGGCAGGCTTATTTTTCCTGCCAGGACTTTTTTTTATTAACTGTAAAAACACTCAGATCTGGCCTTTGCTGCTGATGGGAGGAAGGCTACTCGGGATGCCTTGTTCAGGGGCACAGGAAGAGTGTAGTGTGGGCTGTTCCTTGAGGTGCAGGGCCCCATAGCCACAGGGAGACTCGGTTATTTCATGAAGGGGAGCTCTTATTGGGGAATCACCTTCCACTTACAGCTCTCAGATGCTGGGGTGGGAAAAGCAACCGCTTATCCAGTGTGTCCCTGTCCTTCGTCCCTCATCCTGCTGGAGAGCATGATGGAGGGGGTGCAAGGGATGCCCCAGGAAGGCACAAGGCAATGGTTAGTCTGATGCTCTCCTGCCTCTGCAAGGCTTTCTGGTCTGGAATACTGAGATTCCCAACCAACCTGCCTTGGCAATCCTTAGTACTTAGTAATAATCCTTAATTTTCCAGGCTGCCCAAGTCCTGACAGCCTGGCTTCCCCTCTCTGCTCTCATCTTGTGGTTGTCACTGCATCGGATGTGGTCAGAAGCTGGGACTGGCTCAGCTGCTGTCAGGACCCAGGGTTTGTTGGGTAAAGCCAAACCTGAGCAGGCTGTGCCCCAGCTGTTCATGGGATTTCCTCAGTGGAAAATTTTTGCACCCTGGTTTTAGGTGGGTACGTCCATCGTAAAAATTCATGGAGGGAGGAGTTCAGTGACCCAAACCCAGTTAGCGTCACTGAGGCGCCTTTGTAGCTGACCTGGGAACAGGGGAGTCACTTGGTGATGGGCAGACTGGAGTGCACAGGTACTGCTCCTAACCCTGCAGGGATGTGTCACCAGCAGTGGCTTTTGGGGAAGGATCTTTTTCTTATATTTTCCTTCTGGGTAGGAGCCTCCCATCACATAGGTGCTTTCCCAGAGCCACAAGGAGATAAATACAAAGAGGAATGCTGAGTAGGAGCAAGCAGGATGTCTGGGTAACCCATGTCTGCCCTTGTCCCTCCTTTTTGGGGCTGGAGCCACTCTGGTGGCTCATCCTGGGGAGGCACGAGGGGGAATGTGACCTCACAGGTTGAGTGTGATGAATTTGGAAATGCATAATAAAACCTTGGCATGTTGGTGAGGTCAGGGAAACATCATTTTTGGAGGACAGGACTGAATCAGCAAGCGGGGGAGGGATGGTGTGGTGTAAAAGAAACATTTAAAAAGCCTTAGAATAGCTTCTACCCAAAGTGACACGTTGGATGAGGTTTCTTGGTGAATTAACAAGGCTCAGTGCTTGGATAAATGAATAAACAAACCCCAGAATTATCCCCAGGTTTTGTGTGGCCATCTCCTCCATGGGTGAGTCTCAAAGGCCGGTGTCCCTCCAGCTGTGAGCATCCTCAGCTGGTTCCTCCACAGGGGAAAGATGCTCAGGGAGCGTGGAGCGATGCTCAGGGCTCCAGAGGGACCAGGTAGATTGACCCACGATGTGGCAGGTGAGGGATTTTGTTTCTAAGAGTGTTTTTGCCAAGACTCTGATCATGTTTGTCCTGGTTTTGTTCCCCACAGAGCGCAGCTGCCGCCCCAAGTCCTGTGCTTGGAAACATTCCCCCGAACGATGGGATGCCCGGGGGCCCCATCCCGCCCGGTTTCTTCCAGGTAGGCTGCCGCTTTTCCCAGTGCTCAGCTCCACACCGCGCACGTGTTCGCTTACGCTCTGGGTGTCAGCGCTGTCATGCCTGTGTTTTTTTTTCCAAGGGGATGCTGGGGAAGCAGCATGCCTGCATAGCTGACCTGTCTAGGAATAACTTGTGTTCCTGCTGTGTCCTTCCAGTTTGCTTTCTATCTTTTGTGGCCTTAATGCAAATTTCTTTCTTGCTTGAAGAGGTTACTGTGTATTTACAACCAGTAAATACTTCAGAGCTTTTTTTCCAAAGCTGCTTGGTTTTGTGTTTGGGTTGGGATTGTATTTGTTCTTCAGTCCTAACAGACGTGCGTAATTGAAAACATTCTGGATTTTGATTCCTGAAACTTTTTCCCCCTCCTCTGGTTAACCACTTGATTTTTTCCAAATGCAATCACTGAAAGCATTAACAAACCCTGGCTGCGGCTGCAAGCGGGAGCAGGCTCCAGCCAAATCCCCGAATGCCGTGGAGTCACCTTGTAAGCAAATACCCAGCAAAGTCCCCTCGATCCCTCCTTATCCCATGCCGAGCTCTGACGGAGGAGGGGGTAACATATGTTTGGAGTGACGCTGACTGAAAGGATATCAACAAACACACAGAAAAGGAGTTTTCAAAACTTGAACCTTGGAGGTTTTCTCTGGGGTCTCTTTGCACTGTGTGAGCTGCACTGGTTTGCAGCGACACAAGCTTTCGGTGCTTTAAAATCTTCCTTCTTGAGGATGAAACACTTGTTGTGTAAAAAATGGGATAACGGTTGAAAGGAATATTTGTTTTGGCGAGCTGGGGTTTTTATAATGTGGACTTGTGATTTGTATATGGGAGAACTTCTCAGGCAGTAGACAGGCAGGCTTGATAAGGGGCTTGTGATTTATTGTGGTGATATCTGAGCCCAATATCGGCAATTGCGCTCGTGTGGGAAGGGGGAAGGAGGGCCCTGTCTTTTTTTTTTTTTTTGAGAGAGGGAGAGATCCTATTTCCTGAACATGCTTCTGACAAAGTAAGAATATCCGATATTGATCGGGAACCCTAAAACAGGCGAATCTTGTAGCAGCGCTCGGCGGCGTGGGGTGAAGCCAACAGCGGGGATGGTATCTCGCAGGTCATAGCTGCTGCCAGCAATCCGAGTGCCAAGCTGCTGCTTCCAACAAATGTGTCTCCAAACGTCCTGATCTCGCCCCGCGGTGAAGCTGACTGTCCTTTGGGGCTTATGCTTCACACTGAGATGCGAGGGCTGCAAAACTGGCATGAAGTTAGGGCAAGGCATCAACAGTATGGATTGGCTTTCCCAGAGAGGGAAAGGTGAGGAAGAGGAGTCACATCTCTCCAGACTTGCTGCTCATGCTCCCGTCTTGACTCTTCCCGTTGACAGCCTCCAAGCTGTCCCCCCACTTTCCTTTCTGCTCTCCTGTAGCACTTTTGCACTGAGGGTCTGATTCAGAAGCAAACAACCTGTCCTAGCTCCCTGCCTCCCATGCAGCTGGCCCAGGAGCCACTGGGGAAGCGAGACTCAAAAGCAGGGGTGGATCCTGAAAATCCAGGAAATGTAATAACACGGGTACAGGTGTCGTGTGGGGGATGCTGCCCGTCCCCAGCACTGCCGGAGGGAAGAGAGGATGGGTGCTGGTGCATATGGCTCACATGTGACATCTCAAGAGCCTGCCTTTTCTGAAAGCCCTCCAACATCTGGTTTCTCCTCCCAGCCCTGGGGATGGAAGGGAAAAGAAAAATCCCACCTTTTAACACAGTCTGAACATCGCCTCCATGAAAGTCTGATTTATTGCGGGTGCTGGAGCTCATTCCAGCTTCAGGAGATGCTGGAGAGCAGCGCTTGCAGACATGGGCTGGAGGCTCCATGCCAAGAAGGTCACAGCTCAGGGGTAGTTTCCTATCTGGAGATTTAAGTGCTGAAATTCAGAGGGCAGAAACAAAAAAGTCACAGAAGATGCAAAGGACTTCTCCCCAGCCATTGATGTACCAGCTCTGGGAGTGAGTGAGGTTTGTGGTGGTACCACCTAGGCCAGTGCTGTCCTCGTGCCAGGAGACTGCTGGAGTGTGCTCAGGGGCTTTCAGCATCTTCTGCACCAGGGACCTGCAAGGGATATATCCCTGAGAGTAGCAGGCATGGGCAGATTAGTTTTTGAGGGAGTTTAGAGGGCCTGATCCTGTCCTGGCATGGTGGGATGTGACATGGGGAGCTGAGGAGGGAGTCACCAGCAAAGCTCAGGTTGCAGAAATCCTGCACTAAGCACCCTGGGAATGCATGAACCCCCAAACCCTGCACATTTGGAGGTCTTTGGCAAAGACAGAAAATTGTATGTACTGTCCCTGGGACTTAACAGCCCAAAAACCCATGGGAGTGAGCTTGGAGGAGAAGCAAGGAAGGAGAGAAGCAAGGAGGACTCCAGGCTGCAGTGCCCATCCACAACCACTGTCTTACAGTGAGAGTCCCTTCTCCATGCTGGGGCTCAGCAGTGACCTTCAGGCCAGGGGCCAAGAGAAGTGCAGCCTCCAGAGTCTCCCAAAACCTTCCTAAAACAATGGAGAGGCAAGACCCATGGCACTCTTGGGTTGCTGGGGCATTTTGTGGTGCCAGCCAGCAGCATGGCATCAGGCTGCACTCAGGACAAAAGGTGGCTGGGTTGATGGCCAGCGTGCGTAGATGCTTTTATTTCAGTCTCTCTCTTTGTCCCGTTGAGATGAGCAAACAAACCCTCTGCTCATCCTCCTAAAAGGTCATCAGAGGTGTTCCTGCTTTTGTTTTGAGAGCTGGATTGATGCCGGGGTGAAAATCCCTCAAAGGAGGAGCAGAGGGGTGCCAGGGAAATGTAGGAAGAAAAATTAAAAATTGAAATCTGTTAATGCCACACCTTCATAACACTGAATAAATGGAGGGGGCCCAGTCAGCAGCCCCCCCCAGCCATGGCTGCTCTCCCCAGCGCAGTCCCCACACCGCCCCGTACCCCGCGCGCTGATGAAATGGAAAGTTGACCATAAATCAATGTCGGCGGCTGCGTTAGCTATGCATCAGCGGCTCGGCGCCGAGATGCACCAAAACAAAGCACCGGCTGCTCCGTGTTCCCACACTGCCCCCTAATGCAGACAGACCTCGGGAGCTGGGGAGGACGGGGGGCTCCAGAGCCCGGGGGGCTCCCCCCCACATCCGCTCCCTGCCTCTCCTCCCTGCGTCCTGGAGCACGTCTCTCCGGGTGAGGTCGCCCATGGAGGTGAGGATGGTGAAGCCAGGGACAATAGGAAGAGGTCCGTGTTGCCCTGCTCCCTCCTTGGATGTGCCACCATTTTCTCCCTGCCCAGCTGTCCTGTCCCACCCTCAGTGGGATTTGCCACTCCTCCGTGGATGCTGCTGGTGATGGTCAGCCAGCTCCAGCGAGACAGCATGAGAGCCACAAAACCAGGCTGCCCTTCCCAAAATCCTGGGGCAGAACTCAGTATCAGCCTACACCAGGCAGGATTTGAAGGAAGGTGGCTTACAAGCTGGAGGAAAGGAAAAGCAAGCATCAGAGAAAGTTTTTTTCTGGAAGTTTAGTAGGATGCCCGAGGCTTTTGTACCGAGCGTCTGGAGCATATGGTGGGATTTGCAGTCAACTTTCTCTCGGGTGCTCCAGCCAGATGGAGGTGACTGTTCTTGGCTCCGGCTGACACGGGTTTGTTTCCTGAAGAGCTTGTGTTAAACATATTCCTTAAAACCAGGCTTCTGCAGTTGGGAGCCCCAGCTGCAGGCAAGGCAGAGCTCCTGCCCACGGCTGCCTTTCACTGTCTGTGGGGGAACTTGGCCCGCCTTGCCTTGCTTTGCCTTGCCTTGCCTTGCTTTGCCTCGTCTTGCCTTGCCTTGCTTTGCCTTGATTTGCCTTGCCTTGCCTTGCCTTGCCTTGCTTTGCCTCGCCTTGGCTTGCCTTGCCTTGCCCTCTCTCAGGAAGGTCCTCACCCAGCACCACGTGCTGGAAGGTGACTATGGTCTTCCTCTTTGGAGGCACCTGGAGCATCTCTCCTAAAGGCTCCTTCAGGGATATCTTATTTTTTTCTTGACAACTTGTGAAACATCTCTCTCCTTCAGTAGAAATAAAGCTCCTCTCCAATAAACCCAGGCATGGCTTTAATTAATATCCATCTAATTTATTTTAGTATTTTCTAACGTCAAAACCGGCAGGCAGGGGCAGGTATTTTAAACACAAGATGCCTCCCTATTGCTAGCTCGAAACCATCAGTGTCTCATGGCAGTGATGCTATGCCTTCTCGTACCATCCTGCCTTGTTCTGCCACCCCCAGAGGTGCTTGAAAATGTTTTTAAATAGCAAAACTCCCCCATTAGCTGAAAGTATGTAGCCCATAAAACATGATCCATTTGTGGTGAATTACGCTGGAAACATAAATTGACACACGCAGAGCTATGATCGCTCGTGCCATTTTCCATCTTTAATATTTTACAAGAAGTTTGAGGAGTTGAGCTCATGAAAGACAGAGTGGAAATAATCTGATCGCCTGGAAACTCCCTGTAGGAAGCAGCTGCAGCAGTGAACTTCAGCCGTCCAAAGGGCCAGGTTGGGATTCTGAAGTCCCTGGAGTATAGAGGGGAGAAAAAAATGAAGCAAAGGGGAGGTTGAGGCACCAACAGCTGTTGGAAACAGTTTCCTCTAATGCCATTTTAGCTGTTTGGAGTTGTAGTTGGGGTTTTTGTGAAGCAGCTACAGGAAGGTGAAGAATAACCCCCAGTGCAAGTTGTCCAATTTGGAGGTTAAAAAAAAGGGAAAACTTGAGAGATGATGGGGTTTCTCTGGTTCGGAAGAGTGCTGATCTAGAGATGAGAGTGAGGTGACTGCAGAGCACGTCCTGCTTGTCCAGCATGGCATGTCAGATGGAGCTGTGCTGTAGGGATGCAACTCAGGGGCATCTGGGATGTGGAGGAAGCAGGACAGCGTGAGTTCAGCCTCCTCTTTTAACAGCAGTAGTTAATAACTGCTAAATACACATTTTTTAAGAAAAAAGGGTTGTTCTGTTGGTTGGAGCCCACATGTCGTCTCTGCAAAACACTTGTCTCGACTGCCATGATCCATCGGGATCATCTGCTGCTTCCTCTGCAGCGAGGCAATCCCGTGCGTAAGAGTAACCGATCCAGCAGGCGTTCCTGGCTGAACATGGGTCCCAGCCCTGAAACATCTGCAAGTGTTTATGGAGATAACACCATCCAGAGGGTCTGCATTTCTGACGGAGCAGAGCAGCCATGCCGAGGGGGCCGCAGCAGTTGCAGCCTGGAGTGAGCGCCTGGGATGCTGCTGCTTGTTGCTGTTTGGAAAAAGTGAGAAAAGAAGGAAAAAGGAAAAAAGCTGCTTTCAGCTCCTCCCTGCATGCCAAAATGTTTGCACAATCTGGGTTTCTGCAGCCACCTTATCCGGACGTCTCCACTGGGAATGGTACCACATGGGATAATGCAAGGGCGAGGATGCTGCGGCACTGAGCCTGGAGCATCCCAGGGAGCAGCTTTGGCGTTGGGGCAGGACCGCGCTCCAGAGGATGCATTCGGCAGCACAAACAACTGATGCTCTCCTGATCCAGTTGCCACAGGGGATTTTTCTCTGGTGGAAATGCTGCCATGTCTCATAGATGCTTTTTCTCCAATAACCAGATACTGTTTGTGCTAAAGCTCAAAATGCAGACCCAAAGCACCACCTCTGGGCCCGGTTAGGGTGTGCTTTGGTGGCCATGTCCCCCACACGTGTGATACCTGTTCACCCCATACCCTCACACACTGGGAGATACGAGAGGGAGCACATCAGGGGTTTAATAACTTGAGGATGGGGTGTGGGTGCCTGTGCAGTCAGTACCTGGACAGCAACAAGCTCCTCCTTGCTGCAAAGGCAGGCATTGTGGCGTTGACTCTTGCACTGATGTGGCTCGAGGATTGACTGGTCTCTGCCAACCCTGCTTTCTGCCTTCTATGTGTTTTCATCACTCATTCACCTTCTGATCTTCCTACCCCAAATCCTGCAGCTGAAGCGTGTAGGAAGGGCTTTGGGGGTGGCCAGAGCTCACTGGGGGATGTTGTCCTCCACCTACAGGTGGTGGGAGGTGGCTGCTGCCCCTGCTGCACTTTGCATTTAGCATCTTCAGAAGCAAAAATAAGTCAGCTTTTCATGCCTGGAGAGGACTTCTGCTAAAGGAGGTTGATGCTACAGTTAGACTACAGAGGTTTGTCTTCTCCTCTCTACGGGACGTGGGTGGAGAAGGCAGCAAGAGGGTTGTCCTGAGGTGCTGTGATCTCATCCAGATGAGGTCGGCCAAACACTAAGGGCAGGGGCTGGTTCCTTTTGGCTCCTGGAGAATAAATGGTGGTGTAAGTGGTGGGATTTCAGACTCTGGAGCAGAGAGGCTGGCAGGAGGCTGTTGGTTTAAATCCGCTTGGCTCCATCTCACTGCCGAACCGTTCAAATAAAAAATTAAAGAAAAGAGAAAAAAAAAAAAAAAGGAAGAAAAAAACCCACCCTCTTACTTTATTTACATTGCACTCAAGTTTCCGCTGTACAAAAGATTTGCAGGTGCAAATATGTCCTGCCTTCATTAACTTCCCCTCCCTTTTTAATTTATGTGATTTCAATTTTCCTTCCCTGTACTGTTAATTAGGGGACCCTCTAATCAGTACCATTATCACAGTGGTATTCATGTTTAGGAAAGCTGCTAAACAAATGCTTGCAAAATTGCTAAATGGCTAATTAATGTCTGTTAATTAAGAAAATTGCTCATGGTAACAAACCATGCCATTGCTGGCAGCAGCTAGAAGGCGAACACTTGTTGAAATTAGTAACGAGGCAGGTAGAGAACATCTGCTCCGGCGCCGGTCCTGGAGCCTGCCGTCGCTTCCCATCACCTACTGACAGAGCTCCTTTGCTTTCTCTACCAATTACACGTCCTTTGACTCAAAAAAATACCATTTTTTTTTCTCTCCTTACATTAACACGCACCGGTATATTCTTGCACTGAGCTCACGGTTTTTCCAAGCAAATTTTCATTTCGTGCTTTTAAGGGAAATTTGAAAAAACATTAAAGTGGGCGTTCAAGCCCAAAATGTCAGCGGCTGCTGCATTGCAGCCTTAAACCTGCACCAACTAATCTCTCCTTTTTTCCCCTAGACATCCTTTCTTTGCTCGCAGACCATTTTACTCGCATCCTTAGGGAATCCACCTCGAGGAAGGATGTTGCATCCCTTCAGTGTGGCAGTGCAGCCCCGGTTGTGCCGGCCAAATGTTGCCCAAGCGTGAGCTGGGACGTGCTCCTTGTCCTCTGCACTCACTCCAGCACCTCCAGTGAACCACGGTCAAAACATAAACCCAGAGGCGTTTCCAACCTTTGGGATGAGAGAGGAAAAAATTTTTTTTTTTTTTTTTTTTTGGTTTGGGGGTGTTTTTTGTATTTCCCCCAACCTCTCTGGTCCTCTCCTGCGTATTTTTTTAACTCGTTGCACGCCCCTGCGAAGTGTTTCCCTGTGTGTTTATCATTGCAGACTTGGTTGAACCACTGGACCATTTACCCTCAATGTGGCTGCTGTATTTTGACAGATGTTCTGATTTTGAATATATATATATATATTTTTTTGCATATCTCATTATTCATTGTTCAGCTGCAAATGAATAGAAACTCAATTAAAAAGAGGGAAAAAAAAGGAAAAAAATAATTTAAAACCGGGAGAACTGACTCCCCAACTAAACAGGTCCACCCGTGAATCCTTTTTTTAGCTCTTTCTGCGCTTTCATGTGCTAATCTATAACCTCCTTCTACTGTCTGACCTCACAGGGACCGCCTGGGTCACAGCCCTCGCCACACGCACAGCCTCCACCCCACAATCCTAACAGCATGATGGGACCCCACAGTCAGGTAAAGACACTAGCGATGGGTAGGGCTGTGAACCGGGACGTGCGCTCGATTTACTTCTTTTTTTCCCCTCTCTAAGCATGCTGGGCAGCGGTACCCGCTCCCTGGGGAACATCCCCCTGGGCACCCCAGCTCCGAAGCAAAATGTTGGTTTTTTCCCTTTTTTTTTTTTTTTTTTTTTTTTTTTTTTTTTTTTTTTTTTTTTTTTTTGGATATGCAGTTGTCAATGGACTGAGAAGTCAGTCGTGGGTATCAGACTCTTTTACCTTCCCAAGGTAGCCTAAGAAATTTAGCTTGATGTGGGTTTTTAATCTTCTATTAGTAGCAGCAGTTGTACAAAAAGTAACATTAAACCTTTCTTCTTTTTTTTTTTTTTCCCAGTACTTAGCACCGGGGTTTTTTGTGTGTGCGTGTCTGTATGTGCTTATTTGCCACTTTTTTTAATATATCTCTATATATTTAAACTTGAACAGTGTCTAACACTCAAGGTTTCCCATGCACTAATTTTAACAGCCTCACCTAGTATTGCCGATGTGAAACGCTCTCGAACAATAAATCTACAGAGAAAACGTTTAAGAAAACGGACTCCAGACACCTTTCTTTTTTTTTTTTTTTCCTCCTTTTGAAACGTAACTTTTTTAAAAAGGATGTCTCCAGAAAAAAAAAAAAAATCAGAAATACCAAAAACAGTGTGTGCAGGCTAACCAGCGTGCATGGGGAGCGTGCTGCCTCCCCACAGCTCAGCCCTGACCCCCTTTTGTGTCCCCGCAGCCGTTCATGTCACCGCGCTACGCCGGAGGTCCCCGGCCCCCCATCAGGATGGGCAACCAGGTACTGCGCTCCCGGGATTCCACATCTCCTAGGGATTGCTGTTGTTTGGGGAGGGAGACAGCGGCCAGGTGTTCTGGAGATGCTCCTTGGCTTTGGGTGGCAAGCATCGCCTCCCTCGGGCATTCTCTGTTTCCTCGGTGCTGCACCATCTAGTGTCACTTAACTATTACATTTTAATTCTGTTTCGAGGTTCAGGCATATCCAGGGCGGAAACAACGGTGGGGAATGTGCTGCTTTCTATCTGTGATGTTTCCAGCAGGGTTGTGCCATGCCATGTGCTCGCTGCCCGGCTGGATTTTCCCTGCAATCGCAGAAAATTAAAGTGATGGAGATAATCCTGCTGCTGGGCTGACCGAGCGCTTAGATCAGCGGCGGGGTCAAGCGGGGCAGGTCAATGCTGAATTTTTTGGGCTGGGTTTATCCTCTTATCCCAGCTTAAACAAGGGCAGTTTGTTTCTGGCCTTACGGATGAAGGCTTCCACCCCACGCCCTGCCTGGGTGCGTGCATGGCTTTCGTTGAGGAATTCACGTCCTTCCCAGTGATGCCATGCAGATCCATAGGGTAATGACCAAGCCAGAGGTTATCTGTCACTAAAGGGAAATTCAAAGAACCCTGCAATTCCCTTGAGCAGCAAAGGTGACTGTGCAAAAATTGGGAACTTATTTTTTGGTTATCAGTGCTATTTTTGTATTGGTCTAATTAGCAGAAAGAGCAGGATAGTCAGGAAATAGGATGTAGCAGCTTGCTCTGTGTTTGTGCTTGCTGGATTTGAGACTTGAATAGCAGGAACTTGCTAAATGATGGTAAGACAGCTTAGGTTGTGGCTGAGAAAAACGCAGTGGGGGCTGAGCCTCCCTCCCAGGGCACTGGTGGCTGTTCTAGTGAGGTATTAATTGGCTGCACCTCACCATAGGTCAGTTTTAACAGGACCCCATCCTGCTGTGGTCTAGAGCTCATCCCAAGCTCTGCTGGAGGTGAGCACAGTGAGCTGGGCAGGCAGGAGAGGCAGGAGACTAGTTTGGGGAGGATGTTCCCACAGAAGGATCAAGCATCCGGGAGTGGGTGAAGTTAATTAGAAGGATTTCATTTTTTTCCCCCAAACACCACATATAAAGCACATGTTTGTACCTACACAGAGCTCAGTGAGGTTGCGGTCACATCCTGAGGGACAAGAGGAATAAATAGGCAGGCAGGAAGGTCAGGCAGCAGAAGTGTAAATATCCACCTCTACAACCTCTCTAGTTTATCTTCCTCCTGCTGCCAGCTTCCAGGCTGCAAAAAACTTGAGATTGGGCAGATTCTGCCTCGGTGCAGCCAAGTGCACCCAGTGCCTGCGCTGTGCTCCAGCAGTGGGATCCTCAGTGTCGGCATACAAATTAAAGGCAGCACTGTAGCAAAACTGTTTACAGTTTGCTTCCCCTAGGCAGATGATATCTGCATTTTTCTTCCCCTTTATCTGTTCAGAGCAGCCTTTGAACTTTAAATAGCAGTGTTGCCCAAGCAGAGCGTGGGTTTGGGGATGGGGAGCATCTGCCTTCCCCTCTGCCTGCGTGGGGAGGGGTCCCAATGCTGCTCTGCTGCACGTGGAGCATCTCCTCTCCACAGCCCATGGAATCACTGTGACCTCTTTGGCCCTGCTGCTGTGTAGTACTGGGTTGCCATCCTGCTGGTCACTTTCCCTGCTGGATTTCACACCTTTGTCCTTCTCAGCCTTAGGCTTTCCCCCACTGCCCTAAAATATGACAGACTGACATTGCGTGGCCCGCGGGTAGGAGAAAACTCTGGCACCTTGTTTGGGTTTTAGAGGGTGTTTACAAAAAGATGAGGGAGGCAAACATCTGGAGGCTGTAGAAGTGGGGTGTAGGATGCAGCAGGACGCAGGATTTAATTTTTTTAAAATCTTCCTGCCTTGTTTTCACAGCCCCCGGGTGCCGTTCCCGGTACACAGCCATTGCTGCCCAATTCAATGGATCCCACGCGACAGCAAGGTAAGCCCAGCAGAGGAGGGGTGAACATTAACATTTCTCCTCAGCTGTCAGTTTGGGACCTAAACGGGCTGCGGTGCCGTGTAACATCCCCTACTTTTGCTCCCAACAGGGCACCCCAACATGGGCGGCCCCATGCAAAGGATGAATCCTCCGCGAGGGATGGGCCCCATGGGTCCCGGTCCGCAGGTAAGCCCAGCTCCAAAGAGCATCATACAAACACTGCACATCATTGGAACAACCTCCTGGGGCTTGGAGGGCTGGGAGTTCCCCCCCGACACACGCCCTGTCCCCACATTAGTGTTAATGCATTTTACATTAGTCTTGCATCTGGAAATCCCTCCTTTTAACATGAGTGAGGTCTTCAGAGCTCATTAAGGGTATTGCAACCTCCCTCCTGCCCTTCTGTCAGAGGGGATGGCACTTAGCTCTGTGCTGGAGCAGCCTTTGAGTGCATTACACTGCCTGCCTGGGAAATAGTTACGACCCTAACAGCAGGAAAGGGAAAGGAGGCTTGCATTTAAAATAAATAAATAAAAAGAAATGGCAAAGATCCCTTTAGCAAGGGAATAAGGCTTTCCCCTGTGAGGTTCCCCTCCACCTGCCCCTCCTGCTGCCTGCTTGAGCTCTCTATTTCAGGAAAGGGGAGTAAACTCTTGAAATTAAGCAGATCTGGGTTAATATATGCTGTCGTTCTGTTGATTCGCTTTCCGGAGTGGCTTATTGTTGACTCACTCCTGTTTGTTCCTTCTACAAGGCTTCAAAACCAGATTACCATATTTTGGTTGGAGGTTTATCCTCTCTGCATCGTCGCCTACGTGGAGTTTGTAGTGCGAGGATCAGAGTCTGTCAAGAGACGGGCGGGTGCGCTGGAGTTTTGTTTTGTTTTTCCCCCAGAGACTGCTGAGATAAGTGAATGTTGTGTAAAGAGAGAGTTGTGTCATCTCTTTAACACCAACCTGATGATGCTGCTCAGGGATGCTCGGCCGTCTCCATGGACGCCCGGATCCATCCTAGGGCAGGGGATAAAAAACCTGCGCGAGCATCCTTTGCACAAGCCCTCCAATAGCACTGCTGCTGTGCTTAAAATCCTCCTTTCCTGAAGGATTGCACCCAAAAAAAACCCGGCATTTGCCGGCATGGCCTGCGCCAAGGCGAGCGGCGGCGGCTTGCCCGGGGGAGGCTGCTCGCTTCCCACTTCCAAAGCTCGCCGAGAAACTTGGAAGCGGCGAGCGCGCGCTGAGCGCCGCGTGGGATGGCGGCAGCTCTGGGAGCCGGCAGGAGTTGTGAAATGTTCAGAGCTTTATTTTTGACTCCACCATTCCCTGTGTACGTACATTAGGGAGAGGTTTTTTAAGAGGCAGCCTTTCCCTGGAGAGGCGCTGGGCTTCCCAATCTGGCACCCGCAGGCGCTGCCTCCCCCCAAGACATCCAGGAATCGACGCCTGCACAGGCAGCCACCAAAAATACCAGCCCTAGCCCAGCAGCCCCTCGCACCTTGCATGCTCAAGGCTTGTTTTTCTTTAAGCTTTGCATCAGGACATTCCTAAATACTCCCCAAATCATTCCAGAGAGCTGCAGAGCATCCAGCCAGGACATCCCGGCGTCCTGACAGCAGCTCCTTATTACACACCAGTGATGAATCATCCCTTTCAGCTGGTTGCTGCTGTTTTTTTCCCTTTAATAGTCCCAGTTGTATCTCTGCAGAAGCCAGGACGGGGTTTGCCAGCGCCTCTATGAAGAGGATTTGTAGCTCCCTGGGTTTTGGCGGTGTCTTGCCAGAGCCCGACATCCAGGTCGCTCAGCACAGCTGCGTTCCCTCCCCACCCTCCCTGAGCATCTTTCAGCTGGCTTCGTTTTCCAGCCTTTCAGCTCCAATTAAAAACGCTGAGCCCTTTTTCTTTTTTTTAAACAAGGGGTTTGATGCTGCTATTCAGTGTAAATGGCTGAAATTTCAATCAATTAAGGACTTGCCGGTAATTTGTTTGGGGAAAACCCTTTTCTTCCTCTTCAAAACAAACTTTAGTGATGCCCTCAGCAGAGCGCCATGTTCTGGTGTATCCATAAATCCAATGAAAAATCGACAGCACTGAAGTGTTGTACTTAAAATCCAGCTTGGAGCACTCTGAGGGGCTGTGGAATGGGAAGTGGCCAGCCATCACTCCTTCTGCAGTAGCAGTTTTTTCTTTAAATGGCAGAAATACAGCCCAAAAAGATTCAGAACAGGGAGGGAGGTGGGAGGGGAAGAGCGCCAGCGCGACCTAAATCCGGCTGCACGTCGCCTGGAGGGCACAGGGAGCAAAGCTCAGACCAAATGGAGCGCGGCATTCAGGGGATTCCTCTTCCTTCGCCGCCTTGGGCTTGGCTTTGTACTAGAGCTGGTTTTAGGAGATGGGGGATGCAGATCTGAGGCTCCCGGTCCCAGCTGGAGGCTAAGCCAGGGTGGAATAAGCCAGGAGAGGAGCCTCAAGGGGCTGCCTGCCCTTGCCTGCTCCCCGCAGCTGCAGACCCGCTCCAGGGGATGGAGCAGAGCTGGAGAGCACCAGGAAAACAAGCTTGGCTTGGTTTTCCCTACTCCAGTTGTCATCCTGAGAGCAGGGGATGCTCCATTTCACAGGGAGTTCATGCAGCCTTTCCCCATCCTTAAACTGCAGCAGGAACCTTCCAAGTGGTGCCTTTTCTCCTCCTGCCCCTGTTTTCTCCTGCACAGAAGGACAAATCTAAAAGGCTGTTGTTGGCACCAGAGGCTGGGAGTGGATTTGTCTCCCAGAGTTGGGAGGGGGTTGTTTTTCCTTCAACCATGTGGCCTCAGAGAGCAGGGAGGGGGAACTTCAGGGCTCAGCCTGGCTCCCATCCATATTGAGCTGCCTGGTTTTTTATAAATATATAGCAATATATAGATATATTTACCAATTGCCTCTACATTCATCATCATTAACTTTTTTATTAATCTCATTTTTGCAAACAGACCTGCTTAGTTTTTTTGATTGTTTATTGGGGATTTTTCCCCTTCTCTTGTCTAGTGTCCTTTTCCCGTTACAGTAGACTGACTCTTGGTTATTGTTGCAGAACTACGGCAGCGGCATGAGACCTCCACCCAACTCCCTAGGCCCTGGCATGCCTGGAATTAACATGTAAGGCAAACCCCCGCACTGGGATGTTTGACTGCTGACTCAGGACTGCGGGACTGTACGGATTAAAACACAACATTCTTTTTCTTCCTGTTTAATTTTGACCCCAGGGGGCCGGGTGCTGGTAGACCGTGGCCGAATCCCAGCAGTGCTAACTCAGTGAGTATCCCATGGCCTTTGGAGCAAGAGCAGGGTTGGTTGGGAAGTATCCTGCAAATGGGGCCATTCCCTGTTAGCTGAATCCTGCTAATGAGAGGAGGTTCCCAGCCTCTTGCTTAGACTGCTGGGCCCCTGAGTCTCTCATCCTGGCCGGGCTGAGATGGCAGTGGGGGCTCTCAGCTGTGTCCTGCTGGGAGCCAGCCTGTGGAGCCCCTGCGCACCCCGAGGCTGAACTTGGCTCTCTTCTCCCTACAGATTCCATATTCTTCTTCATCGCCTGGTACATACGTGGTGAGTCCTTCTGCTCCATCTGTCCGTCCTGTCATTGGGGTGCAGAGATGTTACAGGGGTTCATATGGTTTGGGATGCAATTGGTGCTGTGGGGAGTGACCAGTCTGGCTTTGGGGGTGTGAGGTCCAGCTGGTGTTTGCAAACGTGGGGAGGTGGGCAGTGCTCATATTTACACATCTAATGCCTGCTTTGTCCCTCTGCAGGGTCCCCCCGGCGGCGGTGGTCCCCCAGGGACACCCATCATGCCCAGTCCTGCAGGTATGAGCCCTCCAAGCAAGACCCCCCTTCTCCCAGGCCAGCCCTTCAGGCTCCTACCCCTTCCCCTGCCAGGAGACCCCTATCCCTTGGGCTGTGCCCACAGGCAAACAACAGATTTTGGCATTCTGGAGAATGAGTGGCATGGGCTTCTTGGCTTTGGGATGGCATTTGAGGGTGTTCCTACATCCCGCTATGGATCTGGTAGCTGGGGGGCTCAGGGAGGTGAGGAATTACCTCCCCACACTTCCCAGCCAGGAGTTGAATTATTTTTCACAGTTGAATTTCTGTGATTAAAAACTTTGTGGATCTTCATTAAATACAAATTAGCCAGAAAATGGTGGTAGTTAGAGGGAATTTTAGGTGATAAAATACAAAAGAATGAGTTCAAGTGGCATGAGTTTGTTTTAATTAAGAAATGAATTAATCACCCGACTTACTGGGCTTCACTGTTCCACAGATTCAACAAATTCAAGTGACAACATCTACACAATGATTAATCCAGTACCGCCCGCAGGCAGTCGATCGAATGTAAGTCTGCTTTCTAATAATTTACATATCAGATACCATAACAAATCATAATTAACTTCATCAGTTGAGAGTAAAGCAGTTTAATTGATTTCAGCCATTTGTTACAAAACAGAAATAAAACAAACCATCAAAAAGCGATTAACTCTTGGGCAACTTTGTTAATTTTTTATGCTTATTAAGAGAGCAGCGGTCCTGCTGCTCCGGCCGAGGTAGTGGCAGCTATGTGCCCGGAGAGGTGCTGGGTTTTGTGGGATACAGGCAGCCTTAAATCTCATTAGATGTTGGTTGGATGGAGCCCTCTGTGTTGCCATGGCTCTGGGTCTGCCACTCAGCCAAATTTTATAGGAGAATCCACAGGACCCCTGAGGCTGTGAGGCCTCAGGGGGTGATACCGTCCCAAGTTGCGCAGGGGAGGTCTAGATTGGATATTAGAAAAATTAGGAATATTGGATATTAGGAAATTGGATATTAGGAAAATTTTTTGTGGAAGGGGGTTTCAAACTCTGGAGTGTGTTACCCAGAACAGTGGTGAAGTCACCATCCCTGGAAGTGTTCATGAAACCTGTGGATATGGCACTGAGGACATGGTTTAGTGGTGGTGCTGGGTTGACAGTTGGGACTTTGTGATCTCAAAAGTCTTTTCCAACCTTAACAATTCTAGGATTCCATGATGTGTTCCATTCGATGTGTTCCATCCATTCTTGGGTGGGGGAGATGTTCCCCAAGGACCACCGTGGCGGATATTTGGGGTAGTCTTGTGACTGATTTTGGTTTTGTCGCCTTTCTGTTCCTCAGTTCCCGATGGGTCCCGGCTCTGACGGCCCCATGGGCGGCATGGGCGGCATGGAGCCCCATCACATGAACGGATCGTTAGGTGAGTGATGGGCAGGGGACTGCCACAATGGGCCTTCACTCCGTGGGGACACTGGCAGAGCATCCCAGTACCTGCTCCCTTCCCAGGGTCAACCCCCAGTTCACACCAGTGGCTCAAAGCAGAGCTGGAAATCAGAATGGGGTGTGGGGGCAGCTGAGCAGGGGGGCACAGGGCCATGGCTTCCTGCTCAGTAAGGCTCTTCTCCTTTCTCTCCCTTCTGTGCAGGGTCAGGAGACATAGATGGACTTCCAAAAGTAAGTGGGTTGTAGGGTGGGTGTGTGGGCTCCCCTTTTCCCGGCACTGGGGTACCAGTGTGACCCTGATGGATGGTGACGTGTTGGGAAATGTGACTGAGGTGGGCAGGGCTATGTCCTGCCCCCATGGTGTTTCGGGGGGCATGGGGACCTGCTCACCACCTCCCCTCCCATCTCTCACAGAATTCTCCAAACAATATAAGTGGCATTAGCAATCCCCCGGGCACTCCAAGAGACGACGGGGAGCTGGGAGGCAACTTTCTCCATTCCTTCCAAAATGACAATGTGAGTGAGTGCCTGCCTGGGGATGGGGGGACAGTTCCTGGGGAGAGTGGTCATTGTTCTGTATGTGAGCTGCTCTGGGACAGAAAAGTGGGCAGGAAGAAATATGCTGGTGGGTGGAAGCTTGGGGTCCTTGGTGGGATGAGTTTGTACTGGTGGAGGGGAGAGGATCTGCAGGATGGAGAGGAGCTGGTGCAGATGCAGCCAGCTGTGCCGACCTGGTTGAGTTGAGGCTCCATGGGAGGCTGCAGACATGGGAGGCTGCTCCCTCCTCTTCATCCTCTATTAGCAGCATATACACGTGTGCATGTTAATTATTTGTTTTAAATTGCATCTCACCCCATACTGTTCTGCTGATTTTCTTCCTGGAAAAGCAAGTTACAGCTCACATTATGCCCTGATAAACTTGAGTCTCCAGCATATCCTCTCCTCCTGGTTTATTAGATCCAATTAGGTTGCTGCGTAGTTGTCATCAGCCTCCTTTTGCATCCCCCTCCGATGGCCGGGGGGTCTGACCTGCCTGGTTTCTCACCCTGTCTCTGTCTCTCTTCCAGTATTCCCCCAGCATGACGATGAGTGTGTGATTTCCCTCCCCCTCCTCCTCTCCAGGATCAAGAGAGTCAGCTGCCGTTCGGAGGATCTCAACGAATTATGCAAGAAGAAGAAGAAGAATCTAGGTGTATGGGCAGGGACACGCGTGGCGGGGGCCAAAACCCCAGGTTTAGTTTCATGCAATAAAAAGGCTGAACTTTTTATTCCATAAAACATGAAGGACAAAACTTAAAATATTTCAAGACATGACAAGACCCTTCTTTGTGCAGAAGGGTTTATATATGTACATGACACTTCTTTTTGGAAACAAACGGAAGCCTCTAGCACCCAACTCCGATCTCTTTGCTTTGTTCTTTTAAATAAAGACAGAAACCGAACCTGTTGTATGTTTGTGCTGTGCGACACCAGGAAGCTAGTCTAGATATGAAATCATGTTGTCTCTGTTGTAGTCATTTTTTTAAATAAACTGGACAGTTTACAATGGTGGTTTTCGTTCAGAAGGCCTGTTTTTCCTTTTTTTTTTTTTTTTTTTTTTGTTTTGGGGGTTTTTTTCCCTTCTATTTTTGGGGGTTTTTTTGTTTGTTTGCAGCACAACGCTTCCTCCTCCAGTTAACAAGATCTGCTTTGGGGAAGAGACTCCACCACCTCGTTATAAACTTGTTAACGCAGGTGACCCCTTCTAGGATCACATCCTCGAATGAATCGTGATCTTGCTCTCTGTGACTGTGGCATGCACTGTGTTAGTCTTTCCCCCCCTCTCTGAGTACAAGAAGAAATCTCTTGTCCCTCCCTTCCCCAGAATCCTTCAGCTGGTTCACTGCAAAAATTGATTTTTTTAAATAATTTTTTTTTTTAATCCACCGAAAGAAAGAGTTAATCTGACCTGGGACTTTGAAACTGTGATCTCCAGCTAACTTTGGGATTTTCTGGGGGTTTTATTTGTTTTAGGGGTATTTTGGGGGGGGGGGGGTGGTTCTTTTCTTTAGAGATGTGCTCTTGTCAGGATTTCACTTATCTATGATTTGGAACTGGATGGAGATATTTTTTAAGGAATTCTTGTTGTTAAAATGTAACCTTGCTATTCTGTAGGCTCGCTCTGTAATAAGAAAATAAAAATTAATGGCAAGCATCGAAGGCCCTTCCTTCTGGTGGGAGAGGAAGGGACGAGCCAAGGCGGCGGGTTGGGATCTCTGTACATGACACTACCCTGTAGTTTGGTCTTTGTTTTTCTGCAGCTCCCATTTCTGCTCCATGTATATCATATTCTGTAAAATATTCTCTCCCTTGGATTTGACCTTTGTGCGGATTATTGAAAGCATTGTATCTTGTTTCAGTGTTTTTTCTTACCTTGTAGTCTGGTTCGAAAATTACCAAGAGGGGAAAAAAAAAATAATTATTATACATTGTAGTTTGTGTACGATATTTGTTGATAATGTTTTATTAAAGGGATGTCTTTTTTCCGCACCCCTTCATTGAAATGTTTTTGGGGGACATTTGGCTTGTTTTTACTATTCTGACTGCAAGACATGAGATGACAAAACTTTTTTTTTAGTGTGTAATATGAGTTTCTTTTTATTTTTTTAACGTTTGCCTTCCTTTTCCTAGGCATTTTCATTGTGCTTTACCTGTAGAAAGTTGCTGGGGAGGGAGGGGTGAGTGGGATGGGGTTTCTGAGGGAGTCGGTCTCATAGTTACAGTCAGGTTACTATTTTCCAGGTAATAACCAAACACAGATTTCTTGCATCAGCAAAACCCAGGGGCTCCCCAAGGGGTCAAGTTTTTTTCCTTTTCCGCTTCACATCTTATTTCGGTTTTGGGGTTTTTTCGGGTTTTTTTGTTTGTTTGTTTGTTTTTTGGTTTTTTGGTTTTTTCTGACGTGAGGAAATTAAAGGACCAGTTTTAATGTATTTTAAAATTAATAGCTAAATTATTGTCTTCATTGGTATCGGATGGTTTTTTGAATGAAACGGTTCTCCCCCGTTCTCCCCTCCCCATGCTGTAATAAATATCAACATAAACATTTGGTTTTGGTGCTCTGCTGTTTGTTCCTGGTGTTTGCTGCCAGACCCAGGGTAGGAGTTGGGTATTTTTTTCCAACATTTATCAAGGACCAAACCCCAGGTTTGGGATGCAGGAGCAGAGGTGATGCAGAGCTGAGGGGGGGGGCTGGAAGTTGGCCCCAAAAGGGATCCCAAAGGGATTTGGCTGCAGTGCAGGACCTGAGGGGCTGGGAGAGGTTTGATTTAACAATGCCTGCTTGATTCTTTTTTTTTTTTTTTTAAAGCATTTTGAAAATGTAGTTTTTAGCCTAGAAAAATGGTCAGTGTTGTCTGTACTGGGCTGAGGATTTGCTCACTGGACTCTTGGCCTTCCTGCACCCAGCCCACCATACTGCAGGCAGAGAGGAACTTTCAGGAGCTAAAAAGGGAATTTTTTTTTGTACACTGACCCCCAGGCTTTTCTCATTAGAGGCTGGAGGAGACAAAGTGCCAGTGTGGCAATGGAGGCAATCCAGTGCAGCAGCTCCCTGGGAGAGGAGCTGGATCCGGCCACTTCCCATTGCTAGAGTCCTGCACTGCTGGGAGGTAAGCAAGGGATAGGAAGACTGGAGTGTTACCTGCAAATATACATATATGTATATACATACATATATATTGGGCTTGCAGTTGGGTCTGCTGACCCCCTGCTGGGGCAAGGGCTGGCTGCAGTGCTGGGTGGGGGTGTGCACCATTGTGGGATCAAACTCAGCTCCGGGCTCTGAAGGAGCTGCTGAGGATGGAGAAGTCCAGGCAAGGCTGACCTGGTTCCCTAATGAGCAGCACCAGAGACTGCTGTAGTATCTGGGGAGAGATGGAGAATTTCTAGGCCTTTACAGGGGTGGTTGCAAGTGCTGGGTGCCTGAAATGCTCCCGGGAGCTGCTGTCTGAGACCTGTTCTCTGCCTTTGACTAGTTCAGGCAGGACATGCTTGGCTGTGAGTGTGCAAATCTTGCTCCTTGCGGGAATGTTCAAGTGTGGGCTGTAGACTCAAGGAGCTGTGGGCTTGGGGGACTGTGGGCTTGGGGCTGTGAGCCATCCTGGAGCTCTACCTGTCCTGGGGAATGCTTCCACCTGGCACCAGCACCCACAGTCCCATCATTGCTGCAATTCCAGCAGCAGCACTCTGCAGTCACATGCTGTCATGGATGCTTGTGTAGCAGAAGGCTGAGGGGACAATGCTTTGGATGGCTGCTGGGTTTGGAAACCAGCCAGAGAAATGACAGCCTGCAGAGCCCATCAGCATGTCATTAATGGTGGGGCTGAGGAGAAGGGTGTGTTTGCACCCTTTGCTACCGGTGAACGTTTGCTTCCAGGTTAATGCCACAGATCTCCATGTACAGGGTCCGCAGCCGTGTCCCAGCATGAATTTTGGTCCAGGCAATCATGTCCCCTGTGCTTTGCAGAAAGTAGAGTGTGAGCATTGTCCATCACTTGGAGTCAAGCAACCCCCAAGGGTTAACAGTTGATGCTGATGAGGAAATCCTGCCCTCCCAGCTCCCTCGGGCCATCCCTGCCTGAGCTGACCATCCAGGTCCTGCTCAGCTGCCCTGAGCTCCAGGCTCCTGCACTGCTGCCTGTTTTTATTGCATGGCACAGAGAAGTCCTTCCCACTGGTTCTTAAGGGTTACAGGCTAATTTTATTAAATATCACCATGAAACTGCCAAGTTCCCTCCTCTAAACATCTCTTGGGCCCAACCTCAGGGATAATTGTCTTCCCCATTAGTTTTCATTAAATTAAATGCAGGAGGAGGATCTGAACAACCAGGGGCTCCAGGCTGAGCACGGGGTGTACTTGCTGGCATGATGAGTGCAGCCTATGGAGCTGGATTTTGCACTGGGAGTGTGTTCAGAGCTCTGCAGAGCTCTGCTCTGGGCAGCCAGGCTCTGCCAGGTCCTCGTCTCGGGCTCCTGCCACCCATTTCTTGCGTGTTCTGCTCCCCTGGCTGCCATTCATTAAAAGTTAATGCCTGGCCCATGGTCCGTGCTGAGGTAACGCCATTTGTCTGCTGACCAGTCTTTATAACTTATTGATGCCAACCCAGATGAGGCTCTGTGACCCATTGTTGGGCTCCCAGTCCCACCTCCGTCAGCTGGGCCAAGTCCAGCAGGTCACACTGGAGGAACTGGGAGAGCCACACCATGCACAGCGTGCTCGGGAAGAGCAGTGGGATACCACGGACATGCGGTAGGGGCTGCCTGGTCCATGGACCACGACAGACCAACCTGAGCATCTGTGCCAGGTGCCAAGCTGGAAGCCTCACCCTGCCCCTCTTGAGCTCCCCTGCAGAACCTCAGAGGAGCAAACTCTGTGCAAGGATCAGCTGCTCCTTCCAGCAACGTGAGTGCTGCTTCACCCTGGCTCCAGGTGAGACCAGCTCTGCCCTGAGCAAACCAGGGACATGGCCTTGCATGCTTGCATGTGGCCCCCTCAGCTCCAGTGGCTTTCTGATGCCTCATGAAACCTCCGAAGCCTTGTTTTCCCACTGATCTTCCCCTGTCTCACTGCTTCCACAATTTTTTAAAACTTCCTTTGCTCTGCCTTTAAGCATCGTTCCCTGTGCTCGTGCTTTGTCTCTGCTCAGTTTGGAGACAGGATTCCAGCTTCCCTTGCTCCCTCCTCTTCTATTGCCTGCCCTGATGGAGATGTCTTTGTTGAGAGGTAAAAGCATCAGTAGGGACTTTGCCTCTTTCCCACATAGACCATCTCCACAGATTACCACATCTACTCGGAGCAAGGGAGGTGTTTCACCTCTCCAAGCCCGCTCCCCACCCCAGCTGTTTTTCCAGCAGGCTTCCTCAGGGAACCTCTCTGCTCAGGAATGCGAGCAGGCAGCTGGCTGCCCTACAGGGCTTCCTCCCTAGGACGGGTAATGATCCGAAGCCGGAAGAGCGAAGGGATGTCAAGCAGGGTCCATGTGACACAGCAGGGAACCAACAGCCCGAGAAACAAACACCTACAGGCTCCACAGAGCACGGGTGTACTAAAATATATTCCCAAGTACCAGGATGCAAACCACAGACCTGAGCAGATTTACACTGACGAGCTGAATTAGGCATCCCTTGAGTAGGTAGGATTAACACGATTCAGATCAGTGCAACTCTTACTAGATTATTTCTCTTTCAAGCATTTCTCCTAACTATTGAGGGATTTGTTAATTTAATGTACAGCTCCTGCATCCCAATTTACAGGGTGCAACTGTTGTTCTCAAATGTGACTGCTGGACATTGGCCGAAACCTGCAGAGCGGAGCTGCCTGATGGACTGGAACACACAACTGGGGTGCTCATCCAGGTGGTCAGAGATCACAAAGCACAGACCAGCCTCTGACACAAGACACTGAAGAGAGATGAATTTCTTGGAAATATGCTCTTCCACACCTTAAAATAGCACAGGCTGTCCTCTTCTTTCCCGTGTGCTGGAGGGTATCAGAACTGCAAAACATTCTACATTTGGCTGCAGCTAATTTAGCTTTCATTTTACAAAACCCACACTAATCCCCCCATGTTAAAAAGAATACGCTTCCTGCTCAGTTAACTCTGTGTGGCAGGAAGAAATTCTTCCTTTGTATTTTTAGCAGCAAATACCAGCTACAGGCACCAGAAGTTTCATGCTACATTCTACATCACTTTCCCCAAATGCAGAGGTCTCTTCATCCAGGATTGGGGGATAAAAGAACTGCGGTTCTACAGATCCAACAAAGCAATCTCTCCGATTAAGTGCTTTGGGAACTAAGCGCAGGGCAGCACGACGCATCCCGCAGCAGCCAGGAGTAAAACAAAGTCAAAGCCAGGCAGAATGAAAAAGGCTCATGTCTCAGGCTCCCCCCTTGAAGCTTTGTAAGTCTCTTCTGCATTCAGAGGGACTCAAAGCAACCTCAGGAACAGGTTTGAGTCTGGCTCTGTGCAGAAGCTCACTGAGAGCAGAGCCTGCGCAGAGGAATAATGACTGGCTTATGTTCTTTCCAGGCAATGGAGGAAGAGTGCAGGAAGATGCATTTGATGGCTTCTCTAACCCAAATTCAGAGGTGAGCCCCTAAAATGAAAGAGTTTCTTCATGCACTACTTAGTTTTAAAAAAAATACTTTACTTTCAGTAACAATATAATTTATTTTTAAAAGTAAATTAATCCACCTTTCTTTAATTATGTGACGGTTCTGGCAAAAAGCAGCAGCAGGTACAGTTGGTGAAGTATTTTCATTTGAGCTGAATTTCACACAGTTCCATGCAGATACAGTGCCAGAAACTTCTTGAATGTGTCTGGCTGAAAGCCATGAATTCCAACGGGCTTCTGCAGAGAAAAAGACACGGATGCTCAGTTTGCAGTGAAGTGATTAATGTAGACAAACAACGGCTTTAAACATGCTTGAATAAGACTTTCAGGCGTGGTAGCTTCCAAATTGTGCTCTCTTCCCCAGAGGGGTTTGTGTGGGGGTACTTCCACTGGTGTCAGTCTCAGAGAGCCGAATCCCCTTGCCCATCAGTGAGATGCCCTCCCAGTATAACCAGTGCTGACAGCCCCGTGCTCTGTTTACTCCCCAGCAAGGCTGACAGCTGCATGTAAGCACTTCCTTCATCAGGGCTGGTTTTAAACAAGCATATTATGAGATGGTGGATTACAGACAGGGATATCTGTACACAGGAGTTCATATTAAGCTTGGCATGTGGCACATCAGCACTACAAACACTCAGGAACTGTTCCCCTCAGGAACACTTGCTTAGGGAATAACTAGGCCAGTGCCTGTGTCATGTCCCTTCAGCTGGTTTAAAACCTGCTGCAGCTCTGCACCAGCTCTCAAACCCCCCCTCCACTGAGGTGAAAGGGCAGGATTTCCAGGACCACTTCCCAAGGTTTGCTTACCACTACAACTTTCTTCTTGATTTTTGGAACACACTGGGCCGTCTCATACAGTTTCTGATCAGAGTCAAACCACACTAGATTTTTTATGCCATCGCCAGAGACAAGGTCTGTTGTATTTAACTGGAACACCATGAACTGGAAGAGCTGGCCATCTGTGCCAATGCTTTGCACCACTATTGGCTCCTCCAAAACCTTGGGATCATTCTAGGAAAAGAAGAGGGGGTGGGGGAGAATGTTTTAAAAGCTGGTTACCACAGAAATTGTATGAGTACTTGCTGATTCTGCATCTTAGAGTTGGTTTAAAGCCAAGATTTTAATAAATGTATTGTTACCTTGCCCAGAAAATTACTCTAGTCAAACAAGTTTTGAATGTAGATTTTGTATTTTAATTAAAATTCCTCCTTCAGCCAGCAATGAAGTGTCAATTTAAATACTGAGCTGTGGGATGGGTCAGAGCTGAACTTACTCCCTGGTTCCTGCCCATTACCACCCCAGTGCATGTTACATCACGAACACACTTATTGCTGAGCAGTGGATTTCTGGATCAGGAGACATCAGTAACCTGAAGGCTGGGGTTAGACCTTTCGATGGGGAAGTCTGGATGTGAAAAGTACTGTAATGTGCCATGGTAAGGGAACTTCAGGACTCTCTCCACTCGCTGCAGCACGAGAGGGGGAACAAAGGCCCAGCAGCAGCCTGCCATACGTACCCCATACAGCACCTTGGCCTTGGCCAGCGCGTTGCCAAAAGCAAACATCAGCATTTTAGCACGGAGCTGTTCTGGTCTGAACCTGTCAGGGCAAATGTTGGCTGACTCCAGGAAGAACAGAGTGTGAGGATGAGAGTAGGGATAACCATCTCTGAAACCTGAACAGCAGATAGTCATGTCAGAAATCGCTCAGTGACACTACGCAGCCAATGTTTTCTCCCTTTATCTTCAGGAAGTGTTAAAGCAATTTGCTGGGGTTTAAGTTCTTCCCCACTACCCTGCTAAACCACAAGTCTGGAGCGCTTGCATTGCACTCCTGTACCCAGCTCCTCTGTCCCCTCATTCCCACACAATTCCTCCTCTCAGCTGCCTCACAGACAGACAAGGGCTCCAGGTTAACCCAAACACTGACAATATTATTATCAACAGCAGGATTTACCTGTGTCATTGAGCTCTTTGTACACATTCACCTCCTCAAGATCAATTGTAGGCAAGATGGGATGGAAGGTCTCCAGAACATGTTCTTTGGTGGCCAGTATCTCCTCCTTGGAGGCTACTGGTGGTATTGGGGCCATAGAGTTCATGAGTATTCCATTAAGGCCACGGACCTGAAGAAGAGTGGATTCTGGGGAGGGAAATTAAGACTACATTCAAACACTGGTGAAATCAGATTAGTGAAAGACATACATTTCCCTTTGTAAGTCTATTCTGCAAGGCTCACTCTCTCCCCCTCATCTACAAATCCATCTTAAATAGTAGCCCAGCCGCAGGTTGTTCTTCTAATATACCAATGTTAATTGCTGGTGTTCTTAACTACACATACTTAGAAAAACAACAGTACTGTTTTGAGACACAAAAATATAAACAATCAGGTCCAAGATGCTGGTTCTCTTCTCCCACCATATCATCAATATTGTCTAACACATAATAATGTTCTCAGGGAGAATATCCTGCCATCATCCAAGGCTGCCCATGCTGACAGCACTTTTCAGAACAGCCATAATTACCTGCAGGGTTCCAGAAATTGTTTAACTTTCCCCAAGTCCTCATCCTTAAAGCCAGCAGCATTGTTATCCCTCTTATCTTAAAGAGCTAAATGCTTCCACTGTGGCAGCAACTAACCTCTTTCCCATGTTGCTGCTATCCTGTAGTTTCTAGCCAACATCCTTTTACTCAGAGCAGGATACTTCCTAGACATTAACCGGCATAAATGCATCAAGTCTTCAAACAGCACTGGGCTTTAAAAGGAGAAAAAAAAATGTTATATAAAAATGGGATCATAAGGGCAGGCAAGTGTTTCTGGGGCACAAATGATGTAAAATTACTGTATGTAAAACATATCACAGCATAACATTTCCAAACAGTTAACAGAGACTGCAGATTAATATCACACACACCAATCCTGTTCCAAGTTGGCAGAGGTAATGCTTACAATTATTATTTTAAAAATTGATATTCTGCATCAGCTAGAAGTAGATCTCAAGTTGAAATAGAGACCTTGGCTTGAAAGAAGCTTTAATATAGTATACTGTTTATGTCAGTGCTACTATCAATATTCAAAATTGCACTTTATTGGTTGTTTTGGTTGTTCCTTTGTTTTACAAGATGACAACTTCACACAGCAAGCGAGTCTCTCAACAGTACATCTGCGTTCGAATTTTCCTTGTAGTGTTAAAAACTTTCCCTACAGCTGCAGACTCACCAGAAATGTTCCCTCTTGGGAGCAACCTCTGTGGTGTCCCAGAACCGTGCGTGTGAGATCGCGTCCTTCACCCGCTCCTCGTGCTCCTCCAGCCCATGGGCCGGGTTATCCAGGATGCTCTGCACGGATGGAGGCAAACCTTCCACCAGCTTCGTCTTGGTGAGCCACTGCGCCTGCCGCACCCCTGCAAACACAACCCAGCACGGTATGTCACAGGTGACAGAGACGACCCTCAAGGTCCCCTTCCAACCCAAACCATTCTATGAATTCTGCACTATGTTACCGAGGCTGCCACGCAGCTCATGAGGCTGGGCAGGCTCTTCACAGCCCGTGTTCTGTTAACACTCTGTGTAAGGAGAAGCCTTCGCAGGCAGAGCAGGGTGAGTGTCTGTGGAGGGGGCAGTGCTGGGGGCAGAGCGGGTGTGTGGTACCTTCCAGCATTCGGGTACGCTGGTGGCAGATGAAGCACCCGCGCTCCTTGTACAGCGGCATCTCCTCGTAGCGCGGCCCCGGCGAGTGCCAGGGGTCGTGCCAGCCGCGGTCCCAGGGCGGGAAGCGCGGCCAGGCCAGGCCAGGCAAGTGGTGCTGCCGTCCCGCGCATGTGATGGTGTCCAGCTCCACCTGCTCCCGAACCGGCCGCCGCTCCACCACCCGCGCCAGCACCTCGGGCGGCGGCCCGCGCGTGGTCCAGGGCGTGCGCGGCAGCGGCCCGCGGTGGCGGGGCCGCCCCGCGCGGGTGAGGATGCCGCGGGTGAGGCCCCGCGCCGCCGCCCCCGCCCGCCTCAGCGCCACCGGCCCCGCCGCCATCGCCACTGCCATCCTCCTCTTCCTCCTCCCCTCCGCCGCCTCAGCGCCCGCCCGCCGCCATCTTGGGGGGACCGTCCCCCATGGCCTCCCCCGGTGACTGACGGCGGCGGCGGCCAATGGCGGGCGGGCGCGCCCCACCGTGAGGGAGAGTCGGCAAATAAATTGCCTGGCGGGGGGAGGGTGCCTGCCGTGTGGGTAAGTGGGGAGGCGGGCGAGGAGAGGCGGCTCCTGGTCTGCGGGCCGGGGGTCATTTGAGAGACCGGCCTTGGGCGGGAGGCGCTGGGGCGCGCACACGAGTGCCGGGGCCGCTGTGCCCCCCGGGCGGTGTGTCCGGGCCCTTTGGTGCGTTCGGGAAGTCCTCGAAACTCTGTAGATCTGCCCAACCCGGAGCCTTGCGGGTTCCGGGTTCGCCCACAGCCGGATCGGGGTTACCCCTCTTTCATAGCCCATGTGTGCTCGGGGTCCCCAGCGGTCGCTGTGGGCAGCCGGACCAGTCGCCTTTGGTCCTCTCTTCCTCCTCCACATCCTTAAAATAAGTGTATTTGTGTTGCGGCGGTGAAGGTTAGTTAATTAATTGACCCTGACAGTGACGCTGCTCGAAGCGCTAAATGTTCTCTTGCCTCGGCTTGGTCACCCGTGGCTTCATAATTTCCTGTGGACCCCCTTGCGTTGAAGGAATACGGACATAAATGCATTGGGAGCAGCGTTAACCAGCCAGTGTGTAAAAATAGCAGGGTCCCTGCGAGGTCTGCAGTGCGATTTTGGCTTGAGGAGTGTTTGATGGGTACAGCTCGCTCGGAAGGACCGGGAGCAAGGGATAAAATCTCCCCTCCTGTGCTTCCTGCCCTTCCCTACGTGTCTACATTTAAAGGCGGACTAAACGCCTGTAACCAAAGAGTTTGTTTGCCTGAGACTTTGCCCCGACTGCCTCAAGTCTCTTGGCTGTAAACCCAGCTCTCAGCTCATTGCCCTTCCCCCTCTTCCAAAGCTGCACAACTCAGGCCACTTGTAGTGGTTGGGTTTGTTACCCATTGTCTTGGTGGTTGGGTTTGTCACCCGTTCTCATGGACTGAGCTGCAGATTTTTAAGACGTTTCTGCTCTGGGTGACCAAGCTACTCTTTTGTAGGAAATCACCACGGCAGAGCAAGCAGGATTAAAGAGTGTGGCTTTGGCTGGGCAGCCAGGCTGGGGAGGAGGGCCTGAGGCTGGACTAAGGGTCTGTGCAGCTCTGGGCTGCTGGCTGTGATGTCTGGCATTCCTGCACTGGACAGTGCCGAGGCAATGAGCGCTCAAACAAAAGTGGGGTGTTTCAAGCACAGATCAGCTCCAGGTTTTCAGTTTTCCCTGAGATACACGTGGACAATACTCAAGAGGGATTTTTGTCAGTCCTTCTGGCTGGCTGATCAGCACTTGCCGGTCTTCATTGTGCTGGTTTTGGTGCAGGGCTTGTGTTTTGCAGGCAATGAGTGGCAACGAGGAGGACTGGCTGGCTCTCAGACCCCAGGAACCTTCTCCATCCCAGTGCTGCGGCGGCGGCTGCAAACCCTGCATCTACGACCTGTACGAGAAGGAGCTTGCACAATGGGAGAGGGCCAAAGCAAAGCAAGACAAAAGCCTTCTCACGGAAAAGAGGGAGCAGGTCGATTGACCTCCATCACATCCTGGAGCCTGTGCTTTGATCGTACTTGTTAGGGTCTGGGCTTGTGGTGATGGGCGAGGGATGCAGCAGTAGGTTCAAGTGGTGCCTTAAGAGATGGCTGTAAATGCAATTCCCCAAACTCTGCTTCACCCTCCCCCTTGGCTGCTCTCTCCCTGCTGTAATGTGATTTTCCAAGTGTCGAGTTCTCCCTGGTGTCGCATTACAGCCCTGAATCTGCAGCTTCTCCGCTCAGAGTTTCCTCGGAGAAGCTCTGTTTTCCTCACCTTTTTCATCTTTTCCTTATATTTTTTTTTTTGGCTCATATATTGAGGCTGAAAAAAACTGTGTTGTGTGTGGTGGAGCAGTTGTCTTCAGAGTGTAATTTGAAGCTTGTCAGTGCCCTTTTACATAAGATTAACTATGCTGGGTCAAGCAAAAAAGATCAGCTGAAACAACTGACAATATTTCCTGTTTGCTGTGGCCATCAGTAGGTTGCAAAGTTGCCCCCAAAGCAGTGCTTGGCACTTTTAGCAGAATTATTTCTGTTTGTTTTTAGACATGGGAAAATGATTGCAGTGAGTCATAATAGGATGACCTTGCTGGTAAGGTGTAAAAAAAATGTAATTTAAAAAGAAGGTGGTGGTGGTGGGGAAATGCAAGATCCCAAAGTGCACACTGCAGAACACGATAATGAATCAGCAGAGAGCTGGAATTTGCGCTGGGCCTCAGCGTTTAATACACGTCCTGAGTATCTTGGGCGCTAAATTAGCACGCACGTTTGCTTCCAGAGAAGAATGAAATCATAAAAGACACCATCTAACCAAGTAATTATTTATTGTTGTTCTTGCAGAGCAGTAATTCAGTGCTGAATCCAGATACATTCACTGCGTTCAGCGTGAGCTCGGTGGAGCAGCTGACAGAGGACACCTACCAGTACAAATTTGAATTACCGGGAAACAGCAGCTTGCAATTGAGTTTAGGACAACATATCGTGTTAAGGTATTGTTCTGTGTGCTAGTTAAACAGCCTGCATTATGTAACCTAATATGTAGGGGTTTGTCAATAGACAAAGGCTTCATAGCAGGCAAATCATGATTTCTGTACCTCCACAACGACACAGATGAAAAGAGCTCGTGAGCTCGCTGGCTCTACTAATTCCATGGTAAAAACCATTCCAAAGCTGTAGTTTTCTTCAGCATTATCCTTGCATCAGTGGGTCAGAAAGAACTAGGTGTGATTAAGAAAATCCATTTGCAGAAAAAAAGACCCAAAGAGTAGATGTTACAACAGATGATTTACTCCATCGTGTTGGAATGAAGACAATGAGCTGCACTTTCCCAAGAGCTCTGTACCTTGGGATAACTCAGCACCCAGGGTGTAACCCCATTGCCCAGGCATTGCCTGACTGACTTCTAGCAAAACAACCCTCCTGTGTAGTTTATTGCTTGCCGGAAAGGGGCCACTTGGGGAAAGTTTCTGTTTCTCAGCCATCTGTGGTGATCATTGCCAGATAGGAAAAGTCCTGTTATGATGCCATTGATCTGCCTCTGTTGACGTTACTAGTAGGTTAAGAGCTGATGTGTGCAGCTGGTTTCTGCTGCCAGCACGTGCTCCTCCTTCCAGCCCTGTCTCATCAGGCAGCAGAGAAAAAGGTTTGGTCACTTCAATCAATTCTCATGGTCAGAGCAGGGTGGATATATTCTATAAGATTTACAGGAAAATACGGTCTATATTGACAAGACCTCAGGTCAAGGCTGTGCCCTGGTTTTTGTTATTTAATTACCAGATGCTGACTGGACACAGAAAGTGACCCCAGCTCAAAGGGAACAGCAGACTTAACCACGGAAGTGTTTTCTCTCCCCTTTGCCACTCTTGTGCATTCAGCCATTTCTCACAAAGTGGCTCAAACACCCTTCTAGGGATGTGTCCCACAGCTGTATGTGGTACAGTTGGGGCCACCCCTGGGAAAACAAAAGGTGCCTTTAAGCCATTTTGTTCCCCCCTGGATTTTTACCTGTGGCAGGGAAGTGTTTTGCACCTGTGCACAGGCTGGGCCACTGGGAAGAGGACCTGCTGCCTGCCCTGTCTCCTCAGAGAGCTGCAGGAGTTTGCTAATCCCCAATGGCCCAAGTCACCGTGCGTTCCTCTTTCTCTTCTCAGGGGAATAGTGAATGGTTTGGAGGTCCAGCGAGCCTATACTCCGATCAGCCCTGGGAATGCAGAAGGTTACTTTGAAGTTCTAATTAAAGTAAGTAAGCCTGGACAATATGGAGTAGAGTTTAAGCTGCTGGGGACTGTGTTTTCTCTAGGAACCAAGCATGCTGGCAGCACTTGGAGTGAGACTCTCTCAAATCCCTCATGGACTCTTTCTGTGTTGTTTTGAAGCGGTTGTGCTTTGCTGATAAAAATTGCGTTTTTTCCCACAAAACTGAAAGCAGAGAAAGGTGACACACAAGCCAAGGGCTTTGCAGCAGAAGCCCTGTTAAGCACTTGGGAGAACCTCTTGGGTGCCCAGCAGTCAACAAGGTGGAAAGAGGTACCAGTTCAGCTTCCTTCATTTCATTTTGCCTTTTCAGTCTGTCTTTGAAGTCACACCCAGTTATCAGCCCAATTGAACCACTGATTTTGGGAAGTGTTTGTCCAGCCCTTATCCTTCCCACTGTATCTGACTCCAAGGAACACCCCACAGAAAAAAAGGTCAGTTTGTTTAAAAATATAGACAGACAGTGGAACAGGGAGCAGCTGTTCCTGGTGTGTGGGCAGGGCTCTAGAGAACTGTTCCTGGTGTGTGAGAGGGTCTCCATGGGAAGAAGGGTGTCCCATGGACACAGCCTGCATCTGTCAGGGTGGATGGGATGGCAGAGCCCTGACTGGGACAAGTGTTCTGGCTCTTCTGGAGGTTACCACAAAATGTTGCTTGAGTTCAAAATTATTTTACAGGAGGTTTGAATAAAGCCTGAAGGGCCCTCATAAATTATTACTTTGTGTGGCAAATATTGATTGGAAGAACATTTTTCCAATACTGTATTTGTGTGACACTAGCGATTCCTCAGGGCAGACACAGACTTCAGTACAGGTATGAAATTCAGAGGGCTGGGTAACCCAGGTGGCTTGCAGAGGATGACCACTTGTCCTCTGCCTGTCTTCCAGGATTTCACGTTTTTGGGGTTTATTATGCTCTGTACGTTCAAATACAAACCCTGTTCTTTAGAGAAGTGAACAGCTGCTGTAGGACACCTGTGGGAGGGTCATTTCCTCATTCTTGTGGCAATTGGTGAGTGGTAGGGGAGAGAAGTATTACATTTGAGTTGCATTAATAGGATACATTCACAGGATGACTGAAATTTCATGTATAGCGGCTCATTACTCACAGGTTTTGCATTTCAATAATAATAGTAATGATTGTAATGATACCTTTCCTTTATATAGAACCTTTCATCCCAAAAGGAGCTGTAGTTATTCTCTGGCAGTGACAAAAGAGGTTGGTAACACCCAGTGTAAAGCAGCCATTTTTATAACTCACTCTGTAGGCTGTGGTATATTTCACACTATTCAGGCAATTTTGGAAAGTACTATATTATTATTATTATTACTAAGCAAGCCAAGCACTGTTCAAACACTTCTCTCTCCTGTTATTATAGCATTGCATTTGTGATACTACAGTTAAGAGTGAGGGAGTTGCCATTTACAGAGCATAACCCTCTTTTTGAGTGATTTTATAATGTTAAGGTTTCTCTCCATGTAAAACTGGGTGTAGAAGTTTTCCCCCAGGAGATACTTTTTTTTTTTTTTCTTTTTATTTAGAAAAATTGGGTTTTAAACCCACTCAATCACTTCTCACTTCAATTTTTTTGGAAATAATTTTGGTGAAAGAAGGATTGTTTTAGTTTCCATTACTATGGTCCTTTGGGAATAGGCAGTAAGTGGGGCTGACTTTTCTGCCCTTGCCTTGAGTTTCCATGTGTGTATGGAGAAGGGAGGTATAAAACATGCTCCTTTGATGCAACTGCACACTCCTTGTGTGAGACTTAGCACCTGCCTGAGCCCTCTGAACATAAAATGTTTCTGACAGTAACTCAGAGCCTGGATGTGTGTTTAATTTACCTTTTGACTGTAGCAACTGGTGCTAATAGTTCTTCAGGTTTAAGTGAGGTGTTAGGAGGGGAGGAGCGTCTGTGTTCTTTATTAGCTAACACTGCTTGCAAGCACAAGCACATGCTCACTCTTTCTGAGCTGCTTTGTGGTTTACCAGTTTCGTTTGCCTGCAGTGCAGCTTGGTGGCCAGCCAAGGCACTGGGGCGTGGAGCTGGGCTTCTCTCCAGTTTGTGTGCAGAAAATACCCCAAAATACTCTGTTTTTGTGTGGGCTGGAGTTGTCAAAGGCTTATATCACATCCCATCTTTTGACCTCTGGTTGTGTTGCTCTTCCCCAGGCTTATCTGGGGCATCACCTCTGCACCAGACCACTTGTGAGCCGCAGCTGTTGGGCTTTCCTGCTCTTGCTGTTTGGACCAGTCCTTGTTTTCCAGCCACATCCCGAACCATGGCTGCTCTTTGGCTCACATTTGTTCTATTTAATCATAAAGTGGTCATACATACGGGGCATGGATGTACATATGGCAGATAGCAACAAGATTCCTTGGATGAACCCTTCGTTTTCCAGCCTCTCCTCCCTTCTCTGTTTCTAACAAGCACCAACCCTTTCTCATCAGTCAGGAGTGAGATCAGCATTCCTGCAGGCAACAGCCTGGATAATATTGTTTGTGCCTGGTAGAAAGTAAGGCAGTTTTTTTTTGCTAATGTTTTTCTTCCATGAGGCCAACATTAACATATTCTTTTGAAAACGTGGAGGCATCCCTTAGCATCCAGATGATCTGTTCTGAAAACGAGAGTTTTACAAATGAGAAACCTGGCTTTGAGTCACTAATTGTATCAGCACAGCATCTGAGAGACTGAAATAAAGCAAGAGCTATGCAGTGTTTGTATAACTAACGGTACCCAGAGGGCATTTCCAGACCCCAAACCCCGAGATTTGGAGAACGCTTGAAGGCCTGGACTGTGCTTTGCATTCAAGACACTCTTCTCTGTGTGCTTTGTAAGCAAGAACTCTGATAAGCTTTTTCCACTTTTGGAAATTCAGACTGCATGAGAGGGTCTTGTGTTTACATTATAGTCAAGCTGGAGTGGATCCAATATGATTTAATTTAAATGTCTTTGTTTTGGGTATAACTCTGAGTTATTTTTTAAACAGAAAAGTCTTTCTTTTTAAACACACAAAATGTTTTTTTGTCCCCTTTTTGTTTAAATGTAGATAACTTTATAATTGACTTTAAGCTGGGAAACTTTCCAACTGAGTATAATTATTCTTTTCTTTTGTGCAATGTTTTTTATTAGTGCTATGAAGCTGGGCTGATGTCACAATACATAAAAACGTGGAAAAAAGGAGACGTGGTCTTTTGGCGTGGGCCGTTTGGAGGGTTCCCATACCGACCTAATAAGGTTAGTTCCTTAAGAGACACAGGATGCTTCACCTTGTGGCAGACAGATTTGTTCAGTACTCTAAAGGGAAGATATCAATTTGATTGCTGTTTTCATTATTATTTTAGGGACTTTCTGGGTTACTGTACAGTGCTACGGCATTAGCAGTCAGTTGGAGCATGTACACCTTATTGAACTGCAGAATATTTAAGGAGGAAGAGGAGAGGGAGGTAGATGGGAGACTGGAAAATATTAGCAAGGCTCTGTGTTCATCGTTTGCATTAGAAATTCCTGATGTGCTTTACAAAGGGAACTTACTTTCCACCAGCAATGAGCGTGGATCTGTTTTTGCCTGGTTTGACCCACATCACTGTTTTGTCACTGAGCAGGAGTGAAGGGAAGGTGTTAATCTTCTTCTCTCTTGGGTGAGCAAAGGGGAGGTGTTAATCTTCTTCTCTCTTGGGTATTCCCTGAACTACAGCAGCTCCAGTGAGGTGTCAGGTCACTCAGCCACTCCACAAACGCTGATCCCACCTGCCGATACCAGGCTGGCTGCAAAGGAAGGCAGATCCAGTTTCAGGGGGAGGCTTCTCACACATACTAATGTGGTTACTTAATTCTGACCTTTCAAATGAGGAGCAAAACTGAAACACTGGTCATTAAGATCCCCAAACCTTGTGGGTTTTTTGGCTTCCTTCCTCCCGCCCCCACCCCCCCCAAAGTAAAGCTGTAAAATCTGAGTAGCTGAGCTCTATGCATATGGTGTCCTGCTTCCTGAAAGACTCTCCTTGCTAGTTTAGGTTACTGTTTCCTTCTCTTTTTAAAAACTTCCAGATAATCATTTGGGACAGAACATAGCAGTCTTGCCTAGAAGTGGACTTCTGTGCAGGACCAGGAGTCGGACTGTGAGGATCCATGTGGGTCTCTTCCAACTCAGAATATTCTGTGATGCTGTGGTGCATGATCTGTGTACATGCAGTTTGCAAAGCACCTGAGCAATCTTTAAAACAACTTGCTGTGAAAAACTGTTTATTATTTAGGAATTACAACATAGGTTGACTTTTAGTTTTATAATAAAATTTTTGTTTATCTCTACTTGCTCAGGACTCTGATCCAGGCAAATCAGATCCATTCACAATAAAATGCCAAGTCAAAACAGAACACAAGCAGCCTCTGAGGGGCTTAAGTCCCAGTTCTAGCACTGGTGCGCACTGGCTGGCAGCTTGGGAAAGTGCTGGGAACCTTCTGTTCTCTTATACACAACACCTTACTGCCTGAACATCCCATCTATTCCAAGTAGAGTGAATGTCCTCCCTTGAAGGTGGAAAGCTCTGTGTGCTACTCTGAAAAAATAATTGAGATAATGCACCAGGAGGACACGTAGATAAGGATGGAGAAGAACCCATTTCCTCCAGGGGTCCTTCAGGATTGTACTTTGCAGCATCCAAGACAAACAAGGGAGCATTTCCAGTGGGAGAAAACACACAGCGGGTGAGCAAAATGTACTGCAGAATTGAAACTGAAACATAAATTATTTGAAATCAAGGCTAGAGTTAGGATAAATTATTATATTTGGGTAAAATCCAGCTTCACTAAATTTGAGATATAAACCCTGGAAGTACTATCTGTAATCCTTTGCAGAAAAATACGTTCTGAGATTTGAATTTACCAGTGCATGACCTTCTGATATGTTGTCTCTCAAGGGACCCTTTACCAGTGTGGCAGCAAGGAGGAACTGACCATAAGCACATCGATTTCCAGCCACCACAGCTCATTCCGAATTCTCTGTTCTGTTGTTAGCATGGAGAACTCCTCATGCTGGCTTCTGGCACTGGCCTTGCACCAATGCTTCCCATCCTCCAGTCCATAACAGATGATGAAGAGGATGAAACCTTTGTAACTCTTGTTGGCTGCTTCCCTACCTTTGACAAAATTTATTTGAAACCTCTTCTGCAGGATCTGGCTCGATACTGGAACATCAGAATATTTTATGTCCTAAGCCAGGTAAATAAATGGGCATGTGAGGTTCATGTGAGGGTTCTGTGTGCTGGGTGAGCCTCTGCCTCCTTCACTTTTCCCTGAGCATGATCTTAATTCTTTCTAAGTCATCCAGGCTATTTTGTGATCCAGTGGCTGCTGTGGTTAAACCTGTTATGTGTATTTACAGTGCTACTGGTCTGGAGAATTTCAGGGAGGTGGCCATCACTGCTTGTCCCTCTCTGCTTCCTTGGGAGCTATTCAGTTTTTTTGCTTTTTTATAGCCACTGTTCATTATTCCCCCCACTTCAAACAATTGTTGCTGCACCTAAACAGCAAATAAACTATTTTTTTCTTTCCTAATGCCAATGCCTGCATCTGTCCTTATCCTCCATCATTGCTTATGGCTAGAGCTCTCTTTTTCTGGTATGCTACCACCAACTTCCCAGCAATTATTTTTCCTCGCTGACCCATTTTTAAACTTCTAAAAGTTGTTTACCCCTCTGTAAAATTACTTTTATGCCACATTCATGGGATGAGGACATACCTCTCAGTGGTCTTACATTTTGAGCAGAGTTTTCATTTCCATTTGGTCCCAAAGTTGCCTGTGTTCTGGGTGGATTTGGTGGTTAAAAATTATTTCCGTCAGAAATGAGGATTCATTGCAGGGAGGATGTAGAAAGAATTATTTATGCTAAGGGAATGAATCCCAGTGCATTTTTAGTTTCTCGGATGAATCATTTTTTGTATCTCTCACAGTGGAACTGGCTCTTACATTCTGTTCCACATGTGGCCTCGGCAAGTTGAGATGTGGTAAAGGGGAAAGTACTGGTGACTTGGGCACCCCCTCAGCTCCTCTGGAGGAGCATAACCATAATTGTCTCTGGTGACATGGCTTAATACCCTTTTCAGGGTATTTAAACTCTTGAGTGCTGTCTCAAGAGCATGAGGAGGTCTTGAAATTCAATCAGCAAAGGGCAAGAAACCCACCTGACCCCTGTCAACACTGTCTGCCCTGTGTGTGCATCTCTCCCCTTCTCCTCTTCTCTTAGCAGGTTTGTGGTAGTCCAGGGCTGGCTCGTGCATCCTCCCTCGTGGGATTATATATCTGTCTGTGTCTGTATTTCACTCTGCTACCTGTCACCACCACATCTGAGCACCTCCTGATTAATAGCAGGGGGGGAGTCCCCACTGGCTCTAATGCCACGGGATCTAAACACTTCTCATGGGATCAGAGGTGTGTTTGGAGCAGAGCTAGATTCTTTCAGTTTTGGGCAAGGGAGATGGGACTCAAAGAGACTTGGGAATGGGAGAGGCAATAGAGGGGAATAGACTTGGGATCTAGGATTTGGGAATAAGGAAGGTGCACTGGGAGGTGGTTCTCAAGGGAGAGGGTTCTGCAGCATTTATTAGTGATAATTATACTCTGGTTTTGTTTAGTCCCTCCTGAGAAAGTGGCCAGGGAGAGATTTCATCTGGGCTGTGGAAAATGAATGCAGCTCTCAGTTAGGGTCAGTGCTACCCAGATGGTGTCACAAGGGTGAAAACATCCTATGCAGTATTCTGAGGAGAGGAGGGAGATTTGGCTGTAAGCAATCAGTTGTCCTTTTTAACATGACACACTGCGAGCCTTTTGCCTTTTCAGGAAACTTCATTGGAGAAACTTCCTCGGAGCTATCAAGAAAACACATATACTGGTCGTCTCAATGAAGACTTGATGAAGACAATAATAAATTCCTGTCGAAGAAGGCCATTTGTATTAATCTGCGGCTCTTCTGCATTCAATGAAGATATGACTAGATACTTGAAAGCAGCAGGAATTGAAGAAAATTCCTGTTTTGTCTTTTAGCTGGATATTCCTGACCTCAGGAACCTTGAGGGTCAGGAGCGTCGGACGTCCTTGTTTCTCTGCAGACATTGCACAAAATGGGTCAGCTCTGTAGACTGACTTCCTTGGACATCCACCTTCATAGGCCTTTGGATCAACTATTTGTCTCCAGTATGAGTCTCATTATTGAGTGTTTTAAGGAATGGGTGCCATTCCAGAGTGGCTTCTACAAGGTGTGCCACCCACACCTCAGGGAACAGTGTGGTAATTTTAATGGAAGCCTTCAAGTGCAATTTTTAAGAGAGAGATCTCCTAAGGGGGGGTTACTAAAAATCATCTACGTACAGCTCTGCTCTAAAATGAGGACCAGTGACTTGCATTGCAATCCATGTTACTCTGCAGTGGTATTGTGCCCTCTTAGATGTCCAGAGGAGAGATGTCATCCTCAGGGAGAAGCCAAGGGCAGAGCACTAGCCTGGCAGTCTGGAGTCTGTGGGCTTCATTTTGGTTCTGTCATGTGCTGGGTGATGTCAGGCGAGTCACTCCAACCTCTCTGTGCCTCAGTTGCCCCATTATACACTAATACAGAGAAGGTGGCACTGCTTTTCTCTCAAAAGCCTTTCCAACCATATATGGAAAAACTGTCCATAAGGATGGATAGTGATGCCCAGTGAGGACTTAGCAGGCTAAGCTCCTGCCCTGGCATAGCCTGCATTACCTGCCCTGTCCTTAACCCTTGAAATACTGACTGGGAAGACAAAGAATGTGTCCTAAAACTGAGAACACAGCTAGGTTGTGGCTGCTACTTGTCAGGGAGGATGGTTGTTTGCTCTCCGTGTCCCCTAAGTGTTGTGCCATAGCCCTGGCTCATTAAATTGAACCTCTCTTCAAATAAACAGCTGTTTGTTTTTGTCACAGGACTCTCATAGGTGCCCAAGGGGGTTCCCTAAGCACACAGGAGCACCACTTGAGGAGTGAAAGCTTCGGGGGTTCTGCTGGCATGCTCCTCTGGGGTTAGAGAGCAGAGCCAAGGACCTGCCTAAAGGAAGGCAGCCTGGCACAGCCCCCAGCCTGGGCACCTGCTCCCCATCCTCCTCTTTTAGTCCAAAATGCTTCTGCTTTCCCTCCAAGGTATGTGCTGTCTACTCTTTTACCTTCTTAGATCACTGTGTTTACTATCAATGCCTGGAAATACAACCTTTCTGCACACCTTTGTGTTTTTCTGTTCATTCCCAGTCCATCCTGTATTGTAGTTGTGCCAGGTGATGTTGCATTATCATTCACGCCTCATTTTGTACCTGTATCTAATACTACACCTTACACAAAGGAGCTGTAGTTTGTTACACAAAATAAGCAGTGTGCACTGAAGTGGTGGCTCTGATTCACGCGTTGGGAGGGAATGTAAGTTCCTCTTGCATTGCTGAGATTTGTCTCCAGTTACCAAATGCCTGGAATTAATGAAGTGTAGCTGCAGCTTTTATGTTCACTTCCTTGGAGGAAGGGCTGAGCCAGGGAAGTTGTCCATGGTCGGTCCAAGACAAGCTCTCAGCTCCAATCCAAGCTGTGCTTCGGCCACTGCAAGTTACTGCATAGTGGAGATGCTTCTGCACAGCATGGGGCTGATAAAATAAGGAGATGCTTTCTCCAGTCGATTTCCCTACTTTGGGCTTGGCTAGGAAAATGGAAAAAATATTTTTGTCAGATATTAAGTACTCAAAAACCTTGCTTATATACCTCTTGCTTTAAATGTTTTATCTTTTTTAGATTTTGCTAACAACCCACCCAGCCTTTTTGCAAAGGCCCGAGGTAAAACTTGACGCTCGCTTTGGAAAAGCGACGGCTTTCTGCGAGAAAGCTGGGAGTGTTCCTTTAAACACAACCCCAATATGTCTGGGTATTTCAGCACATATGGGCCACGATGGTTAAACCCTCCCCAGCTGGTCCGGCCGTTCTGCCGCGCCGCTCCCGTCTTTGTTCGTGGCTCCAAGGGAGGGTGGTGAGAGACGGAGCAAGCTGTGAGTGCTGCGGGATGCGATCCTGCAACGGCGGCTGCGGCCGAGCAGGAGGAGGTGCTGCCTGTGCCGGAGGGGACAGGGGTCTTTGCGAGACATTCTCCATGTCCTTGGAAGTAGGGACTTGAAGGAGCCTTTAAATTGCCCCTAGGCACTTTGTTCTCTATTTTCTACCCTTCTCTCCCTTCCCCCTCCTGCCTTTTGTTGTTTCTCAGGCTGGCCCTCAAGGGAGTCCCCTCGTCCCAGCCATCCACCATGGGGACAACCCCTTTCAGACCTTGGCGTGGAACCCTGCAAAGGCAGAGACACAGAGTGGAAAGGCTCTCGGGCAGGATTTTCCCTGCCAAGGGAAGCTGACAGGTTTCCTTTCTTCTGGAGGCCTGGAACCACCCCATGGTGTCAGTTTCATGGGGAAAGCGCTGATCTGTGACTGGGGGATCTGTGGAGCATGAGGTGCGAGAGCTCCCTGCAGTGGTGGGTGACCAATGCCTGGACAGGGCAGGGGCTCACATCCTGCCTCTCCTGGCAGGCAGGGGAATGCTGGTGGGATGCCCCTGGTCTCTGACTGCCCTCTAGGAAGCCCCTGCTGCCCATGCAGTGCTGTGCTGGGAAGAGGGGCTTCGCTTTGCTTCCTTTCTTCTTCCTCATGTGCAGCCTAAATACTCTTTTAATTTCATCTCATTATTTCCTGCCTAAATAATTCCTGTTTCTCCTGGGGACTGTTTTTAAACCTTTGATCTTCTCTGAAGTCTTACAGTCCTGATCACGTCCTTTCTGTTTAAATGAATCAAATGCCTTTTTGACTCACGATTTATAAATTTGCCCACAGAGGAACAAAGGCAGCCTCAATATGGCACACCTTGAAATCACCCACCGTGTCTGGTTGGAGCAAAATACCCTGGGCTGATCCGGAGAACCTCCAGCCAGACCTCCATGCCTGGCTCCTCTGTCTGCTTCCCTGCTGCCTCTCACTCTCCCCCTGCCTCCCGCTCCTGCCTGGCTCTGCAGCTGACAAGTAGGTTGCCTGGGCTGAGGCCCAGCCTGGGAATGGCCATCTCCAGGTCAGGAGAAGGGTGAATGTGCCGGTGGTTGATGGATGCCGTCTCCTGGGAGGGGGGCACAGCTGCTGTGCTGCACAGCCCTGACCCCCTCATTGTCACCGATTTTCAGTGACACCATCTCCTGGGGTTATGGCCAGCTGGAGGGATGGAGAGGAGTAGCTCTGTAGGTACCGGTTCCCTGGATGCTGGCTCTGTGTTGGGATGTGCCCCGTTGCTCAGGCCAGTGGTGGAAAGGCTGGAGGGCAGTGGCTGTTGCTGGAGGTGGATGCAGTCAGGATGAACATGTTGCTCTGCAGTGCAGCGATGGAGAAGTCAGGGAGCACACTGTACCCTAGCCCAGAGGATCATGGCTGGGACTCCTCCTGACTGAGCCAGGGTTGTGGCAATGGAAACATCCAGGAGGGGCTGCGGTGCCAGATCTCTCCTGCCTCTTTGCTGCATGGCTCCACACGTGTTTCACAAGGCACAGGGACAGACCTCCTCTCCAAGCCATTAGGGAAGCAGCTAATTAAGCTCTGCAGTGTCCATGGGAGGTCAGCAGGATACGCGACAGCATCGCAGCATCTCCCAGAGCCTGCACTGGAGCAGGAGCTTCACACAGTACCTGGGAACAGGGAGGGCTGCCCTGCACCTCCTTATTCCAATGTGCCCTTAGTCCTGGTAGGGTGAAGTAATGCCCAGTGCCCCAGGACAGACACCCCAGGGCAGAACCCAGAGTTCTCCACCTCAGCTGGGCTTAGGACAGAGGGCTCCTGGCTGGGATGCCCCAATGTTCGCAGCAGCCCTTGGCATGGCTCCAGTGAGACCAGGCAGTGGAGAGAGAGCCTGTACAAATATTACTGTTGTTATTATTCCCCATAAATATATGCAGGCACTTAATGACCTTGGCATGGAGCATTTCCTGGGGATTCATGACCAGTTGGTGTTAATGGTCCTTAGCTGCACCTCAGGCCATCAGCTCCTCCCAGCCCATCATTAATCCACAGGAAATGTCTCAGGCATCGATCCTCATTGCTTAATTAATAAATGCAACTTGTCTCCTGCCTGAGATTTAGAGATACTCGCTGCTTCTTTCCCTGCTGCTTTGAAGGTGACTTTTTTAGCACAGGTCCCTCATGCCAGGAGGTCCTTGTGGGATTTTGTTTCCTGGCATTCATCTGGGTGTGGGCTGTGGCAGCAGGAAAGTCTTTTCTCTCCAGGGCGTGAGGGAAGTAACTGAGCCGCTGCTGGGTTTGGGGTTCTCCAGCTGATGTGGTGCAGCACAAGGAGCACATCTTTCCCACCAAACCCTAAGCCCTGACTACCTTCAGCTGAGTGCACCCAAAACCCTGGGTGACAAGGAGTGTGAGCCGGCATGGAAGAACGTGGCAATTCTCCAAGGCCTTAGCAGGTTCTGTAATAATCGATGTTTTTTTGCCCATGAGTCACAATTCATCTCTAATCTTCCTCGGGGGAGGTGGGATTTGCTATCTTTAGTGCTCACGACTGCCGCTTTCCTGGGCTGAGCATCCCGCTGAGCCTGGACTCCCGCTGCAGGGATGCTGACCTGGCAGCCGGCGCGGAGACGCGGCCGCGTTTAAATCCCATTCCCTGTTTCTCTAGCCTTTACCACCAGCTGGCTTTGTGCAGTGGGTGCCGCAGTATAAATCATGTTAATTCCTGAGGTGCTTTTCCGCGGTAAGTCTGAAATTCCCATTTTGGTTTGCTGGCTTGCCTGGCAAACTAAATTATTTTCATGGCCCCTTAAGGGCATATTGTCAGCCCAGACTTATTGCCGTTATACACCATATCTGAAACATTAATATCTCTTCTAAATATAGTGTATTGACAAGGTATCTGGTATAGTGTAAATCCTTGGGACATTTGATCCAGATCATTAAAACTGAGTGAAGGAAGGGAGGAATAGATCAAGTTACCTTACTGCTCTTAATTCAAACAAGCGATGAATTATTCATTCTGCTATTAATTCTACAGTCCTCCTGCTTTTTATTTATTTCTCCCTTTATTTATTTTTTTCCTTCCAAATAGACAGCTCCAAAAGGATGCTCGGGTGCCGGTGAGGGGAGGTTTTCCTGCTGGAGGATGGGGAGCACAGGGGTGGGATACCTGGCAGCACTGGCCGTGCTTTGCGGGGCTCTCGGGGATGCTCCCAGCAGAGGTAAGAACCTGGTCCCAGCTCCCAGTGGGAACCTCGGGGCCAGGCGGGCATCCATGGTCCCTGAGGAGGAGAGGGCTGTTTGCGGGTGCCACAGCGGCTCTGGGGTGCGAGCGGGTTCCAGCTCTCTCTCAGGGAGAGGGCTGGCTCAGCTCCTTGGTCAGGGCCAGGAGCTGGGGTCTGGGATCTGGAGTCACTGTGTGCAGCAGCAAGTGCGGGACACTGCTCTGTGCTTGGTGTTCTGCGTCACACTGATCTTACTGAGGATTGCAGGTAGGAATTGTCCTGTTGTGATGTGCAGGTGTTTTGGTGAAGGGTTTGTTAACTTCTGGAGTTCACTTGCCTATATAAACATATACGTTTATATACACACACGTATACATTTACATTTAAATGTGAATATATGTATGTGTGTGTATGTGACAGGCATGGAATAAACCTCTCTGTATAAAATGCCCCTCAGATTGCAGGACAGGGTTAGCAGTTGACGCATTATTTTGGGGGGTGGGGTGGGCAGAGCAATCCCTCTCCCCAAAACAGCAGGGCCTTTCTTACAGAAGGACTGCATCAGAAACCAAACCTCATCCCTGACTCTAGTGCACATGCTCCTGAGTGGCCACCTCACCTCCCACCTGGGCTTCCCTGAGCACCCCAAAGGCTCCCAACCCTTAATCCATCCATCTGTCTGCAACATGGCTACCTGCCTCTCCCACAGGCTCCCCTCTTGGGTATTTATTTCAACAACATTATTTCTTTAGTACCACCCCTGTATTACTTCATTGCCTATCCCCAGCAATTAGCAAGTTGATTTTAGATCTGGGCAGACACACACACACACACACACACACACACACACGGTGCTGCATCCCACACATCTGCAGGACCCCCCCTCGCTGGGAGGTCACCGTGCCAGCGAGCATGATGAAAAGCAATGTGCACTGGCTGACTATTGATTTGCAATACACTTGGCCCAGATTGATGGCAGTGAGTGCCCAGCCTTGTTTGGGAACCCACACGTGTCTCCCGAGGGCTACACAGGGTCTGCGTCCCTCCCAGACATGATGTATGTGCCCACTATATCAGCCTCTTCACCCCAGCCCTAATCAGACCCGGGGGCAGGTGACAGTCGCCCCCTTCCCAGCCTTATTTTATAATAACCATGTCTCAGTATAAAGATTTCATTAGGAAATCGATCCCTACATGCATAACTCATTGTTCAGTGCATCGAGCCCTTCACCCCTGTTTCTCCCAGCTCAAATTCACTGATACCTCCGTTATATGGAGGGAGGATGGTCAGTGGGAAGCACGAAGCTGAAGGGCTGGGCAGCTAGGGCACCAGAGAACCTGGAACCTCTGAGCCGTTAAAACTCACTCTCTACTTCCTTCTTCTCAGCCATAAATAGGTGGGGACACCATGCTGTCACTGGCAGGATAAGCTCAAGGGCAGCCCTGCTGCAGCCACACAGTGGGGCAGTATGGGGAAAAGGGATCGCATGGAGGGATGAAAGGTGATGGAGGGCACGTGTCCTCCAAGGAGAGGGGGTGGCCAAGCCCAGTGAAGGTCGGCAGGGTGCTGGTGTTTTGGTAGTGCTGATGGTAGGATGGAGCCAGTGTTGTGTCCCATCTCCGTTCTTTTAGTCTTCCCCTGGAAAGGGAACATCACATTCACCTCTGTGTCCCACAGGCATCAAATGTGGGGGAGTGCTTTCAGCACCCTCTGGCAATTTCTCCAGTCCCAACTTCCCGGGGCTATATCCCTACGAGACGGAGTGCACGTGGCTCATCGTGGTGGCCGAGGGCTCCTCCGTCCTGCTTTCCTTCAGCCACTTCGAGCTGGAGTACCACGATGCCTGTGCCTACGACTACCTCCAGGTCTACAACGGGGCTGCCCGCGACCGGGGCAACCTCCTGGGCACCTTCTGTGGCCACAGCCCCCCGCCACCCTTCTCCTCCGCCTGGCACGTCATGGCTGTCGTCTTCCGCTCCGACCGACACGTGGCCAAGCACGGCTTCGCCGCTGCCTACCAGAAAGGTATCAGGGAGGGATGGTGGTGGCGGAGCATCTGTCCATCCATCCTGTCCCACTGTCTTCATCGCCTGTGCCTCCTTGCAGATGCCTGTGGCGGGCAGCTGACGGGGCTGTCTGGGGAGATCACCAGCCCCCGCTACCCCGAGAGCTACCCCAACGATGCCGAGTGCCGCTGGAGCATCGGGGGGACCAGTGGCGGTGGCCCCCTCACCCTGGTGTTTGCTGACTTCCAGATGGAGGGGGGCCAGGGCTGCAGCTTTGACTATGTGGCCCTTTTTGATGGCCCCACTGTCACTGCCCCCCGCCTGGGACGCTACTGCGGCAGCACCCGCCCACCCCGCACTGTCTCCTCCACCCCACACCTCCTTGTGATCTTCAAGTCGGACTTCAACATCGGTGGCAGGGGCTTCAAGGCCCATTTCTACTCAGGTAGGTGCAGGGGTGTCTGGGTGGTGGGGCAGTGGGAAGGACTTAGGGATGGTGATTCTCTCCCTCCTGCACCAGGGAGAGGATAGTGGAGGGGATCACTATGGTGAGAACCTGTGAGATGATGGTGTGAAGTGTAAACCACCACACAATGCAAATGGCATCATTGCAGCTTTCCCGGGCCCTGAGCTGTCCTTCTCTTGAGCAAGAATCACCTTTCTCCCTTGCTCATGCCATTTCCTGGGAACGTGGCTTTTCCCATGTGCTCCTGCAGGACTTTGGCCACTTTGGGAGTTTCCATACCCCAAAACTGCTGGCTGTCCATCAGCCAAACACGAGGCTGGGGAGCAGTGAGGTGAAGGGCAATGAAACAAGTGATTGTTTCCCCATCAGCTTATCCGCACACAGGGGGTTTTGGGTCTGCTTTTGATTTTCCCTTCCTCTTTTTCCCTGAGCAGGAGAGTGCCAGGAGGTGTTCACTGCTATCAAAGGGAATTTCTCTAGCCCACAGTACCCCAGCTTCTACCCCAACAACCTCAAGTGCCAGTGGAGCATCCATCTGCCCACAGGCTACCGGGTCAAGGTGTTCTTCCTGGACATGGAGCTGGAGGGCCGGAGCAGCCTGACGGGTGGCTGTGACTATGATCACCTGTCTGCCTTCGATGGTGGCACCGAGAATGGATCCCTGCTGGGCCGGTGGTGCGGGCGGGAGAGCCTGGCACCCGTCACCTCCCACAGCAACCAGCTGCTCCTGGTCCTCCACACTGACCGCAACACAGCCAAGAGGGGCTTCTCCATCGCCTACGTGGGAGGTAAGGTCTCACTCAGGTGCTCCTCAGTGCTTTAGTTACATCAGAACATTCCCCAGACCGCGCAATTTCCTGTGCGGAAGGACTGTGCAGTGAAGGTTCCTGTCTGCAGGAGCAGAGACCATGGCTCCTTAGGGTTGTGGTGGAGGAAGACATGATGAGCGAGCTCCAGCTCCCACAGAGTGCAAGACACACATGCTCCATGTTGTGTTTGGTATTCAGGAGATGCTCTCCAGCTTCAGATTCCTGTGTCTCTGCCACTGCCATGCTCCTGGTCTTCCCTCAGGGGAAAAAAACCACGTGTTTTTTTAGGGAACCAAAGCCCTAGGGCAGGTGACCAGCTCAAGTATCACAACCTTGTTCCTGCTCCTCAGGATGCTCCAGCCCCATCAGCACCCGGCTGAGCAGGCAGACATAGACCATGCCCCCTCCTCCACTGGCAGCAGCAAAGGAGGACAGGACCCCCAGGGCACAGCATTCCCAAATCCACCCAGCCAGCCCTGCCTGGCATATGCCCCATGTCCCAACTGGCACATCCACAGCTGGTGGGTGGAGCGGTGTGTAACCTTCCTCCTCCATCTGCCAACCTTTGCACCTCAAACACCAGCAAATTGATGGCGTTTGTTGTATTTCAAGATAATTACATCTGAGCTGACCTGCAGGTCAGGGATGATTCAGCCAGGGGCAGCCTCGCCGGAGGGCTGGAGCCAGAGCAGCACTTCTGGACTGGCAGCACAGGGGCTGCGGGGGCTGGCCCTGGGTTTATTAGCTTTTATCCCTCAGCTGCAAAATCATTCTTCATTTCCAGTGCAGCAGAAAGGATTTTGGGGGGTGTGGCTGTAGGAGTAAGAAATGGGGTGGAGTTTTGTCCTGAGCCTCTGCAGCATCTGGAGGGATAGACATGCTGAACATGGAGCAGGGCAGTAGTGTGCACAGCAGGACATCCTTGTCCTTATTTCTCACTGTTTTACAGCAGTGTGCAGGGAGAGAATCTTGGCCTCGCTGTGTCTGGTCATGGAGAAACCCTGCTCCCAACGGAGGAGGCTGCAGACACATAGATGGGGTGCTAGTGAAGAGTGGGGTGTGTCCCATCACAAAGAGGGATGTGACTTCTCCCAGTTGCCCAAGGTTTCTGCATCCACTGGTACACACATCGTTCAGATGCGGGTTAGGGGAGGACAAAAGCTTGGACGTGAAACTGAGCCTCTCTTCATAAAGCTGAGGGTGCTGGCTGTGTTTGCCTGGGGATTCCAGCATCTGCTTGTGATTAGGTTCCTGTGTGGCACATCGAGCTGCCAGCACTGCCAGGATAGTGGCTGCTCCCACTGGACACACTGGCCTCTCCCCACCACCAGCTTCCTCGGGAGCCCCCAGAGGCACCTCAGCCTCCACATCCACAGCCCTTCAGCCATGCAGATATTTTCCTTTTGGGCCCACAGAAGGGCATGGCTTGGGCTGGGCTTGTGTGATTTATGGCCATTTGAATGAAAGCCCTCACGGCAGGATAGAGGATCCACTTTCTCCTCTTCTTGATCTAATGCACTTTAGTTATTTGGTAAATATTCTAATGGTTTTATAATGCACTAAGTGAAGCAAAGTCACACTATTTTTTTGTATTGATTTTATTGCATCTTCCCAGATTCAGAAGGAGCTGGAATAATTCAATAATTCATAGTGCCCAAGTGGTTGGTTCAAGCTGAGCATGGATTCACTTTAAAGAGGGGGGCGTTTTTCCTCCCTGCTTCTTTCTCTGTGTGGATGCTTTCTGCAGCCAGAGGGGCCAAATACGATGCCAGAGGGATAGTAATAGAGAGAGGCTGGGATCACCATTGCCTTGCTCTCTCTCAGCATCCTGGACAGCTCAACAGCAGCTCCTTCTGTGCACTCTCTTCACCAGCTCCCCCTCAAAACCAGCATTCTGAGAGCAGTGGAGGGCTGATGATGCTTGTGACAGGAGGATCTGGGCTGGGCCATCCACTGGGGCCATGGACCCAGCTCACCCTTTCCTAGGGGCAGCCAAGCAGCTGCATCGCTCCAGGGTGGGCGTGGGGTCCCTCTGAGAGACATCCCCTCCATTTTGTCCCTGTAGAGCATCTCTTGCAGGAGTGTTGTAGGATGCAGGGGAGCCCTGTGCCCACAGCAAGCCATCCACAAAGCTCGTGTGGTCTGGTCCTGGGCACCAACTCAAATGTCTCACTGGATTTGCAGTGATGGAGAGTGGCAGTGACAGCATGATGATGTAGCCTGTAGTGGCACTTGTGTGTCACTCAGAGACCTGGGAAGGAGGATGAGGTTCAAGAGGGTTGATGGTAAGGTCTCTCCCTGGGGCAGAAAGCAGGGCAGTGCCTGGGAGCCATCCGTGTGTCCCCTTGGCATGGGACAGGACTAAAACACTGATATTGCTTTCTGAATTTCTGGTGTAGCTCCTTTTTTCCTGAAAACTCATCATGAGTTCCACATGTGTTTTCTGTTCCAGCAGTTGTGCCCATGAACGTCAGCTGCACCAGGACAGACTTCCACATCCAGATCCCCGTGCAGTCTCTGGCCCAGCTGGAGAGGAATAGGATTTATTTGGGGACCCCCTCCTGTGCAGCCCGGGTGGTTGGCAGGAACTTTAAAATACACACCAGGTTCGACACCTGTGGCACCGAATCCCAGGTAAGCGGTCGGCAAACCCTTCTTTAAAGCAGGCTGGGTAGATGGTTAACCCTGTGCTGCTGTACTGGCTGCAGAGAGGCATTCCCAGTCCCTCTCACATCTTCCCAGCTGATACCCGTCCGATTCATGGCCAGTCCCTTCAAACCCCTGTGAAGAGGAGCTGCACAAAGCCCTGATGAGCTGTGACCCTTGTCTTGCAGAGACGCAACAACACATCCGTCATCGTCAGCACCCTCTACATCGATTTTTCAGTGGGTGACCAGGAGGACATCCACCAGTACGAGGTGCAGTGTGAGCCAAAGAGGAAGGAAGCCTCGGTGACCCTCATTGCTGGCCCTGACCCCTCCAGGCTCAGCCAGGCAGAAAACCTGGTGGATGCCCAGCACTGGGAGGGGGAAGCAGTGGATGCCCATGAAATCAAGAGCCAGGACACCAGTGACATTGTCTTCATCAGCATCTGCATTCTGGCCGGGCTCCTCATGGTCATCGCAGTAGTGGGGCTGGTACTTCTGTAGGATGCTGCTTTCCAGATTTCCAGGGCTTGCAATCCCAGTCCTGCCCAGGGCAAAAGCATACCCCAGAATTAGCCCTCAGCACAGGCTGAGAACTAACACAGCTACCTGAACAGAGGCACAGCTCACAGGCCCTGAAACTGAGCCTGAACCCAACCTCCACCTCCTGAAAAATTCAGGCAATAGGCAGCCGTTTCCCTTCCCAATTTGTTTTCCTCTGTCTCAATCTGTCCATTTGGCTCAGGAATGCAATTCTTGCGCTCCCTAACTCTTCCCGCACCTGCTTCAATTTGTTTTCCCTCTAGTGCTGCTGCTTTCAGGAAAGTAGCGTTGTTTGCCGATGGCTGCAAATCATCCTGTCAATTATTTCTTGCTGAATTCTTGAAGGTACAAACCATCCCCAAATATAGCTGTATTCTGAACAAATGTTCTCCACGCTCCCACCCATGCTTGGGGGGGGACCATGGAGCTGTGTTGTAGGTATCTCCACCTGGCACGTACAGATGCAGCTCGTGTAGATGCTCCCAGGTGGCGTTTCTGGACGTCTGTGGGTGATGTGATAAGATGAATTTGCCATGCCCTGGAGCTCATTTGATCTTCGCATATTGTCTCACCTTCTCTCAGGACTCACTATGAGCACCTCAGCCACCAGCAGCTGGAGGGGAAGAGAACAATCTTCCTCTCCTCTCCTCTGTGTTTTCCTCCTTTCCAGCATATTGAGGTACCCACTGCTGTGAACTCTGTACCAGCCTCGCTCCTGAGGTCTGAAAACATGAGTGAATCCTCCTGTGGCTTGGCAGGCTGTGGTGCCATGGAGCCTGAGATGCTGGAGTGTGGAGGCTTTTGTAATCCTGTAAAGATGGCCTTGGCAGGAGGGGCTAGCTGCCCTGGGACCTCAGTGACACCAGACCTCCCCCCTTAGTCCCTGCAGACGGTGAGCTTAGCAACCCCAGAGCAAGAAGAGTCCTGTGGTCACCTGTCCCTCCAGAAAACTGGGGATCCTCACCATGAGCCCTGATGGATGGCTGAATAGCCCCTGCCTGCCTCTTGTGCCATCCCAACACAAAGGACATTCCCCTTCAGCATCACAGTGGGAGTGGCTGTCACAGAACAGCCTGTGTTCATCCTGGTGTGGGTCAGAGCCAGCATATGGCAAAGCCACATAAAATCTTTCTGTGGAAGCAGGGTGCACACAGCCCTGGGAGCCTGTGTAGGGGCCACCCCCACTCCAGCCTGTGTAAAACACACTGCAGTGCAGGGAGAGATCTTAAAATGTCCCAGCATGGTTAATTAGGGACAAAAAATGGAGCTTGAGGGCAGTGCGTAATCCAGGAGCCATTTTTTTGTTGTTGTCTCCAAACGTGAATGCATCCTAAGGAGGGGACTGGGTATCCCTGAAAAACATTGCACAGCACAGCAAACCCTTCTTGCTGCTGAATCCAGCACTTAGCAGGGACTGATAGGATACTCCCATCAGTGAAAGGCTACCCTGACCGATGTCCTGCTTCCCTCTGGAACAGTTCTATACATCAGGGCATCAGGGGAAGCAGCAGCAAAGGAAAAGGATGAGGCTTGAGCAGCTTCTCCTCCTGGATTGCACAAGCCTGTGGATGCCTGAGAGGGTGTCTGGGGCGGGAAGAAGGCACAAATCTGTGCACGCCTCCTAAGAAGGAGCCTTCCTTAGAATTGATTTGGTGTTTGTTGGTGCAACATGTAACCAAATGCAAGATTTCCGAAGGAAATATTTGCCAGCCCCATTAAGCTCCATAAGACAATGTTTTGAGAGCCTGTTGTGTATGTAGATGGAAAACAAGGCCAGACCCACCCCCCCCCCCCGCCGCCTACAGAGCCTTGCTGCTGGTTAATTGCTGGGTATAGAACTGTCAGCTTGAGACCACAGTTACAAGATTTGACAACTGAAGAAAACTTGAAAATATAATTAATCTTCTTGGTGACCCAGATTTTGCTGAAATAGGTAAATGTTACAGCCGCTTGTGCCTAGAGGGGAGCCCTCAGCACCCAGCAGCATCCAGCCCTTGCCTGCAGGACAGGCACCTCCTTGTCCATCTGGAGCCTTCAGTACCCTGCGATTTGCAGGAAAAAAGGCTGTATGGGGTAGCTGTTGGTATTGCACTCAAATAAGGAGTTGGACCAGGGTCCAACAGCAGAAGGGACCATGGCTGTGCTCACCCCAGGGTGAGCTCTGGTTCCAGTTCAAAGCTGCCTGCGCACCCCTGGGCACAGCACTCACCTGCACACACCCCTGTGGATGCAGGACTGGTGCTGTGGGAACAGCTCTGCTCCCTGAGCCAAGGGGATCCTCAGCACCCACGGCCCTGCAGAGCATTATCCAGGGGCTCATGGATGGGGCTATTAATGCAGCTTGAATGTTTACAAGAGATTTTTCCCATCTTGCTTCTGACAGCATTTGCAGCTGCAGTTGCAGCTGCCACCAGCAGCAAACCACTCAAGCCAGTCATCCCACTTGGAGCAAGAAAAGCCTCTGATACTTGCTGAACACCAGCCCTTCTCAGCCTCCAGTCATCCTCTGCCGTCTCTCAGGCTCTGATTTTTTCTATTAGGTTTAGGCATCCAGTCTCTCCCTGCTCTGCAGGAATTTGCTCACTGACATTCCCTGTTAAACCACCTCTTCCCTGACGTAGTGCCCTGGCTGGGGAGGGGGACAACACAAGCACACAGCCAGGAGAGAGGGACTGTCCAGGTCACTTTGTGAAACAAACCCTTCTTCTCATGTAAAAGCCTCTCAGATGAGGGGCAGAGACATCAGGAATCCATCACCAGCAGTCCTTCCCTCCACCGTGACTGTGGTCCTCACACAGCAGGCCTCAGTTTCCCTCCATAGTGTGCCTGGTGCTTCCCGAGCAAGCGGGAGAGCAGCGGGCACAGGCAGTGCTCCTGTTACTCATCTGATTATTTATTTAGAGCATGATGACTCGATTGTGCCGGGCTGGATGCAGCCGCCCCATTTCCTGGCTTTGCTTATGGACACGGAGTCGCGTCTCTCCAGAGCAGACAAAGGCTTTGCTGTTGTGCGGGAGGGAGAGCCTCCGTTATCCCCCTGCGAATGTCTGAGTGCAAATCCAGTGCAGAACTGTTGGAAAATTGTAGATCACAGAAAACAGGACTGGAAGAGCCCCCAGGAGATCAATTCGTTTATCCCTCTCCTTCCCTGGGGGAATTGCTCCTACCGGAGAGAAGCTGAGCTAAAATATCCGAAAAATCCCAGCCATGCTTTCCATGTTTTCTCTGTTTACCAGAAGGTTTTCCTGATGTGTCACCCTGGTGGGGTGTGCTGAAGGGGGCTGTGCTTTTGTGCTGCTGAGTTGGACAAATGCCACAAGGGTGGAAGTGCCCCAAAATGGGCACTGCTGCTGGCATGAGACCCTGCTCCCTCGGCCCTGGGGCACTGGGCAGGACTGGCCATCCCACTGGGGGGCCCAGCAAGCACATGGTGTCATGATCCACAACAGGAGGATCTGGAAGCCCTGGAAAATTCCACCACACCTGGAGCAGCTCCATTCAGGTGCAACTGTGATGACCGTGAGCAGCCCAGAGGAGCTGGTGGGAGGGTTTTGCTGAGGCTGCAAACTCAGCACAGCTGGATCCAACCCTGCAGCTGAACCCAGTCTGGATCAGTGTCCCTGATGGCCCCAGAGCTGTGGGGCTTGGAAGGAGTGGGATGCAGGATAGGTGCCAACTTTCTCTGAGCTGGTATCACTGCTCTGATGTCCCCCTGGAGTCACCCGGTGTGAGGCTGAGCAGCACCACAGCAGGGGTTGCTCTGGAGATTTTTCCCTTCCCCAAGAATGCCAGGAATGAAGCTGGCCGGGCTTCCCTAATCTTGCAGCCTCTCCTCTAACCTTTATGGTTAATTCTAGCAGGGACTGGCCCTGGGGTGAGCACAAGGGCAGTTTGTGGGCTGGAGCACGAGCAGGTTTGCTGCTCCTTGGGTTGGTTTTCTTGAGGATTGGTGTTTAAGACCAGGAGGCTACCAGCCACTTTTCCACCAAGCCAGTTACAGCTCCTCAGGACCTTGGCATGGGTGGTTTGGTGGGTGAGAAGGGGTCTGTGCTGGGAAGGACAGCGCTCACTGCCTGTGCACCCGATACTGCATCTGGAACAGCAGTGGGAAGTTGGAGGAGGTGATGCCTCGTGGGCACTGCCAGCCCATCAAAAGGTAGGTGCCCTGGCCACTGGCTCTGTTTGGGAGAATAAAACCACAGGGGCAGCAAGAGGCCACTTGGCAGCTTCCCCTGAGCCGCTGGTGATGGACTGAGGACAGGTTGGTGTTGGGGAGGAGCCCCCAGTGCCCACCATTAGGTACCATCAGCTCCCCCTCTTCCCTCCCAGCACAGTGATGGACTTACCAATGTCCCAACACAACAGTCCTCGGTCCGTCACAGCTTGGGGGAAGCTGCAGCTAATCCTGCCTGCTCAGGTGGGCAATGCCAGCCTGCTCCAGGGGTGTGTCTACTTTGGGGATCTAGGTACCCACTGGAGACCCTGGTCATAGTGACACAGATCCTACCATGGGGGTGTCTCTACCTTGGGGACTGAGGTAGTCACTGGAGACCCTGGCTGTGGTGGCACAGTTGAAGAGGCACTAGTCAAGCAGCCCAGCCATCTGGGAAAACATAATGGATCAAGCATATGGACAATTAAATATGCAATGACGGCATTTACCGGGAGCTGTTTTCCCAGCTTATTTTAAACTCTGTTTCCCGGTCATCACAGCCCCAAGGACAGCAAGGTCCTCCTCCCCTGCTCATGGGGATTTTGGTGTGTGGAGGCTGAGTGGGGGATTTGCTTCATGATGGATGGGAGAGTTCACAGCTGGATTTTGAGCTTACAGTCATGCCTCTGCAGCAGGTTGGGAGGGCTGCAGATTTGACTCTGCCTCCTGTCTCCAGCTGGTTCTGCATGTTACAGCCCTCCTCTTCCTCCCTCCATCTGGGACAGGAGTGCAGAGTGTGTTTGCAATGTGAAAATTTCAGCTTAGGCAAAATATTGGCCACAGCAGAAATGGTTTTGGCTTTTTCTTTTTTTATTTGCCATTGGGGCTGGCTGTGCTAGAAGGAACAGTGTTTGTCCATTATAGGAGCACCCTTTATAGGGAGATAACTGCTTGCTAGATAATAATATATAATTAGCAAGGATCATTCCATAATCTAGTTTAATTGACAGAGACCATGGATGTGGTTCAGGGGCTGCCAGCACAATTAGGGCATCATTAATTGCAGTGTAACCCTGGCACAGGCTTCCCTTTTTTTGGATCCTGTGGCATATCACAGACCTTCGTGCCTCAGTGTCTTGCCCTGTGAGAAACCAGTTCATCCACCTGAATGGTGCTGGGCCCTGCATGGAGGAACAAGGCTTTTCTGGCTGTGGCCAGCTGGGCTGGGGAATTCCTTGATGTATTTCCCCCCCTCTACCTCTTCTTTTCTGCTTCCCTCCATCCCTCCTCTGCTCCAGTTCCCAGTTTCTGCTCCATCCTATGATCCTGCCCTCCTGGTGTGCTAACTTCCTTGGGAGGAAAGTTCCTGCCTTGCCAACCCTTCCATATTGCAGGGCTGCCAGGGAAGCAAACGAGATCTAAAAGTTTGGGTTCTTTGTGCAGAAACCTTTGAAGAGCCTCTTGAAAGATGAAAAAAGGTGAGCTGCTGCGCACTCTCTTTCCAAAGGACAGGGAGGATCTTGTCTACTCCCATCCTGTTTCGCTCAAGCAATTTGCAGCAGGACAAAGCTCTCCTGAGCTGTGCCTGCTGGTGGGAAATGGGGCAAGCTGTCACCTGATGCCTTTAGCATCCCAAATTTGCTCTTCAGAAGCCAGGGTCAGAAGTCAGCTCTGGCAGGGGTGAATTCCCTCCTCCATCCCTCCTGGTGCTGCCCTGAGCCCACCCTGTATTCCCCAAGCACCAGCAGCATGGGGAGGGGTATCAGGAGAAGATACCTACTGAAGGTGCTTCCTTCCTCTCTTTGCCAGGTACAGCAGGTCTCTAGAGGTCTGTCAGCTTTAAGTACCCTTTTGCTGAAAGAAATCTTAGGCTAGGCTTAATCAGGGGGAAAAAAGGGAAAAAGTACAACTTTTCTCCAGATTGGGTGCCTCCCTCATTTAATGTTTCCTGTGTAAAAAGGGAACTGGCTGTGCCAAAGAAACTAAGCACAAGGGAGCCTCCACTCAGCCCTTTCATCCTCCCTTTTAATCTAGAAGGGTTTCCCCAGCAAACCTATTTAGCAGGTAACCCAAGGCATAAATAAACTCAGTTCTGCAGGTGAGGTTGCTCCAAGGGGGAATCTGTTTTTTATAGCCTAATTAAAAACTTAATTACTGCCAGATATCAAGTATCCTGTTGTCACATTCAGCATCACCCTTTGGGAAAATGAAGCCCGTTTTGGCCTATTGCTTTTCCATCTCTGTTTTTGTCTTCTTTCTCCACCTTCCTTTGGTTTTGTCCATAAAGTGGTCCCTAGTTCTCTGCATTCCTCCTGTCCTGTGAGTCTTGAGTCCAATCTTCTGGACCCTTTTCCAGTTCTTCCAGACAGTCAGTTTTATGCAAAGCTGAGTCCGTGAATCCTCAGCCCAAATGTTACTGCCAGCTTTAACATCAAGATAGAAGAGCTGGACCCAGAGCCATATACAACCAGGTCCCTTTGAAAACAAGTTGGGCAAAAACATTAGCCATGAAATAGAGGAAATTTATAGGAGAGTTTTCTGCTCATGTACAGTAACTCTGCATCCCTAAAGTTAATTCCTAAATGAAAAATACTTGGCACGGTCAGACCGTATCTGACCTGTGGGGGAAGATTCTCTGGGCTGACTTTCATTAGACCAGGAGTTCCTAATTTTCAGGACTTTTGCTTCTCGCACATTACCTAACTAGAGAAAACACAGCCCAGCATCAGGAACAGGAAGCTGAACATAAATAAATACTGCAGGCCTTGGCGTTGCAGGTCTGATGCAAAAGCCAGGTCATTCATTGATCCTGAACCTGTTCTGTGACAGGCTAGGATACATGAATTCAATTACAGCTGTGCAGTTTGAAGCTATTTAAGTGGGAAATGGAGCTAATTATTTGTAAGAAGTAAATTGAGGGGTTTCACATCTCTTGCTACAGCCTGGTCAACAAGTGTTAGGTCTTCGCTGACATATTATCCACGCTGCATCTGCCAGCTTCTGTGTCCGACACACCTAACATCAGTTTTCTATAAATGAAATGTTAGTTTTCAGAAAAGCCAGCTGTTTGAGGACACCTTTGCAATGTGTACAGGAAGAAATGGTCTTGCACGGGCCCAGGCAAACAAAACAGGGTTTAGATATTTTTAAGAGAACCTGCAATTACCTAATTAAATTTATGGAGTTCAACACCTCAGGTGAGTTTTGGGTGTTTCTTCCAGTGTCTGCAGAGGAAAAAAGTAATTAGCAGATCCAGGTAATGACAGTCACGTTTTAGGGTGAAGATATAAACACGATGCCTGTCACAGCCTTAGTAATGGATTATGGAGAACAAGATGACTTGTGGCACTACAGTAATCAGACTGAGTATGAGGCAAGTTTTTAATAACTAGAAGGAATTTAAACAATAGCTGCTTAGATCTGTTCACATTATCCTTCTGAACCATGTTCCTTTTGGAGGGGAAAAAAAAAGCCTTTAAAAGGAATAATTTTCTTATATCCCAATTTTATTTAGAAAATTCATTACAAGTTTTTTCATGTTACAGTAAGAACAAGCACCACATTTAAAACCATGAGTGAGGTATGGAAGGCTGAGTGAGCTGCTCATTGAACAGCAGAGGCATTAGATAGCACCTATACTCTGGGGTATTTTGATTTTCATTCCAGAGCTTCAGAAAATGCCCCAAATTGCAGGATGACTGAGCTGATGGTATAATAGAGAGCAAGTTACTGAAACCCATTTTGCATCCAACTCTGGAATGTTGCAAAGGGAAATCACCTGGCTTGGCAAAACAGCTCTTGCCACAGGCAGGGCCCAGCTGCGGCAGACATGGATGATTTAGGACTAACTAGAATTTGCAGTTATCCACTAGGAATCTCCTCCCGTGGACCAATTACCCTGAATTCCCAGTATTTCCTACTAACATAGCACAGAGCTGCTCCTGTATGTTATTCAGCTGATTCCACCTGAAGATCCACATCAGGGATGCAGCTAAACTGAGCTGTGACAAACAGGCAGAAAGGAGAAACAGGTGAATCAGCAAGGATGGAAAATATACAGCAGAACAGAAGAAACTTTTCCTGCAACAAGCCCACATGGATTTCTACCCAGTCAGATTTACAGCACCACTTCCATCATTAGTTTTTCCCTCCAGCAGCCCTGTTCATGGAGCGGTGCTGGAGAGTCAAGTCCCACTGTCAGCACTCCTGCGCTCCCCTCACCACAGAAAGGGCTCCCTGTTCCACGGAGATGTAGGCACAGGAAGTTCTGACTCGGGATCACTTTTTATGGTTCTGTACAAAGGCAGGGACAGTGAGTGTGCCAGCCTTGACTTCAGCTCGGATCTCAGGTTTGTGCTTTAATGAGAAGACAAGAGCTCGCACTGTCCTGCGATACGGCGCGTTAATGAGGCGGGAAGAGAGATGAAAAGCTTCTCGCTCAATATTTTCAGCCAGTGGGTGATCAATCTGAAAACAGCAAAGTATAAAATTAGATCTTTACATTTAATAAGGAGACCAACTGATTGAAATTGGACTTTGGTGCTTTTCGGTGTTTCTTCATTAATCAGCTTAGATTCAAGGAAATCTACTTCCCATCACAAGTGTAACATGAAGAGCAATTTAATTCCACCCCAGCAATTAAGGAACAAGGCAACGTGGTCAGTAGCAAGGAACACATCCCCACCTCCAGCTGGGTGGCAGTACTTTGCCATCACAACAGGAAACTAATCTGTGACAAGCTTTGGGTATCAAGCTCAACTGCAATTATAGGCTATGCTGTAGTGTCTCCCTAAAGCTCACTTTTGGTCTTGCTGATAGAAAGTACCTTGGATACTATTTTAAACTTAATTCCAACAGCAACTCTAAGACGTGCCAAACGCTTGGCAACTCTGCCTTGTGCTATAAAGGGAAATGTGGGCTCTCTGTGTGTAGAAGGAGGTGTAATTAAGAACACAGAAAGGGATTTGCTAAATGTTAATTATGTAGTTATTGCTTCAACATGTGCCAAAACCTGTAATTTAGCACAGTTTAGGAAAAAAAAAAATCCCCCACCCATAAAGAAATGGTTTTAATTTCACTTCCCTTTTGTGAGGGGGAATCTCCCATGCTTTGCATGCAGGAGATTCCAGTGAGCCAGATGGTATTCCTCCGAGTCCTTTGCCCATGCTGGTTTTGCTACCCATCACTAAGAAGTCCCTTGGATTCACTCAGCCCCCACCATCCCTTCTCCTTTTTGTCAGCCTCTCAGGTATCCCTGCTCCCCATTTGCTGGGTCTCTGAGGCTCCTCTGCCTTTATCAGCCGTTCAGCTCCTGCTGTGAGCTCTGCTTGCACATGAGGTGGTAGCTGCAGGTTATTCTTCCTTGCTGTGCTTTCAGGTGAGTCCTATCCAGGGGCAGCTCTGCTTTACCCAATTCTACTCATTTTAGACTGGTACCATAGTCTTTATGTTCCACAGATTTAGACTTTACTTCCAGTCTCATCACCATGCATAGGTGTGATTTCTAAGTACTAGGTTTGACCCAGCAAAAGGGAGCTCCCACCTTTCTGAGGCACTCCTGCAGCAAACCATCCTTCTGTGCTGCCCCAATCCAGATGGACTGGAAGTTGGAGAGGTTGTTCTCACAGCTAGAAAACACATAGCTTTGAAACTCTTGAGTGCTTATCACTTGACTTGCCATTTAAAGGATAACTAATGAATAAGTTAAAAAGGATAATTATTATGGCATTTCATAGACCAAGCAAACTAGTCATTAAACCTTACAGCAAAGCTCTGTTCATTTACTTAAAGATACCTGAGGGATCTGGTATTTATCACTTTATATACTGTCAACCTTGTCTCTCTGTTTTTGCAGTAGATTTAAATTTGCAAATGTTTAATTAGAAAACACCCAAAAGGGCCCACTGTTGCTTTCACAGCTGTTGAGTAGTAGGAAAAACTTCATGTTCTATTAACTTCCTTCTCTTGTACCGCTCAACTGCAGTAGATGCACAACTGATCTGCTGACTGGTTATGTAAATGAGAGCAAATACACCTTGCTTACAATTGGCACGTTGACTTGGTTAACAACCAAAATAAAATCATCTGCCTTGAAAACAAAGCTGCTCATAAACAGGGATGTGCTGTGAATCACTGAAAATAGGAACAGGTCACCTGGTCTTGTCCCCACTCTGCAGGCAGGACCAGCTCGGCAGTAGCTGTGGCTGGGAAAGGTTTAACTTGTTCCTACAAGAAGTAATTCCTTGAGCTAAAGGCAAATGGCTCTGGAGGTTACCTCCAAATCCAGGGCTTCACAGAGCAGCTTCCGTGCGTTCTTCCTGAAAGCCTCGGACTTGGGATCGCTCCTGACCTCGATTGAGGGCCTGTTGGAGTGGTCCCTGATGAAGGTTCTCCACTCTGTGTAAACATCCTTGGCAAGGCTGGACACGTCAGGATCGGAGTGTTTGCGCATCTTGTTCACTGTGTGACCTGGAAAACAGGAACAGCTCCCTTGGGATTGGCAGCTGGGCAAAATACAATGGACACTGGCCAAATCGTACCAGTGCTAAAGCAGCCACACATTTTTAACCCAGGCAGTGTCAGCAAAACAACCAGACCATTGACACAAACACAGATATAAATTTATTAGGCATTAAGCATGGAGTTCTCGCTCTTTGGCTTCTGCTGTGATTTTTGCCTGAGAAATTAGCAAGGAATTGTGAAAATTCCCTTCCCAAGTCACCAAGGTGTGGAGCGACACTTATGTAACACAAAGCGACACTGATTTTTTTAACACAGATCCTGGATCTGGTGAAAGCTTGTAAGCTTGGCCTACAAAAAATGCTGGTTTTCACCTGGACACCCCCTTAAGGAAGCTGATGTTGCTGATATAGCTGTAGCATTTTAACACCACGGAGTCTCCAAGCAGAATCTTTCCCATCGACAGGGCCAGTGCAGAAGAGGCTTTTCTCTGCGAGAAGACAAAAGGGAGCTTCCTGCTTTCAGAGGGGTGTTTTTCCCTGACCAGAAGCGCTCTTGGCCAGGAGATGTCACTGTTAGGCTTCGATGGCTCTTCCAGCCCAGCCGACTGCAGGCAGGCGCTGGCAAAAACCTCGGGAAAAGCCTGAATAAGCCGAACACGGCAAATGAAACCACAGTTCAGAAGACGGGGAGAGGGGCAAATCGCTTTTCCTTTTCTAGGGCTCTGTGATTAGAGATCCGGCTGCCCTAACGGCTCTAACGGGAGCTGCCCATCTGCTGGGCATTCCTCAGGGCGAGGATGCAGGAAGCAGTTCCGGGTGATCTGAGGAGAGTTTCTCACACGTCCAGCAGATTCAGCCAAATTAAACAGATGAACCTCGTCTTGGATGACAAGAGAGCACTCTGACAGACAGCAGGAGAAGGAATAAACCACACAGGGATCAAGAAGAGCTCTACAAAAATCTGACCACAAAAAGGGGTGATGCAGTATTGCCTGGGAGGAATTAGAGGACAGCTGACCTTTTCAGTACCAGCTCTGAAAACTGCAAGCTAGATATCAATATTTCATTGGCAGTGATGCTAATTTCTTAAAAAGCCTCCAAACTAGGCTCTTTTGTACTGACAAGCCAAGCAGACACAAGACAACATAATATTCACAGTCTAGATAGACAAGATATACCTATTTTAGTGGAAAGTAACACTTCCTTGGAAGGTATTTTCTTCTTCAGCTCCTCCAAAGCCTCCATGAGGTTCTCTTTTGGTTGCCCAGGAAGCTCAAGTATAGACTTCCATCGTTTTATGTCCTCCACAACCACAACTCTCTGGGAAAGAGAACAGCCATTAGGAAAGCTAAATATTCTTATGATAAACAAGGACAGTGATCTCAGCTGATGGGGCTGTTATCAACACACGAATTATTGATCGTGGCATGGACCAGAGCACAGAATACACGATGGCCTGGGAGCATGGGTACTTGCTTGGGATTAGAAACCTTCTGCAAATCAAGACTGAAGTAACCAGAAAGCAAAGTGAGAGCCTTCACCTTGATCTGCCAAACTCTGGCCGTGTAACAGAAAACGTCTGCTAGCAAAGAAATGTTTTGAATTCAAGGAATCCATTGTGTAAATGTCTCTAAATAGGAAAAATGGATTAAGAGGGAGGCAGGTAATTATCTTTAGTAGGCTGGCAGAATCTGAATCCTGCTCAGATTTGCTTTAAATTTAAAACAAAGGCAGCAAGGTGAGAAACAAAGCATTAGGGAACACGAGTGCAGACCCAAAGACACTGGACATCCACAGTGGTTTTCACTGCTTTTACCACAGACCTTGACAGAACGGACTGCAAACAGCGCGAGTCCCATATTTTGGATGTTAGGGATCTTAGGCAGCAGCAGAGCCCTCTGCACCTGCATAGCTCCACTTCCCTATTCCCTGTGAGGATCCCACCTCACCGCTGCCGAGACTTCGGTGCAGAGCTGGCACCGCCGGCGCCCGCACACGGCTCCTCCCGCCGCCCCCCCGCGCTCCCCCCGCGGGTGACCTGCCTTGAGGGACTCGAGGGTGACCTGCCGGCAGCTGCGGGGCGCGGCCGCGGCCGGGCGGGGGCTGCGCGGGCCGCGGGCGCTGCGCACCAGGAACCTCTCCATGCTGCCCTGCCCGCACCCCCACACCCCGCGGAACCCGCCTCCGCCCCGCCATTTCCGCACGGTAGTTCCCGCCGGGTGCGAGGCCCTATGGGATGGCCGGGGGTGCCCCTCAGCGTGGACTACACCTCCCAGCAAGCTCCGCGCGGGAGTTAGTACGGCTCCCCCGCCATTTTCATCCGGTAGTTCTCTCCTGCGGTGACGCCCTATGGGATGGCCGGGGGTGCCCCGCGGCGCGGACTACACCTCCCAGAACGCCCCGCGCGACAGCGAGGGTCATATCTCGCGAGGGGCGGTGGGCGGCCGGTGCTGAAGCGGAGGGGCGAAGATGGCGGCGCGGCGGGGCGGCCTCCCCGTCCTGCTCCCGATGTTCCTGCCGCTGTTCCTGGCGCTCCCGGCGGGAGCCGCCGCCGCGGGGCCGCTCCCCGCCGCCTCCTCCTCCGAGGCCTTCGACTCCGTGCTGGGCAACACGGCGTCGTGTCACCGCGCCTGCCAGCTGACCTACCCCCTGCACACCTACCCCAAGGTACGGGCGGGCCCTTCCCGGCCCCGCCGCCTCCCCCCGACCCTTCTTTTTGCCTCTCCTCCTGCAGCTCCGTCTCTTCCCTAACAGATCCTTCCCTGTAGATGGTTAGGCTGCATCTTACCAGTGAAACGCTGTGTTCAAAGCACGGTTTTGTCAGTCCCGGGTGCTTTTGTGGGTTTAGGGAGGAAGAGTGGTTGCTACTTTTTTTTCCTCCCTGTTCCTAAAGAGGCAGCTGTAATTTGGGTTGGGCTGCTGCATATTTTGGGCTCTAAAACAGAGCTGTGTTGGTGGCAGGGCTGAGATCCTGAGTCAGGGTGCCAGTGGGGCAGTGGGTGGTGAAGGATGAAGCAGAAATGGTGACACAAACAAGTGGCTCATCAGAGCCTTCATGGAATTTTTTTCATCTCATGAGAAAATACTGGAGTAGTGTCCGATGGGAATTTAATTTCATACTGTAGGGTTTGCGGTTGGTTCAGACTTTGTACAGCTTTCAACTGCGGGCTTGAATCTGGAAAATCCAGGACTGAAAATCTCATCCTTCCTGGTTCTCTGTTGGCAATAAATGTAATTATCAGCTATGGCTGTGTAGCAGGTGGAACTCTTACTCTGTGTCAAGGAAGTAGAGCAGTGCCAGTAACAGGGCTAAATTCCTGTGGAATTCAGTTTGATTTTGCAGCTGATATTGGTATCCCCACGGAAAGAGATAACAGGGAATTGTTTGGAATATGAGTAAATTTACATGTGTACTTATGGCATGTTTTGGTTTGCTACTTGAGGAGAAAGAACTAAACCTGAGAAATTAGGGCTAAATATTATCCTCTATATTTCCATTGCTTTGGTGCATTGCTTTACTTCCCTCACAGGACTCTTTCAAGTTCAAGGAAGGCTGATTTTTCTTTGGTTTTTGTTGTACTTTTGAATTTTGTTACTTTTTGAATTTGAATTTTGTTGTGTGTTGTTGGAGCTGTTGACTAATACGTTCACCTTTTCCTTTACATTTAGTATTTGTTCTGTTTGTCACAAAACTAATTGGTGGAATTGAAGGAAACTGTTTTAGTTGTCGTTGGAAAGTAAGACAAACTTCATTGAGATTGCCATGGAAACCTGTCTGCTAAAGCTGATTTCTCTGGATATTAAATTACAAAACATGCTTTTTGCAACACCATCACCCCCCCTTGTCAGTTTTAGAGTTGAGTTTTAATTTATATTCACAGTCTTCTGCTCTTGTGCCTTTTGAAGTGTGTGAACTTGTGCTCTCAGCAGTGGCCAGGTCATTTACAGCAGGTTGTACATGAGGTGTGGTGTGTTTGGTGGTTGTTGAATTAATTCAGAGTCTTGTTTGGCACCTGTGCAGTCATTCGAGTGGGTGATGGTTTTGTTGGTCTGATTCACGGGTCAGTGACAGGGTGTGGTCAGAGGTAGGACAGCGACAGAGCCTTTAGTTCTGCAGCGTGGAGAGAGAGCCCTATCTGTGCACATCCATGCCCTTGGCATTGTGGACAGAAGAAATACCAGGTGTAGGGTTTCTATATTTGCCTAATTTTAATAGTTGCAGTGAGAAAGCACTTTTTCCCTTCAGTTCGTTATAAAAAAATGTATGTTTCTGGAGCTGGTTTGTCAGCAAACAGTTAACCAGGGTACTGGTGTAGTACATCAGAAGATAATCTCTTATTTTGACAGTTCTGTAGTGATTCTGATTAGAGGCTGGTAGATATATTGTAATCACTGTCAAAATCAGGGATTTTTTTTGTCCTTTCCTTCTGGGTTCTACTATTTTTAAGTGATACCAGAGATCTTCTACTCTGTGTAGGGTTAAACACGAGTAAATCTTTTCCTTTCTAAGAGCACTTTCCTTTCTCTTAGTTTTAAACACAGCACTTTGTACAAAGTTCGTTTTGTGAGCTGTAGGATTGGAGTTACAAAACACAGTTCGCTGTTCCAGGTTTGCCCACCACAGAATGGAGAGCTCTGTTTGGAATGAATCCATAGGGATGTTGGTGTTACAGGGCTGTGGCTTGGGTTTACTTCAGGTCATGCTTAGCTGGGTCGTAGATGTGGTGGAGAGGAGGAGGACAAAAAAAACCCCAACCAAACAACAACTAGAAATGTTTGTTTTCTGACGGTTTGTTCTGGACTGGAGGGATGCAAGCCTTGTGTTGTGCCTCCCCAGGAAGAGGAGCTGTACGCCTGCCAGAGGGGCTGCAGACTGTTCTCCATTTGCCAGTTTGTGGACGATGGCGCCGATTTGAATCGGACCAAACAGGAGTGTGACTCTGGTAAGGCCTCAGAACTCCTTCGACATCCAATAAAGGAGGGACGAGCAGGAATCTCTGTTCTCTGTTCATTTCTCCTTGACTGATCCTTAGTGTTGTTGAATTTCTTAAGCGTCATCAGTCTGTGTAAATAAATTAGAAATACTTCATTTTACTATAAGCAGTTTGGCACACAAAACACAAAATGAGGGGGAAAAGCATCCAGTCAAATAGTTTTCCTTTAATGTGACAATCAGTCCCATTTACCATTCCTGACAAACTTGCATATAGAAGTGAATTGTTCAGATGGAGTGAGAACACAGATCTTGTGCCTTGTAAATCATGATTTAGGCTTACATCCTGAGCTTTCCTTACAGGTAAACCTTTGGGGATGAGGTACATGTTTTGTTTGGAATAGACTTTTAAATACTGGGGAACTAATTCTCTCAGGGTTATCTGTTTTAGAGCAAAAGTTTCACAGTGAAGATGAAAAAATGTAAAATCATTTAAGTTGGAAAAGACCTTTAAGATTGAGTCCAACTGTTCCCCCAGGACTGCCAAGACACCCACTAAACCATGTCTTTTAAACACTTCTGGGTATGGTGTGTATTATGGGTCAATTAATAGTGGGTTTGGAATTGTCTAGAACTTTCTTCCAATAATATTGAGGCAACTGAGTCACAGTTTTATTCGGAGCAGGAAAGGTGGGAGCTCTCCATCTTTATTGCCAATACAATTACGCACCAGGCCAGCACTCAGGGGAGGCTTTTATCCTCTCAGTAGCTCATAGGAACAAGAGAGCTCATGGCCAGCTCAGGGAGCTGATGGCAGGTAGGGAAGCAGAAAGCCTGACTTGCAGAGATAGTGATGTGCCGCAAAACTCCATTAACTACTCCAGAAATGGGCTAATGCTCTAATCTGTCACACACTGTGTGTAGCTGTGATCCAGCATGTCAGTCTAGTTGTCAAACCACACACGAAAGAGTGCCATGAAACAGGGTAGTGTACCAATAGAGCACATGTAGAGTAATGGAACAGTTGCTTATTTCTGGTTTAACTCTCCTTAATGGGGCTGTTGTTTTTCTGGCTTATGTTCTATAACCTGCTGGTGGGTGCCCTGACTGAGTATGCTGTGCTTGGCAGATACATCTTGGCTGATCTGCTCAGTTCTGTCTCCTGATGCCTCCTACAAACACTGCCTTGGTGGCAGTTGCAGCGTGGAATTGCTGCTCAGGTGCCATGAGCTGAACTCCCGAGTGTTTTAACTGCTGGTGCCATGCTTCGTGCCAGCTTCTTAGTCTTGCTGATGGTCCATTTGTTCCTCTGGAAAACTGGGAGAGCTACTGTCCTCTGTTTCTACTGGGTTTGATTTTTTAGTTCAGGTACTACTGCAACATTGTCCACCTAAGCTTTAGAGTTTTGTGGGAGAGCTCTCCCTGATTTCTCCATGGGCAGAGCAATCTAAATTATTCTCACCAAAGTAGATTTATTGGTATTTATGATCTCTAGTCAACAATGAATAGAAGCTATCTGTATAACAAAGAGCTGGCTTCATTTTTCGTGAGAAATTATTCTATAGTGCTTTCAGTGCAGTTTCTGTGCTAACAGGGGATGCTTCTTTGATTTTCCTGTGATACCATGACTTCTGCTGTTACCTCAAAGGGGTTTAATGGACTGATGGTCCCCCTGGGTTTATTAGGATTCCATCTCTGTTCTCTGAGGTAAAATTTGATGGTTTATGTGATATGTAGAGGAAAAGCTGTAGGGGCAGTGGGAGGATCAATGAAAACTTGCATCCCTGAGCTCGGCCAGGGTAATGTTGCTGATCAGTTGCTCTGATTACAGTCAGATTTCAACTGCCTTATCTGTTGAAGCTCTGATTCTGTCATTAGACCTCAGAGCAAATGCTACCCTGGGAGCAATTGCCATATCTTTCCCTACAAATGGGATTGTCAGTCTTTTAACTGCTGCTTTGTTTCTGATCCAACTTATACTGAGAATGTTTTCTTAACTAAAATGCAGAATTTATCATCTCATTTGGGGAACTTTTCCCTTGCAGCCTGTACTGAAGCATACTCCCAATCTGATGAACAATATGCTTGCCATCTTGGATGCCAGAACCAGTTGCCATTTGCTGAGTTAAGGCAAGAGCAAGTAAGTAGGTGACATGTTTTTCAAATACCACCTACTTGTTTCTGTTCGATATGTGTCTTCTCTTTTTTTAAATTTCTTCAAATGGAAAACAAACCTAAGGACTGAAATGTACGCTTGGGGTGAGGGGTGAGCAAGAATATGACTTCTGTCCTTTTTACAAAAAAACAAATGGAAAACATGTTAATGTTGTGCTTGCAGTTAATGTCCCTGATGCCAAGAATTCATCTCCTCTTTCCTCTGACACTGGTGAGATCATTCTGGAGTGATATGATGGATTCAGCTCAGAGCTTCATAACATCCTCATGGACCTTCTACCTTCAAGCAGATGATGGCAAAATTGTCATATTCCAGGTGCTTGCCTTTTTCACTGAGATTAAGATGTCCCAGACTGCTAACTTTAGGTCTGCTACTTCCAGTCACAGGAAAGGCTGTAGAGAACTATCAGAAGTGCTCAGTTTTTGCTGGTATTATTTCACTGCCTTTAGGGCCAGTTTAATGGGGAAAATAATTCAAAGTTAGGAGAATGGAGCATGTCTTTGGGTTAATTTCTGTATTAGTTCTGAAAATATGAATTATCGAGATCAGTGGAAGCTTTCTAGCATTCTCTCCTAACTCCTTATTTGTTTTAGTCAAAGCCAGAAGTACAGTATGTTCCACAGCTTGATCAGGAAACTGGAGATACAAGAGGATCCTTGTCACTGAGTAAAACAGCCTGTAAGTTGTTCTTTGTGCTTTACAAGAGTAAATGCAAATGATCCCTGTTACGCAAAGAAAAAAATAAAGTTACAGGTGGCATATGAAAGCAAATTTTTAGAAAGCTGCAATGTAATTATTTACTGTGTAGAGTGCACTATGTACACTTGGCGTAGTCTGTGCTAGAAACCAAGCTCTGCTGGAAATGGAAACCTGCAGGCTGGGGCTGTTTTAAGAGCTTCTTTTTAGGCTTTGTACAGACAAACTGTGTGGGCTTTGGGTCTTCCCTTTCCTTGCTCTCCTGACCGGTGTTTGTGCTGTTGTCCCTCAGCAGACGGACGTCCCGGGGGCTCACAGGCATTCCGAGGGCTCTTTGAAGAGCGAGCAAACGACAGCTTTTTCAAGTGTCTTTCCATGTACGTATGTTCTGGGTGTCTGTACCCCTTGGAGGATAATGGCCTTTGCCCTGTGTGTGTGTGGAGCACTCTTGCAAGGTCTCAAGGTGCTACAAGTCTGTAGGGTCAGGATGCACAGCAGTTACAATTCTGTCTCTCACCGTTAGTGTTACTTCACTGTGTTGGCCCCGTGTTTTTTGCACAGTGTTCTGCCAACTTTGATTTTTCCTTTCCATTTCAAGTGAACAACATATTGATAATTTCCTGCACTGTTTTTTGAGTATGTTCTGTGAACTGTTTAATCAATACTGTGTTTTGCCTGTTCATTAGCTCTGGATGTGTTTCAGGGCAAAGCACTTCTTTTGTATTTTGTTTTGGGATTGTTTGATACAAAGCCCACTGATATGTCTCATTTCCAGGCTGAAAATACATAGTATGTATTTATTAGAGCTTTGCTGAAGATCAGCATGTTGATCCTTCTTTCCTTTATTCTGGTTACTTTAAAAGTTTACACATGAAGGATCACTGAGTTGCACCCCAAATGCACACAAAAGAATGGTTTTAATTCTGTAAACAGGAGGATGCTTAGGGCCCAATAACAGAATCCGGCAACTCTTTTGTGATCCTAAACAGGCATTAGAGTACCCAGGAGTCTGCAGTGGGCTGTGTAGCTGGAAGAGCAAGAGACTAATGAATGGGCAGGAAAGGCAGTCAGAATTGAACCAAGCTTTCTAGAGGTCTGTTGTCCTGTATTCAGTATATGAAATGTAACAACATCCTTCTCATTTCAGAAATTCCAGTTGGATTTTAACCACTACGCTTGTCCTGTCAGTGTTGGTGCTGCTCTGGATTTGTTGTGCAACTGTAGCTACAGCTGTGGAGCAGTATGTTCCATCTGAGGTACTGCATTTTATAACTTACAATATTCTGCATTTATTCTTTATATTGCTTTAATGCTACAGCTATCCAGGGACTAAGAAACATTTGTGGGAAGTTCATCTGGAAAGAGGGGGTTTTATTTTTGAGGATGTGGTTAGCAAAACAA